>NC_086202.1:17095000-18402500 GCF_035770615.1 Melospiza melodia melodia
TGTCAACAAATGAGGTCTCAGTGCTGAGCCCCTGAGCATTTGCTGGGTTTATAAATGACAATTCCTTGGCTGCCTTTCCTGTGCCAAGTGGCCACCTGATAGCCAGTGTGGCTGACCTGATCATTTAGGGTACCCTGGAACAGAGAGAATCCATCTCAAACTTACTCAGCAATGAATATTTCAGTACACACAGTGGAACAGCCTCAACAAGAGTAATGAGGAAAGAGATGTCCTCAAATGGCCCAGACTTACCTCTGGAAGGTGGGGGACTTGCCTGCAATTTTCTGCTCCAGAGCACAGAAGATTTTCCAGCCAAGTGCTGCTACAGCTCATGTCAGTGTTCACATGTCCAGCGCCAATAAATGTGAGGTTAGAGCAGAAGAAGGAGGAAGAACTTGCATTTCTTTGCTTGATAATGTGTCAAGACACCGAAAAGGTAGGCATCATTGCATTTTAAGTTATGCCTTTAGTTCCAAGAGTCCTGTTCTAGTAGATTTTGGTTTTAAAAATTCGCTCTGCTTTTTGACTCTGTCATGGATGGCCCTGTGGACTTTCCCATACTGAGGTTTTCTGCAAGTCTGCCTAGATTTGTTAAGTAGCGAGTGTAAGCTGATGGCTGATTAAAACCTCAGGTGGAATGCTGCCTAGAAAAGAAAAATTCTGCTTGCTTTCTAGTGATAATAGTCTCTTCAATCCTAAGAGCTAACTTGAAACCAAGTAGAACAGGACTGCACTTGAGGTCCTATTTTGAACTACTTACAGCCTCTAACACTTGCTTTGCTGAAATTTTCTGCAGCTGGTTGCTGTCCAAACATAATGTATTGATTTAATTTGAATTAGTTACATTTGGAAGAACCATTTCCTGCACTTCAGGGAAACAATCTATACATGACTATCTTTCTTTGAAACACATCCACAGCTGAGATAAAAAAGTAGGAAAACAGTATTTCTTTTTGAGAAATGTTTTTGGCTATTTTGTTGGTGGCTGGTTTATAGCTGGATGAGTTAGGGGATGTTGAAAACAGCAGTTCTTGGAAGATCTGTGCATTTTATTGGGATTGTGTAGGAATGTCTCTGGACGAGGGAGAATGAAACTGGTCTCTGAAAGACTGTTGACTTACACAGAACAGATCTTTTATCTTGTTTCCAGCCCCCATATTAAAGCTCATTCATTTCCTCATCTGTTCTCACTTACAAATAAGAAGAGACCTTAAAAAGTTGCATTTACAGCAGGTTAATAACCTTACAGTTGTAAAGGCAAGCAATGATAAGAGGGCATAGAACCCCGGGAGTTTTCCAGGCATGTTGCTGTTCCCTGCAGTGTGAATTCCCTGGGCCACCTGATAAATGTAACTGGGCTGCAGTCAGTACCCCAGGGACCTTGCAGTGGGGCCACAGCTCAGGAATCCTTGAAGGCATTTGCCAATGTAACTGTTCACCTGACTGCTTGTCCTGGGCTCCCTAAAGGCTGCCTGTTACCTGTTATTATTATTTGGGTGGCATTGATTATTGCTGCTCATTTCTTTCCTCATAGCATCTGTATGGGCTGCTCTCTGCTGTATGGGCTCCTTGTAGCAGTGTGTCTGTTGTCAGAGAGAAGCTTTTGAGTGCTGCAGGGGGATCTGAATAAAGCTCCTACAAGAAGGTGCTTTCTTGGGAAAGACATCTCAGTAAAGGAGCTGTGTACCTTGCACAGCTCCTTGCTGAGTTGTTGTTTCCCAAAGATACATAAATAGACCTAACAAAAAAGCACAGGACATGGAGTACTTTGCAACCTCTGTCTGATGTCTCCTCGTACAGGATTATATATCTTCAAGCACTCATAGTTGTCCCAGTTTTTCTGATGGAAGCAAAAGCCATAGATTCTGTAAGATTAAAAAAAAAATCTTGGCAAATCTTCATGAGGTGGTTATTCCCAACATTTCTGTAGCTAGAACAGAAGTCAAAACTGCATGTAATGTATAGTTATTTAAAATGATAGGCTAACTCATGACCCTGGAAAAGAAAGTAGACAGGACCATTTGCAATAGCATGTTGCAGTAATTAAGGGTATTATTCATAAGCCAGTTCCTCCAAAAAGCCTCTAAACTGTTACCACCCACTCTTTCACCTCCCTCAGCCTCACCAGTTGTTTTTTCACTTGACTGTGGTGATACACAGACTACCCTTCAGAGGGCCAAACTTTAGGACAGCCATCCTGTCTTCTCTAGGCTTTCACAGGCATTGCCAACACCTACCTTTGATTATATTTTGGCAGTTGTGCACGCTAGAATCAAAGTGAATGTCTAAGTCTCAACTGATTTAATTTATTAGTGAATATTTACTAAGGCAATGCACATTCGTGTTGGCACAGGTAGTGCAGCACGTACTTCAGTGCAGTGCCAGCTGCAGATTGCAGAGAGCTCACTTTGCAGCCTGTGTGTGTTGTTATGACACCGTTTTTCCATGTGCTCTTAGGTTTACAAGGAGCTCTGCCAAGCGATGTGCTGTGGTCTGGGAGCAGCGTGGGATCTCCCTGCCTGATCCAGGATTGCTTGGAGGGAGCCAGGCTGTGCCCATCCTCACTCCTGGGGACTGTCACAAAGCTGTCACACCGAGTTTTCACAGCACTGCGTGTGTCATTTTGAGTCTTGTGGAACACGGTTTGGGGGATCCAATGCAAAAACCAGAGCTGGCTCAGCACAATGACAGGCTCGGCTCTGCCAGAGAGAGGAGAGCGGACACAGCTGCCCCCTGCCGCGGGGACACGCGTGGGACAGACACACGGACACAGGCCTGCCACCTGCTGCGGGGACAGACACACGGACACAGCTGCCCCCTGCCCGCGGGGACACGCGTGGGACAGACACACGGACACAGGCTGCCACCTGCCATGGGGACATGCATGGGACAGACACACGGACACAGGCTGCCCCCTGCCCGTGGGGACAGGCAAGGACAGCCCCCGCTGCCCAGCGTGGTGCACAAACAAGTTTAAAGGAGCTTAATTCTGAAGAGATGTGAGTGGGAAGCTTGAAAATATTAGTTATTTAGGGAGCACTATGCATCCTTGGATAAATGAGGGGACACTGTCAGGTATGAAGTTAGCTCCTGCTCCACTTGCTCCAAGTACAGGAATAGGTGTTGTCCTTGTATCTTAGAGACACACCTGGAACCCCAAGACCCTTTGGGGCAGCCCAGATCATGGCCATCCTTCCCACGGGCTGCAGTGACAGCCCCGGTCCCCACCCAGCCCAGCGGAGCCGGGTGCCAGGGCACAGCCAGCCCCCACAGGGACAGACAGTGCCATGCCAGGGGCCTCCCGGTGCTTCACAGCAGCTTGGGGAGTATCATAAAACATTCCCTGCAGCTTCAGCTGTCCCAGAGAAGTCTGGAGAGGGATCTTCATGTAGTTTTAAGGAAGGACTAGGAAAAGACCAAGAAACATAAACCTTCCAATACTGATAATCTGGAGAATGTATCAATCCTGTCGCTGACTCTAGGATAAACATGCAGGAAATGAAACTGGGTATTTCTGTTTCATCAGCTTCTTGTTCATGTCCCAGAGACACCCATACAGGCAGATCCATCCTGTCCTACAGGCAGCCAGTCATGTGGACATCACTGTGGGAAGATGCATGGGAGACAGGGTCAGTGTTTTCTGCTCTGCACGCCCCAGGAGTGTGGGATGCTCAGTGCTGGCTCCCCAAGGTCTGTGCCTTTGGATTCCTCCTGTCATTACTTTTTATCACTTACTTCTCTCCTACAATTGTTCAGGACCTATTGTTCCAGCATCCCCTTGGTCACAGACATTTTTTGCTGATTTTCCACTAGGCTGAAAATAAGTTGCACTTTATTACAACTGCTAGTATATCCAGGAAGCAAGAGACCATTGTGTAAAGTGATGGGAACGAGCTCTCTAGCACTCTGAAAGCTTTAAAAACCTTGCTTTCAGTTTGGAAGGGAATTTCAACTAAAACCACTGAAAAGGTCTTCAGAAAACGCTAACTCTGTGTTGTTTTGTGATTGTTCCCAAATCCCCCACAATTCTCAACCACAGCTCTGTGCTAGAGGCTAGATATGCATGGTGGGTGTTTTTGCTCTTGCTAGCAGTGGGGTAGCAGGAATGCGAGCTTCCCTTTGATGTCCAGAATCAAAGTATTGACAACACTAAGAGAGGGATGTGAATTTTGAGGTTGTATCTTCCCTCAAAACAGGAAAACTGCCAATCTCCAAGGCTTTTCCCAATACTCTTTTATTCTTCTCATGAATTCGTTGGTATTTTTTTTCCTTTTCTCTCCTTCATACAGGAAATAAGCCTGAGCTCTCACACTTCAATATGCTTGTCATGCTATCTGTGCAGAAACATTTCAGCCTCCTTGTACTGAGAACTTAATTTCTCAGCCATGTCTTTTCAAGAACTGGCAGCCTGCAGAATAACCTTGAAAATAATTTATTTCATATTGCAGCAGTCCTGTATACTAGAGCTGTCTTTAACCATTCCTGTGTTCTTCTGGTATGATATTAAAACATAATATTGCTTTTGTTTCTGTTATCTTCAGGTGTTTGGTTCGCTTGCAGAGCAGCTGTAACTGCACTGCATATTGCAGCATGGATGAACAGCTGGTGTGGGTGTGCACAGCAAAACAACCCTTGGAATTTCTGAACAAACATCTCACATGTGGGCACTTTCAATTTGAACTTGAGTAAGATCATCCCCCTGGCCTTTTTTCCTATGTTCCTGTTCTTCTATTGTAGTTATTTTAAAATAACAATTGTTTTGGGTGTACTATTTGCATGGCACATGATATTGTTTTGCAAAATTTTGGCTTCCTGAAGAGAGAACTTTTCCTTTTCCAGTAATCTGCTTTTCAGAACGTGACAAGTCATTCCCTGGGCAAGTTTCTCTTTCAGTTTTCACTTGCTTTTCTGATGCTGTGTTTCTGTAAAACAGGGGAGTTTGGGCTTTGGTTTCATTTTTCTTATACAGCCTAGTTTGAAAATTATGTCAGAAGTGGGAGGCAATGGAAATTTGGATGTGCTGCTGCAGGCCAGCAGAACTAAACCACCTTCAGTCCCCGATCCAATTACTCTAAGCTTGATCCAGCTCTGCCCTGCACTGCTGACTGCAATGTAGACACATACAGACTCCTTTGAAAAAGCAACGGCACAGTATAATCAGTCCTCCTATTTGATGCAGAGTGTTACAGTTAAAAACAAAAAATTATGATGTATGCTAACCACCAGAGTCAACGGCAGTGTGAGCTGAGCCCTGCAGACCTCTCCTGAACAAAATCTGACTCATTGCTCAGGGACTTTTTTTAAACCATCCTTTTTATACTGAGGTTGGGGAATTCCAGTGTGATGAAAGATAAATTATCATTTTATTTCTCTGTCAGAAATTTATGAGATTTGGTGGCTCCGTTTTAAGATGACTGTAGTTCAGATTGGTCAGTTCCCTGCTCCTCTGGAACCCTGGGAGGTGGACCACCTTCATTTCTGCTGGCCAGATGCTTCACTTGGAGAGACAAAGCCAGAAGCCAAGGGAAGAAAAAGTTGAAGTCAAGCATCTGCCAACACAGCTTTAAGCTACATTCATGCCTTCCTGAATGGGACATGGTATAGGGAGCTGCCTATCTACCAGGGCATGTGAGAGCATGGAGCTCTCCTTCCTCCCTTGCTGTCTTGGCTTCTATACAACTGCATCCTACAGAAGATGGCACACCTGACCCCACTGCTGGGCTGCTTTTCTGAAAAGCAGATATTTTATTCTCTTAGGTATGCATATGATATTTTATTCTCTTAGATATGTGGACCCTGGCCAAAACAGGACCAGGAACAACACATTTTCATGGTGTGTCAGAGGTGTGCACGGAGAGCATAGATACAGGCCATTCACACAGTGCCACGTGTAATCAGTCCATGGATGCACAATTTGGCCCAGGGCTGTTGAATCATCTGACTGCAGCAGCCTGAAGGTTTTCCTTCAAAAAGCAGCACAGTGTGTGGATTTTGGCAATATAGCAGTGGATTATATACTTAGGAAAATGCAGCTGGATTAGAGGCTCCAAAGTGGGGTGGAAGGTTTTTCTGACTGCTTAGCATGGAAGGTGCTTAAGAGCTGTAAAACATACACTGGTTCTGGGCAGAATGTGCTCTGTGTCATTGAGACCTTTAACAGGTCAAGTCTATGAAACAGGTAATGAGTTCAAAGCTATGTCCTGCCTTTCCTTTAGGCTCCTGCTTGATGCCATGCACAGATTTTAGCTGTTTCCAAAGGCTATGTACTGCCTTCCCAGGTACCTCACTTCCAGCTATGTGACATTTTGGAGGAACTCCACACGGCTGTGGGCACCCAGCATTGGCAGGGGTTGATTGCCAGCCTCTGGCACCCTGTGGCCAGCCTTTCCTTGTCCTTTCCAGGTCCTGTGGTGGCAGCCATGGGACTCTACCCCACAGACCCAACACCCTGGTGGGCAGGTGAGAGCCAGCCCAGGTAGCTCTCCTCCTGTTTTGGCTGAGTCCTGATACTGGCTGGAGATGTTCTCCAGGGAACTGATGACAGAACCAAAGAAAGACATCTTTCTTACCCTGTAATCTGGAAAAATCAAACCTTTCCAGTGAAGTCTCCCCTTCTGTTGAAGGACTGTGTGAGATTTGCACAAATGGGTGTGTGAAAGGGAAAGGCCTCACAGCAAAGCTGCCAGCACTTCACTGGTCCTTTGAATTTAGGAGCCGAGTCCTCTGCACTTGGTGATGGAAGAAAGGTAAGGTGTTTTTTCATGACAATGATCTCCTTTATTCTGATTTGCTAACCTGAGTAAAAGCAAACTTGAACATGACAGCTATATACTGCACGATAAGAAAGACAGAAGTCATGTTTATGCAGATTTTTTTAATGAAGAAGATGCTTTCATTGTATCAATTTCTGCATTAGAAAAGCATCATACACACTGAAGGTTGCGTTCCAGAAATGATGTTGTGCTGCTGACCCTATTAACCCCATGCTCTTATTTCTCTGAAGGTTTCAAACATTAGAAGAGGCTTACAAACATTGCTGAGAACAACAGAGATAATTATTTTTACCTAGAACTGAGAGCTTTTAGTATACAAAACTTGCACACATATACAAAACTCCATATACACACAGAAGTGCATTCATGAAAAATAGAAATTGTATTTGCAGCAGAGTGGAATCTACACAGCAACATCTATATTTCAGATTAATCAGGTGGAAGGCAGGTAACGTTATTTTTTCAAGTACTCTTCCTAGTATACTTTGTAGACTCATAACACCAGAGCTTTCCCTTCAAAAAAAAAATGGAACAGTCTCCATTTTTAATGTATGCAGAATCTTACATTGATTAAATAATGCAGGACCATGCATTTAAACAATTCCTTTTCTTCAAATTATAACTTCTTTCCTCTTGTAATGACTCCTATACTGGAGTCTTATATTGCACCTTTTAGTAAACAAGTCCTAAAACTTCAAGTCCTTAACAATGAAAAAAGGCTAGAACTTTTTTTAAAGGAAAGATATTGCTGCAAAATTTGCAATTATTCCTTTTACATGTAATAACTTACTTGAGTTCAATCAGAACTGCCAATGAAAATGTCATTTTAAAACTTTGCTATTTATATTAGAGAAATACTCATTCAGAAATAAATTTCAAGTTACTCTGTGCAAGGTCTCTTCCAAACTAGCAGTAGAGGTTTTACTCAGTTCAGCACTCTCACTGTAAGAGTTTCCACCCTCCTGAGTGCTTTGCTCAGTGTCAGGATTACAAGACTGTCCCCCTTCCTGAGAGCTGGAAATAGCTGCCTTCAGTTTTTTCTCAATTTTATCAGCTACAGCACACATTTTTAACTCTCTCAGGCTCCTTATTAGGGTTTCATAGGCTCCCTTCATTCCATGACTTTGATACCAGACTTGTAACAGCCTAATCTTCTGTTCAGATGAATCACCAGGAAAATCGTGCATGCTTTGGTCTATGGCAGGTTCTGATACACCACGGTGACGAACAAATGTCTTGACTTCTTTGAGTGTCATCTCTGCCACAATACCAGGAATGTATTTGTTCAGGTCAACATCTAGGAGCAGGAAAGGAAATTAATGCACCTGGCTCTTTTATCGTACTGGGTTTTATCACCTGCACTCAGATTTGATGCTTCTATCCAAAGCAAATTAAGTTTCAGGTATTTGTGACTCAGTATGGTTTACGTGTGATTTTTTACAATGCATGGCAGGTCTCTTTTTACAAGTTCCTGCCAGATGCTAGGTATTTCAAAGATTCAGGCTTGCAGCCATATGGCTTTCTACCACCTAAAACAGTGTCTCAGTTCCCTCTGTAACCTATTCTGTCCTTCTCTATCATGGAAGTGTGGTCACCTCTCACGTACCCATTTTTCTCAAAATAGCATTGGGAGAGGTCATGAAACAGGACAGGTTTTCTGTTGTGATACAGTCTTGGAGCTTATCTTTTTTCCTGTTGTGTACCACTCCTCTGGATTTGCCCTTTAACAGAATGTAGGTTTGTGAATCTTCAATCCCATTGTGGACTGTTCCCCTGTCATAAATATCCATGGTTATAGAAACAGTTTGCTGTTTCCTAGTGTCTGTACCACATGCAGAGCTGAAATTCACTTGTAGACAATGTGTGATTGCTCCCTATACAACAGAAATTCCTCCTGAGGCAAGATTTCCATGATGCCACTAAGTGCCTTGATGAGCATTATATGAACTGGCACTTCTTTAGCAAGTGTTCACTTTTGTGCTGGCATGACAGGTCTGGACAGTGGCAAAGTCTACACAAAAATACTGTTTTTTTTTTTTTAGTTTAGGATTTTTTTATCTGTATCTGTTTTTTCTTTCTACTGAATTTTGATAAATTGTTTCTTACCTTCAACTATAAGAGGTATATCCACCTGAAAAAAAAAAAAGGCAGGAGAGAAATAAGTAGAAACAACCTTTGTAAAATCCCACACTTATCTAAGAGGATAAATACATTTCATGATAAATCTATGATTTTCTTTTAGTTTTCTCCAGGATTCCTGTTTTATGAATGGGAGAGTCAGACCAGACAGACAGACTTCTTTTGACTTGGGTAAGTTTGGGGAATCACCTCCTAATGCCTAGAATTATGCATGGGGACAGAAGCATCCTGGGTTGGTGGAGGCCTGATGATTTGTGAAGTTTTGATCATGGTTATGTGATTTAGGAAGCATTCCAACAATCCTGAAGAAGTAATACAGGGTTTCTCTTACTTCTCCCAAAAAAATTCTTGTGGTAAAATTTGCTTCATTCATGTCACAGAAGAAAGGCACACAAATATGCAATTTAAATGGAAAAAAGTTCTTGGCATAAAGCTGAGTTTTTTATGATCAAAGCAATAATACTTACATGCTTTTCTTTGTAAACTCCATTACCTGGGTCATTAGGATCCTTCTTTTTTCTTCTCTTGTCTGAAACAAAAAAAGCATTTTTAAAATTTAGGGTAGGATATCTCTCCTTTGGACTCCAAGAATATAAAATTATATTTGAATAAGCATCTGAATACCTCATTCAGAGTATAATAGGAATAAGTAGGGAATCACTTACACCAGACTATCGCTCCAATCGCTCCAGCTATTATTGATAGTAGTAGTAGTAGTACCCCAGCAATGATCAACCCCAGCTTTGCTGTTGGAACATTGGAAAATTTGCATGGAAGTTAAGTCAAGAAATGCAATACAGCAGCACACCAAATTTTCAACAAGACCGTGTCAGGTTTTAAAAGCCCTCCTAACACAAAAGCCAAATATGTTAAAGACATAACCTATGGTGAGCTGCCCCTAAAAAGGGGTAACAGCCCCTACAGCTGCACAGTGATCAAGGGAAAATCATACTCTGCAGGTCAGTAGAGGGAACAGTGGGACTGAGGCCCTGAGCTGTCAGGAATTACTATGGCCAGTGTGTAGAACAGGACAATTGCAATTGCCTCTCAAAATACAGCACGTGCTGCACCTTGCTAAGTTTTAATGGGTACCTTTGGTTCCACACACAGTGTCTGAAACTGCAGTACATTGCTCTTCAATTACACCGCTTTCACATCTGCAGAAAATATGAACACAAATTATTAGGGGATGTTTTTTCTCTCTTAAGCTGTTCAGAGAGCAAATCAAATCTTCTGAGATGCTTTATCAGAAAAATATTTCACATTTTGCTGATAAATATGCTAGTTTCATATTCTAAATTCCTGATCTTGGGGTTTAGAATTTAATAACGTGAAAATCTGTAGCTATGGGAAAATGTATGAAATTATTTTTCAGTGTAACAGTAGCTCACACAAAGACAACAGGAAAGCTCAGATACTTTATTAGCAATTTTGAAAAGCATATAGAGACTCAGTGGATATATATTTTTTTCTATATGCTTTTAGAAAGCCTTCATGGCTGCAAATTGAACTGACTGAACTCAGCTCAGGTGCAAAGGAAAATTGGTATGCTTTCCCTGAGGTTATAGATCACCTTAGCCTCTGTCTTGAAACCAGCTGGAAAAAAAATGTGATTACATACTAACAATTTCAGATGTGGTGATGAAGGCATGAACTTACATGGTACATGGAGTGCAAGTGTCACATCCTGTAGGACCGCAGAAATGGTTCTTTGCACAGGCACACTGTGTGTCCTCTTCTGGGGTACAGTTCTTCACAACCTCCAGCCCTAAAAACAGATCTCTTAAGTGTACTAGTCTGAAAAAGCAGGCTTCTGCCCACAAAGTCTTGTCCTCAGACTTGCTCCACCTCTGCTGGAACTGACGAGGCTTAGCTTTATCACACGCACACGGAGCTTTTCTAAGGAGCTGGGCTGGCAGAGCTGCCAGAGAGACCTCTGCTGGACGGGAGCGCAGAAAGCTCATCCATCACACAGTGCAGCTCTGAAACTCATCACACAGTGCAGCTCTAGAACTCACCACACAGTGCAGCTCTGAAACCCATCACACAGTGCAGCTCTGAAACCCATCACACAGTGCAGCTCTGAAACCCATCACACAGCGCAGCTCTGAAACCCATCACACAGTGCAGCTCTAGAACCCATCACACAGTGCAGCTCTAGAACCCATCACACAGTGCAGCTCTAGAACCCATCACACAGTGCAGCTCTAGAACCCATCACACAGTGCAGCTCTAGAACTCACCACACAGTGCAGCTCTGAAACCCATCACACAGTGCAGTTCTCTCCAGGAGAGGACTCATTTAGCACAGCCAAATCCCAACTTCTTTTCCCCATTTAGTATTGAATTTCCAGAAGGAAACTCAAAAGATCACACAGCCAATCTCCCTACTTGATAATGGAGATGGGTTCTTTGCACTCCCTGACAGACAAAAAGTTTTACCTTTTCTTGAAGACCTCCAATGATGGGGAATTGCACTGTCTCTTTTTTGGCTAACATATCCATGTTAAGTATTCCTCTTAAGAATCAAAACAAATTATTAATTTTCTCCTCTCCTCAGTTTACATGATAATGCTATCTCCATCCATGAAAAATATACTTCTGCATTAAAAATTACTGTATCTCCCTACTATGAAAGCTATTTTCATAGGCATATAAAAACAGAACAAATTTTTGAGTTACTACATTCAGTGCCCTGCTGTACTTTGAAACTACTTGATATTTCAAAACTTGATGAAGCTCTACTGTGACATCAGTGCTGAAGTAACTCATGGGAATAGTGGATATGAATGATCATAAGAATGGTTCACAGGGAACTTCAGTGGTAATTTTCCTCTTGCCTATTGTCAGTCCACTGATTTCTCTTCAGCTACATTACTGTCTGTGGAATATTTGGGCTAGCCATTACCCTTTTCCTCCCTTCAGTTCTAATAATTGTGACACATATAAACTACTGAATTGTATCACTCTTACCAATTTCATCACCCACACAAAAATGCTTATTATAACAGAAAATGAGAGGAAAGTTTTCTATCCATATTGAAGTCCTAAAGGAAGGGGCACTAAAAATTGATATTCCAACAGGTGATCTGAGTACAACCACACTGGAGTTGAGAACGGTTTGTCCATTCACTAAACTTGATTTTGGGTATGAGGAATGAAGAACTGTCGTTCCCTAAATCCAAGCAGAGGACATCTACAGGACACCTGGTGGAACTGGTAGGAGATGAGTTTAATGGACTTTTTAAAAAAAGAAATCTGTGATGGGTATTTATGCAACAGGCAGTGAATTTCTGCTGTCACCCAGCAGGTTCATGAACAGAGGGCTCATAAATAGACACTGAAATGACTAGGCAGGGACAGATCTTCCAGTGTCCTTTCCCTCAGCTGTGGATGCTGACAGACTGCAGGGCCCAGAGCATGGAGAGCAGACAGGTTGGTTTGTGTCATCCCTGAACAGCCCCTCGTGCCTGCACTGCTGACTGCAGAGCCCTGGCTGGGTGGGCCCCTGCTCTGCCCCAGGAGGGCTGGCCTCAGCCTCACACACTGTCCCAAACTGCATCCTGAGTGTCTTTCAAAAGACACAATCAGTTTTAAAGAACATTATCAATTTGTGAAACGCTATTAAAAAATCATTACTTTTTACACCCCTCTTTTAAACAGAGGAAGAAGAAGAGGGAGAACTTGCCTTCCTTGACTCTAACCAGTTTGTACAGTGTCAGCTTAGCAAGGACTTTGGCTAAGCAAAGGCAGATATTTGGAGAAATAATGGACCAACTATTTGTCTTCCTACTTTGTGCTTGATGAAAGGGAGCTGGAGGATAAACTTACTACTTTCTCACAAATTCATTCATGTCCTACCACTAAAAGTTTTGACTCTGCGTGCTAACCACGACTAGGAATTGTGGAGACTTTTCAGTGAAATCCTGTGTGAAAGAGGAGCCATTGCTACAGTTGCTATTTCTATACACTTACCAAAGTGGCTATCACACCATTTGCATCTAAAACACTCGTCTAAGTCATTGAGGTGATCCATGAATTCCTTTCCTTTCTGACATGGAGCACAGTGTTTGGTAACATCTGTTGGGCAGGAGACATTTTTAACAAAACCTGTAGAGACAGAAAACCAACAATTTAGAGAGCAGCCACCAGCTCTAAGACTAACATCAGAATTTCTTTTTTAATCCCAAATACTTTTGATTCCAAATATGGGATGTATATTCTTTGTGCATGTGTAGATGCCCTCCAGGAATGTAGTATACATAACTTTTGATTATCCCCACTCTTCCTCTAATTTAATACTGAAGGAGAACACACTAAACAAAACTACATGAAAAATTGTAAAACCCACAAATCTATGGAATCCTGTAGGCAAAAGCATGTGTTTTCACTTTTTCAACCTTTTTCAAATATGTGCATGTTAATTCTTGGCTCTTTTCTAACAATCACATTATGAGAGAACTACTCTTTGTAGTGAGAAGTTATTGGTGCATTGAGCTTAAGAAATATCTTTGTTACAGGCTAATGTCCTGTAACAAAACAAAGATACAGCTGGAATGAAGTACTGCATCCAGGAAACCACTTCATGCCTCCCCAGTATCCCAGCACAAAGCAATGTGCTTGGGTGGTGTCCCCTGTTAATGACTTCTCAACACACATCATACTCACCCCTTCCACATTTCTTGCAACACTGACTATCTAAACTGTATTCATCCTCCCTGCAGTTAACTTCCCTCCTGGAAATGATTCTCCTATTGGATGTTATTAGAGCTTCAGTGTCATTTTTGCACTGTGTTTCAATAACTAGGAGAGCCACCTAGGAGAGACCAGAAAATTAGACAAAAAATGTTTAGGACTGTGCACTAAAACTGTGTAGAAGAGTCACATTAATAGCATTATCTATAACTAAACATAATAAAATTCACTCCCTTATTAAAACGATTCATTGCTCTGGATTTAATAGACAATGAGGGCCCATATTAAAGCCATGAACACTACCTTTACAAACACTCTCCTTTCAAATTACTTTACAGTAGATCCATTTCTTTGAATTTTTTGCACTGTCAATTGCAACTGTCAATTGCACTGTCAATTTGCATGGTAAATTGCAAAATGCTGCAAGCTTTTTGTTTGTTTGTTTTTATTTCGGTCATTAGGCAGTAGAGGTTTACTGGTGACCCCTGCCCTGCCTCTTCTCATGATAATAATAAAGCACTGTGGCCCAGAGGCCAAACCATGTTTTTTGTATTATTTTGGAAGAAGGAGGAAGAATGATAAGGATAAATCTGGTATTGTTTGTTGTCTTCTCAGCAACATTTTCTGGGGAATTCTATATTTACTGTGCATACACTAAATATGAGATGTCTACATAATGGAGCTATGGATGCTGACCACAATTTCAGTGAGATGCAGAAAACTCTTTATGTTAAATTACCGAAAAAACATTTTGGATATCAAACTGGGCTCTCAAGTGAAGGAAGTGTTATCTGTTGCTAACTAATGATGTAACCAATAAGACCATTGCCTTCTAGGTAGCCATTTCTTTTCATCTTCTAGTCTATTCACAAGTGAGAAGGTGGAAAGAATTTTATTTCCTTGGCAACTGTTTAAAATATATATACTATTAGTTAATGGATGTAATTAAGAAGGCCTTTCTTTGCACCTGGAGGTGAAGCTCCAGCAGCTGAAACAGCATAATTAGCACTGGAGAAACTCTGAGTAGGGATGCCCATCAATTCCCCTGTTTGGTGCTCTCTCTTCCTTTGCTGCCAAAGCTTTCAGGGTGCTCTCCTCTGAATCCTAGTGTTAAAAAATTAAAGTCTCTACAGAAGCTTTCAAGTGGATGTGCCAAATTAGTGTGATTTGTTTTCCTTTTGTCTAGGAGAGCTACCTCACTAAACACTGGATTAGAAAGTCCGAGTAAAAAATAATCACTAAGATATAGTCAGGGATGTGTGACCAGTCTGGTTTGGTTTTTCCTAAAGCAGTATGAAGGAAATGTTGAGAGAGTCATGCAGACAATAGAATATAATCAAAGAAGGAAACATATTTCTAAATTACTAATACCAGTAAAACCTTGCTTATTTTACCACATGCCTGCAAACACAATGAGTGCAGAGATGTGTTCCCTCACACCAGCAAAGCTCCCTGCCTCTTGTTTATGCTTTTGTACAAATGGGCTGTGCTGGTATGAGGGGCTACAGAAGCAGAACATTTTCGGATGGATGCCCTCGGCTCCTGCTCACGGAGATGAACTTCCTGGTACACTTACAAGAAGTGGGGCTGACTTCTCAGAATTTGACACTCAAGCAGCACCAAACACCTACATTGGCTCTGCTTGCAGGGATGTCTTACAACATCTTCCTGTGGAAGGAATAATGATAAAACTGTGAAAGCTTTTCTTCAAAGCAACGCCCTAATTTTTTCAAACATTTTTCCTCCTGGATTTGCACCCTCGTAAAAGCAATCCATTTGCTATTTAAAAATTTGGGGGTGTCTCATAGGAAAAAAAACCAGAAAAGAATCAATAGTCATTTAGCTTCCTGTGCACACCTTAGTTGCTTTTTCTGTTGTCACTGAGCAGTAAACACCAATATCAGAAAGGAAGCAGTTTAGGGGCTTTTAGACAGGGATGATAGGTGCTTTTTTATGACATGTACACTCAAGCCGTGGTTGTATGTTTTCAGCCCAGAATGAGTCACAGAGACTCCCTTTCAACTTTCTCAACCTAAAAAAAAAATAGTTTTGGTATCTAAACTGAAGACTTAGATTGCACTAAGCAGTCAAAGGGAATAAGATCAATCAGCTGGGGACATCTACTCTTAGCAGAACCCATAAAAATATGAGCCCAGGTTTTCTGGTTTTGCTGCATTTGCATTACTCAGACAATGAAAAGAGTTTTCTACCTAATTCCTCTCCTTCATTACAACAGGGCCCTCCAAAATGCTTTCACCAACAGGTATTTGCTAAGGACACTTTTATGAAACCTGCTTTTATCAGCATTTCTAGGGCACAGTGACAAGAACTTTCATTTCTTTGAATACTCGTGTCATTTTGGGATTCTCCAGTTCTTCCTCTGTCAAAGTATTCTTCATGACATCTCAATCTATTTCAACAGAAAAGCTTCTGCAAGACACAGCTTATAGGTATGTAATCTCAGCTTTGGAAGTGTGTGAGCTTGTAATTTGCATACAGGAGTTTTTAAAACTTTTTGAACACTCACTGTTCAAATTCAATCCACTACCCTTTCATATCTCAGCTGACTCACATGCAAACTGAAACAACATACTGGGGCTGGGGGTTCTATGATTGGTTATTTTGTTGGGTTTTGCTCTTCAGAAGTACTGTACTACTAAGCACCTACTAGTAAATACTACAGTAGTAAGTGTAGTAAATACTACACTATTTGGAGAGTTGGGAGAGATATTGACAGCTCTCACCTCAATTTGTTGAAGCTAAGCATGAATTAGAGCTTGTCAGATAAAATCTAGCAACTCTCACCCTTCTCCTTTTCTAACACGAAATGGTTTTCTTATGATTTTCTCTTTGTTCAGTGAGTTACTGCAGAGATGAGGGTGGTTACAGTGGAAACATGCACAGACATGTTTCCAGAATTGGGACCTATGTACTTCTCACTTGAGTCTTGGGTCATCCCACCATTTTATGGCTGTTTATGCATGTAAATGTGTGTATTAGTTTTCCATGATATGAGGAAGAAAGGCCAATGCAGTAATGCAGGAACCTTGTTTTCAAAGGTACATCTTCTGAACTTCCGGAAAACTGCCTGCTCTGTGGTCATATCATAATTACAAAATATTTACATGACAGTTCACTCTCTGGCCTATTCCTGTGGAGGACTGTCTTGAGGTGATTTTATGGTGGTACTTCATTCCCTAAAGGCCAGGAGAGGTTGGAGATGAAGCAGGAGGCTGGGCTGGGGCCTGGGAAGGCCGGGTGCAGGCTCGGTTCTTTCTCTGACGCGCTTCAGGCTGCGCCTCGGACTGTTAGCTCACTGCCTTTGCTCCATCTGCATCCCTGCTTGCTCAGGAAAGCAGCTCTTCTTTGTCTTTCCCCACCTTTCCCCCTGGACTTCAGCAGAAATCATTCAGTGGTTTCTTTTTGGTTTTATTTTTCCACTTCATCTGTTTCGGCTTGCAGTCCAGGGAGCCTATGGGGGTGGTGGGAAAGACCCAGGCCAGCAAATAAAGGACCCTAAACCCCACCAGTTTCATCTGCTGTGAGGAGCAGACCAAAGCCAGAAGCTCAACAGGTTCCTATCTACTTTTAGCGTGAGCTGCTGCGTGGATTTTTTTTTCTTCCCTTTCCTGAGACAAAGGGAGCAGCCACCATCCTTGCCCCCTGGCCATGGGGCTGGATTGGGGATATAAGGTTCAATTTATTTTTTCTGTCTTGTGGGTATCTTGTTTTGTTAGTAAACAGGGTTTATTTTCACTTGCACCCACTAGTATTCATTTCTCTCATTGGCAAAAAGGGATTATTGGAGCCCTTCTCTTTAGAGGAAACATTCATTCCAGAGCATTTTCTCCTAAAATCTGTCTCTGAACTGATACAAGTTTGTCTCTCAGTGGTACGTAGCTTTGTAGCTTTTTCTACATGGAGAACTCAGATGTTTTCTAACTTCATAGACCATGGCTATTTTTGCATGACTATCCCTAAATCTTCTTTTACTTGAGTGCAGTATGGATTCCTTGCGAAATTGAGGTCTCATTCAACAAACTGTTTTCATGTTCTGGTTTAACCAAATAACATGCCAAACTCTGACCATGTTTATTTTATAAGTAATGAAACAACTTGCTAATTAAAACAAAAACCTTTTTAAAAATAGAGATTATGTAGGAATGCTACAGTCTTTCTAAGGTATACTGAAATTTGGAAACTACTGGAAAATAAGAGAAAAAATATATATATTCTCTGGAGCATTGTTATAAATGAAATTATTTTTAATATTAAGATATATATTTTGAATTGTTCTAACATACTGAGCTACACTGACTTTTCTGTCACTAGTTGGCTGCTCCTGTACAGGAAAAGGTAATACACACTTCTGTCAGCAGATGAGAATCCTCCTTTGTATTTAATTATGCTTTAATGATTTGTGCAGGGGCATGGATAGAGCTCTTTGAAATACTTTAAGTATTTTACTACCTGTTATGCAGTTGGTCAGACCACAATTTGAGTGGGATTTTATCCTGGCTAACAAACACAGTTTGTGTTGTGATTTGTATTAAAACCACATTGGAAAGAGACTTGGGAGGTCAGCTGCAGCGAGGTGTCTCTGGAACGGGAGAATTGGGCTGGGTTAGCAGTGTGTTCTGCAGGCACACTTCCAGGTGGCTGTGCTGTCCAGCAGGGCTCACTGCCACCTGCCTCATCCCCCGGCATCCCTGGGCTCAGGGCAGCTCTGCCCGGCACTGAGCCAGGGCAGCCACACACGCTGCACCTGCCCAGGTGCGCTGCCCTGGAGCTCCCTGCCGCTGCAGCAACGCACCCGGAGCAGTGCAGACCCTGTGCTGGCCACTGACACACACTGACCCTTCCCTGCTTTCCCTGCTGCTGACGGCGGCCGCTCGGAATGGATCTTTGTCAAGGTAACTTTACTGATGAGAGTGAGACAGGAGACGGAAGCTCTCGGAAGGGACTCACTGTGTGCACAGGCATGGCTCATGCAAAAAGGAAGGCCCTGCCCTACTGATTCCAGTAAATGCTGACGGCAGGCTTGGACCATTCCTCTGGCTTCTCCTGGGCCACTAACATAGAGGTTCAAACTCCTTCCCCACAGGTATTTGCTTTTATGTTGTTTTCCCTGCTCGCTGGTAGGGATCGGCTGAGGTGCAGCGCAGGTCGGCTCCCATTCAGCCCGGTTTTAGCCCGGGCACGTCCCGCACCTCCCCGTGCTGGCGAAGCGGGGGCTCTGCACCTGCCTGGCCCGCGGCTCCGGCCGCTGTGGGTGCCTGCGGACCAGCGCCAGCTGTCCCTGGGTGCCCCACCTACAGCCACCTGCATCCATCCCCCCTTTCCTCCGTCCGCTTGACACAACACGCACCTCACTGAGCACCCTTCAGAACTGCCTGGACTTGAAAGTGAGTTTTTTCCACTTAAAACATCGCCCAACGAGCTGACTGAAATGTCGCTAGCAAGTTTGCCACGGCCGGCGCCGAGCAGCAGCCGGGCAGCGCTCCCCGCCCCGCGGCGCCGCGTTCCTCGGCCCCGCCGGCCCCGCCGCCCCGGCCGGGGCTGTCCCGCCGCCCGCCCGCCGCCCCGCTGGGGCGGACACTTACGAGGAGCAGGGCAAGGAGCCCTCGGGCCACGCTGCCGCCGCCGCCCCGCAGTGTCCCCATGCCGCCGCTGCCCAGCACTCTCCGACGGGAAGTGGCCCGTTCCTGCGGGACAGCCCGAGCTGCCTGCGCCCTCCCATGCCCCGCCGCTCCTCCCATGCTGGCAAACACGGCACGGCACGGCCCGCCCCCGGCACGGCACGGCTCGGCACGGAGCGGGGGCTGGGCTGGGCCGGCCGTGGGGCAGGGCAGCCCGGGCGCGGTGATCCGGCCCCGGGCAGGGCTCCGGCCGCCGGGCGAGCCGCGGACACCGGCGGGACAGCCCCGAGCCCCGCGGTGACCGGGAGAGAGCGCTCGGGGCTCCCGCTCGGGTGTCCCGGGGACGCGGGGACCGCGGGTGCTTGGCCGGGGACACCCACTCGGCAGCTCGGGGTGCCAGGCACGGCCCCGAGGTCACCGAGCCAGCAGCCTTAGTGCTGGGAATGACACATTCGATTCCTGCGCTTCAGGTGCTGGGTGGAGCTATTGCCTCCCTACCGGGGCAGAAACTCTGTTTTGCAAGTACTGCCAAGGACGGGCAGTCCCGTATGGGTAGAACGGAGCAGGCACTCAGGACAGGCTAAACTCACTGCAGCAGGCAGTACTGCCCTTTGCTGTCTTATTGAAAGGGTTGCGCAAGCCCATGACTTCTATTTTCTGCCTATTTCCAGTCAGTTCTTGTGTTTTTCCTGCGAGCTTTCAGAGGTTTGAAATGCTGGTAGTCTGGCCTCCTTTGCAGAGTTAAAAATGACGTGATGGAGTTAGTTATCGATATGTGTTTTCATCTTTCAGGTTTTGACATGATTCGATTGCCTTGGAAGGACCATGGTTGCAATCGAGATGGCATTTTCATTTTAAACACCATTTTTCAGTGGTTTATGACTCAGATTTTCAAAAACTCTTCTACTTTTCTGCTGGTATGGGGCTCTTAGCTGCAATACATAACATTGACAAAAAAATAGCTACTGTTTTAAATACTTCAAGCTTTTAAACCACTTCCGGATGAACCAAAAGTACTGCTGACACACTTTTAGAGATGCTGCCTTTGGAGCAGCCTTACCATCCACTTTTTGCCTTCCCAGTGGCAGTATGGAATGTAAGGAGGGAGAGGCATCTCTCTTGGGTGCAGTGCCTGGGTTACACGTCTCTGGTTCCTACTGGGCAAACCCAAAGCAGCGTGTCTGTGAGGCTGCTAATTTTAGCGGAAATTTGCGTGCGGGTAGGGGTGGAGTAGGGACTGCAAGCAGTGTTGTCCAGATCCGGATCGTTGGTGCAGCAGAAAGCTTGGTAGAATTGTTTCCAGATCCATCGCTCCAGGGGATTGTGTTTTGCCCTAAAATCCAAACCGAATGTGGCCGGGCCCTCAGCAGGCATTGCTCAGGGTTCAGCGGCACCTCGGTGTGCCTCTCGCACTATTTGCCTGGTACCTTCCTCTGATGTCACTCTAGTCTGTGGGGTGCATGTGGTTTGCACTCCTCCCTGCCCCCAGGGTGTGATGACTGTGTGCATGTAGCTTCTTTGCGGTGAGCTGTTTTTCTCTTAGGTAGGGAGCTTTGAGAAGCTACCAGATTCATGTCAAAACAGCAGTGCCTGCATATGACGTGAAGTCGTTCCTTATGTAGTTAATAAACTGTAGTTGTGGAGGATTTTTATATATATAATGAAGAAAGAGAAATGTGCTTGGAGGACTTTTTGTTATTTGATGAGAAGACAAAGGCCTCTGCATGATTTAATGTGAATCAAGCAAAAGCTGTTTATGGTGCTTCTAAGCATTTTTTATATTTATTCTTATCTTGGTCTACACAGTCACACATGGTTTAATTGGTAGCTCTGTTTTGTCCATGCATCTCTTGATTGGTAGCTCTGCTTTGTCCATGAGCCAAGCATGCATCTTTTCCTTAATCTAATTGGTAGATGCTGTGTCATTTTACTCGAGTTTACACCCGTGTGTTTGTCAGCAACTTTTCTGCTTCTTCTTTATTCTTGCAACATCAGCTTTTTTATCCACAAAGATGACGTTGTTCTTTAGTTCCAGAAGGTTAGGCTGGTTCATTTAGTATACGTCCTGTAAATATGATCCTACAGTTTGACTATTCTAACTGTGAGAATAGTCAAACAAATAGTTGGTATCAGTGAGGACTGTACGGCCAGTGTTTTCATCTTTGCTCTGCTCCTTGTGTTGCAGCAGTTTCTTTTCAGCTGGTAAAAGTGGCAGCATCCACTCTTTTCTTTACCCACCCTTCATCTAAAGCTTAATTCTTGTGTCAGCAGCGGCCTGCTGAGCAGTACGGGCTCTGCAGTTTCTCTCTGCCAGCAGATGGCCTTGTGCCTCGCCTAATGTGGGAACAGGGGTCAGGCTGGGGCAGGATGCAACTCGAGGAACACACACTTTTTAGCTCCTTTGCAATTCCAGCTTTAAAAATGTAAGGTTCTGGAAATAAAGTGATTTTTTTGTTTGTTTTTTTACTGTGATGGTTTAATTTGTGTGTAGGTGTGCATTGTGTTTCTTTTCCCCCCTTGTAATTGTTGTCCTATGTCACATGTACACTGCTCATAGGAAATTCTGCTCTGAGCCAAAACAGCCAGGGGATAATTTTGGACACACATAGTGACAGTATTCTTGCATTTGGTGTTTCTGATTTGGAATTGTTATTCACACTTTAACTGGCGTCAAACCTTTTCTTCCCTCTCCAGAAAGCTGCTGCACCTAAAGAAGCAAGCTGATTCTGTTGATGTATTATGATATTGTGGATTGCTAAGTTTCTGAGAAGGTTCACTTAGCTAGCCTCTCCAGGTGAAGAAAAACTTGTCAAGGTGCAATAACACATAATTAAGGGCCCTGTGCATTATATTGGTCTCACCTCAGAATATTGAATCCATATTTATATTCCAGAGGGAAAATAATGGGGGAGGAAGCATAAGATCTGACTTGCTTTCTACTACATTTTTCTCTGTTAAATTATTAGAAATTTTTAATTTTAATTTTTTTAATATTTTGTTTAGATTTTGGCATTTTTGTAATCTTTAGCAGTTCTTTTGTACTAAGATTGGGCAATAGATTAACTGTGTAGTATAACTTGACCAAAATAGTCCCATCAAACTTAAATTCTCCTTTGACCTAAATACACATTGGAAGACCATTGTTGGTTTGTTTCTTAGTTTGTTTGTTTCAGTTTCTGTCTTTTGTTTTCTTTTGCTTTCCTGTTTTGCCTCTCCTCTCCCTCATGTATGTTCAAGAGCAGCCAACCTTTGTTGGCTGTTCATGCCAACTTTTGGCTTTTTGTTCAAGTACAAGAGTGAGTGATCCATTACTCATGCAGTTCAATGATATATCCTTCATTTTCGATTCAAACCTCTTCAGTGATGTGACTCATGTCACAAACATCAGCTAACACTATTGGGAAATCATTAGAGTGGCATCAGTATTTAAATAATGAGCTCTTGGCCAGGACAGTTTTATGACACTTGTATTGTTTTCCAGATCTTCTGTTAAACATTGGAACAGTGACCTTGCTGCACCCTTTGCCTTATGGTCTCACAGACCAGAGAAGATCTGTAACCACTGTAAATATGGCTATTTGCTGCAGTGCGGTGTGGCCAGATTCTGACACCCTTTGTTCATAAACCACTGTGAACCACTACTTCCAATCCCCTGGTTTTGTGGTGCAGTGAAAGGCTCTTTGTAACGTGATGTGGTAGTGAAGCACTTTGTTTGCTCTGACACCCTGGTCTGTGTGTGGAGAAGCTGCCATGCCAGCACAGAAGAGGGAGAGCAGGGTGTGACCAGAGGACTTTATGAAGACCCTGTGGGGATTTTTCATAAGCGTGCTGCCTGGTGTTGCATCAAATCACAGATCAGGGTGTTCTGGCATGCAGTGTACTCCTTTTAAAAGTAACAGTGACCTGATATACTCGCCTGTGGAGCCAGAGATGCTACTGTTTATCTGAAAAAACCCACACTAGCAAGAAAACAGAATGGAAACAAAAGCCCAGCCTGGAACAAAACAGAGTGGAAACTGAAACTCACAGCAAGTAACTTGTGTCCTCTAGCAGTTCTCCTCTGGAGAAGGAGATACAGGAGAACTGGCCATAAACCCTGCCATTCTTTAAGAATATCAAAACAGGTATGTGTCCTTTTTCTCATAATTTAACTTCCTGACACTACCCTGGGTCCATGCTTTTGTTCAACAGACCCAGTTTGATGACGTCAATGCATTCTTCACAGCAGGGGAAAAAAAAAAAGCATTTTTCAAACAAACTGAGCATTTCCTTAGACTGGAAAAGCAAATTGGCTGGGTGCCTGGTGGCTCCTACAGCCAATCACCATAACCTTACCATAAATGTAGATGTGTTTCTGTCTTAGGGTTGATTATTGACTTTATTTCAGACATGGGACCATCCTGTCCCAGTCCTCTGTTTGTGCACTGTACAAGGGAATGCTGAGATTCTAAATGCTGCATTATTTTACAAATATTTTGCACATTACATGGACTGACATAAAATTTGACTTTGTGACTTCATAGATTGTAAATGCATCTTTTTAATTGTTTTGCAGAGCTCTGTATCCATCCAGATTAAGCAGCAGGCAGCTTTGTTTCAGAAGCTGGCTGGTGATATTTTCTCTTTATTTTCAAGCAAATTGGTCTTAGCTGTTTTTTGAAGATGCTATTACAAAGATTAAGCTTTATACTTTCAAAGCTTGGTGTACAGCAAATGCTGTCAAATGTGTAACAGATCAACTGTAAAAGTTTTGGAGATAATGTGCTAGGGATGCTAAATGTTCTTCAGAGGTGAGTGAGGAAGTGTTCAAACCTTTTCCCTTCAGGTACTGCCTGGACAGAGCACTGCTGATTTAATTTGTGGGTTTCTTCCATTTGTGAGATAAACCCAAGGCTGAATCCTTGTGCTAAGGATGAAAGAGGAAAAAATCTATAGAGAAATGTCTGGAGTTAAAAGGTAAATGTGAATAAAAGGAGATCTTTAGTTCTGCTTTTGACCTTTGATCTGAAGATGGCCTAAACAGGTGCATCTGATGGCTTCATTTCCCATGTGAAGTAAGTGATGCTGAGCCACCCTTCAAGGAAGTTTTCCTTACAATTTTAAAGAAAAGAAATTTTATTAAATGTGGTTGTGAGGAGGAGAAGCTAAAGGAAACATTTAAAGGGTCTTAGCATGCTGTGGTTTCTGATATTGTAAGAAATATTACAAGTTTGGAATTCAGTTCCACTGTTTTGCTTTGCTCGGTCATGCTTCTCTTTCTGGGGTATCATCTGACAAGTGAGACTGGCAGGCTTAGATAAAAGCAGTCTCTTGTGGCTGAGACTCCAAACGTTCTTGTTTTGGTTTCTTTTGATATCACTTAACCTTTGAAATTCTTTGGGGGTGGGGAAGACGCAAGAGTGATGTGAAAAGCCTTATCCCTCCCACTAACATCGATGCAGCTTGGCATCCACTGTGACACCAGAGCCAGGGCAGCATGCAGTGATCTCACTCTGGGTATTTGTCTCCTGGGCATGGCTGTGTGCTTCTCAGCAGCACTTGTGCTTCAGGTAAAGCTACTCTGCAACAGCTAGATCCTGGTAGAGAGGGGCTGTTGTGCTGGGAACAAAGTTGGAGGTCAGGGGGTTATCCCTGCCTTCACCAACTCCCCCACTTGTACCACACATTTGCACAAACAGGAGAGAGGCCTGGCTAGCTGCTGAAGCTACAGGAGTGAGTCATATTTTCTCTTTTCAGCTGCACAGCCCACTGCATAGTAAGGTTTTGTGAGCTGTAGCAGATGGATTGAGTATGTAGTACAGACTGATTTATATTTCTGTCAGAATGCAGTGGATTGTTTTCTGTTGGTGGTTCTCATCAGGAATTAAATGCTGTGCTTAAATAGCTGTGCATCTCTAAGGGTGGTCATAACCAGAAGGAATGCAGTGGTGGTAGCTGTCTGAAGCAGTCTGTTCAATTCCCAGATAAGACATCAGTGTTATTTTTCAGCTGAATAAATTCTCAAATACTTCTTGGAGGCCAGTATTTTGAAAGAGGCATCCTTTCCCTACTGCACAGTACATGTCTCTCCTGCTGTCAGCCAGCTCAGAGGCAGGAATGGGATGAGGGACTGCAGAGGGATGGGCAGCAGAGCATGCATTTCTGCTTCCCTGGGATGGGCAGCAGAGCCTGGTGGCAGTGCAGCCATGGCTCTGAAAGGCACAGGTTTCCCATACAGTCTCTCCCAGCCTGGGGATTCTCAGAAACCTCTCTGCCTGGAGGCAGCCAGCTGAGACGAGAGCAGCTCCTCAGTTTCATGTGGGAAATGAAGAGGAAGTCACATGCCTTTGCTATCAGTGTAGGGAAATGGTCTTACCTTCTGGAAGTAGAGGTTTTGGACTGAATTCTCATCTTTCATTTATTCACTTCAGAGAGTCATGATTTTTTAGTGTGTTTTTTTTTTTTTTTTTTTTTTTGAGATCAATTGTAATTTTGATATTGCCTTGTTTGAAGCTAAGATTTCACTACCTGTGCATAAAACATATTGAAAATATATAATATCAATACCTGGAATTTGCCTCTTGTGGAGAGGCAGGGCTGGCCACCAGCCCCTTGTCCCTCAGCTCCCTGCAGGGGCAGCAGGGTCTGTGCTGCACTGGGCGCATGGCAGAGCCTGCAGTGTCACAGCTCGGTGCAGTGCAAGGCTGTTGGCACACGGAGCTTATTGCTTGTCCTCACAGCCACTGCCCCACTATTCCTGAGTGACCTGGTACAAACCCCACCTGGTTTTCTCTTCAGGGGGCCCACATGATAAACAGGATCTGGCAAAGTTACCAAAGGATAGTAAGTTTTTAAAAGCAAGGTGATAGGGAAGGTTTAGCCCTCATGAAAACAGTAGCTTCTATTGTATGTAGAGCAAAAGAACACAGATGTTAGCCCTTTTTCCCAAGTGTGCTTGTCCCCTGCTCCTTCCAGCCCCTTTTCCTAGAAGGCCTCACACATTTGCAGTGTGAGTGGTGTTCAGTCTCTAATGCAATAAAATGCTTTAGCAACACTACTTTATTTAAATGCCATTCAGAAAGGGGGATGTGTTTGTGCTGAAGATCTGCTAATTGCATCCTTTTCTCCTGGTATTAAACAATGTGTCCATGCTGCGCAGTGCAGAGTAATCAGCATGCAGGGAAATGATTTATATTATATTGAAGAGGTCTGAACTTTGACCTTCTAAATTAATTCCCAGAGACAGCTGAATACAATGCAGTGAGTAACAGGCTTTAATTAGGAAGCTGGAAGAGTTGTACATAGTTCTGGTATCTTGATGTGGAAACTATCCAGGCATTTTCAGGATGCTTGTACAGCAGTGTTCTGCAGCAGTTAAAGGAGTTACTACGCCTTCAACAAGTTGCTAGCAAGGAACTGAAAGAAAGGGAAACTTGGGAACTACTTACAGGACTGGCAGCATGGTAGAAACTGTAATTCTGAGACTTGTCTTTTTTTAGTGATATTACTGGCTTGCAAGAAGAACAGAAATGGACCAAAAAGCAGTTGAGTTTGCAGAAATCTCCCACTGGCAGGCCAGACCTGAGTCCTGACAGTTTGCATCCCCCTTGAGACCAGTGGTGCAATAATTGGTCCTGAAATGGGCTGGAATGAGGAAAAGCTTTAGAGAATTCTGAGTTTTTCCATGTTTCAGGAGGATGGTTATGTTTGTTTCAGAATTATGTATCTAAGTCTTCCTTACAGTCATAAAAGGAAAGGAACAAAATTTTGCTCTTTGGCCTGTAAGGGAATTTGAGCAATCAGATAAAGCTGGGCATGTAAAACACATTTAGTGGAAGAGGAAAAGAAAACCCTAAGTTTGATTGGAAAATGCTTTTACACTTTCAGAAAACCAATGAAATTATTGAACAATTCACTATTCTATAATATTCTCCTGTTATAAATAATTCTCCTATTATGAACAGGATTCTGTTGGAGAGAAGTCTGTTTTATCTTAGATCTGTAATGTAGGTTGTAGCAAGTTATCAAAATACATACGTGCTCACACAGATTTTATCTGTGACTTTTTTCTGTAACTTATGTTATTGTTCAGATCACTGATAAAGGCATTCAAGTGTGCAGCCAGTGCTGGTCCCACAGAATTCCACCCACTCAGCAGAGATTTCCCTGCACTGTTGTGCTGTAAGGCTTCAGAGGCAGCTCTCATGCTACTCTGTATATATTGGATCTGCAGTTGTTTGGTTTTTTTAATGTTTTAGAATGTAAAGGGGTTTAGAGGGCTTTTACAACTATGTTTATAATATTCCTCAAAAAAATTTACAAGAATTCATTTTTACACAGCCTTATTCTCAATGTTTATTATATTTTCTCCTTTTATTTTTGTTGTTTGAATTGTGTATTGGCAGCTGTGATAGGTTGACTTTGAGTGGTGTGTTCATCTGGCATGTTTGTAATTAACTACTTCTTGTCATTACATACTTGAAATTTTAGTTAAACTGCCTTTCTTCCTGGGGAAAACCCCACAATAATTTTTAAGGGCTAATGAAAGTAAGTGTTGATTTTTCTGGAGGCACTTTGGCCTATTTGTAACACCTGTGTGGATGCAGGCTATTCCTGCCTGCTGCAATATCCATGCCCAGCTTTATTGATGGCTCTTTTAACATCCTCTTGCAGTGGAGTTGAAATCAAAAAAGCCCCAAACAGTTTTTGCAAACTTTCAAATTGACTTCTGACTTCTTTTTTCTGATAAATGCACATGTGTTCAATATGACTGCATTTGCCACATTACTTTTTACTTTTTGCATATAACAGCACACACTTTCATATAATAGCATGCCAATTCCAAAAGCAAGTTTCCTTTTTATCCTTTTTATTAAAAGTATGTGTTCACTTTAGTCACAAAGGTGATAGAATTCCCCTTGTATATTTTGTACATTCTTTGGTTTATTGCCACTTATCGCTCATTCCTTCACTGTTATTTAGTGGTTCTTGTGAAGTTTAAAAAAAAAGAAGTTCAGCTGTGCTCTCAGCTGTTTGTAGGTTGTGCTGAGTGACTCATACAGAAGACAAGGAAGTTGCAGTGCGGCCACATCTTCTTGCCCTGCCCTACAGTGACACTTAAACTCCAAATGCTCTAAACCCAGTGCCAGGAGCAAGAGATGGAGACCAGGGCTAGGCCTGTGGGAGAGGCTGGTTCCACCTTGGTGGCACTTGTGGTGAGTGACTCCACAATTTGCATCATCTAGAGCCAAAAAGTGAAACTCTGGCACTACAGCAGATTATTAAATGTGCTAGTGGAAGCGGTGACCTTGTTGAGCCTGGGAAGTTTTTGGAGGAAGGGCCCCTGGCCCTCCCTGTCCCACACAGGCTGTGTAGGGTGACTTCCCTGGAAGTACAGCACTTGTTTGCCACGGTGATGGGCTGGGAAGATGTCATTTACATTTTGGCAAGTTGGGATAGCTTGTTGCTGCAGAGGTTCTAATCATCATGGGGAATGTGGCTCTTGAGAGATGTTCCAATGTACCATTATTGTGAGGCCTTACCTGCAGTGTGATTTTGGGCAGTTATGTCAGCACCAGCTGTGACCCAGCTACTGAGGGGCTGCTGAGAGTTTGCACACAGTGGGGCAGAGCTCTGCCCTGGCCAGTGGCCTGAGGGCTGACCCAGCATCTCTGCTGGATTTGCAGCTCTTGTATGCACAGCGTTGCTTTGAATATCTTTCTGTTATATTAGGGATGTCTACACCAGTTAAATTGTGAGCTACAGGAGATGCCTTGCAGACAAAATGCAAAGTTTATTTCTATTAAAAAAAAAAAACAAAAAACTCTTGAAGGGCATTCAAAACTATGTATTTAAATTAGTCAAATTTATGGAGGGAAAATAGGAAATATATCTGCATCTATTAATCTATTATGCATGAGGATATGGGTACATACTCCTGTCTCAAGAAATCCTTCTTACATATACAATCCTTACATAAGGAAGGAGAGAGGATATAGGAAGTGTAGGTGTCCCATTTCTTTCCAAGCATCTGCTCTCAGGAAATCTCAGACACAGGATACTGAGCTATGCGGATATCAGCCTGACCCAGCAGGACTTGTGCTGATGTGCTGTTTGTTTAGCTAAGAAGGATGATGGGGGAGACATTATCTCATTTTTGCTTTGAACATGTTCCTTTGATTTTGAATGAAGGATAATTTTACCACATTACCAGAGGAAGATACCTTGTTAAGAAGATGAAGGAAGGTTGTGAATTAACATTATCGGCCTACTTAAGAGGCCCAGATGGCAAACACTGTCTCTCCTCTAGCTCTTGAAGAGCACAGGCAAAACTATTTTCCAAATTTTGAAGGTTGAAAACTGCCATATTTGAAAATGATTAGAACAATTTTGTCTTAGTTATTAGAAAGGGACCAGAGCAGGAGCCTGACAATCACAGAGAAAGCTAATCTATGGGTCTGACAGTTTATGGTTAATCTGACACTTTACAGATGCTTACTGTGTGACAGCTGCAATGAATCAGGTTGTTAGAGTGACTTTCTGCTCCCTAAAGCTTATTTATTCCTGTCTTTCTCAAAATAGGGGGTGGGGATGTGTAAAGCCTATCAATGAGATAGAGGAGAGGGATAGAGGAGAAGCCAGACAAACCAAAACATTTAGAGATTCTGCTAATGTTACGAAGATGAAAGGAATCCCCAAATAAAAGGGAGCCAGAGACATATTTAGCAGAGCCTCATTCCTAAACAGCCAATTGGATGGAGGCAGGAAGGTCTCCACACACATCTCAGAAGTTGTTTTCCCTTATAAAGTAAAGCAAAGAGATTACTTTATTCACATTATTCTATAGACTGGGATAAGCCTGCAGCTTCTGTCCTCCCTTACCAAAAAAGTATGGCATCAACCCCCTGGTGCTGGGCCTCTGAGCTGGCACTCTTGGGGCCAGCAGGAGCCCATTTCCTTGGCACGGGGGGATCTGCAGCCCCTGCTGCTCTGGAGTCCCAGGCACACTTTGTGTCCAATCCACAGTTACTGAAAAGAAGGAGCTTAAGGAAGGTGTAGCTAAATTTCCACTGACACGTGGAAAGATGCTGGAAATCAACAGGAGAGTACCCAATGTGCGTTGGAGCTTTGCTGGGATCTCTATAAAGAGATATGGGGAAATTATACTGAAGAGAGGGGCAAAATTAGTTTTTCCTCTTCTTTTTCTTTCAGTGGTTGTACTCCAGACATACTCTTGTGATGCAGACTGTAAAAGAGTTTAGCATGGAAGACCTGAGAAGTTCTCAGGGGAGTTAAATAAAAACCACAGGTTTTGGCTATGGAAATAAAGAGGAAAGAAGAATCTTGGGGTTCTTCTTGGGAACACCAGGCAAATTCTGCTGTGCAGTTTCTGTACAAATGAGTGGGATAAGGACTGAAAGGCAGCAGAAGCTGGTGTTGGAAGAGGCCTCCAGTGGGAACGCTAAACAACTTTCAGGAATGGTGTTTTGTTCTTTTCCTTGAAAAACAAAAACCCCAAAGCCCCACTCCATATATATAGATATATTTCAGATGAGCTCTTATTTGTCCAGAGCTGCAGAGGAGGGTTCAGAGGTTTGATCCCCAGCATCTAGGCTTGATTCTCAGACTTTTTCTATGCAATCCTTTTGAGGTTCTCATTCATGTCTCATGCCGAGTTCATTCTTCCCTCTCCCCTTTGCCCCTCTGGCAATGACCTAAGTTACTGAGAAGAAAGGTGTAACCTACTAATGCCATTTTTTTCACATGAGCTTTTATGTATAGAAATATTTTCGTGATCATAACTTCAGCATGGAGCCACTAAAAAGAAAAGAAATTCTTTTATTCTATAATGTCCCTGGAGCTGGACTGACCTAATTTCCTTGAATAGTTCACCTGTTTGCCTTCCTTCCTTCCTGCCCTGGCATTTTCCATAGTGTCCCACTGCAGAGAAAGGCTGCCTGCTGAGCACTGCTCTTGGTCGTGTGGCTGGGCAGCACCTCTGCATTTTCCCTGTGCTCTTGCAGTGAATTCATTCTCTACTGCTCCGTCAGCCTCTTCTAGCCTGCCTGTGCCTGCCTCTAACTAATATCCTTCACAGGGCAGCTCCTTCCAAAGAACTGGTGTTTACTCTGTATCCCCATGTCAGCACCTGCCTGCTCTGAGTGCGGCTCTGTATCTGTCAGCTCCATCTTTTTCATGAGCACCCTGAAATCCCCTGTGCCCACGGCAGGGAGGGGGATGTGTGATCCCCACCCAGATAACCATTCCTGAATGCAGCCAAGGGCTGCTCCTGCCACCACTGCCACCAGCAGTAATTACACTAGGATAAGGTTACAGGAATCATGATGGAGCTTAACAGAGGTCCAGTCTCTGGTATCTGCATGGCCACTGTCTCCTTTATGTTCATAGAGGTAGGAAACTCTTGCCTGTATTTCTGGCTGTGCCAGGGAGCAGTGTGGATGATGTGCCAGCTCTGCTTGGACAATGTGCCAGCTTGTTTACTTGGCTCTGCCATCTCACTTGTGCTGTACTTGCCACAGTGCAATCACCACCAAGTTTTTTTGGGATTGTGAACTTCTGCTCAGTAAGGCAGAAAGTTGGGATTCTTTTAAATCTTTGTCCCAGTCTAGGTATTCAAGGATGATGTTTCTGAAAACCTTGGAGTGTGTTTCTTCTGATCTAGAAGGTAATTGTGTTTGTATTGAAATCAGACATGATATTGCATTGAATGGTTCTGCTCTGTGAAATTCCCCTTCCCCTTGACCAAGGTTCCCTGATCTAATACCATATGTTCTGTATGAGGTATGCAAGTTTTCTCAGCTATGTTGTTGAGTGTTGTTTAAAAACTAAGAATTTGGTTTTGGCTGTCCTTTGAATGTCAGTTGGGGATGTGCAAAAAAGGGCCTGTTAAGATCTTCAGTTTTGGGTTGCTTACCACAATGGGTATTTTCATTTTCTTTCCATTTTTCTTTCCCTTTTTCTTCCCCTTTTTCTTTTTCTTCCCCCCTTTTTTTTTTCTTTTTAGTATCTCTGTCTTTTGCCCTGGTGATGGAAGTGAAATAACAAATAGCTTTTGCATGGCTCACGTTCCAGCACTTGCTAGCTTCTGTTTCTGACTTTCCAAAGCAGTTACATTCCTTAGAAGTTCCTTTCCTTAAAAGTTAAATTCCTTTTGGTGTTCAATCCATAATTCTGTCTATTTAATATCTCAGCTAGTAGCTTATTCCTTACATTTTAACATTAAAAAACTTTCACTGTGGTTTTCTGGGAAGTTTTCTTGCATGAAAGCTACTCAGGCAGCAAGCACTCCATAACAAACGCCTGGTGCCTCTCCCTGTTGTAACAAGACTTGCAAAGCAAGGATCTGCTTGGATTATCACATCTCTCTTGGCTTGTGTGCTTGGAGAACTTTTGAATTTGTAAGTTTCAGTATTGGAGTTAAGAGATGCTGTTTCTTGTCTGTTGTACAAACTTAATGACAAAACCTTGTTGGCTGTGAAAGGGCTGCTTCACCAGAATTAATCTGTCCACACAACAGTTGGCTACAGATGTAGAAATCCAGGCCTGTGCTGAAAATAACTTGTACAGTGAGAACTGTTCCTTTGTTTGCTAAAAGTGTGTTCAATGAAAAAGATAGCTGGGGTTATAAAATTCAACAACTTTATTATGAACAATTTGGGATGTGACTTTCTGACAGTCTAGATTTGTGGGCATCAATGGAGCAGCTCTAGGGTAAATTTGGCCTGCAGAACCTGGAGCTGGAAAATAAGCATTCAAAGAAACAGAATGGATTCTAACCCATCACAGAGCAGAGAGGATCATAACAATCTTTTACCGAACATTTTCACAACCTTCAAGGACTTCTCTGTGAATCTTGTACAACAGCTGGTACTTTTTTACTATCTTTAAGCCTGTGGGCAGTATTTCTTATACAAGCAAAATTATAAGCTTTTAAAGAGACCTTGTAGAAAAACTGAGCAGCTGTTTAGCTGGCCAAAAATATTTATTCATTGTTTTTATCAAAATCTTCAGTGACAGCAAGGTGCTTGTTTAAAAAGAGTTTCCCTGTTATAAATGACTGCTCTTCCAATTTCTCATTCTGCTTCTTGGATGTTACTGTGGAGTCCTGGACCTCTCTTGTTGGAACACATGATCCTCCTGCCAGAGGATATCTATTGTGGGCACACTCTCTCTGGATTTTAGCAACTCTCCTGAAGTTTAAAAGTGTTTATCTTACACAGCTGAAAGTCTCCTCCTGTTTCATGAGCTCTACACTGGAATGCAGTGGAAGAGACCCAGGACCTGTGGCCACCCAGATTAGAGTTTTTTGTATTAAGGTCCCTATATGGTTTTGTTAGAGACTTCAGCTCTGTCTCTGTCTGTCTCTGCTCCTTGTTTGGGAGGCTGGTGGGAGGAGAAGAGCTGAAGGGGCTATAAAACCTCTGGGGTTTCAGATACAGAGTGTACCACCCCAGAGCAGCCATCCTCAGCCAAGCGCTGTCAGGGTAAGTGGCACGGAACCAATGCATGATTTACAGGTTGCTGGAGGATTTCAATTAAATAATGTCAAGTGGAAGCTGTTCAGGAGGATGTACTGCTGCGCTGTAATTTGCTTAAAAGACTTATTAGAATTGAGTTGAAAAAGTGCTTGTAGTGTCTATACTGACGTGTCTTTACTTTATATTCTGAAAGGAAAAGTTCTGCTCTAATAATTTAACTGATTCTACCAGCACTTCAGCATCTGTATAAAGAAATGGTTTGTGTAATGCCACTGCTGGAATTGCAGATATACTCTGGTTTAAATGAGCCTGTGTGACATTGGGGTGTTAGTTTGGGACAGAGTTCCTGGTGGGGTGTGTAGTAGTATTTCTTAGGAGATTTGCTTTAGTGCTTTAAATCAAGTGTGAGGTGAAAGAGTGTTTCGTGGAATGTGACTGCAGGAAGAGCTGGAAGTATGCAAATCAGCAGTGTCTAATAGGATAAACTGAGGATGCATGTGTATTCATCCTTATTTCTATGCATATGAAACTACTGTTCTGTAAAATGCCAAATATTCATTAACAAACAGGCTACACGCAGCACTTGTGGAGCTGGAGTTCTCTATAATTTATTGTGGAGGTTGGGGAGGTGATTGATTATATTTGCATGTAAAACAGGGAGAAGAAAGAGGCTAAAGACTGTTTATTGGGAGAAAAATTTCCTTTCTTCCACAGCACTCAGTGACATTTGCTCTAAGATCTTGCTACTGCCTGCCGTGGCAGTCCTGAGCTGTTGGTAGCAGAGCCCTCTGTCTGATTTTTCAACTTTTTGGGCTTTATTACTAAATATGGTTTTCATTTAGAGTCCACTAAGCTCAGAAATGTAGCCTCTCCTGCCCCCCTCTTCCCTCCCCCAAGTGATTTTTGGCATTGCATGAGCTGCATTGGTTTGAGCAACCCCCCTGACCTCAAACGCTGTTCCAAAAACAGACGGCTGAAAAGCATATTTCCTAATTAGGAAATGGTTTGTCCAAACCAGCCTGTTCATTCATGTTAGATAACAGTTGTACTCCATTCAGTACATCTTTTAATATAAAGAGCCTAAGGAGTTTATTAAGTGAAAAAAAATGCAACTTACTTTCCTTCCACAGTTATAATGATAAAATATCTGGAATACAAAGTTAGGAATTCCCAATCCTTGTCTTCTCCTGGGAGCTCTGCCCACACAGCCTGCAGGAGCAGGGCTGCAGCAATGTCTCGTGGCTGCCTGGCTGGGGAAAGGCAGAAGATCTCAAATGAGGCATTTGGGAGAACTGTCTGTGCCTGTTCCATCCACTGTAGAGGTTTAACAGATTGGGGCCTCCCTTGCTCATTGGCCATGGCTCTTGCTTACCCCATTCTCATTTCTGCCTGCACTTCCAGTATTCCTGCAGCAGAAGGTTTTGGAGGCTGCATGTGGAGCCAGCTGGTCCGTGGATGACAGCTGTCTCCCTTAGCTGCTAACACACTGCAATTTGTTGAACTCTGCATGGAAGCCCAGGCTTGGAGTGGGCCAAATGATTCCCTACCACGCTATAAATTGTGAGCAAATAGTTCTTCTTGAATCCTGGTATTCAGTGCTTGTTTCTGTAATTGACTTCAATACAAAGCCTTCAAAGCATTTTTATTACTCATATTATCTTCCTGTTGCCAGAGGAAAAAAACAGTTTCTTTTTACTGAGCCAAGGAGCCAACATAAATTGTTCTGTCACTCTACAAATGTAGTTTATTAGCTGCTTTGAAATGATGATAGATGTTATGGCCTGTTTTTAAAACACATACTGTCTCTGACTTAATTTTAAAGGTGGGTTTATTTTCCTGACTGATTAGGGGAGAACTGGATAAGACTTGCTTCTTTTTATTCCCATTTTTTATTTGAAAAATTTCTACCCTTTTAAAAGGTCAAATGTAAACTTAATTGGCCATTTTCATCAGTGGATTAATATCTGCATCAGGAAAACACCCCTGGTACATGTATAGCATTTAATATAGATAGTTTTTGGGAAACCCAAGACTAGAATGGGAAGGTCAAGTGCTCTTACCTTTTAACAGTTATCCACATGGTCAGGATTTTGTCAGGATGATAGAAAAGCAGGAGAAGTTGTGCTGAATTCAGTGCAAATGAATCTTTGTTTTTGCAGCTGTCAGTCCAGAGTTCTCTTTTATCTCCCTCCCCCAGCCGTGGATTTCTGAGACCAAATTTAGATAAACATTTGCTGCTCCCTGATCTCTCTGCCCGTGCCTCAGGGCTGGAAGTCTCCTCTGGAATTCCCTGGATAATCTCTAGTGCACCCAGGCATGGTTGATAGCTCTCATGCTTTCAGAAGGAAGCCCTGCAGTCCTTGTGATTCCCAGCCGGGGCCGTTCCCCTCCTTGCAGGTTCTGGTGGCCAGGGTGGCTCTGCTACCTGAGTGTGATTTTGGTTTTGATTTAATTCTTCCTTGCCGTTTTCACAGGGCTCTTTTCTGTCTGGAAGGCGACGGGCACTGCTGTAGAAGATGTGTGAGGAAGAGGACAGCACTGCCCTTGTCTGTGACAATGGGTCAGGGCTCTGTAAAGCCGGCTTTGCTGGAGACGATGCTCCAAGAGCAGTTTTCCCCTCCATTGTGGGTCGTCCCAGGCACCAGGTGATGAACTACTTTGGTTGTTCCTTACTGGGCTTGTAGAAGGCTTTGCTGCCCTGTCCCCAGCTCTTCAGCCAGGGCCATCTGTGTCTGGGGCCAGTCCAGCCCGGGATCATCTGTGTAACACAGTATTTCCAGGCAAAATGACTACAGCAGCACACTCCCCTCTGAATCAAGGGAGGTCTCATGCCTTGTAAAGGAATTCTTTTAAATTTTTCACTCCCTTCTATGCCATCTTTTCCCTTCCCCTTAATTTTGAATCACCCAGAGAACTTGGTGAGTAAAACTAGGTTAAAGAAACCCAACTCAAAATCCAAATAAGCCCCACACAGGAAGATCTGTAAATTCTGACTGCCCTTAAAGCTGATAATAGGTGATGTGCAGAAGACTAAAGGAGGAAGCAGAAGTTTTCATTTGGCTTTCTCGGAACCTTTCTGGCTTTATTCATTAAGCTGTACCAGAAATGGGTACCTGTCTAAGAGCTGAGTTTCCTTAGCTTCAAGGTTTACATTTGAGTATATGATGCATTCCACTATATTTTAATAGTTTGCAGAACACATTTATTATCTGAGCTGTTAATTATAGAGAGTTTATGAGACAGATCACCATAAGCATGAATTAGAGCAGCTTGTCTAGGTCACAACAACCTAATCCAGGTAATTAACAGATCCACCTAATTGCTTCTATGTCATCCAAGGCCCTGGTGGAAAGAGGCAAGCTCTTTGCCAGATGCAGACTTTATGTACCCAGCAAATTCATTTAAAGTTCTCCAGGATTGGAGAAATACCTGCCTTTCAATACAGAAATTAGGACTGGAGGGCTAATTGATGCCTCTGGGAATTACCATAATTTGAAAAGTGCATGCAAATGCCATCATCTGTAGCTAGTGGAAATGATAATAATGGCTCAAAACCAAGCCATATAGTTACAGGGGAAACAAATACAGATTTCTAGAACCTTTCTTTCCTGATCATTTAGGATGGATTAAAAATTGCATTATTGCATTAAAAATTGCAAATCTGGAATGCCTGTTTTTAAGACATGGATTTAGAGATGCCAACAAGGTTTGGAATCTCTAATGGCTAAGTTCTAAGTATTATGCACTTAAAGGATCCTACTATATTCTATTTTTCTTTCAATATTTCTGATTTTAACATAGAGACTAGCGTATATCCAGAGTAGTTTTCAGCTTCTGTTCTTTTAATAATTTCTACTGGATCCATGAAAATATCTGTAAAGAAGTCCACACAGTAGATTTAATTTGTCCATCCCTAATCACAGTATTATGGAATTCAAATAGAGGATTAAAAAATGTTGAAACTGAAGCTTTGGGAAATGTAAATTGTGTATCACTCGATCTTGACCTTTAGATGGCACAATATCACTTTCTGCTTTTACTCCACTTTATTATCATTTAGCAGACTGTTCATCCCTAAATAATAACAAACATAAACCAACTCAGTTTTCCCACTTTATCTTGATACATTTAATATTGTACTTTTTCTGTTTACTCAACTGTAGTGGAAATATGAACTCCAGAGATTTAATAATGAAACATTTAATTTTGGCAATTTAAGAGCAACATATAATACTCCATTTGTTAGTATTAGTAAACTATGTTGTAACTAGTATAACTGGCAACTGGATTTGTTTCACAGCTGATGTTCTGTCTACTTTATGACACTATTCTCTGAGAGACTAACACAATTTGTATTATTTTATAGGGTGTGATGGTTGGTATGGGTCAAAAAGACAGCTATGTGGGTGATGAGGCTCAAAGCAAGAGAGGAATCCTGACCCTGAAATACCCCATAGAGCACGGCATCATTACAAACTGGGACGACATGGAGAAGGTATTTCAGCTGTGAAAAGTCAATGTGTACTACTGCTAAACAGAACTATTTGAACCAAATATTTGCAGAATATCCACTAAATTTTAAATGAAAGTGTCATGCTACCCAGTATGGTTCAAGGAAAAACTTGTTATTTGGAACGGTCTGGACAACACAACACACTGGAAGTGTGTGGAGTCACCCAGCACTTGACTCTCAGTATTGTAGAATTTGCTTGAAAGCAAAATCTTTTAGATGCCAACCAGTCCCCAATGACCACCAGCTTGAAAACAAGCTTAGGAAAGACTTGGCCTTCAGACTGAAATCTCTGGTTGTTTTAATTCTTATCAGTGTATTAACCTCCCCACTGCCTCATTTGGCCTCAAATTTTTACAACTTGTAGGAACAAGTAATGTGGAGGTGATAAACACAAGTTGACTTTCAGCCTCACAAACTATTTATCTTCATTTCTTTTCTTGACTTCTTGGGCTGGCCTGTACAAATCAAAAGAGGAAACTGTCAAGGGACCCGTTATCTGTTGAACTCTGTGTATGTTCTCTCAGTTGTTCTGGAACTGTTTCCCTTTGAGTAACTATTGAAATAGCATTGCTGGAACCAAGTGTGTCCTGTGCTATCTTTTCTCTTGTAAGAGTACTGTATTCATTTTCCTTATGTGTCCCTAAAGTAAGTCATATATTATGGAAGTAAAGCCTGAGGATGGTGCTTTTCTTTCTACAGTTGTTCTGGTAGTCTCTGTGGAGGCAGTAAGAACAACTGCATGAGAAACATCACCAGCCTGTATCTAGAGCTGAAGCAGAGTGCTGGATCTCAGCACGTGTCTGGAAGTGATGCTGAGCTGCTGACTGATGGTTTTCTTTATTTCTCTTGGCTTCTCTCACTATCCTCAGATCTGGCACCATTCTTTCTATAACGAGCTCCGGGTTGCACCTGAGGAGCACCCAACTCTGCTGACTGAAGCACCCCTGAATCCCAAAGCCAACCGTGAGAAAATGACACAGGTGAGCCACACTAAAGCCATGGCATAGTCCAGCCTTTCCATTCAACAGGATGTGAATGTCATCCTTCCAGTTAGTCGTGCTGTCCAGCAGTCTGTCTCTCTCAGTTATGGAAGATGGAAAGCACACAGTGACCACCTGTCATATTTACATATTATTACATATAGTTTAGAAAATCACTGTATCCATGTTGAATGTGAGCACTCCAGTCTGTCCAAACTTTGTCATTTTAATCTGTTTTTATACCCAGGCCTATTATGAAATTATCTTTAATAAGTGCATATGGCTATATTAATATGATAAAAATACAGGTCAAATACAGGGAGATACCTTACAGGACAAATATTTTTGGATTTAGATTTTGTATTTTCCTTTCTTGCTTTTACCAAGCATAGAGAAATATCAACATCTTGCATTCTACCTCTCTTTCAGTAAATTGCTTCAACTAAGCTAAACCCACTAGTGTAAAGACAATTATTTTAATTGCATTTCAGATCATGTTCGAGACGTTCAACGTACCAGCCATGTATGTAGCTATTCAAGCCGTTCTGTCCCTCTATGCCTCCGGACGTACCACAGGTAAGCCCCAGGGGAACGTGGCACAGGTGTTTGCAATGGTTCCGTGGGGATGATGGCGATGATCCGTGTGTTACCCTCCCAAAGGGATCGTGCTTGACTCTGGGGACGGCGTCACCCACAACGTGCCCATCTACGAGGGCTACGCCCTGCCACACGCCATCATGCGCCTGGACCTGGCTGGCCGCGACCTCACCGACTACCTCATGAAAATCCTGACAGAGCGCGGCTACTCCTTCGTCACCACCGGTAAGGACACGCCGAAACAGAGCCTCGTTCAGTGGTTGAATAGGCATGGGAAGGTCTCCCACATGAAAGCCCCTTGAAAAGCTAGCAGAGGATTTGTTTAAAATACGGGGAGGGTGTTGGAGGGTGAAAGGGAACAAGCAGTCAACGTGTCTGGGTCCTTCCTGAATGCCATTTTAAAGATTGAATCCTCCTTACAGCGGAGCGTGAAATTGTCCGTGACATCAAGGAAAAGCTCTGTTACGTGGCCCTGGACTTTGAAAATGAGATGGCCACTGCTGCATCTTCCTCGTCTCTGGAAAAAAGCTATGAGCTTCCTGATGGTCAGGTGATCACCATTGGGAATGAACGCTTTCGGTGCCCAGAGACTCTCTTCCAGCCTTCTTTCATTGGTGGGTTCAGTGACTGTTCTGCCTTGGTAAACCGTACAGAAATACCAAGTCCCTATTTCCTTTTGCTTGTGCTCCATTACTGACTCACCCACAGCTATGCATGTGTCCTAGCACCCATTATAAAACAGTCTTTTAGAACAGGTCTATTAATGTGGTGGGAAGAATTTCACATTAAACAATTAGCCAAAATGCTTTCCCAAAATAAACCCACAATGTTTATTCCTGCCTTCTGGCATTGGGCCTGTACCATTTTGTATGTTTGAATGTGCTTGCCAGGAGTGGGAAGAGGTGGGAGGGGCATGCAGGCAGCAAGACCTACTTTTATTTTTGCAAAAGACTGCTCCAAATCCTGAATCCATGGTTCATTGCCTTTTCGGAGCAAAGTCAAGATGATGCCACGCTAATCAACATCCATGAAGGCAGATTTGCAACTAGGTCACACAGAAATCCAGTTTCAGTTCTGCCAATAGGCAGAATTTCAACTCAGAGATAAAGCAGTTGCATGCCTAGAGGTATTAGGACATATTTTGACTGTTCTGCATCTGAGTTGACTTAATTTGAAAAGAAAAAAAAAAGGAAAAAAAAGAGAACAAATTATTCCAAGACCATATAAGGAATTCTTAGGACAATTGAGAATGCCTGCAGAAGCATAGTGGAAACTTTGCTATTCCACACCCCCAACTTTCTTTTTTAGGAGGACTTGTTGTGTGTAAGGGGGAGAGGAGGGCTGTACATGAAGGAACTCTTAAGCAAATAATTTAGGCAACTGCAAAATGACTTTCCAGATTTCCAAAGCTCTGAGACTGATGTCCTCCAAAGAATCACCAAACAGCATGTCAGTTCTGCATTAACAATTTTAAGTGTCTGTATGGAGTTGCTTCCTCAGCGTTCTTCTGTACCTTCCCCAGGCATGGAGTCTGCTGGCATTCATGAAACCACTTACAACAGCATCATGAAATGTGACATAGACATCAGAAAGGATCTTTATGCCAACAATGTGCTGTCTGGAGGCACCACAATGTACCCAGGTATTGCAGACAGGATGCAGAAGGAAATAACTGCCCTGGCTCCTAGCACCATGAAGATCAAGGTATGTATGGTGCAATCTTTGTAGATTATATGAGCTGGCATGTACAAAGTCCTCAAAGATCTAATGAAACATGAGTGCTTTTAACACATTCTGAATCACATCTGGAGTACCTAGCAAATTATCACCAACTGGTAACTTTGGTGCTGGGAAAAGAGAGCTTTCTCTCATTTCCTTGTTCATGTTGATTTCAGTCAAATGTCCTAATGTGGCCAAAGAACAGCAGGATACAAATGTTCCTCTGGGGCTGTATGTGAGCGTCTTCAGCCCTTCTAGTCCAATGGATGTGGGAGACAGGAAATTCTGGTTTTGTCTTTGGCTTACAAGTTTGAAAGAGACCCTGACAAACTAATCTTTGTTCTGCTGCTTCAAGTCTTCTGTTTTTTGCTTTACAAACATTTTATCAGCTATACCAAAAGGAGTGCTCCATAGGTCATTGATTTTTTTCAAGCCCACCTAGACTGTCGTTATGTTTCCAGAGCAATTCTCTCCCCTTTTGTCAGACATGCTCAGGAGTACATGAGTGCACCAGGGACAGGGGGCATTGAGGGTTGAGTCAGGCAGAGAATTTGAGGGTATAGATTTATATAACAAATTCTAAACTCTGCTGCTTGCAGCAATGGATAGCACTAACAAATAGGTGCAGTGTTTTTTTAATACCACAGATCACTGCTTTAGTATTTTTGTATAAAAATGTATTTTATTCACAGTAGACAGACATACTTAATGTTTTATTTCTTGAACAGATCATTGCTCCTCCTGAACGCAAGTACTCAGTCTGGATTGGAGGCTCTATCCTTGCTTCCCTCTCTACTTTCCAGCAGATGTGGATCAGCAAACAGGAATATGATGAAGCTGGCCCATCCATTGTTCACCGCAAATGCTTTTAAATTGCTTTTTCTTTATATCCTTAGTGTGAATGTATTCAGGGAAGTGCATTCTTATAATTTCATTCCATAAATCCTTAATCGTAATTAATCTAATTAATTGGATACTGTGTATTTCCTAAAATAAATTTTAAATATGCTATGAAATTGCTGCTCCTATTTAAAACAAAAACAAAAGCCACACCATGAGTGTGTGGAGATGCCCTTACAGCTGGCTTGAAGCTCCATCTTGTGACATGAATTTATTATTACACTCCACTGGGCCTAACAGAAATGGTGGTACCTTTAGCTCGATGATGCCAATGCCAGAAGATGCTCACCTGTCAGGCTGCATGTTCTCAAAGTTTAGCCTCAGAATACATTTTAATCTGCAGACAGAACCAGCCATGGTTCTTACAAAGTTCTAGGCAGTACCAAAGGAGCACGGCATCTGTTCAATATCAGGAATATCATGTTCAGTATCATGGGCACACTGCTTTGCATCTGCTCTATCCAGAAATATTATCTATCCGCATCACTTCTTACTACCCAGCTCTCATGCTGGAAAAGCTAATTTCTTACAGTTCAGGGCCCAGGGGTGTATGATATGTACCACAACAATCCTGTGTTTTCTTTAAAGAAATAAAACCTGTTCCTTTGGGAGCATATCTAAACACTAATAGTAGGTCAAACATGTGACTTTTCTATTGTATGCCCTCAGGATGAGTGCAGCCTATTATTTTTATTTTGTGATTTCTAGCAAGATCTAAAGGGTAATTAAGCTGGCTTAATATACTTTCTTTTCAGAACTTTTTTTTAAAAGGGGGGAGTAATGTGTTCAAAGCAGCTAAAATAATTTTGACAATTTTCTTTTTCTGTGATTTTTTGATTCCATTTATAATCTTAAACACATCAGCTAGAAGTATATGCTTAGAAGCTGAAGCCAGTAATACTGTCTTAGAAGTATATATATATATGAATAAAGAATTCACTGAGACAGACCTGGAAAAGGTCACTTCTAAGGAACTTGCTGCAATCTGTATTCATTAGAGTTCAGGATAAAGGATGCTATTTATTTTTGTTAACCTATTTTCCTCTCTCAACTCAATAGTTTACCTCACTTGCCTGTTACTTGTTACATTTCAAACTGTAAGCTCTTTGCAACAGAACCTGTTATTACCATGTCTTCATAACCCCAGGGTTTCAGATCTTGTCCAGCTTCTGCCTGTTCACACATGTTGCAAACCTCTTTGTACTAACCTTATTACTTAAAGTATAGGTCATCTAGGTTCTTGGAACAGTTACTAAATAAACTCTTGTAAAAGCAAATAACTTTGTATGGCTCTTTCTTCTAACTCTGTCTAGATCTTTTTATCTAACTCTAGATAGATTGTGTAAATTCTTTTCAGGATAAGAAGTGTCTTTCAATTTAAAGTCTCTACTGACAGGTTTCTGGAGAAGACACATTTCTCCAAGGGACTCTGATGCATCCCTAGTATCCCAAAATGACTAGGATCAACTCTCAGGTAAAGGATTTGGATATTTCTAAGTATCTTCTGTTTAATAGCTGAAACTGAGCTATAGAAGTTGGACAGGAAAAAAAGATGAAAAAAAAATCACCTAAACTGATTGATTTGCCTTTACTTCATATACAAAGCCAACCACTGTTAAAAACACCTAATTCTCAGAAAGAAATTAATGCAAAAAAGTGACAAAAGAAACATTACTTATTTCAACACAGTTACTGTAGTTTGAAGTTCATTTTATTGTTGTGTTTTATGGGTGAGATTTGTTTACAGATTCAGGGTTAATGCCACTGAACTCCATCTTAACAGAGCAACAAAATAACTCCAAAACAGGCTAGAGCAATAAATATCAAACCATTCAATCTAAAATGTATAAATATAAAAGTAATTTCTGAAAATGTAGGAAAAAACAGGAATCCATTTTTCTCTTTTGGCCTTTTGTAGAGTACATTGTTGTGGTCCATCCGTATCACCTCAGGTCCAGCACGATTATCTTTATGTCTTTCCCAACCACATGGGTACATGGCTGCAGAAGAAGTCAACCCATTACTCTCAGAAATCTCAGTAAAATAGCCAGTAACTTCATTACATGTGTAAAAGACCAGTGAAAAGTACCTACATGGAACACAAAATCTTAACTTTTTCCAGAGTTGGACTACCTTCTCATTATCCCTACAATCAGTGATGAAAGAACAGAACAAAATAAAAAACTCTGATCTCTCCTTTTGAGGCCTAATGCTGACATCAGGGAGCCTGACACCACATAATTTCCAATGTCTCTCAGCATGACTTCTCTGTATTGGATCATTTTATATTAATCAATAGGAGATGCTTCTGTATTTGAAGTGAACCTCATTGAAAAAAACCAAACCCTTAATTATTCAAAGGTAAAGGCTCTTATCAGAAATGCCAGTGTTAGCTGGAGGACAGTTCTGGCTGACTGTACTGCTCAGCCACACACACACACCATTATGCTGTTGAAACATCAAAAGATACACCAGTTACAGAGAAATGCTCAGAGAAGCCAGGGCAAACTTTTAGCAATGAAGGAAATGGGGCTTAATCTACTTCCAGCTGTACTTTAAAGCAGCTGGGATGTTTTGTTGGGGTACCAAAATTGGAGAGATGAACTGATTCATTGCTTAAAAACTGAAGAGTTCAAGAGCAAATCCAATTTGAAAATGTGAGTTTTGCTCCTTCTGAAAGCAGGTAAAAGGGGTGACTGATAGTAACAACCTCTGGCTAACCACCATCTGAATGGCAGCTTGTAACACTCACCTCATGGCTACTTAAGTAGTCTTCTGATGTCTACCTTGGTCAGTGAACCAAGAGTAATGAATTAGTAAAACAGGGGGAAAAGTATTAAGAAATATAATCTCAAGTTTCTGTTCTCAGCAGAACCATGGTCAAGAGTTTGAATAGCAAAAACAGTGTTGAATCATATACTTACATTAAATAACCTAGGGTCCTTTGTATGTGGATGGAATCCCTTCTTTTTACAAGCAGAAACTTCTAGCATGCCAGCATTAGTCAGTCTGAAGATGCCAGTGCTGAAAAGCAGAACATGAAACTCCTGTTACACTCTGCTCCCATTGTACACATCCAAGGTTTCACACACAAATTGCTTTGCTTAAAAGCAGGACAACAGGAAGGTGCTTGGTGACCTTCAACACACAGGAGCCCCGGCTGAGCTGGGTTTTTAAAGCTATTTTAAATCAAGGGGAGTTGTGTTCCTGTAAAGGAAGAGATGATGAGGGGAAGGGGACAAAAAGGATCCCAGTACTGTTCCTGTTAGGCAGGTTAGGCCACTGAGGGATAAGGCTGGTTCACACAGGAACAGATGCAAACCAGAAACTTGCATGTTCTGGATTGCATTTCACCCAGGGCAACTTAAAAGATGCCAGCCTTTAAACCAGCTGTGTAAATGACTAGTAGGAGCACATCCTTCCCACTCTTTTAGGTAATCACACAAAGCATTAGAAAATGCACTGCTACAACTCCTTGGGTATTGAAAAAAATGTTACAATCCCATCCCTCTGCAAAGAGAACCTATTACCTACAGGGCAGCACCTGACCATATAAATGTTACAGGTTACAGCTGGTTACAGGGTGTCAGCATCAACTGTGAGAGAGGCTTGTTTGTGGGAGCAGAGATTTGGAAAGGCATGCAGGCATGCTCAGGGTTAGAAATGCTGGTGCTTGTGCCCTTGCCTCTCAGTCTGTGTTCACAGCTCTGCTACCTGAAGGGCCCATTTAGGAAGTCAGGCAACCAGGACAGGATTCACATCTACTGAGGCAGAAGGCCAGCAGGAAAGGCTGAAGAAATGCAAACTCTAAAGAATGGAGTTAGCCCTGGCAACCTGAAATGCCAGGCACACCAAAGGAGAATCACAAATTTGTTGAGGTTGGAAGGAACTTCTGAAGACTGTCTGGTCCAGTCCCCCTGCTCTGGCAGAATCACCTTGAGCAGGCTGCCAGGACCATGTCCAGTCACGTTTTGCTTATCTCCAAGGATGCAGACTTCATGACATCTCTGGGAAACCTGTTCCATTACAAATCTTCACATTAAAATTTGCACTATTCTAGTTTTTTTCCAGATACATAGTTTGTAATTAATTAAATTCAAAAATAGATCCTTATTATCAAAAAAGGGAATTTTACCCTTCTGCTTTGCAAACTGCAATTTTCACATCATTCTAGAGAAATAACCCTAACCTCCCTCCACACTCTTAAGCAGACAGAATGAAGACAGATCTGTGGTAGGGCATTGGCAATGAGTACTCCAGAAGAGTAGCTCCTGTAATTATTACTTTGTTGAGCAGAATATGTAAAAAAAAAAAAAACCAAAAAAACCTGTGTCTGTGGAGGGAAGAAGAGAGAAAAAACGCTGTACATAGAGACTGACTGAAATGCAAGTCTAGGCTACTTATAGAAAACAAAGTCACAACACATTGTTTGTGCCCTTCCTCTGAGTTGACATGTACCCTTTGCAATTGATCAGATTTTATGACAAGGAGCATGGAAAAATACCAAAATATTACTTAAAAATCTGAACTTACTCATTATGCTTTGGTGAACAAACAATTGCAATGGCCTCTGGCAACATTAGCTGATAAGAACAATGAGTATGGAGATCAACACTGGATAAGAATGCAGTTTGTGTTGGATGTGTCTACAAAAAAGAAAGGGAAAACTCAACATCATGAAATATTTCTCACAGGTCAAGGTCAACACACATTTAAGAAGGAAAAATAATTTGTTACAAGTGTAAGCATCAGTAATTCCCCAGGCTGATTTCTAAAGTTCTTCTTAGCCCAGGGTCTATATTGTTCTACATTGTTCAACGTGGAGAAAAGAAGGCTTTTAGGATGAGTTTCATGGAGGCATGTTCACAATCAGATATACAAGCAATTTTCTAATCATGGGGAGAAAAAGGTGGAATGAAGAAGCACAAGACAAATGGAAATGACTTACTTGTGTAAAATCTCTAAGAGAAAAATTAATATTAAGTTTAAACAACACCGTACTCCCCTCCCTGACTTTTGAATATGGCATTAGAAAGTAATAAAATACCCCTAAATCAACATAAAAAAAAGTTGCACCAGCAAAAGTAGGCCCATTGTGTCAACAGGATGCCTCAGTTGCATTAAGGAGTTCTCTGTGGAGAACACGAGTGCTTATTTACATCATTGCAATTTGAATTCAGTAAGCAAATTTGTATTACTCCAGTTGTTTCTTTTTTTTTTTTTACATAGTATGTAGAGCAACTCTAAGAAAACCAGAATCTATGAATCATACGTACATGGATCCAACCCAAAGTGAGGAGATCATACTGATCCTGAATACCAAATAATTCTTCCACATTCTCCATGTCACAGTAGTCTGGTCCTGCAGTTTGCTTTGGCACTATTACATGTGTAATAGTAAATTCATTATGAGTCTGCAAAACAAACATTGACTTAGGGTGGAACAGACTGCCTAAGGAAGAAATGCTGAATCAAAATCTGAAAGATGTCAGCTAACAAACAGTACAGCTCCACTGATTCCAGTTCAGCTCTACCAACACACTGTACCTAAAAATATGCCTTAGCATTTTATCACGAAAGCATACAGGGTAGTATTGGTCACAACAAAAGACTGTTGTACTGAACTGCTCTCAGTGATCAGTGTTAAAAGACTATCCTTTAAAATAATTAAAAACACATAAAAGAGCTTTGAGAAAACTATCATGATTTTCTGTGAAACAAGACTAATACTGCTGTTCTTTCCCTTCATGCAGTTCAAATACACTTGGGATCATCTAAAATTCTTCATGTCAGCATCAGCCATGCCATCTTTCCCAGCTCTCAAAGGACATAAAGTGTAATCTAGGTCAAAGGAAAAAAAACAGCCTGAAAATCAAATGTTCTACAGCTTGATGTGGGGATTTCTGTTTTGTTGTGCCACTATTCATTTGATGACTCCAGTGGATTCTGGCAGTCTTTATATTTCATTGTCCTGTAACTAAACCTCACTTACCTTAGATGAATGCCAGAGAAAGTACTCGAAAAAGCCTGCATTGTACAGCATGCTGAAAAACTTGCTAGGCTTTACAGCAATAGCAGCATACTTTGAGCAGATGTTTCCCCAGTAAAGCAAGCCCACAGTGCTGAAACAACCACTCAGGTTATAATATGAAGTTCATTACATGGAAGGCTAACCATTTATATCTGCTTTTGCTCTGAAATCAATACATCACAGGATATTACAGCACTATCAAGCATGTCTTCCCCATAAAAATATGAGGCTTAAACTGTACCAGTTTTCCACAGAGAATTCCACATGTCTCTATTCCTCTTACTGTATTTGCCTCTGCCAGCAGCAGAAATTTGTGACAGAGATCCCTGGGCAAAATGACACCTCTGAGTGCTTCGGCCAATTGAGCTAACCAAGAATAAAAAAAGAAAAAAAAGAAAAAAAAAGAGAGAAAGAGAGATAAAAAGGCATTTACAGCTAGCAGCTAAAACAACGAAGATCCCTAAAATAAGGAAATATACACAGTGTATTATACTATATTACCACAAGTGGAAGTATTATACTTACCACATCATAGACTTCTAATGAGAATAAATCTACAGAACAAACACTTCATCTAAATTGAAGTCACCAACCCACAAGATACACTTACTAGCCCATCCCTGAGGTGACAGCTGGGACCATCTCCCAGGCCAAGGCTTTCCAGGGGGAACCACTGCAGGTTCTGTTTCTGGTCCCTTGAAGCCTATGGCAAGATTCAGACTTCATTTCACAGGAACACTAAATCTCAATCTCTGTATCCATCCATTGGTACTCAACTGGAAAATGTGAAACTGTGTAACTGTCCTCTTAAAATGAAGAAACTATAAGGAACTGCTGTGTTTGCACAAACCTGTCCATGGTTATTTCAGTATGGGCACCCTCAAAGTGAATAAAGACATATGCAGGTAGACAAAATAAAACAGGGAAAAAAGAAATGTGTGCACTTACTCTGAACAGCACTTAGAGTAGCTGCTGGCTTTAAGACCCGTTCCATGGGCGGCGAATGTCCAGCACAGCCAGAGGTGCCGCGCCCCTCCTTTGTCTCCAGCAGTGCTGCAGATAAGGAGCTGTTCTCTGGTACAGAAACACAAGACAGCATACTTCCATCTATCTGTTCAGACATAACCACACTCTCTTTGATTTTCTGATCTCGAGCTAGCTCTTGCTTCTTAAGTTGATCCTCAAAGAACTGAAACTGCTCTGATTCGAGCTGCTGCTGCCGCATGTGTGCGATTCGTTTCTTCTCTGCCTCTATTAGCTTTTGGTGCTCCAGTTTCTTCAGAAATTCAGTTTTACATTTGTTCTGAAACATACACAACACAGTGACATCCTCAGAACACCAAAAATGCTAGGAAAAATGGAAGGAAAGGAGCAATCTAACAGTTCAATTAAACCATAAAATCCTGTCATTAAAAAGGAACTCTTTTGGAACCTGGTTACTGACCTGGAAAATACAACTATACCCCCAAAGGTGGGATGGAAAACATAGCATTGACGGATGGAACAAAAAAGATGTTTCTCAGATGCTTTTTCCAAGACAAGGTTTTAAGCTATAGATTCTGTTTTCAGTGGCTTCAATCTCAATTCAAAGTAGAGCACATTTGGAGCCAAGGAATCTTTTCCACTTATTGACATACTCATACTCAATTTCATTCTCTTTATAAGACAGAATCAGAGTATACCAAAAACATATTTGGATCTTTGTAGACACTTATTAAGCAAATATAGCAGCACATGTATTTCCTAGCACACATTTGCATTACTTATTTTTAAATGACCAGCTGATTCTCAAGAAGAAATGAAAAGTCATTCCTAAGCAGCTCAGGAAATAATTAGCTTTTTGTAAAACTGGCATTTTACTGCTTGATTTTCAAGTTTTATATGACAGGAAAATATTCATGTCAACATTTAATATTCATATAAAACTTACTTTGTGTTGCATGTATTCTTGATATTCTAAGTTATATTTTTTTAAAAGATCTCTTTTCAGTTCGTCTGTCCGTGGGAATGCAACCTCCTTCAATTTCTTTGAGGTGGGATGGGGAAAAAGATAAATAAATTTACTTTTCACTTTTTAAAAGAGCCACCTGAAAAACAAACTCAGCTGTAACACAGATTTTTTTAAAAATACAAAACAGAAAAAACCCCTGCTCTTCTCACAGGAAAAAAAAAAAAGCAAAAGAGAAAATACACACTATATGATCAGTTTATGAAACTTCTATAGTACATTGCTTTCAATAAAAATATTGATTACATTAGTGAAACATGAGACATGGCTGCTTCTTATCTCAAGGAAAAGATTAGTCCTTTTAGTAGGAGTGTGTTATCTCTGTCTTGTTTAATAGGAGTGTGATGACTAATGTTTTTGTTGTGGGCGTAATTCTTAAAAAAATGCTAAGACCAACTTAGAGAGTTTCAGGTAGGATCATTGCATTTTTCTCTGGAACTTCCCAGTCAGAAATATGTCTGAATATGCCCATTTCCAAGAGGTAAAAAAAGGTTTTTCTTAAGAGATAGTTATGCCTGTAGCTTTCTGTCACAGACCCAGCAAAACAACAATTCTTATAACACCAATAGAACCAATACCCAATGCTTTCTACTCAAGGCTAGTACAAGGCTAGTACAAGGCTTCACAATTATTTTGTGAAGGCTAGTACAAAATAATTCAGAGGCTGTAGGCAAGGGAGGGAAAGCAACCACGTGCTTAAATCCTGCTGAGTGCCACAGGAGAAAGCAATGTTAGATGCCCTTTCTCAGTAGGGATGTTCTCCTAGTGGACCACAGTTGGAACTTTGGCATGGATTGTTTTGGTTTTGAGTAAAACATTCAGTTTAACAGTAGAGAAAGCAAGCAAACATGGGGGCACAGAGCAAGAGACACTCATGGTCCTGCTAGCAACTCTCACTGGGCAGTTCCAGCTGTTTTAAGTTCAGTATAAGGCTACACTTATAATTTATTTAGGATTTATTTTCTAGAGGGGAAAAAAACAAAAGTAAAACTATTTTGTATGGAAATGGAGGGGAAAAAGTCTGGTAAAAACTAAGCAAATACATATATGGTAATAAAGAAAAAAATATACTTTACTTATTTAGCAGAGTAAGCAAATACTGCACAGGCACCAGTAATGCCACACACTTCTCCTTCTGTTTGCAATAGTCAGTTTGGACCAATATCCATTCACATAATTGGGACCAGAATCAAGCTAAGTACTGTCAACATATGCATTTTTAATATGCAAACATTCAGAAATAGATGTACCTGGGCTCCCAACAACCTACCAACTTATTCAGACCATTCTCATTCATGTTTTAGCCCAATAATTTAATTTCCAAAATAAAACATGTATGAGTAGTGGAGAAAAGTATCAGAAATTGAAGCTGTGATGGCTGCTATGGGTGCTCTGGGGAAAAAGAAGCTATGGCCTATAGGGGCTGGGAAAAATGAAGAGGTTCTCAGTAAAACATTTCATAAAGACCAGGAAACCATAACCCTACCTTAATAATATCTTGTTTTTCTGGTACTGCACATTGGTGATAGTCTCGGTGGCTGGGCAGCTTTTCTACAAATAACCTAGAAAATTAAACATGCATGTGTTTAGTCAGAAGAATATCCATAATAGCTCTCATGTTGGCAGAAAAATCAGTTTCACATAACTGTTAAACACTGAATTCCAGATGACTTGGACCAGTGTTCTACACACATGTTTAAATTAACACATTATGGCATGGATCTGTATGGGACACACAGAAGAAGGACAGGAGACTATTTTCTATGACTGATATATTTTGGTTTCCATTAGCACTGGGTTAAGTTAAAAAAAAGCAAAGCTACCCTCCACTCTAGTCAGTGCTAGTAAATCCTATTTTTATTCTCTTCATCTGTTCTTAGCCAAAATGCTGACTCCCCAATGGAAGACAAGAATGCAACACTGACTGTCACTAAAGCAGGTATTTTTACCAGACCACGCTGCACAGATAAATTATGGCAACACTCAGCTGCAAAGAGTTTGTAATGCACAGCTGCTATCATTCTTTCAGCAATTTGCACAATATTCACCTCCAGACCCTCTTTTTATAGAGACATGCACTTGAAAACAGGTGGACTAAGAAAGGCTTGGTCTATTTTTCAGAGTATGAAGAAAATAAGGAGGGAGGAAGGATGTTTCCTTTGCAAAAATTTTAAAATAGGCACTGTAAAAAAAACCCCAAACCTTTCTGAAGTAATAAAACAAACCAATCAATCCCACAGCAAAACTAGCTAGGTTAAAAGTTTAAATCTGCCAGTGATATATTTTTCAGCTGTCTATTTTGAGAATTGTAATGAAAGCTGGCCAGATTTGTTCTTTTGTGGTAAGGAGAATAATCATGAACATACATTGTAGATTTTGCATTTATTCCTGTAAGAAACATTAAATTATAGTTAATCCTTTTGGGGGGGAAAAAAGTAAAATGAAAGCAAGAAAACACTTTTCTCATGCTTTTTTAATTATGGTGCAATACTACCATTCTTAAGATTGGCAGATGCTCATAGGACATAACTACTAAAGGCTTAGAAATCTTATTTAAACATTGCTATTAAAGTCAGAAATTTTGTTTAACCAACATGCTGACATATAAAGAATATGGGGGCAACAATGTCATGGTATGGCCTGGCAGAGTAAACTCAAACCTCTGTTAGGTTAATTCACGCCTGGCAGTTCACACATGGATAGGACAACCCCATGAAAAGGCGGCAGGAAGTTTTTACAAATCTCACGCTCAGTGCAAAATATTTCCAGAGAACAGAGCTGTTCTGCAAGAACACACTAAACAAATTTCTCCTTGTGTAAAGGGGTTCTCAGGGCAGCTCTCCATTTCATTCACTCAGAATTACAAGCTGTAAAGGCTGATGATCTGCCCCCTTACGTGATGAACTTGTTGTAGAAGACGAAGGCGTTCTCCAGGTTGCCCTCCTCCATGTAGACGGCGGCCATGCGCTCCATCTCCACGCCCGAGCGGAAGTACCGCCGCGGGGTGATGTCCTCGTTGATGCTGATGTTGCTGCCCAGCTTGCTCAGGGCACGCACCCGCTCCTCCGGGCTCACCGAGATGTCTGTGTGGTCAGGAATAGCCACCAGCTTTCTCTGGAAACGAACGGTCTCGTTAGCTAAGAAAATATTCTGTTTCACTTTCAGTAAGTGGTCTCAGTCAAGAAGCTCAGGGGAAATATTCAGCTAGTTTTTTTCTGAAAATAGGCATTGGTTTCTCCCCCTCTAGCCACAGCTGAAACATTACAACATTTTTCTTAATTGCAAGTAAATTGTGATCAAAAAGAAAAGTTATTTTATTCTCTCCAAAAACAGCAGCAAAAAGGATAAAATTAGGAAAATACTTGTGGGAAAAAAATTAAGTAAATTACTGTAGAAATTACCAAAGGCAGTATAAAGTGTGTTCTCTTTAAAAGCCCCCACACATGGATTCTACAAGGTTCTGTCTTAAGTTACTGAAATAATTTGATTGATGTCCTGAACACTCAGACTCCTATTACATGATGTATAGCATTTGACTTCTAGAAATAGTTCAGGAAACAAAGAGCAATAAGTTCCTCTGGTGAGTCAACAGTTCACTTCAAAGATTCATTTCCAGTTTTAAATGAGGCAGTTAAAGACTAAGAAGTTCAAACTAATTACTGAAGAAGAACCATAGCTGCTTATTATGGTCATTACCTTCCTGGTAATTAATAAATAAATAAATGGCTACTGTAAGTTGTTTCCCTCTTACTTTGATGAAATTTTTTACTCTTTCTATTCAAAATGCTCATTTCAACTTCTTAAAACTCTGGTTGCTGACACTCCATAAATCACCCATACATGAATATAATAAATTCCAACAAAACTTTCAGGCAGCATGCAGGAAAAGACCCATGGAGCTGAGAGCCACCACTGCTAAATTGCTCTCTTGAAAGTTTTTGTAATAGAAAGAGAAGTTGCTCAGCCACTGAAACACTTTTCTGTGATACATACCAATGAGCTGACAGTGAATGGCTGCTCCATGTTGTTGTCTGCCTGCAAACCAAGGAGATTGCTGTTTTCCTCCAAAGTCTCCATCTGACTGAAAGGCCAGTACCAATTCTGAGCTCAGTATGTGCCACCAGATGTCTCAGGGTTTAATAGCCCAAGGGAAACTGGAATATAGATATGCTGATTGTGGTTGTGTGCTGGAAAAAATAAGTCATTCAGATTAGAAATATAGCCAAATGTCACATAACTTTGCATGCCAGCAGCCACTCATTACTTTGGTGGCACAGTATTTATACATTTAATAATAATTTAAAACTAACCAGGTGTCTAGAATTTAAATTGGGAATGCATAAGGGCTTATAGTGCAGTTGTGAACTAGTTGACCTGTACTAAGATTATTTCAGCAGATTTCAACACAATAAATTATTTTTACAATTTTTATAGCAACTTAAAAACCCACTAACTTTCAAGTATTAAGTGAAAAACACAGAAGTTTGAGGATTTAGAATCTGTGCTTCCTTGAGCATATGTTTACAAATACATTTATAAGAAGTATGAATCTGGTATCTTAATTTTCTGCTAAGACTATGAGAAATAAAACTTTATACACAAATTTCTATCAGTAATATAAAGCACAAAAAATACCTCAAACACCATGTGTTCCACCTGCACAGCTTGCTGGTTTCAACATTCAAAATACAATCAACTCTGACAAGCCAACAAATAAAAATTCCTCCTTGCACAGCTTTGAACAAGTAAAGAAAAAAATGTAGATGTTGTGGTCATCAAAAAAAAACCCAAAAGGAAACTAAACCAAAACAAGGAAATTCAACTCTGAGAGAGGAATGAAATACTCAAATTACACAGGAAATGTGAAAATTAAGTTTCTAATGTGTTTTTTCACTTGTGTGCTCAGTCTAAACAGATCTGATCTTGCATGTCATGGGCTCTTCATAGGTTGCAATAAACTTACTTATGCTTTGTAAAAGCATAGAGTGGGTTCAGCAAAGACATTTTTTCAGCACACCTCTCTCTAGAGAGAGGCCAGAGGACTCTGGGTTGAAAAAAACAGCCCTAATGTGTTTTTAGGTGCTGTATTTCTCAAGTATCGATTTTTGTGTTTGTCTCTTTCTGATTTTTCTTCCAAAAAGCAATACTATCTATTAGATCAGTCCTTAATTTTAACTTTTAGTGCAATTCATTTTAAAGAAGTTTTGCTAATTAAGGTATTCAAACTGCTTGCATAATTTGTAACCAAAAAAATAAGCAGGGCTTATACATTTGAGAAAACAATCTTAGTTGTGGTTGCGGTGCTAATTAAAATAGTTCTCTAAACCATTTAATTTTACATACATGGAGCTCTGGTGTAAATGATCACCTTGGCAGGAGAGCCCATTCATTGCCTGCTCACAAACTGCAGAAAGGCCCCATGGGACAATGATAAGGAAATATTTTTGCTTTAGCCTATTCCAAGAAACTTTCTGCTTTAGGGCTTGCTCCACCTGAAACCCTTCTTCACTGAAGCACTGTAGATGTGGAAGGCTGTGGAAGAACAGAGCTAAAAGCCTGGCCAGTGCACAGTTTGTGTCAGACTTCTGGCCCTGCAGCCCAGATTCTAGGTGGAAATAAAACCTTCAATCAGAGACAATGCATGCATTCACTTTGTGGAACTCAGGAACAAAAACGAAAAACCAACCCAACCAACCAAACAAGAAAGGACTTAAAAAACATATTTTACAAATCCTTATCCATTCACTTATCCATCACTTGTGAATTTTAAATTTTATTTCCCCTAGAAGCATCTGGGACAGCTAAAATACTTGAATGGAAGAATGGATTTGGTCTAAAATATGCATCCAAGTGTAACAAACTGCAAAATGTTCTAGTCACTCATGTATATAAAAATCATTCAAAAGTAAAGGTGCGGAAATGTATTTCTTTCCAATTTCTTATTTCATTTTGCAGCTTCTGGCAAGAAAGCTTTTCTGTAGCAGTTTTTCATTCTGCTTTCAAGGCTTTCTCCCTTAGGAGTCCTTCTGCAAAGCCTGGAGAGGAAATGGACATTAAGGACAATGCTCATGAGATGGTTCCCACTGAAGACATGGAATATGGATCAAATGCTTCTTTCAGCTGTTACCACTCCTTGGAGACCTTTCAGTCCAGCTGGTAGGCAATTGCAAAGAAGTTATTGCAAGTGGCAAATACAGGAGCCACTAATTAGGGGTCTGTGTGTTTTCTTGGGGCCAGCACTCCCAAAGAGGTCTTTAATAAAGAACCCTGTGGTATTCCCCCACCAAAATCTCTTTGGAAATGCCACAGGAAGACATGGAACCCTTTACTTGCAAATATTTCTCAACTTGACTGGCTCTAAGAGTATTAAAATTATAAACACAATTCAGTCTTCTTTAAACCTAAAGAAGCATTTGTTATAATTATTTTTTAAAGTGTAATACCAGGTATTTTAAACAGGAGACATCTGGTAATAGCAGAAACTCACACTTCCTCAAAATTGTGTCACAGCCTGGAAAGGATGAAGAAGCTCTGCAACAGACATAAGACATGCCACAGTGCAAGAACTTAGCAGAAGAATGTCTGCAAATAAAAGAAGAAACTGTCTTTGTAAATTTAGTTTCAGGAACACACTAAAAATGAGACACTGTAAATAAAGAAGAAATACTAAGATGAATTTGTATCCCTTTTACAAAAATGTTATATAAGATTCAAATACATTCACTATTAGAGGTGGCTGTGTAACTTCAGAAAAAAATTCCTATAAAGATTGTGGGCTGACTTTTGACTGCACTCCAATAAATTATCCTTAACATGTGGACGCACGGGCAGAATTGTGAATGATTAAAATGCAGAGAGTTAAGATTTACTGCAAACAGCACCAGAGGCATGTGTGCCAGGTGCCTGGAATGCCTGTGTGCATAATGCTCCTCATGCTCAGCTCCACAGTCACCTTCAGCTGCTCCAAGGGCACGGCACTGCCAGGGGCTCCCCTCACCCTCACCATCCTTCTCTGTGCTCTCACTTTGCTGCCTCCACCGACTTCAAGGCACATTGTAGCTGATCCAAATTAGAATTAAATGGGCTTTCACTTCATTCTCCAAATCGAAATGCAAAGGAGCAGGCAGAACCATGAAGCCAGCAAAGCAGAGAGGTTTGTCACTTTCTGAGGCACTGCTGTCCTAGATTGATATGAGCTGGCTTTGAAAGGGCACCCTAAGAGTTTGTATAGTTCCTACAAAAATTGTCCAGGTCTAGCAAGTGATTCTGTTTTCCAGAAATATATTTCACTTTACAAGAGTAAAGATAAATTCAAATACCAAAACTCTCTGTATAGCTGAAACTAATTATACTCAAACATACAAAATACTTATGCTAATACAATGAACTACACTCCAACCTCAACCACAGGGGATAAATACCAATGCTAGCTTGGAGCTGTCTATTATACTCTAAAGTGCTCAAAACTCCAAGAGTGAAGATGCATTTTTCTACTTCACTATTTCAGGCATTCCAGTTAACTTAGATGGACTTAGGTAATGTTTGTTTGAGGAGAAATGGCAGGACATTTAGCATTCAAATTAAGTTTTTTTCTAATTATGAGTTTTCTGATAGTTATTACCAAATAATAAGAATAATCTAATATCTATTCAATGGTTAAGAAATTTTTCTTGATTTCATTGGGAATAGCACTTCTCATCAAATCCCATATCCTCCTCAAAAAGCATTTGTTTTCCCATATGTCCCATCTTATTATTGTATGTATTATTCCTTGACAAATCCAGGTTTATTAAATCAAAGCCATTCAGCCACAAGAAAATAGAGCAAACTGAGAAAAACAGCAATTTAAATGGCATTGAAAGTCCTTCTGTTCAGGCTAACAAGCACGGTACCAAGTAGCAGGGAAATGAAAAGCAGAGAGAGCAATTTTAAATGAAGGTACATGCCAAGAGTAGGACATGAAGATAGAATAAGCATATCCAGTACCTCAGGAGCAGGCTCATGAGACAGAGGTGGTGTGAGAAGACCTGGGGAATGCATGCACAAACCAACCCTTCTGAGAGCTGCAAAATCCCAATTCACCAAAAATTCCCCAACGCCCTCACGGTTGCTGCACGCTGGCACATCAGGCATTGCCAGGCTGGCTGGAGGTGGCCAAGAGAGGCACCCTGGCTGTGCTCAGGGCCCCTGCCCTGCTGGCTCTCCCTGTGACACACGTGTGGGGTGGCACTGAGAGGTGACTCACATGGCTGCACGGCTGCGCAGCTGCAGGAGTTGCACGGGTAGTGTTTGCAATGCCTGCAGCACAGCACTGCAGCCAGGGCACAGCCTGGCACAAGGAGCAGGTCTCTGTGCCTTGCTGGGACAGGCGCTGAATGTCCTTCCCTGATGGAGCCTGGCTCTGGGAGGTGACTGTCCCGGCCAAGGCAGGGACACCAAGCAGGACCATGCTCTGCCCAAGGACGCCCACAGGGACTGTGGCACCCCAGCGGGAGCTGTGCTGCTCCAGCTCTCCACACAGGACACAAAGACAAGCTTAGGGCGTCAGGACCTTCCAGAAACTGACTGCACAGGGCTAGCACTGAATTTCAGCCCCTTGTTGTCACCTGGAGGCTGCTTTCCCTTCTTCAGTTCTCCAGAAGAGGCTGAACGAGCAATGTCGCTCATTCTTGAGAGGTTCTGAGAAATGTTGAATGAGCTTGTGGATTCTTAAACAAGTAACTGAGTAACTTCCATAAATATTATTAAAATATATATAATTTTCTCTTTGTAACATTAGTTACTTTGAAACATTTGAAACTTGAAACTTTGAAAGAGTTTCCTCTTGTAACACATTTTTAAATTTCAAGGGAATTAATCATAACAAGGACTGCACTGCTGCCAGCAACATTTATCAATATTTTGATTATTTATCTTCCAGAAAAATCTTTGTTAAAGAGATCACTGGCAAAGTTTTCCAAAGCACTTTCTTCATTCAAATATTATGTTAAAAATAATCCATGTAATGATTTATTCTCTGAATATTTTAATGGTTGATTATTCCAGAAATACTCATCCTTTTTTTTCATATTTTTGTGGAATGTAAAGCCTAGATGAGGTTCCCACCAAAATCATTTACTTCACTCCATTGGGATCAGGATTCTTAAAGTATATCTGGAAATATTTGCTAATATAGCAGCTGAAATGTAGTACAGTTCTTTTTGAAGCTACTCTTGAGAGAACTGTTCTGCAGCCATCCCATGGCAAGACAAAGCTTACTTTAATATTGCCATGAGAAGTTAGCACAATCATACTTCATGTTACTATACTAGGAAGTGTGATGATTACAGAATCCTAGAATAAAGATGCATGTCAAACCATAAGGAGGTCAGTCCTCATTAAAATAGCCAAATTAGCAAGTGCAAATAACACCTTTCAATTACCCATAATGGAACAAAGTTGTCTCAGCAAACTTTAAATAGGTCACACCAGTGATTGCCAGATGAAGGTAAAGGACCATTTCATGCCAGTAAGTCACCCATGAAGCAGATACTTAAAATTCTGTACTTGGAAGTGGATACTCAAGTGGATTTGGTGAAAAACAGATTAGAAATACAGGCACCTATCTCATTCAGCTCATTTTGAAATTCCAGGCTGTGTATTGGCACAGCACATGATTATTTATATACACACACACTTAGGTTTGATATATAAATATGCTAAATACCAGCCTAAATAGCAAACTGCCTTCTGTTGGTTCTCTCCAAAAAGAAACAGCATATTCATCTGTCAACATGCTTTTTGTAACAAGCATTCATCATCACAGCAAGTGATTCAGCTGGTATAGTAAGCAGTCTCTTCTGGGGAAAAAACCCAACAAAGCACTGAATGTCATGGCAAGAAGATTCTCTTGTGCAGAGGAAATACCCAATCCACAAAACTCAACAGAATGGCCTTTCAAAGAAAGGAATCACTGCGAGGAGCCAGTTCCTGAAAGCCCTGTGCCTTTCAATGGAGAAGTTGCTCTTTACAGCTACTACTGAGCTCAGCTCTAGAAAAGCCCATCTCAGTAACAGCTCATAGTCTGACAGTGCTCCATTTAAACAGCAGCTCCAAGACCACCTCCCAAGCTCCACTAACTGCCAGGAGCAGCTGCTGAGCTATACAACCATCTCTCCTAGAAATGGATCAAGAACATTTCCTCTTTCTCACCGGTGAAGGAGCAGTGCCTCCCATGTCCCAGCACACTGCCCAGAGCCCCTCTGTGTCACTGGAGGATTGACAGCAGCACCTTCACCTGCCTGGGCACTGAGAGGGAGATCCTCCATGCACAGGTCTGCCAAACCCAAGTCTTGCTTATATGCTTAGGCCACCGTGCTGTATCTTGGATCACAAAACTGAGCTTTATTTTCATCTAAAAAAAGAATGGGTGACACAAGGGTCTGTTTTCCCACTTCAAAACGAAGTTTGAATTAATTGTCTGAAGACTGTTATAGCTCTGCAAATATTTGGACTACTGCAATTGGCCATCGTAGTTTCTTGAATATCATTGACTACCTGTTTTCTAAGGACAGCATTTCTCTTGGCACACATACAAACATCACCGCATCAAGAAGCTGTGTTAATAAAATTAGATTGCTACAGGTTCTAAGGCTCTGATAAACCACTACAATATGCAGATAATGTCCAACATGGCATGTGCAAGAACCTGACTTGTGCTCCCTACAGAGTATGTGAATGCAGAGCCTACAGGCTTCTCTCTCCTATTGCTTCACAGCACAGAGGACACCTGTGATTGGCAACTATTTTCTCACTCATTTTTATTCAGGCTGTTTTGAAATCAACATCAACATGGTTGTGCTACTACAACATAACCCAATGCATTTGAGCTGTACAGATAGATGGCAGCTTGCTTCTAGATTTGTTAACAAGCTCTGTCTATAACAATACTAGTGACTTCTAGCAGAATGTCCTCAAAAAAGGACTGGAAATATTAAACATTCAAACATGCACTTGTGAACTGACAGTTCATGCTCTTGTGGATTCTTGTGTTAAAAGAAAACACAATCCCTCCTCCCCCCTCCTTTCTTTAGTGACACCATTCAGTTTTAGCGAAAAAGCATTTTTAACTTAATGGATAAATATCAACCATGGTAGAATGTCTTGGATTACAAGCAAAATCTTTCTTAGGCAGTCAGTGAAATATTACTTATGCAACACAGAACAGCATCCTTCCAGTGACCCACTAAAAGGATGTTCTAGACATGATGTAGAAAAACAGTGCCATTTCCTTCCTTTGGGAAATCCACAACAATCTCCCAAGAAAATTGCACCAGGGCACAGTAACCCAGAAGAGGACAGAAGTACAAGAAAGAGCTGCTTTTATACAATTTGTTCTTTGATGATTCAACTGAAATACTGAAAAAAGGAGATACTTGCAATCCATTACATCAGTAATAAAACTAACTTCCACCATGAAGACAAGAAGCTGTGTTGCTAAGGGAAACAAATGAGAGGTTAAAATCAGCACAGAGGCCTGCAACTCCATACACTTCTGAGAAACAAAGAAAGCAGGATTCCTTGCAAAGCCTTAGGTGTCACAGATTTATTTTTATCTGTATCCCTATTTCTCTCAGGGACAAGGTCCCACTAGGCTAGAGGGGTTAAGAATCTTCTGGTTCTTCCTATAAAATGCAATGATTTTTTTTTGGCAAAATACATTCTACCTAAATTTAGAACACTTGAGACTCCATAGCATCTAACAAGGACACTTGTTGATTAATTGAGTAACTGGTTGCAGCAATCAATTTCTGTTTCTATCAGATGACAAATTTTTATGCTGTCTTACTTTCTATAGTTCAAAATATAGGGGACAAAATAAAAGTGAGCCAAATTTATTTGACATTTCTGACATACAAAGTCACAGTTTATTTGAAGCGTATTAAAGTGCCTATAAAGAATGAAACTTGTTTTTTTGGCCTCACATCTAGAAAAAAATAATTTGAGGCATTCGTTCAAAGGATTCTGACTGTTTCGTACAAAAATGGTTAAGTAAGGAAAGGTAAGAAACGGATAGTGAGATTACCAACAGGATGAAGTGTGATCAATCAGTATGAACAACTACCATTTTAACTAGCATGATTCTGCTGTACAATGTTTACATTAAAATAACACAGCTAGTTGATTTCATAAGGGAATCTTTGACCTTCTCCCCTATTCCAGATGATTCAGGATGTAACGTGCTATGACCAAAAAACAACCCAGGAAAAACAAGAGGAATGCCTGGTTCTATGAAAAGATTTCTGTGAGCTTTAGACTGCTTGTTCTACTTGGATAGTTACAATATTTCATTTCTCTTACTTAGGTTTCTAAGATTGACAGTGTTAAGCACATGTTTTATAGCAGCACTGGCTGTAACACACTCAGCTCACAGGGCTGCTTGACAGTCAGCTGAATGATCCAGAATACCAAAGCTGAGCATGATGACTTTTGGTTGACATTTTGTACCCCTGCAGGCCAACAGCTTTATCCCAGTGCAGCTACCCACAGTCTACCTTTGAGCCTTTCAAACTATCTGCTTTTCCCCTCAGGACGAGCCCATGGATCTTTGCAGCATACACAAGCTCCTTTTTATACCAACATCGAGCATTAGATGTCTCTGAAGGCTTTTTGACAGTAGTGCAGAGATGCTGATGGGTCAGAGATGCTAAAAGCTGCTCCTACACTGATTGTGTGCAGAGCCCACAGCTTCCATAACGCAGTTCCCTGTGTTGTGAGCTGAATGTGACTCACCCAGAGCTGCCAGTAGGAAGTGGTAGGCAGAGGGTTGTGTCTGAGGAGCTGCCTGACTCACAGCACTTCTGAGAGGCACCAGCACCTGGGCAAGATTGACAAGCCTGGGTTTTTATCACAGGAATTTCTTTGCAACAACAGCACCAAGCCACTGCACAAGGATTGTTCAGGAACTGCACAAACAAGATAATTTTCTTTCATGGATTGATACTTCTATTTATAATGGAAAGCATGACCAGAAAATGTTTCCTGGCATAACAACCTAAATGTTCTAATTTTATCAAAATTGTATAGACAAAGACTTCCTTTACGTGGCAGCAGACTAATTTTCAGAACAAAAATTGGAAGTGTAACATTTGGTAAAGAAATAAAATTTCAGGAGTCTGATAAAACCAGAAAAAAGCATTATTCATACATGTCCAGCAAACAGAGACCAAAACCTTAGTTTTATATGGTATTTGTTCAGTGCCTTCAATGCACAAGTCACCTTGCCATTCCCTCAGCAGCTGAAGAATTTACAACATCCCTCACCTTGAGCTATACTGTTCCTGATCCTGGTGATTAACTTCCAGGAAAAGCCTTAAGGCCTAACCTTCAGGAGGTTTAATGCACATAAAAAAACCACACAATAAATGCCTTCACAGCGTCTGCAGAGCAATATCAAGTAATACAAATGACTGCAGGATTGATCAAAACAATTTTTAAACATAATGCTACAAAATACCTCCTTGTACTTACAGCCATTTAAAATACTGTACACACACACCCACACAAGGACCCCCAACTATGAAACTGGTACCTACAGAATTATACAGAATTTGGGATGAATGCTTCCTGCATTCCTACCCTATCCTGTGATCTATGAAACTCCAGACTTGTAAACACTGGCCTTTAGTTATCTAAACATTTAGCACTTTGACATGCAATATACCAGCTGCAATTTATTTAGTACATGAGAAAACTCATCTGTTTCAGAGTAAATTGCCCGACCAGCACCCACAACAACAAACCTGGGCTCCATTCTCCTGGGAACATTCAATGAAGTTCCAGGTCTATATCCTATTTTCTACAACTTGGTTGTCTAAGGCAAGTCATCAATATATGCTACCTACAGTTTTGGATAGTAATCCATTTAAGCCTGCAATGAGGAGAAACCTCACTTCTGTGCAGACAGAACTTTCTCAAAGCTGGGGAATGAATGTCCTGAGAATTACAGTGTCTCCAAGATCTCATAATCTCACTGCTTCGCATTGTCAGTAGAAGGTGGAGGGTTTCCTGCCCATGACTTCTCAGAGCATTCAGAACCACGTGCATATTAAACACAAATCATTCCAGATCAAGAGGAATTCCCCCAGAAGAGACTTTCTGGCACCTTCCTGAAACCGGGCAGCATGTGCAAGAGGGAGACACATTCCTCAGGGCACTTCAGAAGGACACCTGAGATCCTACAGAGGTCAAAAGGAGGCAGGTACAAAACCAAGTACATGAACAGAAAAAGCTCATCACAGAGTTACAGATGCTCAGCAACCACAATTTCTACTGGTTTAGATTCTTTCACTTTCTATTCCGATGACCACCTTTCACGTATATACGGAAATAATTTAAAGCCAGAACACCGTTATCGGTTTGATGTGCCCCTGGCACACGGCACCATTCCGGACTCCCACCACACCGCCCCAGCCCTTTGCGAGCCGCAGCGGAGTCAGCAGGACCGGCCGGCCGGGCTCGCTGCCCGCCGCCCCCCGCACGGGCACAGCCCCTCACAGCCCCGCGCTGCCCCCGCAGGGCGCTCCCGCTCCCCGCTCCCGCCGGGTCCCGCCCTGCCCGGAGGGAGGAGGGCTGTCCCGAGAGGCCTCCGCGGCTCCGCACCTGACACCGGGGCGGGGACGGGCGCTGCCCGGGCCGAGGAGCGGATGGAGCGGGTACCGGCCCTTGCCGCTGCCGCGGCCCCAGAAGGGGTCCCGGCCCTTGTGGCTGTGCCCGCAGGGGCCGCTGGCGCAGGCGGCGAGATGGATGGACGGAGGCGGAGGCAGCGCCTCGCCTGGCCGCTCCGCTCCCGCAGGGGCAGGGCGGTGCTGCTTACCGGCTCTCGCATCCGCGCTGGCGGCGGCTGCCGCGGACAAAGTGCGGGCCGGGGGGAGGCAGGAGCGCCGGGCGGCCTGGGCCTCGTCCTGCTTCTCTCTCTCTTCTTCTTCCTCCTCCCGCCTCGCCTCGCCTCGCCCGGCCGGGCCGCGGAGCCGCGGGCGCCCTGCGCGGGAGCGGCCCCGGGCGGGCGGGCAGGTGGCGGCGGGCACCGAGCGCCCTGCGCCGCCGCAGCCGGGCCCGTCACCGTGCGGGGCGAAGGGAGGAGCCTGCGCCGCGCCGGGAGAGCGAGCGAGCCGTGCCGCTCCGCGCTGCGGGCTCCGGCCGGCGCAGCCCCGCCGCTGCTGCTGCTGGTGCCGGGGCTGAGGGCAGCGGGAGCGCCCTGCGGGGGCGGAGGGTGCTGGGGGCAGCACGGTCCGTGCGCACCTGGGATGGGCCCTCTCCGCGTTCCCCGCGGTACCGGGGCCAGCCCGGCCATCACTGAGTCAGTCTTTATGTGCTTGGGTACCGGAGGGCATGCACACCTCACCTGGGCTCTCCTGAACTTTGGGAAGGGCTAACTCAGGGGAAACAATGTTTTGGAGGAAGCTGTGGGTAAGGAGGAAAAGGACGAAAGATAACTGAAGGTGTGGTTGGCAGTGTGAGGCTGCTGTACCTGGAAAGCGGCATGCTGGACAGGAGGGCCTTCCTCTGAAGCAGAGGAGGTAGGCTGGGTTTCCGAGGAGGCAGGGCACTGCTGTGGGCTGGCCTAGATCTCTGCTGTTCTCTGTATGTTCAGCCAATGCAGCAGATAGTCGCTCCATGATAAGTTTGGATGACCTTTATGCTGTCTTTTTGCTGAACTTGCTCGGCAGGTATTGATCATATTGATGCCTTTCCTGGACCCCAAACCTGAACATGGAAGTCTAGACATGATCTAAGATATTTGTATTTAGCTCATCTTGCACCCCCAAACACAGTAATGTATTTTTCCTTCCCTCCTTTCATTGTGTGTGACGCTGTTCTGGCTGCTTGGCTTCCCAGCCTTGAGGTACCGCTCTTGGTGCTGGTGGCTGTGGAGTGACACCACAGGTCTTGGCCCTGGCTTTAAGAACAGGAGGGACTGATCTGGGCAAGCAACAAAAATCCAGTATGTTCAAGCACCTACCTTGTTATCTTGGATTTGGCTGAGCGAGTTATGAAATAGAGGCTGCAGTCTATGCCATGGAGGGTTTTCAGTGCACTGTTGAGTTAATCCTGTCCTGAAGCAGTCATGGGAAGGACACTTTCAGTGCTGCAAGGATTCTGTCTGGATAGCTGATGATTTTCCAAGGGGAAGTGTAAAGAATGGCTATTGCTATTGTCCAGACCCTGTGCATTCCAGGACTGCATTTCTGATGGATGGCAATAAGAAGATAAAGTTTGCTTGCAGGAAACTTTGGTAAATGGAGAGCCTATCAGATGGGTATTAGGAAATTGTCTTCTGTTAGAAAAACTGGCAATCCTTTCTAAAACTCAGTTATGTCAGAGGTGCAATTAGGCTGAACATTAGCCTGATTTAGGTGTTCAGTATTGAAGACAGTGCACATAGTCCTCTTTCCCAAGAACTGTTGGTCACTGACCTGAATGTTTCCCTGTAAACTCTTGCAGGATGTGTCTGTGGCTGGTTCTTCTTCTACAGCATGGGAAGATGCTCTAGAAAAGATCGAATTTGATGTCCTGGGGCAGCCCTTAGTGGCTGCTTCCAGGATGAGTAAACTTAAAATCAGACCAGTGTCCACATAACCAGATTTTGAGGAGCTGCTAGATTCACCTCCTTGAAAGGGCAGTGTATCCCCACTGCTTTCTTCAGCTGGGCAGAGCCATGTGCTCTGGCTCACGGAGAATCAGTTCTAGTTCATGGTTAGCCCTGACTCTGCAGCAGGGAAAAGGCACTGCTGGTGAGGGTGGAAGGAGTTCAGCGCTGTGATTCTGGTTTTTCCCTCCCTTCCATGTACATTTTGTGCAGGGTCACACTGTCAGGTTCGTCCCACGCACCGTGTCTGAATGCTGGGTGGTGCTGCAGGAGTGTGAATGAGAGCAGAGCTGAAGGGCTTTGCTGCCAGATCCTCCACAGAGGCCCTCTCCTCCTCTTTGCCCGAGCTGGGATTGTGGCTCCTGCTCCCCCTCCCTGCAGAGCTGAGCCCGTGTCTGTGTGGGGTGCAGTGTTTGCTGTGCCAGTGCTGGCTCTGCCCTGCTGCTTCATGGGGGGTGGGCAGGTCTGCTGTGAGTTCCCTGGGCAGCCAGGACACTGGGATTTATAAATGATGTGGTGTGGGCAAGAGAAGCCACTCTGTGTCTTGGACTGCAAACATGCCCAGGAGTTGAGAACTCAGTTCCCAGTGGTACCACAGGTTGCTAGAGGAGGTGTGTTGTTTGCATGTGTTTGCATGAAGGTGGCCTTTGCATGTGTTTTCTGTATTACGAGAAACAAACATGTTTTGTTTATATTGCTCTCTATCTCCCAGATTATTATCGAATGGGTTTCACCTTCCACAAGTCTTGACTGAGGAATCTGGGCTTATGCTCCCACCCAGAAACACCCACAGTGCCTGAGCTCTCCTGGCTTGCCCTGCAATGATGAAGCCTTTGGTGTGATCTGTTCCCCCTGGGATAGTCCCATAGGCAAGCACTGACATGGTGAGATGAGGACCTAGAAGAACTTAAACTTGTTTACTGATGGTGGCAGGAATATTTATTGAGATGGATGCAGTTGTCTTTTATGTACAGTTTGCTGCTGTTGCCCGGTTATGAGCATGAAGACAATTGTGCTCTTTGTAGTAAGAGGGGTAACAAACCATTAGTTGGTGTAAGGATAAGAGAATATCTGCATCTGTCCAACAGTCAGGTGCTTTTTCTCTGACATATATGTTGTGGTGTTGGATTTCTTGCATTTGGGCCAGTTTAGCCAACTCCTGTCTGCTTAAATGCCAGGGTAGTTTTACAAGTGAAAACCTTTTGGGTCTTCCTTGCTGCTGTTGGTATTGTGAAGAGAGGAAAACAGGTGAAACACTATCAGGATGACAGATGACTCAACTTCAGCAAAGTTCAGTAAACAGAGAGATTATCTCCCATTTTGGGTTTTCAGGGGAAATCACCTTTGTCTCAAGTGAAATATGTAGTGCAGATCAACAAGGAATCTTTAGAAATCAGTCATATAAAAACAGAAATCTTCCAAAGTAAGGGATCCCTAAATTTTCTGTGTAATGTATTTGTAATTTCAGTGGTCATTCACACGAACCCCAGCTTCTTCTGCAATCACCAAATTAGTGTAACACCAAAGGAAGTAGTGTAAAAATATTGCAAACCAATTGTCAGTAGTTTGTAAACCTCTATACCTATACCAATAATCAACTGCTAAATAGAAATATCTGGGGTCTCTACTGCCTTCTGTGGCACTCTAAGCATATTTCTTCAGTAGTTCAATGATTTTCAGATACATTTTCTCAGTTGCATCAAGGCCCCAGAGGAAATCAAGATGTCCCCATGTAGGAAAATGCTCATGGTAAATGAGGTTAGTGATCCGAGGAAGAAGCCTTGCTATGTCTTTTGGATCTGCAAATTTGTCCTGTCCACCACTCCAAACAGCAGTTGGCACCTTTATCTCCTCTATCTTGTACGCAGGAGGAGCAGTCTGTAAGAGAGGGAGGAGACCTGAGTGAGTGCTGGGTATCAAAGTTATGTTTAGAGAAAGGTTTCTGTGCAAGCACCTCTCTTGGTCTTTTGCTTCTGCACTGCCTACAGTAAAACCACGAGGATGAAGGTCTTACTGCTCATTGCCCTAACCCCATTCCCTGTCTTGCTTGTCATCACAGAAGAAGTTAAAGGAACACAGAAGATTAAAATGGAGATCCTTTGAGATCTGAACCAAAAGCCTTAGTGCAGGATGGTTATTTGTCAGTGTGGTAAGGGACCGTGCACAAGATGTTTTGAAACTTACCCTTATGAAAGGACAGTTCAGTTATCTTTCTTCTTGACTGCTTTTTTGGGCCATTTCCCAGCCTTCCACAGTATTGGGAATAAAACATTGCCCATTTCAAAATTTAAACTTCAGGTATTTAAAGACCGTATGTGTGTATGCAAGGTGTCTGAGAAGGAAGGTGTCCTTGGAATCTTTATCCACTTGCAAAATAATGTGCCACCCATGAAATAACCTGCCCTGACTCACAAAGCAAACCTCAAAAAATAATCAGATGAGTTATAAGTGTTGCAAGAGGAGCAGAGCATTTTCAGGTGTTGACTACACAGTAAATAAAGCTCCTACAGACCAAATTTTGCCTGTTTCCATTTTTCCATACAGGATACTTTAATTCTCCCCAGCAGTCTACATTGTGCCATACTGAACTATCCCTTAAGTTTAATTTTTACAGCAAGTAGCCTCTGAAAACCCAGGTATGCATTTCCACTTATTTTTTTTCATCCCCATTTTAGTGTTTAACTGAAACGTAGACTTTGAGGATTTCTGGGAAGGAGCTCTGTACTCATCCAGTCTAGGACCTGGATGTGACTCTTGGCCTTTTGGGAATGGCAGGTAAGCTGACCTGTTGTTGGACACATCCCTGCATCAGTAGGGGAGGCTGCAAAAATCTGTATATGCCATGTTTGTGAATCGACTCTGACAATTATGACTATTAGATTCAGGTGAAGCTTTGCCTAAGACCAGCCTTCCCTTCCTTTTGTAGCATTCAAGGTGCTAGTATATGAATTTTTCTATTTTTAGTTTTTCCAGGACCCAAGGATGAGTTCTCAGAAAAATGAATTGCCTTACCTGGTTGTATTTCTTCATGTTTTCCTTACAGCCGTAGTCATAAGCTTGAAATTGGTCTGCATATTTTATCTGTTAATATTGCAACAAGCACAGATAAAATGAAAATGTTAAGAGACAGAGTGCAGGAGTTGTTTTCTTGCATATGATTGAACTCAAGTCTGAGGCAGTAGACAGGATCCTAGGGATACTGCGGAGGGATTGTGGGGTAGGTGGTTTCACCACCTTTCACCGTGCTAACATTTTCTCCTGATCTTCAACCACCACCCTCGTTATGTTTAAATATTAAAGCCTTGCTGCCCTATCTTAATTGGCTCTTTACTTAGGTAATGTAGCTCTTTGTGATGCAGGAGCATGTCAGGGCTCTCACTAGCCTGGGATACCTCCTCAAAATCCTCAACTTTTGTGTGCCTGCTTGGTCTGCTCACAGTAGTGGCAGTGATATCAGAGGTTGTGAACTGCATACAAGTATATTGGGAGCAGAGTGTGATCGCCTTAGCACTAAACTCTTGTCTTCTGTGATTTGTCTAAAAGGAATATCAAAACAATAAAGGGTTAACCTGTCTTACTAATAATGTGTGTGCATTTTTTTTTTTAATCTAAACCTCTAAGTAACTGAGGTATGATAGAAATCTGCTAGCTCATCTCTGATTTCTGGCTCTGAGTGCTGGGTTTCTGTTCTGGATACCAGGAATTTTAGGCAGGAGATGTACAGCAGCACACATGTATTTAAGGGCTGCTTTAAGTGGCACAGTGCATTTAGCGTTCATTTAAGTTCACAGCTCATAGAGTGATGTGTCTCTGAGCCAATGCCATCTTGCCCTGGTCTGATTTGGAGCCTAGGCAGAACAAGCTTGGGTCTGAAAGTGGCATGAAGTACCAGCCGAAGAGGCAGTTCCCCATTTTGCCATTGTGCCAGCAGAAGCATTTGTGCAGTAAACTGGCTTTTGGAGGTAGTCAAGGCTGCAATTAACCCTCTGGGAGACGAGCTTTAACCTAAATCCCTTTTTTGTCTGATTCATCCCTGACTGTAAAGTTCTCACTTATACCACCTGCCAAGTGCCTAGACTGTGCTTGTGTTCACTTCTGCAGCTTTCTGCATACATCTCCATAAATAAGGATGAAGGCTGGAAACCATTAGAGCCAAGAGAGGTGTGATGTGCCCTGGGGAAATCTCAGATCCTGTTGCCAAAGGGGAAATTTGGGCAATGATCTGGTGAACCATGGGGAACAGGGCTCACTGTGTGACAGGTGAGAAGATGTGATGGGCAGATTTCCAGATCTGTCACCTCTGGATTCCCCTGTTGGCTCCCAGTTGCATAGAAAGCCATCCTAAGAGTGTTTATGTGTCAGCACAGTTATACCTGCTGCCAGTGAATAACGTTCTGTACCGATGTTCCAGCCGGGTAGTGTCCTGAGTATGAATCTGTTCGACTCTGCAGACAAAGCAGAAGTGTTGTGAAGGCAGAGATCCAGTGCTGTGACAGAATAAAGCTGTGAAGGCTCTGAGAAACATACTGCTGCATCCCCCATTTTTTAAAGGGTATTCTTCAGATATAAAAATGGAAGTTGAGGAAAGGTTCACAAATATGCTAGTTTACATAGGAATGAATACATGGGATTTTATATCTTTGGGATAATATTTTCAACATTCTCAACACAGAGAAAGCATCATTTGAGAAGCATCTATGGCCTTTGTTTTCCCAGTTTGTATGATTTGTATAATGCTTTTAAATAGTGCTGTGCATAATCAGTAGAGAAAGATTCTCTACAGTTCTCTTTGGCATAATGAAGCTTTTAATAGGGACCCTTGTTAAATAGTCGGAGAGATGAAAGGTGACTGGAGAACAGACATGTGAAAGGTCTGTAAGAACAAGAGGTAGCAGCCAGAGTAAAGGAATGCAATCTTTCTGCTGGGAGAAGTGTGGAGAAAAGTTTCGAGTTTTGGCTGGAAATATTTCAATGTGTAGCGAACAAAAAGAAACCATTTCTTCTGTTCAGAGGAGTCAGATGTCTTGTTTAGGAAAGAAAATATATGAATTGTGCAAAAGAGAAAAACATCTTTGTCCAGTGGCCCTTCAAAGCTTCTTCAGATTTACCTGTGTGAAGCTTTTCTGGGAGGTGCTTACCGTGTTCATATTTTGTATCCTGCCCCCGACCAGGTAGCAGAAGATACTGCCACAAACTTTCCCCTGACATGCACAGAACCGTGTTACAGGTCCTTTCATCAGCTCATTGTATTGAAGAACTCCTTTGCAGCCAAGCAGTAACTGAGGGGAGGAAAAGTGCAAAACTTTTCTTGGCTGTTGCAAGATTATTTAAAGAAGAAAACTCCCTCTTCTTTAAGTTACTCTCCTTTAATAGCCTTGCCTCTTGACAGATTGCTGAAACTGCTTGCCATCCCATTATCCTTTACAGAGTGTTCTTCCCAAGGGCAGAGCACATGTTCCTCCTTCTCCTTGGCACGAATGCTGGAGGTCACTATCCATCTGTTTTTAGTGCACTGATCTCAGTGAGAAAGGAAGCTGGCTACACTGATGGCTGCAGAATATAGGAAGTCCCTTTTTGCCCTAATACCTTTTCCTGGCAGGTGCAAACTGTACTGTGAGTACCACTCCTAAGTAAAGAGGGATCAGATAAATGAGAAGGGTGTAAAGCTGGATGCCCTATAGTCGTATCATCAGTGCAGCTTGGACAGAAAGAGGATGTGCATCTGTGGTTTGATATAAAGCATAGCATGCATGATTTCCACATTCCCAGCGAATTCTATTAAGTTGACACCTTCTGCTGTTTAATTTATCACTTTAAAAGTAAATACTTTACAAGCATAAATGATCTCATGTCTGATAAAATTAAGATGTGAAATATTTTACTTGTGGTTTTTATTAGTGCTTAAGGCTAGATTTAGTAGACTATATTAGATTTCTTTTGTTCTGGTATTTGAAAGTTTTCTTCAGAAATATTTGCCTTAAATAAATAATGGTGAAATTATACCTGCTACCTTAAAGAAATTGCAAAAGCCATACCATGTGAAACCTTGCAGTTCAGCTCCTTGGAAAGTCTGAAGTCTGATACGCTGAGTTCTAACTGAGCACCCCTTAAAGGTTCAAATTGAGTGAGTCCAGTAGAGACAAAGCAGAAAATTATGTCTTTCTCTTAAGAAGGAGAAATTCCTTACCCTGATCAGTGGCTGGGGAAGCAGTGCAATTGTTATCATAGGACTGGTAGAGTGTGTGATGGTGGTCACTGGTGCCAAAGCAAAGAATGCTTTAATCTTCTGAGGCATATCAGGATAAGTAGAAAGTGCTATGAAGCCTACAAGCTCAGAAAAAGAAGTCAAGTTGATGAAGAGATGTTCACAGACCAAATAAATAAAAAAGCAGTAGGCAGCAAAGGAATGAGACTAGGTTAGCATCCCACTGACTGTTTTCTATTTCTGTGCTGCAGACCTAAAGAGAATGTTTGATTCTTGCTTAAAACCTTTATTTGGAAGATAAAGTTCATTCTAAGGATACAAGCTCATTAGAGCATGTCCTGATACTGCTTTTGTCAGAACTGATAACTTTGTGTTAAGGCCGGTTTTGGTTGAAAAGGTATATAATAATTAGATTTTTGAAATTCAAATTCTTTCTAAAGTTCCCTAAATTCAAAATAAAAAGTTTTTCAGCTTGTAGTCTCTAAAAGACTGTACATGCGTATGCTGCCATTCAGCAATACAAAAATTATCCGAAGATTGAGAATAAATTTTTTCCTTGTAATCAAGCACATACTTGCATGAAAGTGAAATTCACACATAAAGGAAGAGTATAAGGAATTTAAATGCATTCAGAAAAAGGTTGTTCCATCCTTTTTCTGAATGTATTTAAATTTCTTCACTGATGGATTTGCCTCGCTGACATAATTATCTGAAGACAAAGAAGGTGGTGATTTTGTCTGAACTATTAATTCTGTAAAAAGACTCTTAGAATGCACATATGGGAAGAAAGGAAAATAATTTTCTAATAATGCCACTTCCCTCAATTTTCTCCTCTCTTTCTGAGTTTGTTTTTCTAGAAGGATAATGGTACATTGTGACATAAGAGTCTGCTTCCAGACCTTATCTATAAATCATAAACACTAACACTGACTCTTTGGTACCCAGGCAGTTCTAACATTACCTGCAGCTGACCCTTCAGAGTGACCAATATAGTAAACATCCTTCTGTCCAGTTTTATTCAGGATGAAGTTCAGCTCTGCTGGAATATCGTATTTACCTATCTCATCGAAGCTGTGGGGAGAAACACAAAAAGCTGGCAGACAATGTGACTGTCACCGTGTGAGTTCCTGACTGTCAGTTTTGTTCATGGCAGCGAGCAGGAGCCATTGCAGGAGGAGGCTGCACACAGTGTCTGCACCCTTGCCTGAGCTGGGGAATGGGCAGAGGGTGCAGCTGTGCAGCCTGGCTGCCTGGTGCCCTGGGCTCTGTGTGCATCAGGTGCCACTTTCACCTGACAGCTGCAGCCCCTGGGGAACTGAATTTAATCAGGGCTTTCACCTGCAGGGGTTACAAGAAATATTTTTCTCTCAGATAGCATCAGTTGTGGTAGATCAGATTTCTAGGCTGAGCTGAGCAGTTTCCTGTCCTTTCTGCACTTGGAACATGGTGTCTGGTGGGAGACTTCAAGGTGACAGATGCCTCCCAGTTTTGGAAGCCATTTCCCACAGAAACCAGCAAAGATGACCTGAGTACTTCCTGCTTTGCTTGTGTGCGTGCTGATTCCAGAAGAGCCAATCCAGCTCATGCAGCCAATTCCTTCTTAAAACCTCCTTGATATGCCCAGGAGTGGCTGCATCTCTGGAAAAGAGTTTGTCTAGTCTCCTGAAATGTTGCATGTCCCACTTGAAGTCAGATTATATGAAAGCATGTCATGTTTTCATATAATTTAGAAGGGATTTTTTTTCATCTAGCCAGAAGGGGAAAGGTTGTGCATTCTAATGGCAACTGCCTAGTCTTGCTAGTTCCCTGACAGTTGCTTTATTCAGAAATTCTTTCTCCAAAGAGTACCTGAACTGCCAGAACTCTTTCTGGCAGGGCTTAAGGGTCTTATGTTTTAAAGACCAGGTGTCTCCTCGGCTGTTTCCCAACCAGACATCATAGCCAGCATCTGCAAGGATGAAGCCCAAGCTGTTGTTGGGCAGGTTGGCAATCCAGTGAATAGAATCTGATAAAAAACCATGATGTAGCAAGACTGCAGGCTTCTTCCCTACAACAGAAGAGATTTTCTTAAGCTGTAATAGTAATAGGTAATGTGTACTTAAATGTGGGGTGCAGAATTTGGTTTTGCAGGAGTGTTTTAACCAATATACAGAATTCAGACCCCATTCTAGGCTGAATGACTAGGTACCCTTGCTGAGATGGAAAGGTGTGGAACTTTGTATTTGCAAAGGGGAAGGATGGGGAATCCATGTGAGAGTTGGCTCTCATACTGCCCTTATATCCTATATGTCATACCTGTATTGGGGCTGTTCCTTCCAGAAGGAATTCTGACAACACCAAGAATGTATCCATCCTCCGTTGGAACTTCGTATTCCTCACTGGGGAACCCGTGATATCTGATAATTTCACTCTGTGGGAAGCCAAAGGAGAGTTTGTTATCCTGCATTTACAGTGAAGATATTGGTGTAAGAACTGTTTGGAGGCTGCTTCTGCCCAGGAATGTGAAGCTAGCCAAGAACATGCCAGGGAGATAAATGTGATAGCACATTGCTAGCCTTTCTCTACTGCTCTGTGTGGTACTGGTAGGGAGGGACAGGGATTCCTGCAGGAAAGCAAACCCCAGGTCTCTCTTTTTTGTGGATGATCCTATAGCTGCTGTGGGAGGCTGGAGGATGCAAACAGCAGCTAGAGGAGTTGGGATGGGTTTCTGTGAAGTGGTTTGTGTATTCTACTTAATGCCTAATATCACTCAAATGGTAGTAATTGCTGCAGCTGTGGCACTCAAGCACTACGCAGATTTATAAGAGTAGCAGGATGCAGTAAAGTCTTCATCAGACCTGCTTATATGGTAGTTGTCTGGAATTTGATTCCCTGTTATGGGGCAAAGTGAGTGACTAACCTTTTGGGAGATAGTTTATCCTGTTTTGCAAGGGCGACACAGGTCTGTATTATGATATTCTGCCTTGGAATGTGGTCAAACCACTCAAATAATGTCCTATTTTGCAAGCTATCAGTGGTAGGCTGAGAAGGAGCATCATGTATTCCATTTGGTGTTGAATTATTCTAAAACAGGTCTGACACATCAACCCCAAATTAGCATCCTGATAATGAAACAAAGATCTGGCAAGGATAACCTGCTAAGCCAACCTGCAGGCATAAGGTTGGTAGTCAATCACTTTATACTTTCACTGCCCAGTCCACTTTCATAGGGTTAAGTTCCCCTAATACATCCCTTCTTGGAGTGTGTATGAAGATTTCTCCTTTGGTTGGGATGCCCCTCAAAGTTACTCCTAGAGGCTGAGCAAAAGAGATTTTGCCCACAGTTGTTGGTATGGGTGAGGGTGAGTTATATCAATCTCTACTTTAATAATTGTTTATTTTTGCTAGCTTTAATACAATTGCTTTTATACGATTGCTTTGATATAATGCACTGTCCTATATTATCTTATACCAGTAGTTTTAGCTACTCTTCTGTATTGTAAAAAATTCTGATTAGGTTATTTTTGTCTAATGATTAATTATAATAAATCATTTTTTAATATAAATATATCTGGTTTGCCATGGTTAGTCCTGCAGGACAAAGTTGTAGAATGGTCACACCTCTATAATTCCTTAGGCTTCAGCAGTCAGAGTCAGAGGCTGAGACTGGATTCAGCTGCACCTGAGCTCCTCTTTGAGGAGTTTAGAAATCAAGAGGGTTCCTTCAGCACCTCAGGACTCAACAGAAGGGCTTCTCTAATAAACTTTGTCTGCAGCTCTCACTCTCCCCACAACAAGGTTGTACCTTTCCAGACAGAAAACATGCAGCAGTATCTCTATCTGATCCACAGGGAATCCTTTCTAGCTGAAGTGAGGTTAAGCAAGCCACGGAGGGTGGATCTCCTATTTCAGACTCACAGCACCACCTACTACACTGCTGCCACAGTGAAGAAATCTTTGGTGATTCAGAGCAAGGGGTTTTGTTTTGAGAATCTGTTGTTTGAAGAAGGGGTACAAGCACCCTTAGCACTGTACTAGGCAAAGAGGTTGTTACAGAAGGGCAGGCCTTGAGACTAGAAGCCAGCCTTTGTTTCCACTGCAAAGGAATTCTTCTCTCTAGTTCAGACTGTTTGGATAGGAGCACCAACATTTCCTCTAGGTCTGTGGTGCTGGAGGGACCCCTTTGAAGGGAACTTTGGCCTCCTGATAGGCACTGTTAGTCAGTGGTAGTGGGAGAGAAGCTTTAGGAAAAAAGGAAAGAAGGTGACCCAACTTACAACGTTCATGAAGCATTCCGGGTTGCGGCGCTTGCAGCGGCTTTTGTCAACACCTGCACTGGAGGCTGCTGAGAATCCTGCTGAGAATCCTGCTGGAAAGGCAATTCCCTGGGAGCAGAGCAGCACGAGGAGGCACCACATCTTGGGGCTGTGTGGAAGAGCACGTGGTTTTTGTTCATTAGGAAGAGAGTGGTGTAGAATTCCACAAAAGGACCCAAGAGCAGAGTCTCCTGAAGGTTGCCCAAGGTCTGTTCCCCAGGGGCTGACAGAATAAGTACCTGTGTAAAGGAAGGATTGTCTACAGCTTTTCCTGTTTAATATGGATTACAAATGAGTCAAAGGCTCCAGGATGAGAAGGAACCAACCTGGGGTCTTGTGTTTATACGACATTGATGCTAGTTTGTGATGAGTACCTTCCTTTCTCTCTACATATAGTCTTTTCTATTGTAAATCTGTCTTTCTTGGAGAAAAGGCTGAATCTTCCTGGATTTTAGGCATTGTCTGGTGGTCACAATAAGCCTTGTCTGAGCAGAAATTGTAGTGCTCTCTGTGTAGTTACTGCCCTGCTTTTTGGTTGTAGCCACCTTTGTAATTAGCATGGATGGAACAGGTCATAAACCCAGTGTTTTATCTGAACCACCATGGGGAAGATCATTAAGGTTTTGGAGTTTGGAAAGGACAGGTAAAATTTCTTTTATTTGTTTCCTCTGAATTTCTTTAGGATGGAGGGAGTGAGTGGGTTGTCAATTATCTTAATTTTTCATTAAATCTGTCGTATCCCTTGAGCGACTACAACATTTGGATTAAGCCAGAATTGGAATATTATAGATAGATGGATAGATATAATATAAAAGTTATATATAATTATATATTATTAGAATATATAGTATAGTGTAATATTATATTTTTAATATTGAAATCCAAACTCATTGTGGTCTATCCACTTAGTAGGAGAACACTCCAATTCTTCTGTCAATACAACAGAAATCCTCCTACCTGTGTGCTCTGGAAGCACAGTTTCAGAGTAAATATTCCACTGCTTTCTGCTATTTTATTTAGTTCAAACAAAAGTAAAAAACACATTTCTCTTTTTCTGCATGTGGAGCATTGTTTGGAAAAAACTGAGAAGTTCAGCATGTCACAGTTTGTATTAAAGATGAATCTATGCGGTAGATAAATTATTACCTTTTTTATGGTGTGCAAATTTCTCTGTACTGTACTGAAGATGAAAGCTTTGTAAATCAGACATAATGCACCAATCAGCTCCAAGTCTTGGCACACAGCTGTCTCATTAATTTCAATGGCCAAGTCATAGGGGCTTTGAACAATAATCTAGTCTTTTTATGCAACGAAACAATGCCAAAGAGTGGCATTTACCATGGCAAACTGGAAATAACTGAAATATTTTAAAAAGAAAAAAAAAGGTAGAGGAAGATGCCTGAAAGATACATTCATGCCATTTCTGGAAGATTTTGGTATTAATGAAAACAAACCTTAAACCTAGAAATTCATCAGTGTACTCTTGGGAGAGTCCTATGGCTTTCATATACAGTAAAAATGGGACAGAAAGACACCAGGCTAGCAGGTGTCAGAATCTCTGGGTTAGCTTACAGGGAAAACTCAAATTCTTTTGCAGCTATAAGATTTATTTAATCTATGTACATGCTTTCAATGCTGAGATTTCCATGCATCCACATTGACATCCCTAGGGGGGAAAAAACAAGGAGAAGAAAATGAAACCATCAGTTACCCTTTTTCCCACTTGCATGGGCCAAAGGCTTTTTCCTCTCCCCCTCTGGCACACCTGCCCTTTGGTGCACAGCAGTCAGCAGGGATGGCAGGCTGGCTGCTCTGAGAAGCAGCTGCACAGAGCCAGGACAGCACACCTGCATGGAGACAGGCAAGGGAGAAAGAGAGCATGGATGCATAGGAACAAACTCACCTCTGGTTTGGCTCCTGTGCTTGCCCCTCCTGCTGCAGGTCCTGGTCAATCCCCTACTGATTCACTGCCAGAAGCTTGTGCCAATGCAAGGAGCAGCAGCAGAGTTCTGTGTGAGATCTGCATGCAGGGGAGAGCATGTTTAGGTGCTGTTTGCTTGGCAGTATTTAAGGAGTGGAGTTTTTCTATGATAAATAGCACCGTTGCATGAATTCTGAAAGACCAAATTGCACCATGGATCTGGTGAGGTAAAGAGGCATCTAACCTGTTATTAGAATACTTATGAGGAACTTGGTTATTCTTGTTCCCTGAGGCTGTGGCAGATCTTTATCTGTACTGCTACCTGTCTTACTAAGTGCTGTAACTACTATATTTTGGGATAAAAAGGAGGAAGGATCCAGCTTTTTAAAAACTTTCTAGCTACGAATGTGATCTCTGCTGCTGAGAATAGTACAAAAACTATTTTGGTCACAGGTTCCACACCAGTTGCTTGTTTTCTGAATTGCTGATTGCCTGGGACAATCCTTCTTTGTTAGATAATCTTAGAATAAAACCAGAAGTGATTTCAAAGGTGTGAACCCCACAACATACAAAAAAGAATTTGCTCTGAATTACCCTGCTTCTGTAGGGATTCTGAGGAACTGAATTAAATTTGAAAACATTGTTTAAACTTCGAGTCAAGAAAGGGTGCTAACACTAATTCTTATTATTTCCAAGCCCCCTCCATAACTCTGTGAACACAATATATTAGAGACCCTGCCTCACCACTGAATTAGTTGAAGTCAGCCTGAGGGGCTTGATCCTCACTGAAACTGGCCTGGCTTCTTGATGCTGCAAATTCTTTGAAACGTGGGTGCTAATGATATGCTGCCTTGCCTGGGAAAATGAATGGAGTAAGTACTTGTTAGTAAACACAACCTACCTGAGAGTCACCACAGAAACAGTTCTGCTTTATGAAATAGGGCACACTCTGTGGAAAAGCCAAAAAGGTGATTTCTCAATGAAAAGCTTCAGATCAGCAGGTCTGATACCTCCACTTAGTGAGAAATATTGAAGACTCTGCTCTATTCCCAGATTACAACATCCTGCATTTTTTGTTTTATAGAATTGCCAGCTGGGAATGATCTGCAACATTTTACCTATATCACCTTGTAGTGGCATATGGGATGTATGGTATACCTTCTGATATTATTGATGGGAATCAAGTGAAGAGCAAAATACATGTTAGCCCATCTGAAAAGGAAAAAGAGAAGGAAAGTAATGCATATAAACAGAGAATAAAACCCACAAAGCCTAGAAACAGAAACTTCCCAGGATGGGCTGCCCCGACATAAAGAGCCAGGGAAGCTGAGACAGTAAGTATTCTGTTTTAAAATGCTGTGTCAAAACTGAAGTGCAGGTGGTCAGGCCTGGAGCTGGACTTAGCATGAGCTCAGTTTAGTGTTACAAAATGCAGCTGTGGTCCATGCCATGGAGGGGTTTCTTTGTGTGTCTTGGGTCTGTTGAGTCAGTCCTGTCCTGCAGCAGAGGTGCAAGGGACCTTGCAAGGATGTTGTACAAGTGGTTAACAATCTTCTGAGGGAAAGTGTAAGGTGTCAGTGTCCCTCTTGTGCAGACACTGGCCATTCCAGGACTGCATTTCTCAGGAATGTGCATTTGGGAGCACTGCTCTGCACACATGACTCCAACAAGACACAGTCTGCTTTCCTGAGAGTAACGTGGCTCGTGGGATTTGTGGCAATACAAATTCTAGTGCTTGGAATTTAAAGAGACAAATGATCTTCTGTGACTTTTATTGAATATGCTGTTTTTAAGCTATTGATATCTAGTTTAAAAAATAGTTTACCTTATTAGTGCCCTAGTAAAGGCTCTTATGAAAAATATTTAGTTCCCTTCTGGCTCACAGGAAACTTTTGAAGTATTTTTGAATTCTGTCAGGAAGTAAGAATCATGTTTCCCACACAGACTGGGTAGGGGACAGTTTGCCCATGCACTGTCTTGGCACCTTTTGGAGAAAAAAACCCTTATTCATATTAAAAAAAAAAACCCAAACGTTTTTCAGGATTCTAATCTTCATTTACAAGTATGGCAAAAAGCACTGAAGCAATAGGTTAGTCAGAAGAGAACCTGTGACTATATACATTTGCATGAGTTTCATATCTCATCATGGTTGGGCTGCTTGACTGTTCTTCAGCTGAAGCTCTGACCAAAGTAGTCACTTCAGTGCTTTTCAAGAGGACCTGGGATGTGATGCTGGATTAAATGGTAATTTACACTGTCTTGGGAAAAGTAAGTGTTGCCTGAAGCTATTGCTCTGATTTGGAGAGGATGTGGTTTTTTTTTTTTTTTGTTTTTTTTTTTTTTTTTTTTGTTTTTTTTTTTTTTTTTTTGTTTTTTTTGTTGTTGGTTTGTTTGTTGGGGTTTTTCTAATACTTTTTCAGATTACCATACATTTATTTATTTTTGTTAGAAAGAGATTAATTAAACTACTACATTGTTTTATGTAGCATCTTAGTGATTCAATATTTCTTTCAACAGGTTGTAGCTTATAAATTCCAACAAGCTGGTCAGTAAATGCAGGAGGATGTGACTATCTCAGGATCTTGATGTGAAGAAGATCTTAATGAAATACTGGTGAGGAAGACCTTTTCACCTTTGAGGTGTTACTCACTCTTCCATGCCCTTAGCCCAACACGATGTTCAACACATGCTTGAAGAGCAGGCTGTTGTGAGGATCCCAGTGTGTCTGCCACAGGTAAGTGTTGTATCTGTGTCTGTCACTGCCAGCCTGACTTTCCTCTGATAAACAGCCACTGAAAGGGCTACAACTGGTGCCAGCACAAGAACACCACAGCCAGCAATGTTGTACTACTTTAATTAGATAGAATAAGAAATTTATATGGTCCTCCACCTCACTGAGAATAAATATGAGCATTATTTGGAAACAGAAGTTCTCAAATGTAAGGCAGAGGGCTTGGATTTAAGATGAATACTTACATTAATATATTTTTAAACTTTTTAAAAATTTGCTAGAAATACATGAAGGGTGATTTAAATTATAAAAGGAAAATATATTTTTGAGGTGAATGCAGAAATTTGAAATACACATGCCTTGCTTGGAAAGACTGAGTGTAGTACAGAAATGCCATCAGCACCTTATCCTCAGGGCCATCAGCAATAATTCTCTTCCCAATTAGCATATAAAATTATCAGGGTAGACATGAATCATATTCATTGGTTGGGCTGGGCTAGAAAGAGAAGATGGAGCAAATGTGATGAAAGCAGTCGGCCTGTTTAATTAAAGAGTGAGAGGCTAATTATACTGGGAGTTCTTGTTAAAGGCGTGGGATTTAGGTGCTTCCCTTTTCCTGACAGGCATTTGAGGTGTTCTTGCAGTAGGTTTGGAATGTATTTTAGTCAACAGCAGCTTGGGTGGCAAGCTAAGTACAATTCTTCATTATTTTAAGTTTTAGATTTCAAGCTCTTTATTTTTTTCACTCCTCCATTTCTTTACTTGTGTAACTTCCTTCCCTTCTCTCTCCCTCCTCTCCTCAACCTGTTTTTCTACTTTCCTTTTTAGGTAACTGGAGGATGTTATTGCAGAAATGACAAAGGAAAATGCTTCTGTGTTGTAACTTGTTCCATCAGCCTCCCATAGTCTGCTGTTCTCATGTTTGCCTCCCTGGGCTGGGTTTCTGAAGACAATAGTTTTATGCTACTAAGTAGAAAGCACTGAGAGGAAACACAGCTTAAGAAAAAGTGATACTTTCACGTTAACTATTAACCAGATTCAAACAGGCTCGAGCACATTTCAAGTGAGGGTAACTTGGGCTGTTGAACAAGAAGGAACTCCAGAGTGAAGAATAGGCATGGGGATACTCTATTCAGAGGTACGTGACCATTTTCTGCAGTTACTGACGCTGTTCAAGGGATGGATATACACTGGGCTTGGTTTGCTCCCTTTGCAGCCTCCCATACTCAGGCTTATAGAAATCTGGAAGTTTTTTCCCTTTGGAAATGTTTTCCTTTGTCTATTACAAGCTGTCAGTAGTACTGTTTATAGAAGCAAAAAAATAATGCACTAACTGGCATAATTATCATGGTTTCACAAAGTGAAGTGTGTTCAACATTTTCTGTTGTTCTGTGTTGAGATCAGAACGATTCTGTACACGGTGCAAGGAACAAACAGCTTTGCAAAAAGAAGACAACTACTCCTGTATTCCTTGGCTTACACTGAATAGAGATAATTAAGTTAATGCCTAAGAAAACATCCCATGCCCCCCATATCATTTTAGGAAGGTAATTATTTTTTACCTTATCTTTATGGGTTTGTCCCCAAACTACAGTTCATTTAATATTTTCCTGTACTTTAGAATAAATTCTACCCAAATGTATTCTGTTATAGATTTCCCATTTGTACATGGGGACAAATGAGGATTTTGGTCCTTTGTGACTATGAAAAGAGTGCGTTGCACTGTGTTTGTTTTTCTGGAGGTAGCATTACATAGCTGTTGCTTTTAAAGGTTACATTTCTATGCTGAAAGCCACCCTTTTATTTTCAAAAAGCTATTCTGTGAAATCAGGAAATCAGGCATCTTCTCCTCTTTCAGTATTACAAGGAACTTGAATCTGTGCATTCATAGGGTGATCAGCTGAAGAGACTGTAGCTTATTCTGAAAGGATTTCTTGCTTCTCTCCAGATCTGCTACTCTGGGATAGTATTGCAATGGAAATCAGTGTTGTCTAGCTTAATTACACAGGTTTTTAAAGCATGTTTAAATGCAGTCCATGTTTCTCATGCTTATTAGTTAATATTTTCATATAAATTCTTTTTCTCTCTTTAAACATTTTGAGAAACAGTTTTCTGCATAAATTATGGTTCATATGGTAAATGATGTAAATTATACAGGATAGAAAGCTAGGCAACTGAAAATAAAGAATTGTAGGTTGCCTTTTCTGAGAAGCAGAACTTAGATGTTAGTGTATTCCTTGACATCCTAAACATAATTTAGACTTTCCTGTTAAGTTGACAGCATGCTGTTCGTATAATTTTAGTGCAAAGGAAGAGGCTATGGATTGGTTCAGAATATTTTGACATTGCAAAATGTTTTCCTTTTTTCTAAACAATTAATTTAGACTTGATGTAATTTAGGCAATCCCCTGGAGTTCTACAGGAGGAAGCAATTGCAACTGAAATTGCTCTCCAAGTTGCAAGACAGGCTTTACCTTCACCTCCTCTCTATTGGTTGAATGCTTTGTCCTTCATACTGTGCCTTTAACCTTTACTTGGCTGGTAGAACTTGCTAAGTAGCTGGAGGTTTATCACTAAGCTCATCAAAGCTGAGCAGAGGGTGATGCAAGAAACTCTGAAAACACCAGACAGGTTCAGATGTGCTGGTTCATCTGGATCTGGGTAAACTGCTAGGACCTAGCATCAATCATGTTCCACAATTGATTAAAAAAAAAATATTGGTTCTATAACTGCCCTTTCTGATAGTGAAAGTGATATTGCTTTTCTTGCACCATATATTTGGTGATCTTGTTCTGAGTGGTCTCAGTCATGAAAACCCTTGCATGTCCTGTGAGTATTTCTCACCTTCCCTGAAGCCTTTTATACTGAACAGCTAAAATCTGGTCTGAAGGGCTTGCAGAAGAAGTATTGGAGAAAGAGAAATTTTAAACACTCAATTATTGGCATATCTAATCTTCAAACTCTACTTTCCATTCTCCAGTGTCTGCCCACTGCTTTTTTTTCAGCTGGGCAGACTGTGCTCTAGTTTATGATTAGCCCTGATGCTATGGCTGGGAAAAGGCACCTCTGGAGAGGGTTAAAGGAGTGTTTGGGGCTGTGATTCTGGTTTTTCCCTCCCTTCCATGTACATTTTGTGCAGAGTCACACTGTCAGGTTCGTCCCACGCACCGTGTCTGAATGCTGGGTGGTGCTGCAGGAGTGTGAATGAGAGCAGAGCTGAAGGGCTTTGCTGCCAGATCCTCCACAGAGGCCCTCTCCTCCTCTTTGCCTGAGCTGGGATTGTGGCTCCTGCTCCCTCTCCCTGCAGAGCTGAGCCCGTGTCTGTGTGGGGTGCAGTGTTTGCTGTGCCAGTGCTGGCTCTGCCCTGCTGCTTCATGGGGGTGGGCAGGTCTGCTGTGAGTTCCCTGGGCAGCCAGGACACTGGGATTTATAAATGATGGGGTGTGGGCAAGAGAAGCCACTCAGTGTCTTGGACTGCAAACCACTCCTCCAGAAGCTGAGAACTCAGTTCCCAGTGGTACTTTCTTCAGAACTTGTTGTCGTGTTCTCTTCTCATACATCCCTAAAGGAGACTCCACAGACATGAGCACAAGACATGAACTTTGGGTTCCTTGGGTATGGCTTGCCCCTGGCATGTGAGGTTCAGGTGTTCTGAGAACTATCACATAGGTTATTAATTTATTTCTCTCTTGTGTACGATGAGTGGATAACAATAACATAGCAACAGTAATAACCATAACACAAATATGAAACTGGCTCTATCACTACTGAGGCAATCTTCCAACACTGTAGAAAACAGAGTGAGATTTTCCAGCCCCTTATCCTCCAGGATAGGTTAAAACAGTCTAAAGCACAGTTAGTCCTCCTTTAGATAGGGTTGCCAGAGTGACAACCCAAAAAAAGTGAGAGATGGAAAAGAGTTTTGTGGCTGAGGCTTCACAACCACAGAAATCCTGGCACATGCTCAAGCCCCAGCCTGGGGCCAGGCAGGTTTTGTGTCCAATCTGTTGCTACTGGAAGCTTGTTTTGTTACTTTACTCTGCTTATGAATACAAATGTCTTTTTAATTTTCATGCTAAATTTCTTGGTCAGATGTATCAACTTTTTTACCATATTCCTTGAAATTAATTTGTCTTCTTTAATACTATCCCTTTAATTTATTTTGGAGCACCAGGGACAGTGCTGTGTCTCCCTAGCCCAGCTAAGCAAATCAACCTTTCCTCAGGCTCTTCGTGTTCCTCAGTTGTAGAGATGTTTCATGCTCCTGCCATGGTCTGATCTCATTTTAGGACACAATTTACAAGAACCTCTACACACCATCCCAGTAAAGTGTCTTCTATAACACCTCTTTCTGTGAGAGACACTGTCTAATATGGCATTCGCCTTTCTTGGACAAGTGGCTGATTGTCACCTATTTGTATTTTTTCTTATCTTTATACTTTCCTAACATTTTTTTTCTGAATCCTTATTGTTATTGATGTCAATATCATGAACTTAGAGTTGTTGGTAGTGCTTTGCTCCTTTACTTAAATATTCTGCTACTATGTTTGCTTTTCCAGCCATGGAAAAGCCAATTTGAGAGATATATTACAAGTTTGGTCTGTGAGATTTTTCACCTTTCTTTGACTAAAAGGTGTTTTCAAGAATACCAACCAGCAGAGTGGGCCTCAAAAAAATCCCATAGAAATGGGAAAAAAGTTGTGTTTCTTTGTTGTTGTTGTTGTTTTTTTTTTTTGTTTTTTTTTTTTAATATGAATGGAACATAATGCAGACAACATAATTTCTACAAAGTGCCCCCACTCCAGGGGAAGAATATTGATTCAAAATGGATCTTTACTTTACATCATATTTAAAATACATCAGTTTCAGTTGCTGGAATGGATGAGAACTGCTTCCTTGCATTCTCTGTGCCCTGGATGTTTTCTGGTTTCAGTAGGTGAAGGAGCACCTGTGTCTTGTGTGTGCTGGCTCTGTGCATGACTTCACCCCAAATAATGTGGTCTCTTAGGGAGTGGTCTGGGTGCCATCGCTGCTCATGGCTCTAGAACTGAGTTCAGCAGGAGTGGAAGGTTTAGAGAAAGATCCCATGGATCAGTGAGAGCATCAGTCAGAAATGCCTTGGGTTCACCCAGCAAGTAAAAGTCTTTGAGGCAGCGCAGAAAGAAAAGCAGAAAAAAGCAAATCCTTGAGCTGCTGAGTGAGCAAAACCAGCTTAGGAAGGAGCAAATTTATATGGTAAATGACTGGGATTTGAACAGATGTTCAACCAAAGAACATCTTTAAATAAGCAAAGCAATATCTAAGCAAAAGAGTAGCAGGGAAATCAGAGGTGCAGGCAGACTCCACAGGATCTTCTCTCTCCTGGACATGAAGATACAGTACTAGACACCAACATGACAGAGAGCAGGGTTCTAGAGAAAACTGATCTTTTAGATGGCACCTGTGTGCAAATCACACCAAAAGGGGTTTGAAAGAGGCATTTCTCCTCAAAATCATTGAAACAGTTCTGGTTCTGGTTCAATGCAAAACCCCAAATTGTATATGTATACTTCTATACAAATATAGACAGATGTGCAAGTTTAAAATATGGCATGTGTTCTTTTTAGTTTTTGACTCATAATTAGAACAAAACAAGAAGTGGTGTAAGGTCTGGTAAGTATGCAAATACTTTCTTTGGAAACAAATCACTTCTCTTATGCAACTGTCCAGAAAACTAAGCAGTAATTATGCTGGAGGTAAACCTGTTTTGTAAATCAAAGTTTGGCTGAAAATGTGTAAATAAGATGAATATTTTTAATGCAGGAAGGTGTAGGAGTAGAGGGGAGGACAGAGAGAAGGGAACAATCTGGAGGAGTGAGGAAAGAGCTCAGAGATCAGGACTAGATCTTTTTCAGATAAAGTATTTAGAATGTGAAAAAAGGAGAGTGAAGAGGAAAACTACAGCTAATATTTAAAGAAAATATCTGTTTTGGAAAATTTTGGATAAAATCTTCAGTATCAAAGAAAAGACAGACTTATTCTATTTTTGTCTGGAGAATTCAAATGCTACCAGTCTGCCTCACCTCTAAATGTTAGTTTCTGCCTGTATTAGGCTGTTAGAACCATGCAGTACTCCTGCCCTTCCCAGCTTCTCCTTAGTCTGAGTTAGTGCTACAGGAGATGGAAGAAATTGCAGTTTAGGTCAAGGATGTGTAGAAATATTGAGTGGAAAGCTGACCAGAAAGCAGTTCTCAAAAAAAAAAAAAAAAACCAAAAACAAGCAGGATCTGATCCGTGGGCACACTGGCATGGGTTTTTTTTAGGTATTTCAAGGTCTAGAAAAGAAACATTGGTGGGGCTTGGTTTTTCAACTTTCACCTGAAGTGTGGCTCTCTTCTGGGAATGGATGAGTCAGGAGTGGCTCATTCTGCTCAGCCAGAGGTAAAGTCTGAGGAGAACTCGGGTACTTGTCCCTGCCTGCTGCTTAACATAGTGACCAACTATATTACAGAGTTATATCCCGTCAGAATGGAAGCTGCTTTGGGGGGCTCTTTGCTAATGGCTGCAAATATCCAGGACTTATTTCCTGGGTTATAGAAATAGCATCCAAAAGGAGCAGAAAATCCATTCCACTGCGCAAAGGCTGTCACTGGGGCTGGAGGCTGTGTAGAGCTGCAGGAGCGTCTCCTACCACCATCTTCTGGAAGGCACCGAGAACTACAGCCTCTGCCAAGTGTCCTGGGGTGTGTGAGGAGTCAGCCAGGATGGGAGGTATGGATGTCTCAGTGAAACACGTGCTGATGAATATTATCTTCTCACTTCAGCCCATCTGTCAGGCAGCTTATAACAACGATTTCAACAAAGTTCATCTCCTTTTGGAGAGCAACAGCAACTATTTGAATGTCCAGGACAGCTTCCTTGGAGACACCCCCTTAATTTGTGCATGTAAACAAGGAAACAACAGGATAGTTAACTATCTTCTTAGGAAACATGCTGATGTCAACCTCAGAAATAAGGTAAGTGGCCGCTGGCTCTCCTTTTTGGGACTGTTCTTTCAGATTCTTGGTGTGCCAGTGGGGACACTGGAAAACACAGACAAACATCAAGTTTGTTTCCTATTGAGCATATGTGGAGAAACAGGTGGAACTGAAAGGCTTCTCTGCTTATTTTGGGGCTGTGTCTGGCTCCATTTTGACAACCTGTAACAAGTTTAACACTGTAGCACAAAACTATGCAGACCTGCCCTTTAGTTACTTTGGTATTCAGTATTCAAGGATTTTTTTTTTTAAAGCTCTATTCTCAATAGGAGTCTGTGGTGGTTTTTGCTGCTTTCATGTTTTTCTCTGATGTCCCAAAAGCGATGCCCTAAGGTCTCACATATCTTTGCTTCAGTAGTCAGCACCTCCATAAGAAGGAGGGCTGTGGTGACTCCTCCTGCTGATTTACCTTGCTGTGTGGCAGCAACAGCCACATGAGATACCCACTCTATCCTTTGAATTTCTGCAGCCAGGTCCAAGTTTGCCAACACACACATGGAATCCTTTGGTTCCCACGTTCTCCTTGCATGCGTAGTTCCATTTCCATGTCCCTCTATGTGTTAATGTGCTTCTTCTTGAAGGAAGCAAGATGCATGTGTCTATTTCTGCTTGAAAATCACAGGAGATTTCCTATTAGAAATTGTAGAAGAAAGCTTGTGGAATTCAAAATGGTCTTCTCTAATCAATGTTAGTGAAAGTGAGATGACTGAATCTGGTACTAATGAGAGTTGCTTTGTGTTTAGAAGGGCTGCACTTGCCTCCACTATGCTGTGAGGAAACGGTTCACCTTCCTTGACTACGTGCTCATCATAATCCTCATGCCAGTTATGCTCATTGGGTACCTTCTCATGGTGAGTCTGGAGGGAAGCAACAATGACTCTGTACCTTTCCCTTGCCATTCTTCCTGGCAGTGTTTCAGGCCATATCCAGCTCTACAGAATATGGGCTGCTTTCTTAAAGCAAGACTGAATGTGTAAAACAGAAGGGTTTGTACTGTGGCTGTAACTGGTGAAGGAACAGATTTGTATTGCTGCATCAGTCTGACATTCCCACAGACCATGCCTCTTTTTGGGAAAAACCCCACTGTATTTAGCACAAATATACTTTAGACTATATGAAAATTAACTGTTTTACTGTGTTACTCTTGCCTTGCACCAAACAGGTCTCAAAGACAAAACAGAATGAACACCTGGTCAAGATGTTGCTTAGAGCTGGAGTCGATGTGAATGCTACAGACTCTGTAAGTAGGTTTATACAAATGCAAATGTGGCTCACAGGAAGGAAATAACATTAAAAACAGACTACAGAACCTTCTACAGCATAGCTGGAGTAGGAGCATCAGGCACTGAACTCACTAATGTACCAGGAAGATTCTGTGCTTCTGCTTGACACTCAGGCAACAGATTTATAGTGGATACAGAAATAATCCCCCGCTGATCAATTACTCCTCCCTTTCTGAACAATGCCCTCATAAGAGAATCCAGGCAAACTGGGCTCAGGTACTGATGTATTAAATACTCAATTCTGTAAAGATTCTAGTGATACAAGCATCTGAGTTTATCAGCATTTATTTTGAACTGGAACAGAGTTGTGGGCTACAGGGCAAGACCCTGTGTCTTCTTTTGCTCTTCAGAGTGTGCTGATCTGCCCTAAACAGAGTTATGTATCCACTATCCTACTTGGATGAGGTAAAGAGCTGCTCTTCTCCAAGGCAGAAAGGGAGAAACATTAATTTTAACAGCAATGAAATTCTAAAACACTGAAGTACAAGCAAACAGTATTGTTTAAGATGTAGTTTCTGAGGTCAAGCTCATGTGATCCCCTGAAATTACTGGTTTCCTGCTAATGTATCAAACCTGTTTTAGCAGTTGCATCCCAGGGAAGGAATTAATTTTTTTGATCCTGTTTTTCTCATGGTAACGTGTTTGTTTCATCTTGTAGTGTATTGTGACAGGAAATGGTGTGTGTGTTTTGCAACCAGCTGTTAGGGGGAATCTGATATCCTACAGGTAGTCCTACTTACCTAAGCTCTACTAAAGAAGTCATAGAAATAAAATTAATTTGCTTCCCTTTCCCTTCAGTCTGGCAGCACAGCCCTTCACTATGCTTGTGAAATGAAAAACCAGGCAGTCATTCCTCTACTGCTTGAAGCTCATGCAGACACTTCTGTAAAGAATCAGGTAAGAAGGTGAAGTTGATAAATGTATTGTTTTTCATGGTGGCCAGCCAGTAGGTACATTGGAGGCCTTAGCTGGTGCACAGCAATGTAAGGAAAAGGGTGCACATCTTCCTGGCAGCCAATTTGTTCCCTGTTTTCTACTTAGCTCAGAGCTACTCTATAGCTGTTCCTAAGATGTAGGCTGCAGGGCAAGGATAGAAGTCTTCCCAGGTGGTTTTTGTGCTTTGAGCATCCCTCTTCTGAGAGGCTAAGTCAATCTGCTTTTGTCACCAGAACAGCTCAAGTGTTTCCCAAATCAATATTGACCTGGGAGTATCTGCACTGCTGAGTTGAGGTGGGCAGTGTATTACCTATGCTGCTCTTGAAATCAAATCTTAGCTGAGCTCTGTACATTTGGATATTACTCCCAGGAAAAGTGGAAAGGCTTTCCCTACTGTAGGGGAGGTCTCTGTTCCTTTCTTCAGCCAGAGCAGTATAGGCCCAGCATGTCCTGAAACCTTTATTTTAGAGCAGAAGTGACAGGGAACCTTACACAGGGGGCAAAGTTAGGAAATCTCTTTGTATGTGACCCATATCTGTCATATTGCAATGTATTTCATGTGTTTCTTTCAGAATGGGGAGACTCCCCTAGATATAGCAAGAAGATTACAGTTCCACAGCATTGAAAGCATGATAAGAAAAGATTCTTAGCCATCAAGAACTGTCAAACATGCAGAAAATTACCTCATCTGACAACCCACCTTTCACGACAGCAGAAGTGGGGGCTGATACTTGATAAAGACTCAGTCCACATCCACCCCTTCCTTGCTGCAAACTTGGACAATTTTGTGTGAGATTTATCAGTACCCCAAGGCCATGAAGTTAATTTTATTTTACTAAGCCATGAATTACTACAATAGTGTTCAAAATATCGCCCTTTCCATCTGCTTCATCAGTTTTATTACTTGACTTCTGCAGACTGTGGATTTTGAAAGCTAGCTATAAAATATCTGGAAGCCTAAACATTTCATATGATGGTTGGCAGCCAACGCAAAAATAAAATATCCTTTAGAGTGTGTGCTACTTGTTCCATAGGGAAACTAAACAATGTGCTACAGCATTTAAAAGGTCTGGTACCCTTCTTCTTAGTGTTTATCTTCCTTCAATGGGAGGGGCTGGGAAAACAGATCTCTCAGTTGAGCCCTTCTTTCTTCCATCCTTCCTACGATTTTCACACACCTTAATTCTCCCTGTGTTACTACAAGAGTAGGACTTAGATTTCATCTAAGAAACAGCAAAAAGAGATTCAATCCCTTGGTGGATTAGGAAAGAAAGTCAATTCCCAGATCACTTAAATGCATTAAGAAATAGTAAAGAAAATATGTTTGGCTCAGTAGAGAAACAGGTCTCTAGACTACCTTTCCAATATAAACAGTGCACTAAAGAAAAAAAAAGAGTCAATAAATGAAATGCTGTTGATGGAAACCAGATGTGTCATTCCCATGGGACTAGGCAGGATAGCCTGCTGTACAGAGTGGTGCATGCAGCAGGGGATAATACCAATCACCATAATAATATATCCACGAGTCTTCTCTTGCATAAGTGAAGGCAGAAGAAAACCTGCAGTAATAAGCAATGTATCAAAGTGGTCCAGTGCTTTGTGATTTAATAATGAAGCAATAAAGGGGAAGCTCCTTTCATACACTGCTGTGTTGTGCCTCCTTGGTATAATGGATCTTTATTTTTGTTGACAATTTTAGCCTTTTCCTGTAAGCTGTCAGAAATGCAGTACAGCATTGCCAATGGTGCCACAGTAGGTGTGTGGAAAAGCTAGTGTACTTTTCCTGTGTTGCAAAGCCAGCTATATTGTTCAGTGTAACTATTGTATTGGATGTCAACTCCAACTGCAAGGGGTCTTGGCTTGGCAAGATGAGCTTGAGGCTGCAGCCAGAAACACTCCATGAAATAAAGCTCCTGTTGGAGCCTGTAATAATGAGCATTTTGTGTGCAGCCTGGGGACAGACACTCCAGAGCAGCTTGAGGTGAGAAGAGGGGAGGCATTTGCATGGATTGTGAAGACGCCATCACTTAGGGCTGATGGCTGGGAGGAGAAAACATCCAACTGCTGTGCCATGTTTCAGGAACTGCTTGAATGAAGAATGGCCCAGACACAGAGCTGTGTAAAACTGAACGCCAACAGCTCAGAGTGCTGGCAGCAGCTTCATTGCCAGTGTGAAAATAATTCATAGGGTGGAAGCTGTATTGCCTGGAGTGCACCTTGCTGGATGGGTCTACATCTCCTTATTCCACAGCTGCCATCTGTGGTCTTTGAAACTGTGAGGGGCTCAGGGTGTGTGAACAAACATTTGTGTGACTTGTAGGCATGGGGGGTAGAGGAATACTTCAGTAAATTTTTTTGAAGTTGGATTCCTTGATTTTTTTAGTCATCTATTATCTGCTCAGCTTCTTGTGCTTGAAGATCTCTTGGTTGTGTTGAATTTAAGGGGTAATTTAAGGAGGGGAAAAAAAAAAAAAAACCAACAGGTTCTGTCAAGAGGATCAAGAATTTAATTTAAACAAAATTGTTCATTTCAACAGAGAAATGATCAAATCACACTTTTGGGTCTCCCTAGGAAGACAAAAATTGGGAATGAGAATGCCTCAATTGGATAAATAAGATGTATCTGAAAAAACAGAATTTAGGCTTAGGGAAATTAGTCTTGTAGAAATAAAAACTTTTGAGGTTTAGTGATCCCTGCAATATGTATACTCCAATGTATTCATGTTTTCAGCTTTCATTCTTATATACCTCAGACTTCTCAGGAAGACAGCAGTCACAGTAACACCATGGAAAAACTCAAATTATGAGGAAAGCAAGAAATAAATGAGAACAAATAAATACCTGTAGAAGTATCCATTATGTGTGCCTGTGTGTTTACCTCTTCCCCAGATACCACCCTTATTGCCAAATAGAAATTTTGGAGGTTTTTATAATCAACACTCTGCTCATGGTTTCAAAAATATTTTCTTAATAATTCAATGATTTTCAAATACATTTTCTCAGTTGCATCAAGGCCCCAGATGAAATCAAGATGTCCCCATGTAGGAAAATGCTCATGGTAAATGAGGTTAGTGATCCGAGGAAGAAGCCTTGCCATGTCTGTTGGGTCTGCAAACGTGTCCTGTCCACCACTCCATACAGCAGTTGGCACCTTTATCTCCTCTATCTTGTATGCAGGAGGAGCAGTCTGTAAGAGAGGGAGGAGACCTGAGTGAGTGCTGGGTATCAAAGTTATGTTTAGAGAAAGGTTTCTGCGCAAGCACCTCTCTTGGTCTTTTGCCTCTGCAGTAAAACCATAAGGATGAAGGTCACTCTCTTACTGTTCATTGCCCTAACCCCATTCCCTGTCCCTGGAATGACCCATCCTATTCCTGTTCTTCCTATAAAGCATGGCTAAGGGTTGTCCTGCAGTTTGGTCCTGCTTGTGCTCTTCAGAGGTGTGGGCATGGAGAGAACAGTGGCAGTATTCATCAGTCTGGAGATTTTTCTGGAGATTTTTCCTCTACGTATTCAGGGTGAGAAGACCTATAAGTTTTTTGCAGTGCACAGAGTGCAAATTTTGGTCTTAGTTCTCATGCTTGGAACTGAAGTGGAAAGGAAATAATTTGGTTATTATTTCCCCCTAGAAAATTTTTGAGTGTGCAAGATAGAAGTGACTGATTGTAGCTCTGGAGCCTTTCTGTTTGTGAAAATCAGCATTTTAGTACAGCACAGAGCACTGCAAGTCAAATGTGCTGGTTAAAAGTGAAATGGTTGCCAGTCCACTGGAGAGGTCACTGTGAGATCTGATTCCTCTCTTAAATGAAAGACAAGCTTTGAGGATTTTAGAGCAAGTGAAGAGCTCTGTACTCACCCAGTCCTAGGACTTGGGTGTCGTTCTTATTAAATTTTGAAATGACATTGAGCACATCCCAGCATCAGTAGGGGAGACAAAATGAACTTCTGTTAATTGTCTGTAAAGGTCTATCTCTGCCTTGTTTGTGAATAGACTTTTACACTTATGTGTGATTCAGCTGAGACCACTCTCCCCCTTGTTAATACTCACAGGTGCTAAAATTTGAATTTTTCTATCACTAGTTTTACCAAGACTCAAGGGTAAGTTCTGAGGGGGTCCATTTTGTCTTACCTGGTTGTATTTCTTCATGTTTTCCTTAGAGCCATAGTCATAAGCTTGAAACCGGTCTGTATGTGCTAGCTGTTAAAAGGACAGACAAAATAAAAGGTATGAGAGATGAAGGAGTAGAGTGCAAGAGGCATATTCCTGCCTGTGAGTCAAGTCAAGGCTCAGATAGTGGACTGTGTTATTCCCACACCTTTCTCTGGTTGCAGGCTTCCAGGTGCTGAGAATAGATCATAGGATAAGTGGCATCCTTGCTTTCTCTCTTGCTAACTTTCTGTCCGGGTCCTTATCTTCCACCCTCAGTATGTTTTGTTACTTAAAATTTTGTTTTACTACCTTAGATAACTGAAGTGGGAATCGCTGTTTGTCATACAGAATTGGGTCCAGCTGTCACATGGAAACAGAACCTGAATGTCTATAATGTATCAGGGCTATTACAAGTGTTACAGCATATTACAAGTGTTTGTAATATGCCTTGCAGGACTGGTGAGTGAATACTTGGAGTTGTTTGTTTGTTTTGGTAATTTAATTTTTTGCACAAACATGACAAGCAATTTCACTTGTGAGTGTTCTGTAATAAAGGGTGAGAGAAACCCAGTTTAGAAAACCTTTGCTTCCAAGATTTAAGTAGCTGGGTATGTGCTAAAAATCTGCCTGATGCATTGTCTTTGCTGTTCTATCTTCCTGTATCTGTGTTTGCTTTGCATCCACTTGAGTTCATGAGAGGTTGGCAAAATAAAACAGAGTCACTAGCTGTTCATGGTTTGTGTCCATTTCCTGGCTAGTTGTATCCTGTGGGACTGACTGTTGGGAATCTTTGTCTTCAGGAGCACATCTATATCCCAGACCATATTAAATGTGCAGGTGCTCATGGCAGGAGGTGAGAAGGTATGATGGTCAGTTTCCCAAATCCAGAGCCTCTGGATTTCCCTGTGGGCTGTCAGGTGCATAAAAAGCAGTAGTAGGAGATGGTTTACATGTCAGTTTACAGTTGTACCTGTCGCCAATGAAAAATGTTGTGTGCCGATGTCCCAGCTGGGGAATGTCCTACGTACATATCTACTCGACTCTGGAGAGAAAGCAGACATTTTATAAAGACAGACATCCAGTGCTGTGACAGAATAAAACTGTGAAGAAAGTGAGTTTCTATTAAAGAAGTCAGCTTACAAAGCATTTTTCATAGTTCTGTTAGGGAGATGTCCCAATTCCATCTCCCTGGATTCTTCTTCAGCTGTGTTATCTTGCTCTGAGAACCACATTAGTGACTTAAGCAAGGCAGGAAATATCCGTCATGGTTTAGCTCTGCAATTCAAAAGCTGCAATTGATTTTGCATTGAGCCATTCAGTCTAACTGCTTTCCCATATGTGCTTTTAAAAAGGATAATAGATGAAAAAAATGGGCCCAGTTGTTACAGACACTGCAATAATAAACATTATACAGGCCAGCTTCTGCATACTTTGGCCACTGTAAAGGGGATTGGCACCACAGCATCCATATACTGGCAAGCAGAGGGAAAACTCTGCTGTCTCTCCTGTCCCCTCTGACTGATGCACAAGTGTTTGTGAATCCCACTGTAGGTGTGCTGCACTCCTCAGCACAGTGGAAGGACTTTCTGTAGCTTTGCTCCTTGTGGATGGAGCTGTTGGGCCCAGTTCTAAGGTCAACAAAGCCAGGAAAATGTCCCTTACAGTAGTTCTTTGGGACCAAGTTTTGGTGCAAATACTCTGAAAAATGGGAAGAAGAATAGGTTTTTCTCCTGTCTTTTAGTTATTTCAGTGTTCAGAGGACCCCAGTGTCTATATGCTAAAGAAGGAAACTGCCAAATATATTGGCAAGAAGTCTGACTCCATCACTCTTTGTCTCTTTTTAAAGATCATCTGTGTGTGACAAAAATCTGGTTGGCTTAGCCCCAAAGAGGTTACATCCTGACACATGCAATACAGCTCCACTTTGAACTCAGCTCTTTCTCTCTGCCACTGGAATGTGCCCAGCTGTTGGTCCCACCCATCGCCTGCCCTATCCATGTTCCCACTGCTGACAGTCCTGGCATTCCCTCAGTCTGCTGAGAGCTGCATTGTGATCAATGTGCATGACAGTAACTAGACAAGGATACAGTGCACAAATGCAACTGCCAAAATCCCTTCAGTTTTGCTCTGAGTAGGTGTTCTTGCACATACTCACCGTGTTGATATTTTTTACACTGCCTCCAGCTATGTAACAGAGAACATGGGCACAAAACTTATCCAGGCTTGTACAGAGCTGTGTCACGGGTCCTTTCAGAAACTCGATCTGGTGGGCAGCTCCTTTGCAGCCAAATATTAACTGAGGGAAAGGAAAAGTGCAATGCCTTTTTTTCTTGTTACAGAAGAATTTTATGCAGAAAATTGTTGCTAATAATTGTTGCCTAGCCTTCACAACACAGTAATCAGAGTGCTGACAGCTTACCCTCACAGTACCCCTTTAAAACACCATCTTCCACATGGCACATCATTTATTCTTCCTCTTTCGTATTACTATCAGAAATCCTCAATCAAGCTGTCCTTCCATTTCTAGTGTGCTGACCTAATGCCTACTCATTTTTATAAGTCCTCCAGATTGTCATGTCTGTCATTGCAGTTCTGGTTTAACTCCTCCTGCATGAGGCCAACAAAATTTTAGTTAAACAGAAGGAATCCTAAAACAGGACAGAGTTTCACAAGTCTCCTACTTCATTGGGAGCTGCTGCTACAAGCTCTATATCCTAACTATTTTCACCACAGGGTTTGGGAACAGTTTTTTGAGAGGACTCAATTCATCCCCAGCTCAGTGTCAGCATTGTCACTTGTTTGGGAACACTCGACCTCAGGCTGAGGGAACCCTGTGAAGATCAGCCAGGCATTGGACTCTTAGAAGGAAAAAGTGACATACCCTGAGCAGTGGTTCAGGAAGATTTGTTATCTTAATGAGAGGGCTTGTAGCATGTGGGCATGCAGTCACTGGGCCCAGAGCAAAGAACACTTTCACCCGTTTAGCCAGCTCGGGGTACATGTAGAATGCTATGAAGCCTGCAAACACAGAAGAGACAGCCTGGGTTAGTGAAGATATCCTCCACAGACAAACTAAATACATGAACAGCAGATAGAAAACAAGGCATCATAGCATGTTTGCAGCCCAGTCTGTTGTGTTTGTGCTGCAGGTTTTACTTAAGGAAAGTGTTGAACTGAAATCCTGAAACTAATTTTATTTGGGAGGCAAAGTTCATTTTAAGGTTTAAAACGTGTCTGGGCATTGTCTATCAGAACCGTTTTTGTAGGGAACATATCAGTGAGGTTTTGAAGATATCATAAATTCTAAAGTTAATGAAACTCTTACTAAAAAAGTGTTTTTCAAATTAGAGTCTCTAAAGATCTATGCATGTTTATGCTTTCATGAAACTATAGAATAATTAACTGAATACTGGGAGCTTTGAGTATTTTCAACTGATTGCTTGCACCACAGGCAGATGAAGAAAGCCTAGATGCACGGTTTGTTTTGCCATGGGGATACTTAAATACTCTTATGAGAGGCAAAAAAGAGAAAAGGTCAGAATTTGTGATGATATATGATTTCTCCACACTTCTTTCTCTTTTTCTCTGGGTTGTTTACACTAATAACTGGCATTGGCTTCTTTCTAATCAATGTCCATTCATGGATCTTATACATAAACCATAACCATCATAACTTTCAACTGATGCTAAAATAAAATTTGCTGCATTTAGAGGCCATGAAATGAGTAATGACAAAGGCTGGATCTAAGAGAAAATAAACTATTAATGTTTCTACTTTCCTGATTTTTGTTCTTTGACAATGTTTTTAAACAGCAAAGTGGCCAGTTATAGCCTGTCATTAGCTACAACTTAAATTGTAAGATTTAAACAAAGTCATGACTTAGTAATGCTAAGGTTATTTTTCCTTGCCTTCAAGTAATTTAGTTTAAATAAATGTATTCGTGTAAATGATGTATTATATGGGCTGTTTTATCTTTTCAGTTTTTCCATCCTGTTCACAAGAACAGGGTTCCCAGGGCTGTGGTCACAGCACCAATTCTGCCAGAGATCAAGAAGTGTTTGAACAGTGCTCTTAGGCACAAGGTGAGAATGTTGGGGCTGGCCTGGGCAGGGCCAGGAGTTGGACTTCAGTGATCCTGTGTCCCTTCCAGCTCAAGATATTCTATGATTCTAATTGTCTGCCTTAATACAAAACAATTTCCTGCCTTAATACAAAACAATGTAAATTCCCGTTGCTGAGAAAAATACCCTATAGCAGTACAAGCAGTACCCAGTAAATGACTGTTATTATGTCTGTTATTATTTAAAAAGTTGAACTACCACTGCAGATTCTATTAAGTTTATTTGCTTCTTAAGGGTAACCAAAGCTGATTTAAGAAAAGTAGTTTTGCATATTTTCTAAATCTCAACACAGAAAAATCTCTATGTTTTTTCTAACTCTCTACAAACAAGAAAAATAAGGGAATTAGTGGGGAGAGTCACCTACTGATCAAATAGGAACACAAATGGTTGTCAGTAATTCTCCTGACATTACCTGAAGTTGACCCTTCAGAGTGACCAATATAGTAAACATCCTTCTGTCCAGTTTTATTCATGACGAAGTTCAGTTCTGCTGGAATATCATATTTACCCATTTCATGGAAGCTGTGGGGAGAAACACAAAAAGCTGGCAGACAATGTGACTGTCACCGTGTGAGTTCCTGACTGTCAGTTTTGTTCATGGCAGCGAGCAGGAGCCATTGCAGGAGGAGGCTGCACACAGTGTCTGCACCCTTGCCTGAGCTGGGGAATGGGCAGAGGGTGCAGCTGTGCAGCCTGGCTGCCTGGTGCCCTGGGCTCTGTGTGCATCAGGTGCCACTTTCACCTGACAGCTGCAGCCCCTGGGGAACTGAATTTAATCAGGGCTTTCACCTGCATGGGTTACAAAACACATTTCCTTCCCTCTTGGCTGAATTCAGCTGTGAGAGATCAGATTTCTAGACAAGACTGCTCAGCATGTTCCAGATGAGGTTCTTGTTCTCCCTTTTACAGTACAGTCTCCCTTTTCCTCAGCATCCCATTTCATTTCCCAGTCTGAAATCTCTTCCCCAGCCAATGCTCCCAACTCTGGGTAGTAGTGAGCATCCATCTTTGTCTGGTTCTTTGCTCTCCCGGGTGTAGATCCTGATCTGATGGTGGTTTAGGTAAAGGCCATCAGGCTGAAGCTATCTAGTCCCCTGGGAGTTTCTATGTTGAGTCTTTGTCTCCCAACTGAGTACCTGAACTGCCAGAACTCCTTCTGGCAGGGCTTAAGGGTCTTGTGTTTTAGAGACCAGGTGTTCCCTCTGCTGTTTCCCAACCAGACATCATAGCCAGCATCTGCAAGCATGAAGCCCAAGCTGTTGCTGGGCAGGTTGGAAATCCAGTGAGTAGCATCTCCTAGAAAAGCATGTTGCAGGAACACTGCAGGCCTTTGCCCTGAAAAAGATTAAAAAATACTTTTATTGGAACAGCAATTAATGTGTATTTAATATTGGAGCACAGAGTTCAGTTTGTGAGGTTTCTGTCTTCTAGAAGCTCCCAGGAGAACTATACATAGATATTGGTTTGAGAAACCTGAAGGATTTTTTCTATGCAAGCAGGAACCATTTAATGACATTTCATAACAATTTTATGACAGGTCTGGCAAATAATCAATTTACTGAGGATGCTTGTCCTACTTCCTCTTGCACTGGAAAGGCAGCTTACGGCCCCCATGCTGAAACCATCTACCCAAAGGTGAAAACTGCTCAAGGCACAACAGTGTATGGAAGAGGAAGAAAATATAAATAAATCCAAAGAAGGATTAATTAATCCAGACAGCAGACAAAGAACTTAATGTTACAACTTACTTCATAAGTTTTTTGACCAATCACACACAGCAAAAGCATATTGACAGTAGTTTTCTCTAATTACTATAAGCACAAGTACCTTTGGTTAAAACAATGCTTACTTATTTCGAATACAATACCTGCTTGTAAGCCTTAAAACACAATGCACAGAGCTCCATTATTAAGCTTAGAACTTCCTAATATCTCACTAGATAAACTTTTCTGCAGCTTAGGGAGTTATTCTAGACAAGCGTTAATACACAGATAATTGTTCTATTTGTCCTTACTTTTCTACTTCTTACATAATTTTTCTGCTGACCTATCTCATGGCTACTGCTTAGCTCTAATCACAGTTCTGCTGTCTCTGATGCCTGCCTTTTGCAGCTTTCCCAAAACCCTCTGATTTTATGGATTCCCACAAGTAAGCACTGAGCAGGGAGAGGCCCCTGATGTAACTTGGCCAGTTTTATTTTGAGAGTCAGGCTGGTCCAAATTATCTCCAAAGGAGATGCAGTTAGGGGAAGGCATCCAAATAAATTATTCTATAATACTAACAAGGACTAATAATCAAGGTAACAGTACCCAGGGTACCTCAAATTCCAGCTAGAAATTTTTATTCAATTCAGAAAATGTGATGAAACAGATGAAATGCATTTGCTTTTCATTGACAACCTGGTTTCTTTCCTCCTTCCCTAAGAATATCTCTGTCCTTCAGAAGCCTGGGAATTATTCATATGCCTAACCTCAGAGGCTCTGTTGTCAGGGTACTATTTTATATGTGTATGATTTATGTTGTTAAGGCAAAATCTTCCCAAATTCTGTTTACCAGCCTACCTACCAGATCATTTGAGGGAAAAAAAGCCTCCAAACCTTGGATGTAACACCATTATTAGGAAAGTCAGAAATAAGGACAGAGACACTGAATGTGTGGACTTCAGATAGATTCAGGATTTGAGTCACACTTCTGACAAAGTGTCCTTGTGGAGATGGAAAGGAATGAAACACTCCATTGCCCATGAAAGGGGGAAAGATGGGAATCCTTGTAAGAGTTGGCTCCTCTCAGACCTTTCTTGTGTCCTGTAATTATCACACCTGTATTTCGGTCATTCCTCCCAGCAGGAATTCTGTAAACACCAAGAATGTATCCATCTTCTGTTGTAACTTCATATTCCTCACTGGGGTATCCATGATACCTGATAATTTCACTCTGTGGAAAGCCAGAGGAGAGTTTGTTAATGTTCCAGTTGTCCTATTCTAGAGCCTAACTAAGATGAGCAGTGCAGATGTGGGATGTGCTCTGATGGTAGTGCAAGGCCCCAGCCACAGAGACCATGGCTGAGAATAAACATTACAAATCTTGTAAAAAGATAAAGCAAAGTCCTCTTCAGACCTGTTTAGATGTTGGTTGTCTGGTATTTAGCCCTCTGTTATGGGACAGAGCAGAAATGTGCTGAGTTACCAGCTCCCTTCTGAGAAGTAGTTTGTCATGTTATGCAAGGCTTATACAATTGTACCTTTCTACAGATTAAATATGCAGCTGTATCTGTGTAAGACAATGCCAATGCCTGTGGGGATGGTCCATAACAAATCACTTTTTCGAAAAGTGTGGTTAGGCAAGTCATACAGGCAAAGCAAACAAGGGTGGAGATCTCGTCAAAGGAACTAATGGGACCACCTACACCTAATTTTGCATGTACTCTGAGGAAACCTTTGGTGACTCAGGGCAAAGCATCTTTGATTAGCTTGCATTGAGAGAATCTGAAGAAGGGCTTCAACCTCCCTTACCACAGTTCTGAGCAAACAGTTTGTCATGGAAGGGTAACACTTTGCTTCACTTGATATTAGAAACAGCCTTTGCCTTCACTGCAAAGGAATTTTTCTCTGTGGCAGCCCAGATTGTTTAGATATGAAAATCAAGGTTTCTTCCAGGCTAGTGCTGGAAGGTTCCTTGTTCTCTTGCCAGGTTTGCATTCCTCCTGTTCTGCAGTAGCCTGAAATACCAACATGTGTTGAGAAAACTGACTGCAAACAGATATCATGAGCCATGACACAGCTCCACATTTATCATATATCTGTTGGGCTTCACTCTAAATGCAGGCAGCAAAGTCTGTTGTTCAGTTTAGCATGGACTGGAGCAGTAGTCAGTGCTCTGTCCACAGCCAGGGCTGAGTCTGGCCACTGGGACCACAATTACATGTTGTGGATCTGCAGTGCCCCTCAGGAGGTTCTGGGGAGCTGCCCAGCCTTGGAAGCAAAGGCAGCAGCCAGCAGTCCCCACAGCAGTGCTGTGTGTCTGTCCTCATGCAGTGAGGCACATATGCCCCTGGCACGCTCAGAGCCAGCCCTCACGGTGGGAGTGACCCTAAGGCAGTGGCTTTGGAAACAGCAGGCTGGGAAAACAGGAGATGCAAAAGGGGCTCTTCTTAGCTTTCCTGACAAGGAGTGTTAGTTATGCAACTGGAAAAGAAGCTTTAGAAAAGGAAAGGTGACCCACTTACAACATTCATGAAGCATTCCGGGTTGCGACTCTTCTTGCAGCGGCTTGTGTCAACACCTGCACTGGAGGCTGCTGAGAATCCTGCTGAGAATCCTGCTGAAAAGGCAATTCCCTGGGAGCAGAGCAGCACGAGGAGGCACCACATCTTGGGGCTGTGTGGAAGAGCACATGCACGGGTGCTTGTGTTAGGAAGAGAGTGGTGTGGAATTCCACAGGAGGAGCCAAGAGCAGAGTCTCCTGAGGGTTTTCTGAGAACTGTTCCCCAGGGACTGCCTGAGTAACAACCTGTGTGGGGATGGGCTGTCTTAAACTCACCCTGTTTAACAGGTAGGATTGCAGAACAGGAGTGGGAAGCACCTGGGCATACCATGCAAGAATATGCCTGAGCACTCTGCAGATTACAAGAGAACTGGGCTTGGCAGCCAGGGCCAGCTCTTGGCACGAGCCTAGCAGACGCTTGACAAAGAAGCATGATCTCCTGAGGTGATTGTCACCCAGCTTGCCCACCTTTATCTGCTTCCACACTTCTGCCAGCAGGAGAGGCAAAGGGAGAGGAAAGCACTGTTTGTTTCCTGTCTCCTCAGGAATGAGGTGAAAGAGGTTCAGGATGGGCTGTCTTTAAGCTTGCCCTCTCTTCCTCTGGGACTGAATGCTATTCTGGTGTCTGTCAGTGGTGTGCTGGGGGGAGGGACCAGATAATGAGGCTCATGAAGGGGTCAGGAATAATTCAGTCACTCTGTGAAGAGATTTAATGGATGTTGGGCAACATGCTTGCATGTTCAGTGCCAGTTTGTGCTTTCCTCAAAGGGTGATGTGCCCCAGAACATAATCAGTTCTTCTGAGAATATAGAGCAAACAAGGTGACCATGTGTGGGTCCCCAAAATCCCCATGAGTCAGTTCCTAGTCAGCCTTACCTTTTGGCCACCAGGCAAGCAGCCGTGAGGAGAGAGCAAGAGATCCTGAGACTGCCTTTGTGCTGCCAAAGGCATGTCTCCAATACCTCTTAGAAATGGTTGTCTATAGTGCAAATCTTGTATTGGTCATGGGAAAGTGAGACCTTGCCCTTTCCTGGGATGATGGATGGTTCCAGATTAGCATTTCTGAATAGAAATTGCAGATTGCAGTCGATCTAGTACCAGTTTATGCTAACTCCATGTAAAATAGATATGCTGCCAGGTTTTAGTCTTTATTTTCTAGAATCCAGATCAATGAGTGGAGGAACTGAACTTCCCAGACATTTTGACAAAAAAGATTGGTCTGGGAAGCTCAGTACTGTGCTTACATATTCAGGAAAAGCCACATCATACATCATACATCAGATTTTTGTTTTATGTGTGAGGAGAGAATGATACCTCTGAAGAGAAGAGTAGTAGTATAAAGACCATAAAGATCAGGCAGGAGACCTGAATATTCAATAGTAGAATCCATGGGACTTAATGCAGTGTAAGGCTTCAGCTCATTGCAGCACCTTGTAAGAATGCCTCACCAGGAGTGGCTGGGGACACCACTGCTCTTGCAGGCTGGGCTTCCTCTGAAGAAGAGGACAGGTTTCTATGACCATGGTGTGTTTGTGTTCACCATCCTGTCCATCCTTTAATGGACTTTTGATGCAATTGTAAAATATCTGCCAAGTCCAGCACTGAGACACAAGCCTGCAGCAGTTCCTGAGGACAGATTGTCAGGGAAGGACAGGGAACTCCAGAGGGTTCAGCCTTGCTGGAGGAAGGCAGGCAAAGGCCACTGGTGTTATGCTCAGCAGCAGCCAGCAAGAGAGAGATTGTCAGCATTTCAGAGTCCATCTAACTTCACAGTAGCCATAGCATACATGGTTTGTGAGTGAATTTCATAGGAGACCTTCCTGTCTTAAAGTTTTTGTTAGGAAGTTAAGCAGGCTCAGGAGACAAGTCTTTTGGGAACCAGGCATTAGACATGGAGAATGCAATTTTTAATGATAAACAGAGGTTCTCATGTAGCCACATGTTTCCTGAGTCTGCTTCTAGCATAAGATATCTGTTATGATGAGATATGCTGCTCTGTGAAGTTTATTTGTACTCAGGAATGTTCAATATCAAGATCAAGAGAAAATAAGGAAGTATTCCCCATAAAGTAGTGGGGAAGAAGAACAGAATTTGTGGGATGAGAGAGAGATAAACAAGGAAAATATGTTTTGACTTTTAGTGATCTTCAATTTGGCCTTTAAATTTGACTGAACAAATTTAAAGAAGTCAAACCTCATGAGTCATCAAACAGTTGAAATGAGGTAGCTTTTGGAAACACCCAGACCTTTAAATTTGGCATAAAAACACACTTCATTAAATTCCCTTTGTATATCAAATACTTCTTAATTTTTTGTCAAAACAGGAAGCCTCACAATTACATACTCATGCAGTGCAACACTCTGTTTTGCTTTCTGCTGTTTTACTCTTTTCTAGTGGGAGCAAAATATGCCTGCCTCTCCCTGCACTGGGAATCTCAATTTAACAAGAAAAAGTTCTGCTAATATCTCAGCTTGTTTTCACACCACTCAAAAATTTAATTGAGGCAATGCAAAGGCTTAATCATTCCTCTTGTTAAGGTAAACGTTCCCCAATGCACTCTGTGATCACCTGGCTTGGCTGGCATGGATGATGGACTTCCAGGTATTCACCTTTTACTCAGATGCAGGGGGCCAAGTAGCATCAACCTTGGCAGGCTACTGCTCCCTTAAACTCTAGGAATAAAGACAGGAGATGCAAACAGCTGTTTTCATCTAGCGAGATGAAGTCATAAGTAACTACTTATGCGTCGTAAACTGTCATAAAAGAATATGCTTAGGTGGAAAAAAGATCAGAGAGATAAATGCCCTTGAAAGTTCCTCTACATACTTTTAAGATTTAGTAAAGCTAAGTTGCAAGCCATTCTGAAATTTTTCCTTTTATCCTCATGCCTTAAGCAGTCTAAAATTTACTTCATAGAAGCTCTAAGGCATAGGCACACCAACCAGAAGAGCAACTGTGACTAAACATGCATGAGAATTTGCTGCCTTACTCACTAATAAAACGTAAACCTGCATTATACAGAAGGAACAGGAGGTCCAGATTACACATTGCTGCAATACTTGCACATTCATTCCCTTGTTCTCAGAGGGAAGAAAACAAGTAGGAAAAAATTAAATAGTTTCTCTTTTTTTCCTTTTTGTGCAGGTCAAATATTTTGCCTTCTAGGTTAAGCAGAGAAGCACTTCAGTGCATCACAGCAGACTTACAAATGAGAGGAAAAACTCTGCTTACTTGTACAACCAACTGCACAGAAGCAAGGCAGCACATCTTCATGGAGACAGGAAACAGAAAGAGACCACGAGCATGTATGTACAAGTAACTCACCTCTGCTTGGACTGCCTGGCTTCTGCCTGCTGCCACGGTCACTGGTCTGTCTCCACCAGCAGACTGATTCACTGGCAGGAACCTGCGCCGATAAAAGGAAGTCCAAACAAAATGAGCTCTTCAGGGAAGCAGCTGTGAGTGTCATGAGCTGGCAACAGGCATTGCAGAGCGTGTTTAAGTGCTGATTAGGCAGTATTTCAGAAGTGGGGTAATCTTTGTGATGAAAAAGATGATCTGGTTTAATTCACCACCCCAAAATGCACCATGGAGCAGGAGAGTGTAGAGACTACCTACAAATCAGTGGTTAGAATGCTTAGCTGGGACCTGGGTGTTGCAGTTCACTGGGGCTGTGGCAGACCTTGATCTGCACTGTTGCCCAACTGAGGGGCTGCTTCAAATGTAATCTTTTAAGATGAAAAGGAGGAAGTGTTCAGCTTTTCTCAACATAGTGTCTCAAGAACACCGTCTCTGCTATTGCTTTTCATTTGGTTTATGTTAACTTTGACATTGCAGACTGACCTAAATCTGTTTTCCAGTGAGCAGTACAACTAATGAAACCCACCTTATTCTGCATTAATTACACTCCAGTGCCAAAGAAGGCTTGAGCACATGTAACCTTTTTCCCAGTGAGGGAACAAACAAGGGTTCTTGTTTATCCCAAGCTATTTTCATCACCTCTGAAAACAGGGTATCTGGAGATCTTTGCTTAACGGCTCAATTAGCTGTAGCCAGCCTGAGGGCTCAGTCCTCACTGAGATTGGCTGATGACCATGGGCAGAAGGACTTGTTCCAAGGACTTGCTCCATGTCCTTGGGCAGCTGGGCTGTAAACTAAGTACAGTCCTCCTAGATGAGGATCAACCTGTTCAGCCAATTAACTCACAAGTGTCTTCAGGAGAACTTGAGTTTCATCATGGACTGATGAGCATTTAGAAGAGCACCAGATAAGAGGAATGTGTTCTTGGGAACATCGTTGCATAGTATGATGCCTTCGTGTACTGGGGGGGAAGGAAATGAGTAAAACAACAGGATGCCAGCGCAGTAACAGCTCTGTTTTACATACAAAGTAAAGAACATTGTTTGGGATAGTGGGAAAGGTAGTTTGATAATTTCTCAGTGAAAAGCACTATAACTTGACTTCTCTGATGTCTGTAAGTGACAATAACTATCATCAAACCATAAACTGATCACTCAGAAGGACTTCTGCAACATGATGTCTCATCCCTTCTCGTGTCCCAGGCTGGGATCAACAGTCCCCATAATGTGTCCAATGCTGTTTGCTCAGACTGCCTTTCCTGATTTTCCAGAAAATTCCTCTATGGTGTCCCAGGTTGCAAGATAGCCATACAATTGCAAATTCCTTTCTAGGGGACTTTATGGAATGCTCTGTCACTCTCAGGTATGATGCTGTTGCATTTAGCAAGGAAAGGATTGAAAACTTATAAAGCAGGTCTCATGTCCTCATACATTTTCCCTACAAGCAGTGAGTTAGTTGAAAGATTGACTCTCTGAAGGGCATTTGTCTCCGGGAATTTGTATCTGATGGAAGGAATGTCTTTTTCTGGACGGGCACTGTTTTGTTTGGATCAAGCTCTGGTTACATTTGTGAAACAGAAGGAAACAGGACAGCCTTCAGCAGCGGGCTCAGGAGATGAAAAAGGCCTGCTGTTTCTCTTGGAAGGGAAAGGTGCAGAAGTGGTAACAGCCATGGTTAATTTGTTTGGCCAATGAACCATTACTTGGAGTGAGATGTTGGTCTTTTGGTCCTACAGTGTCACCAGTGAACTGTCCCAGTGCAACAGCTGCACTGTGCTGGCTAGAATCCCAGCCCTGGCCCACATTAACATGTCATTGAGAAGGAGAATGAGGGTGTCAGGCTGAAAGGAAACCCCTAAATGCACTGTGCTCCCTTCCACAGTGCAGCTAATGGAACTTTGTTTTGGAGGAATGGTGATCTATAATGCTGTAACCTAATAACCACAGAGGTTACCCTCCAACTGAGTGGTTTTGTGCAGTAACTACCTATTTGAAACAAAATCGGTAGAGTCATAATTAACTCAGGAAATTAATAGGATGAATAATTCTTTAGCACTGCCTTGAAAGCAGCTCTTTCCAGTAGTGGTCAAAGTGCTCTAAATTTACATGGGATGAAGATAATTAATTCCTTCTAAAAATGTTCAGGTACTTCTCATTTTAGTGTCTAAACTCCAAAGAGGCTGCTCAGAGCCTTGACAAAGGTTAGATCATGTCAGCTCTGTGATAGCCCGTAGCTCACATGTGAGACAGCAGTATGTGTGAGGTTTCTGCTGGGGTAACTTGGAAATAAATGGTCCCATGGAAGTGCTGCCATTGCCAAAAGGATTAAGATTGAATCAGCAAGGATTTCTCTTTTTCAGGGTGGGTCTTGAAGCCAAGTTTCCCAGCTTCCAGGTGCACGCTTGAACCATGGTACTGACTACTGTCTTCTGTTTGTCTACCTTGTGTCCCTTGCTCTTCCTCATGAAAACAGGGATAATTCCTGTTTCAAACAAAGACAAACCATCTTTTTTTCAGGAGCGAGGTGATTTTTTTTGTATGAACTCACTTTTTTGTTTAATAATCTTGCTTAACAATAAAATTATACAATACCAGAACTGTTAGAATAAGATTTTGATTACACTATGCCTTTAAATAACTGCCAGCCCAATAAACTGAGCAATAATCTGAAGAATGGAAAACATCTAGAAATCACAGAATGTATCCAGAGAAAGGAAGTGCTTTCATTACTGTTACAGTCTAGAGAGGAGAGTAGGCTGGAAGCGAACCCTGTCTTCTGTTAGCAAAGTATAGTTATTGCAGAATTGAAGACGTATCATTTGAAAAAGTATTACAGATACACAAGGTTGCCAGAAAACATGAGGTGCACTATCAGGATGCAAAAGGCATTGGAGTGACATGTAGTGTGCAGGAGGAACCCTTTCCCTGACTCCAGATACAACAGAAGGGGGTTTCTGTACCTAGTGAATCTAAGTGCTGTTGAACGAGTCAAGCTCCTGGCTGTGGGTTAAGGATACTTCTGCATCAGGTCAATAATTTCATTGTACACATGTAAAGGTGCATCCAGTCCCCAGATGAAATCCAGGTGTGCCCATTCAGGAATCTTCTTGTGATAGCTAAGCTTCTTGATTTTGGACAGTAAAATGGCTGCATCCTTGGGATCTGCCAGCCGGTCTCGTCCCCCAGTCCATACTGCAGTTGGTACAGTCATCTCTTCTATGTTGTAGAGAGGAGGAATAGTCTGGAAAACAGCACAGGAATGAGTGTCCAGGAGAGCACAGCAACTTTAAACATTCATTTGGGGCTTTCTTCTGTCACCACTCAAAGTAGAGGTGTCTAAATCAAGGAGGAAGGAAGTTCCCTTGTTTGCCTTTTCTATCTGTGCTCACAGGGATTACTCAACTGATTGCACAGCCAAAAGTAAAACACCTCCTGAGCTGACAAAGAGTTATTGTTGGGTCTTTGCCTTCTCAAGTGGGAATCTTAGGGCAGGAATCTGAAACTAGACAGAGATGTCAGGATGCCTCTGGATAAACCCCCATCATGGTCCTTTTGAAGTACTGTTCAGTCCCAGGAGACAGGGGCTAGAGAGAAAACACCACATGTGACCAGGATGAAAAGGATCATAGAATGGCTTCTGTAGGAGGAGAGGGAAAGCAGCTTAGGACTCCTGTGTTTGGAAAAGAGACGCCAGAGCAAGGGCAGGAGACAGGTTTATACAACCACAAACGGTATGAAGAAAGAGCACTGTAAGTAATTATCCCAGACACAAAACCTAGAAGGCATCCCGTGACTTTCCAGGAGCAAGCAAATTCAAAGCAAACCAAAGGAAGCTGTGTTTCATGCAATTCATCATTAAAACATGTAACTTGTAATGACAGGCTGCTGTGGAGACCTAAAGGCTAGGAGGGTCAAGGATGGGATTAGACTGTTGAATGGAAAAGGTGCTCCTCAGGGTCTGCTTGAGGACAAAGTCCTTTTGTCTCTGGCTGCCAGAATCTAGGGGTGCTTGTTAGTTTTCCAGTTTTCCTATTCCTATTGTTGTCATCTGTTTCAGTTACACTAGTAGGCAAGATGTTTTTGTTATTTTCTGTGTACTCTTCGTTTTCAAAACGATTTTCTATTTTTTCTGCCCTTACTTCCTCTTATTTGTATTGATCATTTAATTGGAAAGTTTTTCTCTTCCTCTCTCTCTCTTTCTTTTAAAATGTTTTAAATGTATTATTTCCACTAGTGCTTGCATGATTTCTCTGTTGACTTCCAAACTGTAAAGCAATAATATTTTCTGAAAATGTGTCTCCCACCACGTTCTTGCTCTCTTCCTGTGTGTTTCTGTGCTGTCCAAGGTTGCTTCACCAAGACATACCTGTTGGTATTTTTCCATGTTCTTCTTTGAACTGCCCCAGTCATAAGCTTGGAACTTCCCTGAGCGGGCCTCCTAAGAGGATGAACAAGAGAAGGGTAGTTATAAAGCCATCATTTGGGAAGTCTGTGTGTTCTTTCCCTGACTCCAATCTAAAGCCCCAACAGAAGTTCTTCCAAGGGCTATGAAAGAGCCGATAGTAAATTAATTAGAAGTGTCAAAAAGTGAAGAGTCAGATGTTTTTGTCATAATGAAAGAAATTCCCATCTTCTGCAGACAGACCCAAGGATGTCCTTACAGGCAATTTGTTCAAGTTTGTAAAACTGCTGTTAACAGCTGCTGTCAGCAAGTTCATCTCAGTGCTACTGCTCTGTCCTATTCTTGCAGTCATGTTGCCAACACTCAGCTCTGTGAGTGGCTCCATCTTATGTTTTCTCTTCCCACTCTATTTTGAATACAGAAATTACTATTTTTAGTTCTTCCCCTTCTTGGCTTTACCTACAGCATGGGTTGCTCCTACTCTGGGAGACACCTTCACCAGAATCTTAGTATTGAAATTCTGCTAGCCCTTTGGTTGTAATAACAGTAAGGACTACAAAGACTTGGGAGTATTACTTCTGCATGTTTATGCTTGTATTCTGTGGTTAGATGCTGAATTACATCAATTTGCAGAACTCCCCCCACTCTGCTTTTGTAACCCTTTTTCTTTACAGAAGAAGGTCTAGGTCATGGTTACAAAAGCAATTTATTCAAACCTACTATCTAATGCAATCTCACATCCAAAAGTATAATTTTATTTTGAATAAGTGCTTGTGCAGATGTCATTCAGACATATGTGTGTGTTTGCTTTGCTGAAAAGGGCACAAACACTCCTGCAAATTCTGTGTGCTCACAGCTGCTTCCAGGGCTGCCCCAGAGCCCGTGGTGCTGCCAGCAAACCTTGGATCCTCAGAGTGTGAGCCCAAAGACAGAAAGGCAGCTCCCATCAGCACTGCTGCTGAGGAGGTACTGCGGCAGTACCTTGTAGGCAAGGGATATAAACAGTCTACTAAATTAAGTATTTATTATTTATGGTTCTACTGCTCTCCAGACACTGACAGCCTTGAAAGCAAGAGAAGAAACTACAAGGTTTTAATAGTAAAATTCTGCTCATTTGTTGACACCACATTGGAAACATGACTAATTTAAGGTACATTCCCTACAAACTGTGGACATCATTTATGCAAGGTACCAGATACACAATAAGAAGAGTGATGTGTACACCTGCACACACAGCTTCCAGCCTACATATTTTCACTCAAATGCAGCACTTCATTGTTGGCTTCAAATGTACCTGTATCACAGGGCATTTCTATCCTGCTGGCAAAAGAAGGAGCAATGAAAAATAGTGTTCTGAACTGAGTTTTCAGCTGCAATTCACAAGTTGCATGTGTTTCTAGGAAGTTGGCAATGGCTTCACAGATGATTATCTCTTACCTCTCTACTCAGCTCAAGGTGAGCTGAGGTATGATATCTTATAAAGATAAGATATGATATCATATAAAGATATTTTATCTTTCAGGGGATTGCTCATACCCAACTCCAGTGGACTGTGTTCATACCTGACTCCAGTGGATTATGTTCTGCACAGAAGTTCCAGCAGTGGTTTGGGCAATATACACGTTGATTCGGCTCTGAAAGAGAATATTCAGTGAGCATTCTCTTCTTCCCTTCTATGCAGATGTACATCAAAAGATGTGTTACTGCTGCAGCAGAGTCATGTATCAATTAAACAACAGAAATTGGAGTGGCGTGATTGGAGACTCCCTCAGTTTTACTTTACATGTGGCAGTATGTCAGATTAGGAGTAGCACGGAAAGAGCAATCCCTTACCAGAGCATTTTTGAGGATGACTAAGAATCTAAAAGAATCTACAGGTGAGAAGGAATTATTAAAAAGTCTGCATTTTAGATCCCAATCTGTATGGTTTTTTCAGAATTCTGAGAGGATCACTGTTGCACAGGACAGCAAAGGAAAATGCAATTTCCTGATGGATGCACAAATATTTGAACTAAAACACACCCTAGTACTGCAGGGGTTTCTTAGCAAGCTGCTGTGGGATCCTTCCTCCATGAACACTTTCTAAGGCATTTTTTGAAAAATGCTGGAGCAAAATTTTGACTCCCAGGTGATCTGACCTATAGCTGAACATAGCATGAGGTGCCCAGGTACATCCTAATACTCTCCTACCCTGATGGCCCAAGGCTTGGAGAACGAGGACAAGGAGGAATATGTGTGTTCCTTTCTGTGTTGCAAAGTGAAAACATGAAGCTGGCAGACTTTTCATTTCTTCTTTTTCAGTGTGCCAGCATGTAAAATATCTCTGATGAGACCAGTAGCCACAGGATGGACCAGGATATGGTGCCCTGGGTGAGGTCTGTCAGGAGGCAGAGTGCAGAATTCTGGGGGGCTCTGAGCAGCTGCCAACTGCAGAACTGGTGCCAAATGCTCTTCTGAGGGCAGTGGTTCCCTGCTAGAGAAGGATAGTCAATCAGCAGATACTGCTGTCCTGTAGTGGGGACTGTTCCCTGCAATGTGATACTAACAGAAATTCAGGATTCACACTACAGGATAGAGGGTGAATTTGAGGAGCATAAGCTTAAACTCCCAGAAGAGCTGATAAAAGTTGTACGTACCACATCAATGTTTTTCAGGTTACAGCCACCCAGATTGAAGAAGACACTTCTACAAAGCCTGGAAAAAGCTTGGTAGCTGCAGACAGGGGCTATTATCTTTGTTAAACACTCAGTCTGGGGAAGGAATTCTCTGTTGCCCAGCATACCCTGTGAAATACAAAGGTAACAACAATTTAGGAATGCGCACACTTCTCCATCAATTTCAGTGGTTCTTACTCGCCTTTTCTCCACTTCTCAGATGATGTTGCCACAAACAAGTGAGAAATTACTTGGTTTCCCATTGCATCAGCCTGCTTGGGCATTACTCAATCTGGGTTACATCACTTTTAATGAAGAGATATGTTAAATTAACTCCAATTCATAGTTTAAGCTTTTATATCAGTGGCTTTGCCTGGAGGAATCTTGGAAACCTTTGAGGATCTGCATCTTTGTACCTCTCTGGGTGACCTGTCCCTGTGCTGCCTTGGACTGAAAGCTTTTCTTATTGCCCTGTCTGAACTCTCACCACAAGGTAAACCTGCCCACATGCAAATGAGTCGACTTCACAAAGCCCCATACTTTCTACTTATCCATTTTAAGAGCTGAACAAACAAGTATATGGGTAAACAGTGGAAACCAAGACATCACACACCCTGAGCATTTTCTCAGGAAGGTAGAGGAGTTTTGTTGCTGGGCCTTTAGCGTACTTAATAGCAGTGACAGGTGCCAATGCAAAGAAGAGTTTGATTTTTTGAGCCAGCTCTGGCATTGTTGAAAATGCAATGAAAGCTGAAAAAAAAAAAAAAGAGGAGTTAAACCCCCATATTTTTGCAATAGGCTGTTTTCAGTATTAATATATATTCTGGACTTTCAATTTATAAGTAACCTTGTTAATTGTTCAGAGACTATGGTCCAACCTAGATTTGTATGAAATTTCTCCTTTCCATAAGTTACCAGCTTGTACAAGTTTTCTCCTATTCAGAGAAATTTCTTTCTATATTTTGCAGCTTTCTTCCAGACTTGATTAAAAATGGATGTACATTTCTGATGTACATTCATGTATTTCTTATACTATTGGGAGGAAAAGTAATTTTTCTTCTGGTCGATCCAATTTTGTATTTTCTTTTTCATGCCTACATCTGGTCCAAACTGGCCAACTTCTCTTTCTGTACTCTCATCTTCCTGTTTTGTTTATTTTGGTGAACTGACCAGCTGCTGTTGGGCACACCCTTACATCTGGGATAGAAACAATTTGCACAGCCCACGCACATTTTCCAGATTAATTCTTAGTTGACAGATTTCCAGCAGCAGTGCATTTGATTCATTACGCTTCATTATCTTTATAATACATTTTAAACACCTACATGTTGAAAATTGCTTATACTAACACTGTATTTCCCAACTAGAAAGAGTTAATGAAAACTTCAAGTACATTCAGTAATTCACTATCTTAAATCACATTTTACTCCTGTTTTCTGGAAGAATTCCTCTCTTGTGTGTAACTTACCAATGGTAGTACCTTGAGAATAGCCAATATAGTACAATTTTTCCTGTCCCGTTTTCTCCAAAATGAAATTTATTGCTGCTGGAAGATCAAACTTTGCCATCTCATCAAAACTGCAGGCAGGAGATTTAAAGAGAGGCATGCATAAATTAAAATCCAGACATTAAATTGAATTCACATTTTTATTAATAGCTTGCCAGCAAAGAAACAGTCTGACTGATTTAGTGAATAATTCAATTGTTCCAAGTTCTCTGTTTTTCTGGCACTGGATATGGAAGATTCTTCTCAAGATTTTTTTGGGGTATTGTATTACACAGACTAGTGTTTGTAAGTAGCTGCTAAAACTGGCTCCAGGGCTGAGGAATGGCTTGGAGATGGCCTGGGCAGGTTCCCCTGAGTCATCCTGCTGCTGTCCTCTAGTTTGAAGAACCTGATCAAGCAGTAATTAAAGTTGTGTCCATTAATATTATAGTTCACATGCTTTCATAGGGGCACCTCAGCAAAAGCAAATGTAAACAGTGCTTATTAAAAAGTAGCATATGTAAATCCCTGATTTAGCCATCTGAAATAAATATGTGAGGATGGGCTGTGGACATCCCCTTCAGTGGTTCTGTCTACCTGAAAGCCCAGAATTCATCTTGATCAACGGAATACTTCTGGTGTTTTCTTGACCAGCGATTGCCTCTGCTATTTCCCATCCAAACATCAAATCCAGCATCAGCTAGCAGGAAGCCCAAGCTGTTGTTGGGCAAGTTGGTGACCCAGTTACGAGCATCTCCCAATAATCCATGCTGGAGAAACACAACAGGCCTTGAAGCTGAAAAATAAAGCAAAACCAAAACAGTTTATAATTGTTTTTATCTTTTCATTTCCTGGTTGTTCAGAGACATTATTGTCTCATATTCAATACTGGGATTTTTTCCTGAATCAACAAATCATAAGAACAAAACCCCTCTTTCTGTAAGAGAAAACTTCTAAGCTTCTGAAAGAATTGATGGAAAGATCTGCCTGACAGCACAGCAAAATAACTTGGCACTCTCTGGTCATTGTTTGTACAGTCAGACACATCAGCTTGAGATTCTCAACACTGATAGGGAGATGAAGGTGTGCATTGTTTTCAGAGATTTCCTTTACCCAAAATATGAATCAGACACTGATACTAACCAGGTGTAAGCAAAAGCAAAGCAAAATGAGAAGCTGGAAAAAGCTTTTGCAAAACAGGTTGATTAGGCAACTTTTATCCTATTTTTAATTTTTTTTGAAGTTTTAATCATCAACTCTTCCTAGGAAGCATATGCTTAATACTATGGCGGATTTTTATTATAAACAGGTGCTTGAGATTAATTCTATTGGTCTTACGGGTTGTTCAGCGCAGCCAGAACTCTTTGCTAAAATTTCACTCATGTATACAAGCTTTGGTGGATATTTTAAAAATATGAGTTGTCTCTTTTGAGAATATGCCTTATCTAGACTGGTGTTGTGTCATATCAAATAACTGTACCTGTGCTTCCTTGATTCTGAGTACCATAAGGGATTCTGTTAATGGTAATGGTATAACCATCTTCTGTCACCACTTCATACTCCTCACTGGGGTACCCTTTGTAAGTAATGAGCTCATTCTAGGAGAGAAGGTACAAATGCATTTGTTTGCACAAGTCCATTTCATATATTTTAAGACAGCCACAATGAAGGAATGTTAGAAAGGAGGTACAGCTGGGGATTTAACCTACATACAGTAAGCATCTGAATGTATGTAACCCTAAAGCAACAACAAATTACCTTTTTCTTTATGTTATGTCTAGGGCTTTACTACCTGGTTAAAATATGTCATATAAAACCTGTATTACACTCCTGCCATACAACCATCACGAGCCCTTGCATTCTGGGGATATAAGTATCCCCAGAATAAGCTCATAGCAGGACTTTGCTGACATGAGGTGTGTGGCTGAGTCGAGGAGCTGTGTGGGTGCAATGCTTCTGATTTTGACACAGCCTGGGAGCAGCTTATTTTAAACTACCTTCAGAGGAATCCAGACAGCTTCACAACTGTGGTTTACTGAACAGCATAGATGCAGTGAGCACTGCTGAAAAGCTCACTACATTATGGAGAAAAAAAAAGATCAGGCATTTGCCCAGTTTCAAGGGAAACCAGCACAGCCCATCTTAAGCTCTGAAGTAAATATTACTTCTGTCCTGTAACGTTCCATCTGTTTTGTTACAAAAGAGTATTGGCTTTTATAACTTGTACTCAGAGAATTACTCAATGTGTTTTGCCATGCAGGACAGAACCTCCAAGATTTTGACAAACAATGAAAGACCTACACAAGCTTTCTTGGCAAGAGGTGTTTTTCTGAAAAGCTGGCCATTTCTGGTCTCTGCTGGTCACCACTAGTTGTTTACAGACTTCATTGCTGATGAAATGCTGACATTCCAGATAGTCATTCTTTCAGATAGGCAGGCAGTGCCAGCAATAGCAAGCTGGTAACTGATATTTAAAAGGAAAACAGGTCTGGAGATTTACTATTTGCTTTAATTTCTACCAGAGAGAAGATGGGCTGTTACACATGCAGGCAGAAGAGAATAGAAGAAAAAGCAGTAGTACATACACTGACTAGAGAGGATAGGTTAAACACAGGCAGCTTATCTACCTTGTTATTTCTAACACTTAGAAACCCCTCTGCTGTTAGTCATGCATAACATCCATCCTCAGGTCTCTCCATCAACCAACTTACAATACTCATAAAGGCTTCAGGATCCACAACTCTCTTCATTCTTCTCAGTTCTTCTGAATAAGCAACTGTCTGAAACAAATATGTCACAGCAACAAACAGCCATATCTTCTCCCTGCAAAATCCAATATATCAATCTGTCAGTAGTCCTCCTCCGCACTTGCAATCCAGACAGGTTCTGTATTTTTCTGATGAGGAAAGTGCTGTCTAATAATGAATGGAGCCAGCCTGGTACTCCCTACTTGTTAATTAAATGGAACAAAGCTGACTTCGAACACCTGTCTGAGGGTGTTGGGCAGCAATCTGAACTGTCTGCTAAGGTTTGGGCGAGGATGCTGCTCTTGATCAAGGCAAAAGTATCAATGAATCCAAGAAAAGAAGCAAAGCTTCTGGAGAAATGAACTTCACTCATTTGTCTGAAAAGTAGGTCACTTGCATTCCCATACCATGCATTTGAACTGTAGGTGAATTTGGAAACATTTCTGGTTACCTCTGTGAAACAGAGTTATTGGGTAACTTGTAAGTAAATCAGTCATTGTCACAGTGAAGATTTCAAAGTGGAGATAACCAAGTTGTTGGATAGTTAGTGAAAAAATTAAAAACAATTGCAAATAAAAAAATTAAATATTTATCATTTAATTAAAAACTTAGGAACCTAAATAAAGCAGTTCTTTATATTTGCAAAATTCATACAAATCTTCTTAATGACAAAATTTATCCACTCCATAGGATGAGGATGGATAAAGGAAAAGGACACTTTGCTAAATGTAATGCTAGGTAGAGACTGAGTACAGGGACCAGGATCCAGTTTTGTTCAGCAAAAAAGGAACAAAAACCCCTGGGAGGTAGCTGTCCTGCTTAGAGGCACACATAGAGCACTGTCTGTGAAGACCTACATACTCTTGGCTCAAAGAAAATGCAGTGTTTGTATTAGCATCTTCTCTACACTGTATAACCCCCCAGAGGCCACACCTAAACTTCTGTAGTCCCAGTGATACATCTTTCAGTCAGACTGATTCAGCCAAAATCTATTGCATTTATTGTTCTCCTATTCAAGAAGACTTTTAAACTATTTCCTCCCAAAATGATATGAATAGCATGTTATTTTCTTCTCAAAGAACAACAATTTATACACTAACTTCCTAGCACTGCATTCTGGTACAATCTGTGTGTTGAAAATGTGTAGCTCCTTTTGTAGAAAAGAGACCTTTGTTTTACTGAGCTAGCACCCTTTCTTTTGGTTTAAACTCACCACTTTCTGATTCTCTCACTTGCCATCTTCCCACACCTCTTCAGCTACCCCAGAGTTACTAAATTCAGGCTAGGTAAGCCAGGCCTGAATCTCTTTAGTTACAAGGAATCTTGTGAGAAAATGCCATACTTTCACCTACCTACAAGCAAAACAACACACAAAATACATTTGTTCCCAAATAGTAAAGCAACTCCTCAAGCTCAGGTTTCATACCATCTTTTGCAGCTCCCATGAAGCTTCACCAGTTTTGGATCATAAATAAATCAAAGCATTACTGACCTTGTGCCCAAAGTCATGTGTTTGGCTGAGCAGCTGCGGCTGCAGAAGAATGAAAACTCAATTCCTGCCTGTTTGGAAGCGGTGCTGGCAGTGAAAGGATGGTCATGCACTGTTTTTTCCCCCAGTCATGCAGCAATTTGACAATAAGCCTCTGTTTCTTTCCCACTATTCACTCCTTCTACTATCACTTCAGCTTTTCCCTGATGCAGAATCAGAGAGGGGTGACTCCTTTTATTCTCAAACCTCATGCTTTTGAGCTCCTTAGCCACCACAGCTATAACAAGGCTCTTCTACTATCACAGATTGCTGGATTTTTAAGGAGAATACCAGCCTCTGGAGAGTGGCAGAGCAGGATCAGGAATTTGAAAACAAATATATTCATAGATATACCTTATCATACCTAAGGAGATTGTCAATAGAATTGCATCAATTTTCTCTTTTACTAACAACCATTTCCAGCTTCTCATGTTATCTGGAAAGGAAGGAAGGAACTCTGATACCTCTACAGATGTTACTGCACATATTTTTCTTTTATTCTTGAATGCTTTGGTTGCTGCTTCACAATTCTACATTGTTGCTGGAGTGGTTTCAGGAGACTTTCCTCCATTTATATTTCACCTCTTAAATGGGCATAGAATTGAATGGATATTCCCTAAATGAATAGTTATGAAACGAGAAGACTTTTCTGTAATCTGTATGGACTCAGAAAACATTGCCAAGATGGGCACACTTGTGTCAGTGGTCTCAAGCATAATCTGAGTGGGCCAGGATTGTTCAGCAGTGGAAATTAGGCAGGCCTGAATGGAGAGTCCAGACAGGTCCTTTCTAAGGCATTCAGGACAGTGACCTTTTAAAGTCTCCTCTTTTAATGGAGGACAAGCCCTGTGCAGCCATGTTCCACCATGAGTGGTGACCTCCCTACAAGCCTTGCAGAAGGATGAGTGAGAATTTTTTTTTTCCACTTGCTTACCCTGATAAAAAGCTGGTGGGTTTTTCATTCTGCATGTTCCAAGTATTTTTAAATCTTGAAACTATTTAATCTTTCTTGTCCAGTTCCCAATTTTTATTCCTCCAAATATTCTTTCTGTCTCACAAATAATGTTTATCCACATAGAGCAGATCAGCTTAAACACTGAGATGAACATTGACCAAGATTTTGAGCAGGATTTGATATTTCTATTTCTATTATACCTTGCAGTACTGCCTGTGGTTAGGATCAAAAATATTCAATATATCCTCAGAAATTATTTTCTTTAGTATTTACAGATCAGAAAGAAATATGAAAGAAAATCTCAGAAGACCTGTTCCTACAAATGTTGTTATCAAGCTTTCAAAGAGAAATAGAAACATCTGAGTTCAGTTTCTGGGAGCGAGTAAGGAGAGGAAATGATTTTCAAAGAGCTGGTTTAGAACATGGAGTGTTTTCAAATATTGTTTCTACACACAGGATGGGATGTTTTTGAATCTTCTCATTATTTCCTTTATATACTCCAAGTTCTTTCATCTTTCTTGTAACAAAAGCAGGTTTCTGCCTTTCTAAAGTGTCACTGTCTTTTGAAACTCGACAAGAATTTCATGAGTGAACTGTTTAAATGTGTACTTGCCTTTGAGTACCTCATGCTATTCTGTGTCATTAAGATGTGCTATTAACTCACTGTGAACAAAGCCATCTTCATTCTTTAGTGCAAAATAATGCTCCAATAACAAAAACTCACTAAAACATTGCATACACATGCCATAATACCATAAATAGCAAATGAATGGATAAAGTCATTGCAGGCAGTATCTGTTCCGAGTGAGTGTTTGAGATGGGCAAAGAAGGTGAAGTAGGGTTAGTGTTGGGCTGATTTTTTTAAAACCAGACACGCACACTCTGTTGTAAATTATCCAGTTTCAGGGGAAGTTACTCACACTATAATAAGGTATGGAATTCAGTGGAAATGCTTCAAGGTTGAGATGTTGCTGTCAGAGTTGTGGCTGCATCTTCACAAGTGTGGTCATATGTAAATGAACTTTAAACTGGTCAGTCTAGGTGTCTTTGTATAAATAAGTGCCTTATATAAATTGCTCACTACATGCTCAGTTTATGAAGCCTCAGCTCTTTCCAGTGTTTTTTATGGATAAAACCCCCATCAATGTACACAATATAATCCCTAGCATTTTTGTGTTTTCTGTAAACTCTTTGCTCTCCCCATTCCCTCCTGCTGCAGGAATTGGACCTGGCTCTGGAAATTACTTAGGAATGGAAGATATTTTTATACAGCTGAATATAGCAGTTCATCATGGATCAAATATGTCCTTTTGGCTTCTTCATGTAGCTAGTGAACGTAGTTATCAGAAATGTTTGGCTATTTTAAGTATGTTAAGGAGGGCCTTTAAGGGGAGGTATGCTCTATTGAGAGACAGATTTGTTTTTGTGGAAGTTGCCATCCAGGAGTCTCCAAGGGAACACATAGCAGCAAAACCAGAAGGATCCCCTTGTGCGCTGATATGGCTTTAAAAACATTTCATGTCATAATGGTGTAAACAGTTGCTTCCTGAGAGTGAGAAAAACACTGAGAACTAAGCACAGGGTCTCACAGTGTGCTCTCCACTGAATCCCTGGGATAATACCTGGTTCCCACAGCATACAGCTGCCCTCAGCCACCCACCCCATGCTGTTGCCTCAGCTGGAGGGCACATTTTGGGGGTGAAGGCAGAACCTTCCTATTCAGCAATGGACCCTACACCTCCATACAGCAAAGGAACTGCTCTCAGGGGAGTCCCTACACACAGACAGAACTGCAGAAGCATAAAGCACTAATGAGAACAGGCACTGCTTGGGTGAGAGATTCTTCCCACCTCTGTCAGGCCTGCAAAAATATTTCTGGTGGTCATCATTAAGGTCAATGGACTTGCCTGTGGTTACCAGTACTGGGCTGAGTGGCACAGTATTTGTAAGTTATGAGTAGCTCTGCCCTGGCACTTGGATGATTATGAATCTTTCCTGTGACAAAGGTAAGCTAAGAAGTGTCAAAAGGAAGGGCTCATGAGGGACAGAGAGGGCTGCATGCCTGGCTGTGCTGCTCACACTGCTGATGCCTTGTCTGGAAATGCTCCAGGCAGCGCTGCCCTCCTGCTCAAGCGTCAGTCACCTATAGAAGGGGCAGCTTCCACATGAAAAGCTCAGCACCAGCCTGTCTGTTAACTTATCCAAGGGAGATACAACTTGTGATAAGAGCTATTATTTCCACAATACTTTCTGGCTGCTGATGAAGTTTGTGAAATGTCTGCAAGCCAGGACTTCTTCACCTCTGAGGGTGGATGAAGTCTGTGTTGCAATTTATGAGCTTTGCATTGTTAAAAATGTTTTGCCTCACAATCTGCAGATTGTTTTTTTAATCCTTCTGCTAATTTTATAGCAATGTATAGAGCAGCATCTTTCACTCCCACAGTCACCAGACATCAGTGCTATCAACTATAATTAGAGAAGAAAGGAATTTACACATCTGCCGACATGTATGGAAAGCTGAAAATTACATATGCATTATTTCTCTTGTACTTGTTGCTAAATGAAAGTCTTGGGAGTGTGAATTGAGATCCTCTGGCAGAAAAACTGGGACCAGTAGGAGCACTGTGCAGGCCTTACACTCAGTGTGCAGCAGTCTCCTGGTGAGCACTGATAAGCCCAGACTGAAGAAGTCTCTGGTCAGCTTCGTGCTGCCATCAGCAGGACCTACCCAGGTATTTATAGAGGTTAAAGGGACTGTGGGCAGAGGGGCTTTGGTTTTTCTTAATCCTAAGAATTAAAGTAAGGGATTTGCTCTGGGAAAGAAGGAAGGTGCTAGGGAGGTTAGAGACAGCACCACTAAACCTCTGTCCTCTGTTCAAACTGGGATTTTTGCATACCTGTAGCTGGGTTGAGTGGGGGCTGAGTTAGCAGCATCCCAGAGTGGGCTGGCTCTCTTCCTACAAACACCTTTTTCCTTACCTTCTTTCTGCTGGAAAATTCTCACCAAATATGAATTCCATTACTAATCATCTCCATCATGGTTTCTTCATTCTTTTCATGCATTAAAACCAACTTCCCCCTAACTTCACACAGAATCACATATAATCACTAGGTTGGAAGAGACCTTCAAGATCATGGAGTCCCATCCATGCTCTAACAGCTCAACTAAACCATGGCACCCAGTGCCACATCCAGTCTTTTCTTAAACACATCCAGGGATGGTGACTCCACCAGGCAGGCCATTCCAGAACTTTATCACACTTTCAGTTAAAAACTTTCTCCTAATATCCAACCTATATTTCCCTTGGCACAGCTTGAGACTGTGTCCTCTGGTTCTGTCAATGTTTGCCTGGAGGAAGAGACCAGCCCCACCTGACAACAACTACCTTTCAGGGAGTTCTAGAGAACAGTAAGGTCACCCCTGAGTCTCCTTCTCTCCAGGCTGAACACCCCCAGCTCCCTCAGTGGCTCCTCTCAGAGTTTGTGTTCCCAGCCCCTCTCCAGCCTCGTTCCCTCCTCTGGATGCACTCGAGCGTCTCAATGTCCTTCCCAAACTGAGGGGCCAGAGCTGGACACAGCACTCAGGGTGTGGCCCCAGCAGTGCCAAGCACAGGGTAAGGGTGATCTCCCTGCTCCTGCTGGCCACACTGCTCCTGATACTGGCCACCAGGGCACCTTCTTGGCCACCGGGGCACACTGTCAGCAACTTCTGCTATGGCGGCCGGCAAGATAGTCACAGACCTGTCTTTCCAAATCGTAAAGCACTTATTTTATCGCTTGTACCTTTAGACATATTAGGAATTTCTTTTGAAACAGCAAAGGTTTTGCTGACTCACAGATCATTTGTCTTTAAAAAGTAAAGATACTGTTACCAATACAAACTAATGGTTTGTTCTGAACATCGGCATTAATTTTCCCACATTAAATAATCTACTGTAAACTGTAAATCAGTGAAAAATGAAATATACAGTAATTATAAAATTAAGATGATTACTTTGTACTTAGGATGCAGAATATTGTTTTGATCTTTTGTAAGGGAAAAGGAACATGATCAAAGTATATTAACCTTAGCTATAGAAATGCACTTTAAATAGCAAAGCTGCTCATCAGATATAGTCTGTGTTTTCAATAGAAGCTTTCCCTTATAAGGACGAAATTTGCCTGCTGACCCCAAAGTGATACTTTCCAAACCAAATGAAGAACCTACATGTTCTATTTTACTTATGTCAACAAAATGTTTCATACTCTTGCTACGTGAAGGAAGTTAACTTCTAAAATGTTAGTGCCAACACATAGTTCCACAACATTGCACAGAGGAGCAAATGAAACTTATGGACCTCTTTCAAGCTCTGCTCCATTGAATGTTGCATTAGACACCAAAAGTTTTTATTAAACAAAGGAGTATTCTTTTATTAAGACAAACAATATCAGACAAGGGCATAATTCTTACCATCCCAAAATAAATCCATGTCTTTTTGATGATCAGGATGACCTGTTTGCTTTGGAAGCATTTTGTGAAGGATCTTGAGGCAGGAAGATCCCGTTGCAGAGGGGTCTCGTGGCTGTTTCACTCCTCTGGAGCAGACAGTAGCAGCCATCTGAAAAGCAGTCCATTCCCAAGGTCTGTGTAAGAGGACACTCTGTCCCTCTTTGTGAGTGGGACTGTCAATCTGCAGAGGGGAAGCTCCAATATTAGAGAAGAACAGGTCTGAAAAGCTGGTAATTTGTATTTTCCTTTTGAAAACCAACAGGACAACAAGTCAGGTCTTCACTGTCCAAAAAGTTGTGGTGCAGTGATCCTCAGGCTGATTGAGCTGGCAGCAGCCCTACAGAGCAGCACACAGGGGTACCAGCTGACAGCTGGCCCTGGCAGTGCCAATTTAAGGCCCTGTACCCCTTAACTGTGCCCTGTCCCTCAGCTGGCAAGGCTGGGCAGACATCTCCCTGCTGCAGCAGTGCCCAGACAAATCAGTCAGCACTGGCTGTATCCACAGTCTTCTCAGGTCATCCTGACATCCTGAAATTTGTGTCTGGTCTCCGTGTCAAAGAGCTGGGACATTGGCCTCTCATCACTGTTATTCGATCTTCTCCAGTAGTTCTGATCTCCAGGGCTTTTGCTTCCTTCCTGTGCTTCAGCTGGCACCTCCAATTAGGAGGATTTTGTGCATGAACTGTCCCTGCTTCTAAACTGCAATCTAGTTAATCTGAATAAATATTCAAATAAGTATATGAAAATTGTGGCTGAAATCCTTCCCTTTGTGCCAGAAGGGATGTCAGACTTTTTTTTTCATATAAATTATAAATCATGCCCTAATTATAAATTGTACTGAGAGTTTAGAGAATGGATTACTGGAGATAAAAATATTTTTTTTGCCTTTCAAAAAAGAAAATATCTGGAAGAAATATTTAAACAAAATTTTAACAGGTAGGTAAATTCTTACAGTTAGCAAAGCTGTAAAAATTTTAATTCAATTCTAGCAGAATTCTTCTTTGTTTAATAAATCGTTCCCTGAGCACTAGATGAGGCCACCCTGGTTTCCTGTCAGTTTGCACCCTACAGTTGATTTCAGGCACCAGTCAAGTATTTATGGTACCTCTTGTTCTTCTTCCTCTTCTAATTTCCTAATCATGCTGAATTCTTTACTGGTCAGAACACTTGCAATCTTTCTCTTCTAGTTTGTCAACTTTTTGTTATCACACAACAAAGCCTTAATTATTTTGTGGAGGACTATGCTGCAAACCAGGGAACATGCAGACAAACACGAGGCAGCATAATCTGCTGAACGTTGTTCTCTTAGGAAGGCAGCTAAACCATCCTCCCTTAAGCCTTTGAATAAAATCACTGTATGTTTCTATGCTTCTGCTAGATTGCTCATCTTCATGGTTTGAAAATGGATGGTGCCATTGCAAAACAGAATTATTTTTTTAGACTAATATAATTTTCAAATAATGAAGACGTGCACAGGTACTTTTAATAAATTAGTTATTCTGATGTTATGGAACTGCTGCAATCAGACTCACCCTTAAACTTATGGGCAATGTGCAGCGCCAAATTTGTATGTGATGCATATACTGGATACTTGTCTTTTTAGTTTCATAAGAAGGCATTTGATTCCATAGAAGGCATTGGATTAGGAGGCACCCTGAAGTTAGTGCCACTGTTTTCAGCATGGCTGTGCATGGTTTACTTTTAACAAGGGAGGAACTGAAATTAGAGCAGTTCAGAGAAAATGGGATCCACCCAAAAATGGATGGGAGTTCCCAGTCTCCAAGGATCTTGGCACGTATGTGGAAAGAATCATTACCATTTTGTGTACTGTGAATTCTCACCTGGCATGTTCAGCACCCTGGAGTTTGTGCAGATTGTGCAGAAGTGAAGCACATCTCCATACCAAGTTCTAGCAAGGGACATTGAGGAGGGCCTTTGGGATGATCTGTGGAAGGAGACAGCCTTGCCTTCCCCAGTGCAGGACTGCTAAAATCAGCAGATTTTCCACATGATGCCTTCCCCAGACCCGATGCTGCCGCTGGCGCCAGGGAGGGGGAGCAGCATGAGGGGCAGGTCACCTCTGAGATGGCTTCTCTGACCACTGCTCTATAATTTTCACTTGGGACTGCAGAGAATTACAGCCTCAGACTTTATTTATTAGAAAATGAAATCACAGCCAGGGCTAGATAATTGCTTAGGGCAAACTGACTTCTCTACGTGGTACACCAGCCGTCAGCTAGTAGTGGGTAAAATTGTAAATACAGGGTGTATATGCACACAGGGTGTGCTCATGCAATCCCCTGCTCACAATGGCTACTTCTTCCCTCACATGGCAATTCAGTTCACAAGGAATTTTGGAGAAAATTTTTTCAGAATCACAGAATTTCAGGCACTAATCTCTCTGCTTTCTCCCTTTTTCTTTAAACCGTGGTAACCATGGGACTGTGGGACACTGGACAAAGAGTGGGGAGCAGCAAAAGAAGGGGTTAGTCAACACACCAGTAATCAAATCCTGGATCCATCAGCAAGAAACAACCAATGGGCTTTAGTGCCATTTCAGATGCCTTTGGGAACCTTGCCTGCCTCTGGGATTTGACTCAAGCTTTGTATGTAGTCATTTTGGCTGAACCAGTTTCTTGGTCGATCATGTCTGGACTGTGCTTAATCTTAATCTGCGAAAGATTGCTTTATTTACAAAACTATAGACTGGATTTTCAGGTAAACTTCACTTGGTTTATGCAAAGCAACAGCCATATTTTCAGGTGTAGAAGAAATTTTCTATTTGTGATGACTGATGGGCACAAGTTGTTTAAGATCCTGAACACCTGTGGTCTGCAAAATTTACACTGTATGTAGATGAACATTATAGGGGGGAAAAGGATGAAAGAAGGGGTCATTTATGAGAGGAATTCTAAACATTTTCCCTTTCCCAGGTGACGCAGACTAGTCAGTTCTGTGCATTCAAAGCCACAAACAAACTCTCCAGGATCAGCAGGTGCTCCCAGTTTGCAGGATTTTTCTCTGTGACAGAGCCATCTCTTTGAATAGGAACTCAGTGTCTGATATCCCCACATGACTCCAGGAGTAGCAATCTTTATGGAAATGCCAACCAACCTTTCAATAAAATCTTAGTAAATTTATTAATTTATAACATCATTATAATTATTATCATTTCAATTGTGGCTTTTCATAGCCGTGACAAGCCTGGGAAGTATTAGCAGGATTGTATCCAGTTTGATACTATCCTCGGACTTCAGAATACTTGATAGATAATCTCACAGTTCTTATCCAGTCCTTTGATGTTGTGCAGGTTAGAGAGTTTTAGTTTGTCAGTTTGCTTGTTTGTTTTGTTCTTCCTGTTAGTGATATATTTGGTTTTGGTATTTAGTCTGGTGGTGAGGCTACTTTACATCATTATGACTTTTCTAGCCATGGTATATTTTCTAATGTGCAACAGACATTGGATTGCAGAGATCTGTTTAACACAGAGAGTGTTTATAACCATGCTGCAGAGGTTAGCTCTGTTAGCATGTGAACCCCAGAGGGTTTGCTGCCTTTGAAACATCAAATGCACGATGCATCAGCTACCCAGTGTGCACACACTACTTCTGCCTGAGAAATCACACTCAGAAATGGTGTCACTGCACCTAATTGGAGACAATCACCCTGGTATTTCCCATCAAAGCAATGTGGATTTACCAAAGTGACCCAGAATGAAATAGCAGGCTCTTATTATGCAATGCACATTGTCTTGTTTATTAGTTATAGATAGGGCTGTTCATCTGAGACGAACCTGGTTTGCTAAATACAATCATAGCATGGAAAGGTGTGGTGTCTCCTTGACGAGCTGAGGAAAAGCTGGTTAGCTCCAGTGGTGGTGCTGTGAGGACATCATTCCCACACACAACCTGGTGTGCCATGGCTCACTGTCCCCTGCAGTGACCTCCCTGTGCAGGGGGAGGTGATGCACCCTGTCCTGCTGCTCCTGCCACAAACCACACAGCCATGCTGCAACAGCAGAGCATTGCACAGTGCCCAAGCCATCTCAGAATTAAAAAGCTGATGGAAGAGTTATACAGGGCAACTAATCCTCATGTATCTGTGTTTGCTTATGTTTGCTACATATTTGTGCATAGACACTCCTAATATATGTGGCAATTTCAGTTCCAAATTCAACTCTGTGTTGCCATACTTCTGCTCAGGGAGGAAAAAAAAGAAATCTTCACTTGCCCTCTCCTGCTTTTCATATGCATCCATTTACGAGTGATTCATCCAGGGCAGAGTAAGTTTATAGACTTGTGAACTCAGATCTAAAACATGATTAGAGATCAAATGGAATATAAACCACAGTATAATAAAACAGAAATTCCCCTTGGCTTCTGTTCTTCTTAGCAGTTGTTCTGCACAGGTATTGAGCCATGTACACACCTACTCAGCTTTACAAGAAAGCTTTTCCTAGATGTCAAACTTTTTCTTTAAAAGGATAGAAAAAAGGCAATATTCTACTAATAAAATTATCTTTCATCTTAGTAACTCCAGCATTAAAATAATTGCAAAACAGATTAATGTTTTCAGAAATATTATTTAACTTGTAATTTCTAATTATTGTTAAGTGAAAGCTCTGTATAATTTGATTAATAATTATCATTGATTTTCTACTTGAGATTAGCTTTGACTGAATTCCATTCAACTTGTAATTTTGACTGTGCTTGCCTGAGATGTAGAATCTTTTTAATAAGAAAAAATACCCATCTGAATGGCTGACCTGAATGCCAGTAACATGTGGATTACAGTCTTATAAAAAAGGTTTGAGACATTGCTCAACTTGATTTTTCTTACACCTTTGTTTTGAATTGATACACAGACTTAGCTGGTTGTAGGGCAGTTATTTGAATAATTACTTTTTCCATGGAAGTATTGAGTAACAAAGCCTAGCTTGTGCAGGGTAGTTCTGTGCAGGGCAGAGTAGCTCCATGAGCATTTCACAGGTGACACAAGCTACATTTCACAGCTACAAGCAAGTAACAAGAAAGAAGAGAGTCTGTCCAGAATGGCACACAGGACATTGTTTTGGAGCAGAACCAGCACAGTGGCTGCAATAGCATTTCCATGGCAATGTAATTCCATGTGGTATTTTTTAAATCACCTTGTCTGGTAGTTTGTCTAACATGAGCTGTCATGATACCCTGTCTAGATACACAGTATTGATGGAGTAATTCACACCTGTGACACGGTTTCAGGATGAGTAGGACTGAAATTAATGGGTTTGGGGCATTCTTAATTGTAGCTTTGGGACATAAAGCAAAAAATATTTTGCCATTTCATGCCAGTTTTTCTATGGTTGAAAGTGCTATGTAAGTGGAAAACAAAAATACGTGGAATTTTGATTTAGAAGGAATCAGCCTGAATAAGGAAATGTTTGTGTATGTGATTAGTGGTTGGAAGTGAAGAAAACATGAAACAATAAGCTTGATAAAATGATTATAGCAGAAATGCAGTATTTTAGTACTGGATAAGAGCCAGGAAAAGTAATGATAAAAACAGAGCCTTTTCCATTTCCATACCAGTTAGCAAGAATTTGTTTGCAATTTCCTTCTCAGGGCACTTCCATGAGATATGTTGAGTAAGATTGTGATATTTTTTACATTGTCACAGCATGTAGTCCCAATGTGAAACACATAACATGTCTCTGTTCTGCTGGAGAAGACACTGAATTTCCATTTCTGCAGCTGGTGATTTCTTCTGAGCTTGCAGATGCTTGCATGAGAAACATGCTGAGATGGAATCATAATTAATGAGAAAATAATAAGATGAAGTTCACTTTCCTGCCTGGGCCTGGGTTTTTGAGGGAAAGGTGCTAGTTAAAGGGTGAAATTTCCTTCTTAAGTCCAATCTCCCAAGAACTGCTCAGATCAAATTTCCTTGCCACGCTGCTACAAAGCTATATATGCAGGAAAGGGCTGGGGACTGTTTCCTCAACAGGCACAAAAGTAAAAGAAGTTATAAAGAACCCAGAGCAAGCCTCTCCACCTTGAAAGGGAGAAATGGAGTGCTACTATATCAAATTCAAAAGTCCTACCATTATACCAAACTCCCCCAGAGAATTTTACTTGTGTGTGGCTTAGAGAGAAGACAGTGTAGAAAATCTTCTTCCCCTCAGTTTTGTGCACAATAAAACCTTTTTGTGTTCTTCTGCCTTCTCATGCTATTGAAGGAAGTAATGCGGTCTAGCAAAAACATAACTGAAAAAAACCCCAAATTGCTTTTTTTATTGATTTTTATGTGTTGGGTTTTTTTTTTTTTACATACTGCGTCAGCAGGCAGTTGGAAGAGTTGGAAGGTGAGGTTTGCCAAAAATAACCTGGAAAAACATAACGAGTTATGTTACAGACTCCCTGTGTCTGCTTCCTTCTTTCCTTCTAGGCACAATTTGGAAGATGTGAGCTCCCTCTGCAGTGTTGAAAGCCTCATCCAAAACTGCAGCTGCAAGCGTGTGTCTCCAGGGAGTGTGGAGCCAGCAGGGCGCTGGGGGCTGGTGACCAAAGCTGGGCGTCTGGCGAGTACCAAACACAGCCACTCTTACAGAGGGGCTTTGGAGAGGGAGGGGCAGGAAGGAGCTGTGCAGTCACGCCACAGTGCATGCAACTTTGTTCAGTGTGACTTGATCAAGACAGTATTTCCTTTTAAATAGTGCTCTGGAGGGGAAAAGTTTGGGCTGAAGAAGTGGCTTGGTAGAAACTTTGTTCAGTGTGACTTGATCAAGACAGTATTTCCTTCTAAATAGTGCTCTGGAGGGGAAAAGTTTGGGCTGAAGAAGTGGCTTGGTAGAAAGAAGAGATGAGAGTGGGATAAGGATTAATGTTAAGATGCTGTTGACCTTCCACCTGAGCTGTAGGAAGTCCGGGATGTGCTGAGGAGGAGCTCCCAATAAATATTACTCTTCCCTTTTTTTTTTTTTTTTTTGTTTTCTTTCCCTTTTATTTAGTTTTTTATTTCCTATCTCTTTAGTCTGTGATCCAAAGACCTGGGTTGGCTCCTGGTGTTTGCCTAGAACCTCAAAACAAGATTCAATAAAGTCACATGCTGAGTGAATAATTGCCTAGAATTAGAATCCAAGAGGTACCTCAAACATTCATTAGGATATAACCTATGCAGTCATCTCATTAGTGGTATGTCAGCTGATACATGGTGGCTGAAGTCATATTACTGCTTTTGCATCATGCCAAGCAGACAAGGGAGCTGACAGCTCCAAGAAATCCCAGGCAGGTTTGGGATCTAGTTTTGGTTTCTGTAACTTCCCTCACAGCAAGAAATGCAGGAGGCCAGCCAAAACAGAAACTGCATTTCTGTCCCAGCACATGGGAGAATCTCCTGGCTGGGACAGGAGAAGGTGCAGGGCTGAAGAGTGGTAGGGTTGCAGGTGTGTTAGTGGAGACAGGTCCTCTCCTGCATGTGGATATCACTCAATACTAGAAGCCACCAATGCCACTGATGCTGATACTGGTGTTTGCAGATGCGAGTGCTGCAGTTACAAACTCAAGCCGGGCATTTTTGATTTCAATTGCTGACACTGCAGAAACGGAACACTTTTCTCTCCAAGTGTGCTTTATTTTCCTAATACTGCTGTTATTTGGGTAAAACATTAATTTCCATGTTTCAAATATGAAGCAGCACTCAGAGAAATGAGGGACCAGAGTCCCAGTGGGGATTTGGGGAATTAGGAGGGTGACCATCCCAGCCCCTGGTGCGAGGTGGGAGCACTGTGGTGGGGCAGGGAGTGTGCCTGTCTCCAGGGCCCTGCAACAACTGCTTGTGCATCAGAAGAGAGGAATTGTAAAGTGAAGCTTGCACCAAAATTTGGTTTTCCTGCATATGAAACTTAAAATGGAATAACTGTTTGCGACATACCAGTTTACTGTGTTTTGATGGGGGCTGTCAAGTAACATTGTAGAGTCTTTCCATTTCACATGTAAAGCAGGCAAACTTTTCCTGATGCAGGGGAATCTTTGGTGGAAATTTTGAAGGAAACAATTTCTGCCGGGATTACCTCACAGAGTTTTACCTTACAAATGTATTTCTTTTGGATGATTCATCTCATTTCCTTTCAGTATGTGAATCCACAGGAGTTTATAGCTCTATGCACTCTAACTCAGTGAATTAATCTCAATGGACCAGCCAAGTAATGAATTTTTGCAATGCAGGCAAAAATTACATAGCAAAGTTCATGTAGTGGTGTGTGGACTTACAGTTCAGGCAGCTCATATTCAAATGCACTGCACTGCAAAGTTAATAGCATCAAGTTCTCCCTCTTTTTCTTTCCCTGCAATTACCATGCATATATGAGAGCCTTTCTCATACAGACCCCCCACAGCCCTCTACATCATCTCTGGTGCTTTCAGTAGCCCCTGGGATGGCTCTCACAGCTAGATGTAGGGAGTGGGGCCAACAGAGAAGTGCACACTTGAGTGAATAATCTCTGAGGCCTCTGCAAAGTCATCTGACACCCCCTGAGGCTGAACATTTCCTCTGCACTGGGTTTTAAAGAATGCCTGAGGCTTTGTTTCTCTAAGCAGTTGAGCTGCTCTAACAGCCTGCTGACTCTGAAAGAGATTCTTTTATCCTCCATCCCCTTAATTTGTGGCTGGCTCTCCCTGAACTTATTTGGCTCATTACCCAGGAAGATAGCCACCTGCTTTCTTTTGCCTAATTATTGTTCCTCTGGGCTAACAGGTCCGTACACTGATGGAGCTAGAAGGTGGCATCAGGGGTGGGTGGGTGGTGAGGAGCAGAGAGGGGATGTACAAATGGACTCCTTGGCAGGGAGAACCTGGGAAGCAGCTCAGGCGCTGTTTGAGGCGCAGCTTGTCTGCCTCTGGGGGAGCAGCCACTTCCCCAGCACGGATGCAAACTCTTGGCAGACTCCAGGGTGAGTCAGCCACAGACCTACGCTGAACAGGCAATTTAATACCACAAAAAAGACAAGAAGATTATTTTTCCCAGCCTTTATCTCCTGAGCTAGCTAGCTGTGGGGTTGGAGAAGAACCAGGCCAACACAAGAGAGCAAGTAAGAAAAGCAACCAGGTCCATGTTGGCTCTGTGAAGCCTGAAAAAACATCTCACCTGTAGCTTCCTCCATTCTTGGTTCTGAAGGGAGACCTGTAACAGACTTTTAAAAGATGAGCCGAATAATGGAAACTTAATTGTGCAGCTCTAAAAACTGCAAATGCATTTTAAGCACCTCACAGAAATGAAATTTGCTCCCTACAAACTTCCAAGTGCCAAAGGTGCTGCCAGCACATTGCTTCACCCCTTGTGCTGCCCCACGGGTACAACTCATGGGGCTGGCTGATTGAGCAAGGGCTGTGGGATGAAATCTGTGGCAGAACATCTGTTCCCACCCTGGCTGCCCAGGAGCTTTGCTAAGGAGAAGAGTCTACAGCAATACAATCTTTCTCTAGTCAGCAGATTGCTCCATATATTGGGAGCAGGGCCTGTTCAATGAAGTTGATCTCCCTGTGTGCAATTAATTAAGCAATGTTCAAAGAAGGGCCTTGGATGATGCAGAAAGCTGACTTTGCAGATGAAAGTGGCTTTAATTGCAGAGCAGATGTGTGGTGAAGCTGGGAGCCAGCTCTGCCTTTTTGGGCAGAGTAGGCCAGGGTGGGTATCCTGTTAGCATGGCTGGGTTGGGACCTTGGTTGGGGCAGGTATGTTTGCCACTAGGTTTAGAGGAAAAGAGCTTTATTTTTTATCTCCTAATATGATGAATACACGAGGTGGAGGGTGAAGCTGTGGTTGCATCTTGGCTTGCTGCTATCAGTTGTGCAGTGTTAACTTGGCATAATTTTCTGAAGGTATTTTCACAGGTGCAAATCCACCCTAAAGGCACATGTGTACGTGACTCCTCCCCAGCACACCATGACAGGATAGGAGGTTAATTTCTGCAGCCAGAAACAGGAGGTCTCTAACCCATGTATCATGTTTAGAGCAGATTGATATTTTAAATGTTGGTGATGCAACAAAAAGTTTTCTGCTTATGTCTCATTGTAGGACTGACAAGTGTGTGTAACCCTTTATAAACTGCTCTTGGCAACAGCTTTGGTATTAAACACAGGCAGTCAAATATTGTGAGTCAATATCTTTCATCTTCTTCCTCATCCATATCACAAATTAGAAGTCACTTAAAAATAGTTTATTAAAAAGCAGCACTGGTTTCTTATCTCAATTGCCTTCTGATTACACTTTGACCTACTTTCCTACATGAACATGGTGATTGCCCCTTGGAGAGATCAGATCTTAAATAAAAGAAATTAGGTATTTACAAGAAAAACAGCCAGTTAACTGGCTTCTACCTTATAAATAATCTAGCAGGTCCCAGGAACTTGCTCTAATTTCCATCACTTCCCCCCAGTGCTATGTGTCTGGGCTCAGAGCATTTACAGATTTTCATCCCAACAGCAGTGACAGTATGGCTTCTTGTCCCATGCCAAAGGGAACCCAGCCACCTGAGCTCTTCCCACATGTCCTCAGGTGGGAGCTGAATAGGAGGGAAATGCTTGATTATGACTGAATGGTCCTCAAAAGGCAGAAATTATGCCAGGATTAAGCCAGAATTAAGGGGTTCAGTGAAGAGCTGGCATGGAAGAAACTGGTGGGACAGTATGGTAATTTTATTATTGCCTTTGCCCTCTGGGGGCCATAATTACACACATTGGAGTTACACACAGTCTGCTGTGCCAGTGTGGTGCTGAACCTCAGGACCTGGGCTGCCATATCATCCCAAAGTTCTTCTAATTCAAGCGGGTTGTCCAAGCAGGGGACACCTGGAAGGCCTCTGCTTCTGCTTAGGTGTCCCCAAGGCCAGAGATGATTTCCCTGCTGGTCTCAGAGTGCCTGGGGAGGTACTAAGCAGGTGCTAATGCCAGGGGTGTGCTTGGTTTCAGCCCACCTCACAAATATGTTTTGCATGTCTCAAGCTACTGCAGCGGGTGCAGGTGCTGAGAGGGAACCTGCAGGCTGCAGTGCCTGTGCTGAATTCACCCAGCCCTGAGCTCTGCCATGTGCAGTGAGAATTCACCCAGCCCTGAGCTCTGCCATATGCAGTGAGGCCAGAGAGACACAAGTACCCCAGCAGAGGCTGCTCCAGGGCACACAGATCTCCACTCCTGCTGCCTGAGTCTGCCAGCAGGGAGGCACACGCCGTGGCTGTGATGTCAGGAGGAGCACGGAGGGGTGTGCACAGGGGCTGACACAGGTGAGGCCGTGGGAGCAGAAACCTCACTGTGCTGGCACTACCCCAGCTGAACCCCACCTGTGCCCTGGCAGCCACAATGCAGGGGACCAGGGAGTGCAGGCAGCCCTTGGAGAGGGGGTGGCACAGCTGTCACCCCCAAAGTACGGAAGGCAATAAGGGCCACCTCCTTGGGCCCGTTGGCTGCTGGAGCATCTGCTCCAGGGTAGCAGCAGGCTGTCCTGTCCTCAGTCCTGCTGAGGGCTCAGAAGAGGCCAGGAGAGCTGAGAGGGGCGATGATGATGGGGGCATCAGGTGGGGTGAGGATGGGTGTTGTGTCTGATGTGGTCTCCTCAGCCTCACTCTCCACATCCTCCACGTCCTCGCTGACAGAGGGGATGATCTGCACCACCTTCTCCTCAAAGTGCACTTGCTTGCGAGGCGCTGGCACGGCTGCTGGCTGGACAGGAGTGTCTGGGGCTGAGCTGCTGTCCTTGCTGCCCTTCAGGATGCTCTTCATATGGCCCAGAAGCGAGCGGTGCTGCTCCCTCTGGGCCCCGTGGAAGGTGTAGGTCTGCTCAGTGTCACCAATGATGGTTGGGGCTGCCTCAGTACCTGAAGGGTCCACGTAGTGACCCGCCTGGGGATGCATGTCTTTGTGCCCTGGGCTCTTCCTCCTCTTGCTCAGCAGGAAGTAGGCCAGGGCAGTGAGCACCAGCATGGACCCTGGGGACAAGAATATGTTGGCTGTGGGCTCTGGCTTGTGGGAAGGCCTTGCCAAGCAGTGCTTGGTATGGCTAGCCCAGTGCCACCAGCCCAGCTCCCTGCACATCCCCACCCCTCACCAGACCATTCTCCTCTTCCATCTGCACTACTCCCCACCCAAGCTTCTCACCAGGGATGGTGACATGCCAGACAAGGACGGGATGCAGGAAGCAAGCCACTGAGAGCAGCGTGTACCCCAGGAATTTCTGGAAGCTCCCTGGGCATCTAGCTCGCTTCCAGAAGGCCTGTGCCAGGAATTCAGGCTTGTGACTGGGGAGAGAGAGAGGTCCTTGTGGCATGAGGCACCAACCACATGCCAAGAAGATTTGGTACTAACCATAACCCATCTAAATGTGCAGATCCTCAGTCTGGTTTGTCAGAAGATGGATGTGCTTTTCAGGGAAGATAAGCAAAGCCTGAACATCTCCTGCAGGGAGAAGAGCATTTGCCAGAGGCCAGCATCTCAGTGCCTCACTAATCAAGTGCCTGCTAATACAAGTAAGGAGATGCCTCTAAGCTGTAAGGACTTTTGAGTTTCTTCTAGAAGACAGCAGCAGTGCTCAGCCTCTGAAAAGGACATAAGGATTGTTGACATTTTAGCTTTAACTTCTGTGCTGTCTCTGGAGGGAGCTGAAGCTCACCCTGGGGATCTGGGTCTTCCTCCAACCCTGGTACCTTGTGCCTCCACATTGTGTTAAGCAGATGCTGAAACCAGGGTTTGTTGTGCTGATGCTCAGGAAATTAGGGCACAAGCCTGGGTTAAAACACAGGTTTAAATGGCTGTGCCCATGGACCCATTTACCTCCCCCCTGTCTGAGTGCACTTGCCTTGGCATTGGGGGCAGGACCTTTGGTCTGGCACTTGCAGCTCCCCCAGATCTGGTGTTGCTGTAAGGGGCAAGGTGCCTTTGGGAGGTCCCACCGTGGCTGGAGAGTAGTGGGCAGGGTCTACTCACGTGAAGCACATCTCCAGGAACAAACTGATAAAGAAGAAGCCTTCACAGACAGTAACTGCAACCCCTGAAAAACTGAAAGGTGGAGCTGTCAGGGGAGCGGGGCTGTGTTTGAGTATGTTCTGCAGGTGGGCAGAAAGGGCACAGGGGGCCAGAATTTACTATCCAGTTCTCAACACAGTCTGTATGCAGGGGTCTGAACACCCTCTGCTTATCTGGTTTGTTGAAAACTCACAGCCCTCCTGCCCCTGGGGAATCAACTTGCAGCCAGTGTTGCCTCTGGCCTGCCTGAGTCTGCAGTAGCATTTCTTTTCCTAACAGAAATAGCTTATTTTTCTGAAATATGGAGATCTGAAATACCCAAAGCCTTGGACACTGTCTCCTGCTGCTGTTGCAGTCTAGTCTGGTGCTACATATGGTGGTGGGGTTGACCTTGTCACCCCTGCCAGCTCTGATTTCAAGGGCAAAAATACTCACAGCAGATAGAAAGCCAGGCTTTTAAACTGTCCTCGCTGCAGAGTTTCGACGCCCACACCGATCAGCACTAGAAAGAGAAGGCAGGAAAGATGCTGACTGCAGAGTTCAATCCCAGTTCCCTTGGGTTAGTAACCAGCTCCCAGAATAAATGTTCCCATTTCCCCAGGGGCTAGCAAGGCAGCTTCTTCCATGCAGGGCAGCATGTCAGGACTGCCAGCACCGGTGATTCATGCTGACACACCCACCCAGAGGAGTCAGAGCTGAGTGTTGCCCTTGACACAGAGCCCTGAAACCCATCCCAGCTGCACCCCTGTGATGGCAGCCTTGCCACTGTGTGGGCTCGGGAAAGGTGCTCTGGGAATACCAGCTGGCCTTGGACAGCTGGGGGAGGCAAGCAGCAGTGTCCTGTGACCATTCCACCCTGAGATGGGCCATACTGCCACATCCCAGCTGCCACAGGCCCGCTGCCATCCTCCTCTGCTCCCAGTGCCTGCCAGCCCCACTCCCTTGCCCTCCCTGCTGCACCCAACACATGGCTGCAGAGCAGGGCAGCTGTGCCAGCTGCCTTCACGAAGGGCTGTAGCCATAGCATCAGGATCCTTTGCTAGCCAAACACAAAAACATATAATGGGAGCAGGCAGATTAAAACCAGGGAATGAAAGTTCTCTCAGTGCCTCAGCCAGTACAGAGCACCAGGGAGTCAGTTTTAGGGGGATTAAGAGTATTAGCAAGGCTAAAATCTTTGATGGATTGGCCAATAGCTTCAGGGGATGGAAAATTTTCTTCAACATCCTTCAGTTCCCTTCAAGATTATTTCTAGAATCGAGCAGAAACATAATGCCTCACACCAGCTGCAGCAAGCTGGTTGGTACATAACAATTCACAGGGCACAAGTGTCAGCAGTGTGGAGCTGAATGAAGCTCAGCTTTCATAGCCAGAGCAATTTCCTGTCTGCACCTGATGCCTCCACCCCTCAGTGAGCAGCCCACTGGTGCTCAGGAAGTTCACCACTGCTCCTGCTCCATGCACACTGGCCAAGGTTTGAGGTGCAGGTTAGATCCATTTCTCTGAGCTGTGGTTTGCCCCATCTGGAGAAGAGTACCAGGCCCCCAAACAAGGACACAGCTCGGTGTCCATCGAGACTGCAGTGCAGTCAATGCCAAGGGTCAGCTTTCCCACCTGGGCTGAAAGAAATCCCTCTCTGCTTTCCCTGTGTCTCCTACAGCTGCCGGCCCCTGTCAGCCAAGGGAACTTATGGGGCCCATGTGCCACCCTTCTACACTGCCTTTCCAGCCCTGAGCAGAGCACAGGGAAATCAGCCTCATCACAGGGCTGTGAAGCTGCAAGAGTTGTGTAATCCTACATGCAGAGTACTGTCTTTTACTATCTTGTGACTGAGGGCCATTCTTTATAATCTTCCCTACAAATGTGGACTTCATTCATTCCCATTCATTCATTCATTCATTCAGTCTGTGGATGAATGCAGAATTCTACAGCTTGGCTGCTAGCTCAAGCCTCTGCTCTGGATGGGGAGATTTCCTCCTATTGCACAGCTTCTGCTTTATCCACAAAGCTGTTTGGATGAAGAATCTGCAAGAAAAAAAGAGCTGTTTCGAGGTGTTTGTTTGGACTAGTCACTGCCTTGATTTGGATCTTGTCCAAACCATGTGGCTAAAGGCACATGATTAGGAATTAAATGGTTGAAAGCATGAGAATTAAGAAATAAGTAGGAAATCTTTCCTAGATGCAAAAAACACAAGGCCTGGAATCACTGACCTAGAGATGCTGAAAACCCTGCAGCAAATCACACAGGGCTGTTTGACAACTCTTTGCTAACTTGCCATGAGACCAGTTAGCCATTTTCTGATTCAAAGGAAGCCCTGTAGCCTCACCACTGCAGAGAGCCATACACTCCACGATCCTGGGGGAAGGGGAGGTTTGTATCATGTGGGTAACTTGTATTTACTAGCAGCATAAAGAGCTGGGCAGGCCTTCTCAAAATCAATTAGCGAGGCTGATGCACTCTCCATTTCATAGTTGTTTTTTTTTCAAACAAAACCCATGGGAATTTCTTCTGCATGGTTTCCATTTCATTCAAAAGCCTCCCACACCTCATCAGGCACAAAACACTGCATCAAGCTGATTTCTTACTCCATTGAAATACACAGAGGAATAAAACACAGGCACATCTCAGTCTTCACGGGCCTTTTGGGAAAGTCAGGTGATACTGGGAATGCACCAGACCTATAGAAAAGCCCAGGGAGTTCTAGTGCAGCCCTCTATGCTCTGATGCTAAGCAGACAGATAACTGCAATGCTCATTTAAAGAAAAATTAAAGAAAGATGTGCAGATGCTGCAAAATGATGAAAAGAAAACACGCAGGAAAGATGATATTCCACTAACACATTTCTACATTGTAAACTACTTTCAGTTTTGTTGGTTTAGCATCAGTTTTCTCATGGCAACAAGCTCACATTTTCTCCCAGAAAGGTCTCTATGAATTTTCTTGGAGTTTTAAGTGAGAATATGAGCAGTGTGAGGCTCATGGGGGCTCAAATGGATAGGGATGAAGAAATAAAGTGATCTGCATTTTCTGATTAACGCTGTGTCCCATCTCCCAGTGTTGCAGTATCCTCACAACATGCACTTATCTGCTGGGAGTTTTATAAACTCGGAGACTTAGATCTCTCTGCCTGTTATCAGTATCAGTCCTTTAAAGCACATTCCAGAGCCTCTATCACCCCAGCTGTGTCCTTGGGAACCTGTGCACACTTCAGCTGACCTGTGTGCTTTCTACTTTGTCCTGGTTTGAGCAAAGTGCCTCTTCATGACGTCCTGCAGCTCATAAAGGAAATACAAAGGTAGGAGGGCCCGCTGTGACTTACTCTGATTTCTGGCTCTGAAATCCCTGGGGTTCTGAAACAGGAGCCACAGGCATCACGTCAAGTCACCTCTCACCAGGAACATCTGGTTCACCCCTCCACCCTTTAGACAAATCAGACCCTTTGATCTCTGCTTTACTGATGGGGAAACTGAGGCAGAGAGTGCTGCCTGTCCTGTTCCATAACAGCTAGTCAGCAGCAGTGCCAGAGTCAACCCCTGAGCCCTCTGCTTTAGCTGATTCCCCAAGTCCCACCTGGAGATGCTCCCTGTGCAATGGTGTTCCATCCTCCTGAGTGAGACACTGCGTCTGACACCTGGCTCAAAACTCCTGCATTTCAACTGAAACCAAATGATTCAGCTTGTGCAAGCACTTGGGTGTGTCACCAAACCCAGAACACCCTGGTCCAAAGCCGCCCCTGGCAGCAGGGGGGAAGGATGCTACTCCCCAGGTACCAGGTGGGTGAGTTTATGGTGTCTGTGCTGCAGCCATAACCTGAACTGCTCTGAGCAGCTCCCCAACAGGCTGCTAGAGAGGCAGAGCAGTGCTTTTATTGTAACTATGCCATGGTGGCTGGGACAGAACCTCTCCATCCTGCCTGGGACAGGACATCTCACTGTGCACACTACAAGGAGCTCCTCCTTCATCTTCACATCCACAGTGTAGCCCGGCAGTTTTGCACAGCCATGAGTATTTTGCTTTTCAGTCTCATTGACATCTTGTCTATACCTATGCCTGTTTTAGAAGAATACGGTTTTGTTTTCTACTTTTTTTTTTTTTTTCTTTTGGCATGCATTAGCTTGTCCTCTGAATGTTGGCCCTTCCTTTCCGATGTCTCACCGTGCCTCCCACAGCATTTGGAAAGAACCTAGCCAGGCAAGCACCACTGTCCCACCCTGGGTCCCAAAGCAAAAGCGAGCAAGTTTTCTCGTCCTCCCCAAAGGAAGGGGCTGTGGCTGCAGCTCGCCAAAGGCAGGGAGGCAGCCTGGAGGTCCCAGCTCCCACTCGGTGCCTTTTAGTGCCAAAGCCAGAGAGAATTTGCTCTTACCTGCTGCGGTGGAGATGCCCAGCAATCGGCAGGTGTACTCCAGGGCGCTCCACAGTGCCTTGTGCTGCATGGCGGAGGATGAGGGCTGCGGTACAGCCAGGCAGGAGCTCCTGGGGCTCAGAGCCCCCACGTCAGGCGCAGCCCAGCAGCTCCCAGGAGCAGGCAGAGCCTCTCGTTCCCTGGACTGAGCGACCTTCCTGGAGGAAAGGGCAGTGCGTGCAGGACTGGCCACCTCCACAGGGCCTCCCAGGGGAGGGTGGTCGGAGAATGAGCTGCCACCCGGGGAAGCGGCCAGCGCTGCTTGCCGCCGCTCCCGAGGGGGCTGTTGAGCCCCGGCCCTTTCCCGCCTGCCGCCCGCTCCCTCTCGGCCGGTGATTAATGATTGCTGAGGCAGGGTGCGGCAGGGGCAGCATGGGTGCACAGCCTGCCCTGCTCCTGAGGTGGACGCTCTGGAAGCCCAAGCTGATTAAATGAATGTGAAGTCATTAGTGCTGTGCGGCTCCCGGCAGGTTAACCATTTGTGAGGATGACGATGTTTGCTCCTGGCAGGAGAGCAGCACGTTTGTGGCAAGTCATGGGGGGCACCCCGGGCCCACTGCCTCCTGCAGCTGAGGCCGTGCTGCTGCTCGCCATCCAGGTTCCATCTAGTGCGGCTTGGGAAGTGTCTGTGCTAATGTGCAACCACAGGGACAAGGTCATATTCAGAGGGGTCCCACAGGCTAGGGATCTGATATTCTTTCTTTAGGAACACCAGTAAAATATGTTTTTGTTTTGTAGCTACCAGAGCCATTTGAACAGCACCAGGGTCCCACAAGTGTCATAACGTATGGAATGAGCTACACAGGTACCCTGACCTCTTTGCCTTGGATTTGGTAGACAGCCTGGGAGTCCTTGGCTTGTTCCTGCAGGACACACTGGCTCAGGAGAGGGGCAACCCTATGGATGTCTGAAGGACAAGCCAAGAAAGCAGTGGCTGTTCTGTTCCCAGCCCCACCCTCCCTTGTGCTTGAACAGGGTACACCTCGCTGGAGGTCACCATTGATCCCCACCCGCTGCCACCCAGGGAAGAGGTGGTGTGGGCAGCAGCATGGCAGTCCCAGCAGGAGGGTCCTGTGAGCACAGTCCCAGTGGGCAGCAGCATGGCAGTCCCAAATGGAGGGTGGTATGAGCACAGCACAGTCCCAGTGGGCAGCAGCATGGCCTGCAGGGCAGTGGGTTCACAGGTCAGTGAGCTCACCTTGTGCTGGACAGTCACTGCAGCCCCTGCCCCTTGCAGCACAGGCTGGGAAGCTGCTGTGGGCAAGGGACTGGGTGAATCATGCTCAACTCACGCACAGCCCTGCAGGGAGGGAGCAACCAGCTGAACCTGTCCCCCTGTGATCCCTTCTCACCTGCCTGACACCACAAAGCTGAGCCTGGCCAGTATGTGTTGTACTGACTTATCCTGGCAGTAGAGATGACTTGTGCCAAAGACAAAGTGACAGCTTCTCTTCCATGGCTTCTTGGTCTGTATTTCAAACTGGTATTTTTCCACGTCAGCCAAATGCCTGAGCTTATGAAATGGGTTCATGATTCCTGTAAATAACTGCTGATACTGGTTCTTTGAATGTTCTCAAGGCTGTGAGTGGCAGAGATTTTACAGCAGGGATTCCTGACAAGATTTGGGCATAGCGCACCATGTGAAAAATGGAAAGGCCCACAGGAGAAGGGTTTCCAGAGCATCCTGGGGTGCAAACCCAGCTCATGTCTTTGCTTTGTGTCAGTGTCACCCTTCGAGTGTTCCCATTTCCTCTTGTCCTCCTGCACCACCTCGGGTGTTTGATGGAGCTACCTGTTTTCCCACACCTGGTGACTCAGTGGTGAGCCTTCCTTTCCAAGAGGTGGAAATCAGAGACAGCCAACAGGGAAGGTCACATGAAGGCTGAAGAAAATCCCAGCAGGGGTACCTGTGCCCTGCCTGCTATGGCTGAGCATTGCCTGGGTGGTCCCCATGCCTTCTAATGGTGCTTTGCTGCCGGCTCCAGGAGCACCCTCTGCCTCCAGTAATCACCAGGACAGCTTAAAGGCCCTGGCATTTACAGAACACAGATTCACAGAATACTCAGAGTTGGAAGGGATCCACAAGGGTCACCGAGTCCAACTCTTAAGTAAATGGCCCAAATGTGCATTGAGCCCACAATCTTAGTGTTACTAGCACCATGCTCCAACCAGTTGAGCAAATCTCAGGGATTCCCAGGCTGTACAAGTTGTGCAGGTTCTTTCAGGTTGTGCAAACAGTCTGGATGCTTTTTTTCCTGGCTGTCATGTTCTTTTTTTAACATTGATGTCTCTTTACAAATGTGAAAAGTAGAAAAGTGCTTTAAAAGCAAATAGAATAAAGGAAGACGCAAGAGTCTTTCAGAATCAGTTAGAGCCATGAGCTTAGTCTTGAAGAGATGCAGAAAACAGTGCAGCACTGACCACCCATCCTTCAGCACCCAGCAGTGCTCAAGGCAGCAAGCTGCTGCCTCCTCCCAACATGGGGGTCCTCTTAGCCACCATGGGCAGTGCAGCATACTGGGCTCTTACTCTGGCATGCTTATTAAACTTCACTGAGCTCTCACCCAGAAAGTACATGACTTTCTCTGAGTGCCCTTGACAGCAATGTTTCCTTTCTGGAAAGCAACATGCCTCAGGGTTTGAAATAAATGTAAATGTATGGGTGCCAGTGGTGGTGGTCATGGAGGAACAGAATCTATTTTGAAAAGGCAGATTAATACATTAACAATTTAAAACTCCCATCTCGTCCCCATGTTCCTGTGGCTACTGCCCAGCCTCCATCCTCTGAGTGGGCCTATATTTGCCTTCCTGAGGGTCCTTGTCCCCCATGTGGGGAGACCCTCAGCCTGGGGCAGCATAAGGCCTTCACTCACTCTTCCTAGGTGTTTCTCTCACTCCATTGCCCAGCAGGGTAGCATGGAGGGAGCTGGTATCCTCAGACTTCATTTGTATCAACACCCATTTAGCAGCTCCTTCCCTCCATTTAGGTTTTTTTTGGCTAGTGCTCCCACAAAGCAACCTCACATGAACTTGATTTTTCTTGGTAGAAGGATCCCTTCTCCTTCTGTCTCTGTTCAAGTGGGGAGTAATACCCTTAATGAAGGTGTGTTTTAGTGAGGTTTTTAGGAATGAGTTTATGCAGTCAGAAGAGGACTGACGGCTTCTGAGCTTAGAGGGTTTAATAGCCTGTAACCAACATTGCAAAACCTATGCACCAGCACAGGCTGTTCTGGGACACATAACAGCAGTGGTCCCCACAGCACATTAAACCACTTCTCTTGCACAGGGAGTTACAATTTGCACTTTGGCTGCCAGCCAGGATTCACATTTACAGTCTGCTTCCCATGATGTATGGGCTGATTTGAGAGGACTTTATCTCAGGGTTATGGCTTCATGGTCGTGTTAGTCTGCGTCTTCATCTCTCCCTGCTCACACTTTGCTCAAGTTAGTTTTGTGTGGCATCACCACCATGGCCCTTCTCCTGTGACCAAGGCAGCACTGGGATTGGCTGCCCCAGTAGGGATGTAGGGGAGCAGCACACTCACCTCATGTTTGTCTCTGCAAAATGGTGATGCTGCAGGAGTGATGCAGATGGTGGAGATCCTATCCTGGGGCATAGGGTACCACAAAACATGCTCTGGAAGAAACCTACAGGAACATGCTTAACTTAACTTGCCCAAACTACAAAAACAGTTCCCAAACTGCCTTGGACAGTGTTCTGGAAATTGGTTTCTGATATTTCACCTTCTCTCCTCAGCCCTCAGCTATAACCACCATGCCAGGTAGCCTTGCTCAGCAGCCTTGGTCCCTCTCTGAGCAGCAGCAGCTGAGGTGCTCCCACCAGTGTCCAGCTAAGACAGACCCACACCAATGCTCTCCCTGGCCCACCAGAGGACAGGGAGCCAGCAAGCAGCTGCCCAGAGCCTTTGCCGTGGTGCCAGGTGCTGCCTCCCTGTGCTCTCCTTCCACCAGGCCACCTGCCATGGAGGGGACATGGACTGTCACAACAGCAGGCTGATGGCAGATGGACCCAGTCGATTGGAAGCACCAATGAGCTGCAGCTGTGGCTTCACTGGCTGTGAATATCTCCTTGCAGTCAGCAACAGTTTCACTCTGCCTTGTATCCCCCGAGGTCCCCTGCTTTCCAGAACAGTCTGAATGTACTGACAGCATCCTGAGGCGAGCTTGGCAGACCTCCCTCCGCTCCTGAGCCAGGGAAAAACATGGCAGAGGGCTGCCTGCAGTCACAGAACCAGCAGAGCTAAAGAGAGCACCTTAGATGCGCTGCCCCTCCCTTTACTATAACAGCCGTGCGAGCCGTGCTGGGGACGCCCGGCAGGGGACAGCAGGACCCCGCACGGCACAGACCGGCTGCTCCCCGTGCAAGGCAGGCTGCGGCCAGCCCCCTGCAACGTGGGGAGGAAAGGGCATCGTTAACTTTTACTGTTTGAACAAGAAAAGCCTGATAGCCGCAATATGGATCTGAAGGGGACCGGGGAGAGCCCAGAGCTGCAGTGAACACAAATCAACAACTGGCCTGTTTTGCTTTATGCTCTGCGATCAAAGGAATCAACGTGCTGCCGAGCACTCGTCTGCTCCTCCGGGAATCTCCCCGCGCAGCAGGAATGCCAAGGCTCAGCAGCACTGCCCCACATCAGCCCAGCCAGCCCCAGGGGGCTCTGGTGCGCAGCTCCAGGGCTGCAGGCTGACCCAGCAGGGAGGGTGAGCTGGTGAGGAGCCTCTGCACCCACAGCCCCTCCTGGGGACCTTCTCCCTGCCAGCACAACCGGAGGGACGCTGCATTTATCCTGGAGACTGAGCTTTCATCCAGGCATCCGGTGTTAATGAAACTCAGGACACATGGTGGTGTGGGATGATGTGGGGGTGATACCTCTGTGGCAAAGGCAATCTTAAGCAGAAAATGGAGGTAGAAACTCATCTGATGCACTTGTGGGGATCTCACAGACCTCTACAGCACCTCTATCACTCTGACTTGCTGATGATATCTGCTTTTCCTGTGAAACCTGCAAGCCTCCTCATCCCAGCCCTTTGCTCAGGAAAGCAACCTCCCAGCATGTCAGCATGAACTTCCCTTTTCTTACTTGGTCACCTGTTTGACACCAACTTAAGAGGTTTTCAAAAACATGGACTGATACCAGTTCCCTGTGGCAGCATGTGTGAGGGGCTCTTGGCTGGCCATCCCCCAGGAGTGGGGCACAGCCCTGTACAGCTGGGATCAATCCCCATCCCAGTGCTCTGCTCTCCAAGGGGGTGGGCTGAGCAGTGTGTGCTTGTGTCATTTTAAAGTACTTGGCAGAGAGATGTGTGATCAGGATATGTGCATACATAGGCAAGTGTGTGTATATACTTGTTGAAAACTCATGTGTTTTTCTTAAACTAAGCTGTAATAACAAGAACTATCAAAATTACATTTATTTATTATGCATTCGATCTCCACTTCCACAGCAGGGCTCCCAGAGATTGGTGTCCAGCTCCCAGAAACATGTGACTATGCAAGACTCTCCATGAAAACACATTTCTAGCTCAGCAAACTGCAGAAAAAAACTGCAGAAACAGACTCAAAATCCAGAGAAAAGGAAGCTCCCAAGTTTAATCTTTGTTTCCTATTACTAATAGTATTATTTCCAATTGTATGATTGAAATGCATGATCTTTGGGGGATTACAGCAAAGCTAAACAAGAAATGTCATAGGGAACTAGGGAGAGGGGACATCAGGAGGTGAAGTTAAGGTCAAGGCAGTAATTCCAAATCTAAACCCCAAGGCAAGAAATACCTTCAATCTCAGCACTTCTCAGCTGCCAGTGAAGTTTCTGTGCTGACAGCAGTGTGACTGGCTAGGAGGACTGAGGCTGGGAGCTGCAAAATACCATGAAGGCAGCAGAGGCCTGACAGGGATAGGGGCGCTCCCCCAGATTAACAAGGGGCAGGGGATGCCAGCCAGTGAGATGTATGAACCTTCTGTCCAGGGAGCTCCTCAGGGATGTGCCTGGTGCACAGGGGGGCTGCTCCCTGTTGCAGGTACAAGCCCTCTCCACTCCACTGAGAAGCAACAGAGCCACGGAGCTGGTTGGCAGCTCCTCTGAGAGGCAGTGGGCAAGAGGGGATTCAGCCTGTTGGGGTTGTTGTGGGATGCCCAGGGCAAAGGGAGCATTGCTCCATGCTGGCCTTGGCAGTGGGGACCTGGGGGGCTTTGTCCCTCTTCCTTAGGGATCTCCTTTGTGAGACTGATTTTGGCTCGCAATGGAGACCTCAACTTGCATGTAAAGAGGGCAGTGAAATGTGAAGGGAGTTCCTTATGTGATCTTAAGGCGTGGCTACACCCTGCACAAGTCCCTGCATGTCCTCTATGCCTGCTGCCCCTCAGTTCTTGTTCTTTCTTACAGTCAGGCTCACTTGCTATGCGCTGCTCCCACGGGAGCCATGGGAACTCCAGACGTGTTCAAAGATGTCATGTCACAAAGACCATGTTGCCCACACGCACAGGAACCCCCTACCATGGATCAGTCAGCTGCAGAACTTGGGAGAGACTCATCATGCTGAAACTGGCATCAGTGCCTCTCAATGGACTATCACTAAAAATAGATCCATCTCCTTTTTTCCATATCTAGATTGAAGTCTAAATCATTCCCAGAGTCTGAGTTTGATGGCAGTCCTTTAGCAGGTGGGTGTGTTGGTTGGCATTGTCTGAGAGGCAGCTAGAAGGGATCAGTAAGACACACACAGGCAGGCAGAGCAGATGGAAAAGGTTGTGCTTAGGATCACTTACTGCAATATGGGCATGGCTTGGGATCTGGATGTGAAGGCCATGGGTTTCACCTCACATGGATCCAGTAAGCACACACCCACTTTTCCCACTGACACTGAAAAATTCCTCGCCACACAAGAAGTCCCATGGCACTGGAGTAGTCAAACAGGGAGGTAATTGAAGGTTGAAGGACCATCACTGCCTTTACCAATAACGATGTGTTGTTTGTAGCGTAGTAAAAGAAGTATGGTTTGGACCATAGTAAAAGAAGTCCACACACCACAGGTCACAAAAAAAACAGAGTTCAGGGGGCACCAAAGGTAACTTCACAGCAGAAGTGCAGAGGCAGAAAAATTACCCACGAGATAGGCTAGAGTAGCCTCAGCCTATTTGTACTGAGCTGAAGAAGAAATGAAATCAATCACACATCTTTTGCCTGAATTTGCCACTCAGCTGCTGCTGGGACCCCTGAATAAAGACTGTAGCTTGCTCCCAAAGCCAGGCAATTCCTTCCTCAGTAGCTGTCAGTGGATCTGACAGCTTTGGGCTGTCATGGTAGTTGTTTGAACTGCTGGCCAAGCTGCTCTGAGGTTCCATCTCCCCTCTTCCAACTTCTCCATCCCTTCAGCTTCCACTCCACAAAAAAATTTCTATCATCTGCCATCACCCTGGGAGGCAGCAACTTGCAGCAGCAGTGCAGTAGCCACATGCAGGTGTGAGAGGGTGTTCACAAGGAGTTGCTGTCCCTGGAGCAGTGTGACATGTTACAGTGCTCTGTATGTGCTGGCTGGCTCTCATCACTGAGACCCAAGGAGGCCAACAGAAGTGCTTTGTCAACATAAAGTAAATATTCTCAGTTTTCTGTTGCACTGATTAATTTTCATTTTGAATGGGGAAACTGAGGTGGGGTGATGCCTCGATGCAGATAGTATCACACTGCACTGTCAGCAGCACAGCTTACTCAAGGATGATGAATTTTTGCCTACCTGTCTGTAAGTCTTCACTTCCCTTGTGAAATACAGTGCTAGCTCTCAGACGGGGAGCTTACTTAGCTAAACTCTAACCTGAACCCATGATTCATTCCCTGAACTAAAAGTTGTGATATGATGATGAAGGGTAAGATCCACCTCTGTGTAGAGCAGGTCTGTAACAAGACTAAAATACCACCTTAACACCACAAAATAAGGCTGTTGTTTTACTTATTCCTGTAGAGAGATAAATTGCCACCACGGGAGGAAATGCAGTAGTGTAAAAGGAGCTCACAAAGAGATCAAATATTTGTGTGCAGGCTCTTGGTCCAGAGTATATTTCCTAAGGAAGGCTGGTGGGGCAGTGCTTTGTTAGTAAGTGGGAGGAGGGAGAGCTTGTAACTCAGTATAAACAAGCTCTGTGCATAGGCTTTATCCCACAGACATTCATCCATCCATCAGAACCATTTGACTCTTTGCCCTCTTCTCTGGCAAAGGGGACTGGTGACTTCTCCCTGCATGGGAGCAAACAAGGTGTGCACAGCAGTGATTGATGCACCTGGGGATTGAGACACATCAAAGAGCCTGCTTGCTGCATTTCGAGTCCCAGTGAGCAATTTATAGAAGGATTTATGTAGATAAATAACCAGGGAGATTTATGTGAAGCAATACAAAACATATGTTTTTGGCTGCAGAGATGTAGAAATGCTTAAGGACTTGGAAGCTGTGTAGCTGAGGTTATTTGTAAAAGTGTTCCTGTTAGTAGGATTTATTCTGGGGCTTCATTTTACTTGGCATTGCCTCCAAAGGCTGCAGAGCAAACAAGCATAGCAGGATCCATCACCTCTTTTACTATGTTGTCTGAAAGAGTTTTGAGCTTTAAAACCAGAAGTTTGGTCACATCATCCCTAGTTCGGGTTGGGAATAGGAAAAGGCTGAGAGCAAGGAGAAGCAGCAGCAAAGGAAACAGACCTGCTGGAGATGGAGGTTGGGTGAGGTCAGACAAGTCCCTGGAGGGACCCCAGATTCCAGCTTGGTCTCCCAGCCTAGCACTGGGTGCTTACTTCTGAAAACCTTGCAATCCTGCCATGGCTAGTGTGATTTGAAGGGAGAAGAGAAGACAGTCTTGGCCTTAGCTGGAAAGCTGGGATGTAAATTTGAATTTGTCCATCACATCAGGTATGTTTGTGGTAATGGGAATAAGTTTCTGCCATGTATTATATTTGCCTGGCTTGGACATCCCCTGCAATCCTGTGTCCCTCTGGCTGTGTAGTATTCCCTTTGCACTGAGGTCCAGTCCCTGAACCTGGCATGGGCTCATTTGTGCCTGCTGAAGGTTAGGAGCAGGCTCAGTGCTGTGTTAGTGTGACAGTGAGCCAGAGCCTGGATGTGCTCTCACTGCTGTCCCACCCCAAGAACTCACAATCTGAGGAAGCTGTGTGCCCTAGATCACCTCCCTCCTCCTCATTTGCCCCCGTGGGATGGCACAGAGGACTGTCAGAGTGGGCAGTTTCACAAAAACCTCTGGTGTCAGAAGAGACTCTGTGGGCCAGACAGCAAGGTCACCTGCTATCTCTCTGAGGGTGTGCACCAGGGAGAGCTCACAGCCCTCACACCCAGTCCCTGCTCTCCATGCAGACCCTGACACCTGCCCTCGCCTGACAGAGGGGCAGCACCCTCTGCAGAGGGGCAGAACCATCATGGGATATTGCACAGGAAATGGATATTGCACAGCTATCTGGCTATCTGAACTGCTTCATCACTTGCTTTTCAAGTCTGAGCTGTTTCTGTTTCAGGAAGGAACATAGGAGTCACTCAAACAAATCATACCAAACTGTCCCCATAAGGTGTGCACCCCAATGAACACTGATGTGCACATATATCAGCAACACAAGGGTAAGACTGGTAATCCCTTCTGGTTCCAGGCCACTTATCCATTAAATTCCTCCCTACATATCTCCCTGTCCTCTGACCCTCTCTCCTCCATGTCTCTGTCTCCTGGTAATGGAGGCAGATCTTGGTGTGCCAGTGCCTGTCATTTTCTACCCTAGGCAGAAAAAAATATCAGCTGTTCAAGATAAGTTGTGACTGCCCCTAAATCTTAGGCTCCCTTTCCCTGTGTGCAGAGCTTGGGATTTGCTTGGCTATCAGCCCTCCCATGGATGGGAAAGGCCCCCTGCCCTCATGTGTGCTCACCACATGGGCCACTTTATTTACATAGCTGGGTCAACACATTTATATTTAGTATGTTTGAGAGGCCACCATGGAATGAGAAAGCTAAAAATGAGGCTGGAATAAAATGTATGGAAGTTAAGGGGGGGATAGGAGCGAAAACTGAGGAGGCTGGAGGTAACTCCAGGGCTCGCTTGGCTGTGTGACCATGAATGCCAGAGGCTCCTGCTGTGAGCACAAGGACCAGAAGTTAAGGGCACCTTTGGATATGAATCCAGACCAGATTCAGGCCCTTCTTCAAACATTCTTACTTGAATACAGCTAGAAATTGCAAAACCAACCCAGTTTATAAAACTACAAGACATCTATATATCTGTCTATATTTATCCTGATTTAGAAATTTTTAGTCACCACATAAGTCTGACCAGAGTTAGGCCTGAGGTTTCTCATTGCAAAGCTTTAACTTAGGTATCTCAAGTGAGTACCCTGGAGATTATTATTATTCTCTCCCCCAGTAAACAGACCCCCTCAAAAAAAAAAAAAAAAAAAAAAAAAAAAAAAAAAAAAGAAAGAAAGAAGCAGCCATTTGATGAGTTGGGAGTCAATTATGCATTCATCTTCCTCCCACACCCTACACACATGGGGGGAATGGGGTGGATCTGTTTCTGCCAGCATCTCCAGTGGCACACAGCCTGCCACAGCTCTAGTGGCCTCTCACCTGAAAGGCCTGCTGGAAGTGGTCTGTGATAACAAACAGCTCTGGTTCCAGCTGAAAGGTTTTGCCTTAAATGCTTTCAGTAGAAATATTGCAACTCATTTCTTCTTTTAGTAACTATAAGCAGACTAAATTAAACTTTCATGAGTCTGAAGTACATAACTCTCCTTCAAGCTCCAGGATCTGTTTCCCTGGTCATTCTGAACCAACAAGGGCTTTGCTGTGGTGTTGGGTCCTGGGCAGAGATGGTGCTGCTCACCCGAGCTGGTGATGTAACTGGTACTAAATCACTCCTGTCCTTGGTAGATTTGTGTAGCTGCTGATTGAGGCTGGTTGTGAGCTCAAGGGCAGGAAGGGCAGTGGATGCTTCCCTGCCATGGCTGGGATTGCCCCCCACACCAGCAAAGAGGGCTTGAGGACCACCCTTGGGCCAGCTGATTGTTTCCACGAGCTGAGTGCCAGCAGTCCCCTCCCCTTGAGGAGGTAAAGTGCCCTCATGTGCTCTCATGAGATGTGCTTTAATTTTGAAGAGAATGAAACACTACATTCCTCACCCGCTGGCCTTAAAAAGAAACTTGTTGACTCCCCAGCCTGTTTCATGCTTTGCCAGCAAAAAAAGAAAAAAAAAATAAAGACACTGGGGAAAATGAGCATGCTTTTGAGGTTCAAGCAGGCTCTGCACCCAACTGCCAGCTTCTCTCAAGTCAACGCAAGCAGCAGTTCCCAGGAAGGTAATTTCAGTGTGTCCAGGCTCCTAATAATGCATTGCTCTGTTAAGAAAAGGCGCTGAAACCCTCTCCTCTCTGCAGCCACAACCACGGTGAGCCCCCCAGAAACACAGTCACTCTCCTGGGAGTGGGGTTTTCCCATCCACACCGGGTATCCTGAGCCCCGAGAGGAGCTGGGGCTTATGTGCCTGTTTTGATGCTAAGGCTGCCTCTCAGGAGTGCAAGCAGATACAAATTTCACTTCCTGTGCCTAGTTCAGTGGCTTAACATCCTTATGGAATAGCTGTGGCAGCATTTTTAGTTGATGGATAAGAAATTTCCTATGATTGGGGAGCATAGGATTGTGAATCTCCTGTAGTCTTTGATAAAACTTGTTTCAACTCTGGCATGAAATTCAAAGGCAATTTTAGCCTTTTTCAGAAAGGTAGAAAACAGTGGTCTTGACCAGAGGCAAAATTCTCTTTTAGTGACTCCAAACTCTCTTACTCTCATATTTACACTTCTAGCAGAAGTTATTCTTGCTTTAGATTTATGTCTGCTCACAAAACTCTCAGCTTGAATCTAGCAACATTTTCTTTTATTTCTAGAGACAATGTTGCATCATCTAGCTTCAATCAGAAGCCACTTAATTTTACTCCTCAGACTGTGAAAAGTGAACTGAAGTGAGATGATATCCTATTTTAAGAAATATTATCTGTACTAGTTAGAGATTTTCTGGGGGATTAGCTTTCCCCTTGGCATGATGAGAGACAGGAGTGAAGGCAAGATTTTGCCTTGGTGCTCTATGGCCTTGATAAATCAGGCACCACAAATCACTGTTGTTAGATCCCTTTCACATCCCTTAATTGGTGGGTGGTAGAAGTGCACTATCTTTTGAGAAGATCCTCCTGTTTCTTACTTGCATGTTAATTTAGCAGCTCCCAAAATAGCAACCTATAGTACCCAGATTCATAATTCATAATTAAAACTCCTAGCAATGTTCAGGCTCCACTGCTGGTTTGACCTCTGTGCCTCTCCATGAGCATACATCTCAAGGGATTCTTGCCCTCTTCTCAGGGAGGGCCCTGTGACTTATCCCATTAAGTTAACAGAAGGTCATATAATAGTCATAAAAATATTATGGAGCCCTCCCACATTCCTCACCCATGGCAAAATACTGCTACAGGGAACAATCAGTGCTTTTTAGCTGGGCATCCAATAAATCTGGAGAGGTATTAGGCAGAACTGAAGCTCTACAGCTGCTGGGGTGGAGTGTGAACACAGATGGATGGCTTGGGAAATGGTGTTCTTTTTTGCCTCTGTTACTGTTTGGAAGCAAACCTGTGTTTCAAGTTTTCCAATATCTTCAAGAGGTGTAAATGTTCTATTTGTTAAAAGATCTTGTTTTCTGTTTGTCAGCTGTGTTACATGGGGAAGTAAATTCAACAAAATTGAAGTAGTTTTGCAGAAGCGCTGTTCTGCTCGGTTGCTTTCTCTGTAGTGGTTAAGAGGCTTATTTTGTATGGGACCTACCCACAAGCAATCTCCCTGCACTGCTCCTTGCTGAAGCTCACTGCTGCCAGATGAGCAGCTGTGAGCTTTGTCCCTTGGATCCAGGAGCAGTGTGTAATTCAGGCTTTTTGTACAGAGAATTGCAATGTCTGCTACAGGCTGTCCTTCTCCTCAGCTCCAGCCCACCGAGTCCTCTCCATCTGGCTGCTCTGGCTTGGGCTCTGTTTGCAGCTGGGAACTGAGTCATGCTGGCATTTTCAGCCCAGCAAGCAGCCAGGGCGTTTCTTTTCCCTGTGGTGCCTGAGCTTGTCTCATGGGCTCATTCCTTACTCTTTCCTAAGCCCCTGGGAAAGACCTGGGGGAATGTGGTTCTTTCTATACACCTGTTATTTGATCTGCTCTGGGTATGAGCTGCTGTGTGCTCCTAACCTCTGGGTGGGGTGTTTGGGGTGAGAGTTGTGCCATGTGCAGTGGGATGACACTGGTTGCTGCTACCTTGGCCAACAGAGGGTCACAAAGTTTTCATGCCACTTGGGGTTCCTTCAGGGAAACTTGTCTGACATACATGTTCAAACTTTCCTCCTTCACACCCCCCAGTATTTGCTGGAACCCCTTGGTTCTCTTGTGCTTTGTCTTGGCATGTACAGAGACACTGTGCCTTTGCTGAGGTCTCTGCCACCATCCTAGCTCTACCTGGAATTTGGGTTCCACAGCCCTGCTGAGTCCTGCATGTCGTACCTCAAGCCTAGCTTTAGCAGCACCTTTATCCATGAAATGCATTTCATTTTGTTAAAACATGTCCCAAGGGTGAGGAATGAAAGGATGCTGCTGGCATGTGACTGAAGTCCATGTTCTGAACCCTTTGCATGCTCTCATCTCCTTGCTGTCGAATGTTTGTTGTGCTTAAGAGGGCAGCAAAACAAACCTTGCCTGGCCTCTCTGGAGCCAGTTGTGTGACAGTCAAGAGACTCAGCCAGCAGTCAATGTAGCTGTGACTAACTCCTGCAATAACATGACCTTTCAGGATGAACAGTGACCTTCATAGGCTTAAGTGTGTTTCTTTATGACCAATAAAGTGTGGCCATGGCTATTTTCCCAATGATTTCTCTATGGATGGCAAGTAGCTGGAAGAAGTGTAGAGAATTAGAATTAACAATTTGAAGAAACTAAGGTATGCTCTTGCTATTGACTCCTTTGAAAAGTTTCTGCAAGCACTGAATGAACAAAGGAGCAGGCTGCCAGGTTATGTGGCTGTTGAAGAAAGTCTTCCTGATGCTGGAGGTCAGAGTCTATCAGAATTTTATCCAGAAGTGAATACATGTGTTGACAATGTGCTGCAGGAGTAAGGTCACATGCAGTCTTAAGATTTTTCTCAGGAACTTCTTTTGCTGCTCACACAATTTTCAGGCTGAAATGATGTTGTGAAGAGAGCAAGATGGAAGACAGCTCCAACTCCTTGCCCGTGAGCCTTTTGGATAAACTTCAGATTTTAGCATGGGGGTGCCAACCACACTATCTAGGAGGGAAGTAGTCTAATGTGCTACATCTGCAGGCTAGTGGGCATCCTGTGCCACAGCTTTGGGCTGTGGTGTGTTAATGAGGAGTCTCAACCTGGCAGGGAGTGTGTGTCCAGGCAGGCACCTCTGGGATGCACACGCTCACTGCCTCACAAGAATGTGCTGGGGACATCTCCTGTGCAGATATTCTTCTCCATAGGGCCTGGAGTGAGCAGCTGCAGATCAGTTGCTGTGCGATTGCCCTTCCTTGCAAATTGCTGCCTAATGCAGAGTGAGGCTGGTCCCTGCAGGGATCCTGGCCAGCCTCAGCCTTGGACACCAGCTGAGGATCAGGATAGGGGCCCACTGTAACCCTTGCTCAGGCAAAGGCCAGGCAGAAGGAGAAAGAGAACTCAAGAAAATAGTTTCCCCAGGGAAGCTCCTGCAGGAACAAAAAGCCAAAGCCTCTGTAACAGAGCCAAACATCAATGAAGGAAAAATCTAATTACCCCTTCTTGTGGGGTTTGCAGCACAGGAAACGTGGCCCTCTGGGACAGATGTAAATATAGGCATAATCTAATGCCATACTTGCCTGAACTCCCTGAATTCAGGATCTCCCTATTAAGCAGTCAGTTGGTTCTAATGGGAGGTTTTGAGCTGGAGGTAGTATCTACTTTTCCCCCTCTCTCCCCACCAGCTTGTGCACAGTGCAGCAGGTGAAGGCTAGAGGCATTGTAAAATAATTGGCATTAGTTACTTCTCTTGATTCCTTTAGCTTTCCACATAATGTGATGTCAGTATTCTCCTGGCTGTTTCCACAGCTGTTGCTGGAGAGGTGTGTAAAAAGGGAGCCCTTCAGGTGTGGGAAACTGCCCTGAACAGCAGCCTGTGTGTCTGTCCGTGCTCCCTCCTGGCAGCACTGCAGCCAGGTCAGCATCTTCAGCAGAGGTCTGCCTCAATTTGAGTGGATTTGAGAGCTGCAAGACTTGGGTCTCTTGCCAGTCCTAGTGATTTTTGCTTGTGGTTTGTTGCTGAAATCTCGAGAGCTGACAGGTCGGGGTTTGCTTTCCAATCCTGCCTTTATGAGAAGGTGGGGTGATCCTGGGATGGTCAATGCAGGTCCAGGACCCAGTTTCCACAAAGGTGTATAAGGTTTTTTGTTTCAAACTGCTGAGAGGTGCTTCGGTGTAGCCACGTGAGAAAAGATGCTGGAGTGCATCAGAGTAAGGGCCAAAGAATCTTCAGCAGCTGTGATCCCCACAACTGTTGCTAGAGTGCAGTACACACACATTGGCCAAGGCTTGTCAGCAGTGAAACCCACCACTGAGCAGAAACTGCTTAAGAACCCACATTGCTGACTCAGTTTGGGCTCAGTTTGGCTTTCCCAGCTGGAGGGCTGTGCCTTTGGGAAGTAGTGTGCTGCCTGAGGTGTGCCAAGGAGAGAATAGATAAGTTTCTCTTGCATGGGGTAGAAACCCAGAAGACTGGCTGCAGGGATAGCATTTAGCAGGCAAAGGACTACTTCAAGTGTCTTTTGTTGTGTTAATTGACTGCTATCCAAGAGTGTTTTCTCACCGTGCTTTGGAGGACTGATCTAACCAGATGCAAAACACTCTCCTCTGAAGGAGCAGCTGTGTGTGCTAGCTGGGTTTGCTTGGCTTTCAGTCCCAGGGAAAGGGCAATCTGAGTGCTCAGCTGTTCCTAAAAAATTGCTGGTGAGGAAAACAAACTAACAGACACAGCGGGGATTTTGTAGCATACAATCGAGGAGCTGAGATCTTTTCCCCCAGCAGAGCTCAGCAGCCGTGTGCTCCCACGCAGCCAGCAGGCAGCGGGCTCTGTGCAGGGGCTGCGTTTGAGCCCAGCCCAGGGAGCTGCTTTCCACCCTGGGCAGAGCCTGCAGGGCGCAGGGGCTGTGGGCACTCAGCCCTGCAGCCTGCCAGAGGCTGGGCTGCAAGGGCAAAGAGGGGCAGAGCCCAGCCAGGACTGGCACAGTGTTACTGTGGAGGTTTGGTTTACTGACCATAGAATTCGGGACCAGAAATCAAGACATGTCTGTTTCTATAAAATCTGTGCAGGTTAGACAAGAACTCATGGCACCTTGGTCCATCCTAGAACTGGATGGAACACTGTTGATGGAACACTGTCTTGTTCCTGCAACAAGCAGTGGAACATCAGACTGCTGCTGATGGGAGAAGAGGGTGAAAAAGTACCTGATGACCATTTCTAAAGGCAGATTTCATTTACTGCTGAAAAATTGCCAGCCTGCCTTCATAGCCTTGTATCCCCTGGGGAGCAGTAATGCCAGTTTATGCAGCTGTGTGAGTACCCAGCAGCTTCCTCAGGCTGGAGCTCCATTGCCCTGTCATGTTTAACAGTGGAAGAGCAGGAGTGGGTGAGGTGATGTTACCCAGATCCCTGCTGTTTTGGGAATCACCCAGCCATGCAGGCAGCTCCCTGTGCTTAAATTAAGTTCTTGGTAGCAGACTGATAATATCAAACACTCAGTGCCCTGGCAGCACTTCTGAAAGCCAAACTCTGGAGTGAATGACAAAGTGTTTTTCCATTCCTTGGAAAGTACAAACTGGTTTTCTTTTTGCCGCCCCAACTCTTGCTGCATGTGGGGGAATTGTTTATATTAGGCTGTGGAAAGGAAAAAAAAATCTACATGTTATCTCAGAGCTGGGCAGATTAATCCAGAGGAAGATTTACTTGAGTGCAAATCAAAGGCTTAGTTTTGTTGGATAGTTCTTCAGTGTCTTGAATCTAAATCCATCATGCTATCCCTGCAGCACTCAAATATTTCAAAAGAATTTGGAAAGTTTGCAACCAGAGTGGAAGTACTGGGTCTATTGCTGTCTTTTGTTTTTGTTCTTAGAACTGCAACTCTGCTATATTTTATCTAATTTATTTTTGTTATGTTTAGTGTTCAAGATCTCTGAAGCCCTAAGGAAGGCTGTACAAATTAAAGGTACAACCCAAATCCAGGACATGCAGTCCTAGTTCTGTGTAAACAGATTTTAAGCTGAGCCTATGTAACTGATGTGGCCAGGATTTAATGAATCAGGCACATAAGGAAGTTGTTGGGAGCAGTAAACTCTCCTCCTGGTAAATGAGTGTTTTTCATGTGAGTGATGGGAATGGCAGTGGGCTGCTGCTTCTTCTGACACCTTCTTTGCAGGGAGGGCTTTGGAAGCAGGTAACACTTTCATTCCCAGCTTCTGCCTTTAAATTATGAGTGTACAGAGAATATGGGTCTCAATATATTGATAGTTGGAGATGGGAGCCCAAGAAATGTTGGCAGAGTTGTGAGATATAGCAGAAAGACATTGTGGGTCTGGGTTAGTTAGGCAGTTGGGCCGGATCAGTTCTGAGTGTTGACAGATAGTTTGTGTATACGAGCTTGGCTTCCTGGATTGATTCTTGTGTCCAGGGTGATCTGGAGGTATTCCTAGTGAGAAACTGAGCCCTGGCTCCTCTGCTGCATCTGCAGGGCAAGCTGGAGAATCTGTCTGCTTTTTCCAGCAGTTGTGAGCACTTTTCAGTTGATTACAGGTGTGCAAGTAAAGTGATTTTTAAAAAAGGTATGACCAGATAGAAGTCAAAAGCTGATGCAGCTCTTTAGTTTGAGTGAAGAGGAAAGCAGAGGTGCTGAGGCTGAGCTCCACATCTGGCTGTCAGGCTGCAGGAGCACTGAATGCAAGGGGCTGGCCTAGAGGAGATGGGGAATTCAGACTGAGCCAAAGGCACTGGGATCACAGGGAGGGATGGAAAACCAGGTGCAGGAGCAAGAGTGGTGTTTCCATGGGGTGGTTCCAGCAAAAGGGCAGAGAGCTTAGGAGATAAAAGATTAATTAGGCAGAACTTGGGGTGTTGTTTGGTATGTGTCTTGTGTTGGGAACTAGCATCTTTAATGAAGCGTTTTCCTTTGGGATTCAAATGCTGGGTTCAAATAGCAGTCAGGACAAGAAGTTTTGTTTCCCATGTCACATCAAACTGCAAATGGCAAGATATCCAAACTAATTGGCTGCTCACATTGTCAGGTGCAGAAGGCTGAGAACTGCCAGCCAAGTCTTTCCTGGGCTCTTCCTTTAATTTCTCTAAGTTGTTAGTGTGTGTAAAGGTTCTGACTCAATCATTTCTGCTCTGGGCCCCTGTGGACCAGCTTGTCTTCCATTTGGCTTAGGGAGCACTGAAGCAGATCTCAAGTGAGAAGTCTTTTTGTCCAGCAGCCTTGAAGCAAAGCAGTTTTCTCTGCATGTTTTGTGCAGCTGTGGGCAGTCCTGCACACTCCCAAATTTTTAAATTCTTTATTCTGTCCATATTTCTGGCTCAGGCACCATAACTGAGAGCTGGGTGGAGTATTGCATTTGCATTGCTGCCACAGATTTCTGTCTTGGTGCTGATGCTAAAAAGGTTGCACTTCTATACTGGCATGATACTCCAGTAATCAGTGCTTGCCTTTGCTCCACCAAACATAAAACTGGCGTTTTTGCAGTACTAATAAAAGGTGTTTCCTACAAAGGGGAACTCATGAGCAGTTTTTAAGATACCTTTCTCTACCATAATGGGATTGCCCATGGATTTAATATCTTTCAAAACATTTCTCAACAAAAATGTGTGTGCTGCTGTATTTGTTATCAACTACACATGAGCATATTTGGGAAACACACTGTTAGTACACTCAAAACCATGAGGAAGCTCTCCAAATGATTTCTCTTTTTCTTTTATTTTTGTGTGTGTGAATCTGTCCTGCTGAAGTGGGTGGCAATTCTCACGAGTGTAAGCAAGATGAAATCAGTTTATGACAATAGTTTCTGACAACTTTCTGGAAAGCATAGATAAATAAGAAACCTTTTCATAAGAAACCTAGATAAATGAGAATCCTCTGATATGGAGGCAGTGCCCACTTTGCCAAAGGATTTTGGAAGCAAGTTATCTCTGGACAAGAGGCATATCTGAGCTATTCAGATATGAATTTTTTTCACCAGCATTGTTGAACAGATTGAAAATGTTGCCTATTCCAGAAGGAGCAGATTAGTGTGATTTTACCCATCATTTGCTGTCAGGTCAGATATTGTTACTTAGTAAAAACATGCCTTTTTTCTTTTTTTTTTTTTCAGGGTTTTCTCCTTTTTCCATGATATCTGTGAGTAGGAAGCTCAGAGCCTTGCATTCTGCTTTTCATGTTATCTTCTAGATCCATTTTATCTCTGCTCAGATCTTGTTGGCGTAGTTCTCTGTGCTCAACTGTTAAGGATTTTTTTACCTGGCTCAGTTAATTTTTTTATTTTAGTAGTCATCAGGTAAAGACCAATTATTTCTATGATGTCTGCTTTATTTGGAAAGGCTCTTCTATTGCAGTCTGATGTAAAATTCATTGCTGTCATGACTGACTCAGCCTTTCCTTCCCCGAGCTATATCCTCTATTTCTGCAGCAGGCTATAGAGATTCTGCTCCCCTGGACATCCTTGTACACAGTACTGGAAGGCAATTTGCACTTCAAATTGGATGACACTTCATGGTTGGCTGACATGAGCACGTGTCTGACATCGTAGCTGGCCCAGCTTTAAAACCAAGCTCCCAGCTGTAGCTGCCAAAATCTTAATAGGATATACAGTATTCCTGCTGATGGCAGAGGTTATTTTCAAAGGGGGCTCAGATGGAGGGCTTGTTCTGTCTCCAGTCCTTGGGATTAGCAGCATTCATGGACATGTGTGAACATTTGCAGACCCAGTGTGAAAAGCCAGACTGAGGATTTCATTAAATCTGTAATCTGTTGTCATTTGGCTGCATATCTATGACTGCAAAAAAGCAGCCACACAATTTTTTTTCCAAAAATTTGCTTCCAGGCTAAGATCTATTTGAAGAAAAATAATTTTCCCGTCTAACATTTCTTTGACTTCTTGTAAAGATGTTGTGTATGGCCTAAGCCACTTGTATAATCCCCAAGAAACAGTTGTAGTGCCAGGGCTGACCCACCTACAGTACTGGTTCCAGCCACCATGGGAATTTACTGGCTCATTTTTCAACTGGTTTCCTATTCAAACTCTTGCTTAGTATACTCTTTCATGTCTCTGATGTTAAGCACTGTCCAACATCTTTGAGTATATTGAATTTTTGAGGGAATTTTAGAGCTTGAACAAGTTATGCTGCCCTTTATGTTGCCTTTTGAATGCTCTGCTAACTTATTTGTTGTCCTAGTTAGTGCTTCATCCAATTCCCTGCCAGATGTTTTCTCAGACTTCATCCCCTAGGAGGTGCTCTGAGATAATTTCCTACTGTTGATGATTAATTGGTAAGTCTGTCTTCTGTGTTTGTTCCTTAAATCCTTGTTTAAGCTACAGCAGGACAATGTGCTAGTTGTCTTTTTTTCCATAATGTAAAACTTGACAGCTGAGACACTCTCTATAAAGGAAGATCTCTTCATCTAGTTCTTTTGTAATCAGAGCTTGGGAAAGAGCAGGGTACAAAAAAATCTTTCTGGAAAGAGAGGAAGTTGCAGCCTAAACCTGCTAAAACACAGGAGTGCATAATGCATTGCTTAAACTGTAAATCCCAGCAAATATCCTTTCAGAATTTGCTCTGGGATTGATGCTTGGCAGCAAATCATGGCTGAAGACAGGGCTATTTTTGGCCCAGTTAGAATTTCCCTTCGTTTTGTAGCCAAGTGCAAAACCACCATCCAGCTGTATTGCTAGATATAGCACTGACCTTTTCACCTTATTGGACCACAGCTTGACTCTTAATTGAAATTGCACTATAATTACACCTTATGTCCCAAACTTGTCTGTCTCATGAAACCAGTACAACATATTGGAACAATCTGTTCTCAAGTGATACAGATCAGACTCTGAGGAGCCACTGTCTCTCATCTCTGCTGGTGGTGGTGATTCCTCCAGGACACCATGGCTAAAGCTGCTATTGAAGGAGGTGTTCACGTGGGTGTAAGAGGGTGGTGAGGTTGTGGCTGGTTTCAAGGGAGTTGGAGCCCCTCTTAACTGACCAGCCAAAACATTCCCATGAAGCAGAAGGAAAAGGTCATTGGGAAAACTTCTTTGAGATCTCTCAGCAAGAGGAAGATACATCTGTAGAAACTGGAAGTTTCTCAAGTCTGCTGTGGCATCTGCACAGGTCTGCAGAGCAGTGTGCACTGTTGGTGTCAGTACACCTTGACAATGGCTTCAGGACTGGAATATTTGTCCTGGCTGTATTTCAGTCCTGTAATATGAAAAGTGCCAGCTCCACTGACCCCCCAATCACAGAATGGGTCAGGCTGGAAGGGACCACAGTGGGTCATCTGGTCCAACCTTTCTGCTCAAGCAGGGTCATCCCAGAGCACCTGGCACAGAATAATGTCCAGGTAATTATTGAATATCTCCAATGAAGGAGACTCCACAACCATTCAGGACAATCTGCTTCAGTGCATGGTTGCCTTCCTCTCAAAGGCATCCTAAAAGACAAAAGGAGGTTGTTACATGTTTGGCTAAATCTCTGAATTGGGCAATTAGAATATCAGGATCGTGAGGACATAAGTATGCTGCTTGGTTTAGCCTGTTTGCTTTTGTTTCTTGTAGTTCTGATGCTTTCCTGGTTGAAATAAAACACAATTTACACCAAAAGGCTCAGTGAACTTTGTGCTAAGGAATACAGTGGTGTTTATATGGAGGATCACTTTAACATTGTACATTATGCTCTGCCTAGGAAGAAGGGGCAGAAGAGTTTTGTAACATTATTTGCAGATCTGCCAGCAGGGAGTGGGAGAGACTTGTCTGAATTTGAAGATCAGCAGTGGGTAGGATGCTGCTTTCCACCTAACAAGACTAAGCAAAACAGCTCCTCTGTGCAGCTGAAATATCTGCAAAAAATTATACAGAAAATAATGCTGTAGCAGCGAGCCAGTTCTGCAGTAGTTATTTGGCAGATGATGCATGCAAAAACTCAGGGCTATTATTCCTTCCCAAACTCTGTCCAAGCTACCTTAAATGGTCTCAAGTAATGGGAAATCTGTCACTTTTTCCTGGACTCCTCCTTGGTCTAGGAACCATTTCTTCCCATCAATCTCCATTAACTTTCCTTTGGTCAGATTCATACAATTATACCTTCTCTGGCCTTTCTTTCTCTGATTGCTCCTCTTTGCTTTATACACATATGAGAGCTGTACAAACAGACTGTACCTGTAAGATAGTTACCTGTCCCAAGAGAAATTTGCCAGTGCTGAAGATAGGCATTTTTATTGTGATGGATGACCTTATGGAGACAAAGTGAAATGTGGAGTCTTGAGGACTTGTCTGTAAAGTTGGGTAATTGGTTGCATATGAGGCAGGTTAATCACTGTCATACTCTCGTGTGTTGAGTGTACAAGAGGAAGCTTGCATGCTGCTTTGGGGCTGTCTAGAGGGGATGTGGAGAGTTGAGAAGATGCTCTGCACACAAGATCAGTGTGGCTAAATGGTGAATGCTGGTTAAAACCTGGGAACACAGTGTATAAAGAGTGTGTGAATCATGTCCTCAAACATCAGCCTTCTCTCAAGATAGCATGGCACTGACAGGTAGATGTTTGTCATTAGTGTTGTTCTGGGGGAGTGTGAAGGAGCTATGCTGACCCCACTTTGGGTGGGTGCCTAAAATCAGGTAGAACTTGATGCTTCATTTCTCAGCATAGCTATTTGTGGTCTTTAGCTCTCTGTCTTGCTGTTTTGTCTGTAAACTGGGGGGTAACTTGCTGCCCTACGTTCACAGGAGCTTATTAAATGTTGTGTTTGTGGCTCACTAAGACTGAGGAGTGGTAAACAGGATACATTAAGGGAGATGAAAGTAATAGCATTGTGCAGACAATGGAGTTGAGGAGCCCATGTGGGCCATCAAGGGAGAAGGAAGTTATGAGGAACTGCTGAATGAATTTTACCTTTCCTGTGTGCTCATGTTTTGTGGAGCAATAGTATGTGATTTGTATTTTAATGCTGCCCACAATGGATGCTTTTCTCTGCTGTTCTAAGGGTGGTTTTGACTCTTCTTGATAATTTTAGTTAAGTGGGGCTGGGTATATAAATGCTGTGTGATCAAGTATATGAGGAGGATACTGGGGAGCTGGGAGACAGCTGATGCTCTCTGCACATTGACTGTTCCAGGCATTTTTCCTCTTCAGCTGGGCTGCACTAAGTCAAACTATCTGGGTGAACACAGGGACAAAGTGACAAAGAGTAAATCACTTAAGAAATGGCAAGCCTAGAATTATGGATGTTATTTCTGTCTAGTTAAATTGAGGAGCCTGCTGGGGAACTGTTTTGTCTATTGATGGAAATAGTTTCCCTGATAAACTACTTGCAATTACCTGTTAATTGTATTCCTTCAGCTCCTGTCATGCCATCTGGAAATCACCAAAGCCTGGCTATTAACAACTGGCTTCTCAGCTCAGCAGGAAGACTGGGCTTCTGATTTGCTAATCAGAGTATCAGGCAGTCACTGCTGCTCCTCTTGTCTGGGCTTGAAGTGTGAAATACAGCATGATTATGGTTGAGGGCAAGATTTCTGCATGCCGCACTCCACATTTACCCCCCTGTTTTGAAGAGCTGGCTATAAACACAACTCAAGTGAAGCAAGCAGGGGTTGGTTTCTCCCCTTTTCCCAGACAGAATAATTTCTGGTTGGTATTGTCCAAGGTGCTTGGGAAATGTGCTACTCTGCTCCTACAGCAAGTTGATCCTGAACTCCCTTTCATGCAGTTTCAAAGGTCCATGTGGAGCTTTCCCATCACGAGGATTAATTTGTCTTGGGTTTTCATGTGTCTATAGAAAAGACAAAGTAGTTCAGAGTTTTCAGTAGCTAAGAAAATCTTGCAGCAAACAACTGCAAAGTCACACTGCAAATTTACACACTACTTTTCTTGAGAGTTCTGTATGAGGGCAAGCAAATGAAAAATGTGAACTTTTTAAGACAAGATATTTGTAAGCTGTGCCTTCTCAGGGAAAGCAAAGATGGCTTTTCCAAATGTGAGTGATTTGAAAGCCTTGTCTGATGGGCCACAAACTTCCGCTAGAAAAGAATTTGGCAGGAGACCACACAGGATAAACTTCAGGCAGAAATCATCTGCTGGAAGGGAAAGGACTCAAAACACAGGACCTCTGGTGGGAAAAAGAGTTAGAATTGTAACAGGATAGTGACTGCTCTTCCAGTGCCTCCACTCCACAACAAAACAGACAGGAAGGAGTAATCCCCTCTGCCTTGCTCACTGCAGGGACACCAAAGGCTGACCAGTGTTTAGGGCAACAGGCACACAGAAATCTTTCCTGTTAATTGCCATCATGTCAGACTGGTTTCCTCCAAGGACACTCAGATCATGTTGATTACCATAGAACAGAAGAGCATCAAATTTAAAAAAAACTTCATCACTTGTTTTTGTATGAAGCCAGGCTTTTTTTTTTTTTTTTTTTTTTTTTTTTTTTTTTTTTTGGCAAAAACATTGCAAGTGTTTCACTGACAGGTTTATACAACTCAGATTTTGTTCAATGTAAAAATACTTAATCACAAAGCTCTTTTGCATTGTATCTAAAAATTCATAAGGGAGATATGGAACAAATCTGCTTTGCTCCTGAATAATAAGAGCATTTGCAAAGAGAAAGGAACATTGTTAACCTTGCACCTTTCCTAAAATGAATCAAACACCTGGAGCTCAGTTTTTTTCTTCAAAAATAATTACTGGGGAATAAAAAGGCAGCAGTTGTTGCCTTATTTTTATTTCCCTTCTGAATTTTGGGCATGTTTGTCTGGGACAAATTTTCTAGCTTTTTATAATTTAACAGTGGCTGGAAACATGGAAGAAAAGTTGGTTCTCTCTCATGTGCCCAGCACTCAGCCTGGTGTTCTGTGTCCACAACCATGTCCAGAGCAGCACCACGACCCCATTTTTCACTGCTGCAAACCCATCTCATCTTCCCTCTGGAGTATCCTTGCTGTGAAGCTGCCCCTGTGCTGTGGCTGCCCAGTTTGGTAGGAGCTGCTTGGGTACTTTATTAGGTTTAATTTCAGCAAATGCTGAGACTAAAATCAAAATCCAGGATTCCCACTTCCTTTTCTTCGCACTTTCTCTGAATAAAATGTCTTGCATGTTGAAGAGGTAGAATAAAAATCACAAGATTTGACAATGCCAAAGTAATTTCTTCTAAAATTTGGCTTATGCTTCAGGGTTTTAGCTGAAGAATGGCTTTTTAGAAGAATAGTTTTTATCATTCTTCCCAAGTGTATACTTCTAAACAAATAAATATTCTTCCACCAATGTTTACAATCAGAAGGGGCGGCCAGAAAATTTGCAAGCAGTGAAAAATAAATTGGTCAGTCAGTATCTTTGCCAACAGGGAAGTAGAGGAAAATAAACAACATCTATTATGGAAGTATATTTTATTTGAAAGGTGTTGTCCAGTCCAGACTCTCGAAGAATTATCACCAGCGTTGAGGTGTCCTGGCTTATATCTTTGATTTATGTTTGAACTTTTTCACATTCATCCAAGTTGAGAAATGGCCAGTTTAACAAACAAAGCCTTTTATTCATAGCTATACAGGGTTCATATTGCAGTTTTGTGTACAGATAATTACATTGTATATCTTGACACTATCATTTTTCATGTTTGTTAATAGTTGCTGTTTGCCAACAATTAGTGTCTTTCTGGGGACTTAACTATAGGCAGTTGCTTTCTCTGTAATCATATTTGCTTCAGCAAAACAGTTTTATTCTGATTTTGAGCATATGAGACCACTGATTCATTCCAGGGGTCTGCCCTAAAGTTCTACTTTGAGTAGGTCTGTGTGGTTTACATGGACTAATCAGGAAGAGAGCTGCAGCTCGAACAGTCCTGAATAATTCAAATATCATAGGGAGAAACATGAATCAGTCCAGTAGGATCTTTGGGGCTGCCCCTCAGCTATACTGGTGCCCTCAGCTCCGGCAGAACCAGCTCTGCATGCCAGGTGTTGCTGGTCAGTCTGTCATAGTACAGGTGTGAGAATTTCTCTTCAGACTTGGTGCCTGCTCCAGAAAGATCCACGAGGACAACAGGGAGGCATTAAACTCAGTGAATGGCCTCAGTCTGGTAAAACAAGGTGAGGCTCCTGGTCAGCTGTTCTGCTCACAGTTCAGCCTCGTGGTGTTCAGTGTGTGCACTGCAACTTGTGATCCTAACTGGCATTTCTGTCATTATAAGAGTGCCACTTACCTTCCAAGAAAAAACTGCATTGCTCCCATCAGCCAGTGCACAGGGAAAGTGAATCCTTGTGGCCATGGGGCCAAAACAAGATAGTAAATCTTTCAGGGAAGAGGGGAACTCTGGTTTAGAAGTAAATAAAGGAAAAAAAACTTCTACATTTATTATATGCATGTCATATATCAGAGACCAAGACATTTACTTGAAAAGGAACAGGCATCTGTTCAAAGAACCATCCCTCCCCTGGTCAGCTGAATTTCCATCACTCCAGTCACTGTATTCTGCTTTCCTGCCTATAAGAGAGAAAAAGGGCAGTGAGAAGGCAAATAGTTGGAACTCCTCATCTTTCAATTTGCTTTCTGCAAATGCAGCATTGAGCCTTGTCTGTAGGGAGGATGGTGCTGAGCATAGAGCAACTCATCAGAAAATCCTGTCAAATTTTCATCAAACCTTGTTTTCCCCCCAGCCTGCAGGAGGTCTGGCAGACAGGTAACAAAGGTGATTGCTAGCTTAAAGGTGATAACACTGGCAAATAATTTTGAAGTTAATCGGAGCATCTCTTGGTTTATGACCCAACCATGGACATGCAAAAGTCACGAAAACCTCCCTTTGTTGCTGGCAATGATTCCAAGTCTGCTTTAGAAATGTTCTACTCCACTTATTTATCTGCTGTGTCTTGGATGGGAATTTTGTCTTATCACCTTGCCTTACATGGTTTGCAAGCAGAAGAGCTGCCTGGTCAGGAAAGAGCTATTATTTTTGCCCTTCTAGGGACTTGGGGGATATTTAAGTGCATCTTTGTCTTGTGGGTGAGCACTTAAGAAAGTGATTAGGCACTGAATTAGGAGCTTAACTTCCATTTCAAAGCAATGCATGCCTGTATTTGGTACACTGACTGGCTTCATAAGATGGTTTCATTTATTTTGTTAACCTCAGCTCCTTGGGCCATTGTTGATTGTGTGTGGCAGTGTTAATCATGTGTGTTATAGAGAATAATTTTGCCTGAGGTTTTGGATCTGTGCCATGTAAGGAGAATATTTGGGTGGCATTAAATACAGTTTAAACTCACTTTGTGCTCACTGTGTGCCCTAAATGGATCAGACATGTTCAACAACTATCTAGCACTCCAAAAGCATCATTGGAAATGAATGGTTTTGCATAACTCTAAAAAGCAGTTAGTTTGTTAACAGCCTAGTCACCAAATTCACATAACTTATCCTATTTCTGCATGACTCTGTCATGCTGAGTCGTGGATGGTATTGGAGAGAAGCTGCTTTAGCAGGACAATCTGCAGGATGGCCATTACTGAAGAAGGGTAAAAATGAGCTGTCCTTCCTCATAGCTAAAAATTTGTGAATGGTCTCTTTGTCATATACATGAGTATTACAGGAACCTCTCCTACTGACCAGCAGTTGAGAATCACTCTGCAGAGACAAAAGTGAGATACTGACAGACTTGACTAGCACAGGTTTGTTGGACTAGCCATATAACAATTCTCTGGAAATTCCTTTCGACAAGAACAATTCTGTGGTCTAGGTTATATTGCTGACAGAATATTTTGAGGTCTTGGTCAGTTGGGACATGATTAAAATGTTGTAAAGGTATTTTTTTGTGTTGGTTACTCACAAATGAAATACAGATGTAAAACTGCTTGAGCTATAAATCTGGCCTCAATCATTCCTAACATTTCAACATCATACTGTGCAAAATGGCCTCCACTTAAGTAATTTCCAAATGACTGAACTTCACATTTTTCTTCTGTTATTGCCATCAACCTCACCAGATGTCATAATCAAGGAAGAGCCACTAATGAGAAGCTGCTGGTAAATTTGGCATGTCTCAGTCACTTCCATGTGAATACCTGGAGAAGACTGAGCATCTACAACAGCCAATGTGAATCAAAAACAAAACTAAGAATAAGAGCATGGATGTGATCTGTTCTTTCAAACCACTCTATATAATCAAAATAAATAGCACTGTCAGTGTATACAAAGCAATAACCTGACTCACAAACAAGGTGAACCTTGGTAAACCTTTCCAGTCTTGTGTTTCCACTGTTGCACTCTGCAACTAGACCTAGAAAGACAGCTGTCATCTGCACCTCAGTGAGCATGATAAGCAGTGATTATTTTGTAACCAACACAAGTCTGTTATTTATATTCATACAGCTCAGCTACACCACTGATGGATAAAAAGTTACAAATACCTTGGTGCTCCATTAGATCTCTTTTAAGATTACATGCATCAAGATGGCAAAGAATGATAAAATTAAATTGTTCTCTTGCTGCAAAATGTTGCAGTCACTGACTGAGTCTTTCTACAGTTAACTCTTTCTTACACCAAACAGACATTTTTCAGATATTTGCATGGCTTAACACATCTGTTTACATATTTCCTCAACCAGCCAGATTTTCTCACTGATTGAATCTGAGAAAACTTATGGAGAGAGAGAATATAGAGAAAAAAATGTGTGCAACATATTTCTCTTGATGTATGTTTTCATCCCAGCTGCTCTTGTAATAGAGATGTCTGAGAGCATTTTGGACGTGATGAACTGTGACCTTCAGTGAACAATGGCCCATCCCCAATACACAGAGCTAAACTTTCTCAGAGTAAGGACTATCCTCATCCTCCCTACAATGTGTAAGTTTCCTTTATGTGGATCTTCATGGTGGAATAAGCCAAAATCCAGGTCTGAACATTCAAATATCTTGGATAAAATCTAACTCCAAGGCCCTTGTGGCTGCACTTTATGATTGTACAGAGAAGTGGTTATAAAACTGAGACCTGTTTGTAAACAGTTTGGTCTCTTTATGCAGCTTTCCCTTTTTGCTGTTTTGTAAATTCTTCCACAGGGGAGAATTTGTATTGTTGATGGAGAGAGAATTTTGAGCCTATGGTCAACATGCATATATCTAAGAAATAGAATTTTTTGCTATTTAACTTGGAAACAAAGGTAATGTATTTAAGTCAAGCAAGGTTATGTAGTCATGATCAGAAATCATGGCACGTGCCTTGAATGACCAGGCACAGGGACTAAGCAGTAAGTTGTGTACACTGGGTAAACATGTGTTAAAACACAGCTAGGAAAGCACCTGGTGCTCTGGCCCCTTGGGAAAAGCTATGTTTGGCTCTATTAAATGAAAAGAGGGATAAATCCCCACAAACTGCCTAGAGGAAATTTGTAAACAGGAGGGCTGGAGAAAAACTATATTGAAAAATTGTTCACTAGTCCTAATGATTTAACAAATACAGTATGCCTATTTCAGTAGTGGAAAGGATGATGGGATGTGTGTTAGAGAAGGCTGGATTGAATCCAGGCCTCTAGGATGATTTTCTGTGACAGTTTGGTTAATTATAAGAACCACATGAAAAAAGGCACATAAACTTCATCCTGCTCTGTTTTAAAACTTTCCCCAGAGCGTAAGTCCTTCTTTAAAGGTTACCCTCTGATACGTAACACGTCCCGTGTTGTTTTGCTAAGCTATGACTCCGTAATAAGTGTTTGAAATGTACAGCTTCAGTTGGTCATAGACTTGAGAAGTGTTTATTTTTTCTCAGTTGCCCTTGCTATGCAGTGAATGTGGCTCAGTGAGAGCTCTGAGTGCAGCCCTGGACTGCGGTGGCGCCGCCTTTCCGAGGAGCACGCTGGCAATGGGAGCCAGCCCTCTCTGCCCAGCACCCAGCAAGCATTGGCAGCCTGGGGAGGAGAGGCTGGAACCAGAGTCACATGAGGTCATTTCTGGCTGAACTGAAAATACAGCCCATGTTTTAACGGCAGCTGAGGAAAATTGCAGCCGCTTATCCATATTGGTTTGCAGAAAGAGTCTGTCTGCCTAGTTAGATGTGGCGGTTGCAAAATGGGGGGTTCCTTTCCCATAAGTAACTCGTTTGTTTCAGTGAGTTAAAATTCCCTATCTGGATAAAGGTCTGTGACTGCTGGCAGTCATTGTGATTAGGACTATGCTGCAAACAGCTCAGGGATTCTCGCACAATGGCAGCTGCTGTGCACAAAGGATCCTGGATCTTCTTCAGGAGACTTCAGAAGCATGTGTTTGTATTTTGAGAAAAACTGAATATTCTATATGAGAAAATTAATAATTTATACTATATATATATATATATATAAATATATTATATATATAATATATTAGAAATATATTATATATAATTTATTTATAATATTATATACACCATTAATATATCATTTATTTATAATATTATATACACCAATAATACTAGATGTATGTTCTGTAAATGACTAATACTGCAACTAAATCCAAATTAAAACTATGCTTCTAGTCATCAAGACTGATTAGTAAGTGTTTACTGTTAAGTAGCTGATTTATTTAGCATATCCATAATGTTCCTAGCAATAGTTACATGGCACTTAAGACCCTTGGAATTGCCTTACAGGCTTCATCTGCAGCTCCTAGAATGTCACAGGGCTGTCAGTGTGTAGGGCTGAGGTGGGAGTGTTTGAATTTCCTTGCCTCTCCAAACTGTCCCATGAGGAGAAGCTGGGCTGGGGGGCTCTGTTTCTAGTATTTCTCTTACTCACATGCATGAACAAGGCTCAAAGGTGGCCAAGTGTCCCAGTCCCCCACTGCAGCAAACACTAATGCTGTGGACAAGGCTCTTGAGACTGTTTTCTGCCTTTGCCACAGACAGTGTCAAACCTGGTGTGCTGTGTGCAGCAGTGCTCTCAAAGGAGTAAGGATGGAAATACATCCTGCCTTTTTTTTTTTCACTGCAAAACACTGTGGGAATGCTGCCCTGGACCTGTGAGGCTGTAGTGACTGTGCTTGTTTCTATTGCCCAAGGATTGCCCAAGCATCAAGTGATGCCTTTGCCTCCTGCTGAGCTTCCACAAGCCCCATCTGCAGGTGGGTCCTTTCCACAGACACCATCTGCTATCTCCCTGTACTGGCACCATGCAGGTTTCTATCAAGGACAAAGCAAACCTTAGATAGCATCAGAAAATCCCTTTTAGAAGTGCATTGAGAGGGCTGTGAGCATGGGCCTCTGAAAATGCAATGGAGGCTTCATTTAATTACTGTGTGCCCAGACCCTCTGCTCTGTACAGCCTGTAGATGTCTGCCTCTGCAGTGATGTCAGGCAGGAAAAACACCCAGGGCATTTTCACTGCAGGCTCCACTGTATTTCCTGTAAGAGGCTTGAAACTGCCTGCTGAGGGTTTGGCAGCAGCCTGGACTGATAACTGCTGGCCACACAGGCTATGGGACACATGGACCTGGGTCACAAGGTCTGCCAGGAACTCAGGGCTCAGGGAATAATCTCACAGGCTGCATTTCAGTGTCAATTATTTCCCTCTGAAAAATATTCCTTTTTCAGGGCTTTACTGGAACATAAAATGTGGCCCTTAGGAGGTGGAGGCTGCTTCAGGCTTGCTGATTGGATTAAAATATAATTATTTCCTGCTCTCCTCAAATCACTTGCTACCCAGTTGGGGATGCTGCAAAGAGGATGCACTCCCCTTGCCTGAGAGCTGAATAGGATTTCTCTTCATTCAACAGAATGGAAAAGAAAAATAGAGAATATTACATTAGGGACTTCTATATTGTTGCACAAATAATTGCTTGGCATCAGAGCAAAGCCAAGTAACCCCACCAGCTCTCATTGGCAGTCAACCAGCAGCAGGAGGGTCAGGTTCATTACCTGGGGGATCCTGCTCAAATGCAGACTGCAGTCCAGCAGGGAGATGCCAAGAAAGAATGAAGGCAATGTAATCAGCTCTGAGTGTAAAAGTTGCAATCTGTTAGAGGAGGGAGCTTATAACATCCTGCAATGAGTGGAGTGAGACTGGGGCTGAAGGATGAAGGAAATCAGGGTGGAGATTTTCTGGCTTTTGAGGTTTTATGAACCTTGCAAACTGTTTTATGGGTTCATAAAGCTAGTTGAGTCTGCAAACCATTTTTTTTTCTTTAAATTTTTGTAATTTAAATCCTTTTCTTTCCAGGGCCATCCAGGTTAGCAATAAAAATAATGTCAAACAATGAAGTAAAGCTGAGTCTGTTCTGCAAAGACTAGAACATCCCACCAAAGACAGCTGAGCCATAGAGAAAAAGCACACTGTCTTTATTCACTGAATGCACTGAATGGTGAATAAATGCATGCTTATGCTGGCTGTGGTTTGTTTCTATTCTCATCTTTATTTTCAGTAACTTTCACTCTTCTCTGTGTTGTGTTTGGTTTTGGTTTTTTTTTTTTACTTTGGTTTCATAAGGAAGCAAAAGCTACAAAATAAATCAATTTGTGCATGTATGAGTGCCTTTCAATCTCACCCATCTGGTGTTCTTATTGTGGCAACTAATTTCATCCAAATTTACCAGGAAGGCACAGTTCTCAAAGGTAATTGTGTTCCAATATGTTTTGTGCAAATAAGTGCCTCAAGTGAGGGGTAAGACCTTGTTAATGTTTTGAGCAAGGGGCAAAACATCAGGGAGTTGAATTCATTAGGAATTATAAACATACTCCCCACCAAAAAAAAAAAAAAAAAAAGGGAGAGAGAGAAAGAAAAAAGAAAAGAAAAGGAGGGAGAAGACTCAGGAGAAACTCACTGTGCTGCAGCTTCAGGAAAAGCTTATAACTACCATGAGACTGGTAATGAGACTGAAATCCTTATGAGACTGTGTCATTAACTCATGGACCTCTCTGTGTTTCTGCCTTGCTGAATGTCTCTGTAAAGCAGTGTGTAACCTATAACATCTGAGAACAAATCAAACTGACAATCCAAGCCCCGCAGTGAAACTAGATCAGCCTGTTTGTTATTCCATGGCTAGTCATGAGAGAAACGTGGAGCTTGTTTCACAAATTGAAACATCCCAAATTATCAGCAGGCCTATGACTACTCTGCTTTTTTTTTTTTTTTTTTTTTTTTTTTTTTTTTTTTTTTTTATTGGCAGTTAAATGAAGCCAAACAGGACCAGACCAAGCCTGTTACTTCATCTCTGCTTGGCTGGAAATGTCACTGTGGTCTGACTGTGCTCCTGGAATATCAGATGTGGCTTTGTGTTGGAGGATGCTGGATCCAGAAGCAATGATTTGTGAGTTGATCCTACTACTTGTGGGATGAGCTCCCTTTGGAGTCTACTGCTTGCTCTGGACTCTGAAGGACAGGCATATGGGAAGGGAACAGTGATGGAAATGTTCAGGAGTTAACTCTGGATAATGTTGTTTTCATGTCCAAATTTCCATATAATCCCTGCAATTTCAATTGTATGTTTAGGAAGAAGGAGAAAAAAGTAAAATGTGTAAATATTTTTAAAAGGGAGGGAGAGCAGCTCCCTTGTGGTCAATATATCTGTCCTGCACAAATGTCAGGTATTCCAGGGTAAGGAGTGAGTGCTCCTCCTCTCATCCCTAAAAAGCAGCTTTGCTTGCTGACAAGGCTGGGGCAGTAAGTGGTCTATTTTCAGCAGCTTCTCTTGAAAGATCATCCTGAATTTTGCATCCCTTAAACTCTTGTGTTCATGGCAAGCACTCTCCTGGTCATATAACAGTACAGCTACCAGGTAAGTACTTTCATGGCCAAAAAGCAGGTGCCTAAATGTGTGTTTACTGAAAACCACTTCAGAGGTGAAATTTGGGATTGCCTCCCAGATACAGCTTTTAGGGTGAATGCAATTACTTTGGGAAATGCACAGGGAAGCCCTATAAAGGCTCTGTCCTCCTGTACCCTGCCATAAAGTGCAGCCAGTCACTGGGGATTCATAGCTCTGTGTCTGACCAGCTTGTGAAAACTGACTTGGCCGTTGATATTTTACCACTGTTGGAGGTACCTGCCTGAGGCCATGGTGCTCTGCATGACCCTGCCCAGAGAAGGGCCCTGCCTGTGTTAATTTGCAACCTCAACAGAAACATGCTTGGGAGAGAAAAGTCCCTCTTTCTTTGGCCTTGAACCAGTTTCCTTGTACATGGCTTGGTGAGAAGTTCAGTGGCTCAGGAAAGACTATGTTACAGTGTCAAGGATGCTTTGTTCATGGGTGTTAGAGTTAGGTCCTTTTCAGTTGCTCTTTGCAGAAGTTTACACATAAAAAGTATAAACCCTACTGTTGTAGCATTTTGTTTTACAAGCCATGAGGCCTGACTGAGTGACCCTGGAACCCTCCACTCATCATCCATCAGTTGGTGTGGGGCCAGGGGTGCCCTGCCTCTGTCCGGGTGCCCCCAGAGTCACTGGTGCCCAGAGCCAGAGGAGCTGCAGGCTGTGGTGTGTAGTAGCTACATGGCTTTTGCCTTTGGACAGAGACTGAATCTTGCTCTGAAAACCATGCCAGGGAAAATAACCTGCTTTTTGGGGTGAGTTGATTCCTGAGCCTACCAGACCCTAGTTGGAGGGATGTCCCCCGTGGCAAGTGGTTTCCCATCTGGCTGAGTAAAGATGGTCCATAGGCAGTGTTGCAAGCATAGGTCATGACTGTGTGCTGTTCCAGCCAAAACTGTAAAAAACAGCTGTCAAACAAGATCAGCAAGGGAGGATTCTGCTGCTTTGTTGCTCAGGCCCTTTTGGGGGAGGAAGGAGTGAAGAAGCTGGGCTTGATGCATCGCAGGCTACCTGCATTCTTTCTCCAGGCTGGGTGCTTCACAGTGCAAATGCCTTACACTCTCTTATCAGCAGTGGGAAGGTGTTTTATTACTGGGCTGCTGCTGGCTGCTCACCAAGCACCCTTGAGACAGGAATCGTCACTCAAGCTAAATTAAAGAGTGCTTGAGTACATACAGGGCAAGGAAAAACAAACTGTTGGGAACTGAATCCAGAACACCTGACATTCAGAGCTGCCTGCTTGACATCAGCCTTTTCCCCCTTCCCTGACCAGGTGCCCCTCTTGCAGATGGAATCTGGGTTTCCAGAGCTGTCCAAAGGAGTTAGGCACCATCTTTAGAGTGAGATGCCTAATGTCAGAATTGAGGATTTCTGCCATTTCCCCTGACTGTCACTAGCTGTTTGTACGCCCTTGGGTACATCAGTTAACTTGCATTAAGCATCCTACTCTGTGCAGTAATCCCCTCTCACAGCTCAGTGATGCTGCAGGCTGTGGAGATGTGCAGTTGATCAAGCTGGGATGGGATGAACTGTGTAAGCCAGGGCAGGGTTACTCCTGCAGGCATTAAAATATCTTCTGATGCAGCAAGGCCACAGAAACTCTGCTTCACATCCCACCTTCCAGCCAAGGGGCTGTGCTAGCACAGGGCTGGTGCACAGGCTCTGCTGTGTTTGCCATGTGAGGTCCCCAAGAGCAACTGGGGTGAGATGCTGAGGGGCTGTGGCTCCCATCATGTGCAGACCAGCCCCACACCCAGCCAGGAGCAGGGCAGGGCCTGCCTTCCCTCAGGCACAATGGTTTGAAGCAGCCCTCAACACGAATATAATCTAGGGATTTTGTTTTGTGGGAATTGTAATCTTCAGCTTCCGCTTCTCCTCGGGATGGGAACGTATGGATCTGGCAAGGAAGTGGAGAGCTTGGCAGCTCAGCAAGCCTTGGCTGTGAATGGAAACAGATTGTATGCTCCGCACCAAGGCTCAGGCTGGGGAGGGATGGGGGCTGTCCACGCACTGGGGTCTGGGAGTATGGTGGGGCAGGTAGGCCATAAAGTGTGAGATGCCTGCAGCACTGAAAAGTCTTGGACATCTCATACACTGCCTGTTGTAACCCCAGCAGAGCTTACACTTACCCTCTCATGGGGAAGGAACAGTCGAGTTCCCCTGAACTGTTGTTTTGCCTCCTCTCATTACGTGAAGCCAATACCTGCCAGGAGCAGGCCTATGTGTATAATGGAAAAAGCATTTTCCCAAGGAGAAAAAAGTTAAATATTTGGTGTATTTTCCCACAATTTTGAATTTTACAATAATTGGAGAAATGTATATTTATAGCATTATGTCAACAATTATTAATATTGTTGCAGAAAACATTATTTTATGCCAGAAAAAAACTTTCAAATTTATTTTACTTAGCTATGTGTTTGCTAATACCTGAATAACTACCTGTGCTGAAGGAGGAGGAGAACTGTGTGTAGAAAAGGGGAGGGTATTTATCAACAGCCCTGGTGAGGGAGCTGGATGGGTCCCTGCTGAATTCCCCGTCATCAAAGAGCCCCTGTGGCACACAGAGGAATCCAACCCTCCATTCAAAAATAGCATGCCCCCAGGCATTATGTATCCCAAGATTTTGAAGCAGCTATTTAAATATGTGCGGCTTTGAATGACTTGTCCTTGATAAACACCAGCAAACCCCTTTGTTAACCCAGCCCTGACTTTGACCCATATCTTTGAACCACAGGAAACACCAGGTGACATCTGTCTGCAGCATGCAAATAACGTGGAAATGGGAAACCACGGGGCTTTGGATGGGCTGGCTATAGCTGCTCTCCCCTCCTGGAGGCACAGGACCCCTCTGCTGGTGGTGGTTGTGCCCTGGGCTGTGACAGAGCTTTATGGATGCTGGAGATCAGCCTTTCTGTGCATTTGCTGAGCAGCGTAGGAGTACAGGATAAATATCTGAGGATAGCATCTATCATCATGACAAACCTCTCTAAACTGCCCCAGAACCATGCTCCCTCTAAGCAGCATTGGGCTTCTGGTATGATTAGAGTCCACACTCAGCCCCTGATCTGTTTGTAATTTGCTGATAATTATGTAATTTATTTCTTGGTCTGGGTGCAAGTGCAAATCAAGTTGGCTCCCTGCAATTGTCTTGTTCAGTCTCTTCCTTCAGTGAGGAGCAGTGTTTTGGTCCCACCCACAAACATGAGTGTGCAGTGAAGGAGAACCAGGAGGGATCATGACAGCTTTCCAATTCCCTGCTAAAATGTTTGATTTTGGTGTCTGCAACATGCCAAGTCTGGATCCTGAGCAGAGGCCAGGCAGCACTGGGAAGGAAAGGCCCTTGGCAGGGGGATTGGAAAAGGCTGCTGGAGCAATCAGTGCAAGAACAAAGCAAAGGCAAGGGCCAGGCAGATCTTGCTGCTTGCATGCAGCAATTGAACAAAACTGGGAATTGATCACCAGGGCCTGGGGGCAGAGACAGAATTTGCAGTCAAGGGTCCCTCTCCCTGCCACAGCTGCAGCAGAGGGGTGCTGAACTTTTACCTTGTTACTTCTTGCAGGGGTTTGAGCCCCTCTTGGATTAGAGAGATACAGCAAATGCGCCTCTATTTCTCCCCCCAAAGGCTGGGAGTGAGGATGGGTTTAGCAGTGGTGCCAGGCTCACAGGACATGCCAGGGTGGAGGAACAAACCAGCATCTTCTGCTTCAGGAGTGCTCAAGATGCCCAGTTATCCGAATGGCCTGTTGGGCTGTGCAGGGTTGAATCTCTCATGAAAGGGCGCTAAACTATCTGATTGTCACCTGGTATAGAGTAAAAAGGTGTTGGTCTTTCTCTAGTAACTGCATGTGCTGTATTTTCCCAGTTTTACAGCATCTTGCTTGCTTTTCCCCAGTCTGGGTCCTAGGATGCTTCAGTGTGTTTTAAAATCTCTCTAAATCCACTTGTGATTTCACTGTCTCCCCACTATTGGTAACACCTCTAAATTAAGTTTCACTAGTGAATTTATTTCTTCCCCAAAGAAACTGCTTTTTTCCCTAAAGGATGCAGTGTTTTTATGGTGACAGAATAAATATATAAAAGCAGATTGCAAGAGTGAGTGGACACTAACAAACTTTGTCAAGTGCTTTGGAGTATCTCCAAGGCTGGACAAGAAACCTGGATATCTAGGGACAGTTAATTGGCTGGAATGCTCCAGAGACAGGGGGTGTCTGAACATTTGAAGACACTCAAATTCCTCTCAGCTCATTCTTCCAGAGCAGAACTGAATCTACAAACTTTAGCAAAGGACCTTATTACCAAACTAGAAAACAGACTGCAGAAATATAAATGTAACTCAATAATAAAGTACTGCAAAAAGTTTTTAGCTCTTTATCTGGCTTTGGGAGTCCTATGGCTCTGAGAAGCTTGGTATTCAGGGCCAAACTCTGGTCTCCTATGGACCCAGAGGAAAGTGTGCATTCATATTTCTTTGTGTGTATATTATGGATTTATCAGTTTTCATCTACTAAACACATACAAATCTGATGTGTACTCAGAAACAAAGGATGGAATTTTATCTCTTGTTAACTTTACCTCCCTAAAGTTGGAGAAGCCACAGGTGTAGAGTTTTTCCTAAGGGCTAAAGTTAATATGAAAAATCATAGATTCATTATAAACTTTTAGTGCTGGAAGGGGCCTGCAGAGATCTCCTTCATCACTCTGCATTTAGGCAGGAGGATTACTTCTACAAAATGCTTATGGTTGTTTGCCTGACTTCTTATAAAAACCTCTCCAATATTTTACTATGCTAATAGTCAGAGAGCATTCTTAATAACCCCTTTAAATCTGCCTTGCTTGGAGAAAAACTGGTTTTTCTTCTCTTTCTCTTAGGGAACCTGGAGAGCAATTGATCATAATCTTCTTGACCTCTTAAATGTGAGAAGATTGCTATTACATCTCTCCTAGTCTTCTCTTTTCTAGACTAAACAAATGTACTTCTTTCATCTATCCTTCCTGGGCCATATTTCCAAATACCTCAATCCTTCCTATGGAGGGATGTCCTTTGGACTTCTTCCAGTTCTCTACATCTCCCTTTAACTGTGGTGCCCCAAAATGAATACAGTATTCCAGAAGAGTGATATCATTGCTCTTGTGTTATATACACATAACACTTGTGATAATACATCTTAGAAGGAAATTTGTCTTGCTTGCAATGGCATCACACCATTGACTCACTGAGTTTATGACTTGACCATTCTGTGCTGTGCAGTTGTCTGTTCAGTCAGTGAATAGCTCATCATTCTCCCCTCTGCTTTTGCACTTGATTTTTCCTTTTGATGGTAATACTTTGTACTTGAACTTACCAAGTTTCATGTTGGTTGGGATTATCTATCCAATTATCAAGGCCATTTCTCATTCTGATCCTGCCTTTCAAAGGAGTGGCAGCCTCTTTCAATTTGTGATCCTTTGCAGAGTCTAAAACTGAGTTCTTTTGGCTGGTATTCAGAAAGTTAGGACAGAGATGTTCATTCAGAGGGGACTAGGAAATTGGTTGAAATTTATAAAGGTGGAGGGAACTGCGGGTTTTTTCACAATCCACTTAAGCAGCTTCTGGTTGTGGTGTCATTTCATTTTTGAATTATTAAAATAGTTGGCTTTTTTTAGCTGTGTTGCAGTTGTACACTAGAGACATCTTGTAAAAAATGTATGAGTACTGATGTCTTAATGCTATTTCCTCACAGAGCTCTCCTTCCTTTTCTAGTTCCATTTGTAACAGCAATGTATTGACTTTTCAGGCCCAAAATGAGATCAGTTTTCCATATTATTTCTATTTAGGGAAAAGACTTATTCTTTACTTGAGAAGAAGTTCCTGCAAAGGCATTCCCCTGTTGTAAGAGAAGAGACTTGGGGACTCTGGTCAGTGATAAGAACTCCATCTAGATCTGTAACTTGGCAGGCTTTGTTTCTCTTGTCCATTGAAAGTTCATAGAGAGTATCTGCCCCAGAAAAAATCTAATTCCTTCAAATTTACCCTCCTATATGTCATGAGATTTCTTCTGGTGCAGCCTCCTCATATCAATCCACTTCTTTCTCTTGATTCCACACTAATAATGACTCTTCCCAGGTCGTGCATTTATATATAGCAATTATAATGGTGTTCACAAAAATGGTGGGAAAATGGGAAGATAGTTAGCATTAACCAAAGGAAAAGGGATTTCCTTGTTCTCATCCTTACAAATTGCTCCCTGCAAGCAAATTTTCTCCAGGAGGCCCTGCAGGCAACATGTGCAGCAGACTCCATTCCTGCAGCATATTTCCCTGGCAGTGTGCTGACAGATGCTGCTCTGACCAGCAATTCCAGTAACATCCCTGTCTGTCCAGCTGTCAGAGGACTGCTTGAGTATTTTCAGCAAATCAGGTCTAATAGTCTCACCATTTCATCTATGCAAGGTCGTTAGTCCCCAGGTAACTATTGAGACAGACTGTAATTACCTCCTGTCTGCTGCACCATAAATCCTAATTTTCACTCATGGGTCTGCACTGGGGCCAGCCTGGAGCTTTCCTCTGATGTGGTGATCAACTTTGGGGAGCAATCATCTCTCCAGTACTTCTGAGAGAGGATATCTTTTCTGAAAGCTACATCCTCCCACATTGATTTTGTTTGCCTAGAGATAGGAGTTGCTGGAGAAAGTCCTCTGAGTGTATTGCAAGGAACAGAATGGTCCCTGGTGGCTTTGCTATCTGTGGACTCAGTGCCCTTTGACCTGGATCATGTATTTAGGGGCTGCAAATCCTCCCGAAACAGGCAAGTCAAAGCTGGCAGAGCTGGGAACTCCTGCCCTCAGTCCTCTCCCTCTGCAAGTACAAATAAGGCACCTCCCTCAACTGATCTTGTGTGATGTATTTGGCTGCTTACCTTGGCTGGTTTGGCCTTCTGAAATGGCAATGGAACTTGGTCTTTGTGGTGTTTACTGGGCTTGGTTGGGAACTGGAGGGAAGACAGTGCAGAATGGTGCTACCTGTGCCACCCTGGTATCCAAGGATGTGCCAGCTCATGGGCAACAGAGAAATCTCGTGGTGCCCCAGTCAGCTCATCCTCACTCTTCAAGGGCAGACCAATGCAGGCAACTCTCTCTCCCTGCCAAGGACCATCCAGACTGGGATTTGTATGTGAGAAGCAATTGTTATCTGCTCTCCACAATCACTGCAAACCAGATGCTTTTGGAGGCATCTAGGGCTGGGGGAGCCTGTTGTACAAATCAAGATGAATTAGGAGGATGTCAGGATGATCTTTGTACATAATAAGGAGAATGAAACAGGCTGAGGAATATTGGACAAATGGAGAAAGGGAGCAATCAAGGAGAAAAGCTAGTTCTGGGCAGGGATACTTGGCTTGGCTGTCTTCCCTGAAGGCTTGTTCCATTAACGTTTGGATGTTCAGCAAAAGCTGTCTTTGCAGGGGTAAAGAGATAAGCAGAAATGTTTAGTTTAAAAGTAGCAGAGCTCCAGGTTTCAAGTGCATTCTGTCTGGCTTCCTCCTCCTCCCTCAATGAAATACTCTGGCTTTTCTGTAGCAAAACATGTGAGTGAGTCTGGGACATGCCTAGGTTCCCTATGCACATGTGATTCTGCTCCCCTCTTCTGATTTCATCCAGATGTCTTTTTTAATTATTATTATTGTTAAACCGTGCTGCTACTAATAACTTGGAATTGCTCCTCTGAACAAACCCAAAACTTAATTTAGTCTCATTTAATGCTGGCTCCTTCTTTCAACTATTTACCAACCCAGTACTAAAGGATGCATTGTCCAAACCAGGATGATATGAACCTTTCCTTTGCACCTCTGAGGTGACACCTGAAGGTTGCTGTTGTAGTGGTGGATACACTGAGTGTTATGTATTGTTATGAACAAGTCACTAAGAGCCAAACCCTCACAGGTGGGTTGGCTGGCTGCTGGGGCCAGGCCTGGGAAATCAATGGGATGATTTGGCTGAGCTGAGGTCAGAGCATTCAGCATCTCACAAAAATGAGCATGGTCTGTAATTACCCAGAGTCTGCAGTATGCATGCAGGAATCTGACTTCAGCATGCAGAGGTCCTCAGCAGAGGCAGCACACAGACTTACATGTTTCTTCTCAAATATCAGTTCCACTGACTGCAAACTGCCACTGCTGAGTTTATATTGCAAGTTTCAGGGCATGTCTGGAGGGATGCCACCTCTTTGAAAGAGACATCAGCTGTCCACAGAAGTTTTGCTGTAAAGGAATCATGCTGGGTTCACTGCCTTGCCTGGAAATTTTGTGTGAAGCCATGAGGGAGCCTGTAAATGGCAGTTTAGCTTTGTGGGTGAGACCTCTCCATGAGGTCAGATATGAGATAGGTCTGATGTTTAGCACTGGCTACACTGCTGTTTTTAAACTTTGCAGGTATTTTTAGACACTTAAATTGGAGGTCCTGCCATTGAGTTCCATGGAGTACCTGCAGTTCCCTTTGACCATTGGCAGGTATGATGAAGTTTTGGTGCCTAAATGACAGTGATCATCTGTTGCCAGGCAGGTATGATGAAGTTTTGGTGCCTAAATGACAGTGATCATCTGTTGCCAGTTGATACAGAGAAACCAAACATGAGGCAAGCCTCCAGGAATTGTGTTATGTGGTGCTGTGAGAAGTGAACTTGATGATCCAGCAAGTCCTTTCCAGGCCTGCATTCCTTTGGTTCTGAAGCTGGAAACATGAAACAACGTGATTTCTGAGGACCTTGTTAGCTTTGGCTGTAAGTGGTAGCATGTATCTCCTGAGAACCATTCATAACATGAAAAACTTTTCTTTTTTCTTAATGGTAAAACCTAAACACTTTGCTCAACAGTGATTTAATGAGTAGAATATTCCCATTGTCAGGGTCTGATGCTAATAATAGACAGATGGCTGGCAGTTTGAAAATCAGTCAACACAAAAATTTTTGCTATATAAAACCTAAACCATTTTAGCTTGAAAAAATTGAACTGCTTATTCCATGGTCAGATTGTAAATGAACTGGCAGTAAATACAATCTAGCGACAAGATGTGTTTACACTGCAGAAATCTTGAAACACATATAGCGGAAAATGCTGCATCTGATGTTAAGTGAATTATACATACAAAAAAAAAGGAGGTGGGAAGGAGAAGCCTGACAGAGGGTAGGAGCAAAGCAGTGAGGGAAACAGCAAAACCAGCAGAAAAGGGCAGACAAAATTCACTGGCTTGTTTCTAAGAGACAGTTCTGCCAGATTCAGGATTAGGTAACAGTTAAACTGGTGCTCTGTATTGTTTAGAACAGTCCCTAAGAGCAAAGCCCTTACAGGTGTGTTGGTTGGCTGCTGTGATCAGGTGCCCAATCTAACAGTGTCAGATGGTCGCTGATGTCCCTCCTGTTGCTTGGTGGGAGCAGCTCAGTCAGACTGCTAACAGAAATGTCACAGAGCCTGAGTGTTTTGGGGAAGCTGAGGGAGAAGTTGCATCTGGAGGTGTTGCTAAATTATGGTGGCCACCCTTGGTTTGGATCATCTACATTCCAGCCCTTTGTCAGGGGTAGTTCTCAGTCACCAGTCCATTACTGTCAACCCTGAACTCCTGATTTCTCTCCACTGTTATCTCTAGCTTAACAGACTCTGAGATACAAGAGCACAGTCTTTGTGGGGAGCCCAGTGAATCCACTGCTTGGGATTTAGACTAACAGGAATTCCCACAAGAACAGGAAGTTCCCTGGCATTTTCCTCTACTACTTACTGCCTGAAACAAGGCATGAAAAACATGCAGAGTGTGTACTATAGCCTCTCTTCAGAAATCTGTCTCACTGTCTAATACTTATGATAAAGAAGTCCCCTGTGAGGATGGTTATATTAAGGACAAGCACTATGGAAAGAGACAGCAATTTGAGATATGTTTTGTTCTTGTATATGGGAAAAGGGCAGGAGCTTTTCATTGTCACAGAGAGCTCAAGGTGTACAGTGTAATACGCTAGAACAACTTCAGGGCTGCTCTCAAGGCTAAGAACTATGTTTGGCCTCCACATTAAACTGAAACTCCACACTGTGGAAGAAAGAGTGGAAGATATCATGTTGAAAAATGCTGTATGAAAGAGAGCAAGAGATACTGGACCTGCCTGGAGATATAAAACAAGAAAACAATCTGTGTAACAGCATTGGCTTTCTTGCAACCATTCTAAGAGATAATGAAAAATGAGAAGGAAGATTTGGAAATAAACAAAGCAGGCTATGGAAGAACTGCTAGCAGTCTATTATAGAGTATTTATGCAGTAGAATATTATTCATCAGCACTTTATGAGGAAAGCCATTTCCAATTTGAAAATAACAGCAGTGATTAATCCTTAAGAGAAAAAGGTTTCAAATTTAGTCAGTGAAAAAAAAATCAGTGATTCTTTATTCTAGGTAAGATGAACACGAGCTCAGTAACATCACTGGAGATCAAGAGGTGCAAAATAGTGACATGCACCTGCTGAAGAGTCAATTTTGAAGTTAATCTGAGTGTGATGAAAGGATAAGATGGATATACTTCAGAAGAGTCACTGAAACTAGCTAGTACAGCTTACAAGCTGCCATTCACAAAACAACTGGTAGACACCACATGCAGTTTACAATACCGAGTAGATACTAAAGGAAGAGTTTGAAAATTTACTTATTACCTTGATCCATGTATCTGTTTATATCTATTCTTTGAGCCACGTGTTTTTTGACCTCTAAATTATTACACCTTTTCTACTTACAAACATGCAGCATGATGTATTTGAAATAAACTATTTTGAACTACAAAAATAGGTCCAATGGTAGCAGTCTTGCCACCTTGAACACAGTCTGTGTAATAACCCAGTGTATGTCTAAGACCTTCTTGTGCCCATTTGGATTTTGGGAGTGGTAACACCACATGGACTGTGGCTGGGAACAGGCTTGTCTAGCTGCTGTACCCTCACACATTTCCAGAATTCAGGCATACAGTTTGGAAGTAAAACATAAATTACAGCAGAGACAGAGAGCAATTGACAGGTATGAGGAAAGGGAGAAAGGACCTATTGTGTGAGAAGCAGACAGCTCTGCTGACCTGAAAATATATTATTCTATGGAAGCACAAACCAGAGGGTTTGTGGAATTTGCTCTCAATTCACCATGAAAATGCTGGGCTGGGGCAACCATCCATTTGATGTGGGTGGTCCTTAATGCATGTCATAATTTACACTTAAGGCACATATGATCCCTTGAAATTCCCTTCTTAGGAGGACCATAAAAACAGTGTTGCACATGGAGCTCACTGGAGATTTCTGCAAAGCTCCCCCATTGTCAGACATAAACACATCCTATTATTCTAGCTTAGGTCAGAGTTCAATGACTCCCCAAAGCTTATTTCAGTCCTGAACTGATCCCACTGCAGTCCGGGTGGGCAAAGGGGAAGTGTTTCCAGCACAGCTTCTTTGCTGTGGCTGCTCCACTCTGCAATGGGAAGCAAACCTGTCTCCTCAGGCTGCAGGTTAATGCTCAGCTTATCAGTGAAATCACCCTTGCTCACCCTCAGGCTGTTTTCTGAAGGATTTTGCAAGCATTACTGGAGTTTCCTCTTTTCTCTTCAGGAGATCCTGGGATTATCATTAACCTCATCTTCAAGAACAGGAATCAGAAGTAAAAAGATTTCATGCAGGGAATCCTTGTGAGCACAAGGACCAGATCACAGATGTGCCTTTGCCTCTCTGCTGCTGTGAAGGCAGAGCCTGGCCTCTGCTGCACCCCGTGGGCTCAGCCCCTGCTCAGACACAGGTGCCAGGGCTGTGCTGCTGTGCTGCTGTGCTGGGCACTGCCCTGCTCCAGCACAGCCACTGCTGGAGCCACTTGTTGGGCACCATGGTGGATATGTCCCCCTCCTCTAGGCATTGTCCCTGGGCCTGTGCCCAGCTGGGCAGCAGCCAGCAGTCAGGGTGAAGAGCAATCCACGTGGTCTAAACGTGGCAGTTCCCTAGACTGGGGCTATTCCTTGCTCTTTTTACCAAATGCACTGTCCAGGGCCATCCATCCAAAGGTGCTGCTGCCTTTGGGGATGGTGACCTAATGGACAGGTTTCATGGATGGCAAATCAGGAGGCCCTTCCCTTGCTTAAATGGATGAGATGGAGCTGTAGGAGGGTTTACACCTGGACCAGAGGTATGGGCTGCACAAGCTGGGGAGAAAGCACTGACTCATACCCTGGGAGATTAATGGCAAAAGGTTTACTCTGTACTTCATCTCAGCTGACAGGAGGTAAGGCTATCTCTGTGAACTACATGGCTCTCTGATACCAGGAATGGCTCTACAAGAACAGGTAAGAAACATTTCAGCCATAGCTGCAGTTCAGAGGTTTCAAGAGCCAAACAAAGCAATGAAGGAAGAACAGAGAAAAAATCTGACCACAGAATATAAGCAGAATAAAAAAAAGTGCTTCTTGTTAACATCTCAAAACAACTGGATCAGGAGAAAACCATGATATTTTACCTGAAATTGAAATGTGCATCAGGATTTATTTCTCCCTTTTAGTCTTCTGTCTCTCAGAATCAGGCAGTTTGTATCCTTAGAGACAGTCAGCAAAAGACCAGAATGGCAACTGAAATGGAGAGATTGGATCTGGCTCTTGGTAGTATTTTATCTCTAATGGAGAGAAAATAGCAGTGACAAGGAGTGAACATGCACAGTGTCTTTCCCTCCTGTGGTCTTCCCAGGGGAGCTTTCCCTGCTCAACTCGTGACCAACAGGCTGTTTCCCCTCTCTGAAATATTGCCCATTCCCTTCACCAGAAGTTTCCTGTGCTGACTGAAATATTAAGAAGGCCAAACAACATGGGGGAAGTTTGTTTATTTGTAGGGCTGCATATTCATGCCTGGCTTAGGCCCCTCCTGCTGAGGAATTTCAGCTATTTTGCTGGAAATCTGGGGTAGGGGAATTAAGGCCCTGGTGAGAATGGGGGGCTTGTGGTGATGCTGGTGACAGGAGTCAGGCCCAGCTGGTCAGTGATGTCTCCATAACAGTAACAGGGGTCAGTGGAGAGGAGAAACTGTGTGAGAAGGGATCTGAGCCCCCAGGAATGTGCTGTGGCAGGGGGTGGTGGGGCCCAGCCCCATGGCCACCACAGGGGTCACTGAGGCAGCACACAAGGAGGCTGGGTTGTGCACCCTCCCCAAGCCCATCCATGCTCTGGCACCTCAGTTACACCTGGGCAACTCCAGAGAGTTTTGTTTTCCCTTTGAAGATCCCAGACCCAGCTTCCACTGGAAACTCATTGGGAGCCTCCTTGCAGGGCAAGGCTGTGCTGGGAGCCCTGCTCACCATGGCAGGGCCCTCAGCCATGCTCTGAGAGGAGGAGGAGTATGAGGAGGGAAAACAAGGCAGCTGCTTCATCCTGGGGCCAGTATTTCCCAAGGCAGCACAGCAGTGATTAATGCTCAGCCTGGCAGTGGGGCCTCTCTGTGAAAGCCTGGCTGGTGCAGAATCCTGTGGGGCACCTCCTTGTGCCCTTCCCTTGTGGTGAGGGACATTGGCTCCCCAGCTCTGGGGTCTGTGGGGAAGAGCAGCCTCTGTGGCTGCCCAGCAGCCTGCCCTTAGGAAGCCATCACCCAGATCTTGGGAAGCATCTGTGCTTCCTGCCACTGTGGGTTCTCAGCCACACCACTCTCAGTTCTCAGCTGTGTCAGCCAACAAAACTCCTGCCCACCACCAGCCTCACCAGCAGCAGGGACATGGAGAAGGATCAAGCATTGATTCACCAAGCCCTTGGGAGCATGAGATGGCTCAGGCAGCTCTGACTATCTCTGTAAGCAGTTGGCACAGCAGGCTGTATCAATCAGCTTCAAACAACAGTTCTTCTCCAGGTCCAAAGGAAAAATGGGTTTAAAGTGTTGCCTTTAAATAGACAAGTTAAATAAAAATGGTAGCAGCAGAAAACTGCAGCGTGCATGAGGATTGTGATGACTGAAGCATGAGACCTGGCAAAGATTAACACCCCTCTCACACCAAGGGCTGCAAGGTCCTAATAAACTTACACCTGCATTTCTCCTGAAGCTGTAGAGAGACGAGCTTGTGGGTGTTTCAGCACAGAACCAAACTGGGATAATGGGGTTGCTGTGTCTGGTACTATGAAATCATGTTTCTGCATGGCTACCCACTGGAAGAGAGGCTCACCACAGGCTTGCCTCCTGAGTTTGGGATCCCTTTGCCTGTATGCTGCCAAGACTACTCAGAAAGCTGAGGATATTGGGCTTGCATGCTCCTAATTTGTACTATTTCAATGTTTTTTTCGGCTTTTTTTTTTTTTTTTTTTTGCTGAAAGTTTCTACAGAAAATATATTTTTTTTAGAAAATGCCGTGACGTTTCCAAATTTCTAGTGTTGAGTTTGTGCATGCTTTGCAATTAAAATCTTAAATGGTTCCTAAAAATGAAAACAAGAAAGAAAAACCTAATATTTGAGAGAGGGTGGATGTTTTCAAAAGAAAAATTAGCTGTTGCTTCTGCAAATTGATTTTCTGGCAGATGATTATATTACAACCATTTTTCATTAAAAAATAATCTGCTGACCAGCTGTAGCGCATTCATGTTTCAAGAGAAAGGGGAAGACCTCCACGTGCTGCAGTTTGGCTTGGACTGTCAGAAGGTGGGAGGGGAAACAGTAGTCCAGAGGTTTTCCTGAGCACTGCAGAGCGTGGTGCAAGCACAGCGTGGAGGGGTAGGCAGCTCCTGCTGGGCTGGCCGTGTGTGTGGCCTCACACTGAGCACCTGCATCTGCCCCTGGCACCCTGACAGAACAATCCCTACCCCTGGCACCCCAGTACACCGCTCCCTACCCCCGGCACCCCAATACAACACTCCCTTTCCTGGCACCCTGATCCACCACTCCCTACCCCTGGCACCCTGATATACCACTCCCTACCCCCGGCACCCCAATACACCGCTCCCTACCCCTGGCACCCTGATCCACCACTCCCTACCCCCGGCACCCCAATACAACACTCCCTACCCCCAGCACCCCAGTACACCGCTCCCTACCCCTGGCACCCCAGTACACCGCTCCTTACCCCTGGCACCCTGATCCACCACTCCCTACCCCTGGCACCCCAATACACCACTCCCTACCCCTGGAAGGCTGCAGGGACACAAACCCCATAGTCTGAAGGTGTAGGACAGTGGTGCCAATCTGTTCTGCCAGGCTGAAGTCAGGATGTCTGTCCCTCCATGGGGGGGGGAAGTCTCATTAAGAGGTTAAAGAACATTAAGACTTGGAGAGGGAAAACATAAATGAAGTCCCTGAGCTCTCCAGTGACTTTCTGGAAATCACCACGACCATACAAAAGCTTGAAATTCTGTCACATCTTGCTAACATATGATGGAAGGTGATGTAGAGGTGACTTTTGAGGCACCATAGCACTAAAATTAACGCTGGCTGAGTGTGCAGACAGCAGTGGCCCAGCTCTGAGAGCTGCTAAGGCATGTCTGACACCCAGGGATACCCAGGCACAAAAAGCATCTGCAATTCCTATAGTGTGCTGCCAGAAGTGAGAGCTGCAGAATGTCCCAGGATCTGGGCTGGAGGCTCATCGGGGTAGGGTCAGGGCAGGGGGCTGCATAATTGGCAGCTTTCTCTTATCTGAAGTTCTCACTTCATGTTTGGTTTCTTTTCCTGTAGCCCTCTTTGTTTGTCTGTCTGAATGAAAGTGAGCATGTGTAGCTAAGGATCCCAAATTAAAGGCTGCTCTCCTGAGCATCTCAAAGCTGAGTCATTGCTTTGTCCAGTTTTCCACACAGGAATTTTCCAGCTGGATTTTAGTCTGCATTCTAAGCATCTTGGTACCTTTGGGTTGTGTTAGAGCACCAGAGTTACAGAAGAAGAAAAATACTGATCCCCACAGTATTCTGCTAAGTGACCAGTTTTCTGGTCACTTAAAAGCCAACAACCAGCTCTACCTCTACACATTTGTAAGCTAACCTGTGTTTGTCCAGAATGTTTTGTATTTAATTCTAGTGTTAAGATGCTACTGGAGTCACAAAGCCAGTAATGCTGCAGCTAGAGAGAGGCCTGAAGAGGTCAGTTTGTAAACTTGCACTTCTTTGTTCTCCTTTCTTAGAAGTCTGATTTCCAATGTGGTTTTGCACAGAAAGGCAATGAGTACGTGTGGCCCATTCTAACTGCACAGGGGTTTGAGCCAGTCCTGCCCTGATGGATGTCTGCTAAGCCTTGGCAAGCAGCAGCCATGAGCCCTGGAGTTCAGGGAGCTGCACCTGGGTTTGCAGTGTGTGCAAAGGGGTTGGCACTGAGAGAGCATTGCCTGGTGACAGCCTAGGACAAAACTCAGCAAGGAATTCCATTGCAAGTGAGGGGTACAGTGGCAATGGTACCAACATAACACCAAGCAGTCATGCTGTTGGGTTGCATTTTGCAAATGGGAAAATTTTCCACCACTTCTTTGTGACCTACTCATCAGGCTGGTGAATCTGTAGAGGAAGAGAAATATGAGTGTGATAAAAGATGGGAAGCCATGCTGATGCTATTCTCCACACTTACTTACTTGCTCTCCACAAATATTCCTGCAAGCAAAACTCAGACCACAAAAATGCTTGTAGAAAGCTCAGAGCCTCCTATCAGCCCTCCAGGAGTTTGTATTGTGGCCAGTTATCTCCTGTGCTGTTTGCTTTGTTGAGAGCAAGTGGGCACAGCTAAGGGGAGCTGAATCCAGCAATGTCACGGTAGGAATGGTTGGCTTCCCGTGCACCGTTGTGCTCCAGCAATCTCCTCAGAGCTGTCAGGGCAGTGTGCTCAGCAAATACATGCCCTCTGGCTCTGTGCAGCAGCTGAGTGTTGGCACTGGGCTGCCAGCATGAAATCAGGTGCTGACCTGCAGCCCACCTCCCACCACGGGGGCACTGTGCCAGCAATCCTTACTGGGTTACATGAGCTGTGGGCCTGCTGCCAGGAGTTTGCTGTCATGGAGCTCGGAGGGGCTCAGCAGATTTCCCAGGCAGGAACAAAAAGCCTTATGTCCTATTCAAACTTCATTTAGCTCCTAATCTGGGATGTTGTCAGGGTTAGCCAGCACTTCTCCCCCTTCATTATCACTGTGTATCACATGAGCTGCCAGTCAGCACCAGAGCTGGCTGCCTGCTCCAGTTTGCTAGCACTTGGTGCACCCCAAATCTGGCCAAGCTTGCAAGATGATGGTTTTGCCAGTCAATCAGGATATCTGAAACTCACTTGTGGTCTCTGTGCCCTGTACCATCATGTGTGGGAGGAAACAACATTCTAGGAGGTGGCAGGCTCCCAGAGGACTCCAGTTTCACTTGTGTGAGGCAGTGGCTTTTTCTTCCTGTATCTGTACAGCATCAAGCACAGAAAGGGGCCGGGCCTGAGGCTGGTGTACCTGTGTGGCATCTTAATGGTAGTAAACATAGAAGCATGTGATATTTGTCAGGGAAAAGCACAATAATCTACTCTGATTTTTTTGTATTTGGCTATATACATTACTGGGAATTTTGCAAAAATGTAGCCAAAGGAATTGTATAAACTGCCTTAAATGTAAACCAGATACTGTCAATTTAGGGCATTTGTATTGGTGGTGTAAACTGAACCAGAAATGCTGAGCTGTGAGTCCAGGAGGCAGCCAAAATGCAGCCAAAAGTCTTTTCTCTGCATTTAATTTAGTACAAGTGTGACTGGATAGGTACCAAGCCATGATCCTGGTCATGCTCTGAGTAGGGAAACCGTAGGAGAAAGTGACTGGGGACTTTTGGTGAGAAATCACAGATTTTAGATCAAGTTTTATAATGAGGTAAGGAAAGTGGATGAGCTGGTGCCTGGAAAACCTGCCCTGAGGGTTCCTCTGTTACGTTTATCTAAGGATATGCCTGTGAAGTGATGTGCAAATAGAGAGGAGTTCAATCTGCCCATGCCCAAGCAATCTGGAAACCATGGGAGCAGCAACCTTATGCCTCAGCTGACAAACTTCACTCCAGCCTCCAGTTTGGTACCTGAGGACTGAAGCTGCAGAGATGTGTCATGTAAAGGGCCATTCTCCCTCCCTTGGATTCTATATTTGTATTTGAACCCCTGTGGATGGCTACTGTCAGGAGCTGGGTAGGAGTGGTCTCTGGGCATCTGCCTTTTTTCCTGGTTGGCTCAGCACATGTGCTGTGTGAGGATTGAGGCTTTTACAAAAAGAACTTGCAGATGTAGCTCAAGCAAAGCTTTAAAGGTGACTATTTCCAGCATTACATGAGCTGCCAAGGGAGAGAGCTGCATGCTAGAACACTTCTCTTAGAGGTGTGGTCCAAGCAGATCCAGAGGACTGGAAGCCAGACAATTCAGCATGGAAATAAGGTGCAGATTTTTTTACAGTGAAGAAAATTAACTACTGAAATAATTTACTAGAGGCTGTACTGGGTTCTCTATCACAAGTAGTTTTTAATCAAGACCAGGTGTCTCTCTAAAATATGTCTTTCCTCAGCAGAAGGATGGGCTCACCCCACCACAGGTGATGATGCTCTCCAGCCTGTGGGATGCCAAACACCAGCTTGCTTGACTAACATTTCCTTCTGGATTTAAAAACCTATGGATCTTGTGGACAGCAAGAACTGTGTACTCTCTAACATGGAATGTCTCTTGCATCTGGGAAAGCCTGTCAGATTTATGGAGCTGCCTCTTGCAGTTTATGGTAAAAGAAGGTGTTTCTGCATGTGAAAGGCCAGAGGCTGGATGGTGGCTCAGCAGGGCTGCTGAACACTGGGGCCCTGGGTATTTTCAATCTAAGGAAGAGCTGAGACACACTGATGCACCCCACCTGCCTGCTGCTCCAACAGTGGATTTTATGGATGGATTCCTGTACTGGAATTGGTGCCAGGAATGCCACACCACTGTAAGGTGATGGAGCAGGGAAACATGGCTCCTTCTTACCTTCAGGTCAAGTCTGCAGTGAGTATGTGTGAGAGTGAGGGTGGGGAAAACACAAGGGAAGAGGAAACACAGCTCAGAGATGCACTGAGAGCAGGACTGAGTTTAAATGTAAGGTTTCATTCTTATCAGCAGCAACTGGAACCAGCCTGGGAGGTAGACATCCAGGAATGCTGGGTTCCTGTCACACTGGGCAGCAGCTTGACTGCTGCAGGAACTTTAATAAAGTCAGGCTCAATAACTGAAGCTGTTCTGGAGAGAAAATAAAGAAAAGCAAGGAAGATAAAACTGGACCCTTCCCCACCAGAAACTGGCTTTTCAGAGTAATCTCCTATGAGGCACAAAATCCATGCAGTCAGCAGTGCTGGTTCCAGCTGCCCTGAGTCCTGGAGAGGTGACACGGTGCAAACTGAGCTGCAAACGAGGTGAGAGCTGTGGGGCACAACACGTGCTGCACTTGCCAGGCACTGGCAATCCCTTTGCAGAGCATGCTGAGCTCTCAGTAGTGTAGCCATGGTGCTCTTGTTGTGTTCCTACAAATTGTGCATCTCTTTCACAGCTGATTGTTTATCCCTTGGCTGGCTGAGGACATGCACATAATCCATGACAAATAATTTTGATTCAGTGAGCGATCTCTCACTTAACGACCTCTCCCAGTCACAGCCATCTCATTGGCAGGCTTTGCTGACAGATAATGCTCCATTTGGCAGACAAATTCCTGACATTTACAGCTTCTGCTTCAGTTCCAGTAGAAACAGCCTGCATGGCAACACAATCCGACCCCACTGGGTTCCTGGCTCAGCTCATTATCATTAGCTGTTTTAAAGGCAGCCTCTGAAAATCTCTGTGCTTTCCCTCTCAGCACCTCACAGTGTGAGTGCTGTAGCTGGTTCACAGATGGGGAAAAGAAGTGACAGGAAAACAGGCTGGTTCTGGGACCCTTCCTGACAGCCATCACTCACACTGAGTATGTATCTGTGAGCTCTGTCTGAAGAAGGGGTTATGTGTGAACACTCCTGTCATCCCCATGAATTCCAACACACTACCCCATGCATGAAGTGAGAGAAAGTTTTTACTGCCTTGCTTGAGCTGGCTCAGGGCCAGCGGGCAGAATCCTGCTGAGCATCTGCAAATGACAAACTGGAAATGCTGTGGTTCCCTCTCCCAGTGGGCAGTGAATCACTGCTCACCACGGCTGGTAGTTAATGTCCCTGCCAGGCTCCAGCCCCTCTGCACTCCTGCCTGGATCCATTGCTGGGCTCAGACTGCAGCCCCTGGGGTGAGCAATTCATGATGCCCACTCTGCCTTCAGTCTACTGCCCCAGGAATGGGGGGAGTCAAGGAACTCTGCCTCTGACATTAATGCTTCTGACTTATTGGCTTGATTACATTCCCTGGCTCTGGATCACTCTTAAGCCTTAGGGAGATGGATCAGATTTCCCAAGATGCTGAAGTGCCTACAAAGGTAGGTGAGCTCCTATCAAGACCTTCAAATATTCCAAACTGGCAAGCCAATTACCCCACAAGATCTGCTTTTTCTGACTCTGTGGGAGGGGGTCAGTCTCAAAGGAGCCAGACAGATCAACATTTGCATGAAATAATGAGCAGCTGATTGTTCTCTAACTCACCTGTGTACCTTATAGCCACAGCTTTTGCAGTGTTACATTCTTGCTTTTTGATGCCTTTATTCAGCCCCTTGGTCTGATCAGCACCTGATGTTGAAACCATGAGTTCAAAGAGAGATGTGCACCCAAAGAGCTGTGACCCCAGGCCCTGAGCCTTCCAGAACAGACTCCTTTAGCCTCCACTGTTTTTGTTGCCTTTTGTGCCATTAAAAAGCTGACTTCATTTTTAAAACCAGATTAAATAAGCAATCCCTGTGTTTTCTGATGGCTGTTTTGAGCTTTTCTGAAAAGCACAGAAGAGGCCACCAGAAGCAGCTCTTTTCTTTGTTTTGCCATCGCATTTGAGCCTTGCCTGTGATCATCTGACAGATCAGAGTAGAACATCTACTGCTGCACAAATTGTTCCTCTTCTTTGCTCCTCATGTCTTTCCTGGCTGAAGTCCTCCTTTGGAAGGCAGGAGACCAGGAGTGCCCATGTGCAAATGATAAGGATTAGGAAGTCCCAGATTCCTTGCCTGTCTTTTCTTCTTGCACCAACTAATGCCCAGAAATATTGCTGACAACAAAGAAAAAAATTTCTCAGGGCAAAACTGAAACTCTTTTGAACCAAAAAGCATTCCTGTAGCTGGAAATCACTCCAATAACTAAAAAAAAAAAAAAAAAAAAGTTGTACAGATTTATATTTTTCAATTAAAAATTGTCACCTGAATGGAGATAGGTGACAAACTTTCATCTCCACTGAAAGCCTCTGCCACTTCAGTGTCTGGCCAGGTCTGACTCTGCCCTGGTATTAAAAGGTGTTTGTTGGATTTGCTTAGGAATCTTCAGAGGAGAGGTTTATGTGCCCTGTGTCCACACACACACTTGGTGGCCAGGTGCCTGAGTTGTGCCTTAGGACAGGGATGCTTTTGGGGCTGTCCCCAGGCTGAGCACTGGCCCCTCACACACCAGTCTGCTGAGCCTTTTTTTTCTCCTCGCAAGGCTTTGATATTTGCGTGTTGGTGTTTTTATTATTCCTGGGATATTTCCAGCCCCCTGCATGCTGTCTGGCAGAACAGTCCCTGCAAATTCCTGCATTTATAGTTTCTCCTCCATTTTCACCCTCTGAATGCAGAAATGTTTTCTACAGAGGAAATAAAACCTATGTGCCCTGAAAGCTGCAGTCACAGACTAACCTGAGAACAGTGAAGCATATAAATATCTCTGCACAGTGTTTTGTGCTGCAAATAGGCCAAAATCAATGGACATGAGAATGTTTCTTTTATACTACTTGTCTCAAATGCAGGACTAAAAACATTTTTTCATGGCAGATGGGTTATAGTGCTTTCATTTTGTTTACATGGCTGAGAACATGACCCATCTCACTTTTCATAGCTGCCATCTGTTGGTCAAATTCATTCCAGTGCAATCAACCAGGCCATGGTTTTGGGTTTTGTTGGGTTTTTTTGTTGTTGTTATTTATTGGTTTTAATTTGTTTTGTTGTGGTTTTCATTATTATTGTCTCTGGGAATTTAATTCTGAGGTTTTGGATCAGTGAGTAGAAAAATGTTTTCTCCTATCTTGCAATGGCTGCTTGAAAGAGCTTGCTGATAGTAGAAAATACTCTCTCTTTCTGCTTGCTTGCAAGTTTTTAAAAAAAATAAAGCAACCAAAACCAAACCTTTGAACAGGTGAGCACTCAGTCAAAGTAGTGGAATGATGGATTTGAAGTCTTCTCACAATGCTTTGTCCAGGTCAACAGAGGACAGTAATTAAAAGATCTGTATCAACATGGCTCAGGTTTCAAGCAAATTAAGAATTCTTCAGGCTGAAGAATGCCAAGAGCCTCTGTCTCTTGAAAAAGAGAAAGGTCACATATTGTTCCCTAAACTAAAGCTTCTTTCACAAATTCCACTACACTAAGATCACATTCACTCCATTCTTACTAAGTAATGATTTGCTTTGTTTATTTTTATCAACAATCCTTTTCTCTGGCTTGTAATTATGTTTTCATAGAATCCTTAAGGATGGAAAATACCTTCAAGAACATTGAGGGGGGGGCACAGTTTGTTAACAGGAGGTTCTTTGGGAGGAGGGCACCAAAATTATTCAAATATCCAGAGCAGAAGAGCAAATATTGTGAAAAGAAGAGTTTCAGTTTCTATGGTGATAAAATATTTAGAAGTGATTCTACTGCAGGCATCAGAGTAATTCAGATACAGGCAAGAAGCAAACCATGCCCTCTCCTTTCGCAGTATGGCCAGCAAGAATGTGCTTTCTGTCCCATGTGGTGTAGAGGAACAGGATGGAGAGAATTGGCCTTTGTTTTGAAAGCACTGGAAAGCAGAGGCTTTCAAAGCATTTGCAGGGAAAAGCTATAATTTAAGAAGATTGTAGTAGAGATTTTGGTTAATTTAGTTATTCAATTACCTATAGAAAATGGAGTTTACCATTTAGGAAAAAAGGTTGAAAGAGAAAGAAAAATACCCTTCTGAAGATGTTGGTGGATGTTGGTTACAGACTGACATTATTTTTAACTTCTACTGAGAAATTCAGACTGTATCTGTGTATTTTTAAAAAGTCCTTAGGGATCTGCTGCAAATTTCTTGTACTTTTGGGGAGGGAATGTGATTACTTTTTTTTTTCCCTAAACTAGAAACTGGTCATATACTGCTTACTAGTTTTTAGGTGCATTTATATTTCTATCAAGCAAAGTTCTGTTAATTACTATAATAAGGCCTGTGTTTATTTTGCCAGAAACCCCTGTTCTTGTTACAAAAAAATCTCAGAGGAAAAACATCTGGTTTGGAAAAAAAAAAAAAAAAGCCAAACCCACTTGCTTAAAAGCATTCGAGCTTTTTCAACCTTTTTAAGAACAGGTTGGGGAAAAGTAATTGAACTTTAAACAATGTGGCCAACTGAGAATAAAGGCAACAACCTCTTACACTGGCTTCACAAGCAGGGGGTGGTGATGGTGGTGCTCTTCCAGCGTTAAGTACAAATTGCTCCTGAGATTTCCTATCTCGAAGATCTTGGTTAAGGTAGAGCAGCTCTTTGATAGGAACCTGCCCAAAACACCCAAGCACAACTCTTCCGCCCTAAGGAAATGTTCAGTGAAGTGAAACTGAATCTCACAGCCAGGTAAGGACCAGTGGGGAGCTCACAGTGCAGAAACCCAGGTCAGGTTAAACAGGACCCTGTCTCACATTTCACGTAGCTCCCCTGTCCGTGGCTGGGCAGAGGTGGGCACCAGATGAAAGGGGAGGAGCTAAAATGGTGAAAGGGGTGATGACAGACAGACAATACCCCTACATTCCTCTTGAGATGCATTTTCAAATCTGTCTGGCATTTCAGGGGTTGTTTTCCTGTGAGCATTACAAAAGGACATCCAAGCAAGGTGAGATCCTACACTTGAAAGGTCAGGAAGAAGAGTTTATCAGAAAGGTACATTGGACACGTGTGGTAAAGTGTGGCTGTATAAATTAAAAAGCTGAATGAGCCTCCAAAGAAAGAGGAACTATCCAGACTCTATACCAAAATCAGTGGGTTCTCTGGGTTTTCCTTTTCTCTCCCAAGCAGAAGGTATTTTTCCACTGGCCTGAACTCCTGATCCAAATGTTTGCAGATCTGCAAGTGGATGTCTTTTGTTACTCCCCAGATAGTACTATTTTTAAAATCTGGATCATCTATGGAAAACAGGACTTAGATGCAGCCTTTGTAGAAACTCTGCTTGAGGCAGCAGAGTGTGTCTTTTAAAATGTTCTTTCACCCTGTGGGTGTTGTTCACCTGCAGCCCTAGAAATAAAGCCATGGCTGTATCCATCCTTCCATTGCTTTCTGTCTGGTTCTGTCTAGCCAGCAGTGCAGTGTGCTTTGGCATGAGCCCTCCAGACCCAGAAACATCACTGCAATGTTGCAGGGTTCTTCCTCTGCAGCCCAGGGTTGGGAAGCACATCCACCCTGTCACTTCCTATGTCTGCTGACATCTGTAATGTAGAGAAATGAGGGACAGAGGTATTTGTCCAGAAACTGAGCCTTAAAACTAACTTTCCTCATGAGAATCAAGTACAAGTTTCAGACAAAATTTTCAAGGCATGCTGTGGTATGGATCCAGTCTATCTACAAGATTGCCTGTAGCTCTGGAATAAAGACAGTGAAGGGAAATCCTTTCCCAAACCACAGTGAGACTTTCTGGTTCTCAAAGAGAACTCCTTTTTCTGGTGATGCCTTCTCAGGAATGGAGATCTGTCCATGCCATCCTCCATGGCAGTAGGGCCTCAAATGCTGCAGCATTACTGCTGATACCACCAGGCTTTAAAAATTCCCTGTACTCTTTGACAGGTGAGGGCTAGGGGGATTTTACCAAGAAATCCTTCTCAGAAGAATTTTAGCTCAGTCAGTTGATGAATAACATAAACTTTGGGCTCAGAAAATAATAGGAATTAAGGTGATCAGGGATTTACAGTCTGCATTCCTAAAACTCTAGAGGGCAAGGTATTAGGTGGAGGCCAGAACCATTTATTTTAGTTATATTAAATGGAAACTCTAGACACTGTCATTCTGCCTGTTCCTGCTGCTAACACCACCTGGCAGAAAGGTTAAAAATATCATTATCTGCAGTTTACTTCTCTCCTTTTAAAAATCCTTCAGCCTTCCAGTCAGAAATAGGCACAATGCCATGGGCTCCAAGAGACCAGGCTCAGATGAGGAAAACCAATCAGATACAGAAAGTGATTGCAAACATTTTTCATCTGGTTATCTGGGTAATCCTTGGAAATGCCAAGAGGATACAGATGAAAACAGTCTGCTAAAAGGGATGACTCTGCTAAAAGGAATATTTTTCAAAAAGACACAGAGCAGCTGTATTCATGAGTCTGTTGCTCAGGTAAATGCTGGCTTACCCCCTCCTCCAGCCCAGCAGCAGCTGACCAGGACCAGGGGAGGGACCGTGCCTGGGCAGTGGGCACCAGGGCTCCACAGCTCTTCCAACAGGTCTGTGATCTTCTCCAGGGCACTGCACATTCCTCAAGCCCTGTCCCTCACCCTGTTCCCATGTGTTTGGTTGTTGTGAGGAGTTTTCCCAGCTACATGGCAGTTCCAGCCAGTGGGAGCTCAGTAGGGCTGCATTTGGGATTGTACGGAGTTGGTGAGAGTTTAAGGAGCAAAGAGCTACTCTAAAACATTTCCTGGGGCCTCAGAGCCCCAGCAGTTCCTTACAGCTCTGCCTCAGGGCTGACTCTGCTGCATCTGAAAAATCTGCCACCCCCAAAACTGCAGGTGAAGGAGGAATACAGGAATTTTCCCTTTATTACTGAAAAGCCTTGAGACAGTTCCAATGTTCAGTATCTTGGGAGAAAAAAATCCTTGCAGGTGTATGATTCTCTTCATTTACAGCACTATGGAGTGAAAATGTTCCAGGAGGCTCCCTGCTCCCTTTGGGAGGCAGGAGATGTGTGTGCCTACTTGGAATGGCAGCTCATGTTCAGTGAGGGGATCACTGTCATTTTTCCTGTTGCTCTGTCTGCACAAGGTCTATCCAAACTCTTGACCTCCACCCCACTTAGTAAACCAGGGAGGCCAAAATTTTCTCCCTGGTTTTCCCTGTAAGGATGACACTCCCAACATCTCTTTTAGCCTGCTAAAGCACCACACCCACCAGGAACAATAAATTCATCTTAAAAATAAACAGCTGGCCATAAAAGTGTCCAGAAAAACCCTGGCCTCTGCTCTTCTGATAGCCTAGGGGTCTCAGTGCAAATCACCCTTGCTACCTACCCCCAGTGAATACTCCCTGCTTGTCAGCTCAGCTAATTGTTTTGGAGTGGATGCAATACATCTCCTGCCAGAAGAGGCTTGTGAGGCACATGATGCTGTAAATGATCTCCTGTTTGTCTAATCTCTTCTCTTGCTGCTATCATTGTACATATACACAAACTGCCTTTACAGCCTCCCTCCAGCCACTGCTCTGGTGACAGGCTCAAACTAGTCCTTGCTCATTTTACAGCTACAGGCTTGTTTAAGGAAATGGATGCAATAGCAGCAGGCTGCTGTGGTCTCGTGTTGTGCTCTCCCTACTCAGCCTGCTTTTCCAGGTGATGATCTTTGCAGAATTCCTCTGGATTGGACAGCTGCTCAGCTGGAACACAGGGCTGCTGTTCTTTGTTCATTTCGCACACACAGAGACAACCCTACTTTAACTCAACATATGGAAATAAGCCATAAAAATCAGATTAACATATCCAATTCAGAGGCATGTACAAGGAATATGTCACCCAGGAGCTGGCTCCTGATTTCTGTGGCTGAGATGGCAATGCAGCTCACTAGAAGACACTCAGGCAAAGCTGAAGCAAGGTGGGACATGAACACACCACCCAACACCCAAGGAACATTCCTAATGCAGGGGCTTAAGCCACAAGTGTGGCTTAGTGTGTAGGCCAGCACTAGAATTGACCTTTTCTTTGTGTTGCCTGAGAGAAATGTGAGACCAAAGAAGGTTTTTATGACAGTTATAATCTCCCTATCACTTCTGCAGCCAGTGACTGGGCAGGCGATTAAGTTTTAATTGAAAAATTGGAGGGAAAGGGGGAAAATCAGAAAAAACAAACATTCAAGTCAGCAAGTCACATCAATGACAGCAGCTAATGTTTCTAACATGAGCTTTAAATCCTCCAGCCTTCCTCCAAAGCAAACATATTATGCATTGTTCATAATGCTCTTTATTGGAAATATTTAGCCATCCAAATAGTAGAAGTACATTCAATTATTTGCTCAGAGCCTGGATCAATATCAGCATTTCATCATATATCAGCAATTCATTTTAGGAGAGATATATTTAGTTTTCATTCTAGAGATCAGCTGCACAAAACTGTTTGAGATTTTAAACTGGGCATCTTGGTTTCCTGAAACCAATATCTGAAAACAAGGAGCTGGCTGAAGGCATCAAGGTTTGTGATGGTGGGGAGAATGCATCAGGGCATTCCTGGCAGAGAAAGCACTGCTTCAGCACAAAGATCTGTGTGAAGGCACCTGCTGAAGTGATGGGATTTTCTCTCCCATGGTGTCCAAGAGGTGCCATGGGCTGCAGCCTCTGCCTCAGGCCGTGGGCCACAGTTCTGTGCTTGTGCCCCAGGCTGTGGCTGTGCCCCTCACTGCCCTGCCCATGGGTAACCCCAGGAACAGTGCCCAGAGCTTCCTGAGGGCTGGGCACCTCTCAATGGCCTTCATCCACCCCCTGGTTAAGGCTCCCCATCTACTGCAGACAGCCATTAACTGGGAGGGATTGATTGTAAAAGCATAGAGATGTACAAGGGGGGCAAGGCTCTCTTTAAAGCATTGCTGGCACTGATGGCAATAGGAAATTACATTTTTAAGGCAGAAGGAAAATGATACATTCAGTCATCCCAGTCCTCCGGAGAAGGGAAGCAGTTAATGAGTCCATGTCCAAATATATCCTTCACTGCCTGTGAAGACATGTTTGAAGAAAATCCAAAGAGTGCCCAAGCTGCTCTGATTTTTTCTTTTGAGGAACCAGCCCAAATCCAGCTCATGTTGGAGACTGTTTGCTGTTTGTGTGAGGTCCCAGCCCTGTCCCTGTGTTGGCAGCACCAAGCACACCCCCACTGTTCCTGCACAGAGGCTCCAGGCCCCTGAGAAGAGCCCACATGGGAGAGCTCAGCTCTCTGCATGGCTCATCTATGGTGAGGGTGGGAAGGGCTCTGCCTAGGGACTGAGGAAATACTGACCTTGGAACAGGCTGTAGGCTCCTGATAATCAAGAAGTTTACCATGGTTTTCAGTTCATTTTTGTTAGGTGCCTCTTACATTATGAAATTACCAAGGATTTAACAGGAAGGCTGCTTTTGCACTGAAAGTACACATGAGAAAACCTTATCTTTTAACCTTTGCACCACAAACTAGTTTTTAATTCCAAATGGTCTTTTTTCCACTCAGTTATTCAGGAAATATGGCGATTTTTCCTAAGATCCTGGGCGAAGGGACTGGAATAAAAATTATATTTCTATATTCATAAAGAATAGAATATAACAAATGAAATTTCAAGCCATTTCACCCTTTGCTTTGAAACTTTTCATGCATCCCTCTGGATGCCTCACATACAGATGGGGTTTGCAAACTGCTGCTGGGGCTTCTATCTTATATACAACACCACTGTGTATTCCAATACCAGAATATGTATTTGCCATCTCAGCAGTTGTAAAGAGGGCTGAGACCATTCTGGGCAGAGAGTGGCTTGTGATTCTCTGCTGATAAATAAACATCTCTGTTTCCCTTTTGCAGTATGCAACTTGATGGTAAGGTTTCAAAGAAAAGTTGAGCTGACATCAAAAAAAAGACTCTCCAAGGCAAATAAAGAGAGATTTATTTTCTTATTTAGGATTCTCAAAGGCTCCTTCTCTGTGCCCGTTCTGCACACAATTGTTTTCAGCATTCAGGAATGCTTTCATTTAATGTCTGAAATAGCTTATTGTATCTCTTGGTATCTTTATTTAACTGTAAAATAAATATCCTTTCCTTAACAGGCCTTAGGATATGGGGTTTGGGGCAGCATGTAAGTAATTGATCCAGAATATAATTTTTTTACTTGCTGTACTTTTAGACACTGCTTTTCATCAAGCTATTCTCTGTGTCTGGGTCTCCTCATACAAGTTTGGTCAGTATAATTCTGTAAAGATGTAATTTTGTGTTAGTTACATCAACTGAGCTTTAAAGTCAAGGATGTGATGTTTTTGTATTGGTACAGCTTACTTCCCTTGGAGCAGCACAAAGGGCAGGACGTGCTCTCTGGCACTGGTATTGGGGTTGCTGCAGTGGGCAGGGCTGTATTCATGCAAGTCTGCTGGGGTGGTTATGGGAGCAGGTGGAGAAATCCTAATTACTGAGTGTGATCTACCGAGGGATTATCTCTCAGCTGCTTCACCAGGCCCACACTGCTCTTGGGAACAGAGCAAGAAGGATAGAGGGCAGGTCTACTCTTGATTGAAACTTTATGGCCTTCTCTGAAGTCTGTTTTTTTTCCTGAGGAAAAAGAACAAACCATCCCCAACCCTCTGGCACAAGCAGCTGCTGCTAGCATTACTGAACAAGGCAGAGTGCAGAGGTTATGACGCTGCTGATTTTTGAAATTTTGTTTAAAACTAAATTTAAAAAGTGCTGCTACAACAATGCTGGTGCTTGCTGTGCTAAGCTGCAGACAGTGGCAGGCAGGGATGCCTGTCTGTGAGATGAATTCCTGCACAGTGATAATTGGTTATCACCATTTCCTGCGTGGCTGTGTGAATCGGGGCTGTCTGTCAGCAGCTTTCTGTGGTGACAGATCGATGCTGGAAAGACAGATGGAGGGAATCTGAAGTGAGAGACCTTCCCAGCTGTAGGGGAGGCTGAGCTGGACAGATTTACAGTCTGCTTCATTCTCTTTAGGAGTGATGCTTTCCTGAAATGCTTTTCTCTGTACATGTGATATTTTGGCATTAGGTTGTCCCCCAGGTGCTGTGTTAGCTGCTGGGAACGAGAACTGCAGCATCTCAGCTCAGGTACATCCTGGACAGCTGTTCCTCAAAACCTGCCTCAAGGTGGGAGGATGTTTTACCCCATGATCTAACTTTTGAAGCCTGAGGAGAAGACAAATCAGAAAGATGCAAAGGGAGCTTACACAATATCTGTAGCCAGACAAAGATTGAAGCTATAGCTTAAAAATAGCTGCATTGTGCTTTGACTACAGCTTATCAAAATATTTACTATATTCCCCTTGACTTTAAGTAGTTTTGGTGCTTCTCTGTGTTACCCTACATAACTAATTTATTGCAATTTGAGTACACCATTGCTGGTTTTGAACTCAAACAAATGGTTTTAGTGGTGATTTATGTTTCAGAAATAGGAGCTGCATAGTACTGGAGAGCTATCCTACAACAACAAACCAGCCCAGGCAGCGCAGTCCTCATAATAATGCTGTTTTGTGGCTGCACAGATTAGATGTTCAGCCTTTTTAAGATTTCTATGCTTTCTTTGTGGCACTGGAATTGCTAAAGATGAGGTGGTTTAAGGCTACAAGCAAGGCAGGGATGCTGGAGAAAAGCAGTATCTTTTATTAGTCTTCACTAACTGAAGGCTTGTCCAGTTTCTCCAGCTATGTCATTTAGTCTCCCCTTCCAAGCCTTTATTGTGGACTTCATAAAACGGGGCTTATATTTAAAGGAACTAAAAAATTATGTTGCAGTGGAAAGCTACACACTGCAAAAAATTATCTGAGAGGTTTTGATTGCTTTGCACTGCAGGAATTGGAGAGCTCAGGCTACTTATCACATTGAGACAGATAGTGGAACTTTGCTAGTAGGTGCTTTGTGGGAAGAACCCAATTGTGAAGGGCTTTTTACCCTTGCGAAGTTGCAGCAAGAACCACTGCTGGAGATAATATGTGAACTAGAAATAATGACATTTTTAATGGTATATTGATTTCCATGAGCTTTCCTCTACATTCAGCTTGCAGGCTCAATGTGACAAACTGACAGTACAGGACTTGTACATCACATTGATGGATCCTTTCCTCTCCTATAGAGGAAAAGTTTACAAATTAGTTAAAAGAGCATGGGATTAACTCCAAGGAGTCTGAAGTTCTGCAGTGTCTCTGAGGCTAAGGAGGACACAGATTCCTGACTCTGTGTTTGCCATCCTCCTCCAGTGGTAATGAAATACCATACAGCCAGACACACACTATAAATAATGAATGACCTAAAGAGGAGATCACTAAACATTGGAGGGATTTAATGGCTGGCCTAGGATTTAGGAGACGTGCATCAAAAGATCTGCTCTGTCCAAGGAAGTTTGTAGCTCTTCCCTTCCCTCACATTTATCTGTGAAGGCAAATGCATTAAGGCTTGTAGGAAGCTCATGTGCTGCAGAGCAACGGCCAGGAGCTTAAGAACTAATCAAAGGATGTGGACATACAATAAACAGCTTGGTGGCTGATTAGGAAAGGTTTTTAAGAGGCTCCAAAACCTTTCTGCTGAAAAAAGCAGAATGAACAGCCAGTCTTACTGGCTGTTCAAAGAAAAATTGTCCAAGCACCTCTGGCACAAGCACCCAGTGACATTCTGCCCTGCCATCTTCTCCTGTGTACACTTCCTCAGGCAGCAGCACCAGCCTGGTGAGAGCATGGAAATCAGAGAGGGAGAAACAGCACAACACTGGCTGGGAACTGAAGAGCATCAGCCCATAGCAAAGCCCCATGTAAAACCCACTCAAAGTGAAGCAAGAAAGAGAGTACACACTTGCAAGTTTTCCTCTCTTCTGATTTTACCCTGCCTCCTGGTTTCACTCATCCCCAGGAAAAATAATGAAGGTCCTTTGTACCTCACACAGTAACAGCCTTGTTGGGACAGACCAGTTTGACACCCACAAATGCTGAAGCAAGTGAGTTGTACCAAATGCTCAGTGCTTAGCAGCCCCTTTCCATCTGACTGTGACATTGGAAAAATTGTATTGCCCGATGCCCTTGACTAGCTGAGAACCAGCAGTGCAATGGATAACACGTCTGATTACAAAGGTGTAGGCAGGTCTCCCTGCCCTGGGCAAGCTTTTATCCACCTTGGGAATATGAGGTGGTTCCTACTACTTGTAAGATTTGTCTGGATGGGATGCCTGGCAATAAATGCCATCCATGGCAGGAGAGTTCTGGAGACCTTGGCTTGTATGTTTGAGGGTACAGGTTTGCAATTGAGAGGCAGCAAGCAGGAGGGCAGGGATTACTGATGGTAGCTGCTCTCAGTCCAGTCAGCAGCACAGTCCCCAGCCCCAGAACAGCCTGGGCTGGGGCTGCAGCTCAGCTTTGGCCTCTGCCTGGCTGCTGTTCCCAGCCCATTCAGGCAAGGTCTGATCCACAACCTGCTGCAATCAGTGGGATTCCCAGCTGAGTGGGGAGCTGCAGATCAGGGTCCTGCTCACAGCTGCTGCCTCTGGTGAGGCTCCAGCTCAGTCAGAGGGAGCTCAGACACACAGGAGCTCACAAAACAGGCCACAAAATCTGACTGCCAGGGGCCCTCTCCTGCCAGGGAGAGGCCCCTCTGCTGCTGTGCTTCTGTTGAGGGGTGTCAGGTGCCTGCTAATTATGGCTAATGAGGAATTTAATTGCCCTCAGCACAGGACTGGCTGTGCAGGCAGTGTGTGTGCAGGCAGGTGGCAGCTGGGGGGTTACCATGCCCTCTCAGCCCACACACATGGTGACAAGGGGCCCTTCCCTGCCCTCGGCACTGGGGAGGGGCTGTCCCAGCCCCAGCACACCCACGGGCCCTCCTGTGTTCTCTCCTCCTCTAGGGGCCCTGGGATGGGGTCACCCTTCCTGCTGGGGCCTGCCCCTCTGTTCAGCCTGGGCCCTTGGGAGGGCTCTTGGCGAGGTGTGTGCTCCTGCAGGGGCTTGGGTTGTGCAGAGGCTGCTTCTGTGAGCCCTGCGGGCATGGCAGGAGGAGGATGCTGGGGTGCCTAAGTGGAGAGGGGCTGGGAGCCCTGCAGACAGGCTGGGTCCCTTGCTTTGGCCTGTGATGGGTTTGCTTTGATCCAAATGTTCTGCTTGGTCTGTGTGTTTGGGGCATGGAGCAAGGGAGGAAGGAGCTGCTGGAGGAGCATGCACAGGAGGGCAGATACTGGCTTGGGTACTCTGTTTAGGAGCACATTATCCTTTGTGTAATGCACCAGCCATGTCCCAAACCCATCTGTGATGTCAGTGTTTCTCCATGCTGACCCCCAGCACTGTGCTCTGTCCTGTGTGCCTCCCCTCTTCTCTGTTCTGTAAATAACATTCATGCAGTCCCTCTACTCTTGCCCATGTACCTCCCCTCAGAAAAATGAGTCTGCTCCTTGTTTTGTGCCAAAGATAGCAGCTAGTTCCAGGTAAATTCCAGGTGAGCAAGGAGATGTATAACATTTCAGGTAAATTCCAGGTGGGCAAGGAGATGAAACATTGCATGTTTCAGAGAGGCATGTTATATCCTAGAAGAAACCTAGTTTATCTTCTAACTAAATTTTATAACTTAAAATTACTCTTTCCCAGTTTGCCAGCTCAGTCACCTTTTTCTTTAAAAACAAAGGCAAAACCTCCCTCAAAAAGTGCAAGTCCCATATGAAAGTTGTCCTTAGACAATTCAGGATGTGTTTTATTCTTTCCTGGAGGAAGCTGATATGCAACCAGGATTTTGTAAAAGCCCATCACTGAATGGCCTAACAGGAGAGAAGGCATCTGTGTGTGTGTGCTTGGCTGTGTGACTGAAATAGCTGTGCTGGCTGCAGAGCATGGCTGTGGGCTAGGGCTGGGTGTGATTTACCCTCAGCAAAACCAACTGGCTCCAGCAAAACGTCCTTGTCTGTTTGATTTCATATCAATTGAGGCTGTTTGCACATACTTGTTGAAAACCGATGAGGTTTGGATTTAGCCTGACAGGACATGGCCAACAGCATTTTAGCATTTCTAGCAGCTTTTTTTTTCCGCTGCTAAGAAATTCTGAACCACCTAATCTGACTAGATGCCTGAATTCTTAAAAATAAATAAATTAAAAAGGCAAGCAGCAAATAGAAGGAAACAGGATGATTTCAACAGCTACCAGGTGGTGGGTTACAGGCAATGCAAATGCCCCCACGTTACAGTCTTTGTTATAGATGTACAGCAGGCAGCCAGCAAGTCCTGAGGGAAAGGCCAGAGGCCAAATTTTGATTCTGGTCTTGCTTGTGTAAGGCTAGAAGAAGCCTTTGAGCCTGGAAAAGTTTAAACAAATTGTTTTGAGCAAGTCAAACACACTCTTTCAGGAACCCTGTTTTGCAGGCAAAATATTGCAACTACTAAGCTATAAGGGCTGTATTGAATATTTGCTTTTCTGTAGGAGTACCTCATTCAGTCATGCTTTTAAAGCTCTTTTCAGAGGCTGGCAGGCCAGAGCCATGCTGGGGGCTGTGCAATAGCCCTGCTGTAGTTCACCTCTGATCATGGCATGGCTGACACTGTTGTGACACACAGGCACAGGGGAGGCTGGAGCTTTTATGTGCTCTGAATACAGGGCTCTGGGATGAGTCTCAGCTGAGTGCTCCTGCAAAATGCAGGGGCAGCTGAGCACCACAGCACAGAAAAGAAGGAAAACCTTCCCCATGCAGAGATGCTCCTTGTTGAAGAGTGGCCCAGTTGGAGACAGATCACCTGCTTCAGTCCCTTGCGTTACTCCTCCGTCCAATAACTCTCTTGAACTCATTCTGCACACTGGCCTTGTCCCCTTCCTGCTCTGGAATGAGTTCATTTTTAGCACTTCCCTTCTGCAGGTCACCTGTGGTTTTGGCTTTGGGGTGTGGAGTTGGTGGAGATTGCCTTGGCAATGTACAGGGTGGGAGTCCATCAAGGCAGATACATTTCTCTGCTCTCTGGAGAACCTATAAGATGTCTGAGAGTTATTTGGTGCCTCAGATTTCCCATCTGTGGGATAGAAATTGAGAAGGCAAGCACATGTATGTTAGAGGTCATGTAATACCCAGTTTCCTCAGGCAAATACAGCTGGTGCAGCTTAAGGTGGTGCCAAGGCTGTCCTGGATCACTCATGGCTACTGTGGATGTATCTGCAGTTAGGGGCACTTCACAATGCCCCTTCCCATAGATGAACTCACCCTGAGAAGGCTTAGGTGAAGTTTGAAGCTTGTTTGTGGTTCAGCCTCTTGTGACAGACCTGGAAGTAAAGCAAGCTCAGACTCTGCTGCCAAGGCAGCCAGGAGGGTTCTCAGTGTGTGGCTGAAAAGGCAGTGCCCCAACATCTCCAGAGCTTGTCACTGAGCTTGCAGTGGAGAGGGATCCCAGCCTTATCTGCAGGATGAGAGCTCCGTGCCACTTCCTGTTCTCACGGAGAGTGTTTGAGCCTTACCCTGCCTGTATCTGCAGGAAACAAGAGGGCCCACAGCCTCTCAGCACTCCCATCAGCATTGGCACTGATCCTTAGCAGCTCCCCACTGTGGCTGTAGGCACCAGGAAATTTGTTTGGGAGTGGTTGCCACATCCCAGAGCACCTCTAGGTCTCATGTGCTTCTCCATACACCCAGCTGGTTTTGAGCTTCAGGGCAATGGTGACATGGACACATCTCTTGGAAAGGCCTTGTGGCCATCCTGGCTAGTAAAGAAAGAACATTTTATCAAGGTAGAGTTGAAATTCTGCAACAGGCAGAAAGCTGACCTGTTATTCTCATGTCACCTGGGTGACAAGTGAGCAGCTGTCTGTGGACACCTGATCTGAGCAGCATGGGCCTCCCTTTCTGCTGGCCTGGGGCTTTGCACCCTGTCACTGACAATTTGTCATGTTACACGTAGATCTAGGAGCTGACCCTGTGTAACACTGCCCAAAGCAGTGCAGGGAATATATTGGGGTGGGGTGGATCCCAATCAAAAACATGTGTGGTATATCTTTGCCCTAGTCAAAACTGTCCTGTCTGGAGACACATCTGTCAAAAGAGAAGGCAGTTCATTAAATGCTGAAGTGTCCCTGGGCTGGTGGGTCCTGGAGCCTGAGAAATGCAGGGCCTGAATTCCCCTGTTTTACAGCTGTGGATATGGTATGGAACAAAGAGCCAGGACAGGGCTGGGATAGAGCAGGAGGCTGGTGCTGGGAATCAGACCTGGGACAAATGACCCTTGTGTGACTGCAGCTGCTGGCAGTGCTTAGGATGATGGCCATGCAAAGACTGCTGCTCCTTTTTTCCAGTGAGAGTGGGGAGAACTGTGACACTAAGGAGTGATGCTGTTACTGCCCTCACCACACCCCCTGTGCACACCCTGGCTAAGGTTTGAACACCTGCAGGCCTATCTTTTAGAAGATAGAGCTTTTAAAACCAGACGAAGTGCTTATGGTCTCAAAAGCTTTATGGCAGCCATGCTTCCCTTTTATTCTGGTGACACAGCTCCAGGCCACCCCTGCAGAGGGCATCAGCTGTTCTGCTCAGGCACGTTTCCTCCTCTGTATGACTCCTCTGGCAGGGAGAGCTGTGCCTTCCTGCCTCTCAAGTCCAGGGGATTTTCAGCCAACATGGTTCCATTTAAAGAACAGTAATTAGCAGCAAAGACTTCACACCACTGTCCAGTGAACAGGGAGCTTTGACAGCTGTTTTATTTCAGTGCAACATGTAGAATACACGGTGTGAAGAGGGATTGCTGCAGTACAGCAGTGCCCAAAGCTCCATATCCCCCCAGCCCCTGGAGCACTGGGAGGCAGGGCTGAGGCTCAGCTTTGCTGTCAGGGAAGAGCCCTTTCAGCAGGGGAGATGGGTCTCTCCAGAGGTGTGCTATGCAGATCCCCACATTGCCCCACTGCATAGCACACTTCCAGCTAAGATTCTGAAGGTGATTAGTTTCGGCCTGGAGGGATCCCTCTCACCCTTCAGGGCCCTCTGCCAGAAGCATGTGCTGTTACCTGAGCTGTTTTAATGGCCAAAATGTGGATGGCATCTGCCCAAGTGATAATGAACCATGAGCTCCTTTCAGCTCACAAACAATTCTGTGCAAGTTTATTTCTTAGAGACCTCAGGCTTCTGCAGTGCCACTCCTGCACTAAATGCAATACTCTTATAATGTAGCAAGCCTCAGAAAAGTCAACCCATTAGAAGCCAGTGCCATTTTATCTATAACTTTTCAACCCTCAGCTAAAGTGGCAACTTCTTTAATTCACTTTGCATAGTGATTTTTGATGTACTTAAAACTTCTGCGATGAGCAGACTTAAGATGCAGGGATGACAGCTTTGAATTGTTTACTGCATGAGGAGAAAGAAAGCACTGTTTTAGAAAATGCTGCATCTAAAAATTTGCTGGGCCGTAGGACTGGTTGTTTTTTGGGGGGAGGTGTTATTAGTGTTTGGTTCATGGGTGATTTTTTGAAAGGCATCACTAAACTATTAATATAGTTATAGTGTTTGTTGCTTTAAACAGAATTCAGGGATTTAAGCTCTTCTCTTTAGCTCAAGAGTTCCATATATGTGCAGTGGAGTTCTTCCACACACTTGTGGAGGACTTCTGGCTGTGTGGGTAGCCCTGTAGGAGTTACTGCTCTTCCATGGAAGTGTTTATCCTGCCAGTATATTAGATGTCTGCACAGCTTGGGCACTATTTACTCTGGTAAAGTATCTTGCTGGAAAACCTGCTAATTTCCAGGGAAGCCCAGGAGTGCTTTAGTCTTAACTGAAAGCACCATTTTCATGGAGCTTTAAGTATTTAAATCGGGATATTATTTTATTTTAGAATTACTTAAAAATTGAAACCTTTCTAAGGAAAGACAAAAGCCACTGTGAATTGGTGTCTCACTGTATTTATTCAGGAACAAAATGCTTCTCCTATGTTTCAAGGATTTTTGCATTTTCAATTGAAAGCACAACTGTCCAGTTTTGTTTCTTTAGGTCTAGAAGTCCTTTTTCACTCTTTCCTTTCACTCCCTTTCAGTCCCTTTTCACTCTTGACTCAGAGTCACTGCTTTAAAGTTACCTTGGATTTTCAAGCTCCTGAGATTTTTATTCCCTTTCTTAAAACTATTTTCATGCATTTTCTTATGTGATTAATACAGAAGAAAAAATTATGGAACACATGTTCCTAATGTGCTGCTCGATGTTATGGAATCGGATAAGACTTTTTCAAGTGACTGACATTACATGTGTCTTTCAAGGATGTGAATCATATGTAAACCATATGTTTCATCTATTTCAAAGATTGTTAAAGAGTAAATATTGTAATGAAATTAACTTACAGTCATGGTTCTGAAATGTATATGTAAGTATTGATAACAGTATTTCTCAAATGTTCCTTAGGTGGAACTGAGGATAGCTTTCAGTTTTGCTTTTAGGGTAGTATTGTGGTTTAACCCCAGCTGGCAACTAAACACCACAGAGCTGTTCTCTGACTCTCCCTCCATCTCCCAATGGGATGGGGAGAGGAATCAGAAAAAAGTAAACCTGTGGGTTGAGATAAGAGCAGTTTAATAATTGAAACAGATTAATGATAATAATTACAATGAACAGGGAGATAACAGGTTGAGAATAAACCCCAAGAAAGAAAAGAGGTGCACAACACAATTGCTCACCATCTGCTGACAGTACTTTCTTCATTTCTATTTTTATCTAGAGAGCTGCTTAAAGCAATCACCCCTTCAGTTTGCAACCTCCCCCTTTCACTTTTCAGACAAAAACACTTCATGGAAAAACAAAACTGTCAAAAAGATTTTTTTTACTAAGGAAAATGTGCCCTGCTATTATTTCAATGCCAAGGAGAATAAAATTGGGGCAGAATGAGACTGAATTACAGAGAAAATGCTGAAAGCATCAGTCCCTGACTTCTGCAAGGTTCTCTAACAGAGCTCTCATGTTTTAATGAGTTTATGTTTCTTTGAGGAAGAACTTGTTTAAAATAACAGCAATTATAAGGATGTTTTTGCAGATGGAAAGGTGTTGAGCTCAAGGTTTTATACGTCTGCTCTGTATGCATTTTCTATAGCTGCTCAAATATTTTTTTTGTTCATAAAAATTTATTATGGAAAATTAATGAGGAGTTGGTTAGTGAAATGATACAGTAACTGTAGCCAGGCTAAAAGTGAGTTGTCAGCTCTGGACCTTCCCAGTCCAACAGGTAATTGCAGAACTGTGTGACTGAGATACAAAGGGAGGCTCTGAAAGGTTCAAAGAGATTTATTGAATGCTTTAGACCACAAAATCACATAAAACAAAGTCCAAAAAAGTTCCAGAAAGAGGACAAGAGGGACCTGTTGTCAGAAGCAGCTTGTCATATAGTTATGATTTACTGTCCTCTCCCAAATGATCTGTACAATCTCTGTCAGCAGCAAGGCAAACAAAGGGCATTTGAGGGGCTGGAGCTGAGGGTGTGGGAGAGAAGGCAGCAGTGGGGATGGCCACAGCAAACATAGCAGTGAATGCTGCAGATCTCTGAGCAGAAAGCACAGAACACTCTTTTCACTTCTCCTTTCACTGTGAAAGAACAAACCCAGGTCAACTAAAGGAAATATTCAAATATAATAAGAATTTAATTTGAAGTTATTCCCAGTTTCTTAGGGAATTTAGGTAGTTATTAAAATTAATGGGATGGTGCATCTGATTCATGGTACCCTGTAACTTTGAAAATTCCCGTCTAAGATTTTTCAAAGCCATCCCCTTCTCCCTTTCCAATTTTTGTTTGTTTCTCCTTTTAGACAGATGTGAAATTGTGCTTTAATGTGATTTGTATGTGAAACAAAAGTCAGGTCTATTTAGATTGAGTACTTTGGGCTATTGCTTCCATCTCTGCAACTTTTAAAACAGACTTGATAAACTTTTTTGCTGATGATCTCCCCCCATGCACGCTGCAGGCTGCATAGATTTCAATTAATGCTAAAAACACAGAGGTTTGAAATGCACATGTTTTTCTTGATGTAATGGATAATCATCCTGATAGTCTGTTACTATATAAAACAAAAGCAGATGACTGGAGTTTCTTTTGTGTTTTGTTTGCTTGTGGTTTTTTGGTTTGGGTGTTCTTTTGTGTGTGTGTGTGTGGTGATAGATTTTTAGGTTTTTCTTAAGTGGACTCCTGTTCAGAAATTAGTAACTGAACAAAATGATAAATTCTGAAAAAGTCCATTCTGTGCCTACAGTTCTGGTGCTCTATGCTTGGCAGGAGACCCTAGAAATTTCACAATAACTCATCTCAGTTCAGAACAGATATTAGTTGTGACAATAAAAATAATCTAGCCAATCATCCTCCTTTATTTGTGAGTCAGCCACAGGTAAGTTTCCACTGGTAAATATCTTCCCCCAGGCATGAGTGTGTCTGTGTTTGGGTGGTTTTTGAGAGGCTTCCACATTTGGACATCAAGGCATGGTTCTCATATTACCTGCAGGGCTGCTGTAGTGCCTGTGTGCTCCTCATCATCTCTGCAGGCACAGCTTGCCTCCCAGGTTAATATTTCTCCATACTGAACTCCTCCTTCTACATTCTCCATATCCTTTCTCTGCCCTCCCCACTTGTTCTGTCCTTCTCTTTATGCCTGTTCTTTCCTTTATACTTTTACAACTTACTCTTTTCTCAAGCATCCTTATCCAAGTCCTCTTTCATCCAAACCCCTTTTGCTACATTATAGACTTTGTCTAGGCTTTAGAGATCTCTCATCACTCCCTTCTTTTCAGGAAGCCTTTCTTTTCAAATTAGCTTCTTTCTGCTAGCAGGGAGGTGTGTTCCCATCCCATCTATGACTGGGTCACATGGAGCCAAGCCCAAGTGTGGATTTGGCTGAACGATGGTCAGTAGGAGAAAGGAGAGCTTTGAGGACACAGCCTTACAACTTGCTTTATTTTTAGAAGCACAGCTACTGATGTTTTCAAGGGAGAAACCTTTCTTCTCCCAGGAAGATTTCAGGAGAGCAGCCTGATTTTCCTGTCTGATGCTTCCTTGTCACTCTGTGGAAGAGGACAACTCTCTTTTCCCTCTAGGTTTCCAAGCAGGCACTAATAACCAGCACAATGACCAGCTCCAGGTAGTGCATTCAGCACTTTGAAGGTGGATGCCTCACTAACACCCCTGCTTTTTGCTGTGCAGCACATTTTCCTTTTACAGCAGCAAACAAGGCTCAGCAGCCTCTCTGTCCTTGGGCTGCCTGCTGGCACACAGGGCCTTTCTGGGGAGAAGGCTGCAGCTGATAATCCCTTTAGCAGTAGGCTTGGTGAGTGTGGTCTGGGCATTCCTGTCACCAGGCGGAGGTGAGGGCAGGAGCTGAACAGCTGGCAGTGCCCATGGCATTTGGCTACCAGCACAGCATGCTTCAGATTCCATGGCACAGCGAGCTGAGTTATTGAGGGGCTTGGCTGCATCCCAGACTTGCCCCTGGCAGAACTGGCAGATCACGTAGCCAGTGTTCCTTTCCAGGCATAACCTACCCTGTGCTCTGCTTTGGGCTCTATTTGTTCAGTGGCTTGGCTGCCTCCTGACCTGTGCATTCACAGGGTTTGATGCAGGGTGGAGTGTGTATCTGCACAGTAATCTAATTCCATCTTTACAGAGACATGTGACTTGGTATCAGAAGCTCCATCTTTTTGAGTTGATTTTTGGCCATAGCTTTTATAGGAAATACCTATCACAAGGTTTAAATTCAGTAGACTTAAAACAATCTTAAAGCTAGTAGTTGTTTTGTTTTTTTGTTTTTTTTTTTTTAATCTAAATTAGAGCTAGAAAAGTTCCAGTGATAATTGAGGTGATCATGGAATGCTTAGGCCAGGGCTGTTGCCTCTGCTACAGGGCACTTTTCTTCTCTCAAATATGCCACTTCAGCACAGGATTGGCTTTGTCTTCCCAGATTGTGCTGTTGAGAAAGGAAGGTTCTCTCTCATACCAAGCTATCAAGACCCTTCTGGAACTGAACACGTTCTGTACATGGACTTTTAACCTGTCCTCTGCACCCTCACAGTGCAGCAGCACCATCTTCCTTGTCTGTGCAGGCCATGAGTGAGCTCCTGAACTGGCCCTGTCTGAAATGGAAGTGGCTGCTCAAGCATTTGGGGAGTCCCCAAACACTGGGGCTGAGGTTGTGGCTGGCAGTCATCCATCCCCCAGTGTTGCTGGGGGCAAGCAGAGAGCCAGGGCTAGCTGATAAATTTCTGGTTCATCAGTGACTTAGAAAACTCCAGAAGGCCCAACCCAGGGCATTTCATTGAAAGCAAGCCTGATGTGGTCTGTGTGCCCTGGGCTGAGGAGTGTCACTAGGCATCCCTATTTCTCTTGAGCATTGCTGATTCTCCTGTCTCCAGGAGACTGCAGGTTCCTGGGGGCACCCAGGGGCTGGGTGCAAATAATCCATCTGGATAGCAAGTTTTACACAACAGGGACCCAAATTTTCATCTGAATTCTCCCTGCATTTTTAGAAGTTTTGGAGGATGCTCCTACCATTGCTAAATAATTAGCAGCAGCAGCTTGCCAGCAGCTATGAAAGTGCAAAAGGTTTTGTTTTAGGATGAAAAGAGGTTGCAATTAGCTACTTACATTTACATTTCAACTAGAGAAGTGGAGTAAGTCCAGCCCAGCAGTGATGCCTGTGAGCCCTTTGATTCAGGGTCACAGGAGGTATCAGCAGCCCTGTTACAATCTGTCACCAGTGCTGTCCAAAGGGCTTTGCTTGGGCAGTCAATATACAGGGATATTGTGCACACCACAGCCCTTGGATAAAAGTAGAGAGCTGGTGGATTTTTATCTTTCTGCAAAGTGAGAGGCAGCTTTTTCTTTTGAGGAGCAAAATGTTCCTGACTTGGCTCTATTGCTACTTACTGGACATTTCCTGGATGTTTTCCTTTGAAATGCCTTGCTGTGTGCAGGGACAGGACACTCAGCTTGGAGTGCACAGGTTTCACATAATAAGTTGTATGAGAGTCCTAATTGCAGATGTTGGAGCTAAGGGGTTGTGGAGAAGCCCATTCCCCTGAGCCCTTCATGCTGAGGTGGTCACTTATATCTCACCACAGCCTCATAACCACTGCCATTTACACCTAACCAGGCTGCTGAGCATTAAGGTTTTCTCTCAGCAAAGTTATCCTTCCCTTTCCCCCCCCATCTACATCCCTGAACATGGTCTTGTTTTGATTCCTGTGGTCCCCTGAGCATCTGGATTTGGCTCATAACTCAGGAGGCTATTTTTCTGTCATGTGCTCAGAGTTGCTTAGCACAATTTTATCCATTTGTGGCTGTGAGCCCAATTGGAAACATGTGGGCTGGTTAAAGACAGGTGGAGGCATTTCTTTTGTTAATTAGGCTTCAAATTCCATTGTGTTCTCTGTAACCAGTGGCCAGGCTCTGATCTCAGTAACTCCAGACAAACCCCATTAGTGAAGGAATAACCCAGGATTTGAACTGCTTATAAACCTCATAAGTTTGTCTGAGGTTGTGGTGTTTTAGATTTTTTAAGGGTTGTTTTGTTTGTTTGTTTTTGCCTTTGCTTGAGACATTTTTAGAAAAAACACTGCCACATGCTACTAAAAGCACTTCTAGCCTGGAGGGGATAAAGTGAAATTTTCTGGGGCTGGCAGGGCTGCAGAGCCAAGGCCAAGGTGCTAGGTTCAGACAGGAAAAGCAAGGGCTCCTTTCCCAGCAGCATGTTGTTCTCCCTCCCCCACCAGCCCATTTCCCTTCTGCTCTACACCCAACCACTAATTTAATCCCCAAATCAAGGAGCTGCCACTTTGCACTAGGCTGGGAGCTGCTGTTCACCCCCTGTGGGCTCCACCAATAATTAGAGTAACACCTTGTGTGATGCTGAAGCACCAAATGCCTGTTGCTTCACCCACTCTGGCTGCAAGCCAGCTTCACTGTCGCCTTAGAGCTCTGCCCAGCAGTGTGGTGGGGTCAGTCTTGTTGCAAAAGGGAGTTATCCTTCTGCAGAGTCTGTATGTGTGTCTTGAGAAGATGGCACTGAAAGAAACATGCTTCACAAAAAGTTAAATATAGAGGTTTAGGTTTATTTCCTCCTTGGGAGGCTGGGTGAAAGCAACTGTGCAGGCACCTTAGCTGTCTCTTTACTGTGCCCAGAGGACCTCAGGGTTAACTCTTCAGCCACACTTGCATCCCCTGTATTCCTGCATCACAAGGAGCTTCACTGAGTTAGACACCCTGAATATATTCACTGATTTGGCTGTTGAGTACTTGCTGCCCAACAAAATTGGCACATCTTACATGAAGAATGTTGGCATCAACACAATACCTCTAAGTATAAATAAATAAATACCTCTGAGCTTTTCTTCCTTTGAGTTTTCACTACAACAGTGCCTGCAGGAGTTGTTGGTTTGTAGGAAAGCTGCAGCATCACTCAGCCTCCGGGGTCTGTGGAGTTTTCATGGTTGGCACCTTTCTCTTTTGGTTTGGGGAGTTGGTGTGTGTGTCTCTGTGCTGTAGTACCTCTGCCGTGTCCCTGACCTGTTGGACAGGGCTGCTGTCAGCTGTCATCCCTGACCATGGAGAGAGTGGAATTTGGAGTGCCAGTGCATGGAGGAGGAGGGAAAGAAGAGCAGAATGAGACCAAAGCTCCTTGCTTGTTTTTTGTTTTTGGGTCGGTTATTCCTCCTCCCCCCCAAATTAAAAATAAGAAAATTTGGGAATTTTCTGGGGTACCACAGAGGTCCTTGCACTGCAGCCAGCACTGAGTGCCACCTGGAGAGGGTGCCATGAGGGTCAGGGCAGCCTGCAGTGCAAGCAGCAGACTCCAAGGGGCACAGAGAGGTGTGCTCACCCCTAACACTGAGATGGAGAGGGGGATACAACCCTGCCATTTGAATATCAGGCTCCAAAGGCTGAGGCTCTTTGTGGGTTGGACTAGATGAAAAGGTAGCTAAACCAGCAAAGTTTTGTGATAATTCACTGCCAAGTGCCAACCCAGCCACTGAGCTGAGCCTGTCTGGCAGGAGAGCAGCAGTGCAGCAGTGAAGGATCACACGGGTGCCAGAAATCACAGGAGATGGGACTTTATTTGCTACCTCAGTGTTTTTATTTAAGAGGCCTAAAGCAGCCAGGCATTTAACTGCCCTGACTCTCAGGGCATTCCTGGGGGCTGAGCCCTGCTCCCAGGCTCATGCTCAGCAGAGGAAAGAGGATGCTGAAGGGAAACCCTGCATCCTGTTTCTCTCTGCTGTGTTACCACGTCCTTCCTGGGCCGTTCCCAAGCTCTGGAGCTCTGGTAAAAATGTTAAACAAGTAATAACTTTTCACAGATAGGTACCCTCTCCAGTGTGAAAGGTAACATTTTTTCCTTCCTCTACTTTCTATCTAAACTGAGAAGACTATGGAGTTACCAATCCACATTTCCAGTATGCCTACCCAATACAAAGAGGTGGTTGAAAGTTTGCCTCAAAAATTTTTCTGCATCAAATTTGTGACTTAAACAGAATGTTTGCAGCTGGAGAAAAATGCTCTGCTTCCTTTAAAAATTTCCAACTGTTTTTGTCAAAATCTAGGGTGCTTGAAGACTGAGGTATCTTAGCCATAACATCCTTGCTTAAAGACAGTATTCCATTTTTAAATGCTCCTGGTGTCTCATGGGAACTGCTGGCTCATGTGCCTGTGCAGCTCTGGTGTAGGTGCTGTGCTCACCACACATGGAGTCTGTTTGTAGAAATAACAGGACAAGAAATTTTCATCTAATGGGTCACTTAACCCATCCCACTGCCCTAAAGCAAGATTATTGCAACCTTCCTCTTCCTCACATGTATTTATCATTCTGTTTCTAAGAATCTGCAGCAATGAAAGCTTCAAACATTCTTAGGCAATATATGCCAGTATTTGTTTAATTGCGGCTGTTGAAGATTTTTATTTCCCTCAAATTATTTTGAAGACTTGTCACCTTCAAGCTTTTCTTCCAAATATTACAAATGCTAGTTTTAAAATCCTTTGCCTCATGTAAGGGGTGAGAGTTTTTGAGTTGTTTCTTTGTTTGCTTTTTAGTCTTCTGATTATTACCGCTGCTTTTGGAGAAATCTCCCAAAATTATCTCTATCCTTAGTTCAGCGCCTGAAACTGCAGCCCCTATTCCAGTTAAGACCTTGCCACTGCTGAGCAGGCTGGAGGACTTTCTTGCAAAACCTGTCATAGGACACTTCTTTCTTTTTCAAGTTGGCTTTTCTCACAGCAGGGTGGGAGTGCTGGCTGGCTTTCAGTTTTTATCCAGTGCATTCCCCAGAACATTTGCTACAGACCTTTTGTGTTCTTGGTCATTCACCATCTCTTGATTTTTTTGTTCAGTTGGTTATTTCTGCCTAATTATAGTATTTGACCTTTGTCAATATAGACTTGCAACCAGGCAAGCCACAAATTTTCTTTCTAACAATCATTTAAACTGGTTGAGTTTTAGTGTTTGGTGGTTTGGGGTTTTTTAACTTCATTACAACATCCAACCTTTATTCCCTCTGTTCCATCTCACTGCTTTGGTATCGTACTTAGGCTTTAAAAGGTAATCCCTATTCCATTGCCGAAATCATTAACAGAAACAAAGAGTAGTGCCAGAGCCAGAACAGACCCTTGGATAATCCAGTTCCATATATCTTTGTAGGGTGAGTCTAAGCAATTTAAAACCGATCTCTAATTTTATTTTTTTTTTATCATTTTGGCATCAAGTCTTGAGAAGCCTCATTTAGACTGTGTTTTCCTCACTCTTTCTGAAAATGTCACCTGGGACAATGCCATAAGCTTTGCTTAACTCAAGATGTGTCATCCATCGCTTCTTGTGTCAGCCTCGAGGCTGAGATGAGAACAAGAGGAGAGAAGATCATGCATCACAGCAGGTCTAGCCCAACCTAGGATCGTGCCCAGGGGAAAACAGAAGTGTGAAATACATGAAATACAGCTCCCAGAAGATCATGCAGGGCCTCCATGACAGAGCTGTTATGGTTTCCAGCCAAACACTTTCAGGTTTTGAAATTTTAGCATTTTAAAAAGTGCATCAGTACCATTTTTTCTAAATGGCTATAGTGCATTCCTAGGCCCTGTGTTGTAATTTACCAACATACCCTGTGCTGTGCTGGGAAGCTGATTAGCACTGTGATGCACAGGGTGCTTGGTGTCTGTGAAATGAAGCACACACAGAAGCCTTCACTGAGACTCACTGCACTGCAACAGGAGGGAGCAGAGCTGTGTACAACATTCTCCTTGCCATGAAACTGCAGATGTGCATACACTTACTGACCATTTCTGGCTGTATCTGGGCCCAGTGATTGCAGTCCTGTGGTAAACTATCAGGTTGAAATTTATCCTTAAGCCCTGCACATCTTCACTTGATGAATCCAGGAGAAGTAAGTTGCTCTGTCCTTGAAAAAGAAATCCTGTGCTGTAGGGAAGCAGTTCTGCTGAGCAAGCAGTTAGAGGGTCTTCAGAAGTACAGCACACATTCTGGTCATCAGATATGCTTCTGTTATTCCTATTCAGTATCTAGATGTGCAGTGCCTTTGGGACACTGTCAGTCACTTGATCCTGAGTTTTAATTTGGAGGAAACAAAACATGCCCTGGAAGATTCAGTTTTTCACATTCAAGGGAAGGAAAAAAGACTACTTCATGTCCTATCAGCTTAAATGCTGTATTTCTAATCACAGACAACAACTGAGGAACAATGAATTTGAAAGCTCCCTATTGGTGTTATAACACAATATTATTCCTATTTTCAATCTACTTGCATTAGATGAAGTTGATGCAGATATGTAGGCCAGAAAGAAGCAAACATTTTAGCTTCCCATCAATTAATTTATTTTCTGGCACAGACAGGAGAAACATTGGGTTGAAATAGGGGGAGGATTCATATGAGGGCTTTTGTTTGTTATGTCCTATATTTAACTAGTGACCTCCCAAGGTGGCTTCTTGTAAGCATGAAGGTGTGGAAAGAAACAGCTCAAAGACAAGAACTCTTGACTATTGTCTTTCTGTTCTGGCCAAAAGGACTGTTTGGAGAGGGGTGCTGATACCTGAATCCCCTAAGAAAGGGAAATTGCTCTCTGCAGACTGAAGCCCAGCATTTCTTATTTTTCAAATAAATCTACAAGGGAAGTGACATGCATTGAGAGTGTGAATGGAGGGGGATGCTCCCATATGAGTTTATTTTGCTTAGCGGGTAAGATCAGAGGAGGACTAAACAAGGCTCTTTATTTTCAGCAACACTGATCATTTGCTTTGAAGTAAGATCCAAAGAAAACATACTCCCGCCTTCATCCCAATTAAAAAGCAATAAAAACCCTCTTCAGATTTTAAATATTGAGGGTAGGATATCTGCCAAGAAATCCTTTTCCCTTACAGTGGGGCAGATGTCAAATATTGTGAGGCCACTGCATCCTCCTCTGGTGTCATGCAGCATCACTCGGCTGAGGTCAGTGGGTCTGAGTTGTGCTGCCTTGATGCCTGGCTGCTTGTCTGGCAGTGCCACCCAAATGTGCAGCTCTGCAGAGGTCATGTGCAAACACAGTATTTACAGATAATGGCCCAGATTCATCCCAGCAGCTTTGCTCAGCAAGTTGTATCACCTCCTGCCTTTTGGTGCTCTTCTTAACCTTGAAGGCTCCAGCAGCAGAAGAGGAATAATTTGGGTGATAGGAAGGGGCAGTTGTTCCCCAGGCTGGCCACTCTAACCATTTTCTAGTTTGTGGCACAATTGAGAAAAGGAAAATCATAGCTCCAGCTAGAATAGGGCAGTTCAGGGAGGGAAAAAAATAGAAGTGCCATTTTCCACCCTGGCATATCTAATAGATTGAGACTGGCCCTTTATCTACAGAAATATGATTAGAGATTCAGTTTTAGTTACCAGCAACTGTTTCTCCTTTCTGTCCTGGAGTATTTCTGTTCTTGTATGTGGTTTAGTTTCCCTTCCTGCAGCATATATTAGGTTCACCAATGAGAATATAAAGGATTTGCCTGAATAAAAGAGTGAAGAAATTGGTGGACATAAGAGAAGGGGTTGGAGGAAGGAAAGAAATTAATGATAGGAACAATCTCCCCCATTGTCATGGAAGACAAAAAAAAAAAAAAAGGTAAGAAATGTTTGTCTTCTAGTCTCTGTGACTTCCTAGTTAACCCCAGATGTATATATAGGACAGTCTTTGAGGCAGGACTGGGTCCCAATGTAAGTGAAGCACTCTCCCACTGTTTCTTTGCATCTCCTGCCTCTTGTTATGGAGGAAGAAGAAAGCAGTACAGCTGCCCACAGTGGGATAAGGTAGGAGGATGGAGCAGCACAAAGAAGCAGCCAAAATTCTTCATGTTGTTGTTGAAGAGGTTTGAGAGAGACATGTGTCTCTTATTTATCCTCAGCTTTATTGGTAGCAAACTCACTGGATTCAATGGGAGAGCACTGAGTTAAAGCCAGTCTGGGAGGAAAGGCCAAACACAAGACCACTACTGCAGTTCTAAATTAATTCCCAACAAGAAACAAGGTCCAGTCTGACCATGTTTTATGAGGCCCTACAGTTGTGGGTTTTTTTCAGAGTTTAGATCATAATTTGTGGCTGCTTCAGGTGTTCTGAACTCAGTGAAGAATAAAATGCTACAATAAATCTACTTGATCTTGTATTATGTGTTGGACACAGATATTGGCAAATCAATGTATACATTAAGCTCCTCAATTTCTGGAATCCAAACCAAGCCTTTTCTTCTATTTAGAGCTGTCTTGACTGCAAGTTCTTTCAGGAAGGAGGAGATGCAATTGGTTCCTTCCCTGTTCAGCCTTCTCTTCCCCATGTTAGAAAAACCCAGTTCCTTCAGCATCTCATATTTCACATGCTCTAGACTCCCAGCTGTCTTATCAGCTTTTCTCGGGACTCCCTACAGTTGTCAGTATCTCTCATACAAGGTGGCACACAAGTGAACTTCAACATATTTCATCTATTGATCCAGACCAAATGACATCTGAATTCTGCAAAGTTTGCCCATCACGTGCTGCATGAGGAAGTCTGCCAGCTATTGTCTTCCTTGTCTTATTTTACCTTATGTTCTCCTGATAATGAAATGTTGAGGAAAAAAGATAGATCTGTGTGATTTTTTTTCAAGCTACCACTGCCCTCTGCACTGATAGTGTCCCTATCTTGCATATCTCTCCTCCCTGTGGAAGGGGATGAACCCCGGTGTTGCCCTGAGATAAGCAAGAAGATTATCAGGCCCATAAACTGCATGGGAGACCAGGAAGCTGTTTGGTCCAGGCATTCCTCTTCCCCCAGGCTGCTTCTTTCTGGAGGAAGCCATTGATCTTTGGCAGGCAGACATGGCTGGGCATTCAGTCAATCTATCAGTGACAGGCTAACATAAAACAGTGGCAAACAGCCTCCAGTGGTTTTGGGGAAGGGCTCCTTGGCTGGAGAAGCACAGATTCAGCATTCATTCAAACTAACTTTTAAGGAATTTTTTTTATTACAGGAAACAACAATGATAATAATCTGGGGAATCTCTGTCAAGAAAGAGCCTTTGGATAATCTCAAGGAAAAGATATCTAGGCAGGAAGTCCCACTTGGTTTTGTTCATTTAACAAGATCTTACAGGTCTCCCGAAATATCTTTCCATTTTCTTCTGAATAGAATTTATGGTGGAATACACAGTAGTAGCTCAATGTTATTTAATTCAACTTTGCATACATTTGAATGAGCACTCCCAGGAGAGCCTGAAATTTCAGAGAAATGTGGAGATGATAGACAGCAAAGTCTTCCTGAGATCTTTGTCTTTCCACCCTTGGAAGCTGAGTCCAGAATGCTTTTATTGCTTTCTCTACTGTATATTTCTTTTCATTTATTCTTTTTTTTTTTTAGTATTTTATCTGGTTTAGTTTTATGTGTTTGAAGCAGGGAGAGTATTCCTCTGAGTAATATCAGCAAATTCCTTCTGACAGCCATGATGTCTTGTTAATTTCCTTTCTTTATCCCTTCTTATTCATTTTTCTAGCACCTCAGTGAATTTGCCTGTCCTCTGTGGTACTTGCACAAAGGCATTCAATATCTGCAAATGGCTCCACACCTTCCCTAGATCACTTTGTCAAGCTAAGCAGCTCCAGCCTCAATCAATCTTGCAGCTCCACCACAACCACCCCTGAAGGATTACAGGATGAGTGGCTTTGCTAGTTAACATCTTTTACTTCCTGCAGCTCTGGATTGCTTTTGGTGGAGTTTGGGTCCATCCTTTTGAGGAAAGCATTGGTCAAGTGTGCTGGGCTGTGTGTGGCCATGCCCTGTCCCTGCTCCACAGCTGTGGACAGATGCACACAGAGAGGCTTTGGGGAGCTGTGCTCAGGTCTGGGCTGGCAGGGTGAGGTTCTGTGCTGTGTCTCCAAATGATACAGCCCACGTTTCCCATCCTTGGGAATAGTGCAGGACAGTGACTTTAAACCACATTTGTGCCTTCCCAGCCTCAGATTGTTCCAGGAGCTGGAGAGAACTGTGCTGCAGCCCAGGCCAAAGGTGAGGCAGCCTGGCTGGACACGTCTTCCAGACAAGCTCAGAATCATCTTGGCATTGTACACAGAAGTTGCACACCAGAATTTGTTTGTCATCCCCAGCCTGAAAGCCTCTGTGGCAGACCCTGGGGGCAGCAGGTGTCCTGGGACCACAGGCCTCCACCCCTGGGATGGTTATGGGCCCAGTCAAACTGCTGTGATCCTCTGTAGGGTGTAGAGGTCAGCACAGGAAGAAAGATCTGAGTTATTCCTGCTTTGGGTAGATACTCTGAAATATCAGTATAAAACTCACCATACTGTAACCTGGCTAAAAATGGTATTGATTAATATGATCTTCCCTGATATTCCCTCTCCCCCAATAGCAGGTTTCTGCTTTATTCCACTGAACTCCCCTTAGACCTTTTGATTAGGACAAAAAGCTACAAACATTGTAAAACCATGGCTGGCCAAGGACATTTAAGGAGATATTGCAGCCCAGCATGCATTTCTAATATCACCAAACTCATCTGAGAAGTCTCTGTTGCAGGAGCAAGGAGTTTTGGTGCTTAGCCTGGTTGTATAAGCAAGAACACAGCAGAAGTGTGTGTCTCATTGGACTTTCTGGGCTAGAAAGAGGCTGTGCTCTTGGGACCAGCTGAGGGGACAGTAATGCAGCCCATAAAGCAGAGAATAAAGGGAGCTGTAAGAATTTGAGCAGGTTTTATGCTTGCTTTTCCCTCAGCAAGCAAAGGCAGGGGATCAGTAGGATGAAGTCTGAGGAGTTCCCTCAGCTGTTAATTTGTCAACAGAAGAAGACATTTGCTGGTAAATTGATAGGTAGAAGCACAGTCATATTTTTGGTAGGTTTGAGGAATGGACTAATCAGGAAATAAATTCCTAATTAACATGCAAAATCCTGCATGTATGGGCAGTTTCAGCCAGTGGTACTGTAAACAGTAATTTTATGTCTTGGCGTGTTTTTCAGCTTTTGACTGAGGCAGACACACATTTGCATATTGATTAATGTTCTCTGCCTATGGACTGAGTGCCTGGTGGCTCTTCCCCGTCAGTTCAGAAGCCAGTAACTGCCTGTGCCTGTGATCTAACATCAGAAATAAAATGGTATCACATTCTCACTGCACATTTGAAGGAAAGAAACTGGCTACATTACACAGACCTGTGGGATCAGACTCCTTGGAATATGAGATGTGTGTGGGTGAACTTGGCCAGTGAGGCAGCCAAGAAGACAATTTACTAGCCCACCCCTGAAGAACATGATGGGACTCCAGAGGATGGAATCAGGGGCCCAAACATATACTTAGAGAAGTTATTAACTTTTTGGGGGTATTTTGGTGCTAGAATTTTAAGCCTCATATCAATTATCCTTCAGCAAAGAGCGTTTTACTATGGAAAAACAATTACATGCATAGTGGGAGCTCTCCTGACTCTAAACTGAGGCAGCAAGAGTGTTAAAATTTTAATGAAGACCTTTGTTTCATGCAGGGTTTCTCAGGTGTTGAGTTAAACCTCTACTAATAAAAAGCAAACAAAACCAAACACAAAGTAAAACTGTGTGCCAAAACTTAAGTCCACCCTATTTTCAGAGAGAGACTGACAGGGCCAAGAGACAATCTGAGTCAAGTGACTTTGACTCTATTTGTTTTCAGTGGAGTTTAAGAAGTGTTGGCTGTCCACAATACCTCAGTACCACTCAGGACCTAGGACTGTAGCATTTACAAAAGTGTTTGTTAGGCCTTATAGTGTCTAGTGGAGACTTTAAACCTCTGGGCTCGTGTGTTCTCCTTGCCTGATCTTGAAATTCTTGTCCAGAATTCATATTTCTAGTGTACCATCCCAGTCATCTTGAAGAAAAGAGGTATTTTCCCTTTGGCTCCAGTGAGGTGCATATCACATTTCTTACACAGAAACAAAGTGGAGAAATAAGTCTAAGTGAAAAAAATATTTCAGGTCTAATGTATCCATAATAAGGGAAAAAAAATGAATAGATATTATATGGTTAATTTGCTTGTTTGTTTTTCCTCTGTTATTTGTAAGCAATAGGCTTCGTTAGCATGCTTTAAAAACATTAGCTGCTTCTGATAAGAGTCTGAAGAAAAGATTCAGAGCTCTGAAAGCTGGGGCACTTCTGTCATATACTCTGGGTCATTGGTTCATTGAAGTGCCAAGGGAAAGAGCAGTGGTTTTAAAGGGTAATGCAGAAATAACTCATGGAAATAAGTGCTGAACTCACTTCACTGGGATTCAGACAGAGACATTTCCATTTCCGTTTCCTCCCTAATCCTAAATGATGATTCATGTAAAAGTGAGGCTTGAGCTGATGGTGGTATTTGTCAAACTAATCTCTGCAGTCTCTCCCGCCACTGTGGGCTCAATATTTTTAAGTTTTGCCATATCCAAAGAGGATTGGGCAATTAAATTAATTACACACCTCTGGGAAGTAATCTATACCTTGAGGCTTTTGAGGAAGGGAAAATTCCACAGTTGCACCTGGTCAAATGGTTACACATGAAGGAAATGACCCCTTGACCCTTTTAGGTGCTCTGAACATAAAACTTATTTAACCCTCTCTTACCTGCAGAGCTATAAACAGTATTACTGCTTACAAATCTGTGCAGCCCCACTCCCCCCAAAAAGGGCAGTATTTGACTGACCTTAAGCAGCAGGGACTCTTCTGGGTGGCATGAGAAAGAGCTGCAGAAATTAAAATTAGCCTTATCTTGGCTGTACTGTACAGTTAGAAAGTGCCTACTCTGTTTGTGGGAACAGGATTGAGCAGGACCATTTGGGAAGTCTTTGGGGTGAATACAATGCAAACAGTGCAGAATAAGCAATGCTACAGCCATGCTCTTTGTCATGAGGAGTGGGCTGTCTTACTGCTTTTTTCCTGTATGATGTTGCCTTATTGTCAGGGATTTTTGTGTTTATATGACTGGAGGCAGCAAACGAAATGATTGTTCCATTTTGAATAATTTCATCAATAATTTATGGCAGCACTATAACTATTATAAAGCCTTTGCATGAAAAAGCATTGTCACAGTTTGTTTATTGAGAAGATTTGCAATGGTAAAGGAATGTCCCAGAGGGAGCTCAGATTTGTGTTTGTCACACCTTCCCTCTGGCTCCTGATTGTGTATGACATGGGAGGGAGTTCCTCTGCACTCTTCCATCATTACTTCCACTTTGATTCCTTTGTATTGCCTCTGAATTTGACCTGAATTATCTGTGAAGTTAAGGCTAGGAGTAGTATCATTCATAGCTCAGTGTAATTCATCACCTGAGTGTGAGAGAAGTAGAGAGTAAAAATAAAAAAATAAGGGAAGCATGCAAAAGATACCCATCAGAGACAGGTTTTCTGTCTGAAATGATGCTTTGCTTTGCTCTAGATACATAATAATTGGTTTCCATATATGCCTAGGGCTGTACATAGATGATAAGAAAATTATAAAAAGTCGGTCTTGTACTGGTTTGTACATCAGCGTTTGAATTTGGCCTACAGGAGGTATAGGAACTCTAATTACTGATTACTAAAAAGAAAAAAAAAGTAAATAAGAAGCCTATGTTCTTCCAGCCAGCCCAAACATATACCTCAGAATAAATATGACTAATGAGGTACGAGAGGGCAGCAGGGAGGAGAGGAGCTGTGTCAGCCCATCCCAGCCCATCCGTAAGGCTGGGCACTGGCACGTTGGGGTTACAGGGCTGCAGTTTCCCGTGGGATGGGCCATGTTCTCAGGCTGCAGGGGGACAGCCTGTCACTCTGTAAACATCTGCAGCATCACTCCTGCCTGCCACCCTGGCACCATCACTCCTGCCTGCTACTATGAGGGCCTATGAGGGCCCTGTCACTTTTTCCATTATTTCCATTTCAGGACACATTCTGTCTGCTGAGATGATTTGTCCAGGCACAGACGATCTTGAGCCAAAGGCAAAACTTCCTGTCCAGAGGAATCTTTCATAGAAGAGATTTTTTTAAAAGTCACCATCCATTCCCACTGCAAGGCTTTCCCCCTATAACCTGCAGTGACACCAGCTGCAGCACCTGAGAAGAGCATTGGGTTGTAGGAAGTGCATCAAAGATGACGGGGAGCAAAGTAGCCTTTTTTTTACCTTTTTTGTACACGGCAAGGCTTGCAGGGCAGATGGGACCTGCTGGGAGCTTCAGGCTTTAGCAGATAATTTCCAAATCTCCCTAGTGCTCTCTTCTAGCTGGGTATGAGATTACTGGCTGAATTTGGAGTGGCCACTGTGAAATGGGCATGATGAGCAAAGCTGGAGCTGAGCACCAGGGCAGTGTGGCTGGGCTGATCCTTACCAAATACAGAGTTCCCAATGCTCTAAAGATGTGTGGCCACTTCTTCCCTGGATGGCCTGTTCCAATGCTTGACAGCCCCTTTGTGATGAAATTGTCTCATATCCAGTCCAAACCTCCCTGGCATAACTGGAAACCATATCTGTCTTAGGCTGATTTTGATCAAAATCAAAGAGCATTTTGTTATAAAGTGTTATAAAATCATAGCTTGTTTCATACATACCTTTCAGTTGCATCAGAGAGATGCAATTGAGGGAAGATGTGAAGATTGTGAGAGTGGTAGAGATTGTTGTATCTGGGGTGATACAACAATTTTACCTGTCTCAGAGCTGAGCAGTGTCAAATCATTTTACAAACCTTTTACGACATTGTGTAAGAGAGGCAACGAATACAATCAATTAGCCAGAGAAATCAAGAGCTATGCAAAGAAGTGAGCACTTTAATGGAATGGCAGCATCATGGTTGCCTTCATGGGTCTCCTGTTGGACAAACATCCCTCCTTCATTCCTAGGGTCAGCTGGGGTCACTGCCAGTCCTGCTTCAGCTGATGTGCACTGTCAGGCAGCAGAGAGATGGTGTCAATTAAATGGCTTGTCACCTAGTAACAGAGTGGAGAACATGGGCTTTGCACAGCTCTCATTTGTTCAGCATTTCTACAGTCCAATATTGCGGACTTGGAGGGGTTTGGAAGGTTTGGAAGGGTTTGAGAGGCGCTTTCCCAGAATTAATTCCGCACTCAGTGGGAGGGAGGAGGACTGAACTCTAACTTGTGTTTGCTATTATTAAACATCTCTTCTCTTTGATATGCAGTTTCAGTTCAGAGGTGAGGGGGTATCTTTTGTGTGATAACAAAAAAGAGGCCAAAAAGAGAGAAAAAGAAAAATCTGAAGACTGGCATTTTCTGCTTAAGTGAGCCCAAAGCATCTCAGCTTTCATAATCTCCTCTCTTAGTGCAAAGGGGAAAAAAACAGCAGCAGAATATTACATACCTGAAACTCATACCAGGTTTTGCTGTCATAAAAGCAAAATTTAAAAGTGAACACTCACATTTCCACCAGGAGACACTAGCTGTGGCAGAGACAGGCAGCCAGGCTTCTTCCCAGCCCCAGTTCCAGCATCTTTTTATTTTGCTGAGCAGGGATCTTTCCCAGCTTGGAGCACAGACAGGCCAGCTGGCAGGGCTACCACTGTGAGTGAATGCATTTGGAAATGGCTGTGCTATCTCAACGCCTCACGGACACATCAAAGTGTGCTGCGAGCACAGCTGGGGTTTGTCTCCCTGCCTGCTGCCAGGAGGAGTTCCAGCTTCTTCTCCTCACTCTCTTCATCCATACATTCTCAGTCCTTCCTCCACCCTTCAAAAACAAGCTAAATGGTGTATTATTAATGATCTTTGGTTTAATAGCCATGCTATTACAGAAAATCTGAAAAGGGATAATTCCACATGCCAATAATCTGTCCGCTGATTCTCCTCTTTTGGTGTGAGATGAGCATGCAACTATTACTATTCTGGTTAAATTCAGTTCTCAGGCAAATAAGAGGCCCTGACTAGAGCTGAGGGATTGTGCTGGCAAGCAAAATGAGAAAGGACGAGGCATTTCAATCCCAAAGTTCATACTTAGCAAGTGATATCACCTTGGGCTGCTGGCTGCGTTAGGATTGGTTCAGCAGCCAGGCCTGGGGAGGAACAGGATAGCTGAGCATCGAGGGATTCTGTTCTGGACCAGGCATGGAAATTTCCAGGTCCCCTGTAAAATCTGTTAGCACTACATTGCAGAAGATTTCCCGTAATCTTTGTGACACAGTTTGTGCTCCAGGCTCTGGAGAATCTTTATGTCCAAAATGCTTCCCTTGGTGGATTTCCAGTGATGCAGCTGGGAGGCAAACCCGGTCCATCTCACTGGTAACAAAGATAATTGCAGTCTCTGTTAATTCATGTTTCCTGTGTTAATGATTTCTTTCCGACAAAGTGCTCTGAGAATTTTTTCTTGTAGCATAAAGAGAGAGAAAAATCATTCCTCCCCACTGCCTGGAATCTGTTGCCAGTTTCTGCTGAGACAGTGAAGATGGAAGCAGAAGGTTTTTGTCATTCTGAATTTCTTGGACAGTGGTTTTTTTTTAGTTTTTTGCTATTCTCAGTACTGTTGTAGGATACCTTTTACCCATTTGGAATTCAAGTATCCCTGTTTCCTATGCTGGTGATCCTGCTGCCTCCAGCTGGGATTCTGCAACACAAACTATTTACAGAATTAAATACTGGAACCAGGAGTCTTTAATTGCCTGCAGATGCATCTTCATCCTCTCAGCAGCACTAGACAGATGCCTGAACTATGTAAGCTGGTGCAAACTCTAAATTGATCTTAAGTGCCTACACAGACCTCCCTGACACTGATTTTTGTCTGGTTCTACAGTAGTGAGAATGGTTCTGTGCCCTCAGACACTGTCTGTGTGACCAGTCATGGAGAGCTGTGCAGCCAAGCCCTGGAGCAGAGGCACTGGGAATGTGTGTCCTGGGAATTGGAGGGGGGACATCTCCAACCCCAGCGCACACAGCTGTTTGACACTCCTGAGGAGCTTTTGCCATCCATGACCATGGGCCATTCTGGCCCAAATCAGGTTGTCAGTGTGATTATAATCACAGCCATTAAGGGAAGTGTTCATAAATTTCCTATTCTTGTAACCAAGGCTGGCACTGATGTATAAGCCCCAGAGCTTTGAAGTCAGGGCTGCCTTCAGAGCACTCTGAGAGTAGATGAAGAGATGTCAGCACTGGATACGCTGTACTAACATTGCTTTGGGTTGCTCAGAAACATCGTAAAGTTCATATTTCACAATCATTAGCCTCAGCAGTGCCCATCTGTTAAGCACTGGTAACAACTGAAGTGTTTCATAGCAGATGTTCTCCCTGAACAAGTGTCTGCACAGACTTTGCTGATTTCCTGGATCACAACTGTTTATCCCAAATAATTCTGTAAATAATTGTCAGAGGTCAATTCCTAGTGAATGTCCTGTTTTCTGGGTTTACACTGGTAAGAGCAGTGCAGAACTGCACCCTCTGCACTTTAGCCCTGCTCTCAAATATTGGTACAAATCAAGAAGGGAATCAGTGGAGTGGAAACCAGATGGAAGTGACATCAAAATAAATCCTTCCACTTTTACCTCATAACACTTCAGATCACAGATGGGAGCACTGAGATGCAGACAAAATATGACAGGAGGTTACTTGAACATCTGGAGTCTAAACAAATGCTTCTTTATACAAAATAACATTTAGCAAAAAATGCCTAGAAAATGTGAAAACTGGACCCAATCCTGGTCCCATGGAAGTCACTGCCAACACTCTTGTTCACGTCAGCAATTCTGCTCTGATGACATTACAAGTGTCATGTCTGAGTTACATCCGATGGTAAATGGAATTTTAAAAGCTTTCCCCAAACCTTTCGAGTAGAATTGTCTTTGCCAAAAAAAACTTTGCAAGGATATTTAAGGCAGGAGCCAAATGTCCAGTATTTGTATTCTCTCTTCAAAGCCACAAATGTCTATGTGGTGTTCAACTCGCCATGAGAGCCACTTAGAAACGGGCACTTAATTCTGCTTTGTACCTCTAGAAATGCCCCATCTGATTTAGGTTTTGACATAACTGTAAAAGGACCATGGCACTTTAAGGTAACACTGTTGTCCAAGCATTTGTGATTGAATCTCTTTCAATGAGGAGAGTTTCTCTCACAATTACCCAGCTGTGAAACAGAGCTGGACGAGCACTTACCATGACTGAGCTGCAACACCAAGCTGCTGCTCAGGCATGGCATAAGCTGATCTAGTAGGCTTTAGAGTTGATGAATAGCATTGGATGAGCTGTTTGAGACTAAAATAAAAAGAGAATGTCACAGAATCAAGGCTCATGAATGTTGGAGTCTCTGCAAGTGACAGTTCTGTACTTACCCAGATAAGAACATCTACACGGAGAACCAGCTTCTTTGGGAGGCTGGTCTGTTCAGTTTAGCTGGGAAAAGATGAGAATAGGATGAGAACAGAAGTTGGTTTGTATAAATTTTTAGGAAAGGATGTTGTAATAAAAAAATACTTGGATAACACAGGAGGAATCTGGAATTCTTGATAGATGATTAGAGCGGACAAGCTCGGGATATACCAGTGTGTGTTTATGGTTTGTGTAATGAAGGACAAATAGGCAGCCCTGTCTCTATCCAACTGGAAATCTGTGTGTGATTAAGGAAGGGAGATGTGCTCCCTTCACTACCATTAAGTAGAGTTCTCCCTTATATCACTGTCATGGGCCAGGATCTGATTTAAACCACGTGCTGTAGCCAGTAACCTCAGATAAATCAGCACTTTGTGTCTTTCTAAGGTATTGTCTGTCGTTGCAAGGACATTTAACAAACTGCCTGTGTGGGAATTGCTTGTTTAATCTAAAGCAGAAATACAGACATCTTTGGGGTGGGAAGGCAGGAGTGAGACCAATAGGACTCATAACAAATATGTGAAAAGTATTAAAGTAGCCAAGGCCTTCCACTGCAGGTGGTGGTCTGCATGCACATGTAGGGGAGAAGCCCTCTGTGTGGAATGTCTGATGTACAGTGCAGGTGTACATGGGCAGACCACATCAGCTGGGCTCAGTGCTTTCTGCAGGGTGAGGGGTATGGTGACAGAGCTTCCTACAGCTTTACACCACGGTGTAGCACCTTGCTGACCCAGCTGGAGACTGCAGACTCACCAGAACCACCCCAGCTATGGTGATGGTCACTGCTCTTTGGGTGCTCCTGGTATTTTAGTAAAACTGTGCTGATCTTGTAGATCTTTCAGGCTTGGGTGGTTGTTTAATCTTTTGGTGGGATTGGCTGGGGGATTATATACTTAAAATTCACAGATGTCTTCTTAATTTTGCTGCAGATTTAGATAAGAAATTTTATGAGATACAGATTTCAGACAACTTTAGATGAACAGTATTCCAGGCTGAGATCTCGGTCAACTCCTGAGAAGGGCAGGGATGGGGCATCATAGGGTGTTAGAATGATTTTGTCTCAAAGGGACCTTTAAAGGTCCTAGTCCAAACTCCCTGAAATAAGAAGGGACACCTTCAATTAGATCAGGTTGCTCAGAATCCCATCCAACCTGACCCTGAATTTTTCCATCAAGGGAGGGGTCATCAACCACTTCTCAGTAGAGTGAGAGTGCACATATATATATGTATAGAAAATTAGTGTGGACAGCCGGGATTTTTTTTTTGGTCTATTGCCTCTTCAAATGTGAAATCCTCAGCTGTGATCCAAGGGGAATAGGTGCTTTGTTGTTCAGGTGCAGCACAGGGGAGACACGTGCCTGCTCCTTAGACAGCTCCTTGGTTATTCATTCAGATACAACTGCATCTGTATTTTGTGTTTTGGCTGCTGAATATTTAAAGCAAACAAACTGAAGTGTGCCAAAGCCAGAGAGGGTGTCAGTGGAACAGACGTGTGATGTGCAGCGTGTGGCTCTTGTTAAATGCTGTTAATTGCCTTGGCTGGGCAGCCTGCTCTTCCCTGGTAGGTCTCTGCTGGGATCCCAGCCTTTGCTCCTCTTCTGCAATGGAAACATTTCTCCCTTATTTATTTTTGCGTGAGAAAACATGTTTCCATTCCGAGCCTCTGGATACCGCTGGAGTGCCCCCCTGACCTCTCCTCGTGGGCCCAGCCCGTGTAAATGACCAGACGAAGGAATGTGGATGAAGGAAGTGCTATAAAGTAGAAATATTGCTGCCTCGTAAATTCCCTCCAGCGCAGCAAGTTTTCAAAATAAACAGAGCTACAGTCGCACAGGACAGCATAACTCAGCGGTGCAAAATTCATCACTGGCTTTTGCAAAGGAGGGCAGCCTGACACCAAAATTAAACTCCTCCAGGAGTGCTCTCTGCCCTGGCAACAGACCTGCATTACATTTTCATAGAGACTTCACCTGGCTTTGTTCTCCAGATTATTCCCCTCTCCAAAACTTGTACCAGGCTGAATCCAGGGTGGGAAGCTGAAATACAGTTCTTACTCTGGTCACTGGGATTTGGTGGCCTTCATATCCTCTGGGTGGCTTTATAACAAATCACAAGTTTTGCTATTCCTGTGCTCCAGCCTGCAGCATGAATGTGTCCCCATCTCCAGCAGCTGTGAGCCCAGCCATGAGCACTGCCTGCTGCTGGATGCCAGGATGGCCGAGGTGTGCTTGGTCCTTCCCTGCTGCTGGGGCTGCTCAGCTGCTGGTCACTCTTGCTTCTGCTCCAGTGACACTTGTGTGTCTGTCTGTGAGGGCTCAAGACCCCTTACTCCTGAAAACAGATTGTCCAGGTGATTTCCAGGTGTTTGAAGAAGCAGCTTATGCACTGCACAGATTGCTTCTCAGTGCAACATTCTGGTGTTTGCTATGCCATGAAAAGGAAGGTTTCTCCTTGGGTTGGGAGCTTTTTGAAGAGAAAGGAGCTTTCTTCCAACCCACTCTGACAAGTAGTGCACAAATGGCCATCTGACAGCTTCCCAGAACCCACACCATGTCAAGAAGTGGGGTCAAACTAAGATTCCTCAAAACAAAATATTAATTTTGGAACATAATTACGAGCACATATCTCAGCTTCAGACACCAGTCCACTCAGAAGCCTGTCTTAGGGTTCAAAGCAGTGGAGTCAACATGATTGGCAAGCAGAGACAGACTTACTTTGCAACAATTTTTTGGCTTGACATTGGAGATTTTCAGAAGTTGAATTTAAGGGACTTTTGGTGAGCTTGTACTGCTTGTTGAAATATATTCCATTTTGACACAAAACATACTGCCTTTCCACTCAGCATCCTCCTGCTCTTCTCCCCTGACTCTGCTCTTCTTATCTAAAAGAATTTGGTTTGTTTATTTAGTGAAATATTGAATGTTTCCAAGGGCACCCAGACTTTTTTCTCTTCACCAAGAGCTCAAATATCTACTGAAAAAGCTTTGATGAGAAATTTTCAATCAGATTCAATTAAAAAAGAGATGGAGGAGGAAATGATGACTTTTTTTTTTTCCTTTTAAAGTGTGCAAGAGAGTTCCTTAAGTTCAGTTGTGGGAATAAAGAAGAAAGCGACTGCCTTTGATCTGAAGGGAATCCTATAGTTTTCCTGAATTTTGCCAGCTGCTCCAATTCTGCACTTCCACTCAGACAAAACCCTACATTATGATTGAGGCTGAAACCAATGTAAACAATTGTCTGCCCTTTTACCCCTGCTGTTAGAAGATGGAGTACCAGCGGAGCTGAGAATTTACTCAATACATCTAAATGAAGTGTAACCTTCCAGAGTGAGATGGCACCAGCTAGATAACCCTGTTCAAGTGGAAATAGATGAAGGATGACACTGGAGATTGCATGATGGGGCTGTAGCTGATAGTCCTGCTTGTGACTGCTGTGCTAACTGCACTGGACACGTAAACACCAAAAGGTTTGTCATCAACAGATCTAGAAAAACTCCCCAAAACACTAGCTAAAAGTTTTGTGTGTAAGTGAGGGAGAAGAGATTCATCAGGCCATAGATTGTATCATGTAGAACAAGTTATTGATAAATGGATGAAGAGTAAATTGAGGCTGCAATTAAGAGAAAGTCCTCAACATTTCAAACGGACTTTGAAAGACTCTGTCAGCAGACTGGATAAAAGAGGTGTGGGATAAGAGGGTTATTTGTCTAATTATGGGATCTGGACTCAGACCAGATCTTTCCTTGGAGTCCACAAACCTTGATGTACTTTTAACCTACACAGTTTTACACCTTTTAGAAATTAAATGTTTTCTATGACAGTGAGAGAGGGGACCTAGTATTGGCCACACAGGAGTGCTGAAAGAGCAGTCTGACACATCCCACAGCGTAAAGCACACAGACAGCAGATGTTTCTAAGCCCTCCTTCCTGAGGATGAGATGTCTTGGGCAGTACCTTGTAAAGGTGCAGGTTCCACATGCCCAAGGACACTGCTAGTGCCTACACATCTCTAAGGGCTGTGTGGGACCCAGTCTTCCAGCAGGTGCTTTCAGGGAAGTGGAGCATGTGGGAAGAGCGGGATGGGAAAATGGAGAGGCAGAACAGAGGCAGAGCAGGGCAATGATGAGGGAAAAGGAAGGGAGAAGTAGAGAGATGGAGGGAAAAAATTTAGAAAAATGTGGAAATTAACTAAGAGCAAATGTGCAAGGTGAGCAAAGGGAAGGATGAGAGGGTGGCAGAAATAAAAAAAACAGGGAGATTAGATGGACCAGCTGCAGATCATGCCATAAACAACCTCTGGGCTTGCAGACAGTGGAAATTATGGAAGCTGGCTCCTCTGACTCAGGTCCTAGTGCAAGTCCCAGGGAGCTCTTGCTCATCTGTCTGTGGCTCTGCCTCACAGCAGTGTTCTGGGTGCTCTGGGTTGTTTTCCCTCATGAGCATGATCCTCTCTCTTCCAGCCTCATGGCCCTAGCAGAGTAAATGTTTGGGAAATTCCTATTGCTCTTGTTTTGCAGCATCTGGAGTTAGGGCTGAATAAAGCCCTTCAGGCTGGGAGGTTTTGGAAGGAAGCCCCACACTCCCTGGGCCCTTTGCCAGTGAGTTAATCCTTTCTGTATTGACCCTTCTAGAAGCAGCAGTCCCAGGCCACCAAGGATCTGATAGCCTTGAGCTCCCCATGCCTGGAACTGCGCTCGCTGCTTTTTAGTGCTGATCTCTTCCCACCAACTTCCCCCCAAGGAGCCAGGAGGCAAAGCAGGGGCAGTACACATCAGCCACATCAGTCCTCATTCTCTCAGTCAGTGCTGTGGTGCAGCTGTCACTGTGTCAGTAAGGACAGAAATGCTGGGCCATGTGCTTCAGCCACTTCTGCTTCAGTTGCCACTGCCTTGCATAAATGTGCCAGGAACTCCACACGTCCCTACAGATACACCAGGATCTCTCCCAGGGTCCTTGGCTGTGAGCTGCATGGTCACTGCAGCATCCCTGACCCCTTTCTCCATGTGTGGGACTGGATCAGGCTGGGCTTGGGCCAAGCTGAAGGCACAGAGCAGTAAGTCAGTGGTGCTGGTGAGCTCCTGTTCAGGGGGCTGTGTTTGTGGGGTTACAGGCAGCACCAGCCTGCCAGGGCAAATCACCCCAGTGTGCAAGAGCTGAGCTGTGTGGATGTTTGTCTTGTGTCCCGTGAGGGACTCGGGGTCGGTTCCATGGCTTGGAGTAGGTGAATGGAAGACAGGGAATTAATTGTCTCTGGCAACATCTGAAAATCTCTCAGCTTTCACAAGGAGCCATTGCAGCTGAGGATCTCTGTAGCTATGGCAGTAATCTGCACCACCTGAGAGCCTGGGCTTAGCCTGGCCTTCAGTACAGTTTTCTGAGTAATCCCAAATTCCATAAATAGCTCTTAGTGCCATAGTGCTCCTTGAGCAGCTGCTTTCCAAAGGCTGGAATATCCACACCAGCCAGCAGGACCTGGCAGCACTCATCTGCAGGAAGCAAGGTTTGGCCTTCCAGACACTGCTTCACCCCAAATGAAAGGACACTCTTGCAGTCATTATTCAGAATAACACTCTGCCTTGGTTCTTCCATCCTTAAAATAGGAATAAAACACCAGGATAGAATCCTCTGTGTAGAATTTGGGTGCCTAGATGTAGCCTTCTAATGCTGTTTGGAACTGCTCACATGTGCAGTGTGCCTGTCAGATGATAAGATGCTTGAGACGCAGGTATTTCTGAGATGGCAGCTGGAGGCCAGGAGGGAGCCCACAGACCCACAATGAGCATTGCACAGCAATGTCAGCACAGAGGTGTAATTCATACAGCCAACCCAGCTGCTTTCTCCTTCACCTGTGCTGCAGACAGCTCTCAGGCAGGCTCACTCTCATGGCACATGTTGGGAGGAGTGCAGAACAGCATCTGCCACCTGGGTTTTCCTTCCACAAATAAAAGCTAAGCCCAAGGGGTTTCATGACCTTTAAACAACTTACACTTGCTCCTGCACCGCAGCTGCAGGCTGTCCACCTGGTCAGGGTGTTTGCTTGGGAGGAAAAAGCTACCTTCTGTGGGACATCTGAAAAGCTTTTGTTTCCACATCAGATCTCCTGTTTGAGAGTGCGTGCAACACCTCCAAGAAATGTAAAAGGGAAAACTACATCCCCCACGGAACCAATGAGGCTGTAAATCCAGGGAAAATCTTCTTGTGTCATTTACGAGCCAGCACATCAGATACTGGCCTCTTGTGCAGAGTGGCTTGGTCCAGGCACATTCCTTCTCCTCATTTCCTCGGTTACAAGAGAAGGGGATGTTTGCTGTGGTGTTATTCTGGGAAAAGGGATTGCAAAAAACCAGGATTTATGTCCTTAGATGGGCACACTGCACAAATTAATTTTGTTCTTCTTCACAAGAAAAGCTAGTTGGCTATAATTTGCTAACTGGACATGGGGAGAAGACCATTGTAACATCACAGATGTAGCATTCTAGGACTGACTTTTCAAGCCTAAAGTCTCTCATTGCTCTGAGTTCCCTTTCTGGTGCCTGCTGTCTTGGTAGCTCTACCATTTGGGCTTTTCCAGTGAGGTTATTGATAGGTACTTTATTGCACAGGGATATTGCCATGAGCTCCTGCTGGGCAAGGAAAGGACAATACTGTTCTTGTTTCCAGGTGTTCTTGACTTTATCTTCAGGGCAGACATTTATAATTCTATAAATTCCAACTGCAGTTTTTCAGATATTGCAGGAACTAAAAAAGGCTGTTTATAATCAGGATGGGTGGGGGAGGAAGTTGGATTTTGTTTTTTCAGGGAGAATAGTGCAAAATTTTTCAAAGACCAGAGTCAATATCCACAGTTCTTTCTTTCTACTGAAGTTTCTGATTCCCTGCTAAAATCAAATGATGCGAAACCTGCTTGAAACTGCTGAAATCAATGGGATGTCAGGAGCTCCACATCCTCCTTGGAGCTGAGCCCAGGCGCTGGGCCATGTGCTGGGAGGGCTTGCTGCAGGGAGCTTCAGCCGTGCTTGCCCTCCACTCCTGAGCATCTGCTCTGGAGCATGGCTGGAGAGAGGATTCTGAGCTACACACACCTTTGATCTGAAATAATGTGGCCTTTGTACTGCTCCCATGCATCTTCCTCTGCATCTGCAACTGGCTGGGGGCTGGCAGCTGCTTGTGCTCTGTCAGTGAGGTTTTCCTGCTCTGTAACAAACCCAGCCCAGGTCCCACAGCAGAGCTGTCCCCAGTGAGGTCTCTGTGCTCTGTAACAAACCCAGCCCAGGTCCCACACCAGAGCTGTCCAAACACCACAGAGGGAGCTGTACCAGGGCAGGGTGAGAGCACCAGGCAGATTTGGGTTGGGCACTTCACAGCACATGGGGAATGTCCAGCTGTGAAGCTCTAACAGATGTTGACACCTCTGTGCTGTGTTTGCTCTGCAAAATGGGAGTGGGGAATTTTGCTCTGCAAAATTAACACACACCAAAAAAAGTTGTAGTAAACTGTACTGGGGAATTGATTGTATGCATGTGTGAAGGGGGTGGCTATGCCAAGTTTGAACACCTACTTTATTCCCTTGTGGGAGACTGACTTTCTTAGAGCTTAGCTTAATGTATATGTCATGTTCTTAGGGCTTAGCTTAATGGACATGTCACAAAACAAGAAGGTGGTGCAGGAGTTTAAATACATATACATTTTGAGTAGTTTAAATACATAGACATTTTGAGCTAGCTCTTTTTCCTGAAAATGTGAGCAGTCACTGCGGATTGGAAGAAATGCAAAACTGTCTAACAAATTTTCTTCTAAACTGCCTTGTTTAGATCTCAGTATTTTCTATGGAATGAAGCAAGTTCTGAGGAGCCAATTCCTGCAGCCATATAGTTATGAATATACTGATTTTTCTGAGGTTAGTAATTTTGAGTAACTCCTAAAAATGAGATTACAAACCCTACACAGATGCTTTTTTCAAATGTTTGCTGTTTGCACATTTGTGTTCCAGTCTGGTCAATTAAAATCATGGCTAAACTTGTTGACATGAAATTCAGTCTGTAGAAATCCCTCACCTATAGGGTCTTTGCCAGGTTGAAAATGACATGTAAATGGCCTTTGGTGAGCTAACAAAGCCACAAAGGCTTAAAAGTATAAAACCACTTACACAGCAGCAGTGTCTAGGTGGTTTTATACTTTAAATCTCAGTGCCTGTTTTATACTTTAAATCTCAGTGAACTGAGATACAACAAGAGAAACATTTTTAGGACTCATGATATAGGACAATGAAATAACTGGACATTTATAATTTGTTATGTGGGTCAAAGAGGAAATGGAAACCATCTCCAGAGAGGAATATTCTAAAGTAGTAAATTAGCATAAACAGATTTTTTATGCTCCAGAAGGGAGGATTTAAAAGTAGAGACATTAGGAAGGAAAGACTTCTGATGGAAAGTCGTATTGGACTATAGAAAGACCTCCTGAGGGAAGAAATAGAAGCTGAATCTCTAAAAACTTTTAAGCACCAATTGAACACAATGGCCATAAATCTTCAATCAGAAACAACCTTGCACTGTGAGAAAAGAGGGTTAGATGGCTTTACTGTACTACTCCATGTCTGGTAACTGAACAGCTCTGATGCTCTTTGTGGAAGGCTGAAGTTTTATAAGCAGCTGGGGATCCATTATGTTGAAAATTATATTCTAGGAGTACCAACTGGTATTACTCCCTCTGTGTTTTGGTATGAGTGGTGATAATCTCCTGAAACACGTATTCCAACCCAAAATGCTGAAGCAGAAAGAGGAAGAGTAGCTACAGCCACAGGACCAGAGCTGCTCAAAGGAGGAGAAATGACCAGCTGATATTTCTGCTAGCATGCTGGGGGAGTGGCAGGTCACAGGTGTGTCCTTCAGGGCCTCATTTCTGGCTGAGTGTTTCCCTTCAAATGAGCAAAGGTTTAGGAGGTGGCTTTGAAAACCTCAGTTATGCAGTCAGCTATTGGTTGTAAGTTCCAGGAAAGTTCTGAGTAAAACACCACTCCAGCAAGTGAGCAAATTGTTGCATTTGGTGTGTCCCAATCTGCACACCCCAGTTAGGGCTGGACCTGTAAGACACATGTTCTTGTCCTGTGAGTGACATGTATCTTAAGTGATGTTAATTATTGTTTATTGCAAACGAAACATTTTTGCCATCTGGCAACTTTACACAATGAACGCCAGAGCAGTTCCAGCCAATGAAATATTTCCACCACCACAAACAATCCCTTTGCTGGATCTTGCTTCAATGTGAGAATAATAAAGCTGCCCATAGCCCAGAAAAAAATCTCTGAACTAGATTTAATTTATCTGCCTCATCAGCAGGCAGGTATTTCCTGAAGATGCTGCCCAGCCCCTAATGCCTGGCTGTGGGCACACAGCACACTAGGGGTACACAGCACATAGCCTTTCCCTCACTCATCCTTTTTTCCTTGCTCACTTTTTATCCTACCTATTACTCTGGGCTTTTATGTGATGTGGCTCTGTGGTTATTCTTATCTTTTATGTGATGTAACTCTGTGGTTCCTCTTGCCCAAGAAGACTATATTCAGGGTTTTAATTGCCTCTAGGACTTTTGCAAAGCAACACTAAAATAATGGATTTTTCTTTTTTTAATTATAAAAAGGCATGTATAAAAATTCCGATTTTCAGATTTTCCCTGAATATTTGCAGAAAGGAAGACGTTAAGAAAAAGGGGGAAAATAGGGGGGAAAAAAGGAAACAGGAAAGAAAAAGAAATGGTAAAAAATAAAAATAATAAAAATATAAAGAAAAAGAGAAGGAGCAAGAAGCAGACTTCAGAAAGAAGCGGAGCCGCAGTGGAGGGGAGTTTGTGGCGGTGTTCCTCGCAGTCCGAGCGCTCTCCAGGCACTAGAGGGCTCCCCAGGACACCCAACCGGGCACCGCCTTTGGATTTTAACCGGGATCCGGGACCTGCTTCTGGCCTGGACTTTCTGAAGCGCTATCTCTATCTGCTTTGCATCGCAGAGCTGTCTCTGAATGTGAGAAGGAGATTGTTTTAGGATGAAAAAAAGTCATAAAATTAACTCCAGAAGGGCACATAATCCTCTTGCTAAATAGCAATTTAGTTTTCAGGGCAAGACTACAGCTAGACTAAAAAAAACCCCTTAAAATGAAATGGAATGACTGCTTTGCTCTGTAGATCTGTTCTTATATTCACCTCGCAAGCTGTTAATACAGACATACCCCAGGTCTTTTTTGAGGAAGAATGCAGCTGGGAAGTTTGTTTCAGAGTCTGAAAATCCCCAAAGTCTATAGGTATTTGGTTTATGGTGTTTTGTTCATGCCTATCTTAGATTAAAGCAAATAATAAGAGAAAGAAAAAAAAAATCCCAAGAGGCATGTGACTCATATTCGATTAGTCAGATGAAAGGCTGAAAGAAATGAGATGGGTGTTGTAAGGACCCCTGACCATCCTGACCTGAGCACTGGGCTAAAGCTTTTCCCTGCAGACTCTTAAACCATTTCACTTCCAACGCTCTGCTTGTCTGTGCATCGCTTTCCCATGGAGAGAGAATAAAGGCAGAGCTGAGCTCGGCCCTGGCCAGACCTCCCAGGTACCTCCCCTTGCTGGGGACCGAGGGCCTTTACTGCTGAGGTCCAGGTTCCTCGCAGTGGCCTGCAGGCTCAGTGAACCCGAACAGTCCAAGCGAAACCCAAGCAAAGCCACACAGTTTGAAACACTCCTGGAAGAAAGGCCCCTCCGTGGTGTCAGCCTGGTGCTCGGGGGGAGAGGCAGAGCACGGCAAACTTGGCTCTGCTTTACCCCAAGCGTCAGGAAACTCCTTGCAGCGAGGCCAAGAGCTATGTTCATAACAAAACTTAAACCCAAGCAAAATTTATCACGTTTTGAGTTTCTTCGTGAAAGGTTAGACCAAGTGGGGATGTACTCTGCTGGGATAAAAGAAGAGATGGAGTCTGCCCTTAAGGGCTGATTTCATATCCACTGAAATCACATGCAAAACTCCCAGGGAAGCAAGCCTAAACTTTTAAATACTGCTACAAAAGCAGCTACCACAGTTCTCTGTCATTCTAGTTAACCATCTATAAACAGTTACTCACTTGACCTCTATTTGATCTCTCCCTCTGCCCTCCAAGGAATCTTTCAGGGCCAACATACATTATGGATATGTCTGTGTACATGAATGTTGGAGGCTATTTTACTACTATGAGAACAGATCTCTTGCAATTCTATCTGAAATCTGCTTGTTTGGGGAAATTGATTTTTCTTTCTACAGACAAATCCAACAAATGACTTCTCTTGGTTTATACTGGTCTGCTGAAAATACTTAATTGCTATTTTTGCCACAGGACCTTTTTAAAGGATGATTTTGGAATCCTGCCATGGCAATAAGAAGAGAAAATAGTTGTAGCACTTGAAATGGGAAGGTCAAAAACAGGAGTCAAGAAAGATCTTCAAGTCACACTACAGTTGTCCTTTTCTAGCTGCTGCTTGAATGTGCAGCAAGATGACAAAGTCTTCAAGCTTTCACCTGATTAATAGCCTTGGGGGAAAAACATTCTGTAGGAATGCTGCAAGAGTAAGACTGCTATATAAAAAAAAGAATTCTTAAGCAAAACAAAAATGACAGTAAGATGGAAGTAAGTTATGGTCATATAGCAACTAAAGGAAGAATTTTATATGGATGGATTGGTTTGGTTGGGTTTTATCTTTTTTTTTAATATGATGAAAAATTCCAGAGTTAAGTTATGAAATAATATAGATACATAAAAATATTGAAGCACTTAAAATCTCCAAGTACTCTTAACTGTGTACACTAAGGATAGAATGCAGTAGCTAATATCAATTTTAACATTTTAGCATCTTTCATTTCCTTCCTGTCACAGTATCATACAATAAGGAAATAAGTTGTATAAACATGCTTTAAAAAACATAATCTTAAAAAAAAATCTGCATCTAGAGATGATACTAAACTGCTGTAGTCATTATTGTGTGGGCTAGTAGATGCCCAAACAAAGAGGTAAGGTTGATTTTGTATCTTTATTGTGCAATCCAACAACCTAATTAAATACAGATTTCTAAATGTAATTTTCCTTAACTCTAGAACCCAAGGTAATGTATTGTAATGTATTTAACTTGAAATTGTTGAGATGCGCTGTTTACCTTAATTCCACTTAAATATAGATCCTATGGCCATCCAAAAAAAGTGGTGCATTTAGTTACAGTTAATAAGTCCAGGAAACTTTAAGGAAGATCTCAGTGAAATTGCATTAGTGAGAACAAGGTGAAAACAAGGTTACTATTTTCCAACTTGAGGACATTCAATTTAATTCTTGACTCACACAAAATTTTCTTAGTTGTGCTGGCCAGAAATGGCTTGTTTTAGACATAATCTATGGGAGTTTGAAACAGCTTCATATAATAATGATTTCATTGCTGTGTTATGCCAGTCTAAAATTCTAAGTAACAGAAATGTTGCCATGTCCTCATTTAAGAGGAAATGTAATTTGATACAAACACACTAAAATTTTGGAATATTTTATTATTAAAAAAGGCTGTTTCAAGCTGTGTTGAAGTCAACAGTAGGTCTATTTAAGGTTTCTGAATTCATCCTTTCTTTGTTAGCATTCAGATAAAAGATTGAATTTACTGGCTATTAGGGAGTTCTGGCTGCAGCTGTTTGGGGGGAGAAGGGGGAGAGGGAGATATTCAGCCGCCCAGATCATCAAGGGGTGTAGGCTGGATTTTTTGAGCATTCAGATAAACACTGGTCAATTCTGTGGGAGTTAACATTAAGTTGAAACGAACTTTTCAAGGAATTTAACGCTTGGCAAGTCATTTGATTTTCCTTTTAAACGTTCAATTCGTTCAGATCTCCCCGAGTTCCTAATTCTAGTTTGGGGCGGGGGTAAACCACGAGACTGCCATTGAGAGGGAGTTTTGATGCTTTGTTTTGTTTTGTTAATTTATGCTGCTTAAACCTTAAGCTCACAAGTTGTTGTATCGTAGGCAGCACTTTCTGCTTGACGGGAAGAAAAACCAAAAATCGTTGTTCATGAGAATCGCTCGGAGTTCACTCAGAAGAGCTCGATTGTTGCCTGGAGACCTCTTCTTCACTCGGGAGGAGCGGGGTGGCGGCGTGAAGCGCGGGGGCAGCGCCGGTGCGGGGCTGGGGCCGTGCGGGGCTGGGGCGGGGCGGGGCTGGGGCCGTGCGGGGCCGTGCGGGGCTGGGGCCGTGCGGGGCTGGGGCGGGGCTGGGGCGTGCGGGGCTGGGGCCGTGCGGGTTCCGTCCCTCGCTGTCCCCGCGTCCCGCTCTGCTCGGGGCCCCGACCCGACAGCTCCGCTCCGCCTGGGACACCGCCGTGCTGAGCCCCGACCCGACACCTCCCCTCCCCTCCGGCTGGGACACCCCGGGCTGCCCCTGTGCTGCTCCGGGAACCGGCCCTGCCGAAGCAGCCCCGCAGCCGCCTCGGTGTCCGCTCCGTGCCCGGCGGGAGCGCAGCGGGCTGGGCACGCTGGCGGACAGGGACAGACACTCGGCGGGGCGGCCTCTCCGCCGAGCTCCCGGGACTTCACCCAGTACCTGCACTCCTTCCCTGCCCCGCCGGGATCCCCCTGCCGGGCTGGCTGCGGGACTCGGGAGGCTGTGGAGGGATGGTGGTGCCGGGTGTGGTATCTCCGTCCTCCTGCCCCTCTCCCCGGGAGACTTGATCTCCCATGCAGAATGGGGGGCAGACGAGGCGCAGGGGGACCGAGGCATCCTCCTGCCTTGTTGCTGTTCGCTCAGCTATCCCGAGGTGTAGAGGGAGCCCTTTCACCTGCGTGCTGTGAGTCTTCGACTCAGCTCCGAAGGTCTGTCCAGACATTTCCTAGAAGCAGCTAGTTTTCACCTTCAGTTACAACACGCCTGCATGTCTAGGGATGCCCAGGGGGAGACTGCTACAAAGATTTGGCTCTGATTTTGTTCCACGTTTATGCAGTCTCTTTGATTAGATCCTTGAGGTATTTCTCTCTGTGGCAATAGCGACAGCAAAGACACGCTGCTCTTTTAAGTGTTATTACTACAAGTAATTGTGACTCTAAGTGTGGTGTGGACGTAACAGTGTCTCTGCTAAGTGCCGTGTGGATGTTCTTGCGTACCAGTGGGAGCGCTTGTGGGGACAGCAGCACTCCTAGCAGTGTTTGCAATTGCGATGAGCTTCTCCCATCCCTGCAGTGTCACAACTGTCACGGCAGCAGCAGCCAGGCTCTCAGCACTGGTTACAGCTATTGGTCCTTTCAGTGAATCAAGTTCGTGCACTACTGTGCTTCCTCGCCTAAAAGAAAGGAGGGGGTCTAAGAGCAAAATCACCCTAAATAAATTCAGTGCTCTTTGGTAAGAAGGCGCTAAGAAATACAAATAAGTAGATTTAGGGAGTTGGTTGTGTGTCTTTGTCACGTAGGGATCCTGTTCATCACCAAGCATCACTGCAAGTATTTCTCCTGCCCTTCAGAAACACAATCTTTTCTCAGTGAAACTGCCACAGGTAGCAAGATGCGACATTTGGACTCCCGTGTCTAACCTCGTGGTCTGTGGCTGAGAGAATTAGCAGTTACCCAGGGTACAAAACAGCCATGCTGGTGCTTTTGGTGGCATCATGACCCTGTCCTTCAAACATCTCCACACAAGGATTAGCTTTACCTACTCGACCCTGCACTGCAATAAATGCAGACGAGAGGAATCCAAATTCAATCGAAGCTTCGATGTTTATTTTAAGTTTTTAATGGCAACAAACAGGGTCCTGTGGGCTTGGGCTGCAGACAGTGTAAGTCATTTACACTTGACAATGCTGTAATAGCTGAGGGCAAGTGACACCCCGGGCCTCTGAGCTCTGCGGGGCTACCAGGGCTTTCGGCAGAGGTGCCAGGGAGTCCAGTGGCATCTGCAATACAAAGGAAGTGGAATGTTGGCAGCAAGTATACTACTGGGGTGATGTAAAGCAGGGAAGAGGTGGTGTTTAGGGCCAAACACGAAGGGGCAAAAAATGAAAGCCTCTCTCCCCTCTGCCTTTTCTCTCCTCAAATACCCACATAAACTTCTTCGAAGATTCTTCGTACGAGGCGCTGTACGCGATGCCCAGGGCGCCAGTGTCAATCTAAATTCGCTCCCACCAGAGTGAAGGGGAAGTTTTCTTCTCTCCCCGGTGTGAACACTTCAGGGATGCGTGTGTGAACACTTGAGGGACGCGTCCCGTACCGCTATCCCGGTTCCAGTAGCTCTGCTTTAGGAGCCGCCGTGCCGGGGTGGCACAGTTTGGTGGGGAAACAACTTTCTTCCCCCTGGGGCTGGATGGGGCGGCGGTGACACACACCGGTCACGGCCCCCGAGCCGCTGGTCCTGGGGGGGCTCGGAGCGCGGAGCTGGGGGGACAGAGGCTGAGCCTGGGGAGAGGCTGACGGAGCGAAGCGAGAAGCCCTCGCTCTTTTGGTTTCTTTCCAACCATTTTTAGCAGAGGAAGGATGTAATAACATGCCACGGGCAATAAATCACAGTCTAGCTACTCCCCCTGGCTCTCCTCCCCCCGCCCCCGGCCCCTCTATAGCGGGAGGGGCGGAGGGGCCGCCAGCAGCAGAGCGCCGCGGCCGCCGGGACGAGCGGAGCAGAGCCGAGCAGAGCGGAGCAGAGCCGAGCAGAGCCGAGCCGAGCAGAGCCGAGCAGAGCAGCGCCTGCCGCCTCCTCCAGCCAGCCCAGCATGGAGCTCCGCGCCCTGGCGCTGCTCGCCCTCGCCCTGGCCGTCATCTCCCTCTCGGAGGGTAAGTGGGCTGCGGGGCCGGGAGCGATGGTCCCGCGGAATCCCCCGCTCTTCCCCCTCTCCCCGCAGCTGCACCGCTCTCCTGGCTCGGCTCAGATGTGTCTGGGGAGCCAAAGCGATGGCTGTGCAAAGCTGGAAGCAGGCGGGCTCCCATTCCTCCCTCTCCTCCATCCCTCCCTGGCTTTTTTCAAAGAGCTGGCCAAAGCGGTTCTCTCTGCCAAACTCGCCCCAGATTGAAGTCGTCTGGGGGAAGGCTTTCAGCAGCGCTCCGTCTGCAGGGAGGTGGTTTGGCTGCTAAATATGCATATCGACTTTCCCTCTAACAAAAAAAACCCCAACCCTAAAAGTTACCAGGAATTAGAAACAGGCGGTTGTTCGGTACCTCTTCTGTCCCCTGTCGTGGTCTATCTTTCCTCAATCAGGGCAGAGCTGAGTCAAAGCGGTCACTGGGTAGGAATGTACCGCACGGGGATGTTTTGGGGTGCAGGGAGCTGCCGTGACGGGGGGTCTGGGGGTCCGCGGGCTGGCGGCGTGGGGCGCGCAGCCACATCCGACCCGCAGCGCCGCGCCACAGCCCGCTCGCCCCACGCCGTCCCCGCCGTCCCGCGTGTCGCGCCGCAGCCCGGTGCCAGCTCCAGGTGCCCGGGTTACTGTGCCAGCTGTGCTCCGTGGAGTGCCCCGAGTTCGGACAGCCCCGGAGGCAGCGGACACCCGCGCTGTCCCGGGGAGCTCTGTGCCCCGGGACTCCGGGCGGGACGAGGGCTCTGGCCGCCACCTCTGGGCATCCTCCGGACGCTCCTCCTGCGGCTGGCAGAGATTTGCCCTCTCTCGTTGCCTCGTCGAGTGTCCTCTAGCTGGGTTTTCACACCTCCGCTCTCATTCTGTTCTCCTGTTCTTACCTATGAAACTTTGGTGTTCTCCACCCAGGGAGGTAGAGGATGCTCTCCGGTGCCCTCCTTGTTTAGCTTGAGAGAGTTTAGTTTTCCCCGAAGATTTCCCGGTGCCTTTCCGCACAACAGCCCCGTCCCGCTGGAGCACGGAGCCGGCCCTGCCCGGAGAGGCCCCAATGTCCCGGGCAGGTGGACTCCAGCCGCCGCCGCGTTCGCCGCATCCACTGCCCCGGGGCTGCGGGATGGGAAGCGACAGCGGCAGGTAGCGGAGGCAGAGCCGGGGGACCACGGTTGGCAGTGCCAGCTCCAGCCCCCGGCTGCCAGCCTCACCAGCTGCCGAGCGGCTGGGGCCGCCGGTGCCTGAGCGGCTTCCCTCGTCTCTGGAGGGAGGAAGGGACAGGGGCTCTTATCCCCCTTACATCCTTACAGCGCCCAGCTGCAGCCCGGCTTGCCTCCAGCCGGCTGCTCTCCACCCTGACAGCGGGACAAGCGTGTGTGTCGGGACAAGAGTGTGTGTCGGGATAAGCGTGTCGGGACCTGGCTACCTGAGGGAGGAGATGGCTCACAAGGGCTGGAGAGAAATTAGTGTAAGCAAAGTGACCCCACTGTCTTGCGGTGGTTAGAGTGGAGGTTTTTGCCTACTTTGCGTGTCATTAAGTGTTCTCAGCCCTGATCCAGATGAGGGCTCACAGGGCTGCCTTGTGCTGGGGAGCAGGTGAGCTCTGAATTCTTCTTAGTTACCTGGTAAAGCTGTGTGTCTGTCTATCCCAGCCTTGCTTTCCAGGGAAATGGAGATGCTCTACACTTAAAAAGTTATCAGCCATCTCCTGATAATGATAAATGCACCCTAGGCTGAACAGAAGTAAAATGATTTCCTCAAATGTTTTGTCTGTTTGTGTCCATCCTGCTTTCCTGGGTATAGATTCCCTCTCTATTCAAGCATCCAGAGCTTCCTAGTCCACACAGCATGTTACTGATAACTGCAGCAGAACTGGGAACTGCCTTCTTCCCTCACTGTCCCGTTTCAGTGTGGGTAAGGAGAGGCAGATCCCTGTGGGATGAAGTAGGTACTGTCCAGCACTGACAAGTGGCCACTCTGAGAACACTTTGTTTGTGCTTTGTCTCTAGAGAGAATCTGTCAGCAAAAGTAGGTGTTCAGAGACAACAAAACTCAACTTGAGTTGGAAAACAATAAAACTGTTTATTCTTTGAAAAGTTCCAAAACACAAACTCCTAGTCGAGACCAAAGGGGGTGTTCTCTTTTTGTTAGGTTGAAGGAATGACATTGAGATGTCAAACCGGCATCTGGCTGTTCTGTAACTTTTCACTGTATTCATCCATTTGAACCAAATGTGCCAGACACATAAAAGTCTCAAAAGCTTTGTGTGCCATCAGTTACATGTTTTCATGTAATAAGGCAATTAACAGATTATACTAATTTGCTGTACTGAGAGAATGGCTTCAGCTTGTGCTATGTTTGATAGATGTCAGAGAACTCGGAGTACAGATTGGTAGATTAGAGCTGATTAAGCTGAATAATTAATGTACATGCAAGAATATGTTTCAAATTTTGAAAAGAGATAAAGAATGGCTTTGTCAGCCTCAGAGTAAGACCAGAAATGTTCCTGTCCTAAATTACAGCCTCCAAACAGCCCCTTCCCTCTCCTGCTTTTGGAAGATAGGGGCTCATGTGTTGGAAGATGCCATATGCACCAGTTTTCCCTGGGTTTGAGCCTTGTTGATAGCATGGTGAGACAGGAGTCACTGATTCCCTGTTGGGGATGCAGAGAGCTGACCCAGTGGTGCTCAGTGCCTGCTCCTGATCACCAAGAAAGGCACACAGAAATAAACACCAAAGGGATTCTTGTGCTGGGAGGGGGTTTGTCATTCCACTGCATCTTGGGGTAACAGCACACTGATACTGGGGCTTCCCCTCTTCCTTGCTGTGCTGGACGCTTTTTCTTGGGCAGGAAACAACTTTGGGACTTATGTTTAGTCATGGTTAAACTTTCTCTGTTCCTGATTTCAAATGGTATGGGATTGAAAATCCCACCTCGAGTCTGAGGGAGGACAGGATTGCATTATCAAATCGTGGATCTGAACAGTTCATCTCTTGCACGTTGTTTAAGTTAAAGCTGGCTTAAGCTTGGTTGGGACAAGCTTGCAGAGACACTATCACTACAGATGTGCTGAGAGTTGTTTGACTGTATTCAGTTTCAGCCCCCCTTTCCAATACAAATCCACAGATGTGTAGCTGTCAGGCACAGATTTGCAGTGGGAAATCCTAGTGCCTTCCTCACTCCTTTCCACATTAGCACTAGGCAGTCTAATCCATGTTCTCGGGGCTCACTCTGTAGCCCTCCTTCCTCCTTTCCCTGCACATTATTAACTCACAGATGGAACCGCTGTTTGCAGTGGCAGAAAACTGATGGAAAAGTCCTTCAATTTTTTCGATTTATAGCCCAGATTCTGGTGTGAATCAGGAGAAGTTCTATTCCCGCTGATCGGTTCCTCTCCTGTGGGATCTGATTCTGCCTCATCTCTTGGTAGAGACACTGGGAAAAAAAGGGCCTTCTCTCCTCAGGACGGGCCAATTTCACCCTGTTGTCTGTGGTTATGCGTGCTAGAGACAGGCATAGATTAATGTGCAATATATGTAGATCTGCTGCGCTTGAAAACCTGTCTCTTTTCTCACCTTCCTAGACAGCTGTTTAGGAATTCCAAGCCCTTCCTGGCTCTTTATCTCCCCATTTGCCTTGAAAGGGAACTGGGTTTGGATGCTGCAAGTATTCCTGTGTGGCTAAACAAACAGGATGGCGGATTGCCATATGGGATCTCAAGCCCTGCCAGATATAGATCTGACCATCTACAGCATGAACCAGATTTTAAGGGTTAGGTGTATGAATTTAATTCCTCCCGGAGGCTGAAAACTGCTCCACTGGGAAATTCTTTAAAATCTTAGGCATCTCTTAGATTTCCGGGCAAGGCTTCTGTGCTTGTGTTTTATTGTGCATGGCGCTTTCAGACTTACAGTCCGATGAAGACCTTGCTTAGGTGCACTTGATTGCCAGTAATTAAGTTGTGCCATAGAGAAATCGGGCATCAGGGGCTGTGGTAGGCGCCAGGCTGCTTTCCTCAGTCCTGCATACATATACATGGCAGATTTTTAGCCTAAGGGGTTAAACTTAATTCTGTCCCTAGTGATGGCAGTGACAGAACTCTCATCCAGCCTGGTGGCCCCTGAATAGTGTATTGGGGACGCCCTGGCTGATAAGTGTCTCCTCGATTGCCTTACTTAGCCGCAGGCTAGAAATTCAAAAGACTCCGGGTGTCAGATGTGAAGCCGCTGGGATCTCGCCTCTCCTGTGCGGGCACCTCTGCTGGGAGCCGGGGCTGCTGCGGCGGGGAGAGGTCAGCTGGGCCTGGGAACGCCTGCAAAGCCAGAGCCTTTCTGTAGCCGCTAAGTCCCCTGTGAAAAGCCTGCACCTGAGCCGAGCCGGTTTGATCTGAGCTCCCTGGAATTCATCTCTTTCTTCTGGCTACCTTCTAATTTGGCCTCGGGTCAAAATCGTTTGAGTAGAACAACACGGAGGACAAGTGCCCCCTCTTTTGGCCTTTATCTTGTCTAATTACGGGGAGCATCCCTGTACAATGGCGCGGCTCCTTATTCTAATCTCTTCCATTTTACTTATCTCCATCTTCTCTCCCTCTTCTTTTGTCTTCCAAAATCCTACGCACCCTTGTTGAAAGGCCGGGCGCTGAGCTGAATGGATTGTGCTCTGAGCTGTGGGCAAATGCTCTCCCAAAGCTACAGTTTTTCTGCTGCTTTTTCCCCACCTGCATTTTCGGAGGGCGTTTATTTCTGTGAGCCCTGAGCGGTGTATCTGTGCTGCTGACCGGGAGCCAGAGGTAACGTGTCCTTTCCCTCCCTTTGTCCCGCAGAGAAACCCGTCAGCCTGACTTACCGATGTCCCTGTCGATTCTACGAGAGCAACGTGGCAAGAGCCAATATTAAGCACCTCAAAATCCTCTCCACACCCAACTGCTCACTTCAGATTGTGTAAGTCTCTTGCTCCTTTCACCTGGGTGCAAATCTGGGCTGTTAAAAAGAAGGGTCACAGAGCTGGTGCCTGCCCTGGTGGTTGAATTTCAGTCTGCTTCATGCCATGACTCCCAATTCATCTCTTCACCCCCTGTGTCAGGGACTGCTGGACCCTGCTTTACGCATGTAAAGGAGCCCAGCTGTTGTTTCCCAGCTGTGTTCTCTGTGATGTCCCCATCACTGTGTGATCCCATGTGCTGTTCCCCCGTGGGTATGTGAGCAGGAATGTCAGACAGGCTGTGCACGGCCTTGGATGTGGAGCTTCACACCCTGGGTAAAACCTTCACAGTGGTCTGAGTCTTCTAATGGGTCACTTCTCCATGGAGTGGAGCTCAACAAGCAAAAGGAATTCCTGTGTTTCATGTATCCTCTGCAGGAGGCACAGACCCTGGAAATGTGATGGCTTAATCTAGGGATGCTTGCCAGGCAGGGACTGACTCAGTAAACTGCAGCAGAACAGAAAAATGGGCTCCCAATGGAAAATAGCCCCCCCCTTTTTTTTTTTTTTTGCTGGAAAAGCAATCCTCATTTTCAGGAAACATTGGGATTTTGTTTGTTCGTCTTTGTAGATGTGTATGTATGTGTATGTTTTAGGAAGGTCTTTTTTGCTCACTTCTTCATGGGTGATCCCCTCTCAAAATTCAAAACCTTCTGAAGAAAAAACTCCTTAGCATTCATCTTTTCATTGCAAGGGAACCTTACTACTCTCAACTTCTGTTAACCTCTGTAAGAGGGTGTCAGGGGCAAGGTTTGGTTTCTGTGCAGTGATCCCATTACTGGTTCTGTCTTTGCCCCATATGTTGAGCCCTTCCTCTTGCAACTCAAATGCTGTAAAAATCAATTTTTGTCGTTCAAAACCTTTGCACTCAGAAAACTGGTGTGGTTTCATGAGATTGCTCAGGAATGCATGTGAGCGGTTATCCATTCATGAACCAATTTTTATTAGTATAGGTTTTTTCTGTCTTAAACCACTCTGTGTATATCACACACATTTTATCATGTGCCTTCTGCCTTAGGATTTGGTGGAAGACAGTGAGAAAAATGTAAGCCTCAGCTGAGAAATAATTTCCTTTCAGAAAAATGGCAAAACCAGCTGTGACTAACTCTGATCTCTACCTATAAACAATTTTGGCAGCAAGCATGCACTAGTGCATGGATTTGTGCTCTGGGACTGTCAGTGGTGTCGTAAGAATCCCAGTGCTAAGGCTTTTTAGATGATCTGGAATTATCTGGACTAGTTTCAAGAAAATGTCAGCATTTAAGACAGGATAGAGTATATATTTATCTCTTAACATAGGATTATAGTAATTAGAGATAAATAAGAGCATGAAATGCAGAAACAGAAACATCTCATGTTCTTGCCCATTCCTGACCGAAATGTGTTTGTGTGGGCTACACACAGGACATACAAACCTATAATTGACCCTGTTTTTGTTACTTTGACAAGTAAGGTACTTGATACATCCCTCCAAATACCCTTGAAACATGACTTTAAACTAGGTCTTCATCAAAACAGGAGATGAAATAAGTCAAAGCCAACACATGAATTTCTCATCTTGATTAATTTGAAGCATTAAAAAACAAAGGTGTAAAAAAATTAAAAGCTGCCATTTTCAGGAATAGAGAACTAAGTGAAATATACAGTTGCTAGGAGATATTTTCTGAGTTTATTGTTTGGGATTTTTTTGTTTTGGTTGAGGTTTTTAGTTTTGTTTTTGTTTGCTTGTTTGTTTGTTTTTTCACAAGTATATTTTCCTTTTTGGTTAAGGAGACAAAAAGCCTAAGAGCAGACTTTTTTCTTTCATTCTATTGAAATCATCTCTCCAAATTCAGGGAACTCTTCTGTCAATGTCTACTTCTAAAAAGTCCACACTAAATTCCTTGCTTTTCAGTACAGGGAAATGAGCATTTTTAGCAAGCACACACCTAAACCAGTCCAGGTTAAACACTCCATACAATTTCCTGTGTCTCCTTCTTGCACATGGAACAGGGACTCACAGGCTCAGAAATGAGTGTCTGAAGAAATCAGTGTGTCAGTATGAGGTGAGAGGAATTGTGTTGAATGTGGCTGGAGACTGGTTACGTGTGCTTCTGCTTCTGTACCCTGTGAGGTCAGCTGAAGAATTCCCAGGCATTGCTAACATCAGCAAATCCATTCTTACACACTGTTGGTATCACTTAACTGGAAATGCTCCAGCTTGGCACTGCTGTAAGGGAAATATGAATCAGGCCCATTCATCTCTGTGCTGGAGCAGGGGTTGCAGGACTGATCCTTGATGTGTTTATGTTACAACTGTGTCGTTGCATAACTTCAGACCAAGGAGCCTTTTTGACCTCTTATTTCTTACACCATCATTTTATATTCTGCAGATTTCATTTTATAAAGGGAGGAATATTATGGCTTCCATCCAGCAAATGTTTAAACAAGTACTGAACTTATTCATATGGGCACTTCCATAAAATTGCTGTTCTCTGCACTTTCCCAAGGCAGAGGCTGGAGCAGCTGGGGCAGAGGCAGGGTGCTGCAGGGAATGTGGGAGATAACAGCTCTTTCGAGGTCCTGAGATCCCTGGAGGGTGAAACCTGTTGATGAGAAGCTATTTGTCCTGTTTCTGAATGAAAGATTCAGAGAGCCCAAGTGTCAAATTCACAGAGAATTCGAATTAACTAAAAAATCTGCTGTGGGAAGTGCAGCTTGGACATCCAGGAGAAAACCCTCAGGAGGTTTCTGCCTTTGGTTCCAATGCTGAGTGAATACATGAGGAGAAACTTGCCTCTGGCACTATGGCACTTTCAGTTGTCTTCCTCCCTGCAACCTGTTAATTCAGTCTTGGATAAAACAAAAAGCTAACAAGTGACTACACCCTTTCTTTCAGAACATCCATGAGGTGTCTGTCCTCAAAACATGTGAAACTTCAGTTTGGGGTTGAATTTAAAGAATTTAAAAGCTGTTTTAAATCAATTACTTGCAAAAATTACCTACATTTACCATTTCAGTATTTCCAAATGAAATTTTTCTGTTGATGACGGTGAGCTCTCATTCATGGTCCAGGTATGAATTGGAGGTCTTAGATTCAAATTTTGTGTCTGTTCCACTCACACATGATTCCCAGTACAGACCTGTCAAAGGAGAGAGATGGTTTCCAAGCCAGGGATATTTATAATAGGTGAGGGAGGTCAAGGATGGGAGAAATAATTCACATCTTCATGGATTAACCAAAAGCAGCACTGGCACCCAAGGAAAATAAGGCACAGTGTGGGGGGAAGTGGGTGTGGGCTGTGGAATTTGCACACCAGACTCACTCTGACTTTTCTCCTTTGGCAGTGCAAGGCTCAAGAGCAACAGCAAGCAAGTGTGCATTGATCCCAAGTTAAAGTGGATCCAGGAATATCTGGAGAAAGCTTTAAACAAGTAAGGCAAGAGACAAATGGACTTAACAGCTAACATCCTGAATTATTAAAGGGTAGAACATTAAGGGCTGGCTTTTACCATGTGGACAAAGTACTTGTGGAATCAGATATTGTTTCAAAGAAGGGTTTGGAGTTGACATAATTTGTATTAAAACAACAGTTTCTAATATATCCTAGATGTTAAACTAAGAATTTTGCCAGGGTTTGAGGCAAAAAATTGTGCTAATGAGTTTGTTCTGGGGTCCCGAACTCATCCTCTTCAAAAAAGAAAAAAAAAAAAAGCTGTTCTCCCAAGGAAAATTCTTCCTTTAATGCCCTTTCTTCTCCAGCCAAACTACAATTTCTTGAGAATCTATATCGTTCCGGTGTCTTTGGAGCCCCTTCTCCATGTTACACTGGGTGTCTGCTTGCACAGGCAGCCGAGGCCTTGGGATTCTTGGTGCTGAAAATTGTTTCTCTGCTGCCCACTGTGAATGCTGTTAATGCTGGCCAAGGCACGATGGGCTACCATGAATAAGTCTTTCCCACAATACCAGGGGAAAGCCAGCCAAACTTGGCAAATTCAGACTTTTTAAACCTGTTTTTATTCCCCTTGAAAATGGTTGATCATGCCTACTTTGAGGTGGACTCAGCCCATCTCTGTTCAATGTTGTGATGAGCAGAGCAGCACCAAGCGCATTTTTGTGCTGAGCTGCAGGGGAGGGCTCCAGCCCTCAGCACTGAAAATGGTACATACCAAAGGATGGTACAAAGCATTCCCTTGCTTGCCCAGAGCCCTGGGCTGAGCTTGGTCCTGCAGCAACATTTTGGCCAGCTAGCCTACCTGTGCACTCAGTATCCCTGCCACCCTCCCATCACATTCCCACCCCACTTAACTGCGCTGTAACCCTGCTGAACCTTGTCCGCCCTGCATCTCTAGGGTGAAGGCAGGGCTGGAATCCAATCATTTGCCAAAACAATGTATTACTGGGGAAAGTATGGCCCCAGGGCAGATGAGGGGCACAGGTACCTGAATGGTCTCCACTGTTTCCTTTGTAAATGCATCTGACGAACAAGGGTCAGAGCTAAAAAAAGAAAAAAAAATTCTTTGTCCCCCTGTGTTTTTACAACAAGCAAGGGGGAAAATGCCACCAGAAGTAGAGAGATTCCTCCATGTGTCCCTTTTGGGGACTGCACTGGGGCCAAGAGTGAGGAGGAAGAAGGAAGGAAGCCAGCTAACTAAGCCAATGTGATTCCAGCCCTGACAGCTCCTCCCATCTCATCTGATGCTCAGTGCCTTCTTTGCTGCCAGCACTCAGCCCTTTTGTCCTCTGGACAAATTCTCTGCAGTGGTAATCCAGGTTAATGCTGCCAGAATGGCTTTGGATTTAGGCACAACTGAACCTAAGAGCAGGATGTGGCCCATACTGAATATCCTAGGGACCTGAGCCACTTGGTTTTACAAACTGGGAAAACCTGCTCAAGTTTTTGTTTACTATCATCCCCAACCTGAGATTTAGGAGGCGTTTTAGAAATCTGCAAGGTTGGGCAAATATGATTATGTGCCTGTCTGACTTAGGGGAGCAACTCAGCTGGAACATGTTCTGCTCTTACTACCACTAGTGAAGATCTGAGACCAGCCCTGCTGAAACCAGTGAGTCTGCCTGATCTCCAGCCAGATTCTGGGTTTTCTTTAATAATGCTAATACAGAAGCGATTCTGCCAATTTGGTGGATTCCTCCTGGTTTACATTGAGTAACAAGAGAGAATTTGGTCCCAGCTTTGTGAAATAAGATGACAGAAAGCATATATCTCCATCACCTAATCCTGTAATCATGGCATTATGTTCATTTTCCACCTAGTGATACTAGTACCAGTGGCATTTTCATGCTCCACAGAGAGTCAGGGCTATGTCTGTAGCATTTTCACAAGGCATGTTTTTGATATATTTTAGTGCACAGCTTTGACTTCTTCAATGAAATGTACTTTGAATATATTTATAGCGCATCAAACAATTCATATATTTGAATTGGAGCCATATGAATGTTGGTAGTTTAAAACACCAATATCCCTCTAAACTACTAACAGCTTGTAAAATGAATCTATATAGATCTATAAATGTTAATGTAGCTATCAGTTTCAATCAGCCATATATTATATTTTTTCACTTGTACCGAAATTGTATGAAATGTGACATTACCCTATATGCACTAGCAATAAAATGGCTAATTGTTTCATGTTATGAAAACCCAATTGTACATGAGAATTTATTTTTCTGGAATAAAATCAATACGTTTTGTAGAAAGGGCTCTTGTAATTGCTTAAGTAGAATCCAAACCGTGAAGACATCTTAATCTATACCAGTACTTCAATATGAAAATATCTTCAGTGTTATAATCTGCAGCTAAGGGCAAGGAAAAGTTCTTAAAAGAGTAGTCCGATACAGTTTAATATTATGAAACCAGAAATGGTTTTTACTAGGGAATTTTTTTGCTCACTAATTCCGCTTAGCATTTATTATTGCTTTATATTCATCACATCTCCATATAATATATACATGAGACATCAGTAAAACACATTCAGGCTGTCAGGAATCCAAATTCCTTAACTGGCTTTAGAAATCATTGTGCAGCTGCTGTGGCCAACATCATCCAGCATTCATCCACTGTCATGTTAATACAGTCCCACTTCAGAGCTCCCCTCGCTTCAAGATGCCGGAGTCCGTTAAGCTCGGTGGCTACTGCAGGAGAGATTTGATGGATCTGGAGAAGATAACAAACTCACATGGGAAAAATCTTTCCATTAAGCCAGCTGGGAGAAAGGAAAAGAAACTCTGAATGTGTAGGGGCTGGCTGTGTTGGCAGCCAAGCCCTGCTGCTGCCTTCCAAACCCTGGTGTAGCAGCTCTTCCTAATTTCTAACCTAATTTGTAAGTAACAGTTGAAGTACAAGGCGCCAGAAGAACAGACTCCCAATATTCCACCCAGCATGTGCTGGGTCAAGGCCCCACACGAAGGGGGACGATGTGGGTGTTTATTTTTACAGCCTTGTTTTAAGGCACCAAATGCCTTAAACCCCCTCAGAGCAGCCACTGGTTCTTGCTGATGTCAGCAGGAACACTGGGTGGGAAGCCAGAAATCCAGCTCTCCCTCTGCTTCCTCTGTACCTCAGGGGAACTTTTTGGATGGTGAGGCTCCTGAATGAGAAGTTCTGGAAGGCATTTGAGGAGGCTTTGGCATTTTGGGTAAAAGGGTTGTTCTGGCCTCAGGGTTTGCAAATGTTCTTCCACCAGGATGCTTTTACTTGTCTGGCATTTCTCTCAGACAGAGGTTATATGAAAGGGGATGTGATATTGCACCCTGCCAGCAAGATATGAAGGGACCATAAGATAAATGTGAATGAGGCCTTTGTATATGGATAATTTATGGCAGTCTTTTTCTTATATTTTTCTTTTAATTTAGACCACGTCATCGCACTCATAAAAAAAAGCAACAGAAGAAACGGGGCCCACTCTGCCCTTCCCGTGCAACACCACTAAAGTCTCCAGGGAGAAAGAATGGTAGGAGGCATTAGTTTCTGAGCTGGGACACCTCAGGTTGAAGTCCCTGCTCTTCCATTGACCATGTTATGGGACCTTGGGCAAATATATTAGCCTATCCAGACCTCCATTTTCCCCCATATTTGTTGAGGACAACATCTCTCCCCTTCCACCAAAAGAGTATTATAGAGATGAAACTCTCAAAACAGGGGGCAAGTTTAGCTACAGCAGATGTGGGATGATTTGCCCATTTTACAAATGGGAATTATAAAATTTACAAAATTTTACAAGTGGGAAAATGGACACACAGAGAGACCAAAATAAACCTGAAGCAAAGACAAAGTCAAAAACAGGGTAAAGGTTTCGGAGCCCTATTTATTTTAGCTCCAATATCAAACTGACAGAGTTAAACTCTAACAGCTGTGAATTTGCCACTAGTGTTTTTTAATGAGAAATGCAGCACCACGTGGTGACAGCATGATGTGGTGCATGGGTGACTGGTTGCTGCCTTTCCTATGGGAGATGCTAGGCAATTCCCAGAGAATGGTGTTGTATATACCAGTGCTCTGGATGTCCCAAGTGTCCCAGGTTTTTGTTCCTCACAAGGGTGGTTTGTCATGCATTTCTGCACCAAGAGATACAGGGTTACTGCTGTGGGATGTTGGAAAAGATATCTCCAGAGGAGAAGTTTTCCTCATGGTTTAGTCATTGTCTTTGTGCCTAGATGAGTTTTCTGAGGCTGCCTTTACTGGGAGTCAGTCTCTAGCTGTGGTCACAGAGCCCTAGCTGTCCAGCAGGCATTGGAAGAGGTGTTAGTCAAGATGAGCTGAGACATCAGTATTTGAATAGCTGGTGTTGACCCTCTGCCACTTGTAACTGAGTCTTAGTGACCTCATCTAGATTGCAAAAGGCCACCAGCCTGGAGCAGGAACAGGAGTCACTTCAGACAAAACCTGGAGGCCATCAGCCCAAAGTGGCTCCTTGTTCTGGGTGAACCACACACACGAGACACTTGCACTTTGCTGTGATGCCTAACCCACACTCTCCTGGGTATCATGCTCACACTGAGCATGGCACACTCCATTTGTCTGCACCCCACCTGAGCTCCCTCCCTCAGCCCTCCAGGGCTCACAATGCAGTGCCTGCCTGCCTGTCACCTCACCTCACTGGGCAGCTGGTCACCACAAGCTCTGCTGTGGTCCCCAGCTGCTCACACCAGGTGGGGTCCCAGGGCAGGGAGGCTCAGGGTGGCTCCTGGCTGGCAGAACACTGCCTGCCTCTAGTCTCCAGCCACCCCACGGTGGAAGCCAAACAAGAGCAGAGCATGGGCTGCCCTCTACGTTCCTCCATCCTCACAGAGACCTGGCACTCTCTGGAGCTGCAGTCCATAAGCTCCATCAGAGTTGTGGGATAGGAGCAAATAGAGGAGGCATTCCCAGTGCCACTTGCTCTGCTACTGGGGCTGCTCACAAATGATTAATCTCTCCTTTCCCTGCTGTATTTTTTGCCGAGTTTCTTTGCCCACCGACAATTCTCTGCTCTGGCTTTCAAGTCCAGAATAAGCTTTCTAGCCAGCCTTCCTACTGTATTAGTTCTGAACACCTTACTAACTGCGATGAGAACAACCTGCCCAAAATAACACCCATTGCTGGGTTTGCCCTGCTGGGCCCCAGTAGCTCCTTGTGGAGAACTTCTCCCAAAATGTCCAGCAATTACTGGTTGGAGGGGCTGCCTTTGGGTTAGTCCAGACACAGATTTGCTGTTTGACTAGGCCTGATAAGCTTTTGCAACTGAAATAAACCTTAATAGTGTTTCACTTTCTTCTTCATCAACAGGAGGTTCAAGATGTAAGAGGCAAGCATTGTAAGCCGTCTACAGGATTTCTTACTGTAGGACCCAGAGAGCAGATAACCAGTATTAGGGACTGAATACATTTCACTGCTAACATGCAGCACAAAAGCAACGCTTCACGCAATTCCAAAGGTTTTTTCCTTGGTTCTTTTTGGGTTTTTTTTTGTTTGGTTTTTTTTCCCCTTGCACAAATTGGCTTGCTTTCATAGTGCTATTTTTATATAGTAAGATGTAACTATTTGAGAAAAATATGAATTTATACAGGTTGGTTTATTACCTAGCACTGGGGGCAGATACCAATTTAAACTAACCCTGTTATTATATGACATTTTATTTCCTTTGTTGTGTAGAGGTCCTGCTTTATTTAACTTTCTTTTGGTTCATACAAGTCTCCTGGAGTTTTAAACCTAGAAAGACATGAACTGTACAGTGCAATGATGTTGTGTAAGTAGTGGCGGAACTCCTTGCCTCCAGAAGTCATAGAGGCCAAGAACATAGGAAGGCTCAAAAGCATCAGACTGATGACAATAGACAACATTACCCTGGGTGGCATTACAGATATTTTGGGTGAGTGATTAAACTCAGGGCTACAGGGCTAAAGCCCTTCTCTGAAGATCAGAACCCTTGCTGACAGCTGTGAGCAGCTGGATCAATGCACATCTGGTACTGCAAGGTGCTAATACTTGGTTTGTAGCAGTTGTGTGTGTTAGGAGCCACAACACAGTTCTGATGTCATCTGGCATTTCCTATGTTCTTGTGTTTCTGATGATAAATTTAGCAAAAAAAAAAAAAAAAAAGGAATGGGTTATCAAAGCTCTGACCACAAGATCATGTTGCAAGCTGCTGGAGGAGTCAGATGCGCTGCCATGCACCAGGGATCTCCCAGCCATCCATAGGAGGGGACTTCAGCTTGCCTGTCTGGCTTTGCACTGAAGTAGGCTGAGATTTATTCACCCTTCACCTACATGAACAGTTGTACCTGCCTGAGGGCAGCCACACCCCTGATTGCTCTGGAGATGCCCAGAAGAGGATTTGTGGCCACACCTTGGAGAAGAGAGATGCCTGAGGCAGGAGGGGGTCTGCGCAGTTTGTAGAAGGAGAGGTGTTTCACTGGTGTGGAAATGAAGGCCAGCACTCCCAGTTCACCAGCTATCAGGGGTTTGCTGGTGAACAGGATAGCCTCTGGAATGCCCTTTGCAAAGCACAGCCTGTGACAGGCACCACTCCTTGCACTGATCCCCTAAGCCAGAAGTTTCTTCCTCCTTATTCCTTCCTGTATACACAATATCTGCTACGTGGTATGGAGAGACATCTGCAGCACTGCAAGGATCATGTCATGCTGTGCACTGAGATCTGGGGGGAAGCACATTTGTGCAGCACAATGCTTGTGTTTGTATGTATCTGTGTTTGTATTGTCAACAAAAAAATGTTGTAAGAGTGTCTTTTTTAAGCTGGTTGATTCAAAAGAAATCTTCCCTCTTCCCTGCAGCCTGTGTCAGGAACACTGAGAGGAGTGTATCACACTCCCTTTTGTGGTAGGCAACTTTAGTGCCACAGAGGCACTTTGGCTATCCAGGGACTCCATTATTTCCATGTGGATTCAGGTAAAAAATCTTGTCTTGTCCTTTCTGCAAAACAGGGCTATTGCAGAGAGGCCTTCAGCTGGGAACAACTCACCTCATTTGCTTTAAAGCAGAAACAAACTGCTGTGCCTAAAATATTTGTATTTGTGCTTTTGACATTCCTTTTGTTATCATTACCAGCCTGGTGCTTTAAGTATATTGTGTCTGTGTTTTGAAAGGTCTGGTACCACTGTACTTGATGAGATTGAAGTTTTGATATAGTATTAGTAGGATCAGATCCTCTCCTGGAAAGAGAAAGAAAGAAAGAAATTAATTTTATGAGAAAAGCAGAATTTTTCTATGTTCCCTGGGCTGTATTTGATATCCTAGACACCATTCCCACAAACCACCTGCATTTGTGAGTGGTTTGCCAGAGGTGGACATGTGAGTGTCCAAGCCAAGAATAACTGCAGAAAAAGTCACCCAGGAAAGAGCATCCTTCACACATAACTTCTGTCAAAGGACAGCCTGAGGTCTGATTGATCCCCATTGCAGTAAATGGAGAATTAAATAATCCTCTGATTTTGATTCAGCAGCATGCCCTGTTCATTATGACTGGGGCCATGACCGTTTTGTTTCCAGGGGAAGCTTTGGCATTCTGGTGAGAAGGTGGGTGAGAAGGTGGGCTAGGTAGATGTGACTGCACAGCCCTGCCAGTGCTCTGCTGCAGTCCTGATTACCAGGGAGTGCATCTGGGTCAGCACCAGCAGGGACAGGTCACTGGGAACGTGCCAACCCCACATGAGTGCTGTGACAGGAGCACTGAGATGGGCAGTACTGGAGCACCTGGTCAAACCCAGGCTCTGGATGGTATAGCCAGGTAGTGGAGGTACTGCAGCAAAGGGGGGCTCCTGTCAGCTTCACCTCTGGGGGCTGCAGGGCTAGACCCTGCTAAAGCAAGGGCATTTGTTCCTGGGAAAAAGGCATGAGGAGCAGCAGGAGGAAAATGCAGTCCATGGAAGGCAAGGGACGTTGCACAGCCAGGTGTTTGTGTGGTGTTTTGGGACTGTCTGCCCCAACCTCACACACAGGGACTGGGCCCTGACACCTCTGTGCTGCTGATGCTTCACTGCTCCTGCATCTGAGCCCACTCAGGGCACAGGGCTGCGCTCAGGGGCCAGCAGTGTGACCCTCCTCACCTGGGTAAGGTCAAGCAGGGCATGAATGCAGAGGTGACACAGACCTGGCCAGAGACTTGAGAACCTTTTAAAAGCTTTCTCTTGCTTTGGACCAAATTCAGCCTTGAGTGGGAAGCTTTGCTGTTAGCCTGACTCTGTTTGCATGATGCACTGGGGAGAGCAGCCTTGCTCTTGGCACCAGAAGGATCAATCTCTGGGCTGCCCAGTGCACCACGTGTTTGTCCTGTCCATGCCACGACCAGAGCAGGCTGAGGAGCAGCACTGGCAGCATCTCACTTGGGGAGAGCACTTGGTGTTCCCTCCTGCCTTAAACTGTAGACCAAAGACAGAGTCAGGGGAAGGAAGCGTGAGGAGATGGGGACCACATGTGAACAGGAGGGACAAGAGGTAACACTGAACCATGCTGAAAAAGCAGCTTCCATGAATGTGAAATCATCATGTGGGTATTTTCAATGTGCAGCTGTCAAATCCCAGTTCTAAGAGTAGATGGTATTTATTGCTGTGTCAGTTTTTTATTTATACTAGCTTTATACTTTTATGTATGAATATCTTATCTGAATTCTGCCTGAGGAAGAATGAAATGAAGGGTGATTTTGATGTGTTTTTGATTAGGGTGTTTGAGCAAAGGTGACTGTTTATTTTGCAATGAAAGCTTTTTTAAAAAGTTAAATATACACATTTTGTTGAAAATGCAGTTCCTATAGGAGTTTTTGTTGCCAATTTCCCTTTATTAGCCTCTAAAAGGTCTTTTTCTCTGGCAACTTGTTTTGAGTGATGTGATTTATAGCAGTCAAAGTTTTTTGCAAACTCATCACCTCAAATTTGATTTTTTTTTTCTTAACACCCCACCAAGATAATTGTTGTCTGAAAACACAAAACTTTGGTTGCCACAGAGAAGAAACATGTATCATAACAAAAGGGCTGCATGGACCTCCCATCCTTCATTCCTTAAGAACTCTGTTGTCAGAATGTGGTAAATACTGTACTTTATATTTTTATTAAGTAAAAAGAAGTATCTTCCCAAATAATGTGAAAAGGGTTTTGTATTTGTGTTCCTGTAAGGCAGCTTTTATGGAGGAGTTCTATTATGCTTTTGAAATTACTCCTTTCATAGAAAATTTTGAAAATAAACACTTTTATATTGTTGTAATTTCTCACATTAATGTGTATGCACCTAAAATTTTCTTAATAAAATATATGTCTGAATAAAGTTTTTGCTTGATTCTATTTTTTTTTCTCTTCACAAACAAACAGCTACAATCTTCATTCAGAAAAACATTCAGATGTGGTTTGTGTCCCGTTTCAAGGATGCCTCCATACAGCCCCAATGCCCAGACTCTGCAGGGAACCTGAGGTGAAGGATCCATGGGTCTGGCAGGGAGCAGCAGCTCAGCAGATTGAAATGTGCCATCTTCAAAGGAAACCGTTAACCATTTTTTCCCAAAACAATAACCCAAACTTTTTTTTTAAAGTTTTTTACTCTCTTCTTCCCCAAACTTTTCTCCTGCAGCAGTTTGACCTCAGTAGAACTGAGAGCTGTGAGCTGGTTTTGTTCCAGCAACAGAGATGCCATCATCATCATCTGTGCTGAGGTGGGGGGGATGAAGGTTTCTCTGAAAAGCATGAGGGGTAACAGGGAATGCATTGGACAAGAGCAGATGCGAACAACCCTGTCCTTGGGGCTGCTTTTCCCAGGGCACAGCAGGGTCAATATTCAGTTTGGAGAGGAAAAAAAATATTAGAGTCTTGTAGAACTGACCTGAGGACCTGCAGGTACAATCCTAACTTGGATGAGGTCGTAGGGGAAGTGCTGTGGGTTTCAAAACTATGAGTTGAAAACTGGTCTTTGTTCAGTGCATCTCCCCATCTGCCAAGTTCTCATGGCAAGAGGAAACTGTTTCCTGAGGTCACACCTACTGCAACACAGGTGAATCCCAGCACTGTGTACAGCTCTGGCTGCAGCAAAGCTCAGAGACAGCTTAATAGAACAGTGAAACAGTGCTTGAGCTGTTCCGAGCTTCTTGCTTAATAAATATTTCTTGTTCAAATTGATGCAAGGCAAAAGGCATGCAAAAAAGGGAAAGAGGAAGCTCAGATGACTGATGACCCCCTTGCAAATCCATCAATTATTTACCAAGACATTTATGAAAAACTAGTAGGTAATTGTGAGTGCAGATGGTCAGTGAGAGATTCCCTGGCCACTGCGAAATGCATTGGGAGTAATTAGCTACAAAATTCCACATTAATATTAAAGCATAGGCCACGTGTTCTGTGGAGCACTTTGCTGTGCCTTTCATCAGGTCTTTTCTCTCAAATGTGAAAGTTTTGGTTCTTGCTCCCTCAGCAAAGCATCATGGCAATGTGTCTGTGAACTGCCTAGGAATTGGAGGTGAGCCCACCTTATTAGCACATCTGGCTCTCTTCACAGGCAGCTTTCCAATATTAGCAAGCTGAAGGAAATCAGCTGCATTCATGGCCTCAGCCATCCTGACACTAATTATGGGATGGATTGATTAGGTCCTGGCATGCTACAGATCAGGGGACAACATGGTAAATGCTTCCTAGGACCACTGAGGATGTCACCACTGAGGATGTTACCTTGGATGGTACATGATGAGGGTCTCACCTAGCTTCTAGTGAGCATTTCCCTGTTTTATAACGCTACTTGCTCTCAAGTTGTCCCAAGGGTCTTTCAGACTAAACAAATATGTAGCATTAAGACTAGCAAAGGCAAAATGAAAAAAAAAAACAAAACCAGAACCCCCAAGATCTAGAAGCTGCAGCCAGAGAAATTCAAACTGAAAACAGATTTTTAAGTGTGGAATTGATTAGCCTTTGGAACACCTCCCCCAAGAGAGGGGGAAGGAAAGCCCTGATCCTTCCTATGCCTTCCTAGCAGGGCTGAAGGCCACTGTGGTGTTAGCCATACATACCTTGCTGGGCTCTCAGGGGACAGGGGGTGAGCACCTCTTGCCCCTGTTACAGTAGGGTCAGACAGGAGGAGCTGAAGATCCCTCTGGCCTCAGGAATCCATATGCAGAAAGCCCCAGTTCCAGGGGAGCATTCCTCAGCCTGCGTTATTAACAACACCTGCATATTATCAGCTCCTTGGACCAAGGCTGAGGATGACTCCAGCTGTTACACAGGAGACAGATCTGGGGTAGGAGGCTTTTATTTCTGGTCATAAAGGTTGCCCTCCAGCTGCAGGGGAAGAGGCATGGCAGTGAGAAAAGTCTGCAGCCTGTCCTGAGTCCTGCATGCACCAGCTTTGGGAGGAGAGGTTTGCTCACATAGGTGCCCTCTGGATCACACTGCTTACACAGGTGATATTTCTTGTAGGAATTCCCTGAGTTTCTGTCTTTGTCCTTTCTGCCTCTTGCCCTTCTTTGTCCTTCATGCTCTCCTCTTGCTCTTTTGGGGACCTTCTCTTTTCTCTCAAACCCAGTTTTCCCAGATGAAGGGAAAAACCTTGGTAGTTTAAAGCCATTCTCAGCACCTTCTTCCTGCTTTCTCATCACTGCATTTCACATCTCTCATGTGCTCCCTGGCTAGGGCCAGCCATCCATTTCTAGTCTCTGAAAGAGGAGGAAGGACATTTCCATTCTGTCCTTTGCAGCCACTGTATCAGAGCAGGATCCAGGATCCTCTGGGATCCTTTGGAGAGGAGCTGCATGACTGCTGCTGCCAAGCTGTGTGTCTTTAATGCTCTTGGGCTCATTCCCAGCTGTGAAGTCCAATCTGTCTTCCCTGCCTGCACCAGCAACACCCTTTGGCTCCTCAGCAGTCCTGAGCTCACATGGTTCCCAGGTCCTGCTTCCACAGCCAGCCATTCCTCACAGTAGCTGCCAAAGAAAAATGGTGACCTGTGCCAAGGAAAAATGACCTGTGAGTGCTGCCTCTGCACTGCCAGCACACTGAGAGCCAAACCTGGGCACAGTGGCTTGGTGAGCTGGCAGAACCAACGTGCTGCCTCAGGCTTTCAGCCGACCCAATCAGACCACCACGGCTGGAACAGAAGGTGAAGTCTAGCCCAGTCTGCTGAGAGGTGGAAGAGCACAACCCAAGAACAGAAGGACAGAGGTTTAAAATGCTGCTGTAGCTCACTGAAATCTCCAGAATGTGTGTGATTCTTCCACCCCAAAGTTCCACAATCAATTCCAGCTGCCGAGCGTGCTGGGTGATTTATTGCCATGCCTGCAAGATTTTGGCTGTGGTGAAACATGTTTGTGCGTTGCCTATAAAACAGCAAATCTGAAGAAAGGACTTTCTGGATGTGGTTCAGAGTGTGTAACAAAACCCAGATCGCCAGGTCCTTGCACACAGTACCACAGCAACGCAAACAGCCAGTACAAGTTTAATATCTAGCACACTCTATCTATTTTGCCCCTGAGCACCAGAGAGAGACTTAAACCACTGCAGACTGTACTATTCATACACAAAGGGTAGAGTACTTAAGGAAGCAAATGCCAAGCCCCATTACATAGCCTAGTGCATCTTTTCTAAATTAAAGCCTTTCCACAAGGCAGAGCACTAGCAAAATAGTTCTTCACAAAATATGTGGAGAGAGGAAATACGTCTTTCTTTCAAAAAATAAATACTATGAATGCAAATAGAAATCCAACTGTCTCTGCCAGATCTACAGCCACAAAAGCAGCTGGCTGACTACCATTCATGCTAAGTGTCCATATTCAAAATTAAGGTCCTTGTTGTAGCTTTCAGTGCTTTCTGCAGCCTGGTTGTTACAAAGATTCTCCTACTGGCATTATTGCCTGTTAAGCAGTCTACCCCAACCCAGTTACTGAAGGATTGGTACCATCCTCCCCACCCTTGGGACCTCCAGAGCAGACATCTGGTCTTGCTAAGAACGGGGGGGGGGAGATTCCAAGGGCATTTCCAGAATATATGTGTTGTACAAGCCTGCAAATTCCTACTCTTACGTGTCATCTCCCAGTCTGATTTTCTTTCATCATTATTTTATTTCAGACAAGGTCCTATTATGCAGGAGTTGCACAAACACAGAAGGATAAAGACAGTCCCTACCTGGTAGATTTCATGGTTGAAGTTCTGCTCTGCCAGGGTCTTAATCAAGCATGTATGTTGCAAAAAATGCAAGGCTCTATCTCTTCCTTGGGTGTTGGAGAAGAATCACACCAGACGTGGGATGGCTTGTCAAGCAAGTAAAGAACTACAGATCATCTAATTTCACATTCCCCTCTTTCAACATATGCAAGATTTGGTTAACAGGAAGCTTTTCAGTTCCTTGGAGGGATGGAGTATTGTGAAAAGATAAAGGAGAAGTGACAAGGAGAAACAAAGCTTCCCAGTCATTCAGTTCCTCGAGATAAAGCCTGGAGAGGGATGCTCTGCAGGCAGGAGATGAGGAGGTCTGAGCTGTGCAGCTCACTCCACACAGTCCCCAGGTTCCTTTGCTCTGCAGGCAGGAGATGAGGAGGTCTGAGCTGTGCAGCTCACTCCACACAGTCCCCAGCGCCTTGTTCCCATGTGTGCCTTAGCAGTGCTCACCCCGTGTATGGCTGCTTTGGGCACTAATCCATCCTGGCTCCTCCCCTTCTCTCCCTTCTCTTGCCCTCCCTCCTTCCTCATCTCTAACTCCTTTAAGGTTTGTCTTTCCTGCTGCCATGTTATTTGTTGCTGACTTGGGACATTCTTTATGGCCTTTCATCAGGCTTCCCATTGCTCACACACTCTGCGTTGGCTTGGCCTGCTCTGCCTTTTGTCTGTGCAAAAACAAAAGCTTTATCTGTTGCCCAGAGACCATGGTGACTTCAGGGCTTTCCCAGTGCCAGCACCTAATTGCAAACAAATGGAAGTCCCCAGCTGCAAGGCCAGCAATACTGGGTCTTGGGTGGGAGGGCCTGATTCTGCTCACTCTGCACTGTGGGGCTGGTGAAAGGCTCATGATTTACAGCAATGTATCTCACATTGCCATCTGGCCTTCAGCAATCTAGCTGGCTTGGCAGAGAAAGCATAAAAGCCACACAAGGCTCGTGACATGGATATCTCTCATGTCTGGTTTTCCTTAATGTCAACGTGTAAAGGGGAGCTGACTGCAATGAACAACCTGTATACTCAGAAAGTCCTCACAAAGCACAGAAGTAAATAGCACAACATTTCCACTCCACTTCCACCTCTCTTTGAAACCCTCAAAGGGATCACCCCCCCATGGTGATGAGTGCAGAGAGAGGTATATGGAGCAGGGCAACTGGGAGCATGTGGCTCCCATGCTGTGCACAGGCATGTGCTGCCCAGTGCCCAGAGCTGCTTCAAAACTAGATTTTCATCCAGAAGAAAGAGGGAGACATTCCCAACACTCTCACTTTTGTTAGTATTCCAAAGCAGGACAGAAGAAGTCAAAATATCATGTTTGTTAGTGGAATGGACAGTTTGGAAAGGATTCTCTCAGGAAATGACAAAGTAATTTGTTCTGCTCAAATCGACAGAGAGTTGGCTTTGCCTACATGTCACAGTGACTGATAGAAGTTGAAGTTCCAGCAATCCACCCAACCCTGGCTTCCCCAGGCTGGCCTACATCTCCTACACTACTACACCTCTTCATGGCCCATCTATGACTTATTGGGACATGTCAGCCAAAGGCGTTTCAAGGGGTTTACAGTTTCTTCACAGCACCAAGCTCTGTGATACTGAGAGCATGAAGCAGAGTCTGGGAGTAGGTCAATTTAATCTGATCTCTTTGTATTATGATTTGATGCCCAGCAGAGAGTATACAAATTTCTGCAAACTTTCATTGAAAAAATTCAATTTCATGAAAGTTATTTTTAATTGCACGAATGCTCCAGTAGAAAATTCTCAATTGTTTCTAAGTTTTCTGGAGAGTTATCAATTATCTGCTGTTTATTGTTTTGTTTGTGCTCTTCAGCATATTCACTCAGCTGGGGAATCATTCTCTGGTATTGATCAGCAGATAAACAATGCCAAATCTTGCCAGCATTATTTCTTCCTCCTGTGCTCAAATTTCCCTTTCCCTTGGAGGGCATCCCACCTCTCATGTACAGATGAAGTACACATTTCACATGAAGAGATCACTCCTGGGGCCTGTCCCCTCCTCCACCTGTGCCCCTCAGCACCTGCATGGGCTTTTCTGGGCGTCTGCACAGGCTCACCCTGAGCAGCAATCCCACCAGCCCGTGGGAGGGCAGGTAGCAGAGAGAGTAAAGGAAGGATTGTTCTTGCCTGCTGTCTCACAAACAGATCTGGACACAATTTTTTTTTTGTCAATTTGATTTTCTTGGAATCCAAACATTCAATGGGAACATTGCCATGTTAGTTAAACTTCAGTGGGAAAGTCCAAGTGCTCTGAGGTAACTTTTTCATTTTCTCTCAATAGTTCTCAATTGTTTCATTTTCATAATATTGAAACCTGTAGTTCTGATGAGGTAGAATTTCTTGTTTTGACTTCACTATTTCAAATATGATCTAATATCATAACAGAGCAATGCAACATCAAAAGTAGATGTTTTTATCTTTTAGAAATTAAATATATTCCCAAATTAAATATTTTTTGTGGAAATAGTCTTCCTGCAATAAGTTATGATGACTGACTTCCCCTGAGTCAATTAGTAATGGAAACAAATGGCAAAACATCAGCAGTACTCAGGAAAAAATATTTCTTTTTTTGATCACTTCTAGCAGCCATGGTTTAGGGAAGAGGAACTTTAGAGGAACAGAAGACCAGTTTATCCCTGCAGCCATAGCAAACTCTGAGGGGTCCCTGCAGTGCTGCTGGAATCTGTCCCTAGCAGCAGGGAGCCTTGGTGGTTAGAAGGTGAAGGTATGAGAGTATGAGAGTGCCCCAAAACGATGCTCTGGCAGAATCAGTGCCTGGAAACCATGGAAAGCAACATGTACAGCAGCCAACCTGGATGAGGCTTTCATGTACATTCCCCTTCAGGGGCTGTTCTGCGATGGGTTTGAATTAGACTGAAGTTATGAATCCATAAATGTGGTATTTTATGTCATTATGCCTGTTTTGTATTAAACTTCTGCAGCCTTTTGTTTCCCTTGCCTTCTCCCTCCAGACCCCCCTTCTCTCTCTGTTTGCCTCTTTCTCGCCATTTGTGCACTGCTTTGACAGCATCAGAAAAAAGGTAGGACAGTCAGGAGAAGAGGGGAAGGATGAGATGTTCTTCCACCTTCACAATATTTGGAGTCTCAGTGGTGAGTGAGCTGAAAGAGTGGAGAGATTTAACCAGAGGAAAAGGCAAAACCTAAAAGATTATAAATCTTGTCAATCTAAGAGATAAGGAAGAATATCTACAGGCAAAAAATAGTGGAGATATCTTCAGATTTCCTGTGGGGAAGGAGCCCATGTTCAGGTGTGCACTGTACATGACCTCTAGTCCTTACTGGTCTGTAAAGTCAGGACCCAGACAGCACAGACACACACGCTCTGTGCAGGATGGGAATGTGGGTCACCCATGGGGGGCTTTTCCCATTTCTTTGCATGCTGAATGAATACTTTTTAATGCAATTTTATTCCAAACTGAGAAAAGTATTTTTCTTTTATTTTTACCTGTCTCCTGAATTTGCTGTATCTGTGAAATTGCTTTGAAAGCACTATATCTGTATAAGAAGTCGTATACAGGATCTAATTCTTGGGGTTTTCTAACACAGAGAGTTTATCTCTAGCACAACTGTATGAGTTTTCTCATCTTACACACCAGGCTCTGTAAAAGCAAAATCAGATCCAAGTGCCTGCTAGTCTTTTTGTCTATCTAGAAAAAAAGGCTTAAAAAAAGTCCTAAATAGTTTCAGGTATGTGGATTTAATGACATGGGGAACAAAGCTTGTGGACTTATTTTGGATTATACTCTATAACCAAGACTAGAACTTTGCCAAGTATCCTCCCCCTGGACTTTTCATCACTTTGTTTTACTTGTTACTTAGGACTTGTGGATCCTAACTCTTTGAACACTTGCCTTCAGAGGAATGAAATTAGATTATTAGTAGCTTTCATCCTGCAGTCCCAGTTGTTCAGACTTTGGCAAATGTCCTTCCACAGAGGAGCAACCTTTGTGACCTGCAGGGTAAAATGCAGGGAAGGCTGATGAGACATAGCCCACACTAATTCACCACGATGAGTAACTAAACAAACCATTACAAATGAAAGGTTTGCTGTTTCTGAGCCCAGAGGCGTGCCTGATCTGCAGGGTGGATGGGTGTCATCACTTTCTCCACAGCCCTGGGAGCAGTGCTCAGCACTGGATCATTCTCAGCAGATTGTGCAGCAAAATATCCCAGAGATGGATGATTCTGGGGGAGGAGGTTGTGTGGCTTTGGGGTTTGTTTTTTCTGCTGTTTTGTTTGTTTTGGATCTTTATTTATTTATAAGGGAGAGTTGTGCTATAGAAAAGAAGCATTTCTAGGTAGGTGCTGGTAAGTTGCAGTTAGGGAAGAGTTTCACTTCTGAGAGAGTGGGATTTGCTTAGGTGGATGCCACAAACCAGCAGGGATGTGTAAGAACAGTTTGCTCCCACCCTGCCTCTTTGAGGGGCTGCATCTTCAGCAGACTGTCAGATCAGGTCTTAAATGTCTCTCTGCATTGTTTCATCATTTCTAATTAACCTTAGGTGCTCTGCTCACATGAGTTTCTAGGGAAGATAGGATCTGCTTTTCTAATACATTGTCCAAACTTGCATAGGCAAATGACTTTAAAGAATTGTTTGAGGAAGTAATTTAGGAAAACTCCTACAGAAATGAAGTGCTTCGTTTCCTACAGAAATGAAATGCTGCACTCCACCATGCTGCAGGGCAGTGGAAGCCTGTCCTCCCTCAGAGATGTCTTCTCCTGAAAGCTGTCCCAGAAGCAGGTAGGAGCATCCAGGGTTGTCTGGCAAAGGTTTCTTCCAATTCTTCACAGTTCTGCAGGCATAAATCACCAAAGGCCCCTTTGGTAGAGTCAAAACCCCTCTGCTTCAGAAAGGTCAGTTTGCAGCATGGTCTGAATGACATCTCCCATGGCAGACTCACCCAGCAGCTCCTTCTGGACCTCCCCTGCCACTGGGAGGTGATGCTTGCAAGCCTGGGATGCTGCAGGAGAGGCAGTCAGCTCAGATGGTTGGAAGGCAGGGTGAGCTGATCAGACTCCTTGCTTTGCTGAGTCACCACACAAATATTAAGCTCTTAAAATGTCCTTTATGTATTTCCAGTGGGCTGGAACACCACCTCTCATTCTCTCTGAAGAACTACCCAAATGCTCATGTTATAAAGAGGCTGTTATGTATGAGATAAACAGGAACTAACACAGCACAAACCATCAGCTGGGGACTGCCCATTTTCTATTCACTGAAATCCAGGGAATATTATTTATGGCTTCTCTTCCTCCAAGAAGAAGAAAAAGAACAACATTGCAATAGCATGCCTGGTTGTTCTAAAATTTATTTGTAATGTCACCTGCTTGCAAGTGCTGCCATGCCAGAAAGGGCGCAAACACAAATCAGTGGGCGAATGAAAGGCAGAGGATTGGGTCCTGGGGACAAACATGGAGACCAGCCCTTCTCTTTGTTTTCACAAGTGCAAGTGTCCCTTCAGGGTGCCTGAACTAAGCACCGCAGAGCAAAGGACACAGCAGCCCAAGGACAGAAGCAGTGTAGATATGAGAAATAGATTTGCATCCAGCTTCTGGGTGTTGCTGGTTGTCCCTGGTCATGCCCAGGTCTCTGTTCCCATTTCAGCACAGACCCAGGTGCCGCAGTTTCTTGCAACAAGCATCTCCTTCCAAACACCCAAGCTGGGGTGAAGAGACACCTCCTTCTGCACAGTCACAGCCCATGCAGCAGTGAGACCATGGCAGCCCTGACACATGCAGAGCAGGGGCAGCAATCAGCAGGTGCTGCACCTCGAGTGGGAGATGATGAGACCGGGCAGGGACAAGGAGCTGAGCACGCTGCAAGTGGCACAGGAACTGACTTTTCATTTGGCATGCTGGCTTTCAAGTCATCTTGTAGCTTCAGTTCAGTTTCCTCTGGACTCAGCCAACTATTATGAACATTAAGAAAACAAACCAAATAAAGAAGCAATTCTGAGTTTATTGCTCTGAAATTTGCATACATATATATAAATTTTAGCAGGGCCACTGCACAATTCAACACTCACTGCTCATTCAGTTGTAAAGAAACAGGAAACTATAATTCATTCCCTTTATTTATAATTTCACTTTTCTAAGTGAAATGTACATATAAAAGTCATAAGTGTATTGATACATACATAAATGTGCTTGTATCTGTATATTTGGATGTATATATGACATATAATCTGTTTTACCTGTGTAAAAAGATGTGTGTAAAAGCCAGCCAGCAACCTAACAGGCCAATAAAATCACACTCCAGGTGTTCCAGCTAGAAAGCATAGGGAGTTTTATTAAATCTTTTATTGAGCTTGGCATGTAAATCACCCCTTACCCAGTGCTACCCATAATATTAATCAAGAAACAGCCCTGCAGAGAATTTGAGATAGTTTAGTCCTTGTAAGGGACACATGAGAAGTGCATGAGCCCTTCCAGTGGGAGCACAGGGGACACTGCAAACACCCAGGCAGAGCTATGCTAGAGGTCTGCTGGAAATTTAATTCTCATTGGAAAATTGAAACTCTGTGAAGATCAAAGCCTTTTCAGGAAACAGATTGATTTTGGCAGCATCTTCCCTCTGGGAAAAGTGAAGTGAAATGGTTTGCTTGGAATCCTCAGTTGTGTCTCACTCATGCCAGTCATTCAGTGCCTCACATAGTTTTTTTCTTGAGAGACATTGCATCAAGGCTGTGGTCACAAATTACACTGCAGGCTGGGATGGGGAGACTATCTGGGACTGGATTCAGTACAGAAGGACTGGGGAGCTGCAAAAAACCACAAAGTTTTGCTTCAGAACGGGCAGAGAGCATCATGTCAGCCAACAGCAAACAGCTCCCCGTTGCTGAAAAGGGCTCCATAATTGATTTCTCACTCCCCATCACTGTTTTTCCTCACAGTGATGCATGAAACTGTAGAAAATACCAGATTTGCCTGAGGGAGACTGCATTTCTCAGTTAGGCTCTAGCTGATAAGGCATTTGAAGAATTATGTTATCCACATATTTTTTTAAAAGCTCACTTAGCTTAGAAGTAAACAGATGATGTAGGAGGTCATTATTTCACAAACCCATATACGCAACTGCTAGCAAATTGACTAATTATGCTCTGAGGTAGTTTACATGTGCATAAGGAGCAAGCACCATCTACTAGCCCTGTGTGGGCAGAGAACTACTGAGTTATTGCAATATTTTGGCTAAGCTGCACTCAGCTGTTGTTTCCCAGGTTAATGTAATCATCCTCAAGAAGTGCACACAGAGGAATTGCATTCAGGCACAACCTAGCACAGCCAGGCCAAAGAGATGTTCTCAGGCTAGATTCTATTTCCAGTTCTGGTCTGCCCTGCACATGTGCTAAGCAGCAATCCTTCTCAGCTTTTTCTACTATTCCTTTATCCCTCCTCCTTTACAGGTCTGACAAAATTGCTGTAAAGGCCCTTAATGCCCCCAGCTATGCCCTTCCATTTTGGACTGTAGAATGGCAGGCAGGGACAGGCAGAGAGGAGCTGTAGAGAGAGTTGCAGTGTGTGACACTGTCTTGCAAACCTGCTCTTGTGCAGATGCTGCCAGCTGGGCTGGGGCCAGCGGGGTGAGCTGTGACTGCCAGGGCTCTGCTGTGTCACTCCCAGACACTGGCTGTGATTTCTCCTCCTCTGGGGTAAGTATGTGCTGGCAACAGCCACTCCACATCTGTCCCTCACTGCTGCACGGTGTCAGTTGTCCTTTTTTCAATGAACACTACCAAAGCACAGGGGATTGAAATTATCTGCACATTTGGCTGGATCCAAGTTTCAGATGGAAAAAAAACAAAGCAAATTTCAAAAGTACTTCAGCACTTCAGGTTGCCATTTTAAAATTAAAATACTTTCCTTTTTCTTTCTAAAGGAGCCTTGTCTAAAATACTTTCCTCGTTTAAAAGGTAATTGAAACAGTAAGATAATTTGAGAAAAAACAAATGGTTCCGTGATGATTTTTTTTTTTTTTAACTGTTCTATTACAGTTCAGTTCAGTCCAAATCAATTATCTCATCCCTTCTCTAAGTTTCCTAAATCAGCTGCCAAAGCCTCAGTCTCTTTCCAGTTACTTTCCATCCATACTCTCAGTCAATATCCTCTTCCTGTTCTCACCACTTACTGTTTATTGAGACTGGATCACTTTGCTCCTCCTGTGATCTATGTGTCCCTTCACCCCCAACCTCCTCAGTTTCCTCAAATGCTTGTTCCTGAGGCTGGAGGGTTTTTATTATCCCTGCTCTAATCTGGGTATCAGGCTAGAGCAGAGTGTGTCTTCAGGAAAGGCCATTCACAGGAGATCCTTTCACTTGTGGCTAGGATAATGGCCAAAGTTCCAGCTGCTGTGGCCTGGAACAGCCCCAATCCCTTCACGTGGGTCTGAGGTGTTTTACATGCCTCTGAAGGGGTGGTTCATCCAGAAAGAACACAAGATACTCTACAGGGGAAGAGGTGAGCATTGCCTTGCCTGTGGCTGATGTGCAGCCAGCTTTGTTCTGTCTATCACTTTTATTAGACTTGCTTTCCTCACAGGCAAACCCCTTGCAGGCCTTGTGTTTGGGTAATCTGCTCTTCATCACCCTGCGTATTTCAATCCACATATTTACACGGCTGAGGCTGTGTGAGAAATTAGATCCACTCACCCCACATCTGTACTCCCACTCTGGAAAGTATTTCACTGCTGGGCTGTCAGGAATCATTACAAACCTGAGGAACAAATACCCTCGTACGAATGCCTGCAGGCCCAGAGATGATGTACGAGCTGTGATAGGCCCTGTGCCTCCCCTGGTGCTCAGAACACAGCTCCTCTCTGGAAGGAGGATGCTCATTGCTCAAACACATCTGCACTCAGGGGTCAGAGGGTGAGAAAGCCCTGAGCCTCCCATTGCTGTGCGGCACTCCATGGCCTCTGCAAGCCAAGGCACTCCAGCAGAGCTAGAACCAGCGCTCCCATTAGGTTGTGGGACACTGCAGCAGGAACTCCTGGCCCTGATGGATGGCATCTTGCTTTGCAGGGTGACCCTGTGGGCTGGGGACAGTGGTCCCCTGCCAGCTGCTGCACTCTGCTGTGAGTCTATGGGACACATGTGACAGTGTCACCTGCAGTGCCAGCTGGTGTTCAGCACACACTCACTCCACAGCTACTGCTGCCATCAGGATGCCTCTCAGGGCTTCCTGAAGGCCTTCTCCTCACCGCTAGGGTAAAATATGGATGACAGCATGTCCTCACCTCACAAAGGTGTTAGAAGAATAAATGTCTTAATGTAAGAATCCTAAAGTATCTGAGTGTTTCAAACAGATGCAACTTCTGTTGAGACCCAGCTAAGCAAGGCATGAAAATGATGTGTGTCTTTTAAATACACAAAACCAGTCCTTGATATTTTACTTTTGTTCTTCCAGTTAATTTTTGATGGGTAAAATCCATGTCAACAATTTTTTATTCTAATAACTGTGTTTAAAAAAGAAGCAGTTGGAAAATGTAAATAGCAGCGAGAGGAGATCCTGCTTGATTACTCCTCAGTGTCCACTTCTTCAACATGAAGAAATTATGGAAAGCAATTTTCAAAGCAAGTAGTATTTTTAATAGAATTTAAATAATTACTTTTTTGGGAGAAGGGCATAAAAGCAAAAAATAAACATCCACCAAAGTGAAGATGAATGCAGGAACTCCTCAGGGATCCCAGGGCTGCAGTGGCTGCATGGTCTCCCTCAGCCTTGGTGGCTTGGGGGGCTCCCTGGCAGGGCCTATGCTGGGACAGCTCTGGCTGGGTGGCTGCACAGGCATCCAAACAAGAGTTCTCAACTATCCTGAGCCCCACAGCCCAGCACACCTCTGCCCTGAGCCCTCCCTCCTCCTCACCTGGCTCGGGAGGGAGAAAAGGAGCTTAGGAATGACTGGGAGGGGTTCATGTACAGTGACTCTTGGTTTCCACCAGCACATGAAATCCAAGCCTTCTTTTTCTATGGCTGCCCTTTGAGGAGTTTCCGTGGTTTATGTCAGCTCGTGGGTGACACAATGTCACATTCAGAATTAATGAGGCCGGGGAGGCCAGGAGAATGTCATTAGACTGAATGCAAATGCAGTGCTCAGAGCTGGCCCAGACCTTTGCCCCAGCACCAAATGAATTCAAGGCTAAAACTTGGAGCAAATAGCCCAGGGCATGACCCAGTTATGGTTCACACTAAATCCAGGCCTTGAACTTGGGAAAACCTTGTTATTTTTTACTTTTGATTTTCATGCACTACTTATTTTCTGTCTGAATGCCAGATATGAAAGAAGAAATGCAGAAATCCTGCAAAGGAGGTCATTCTTCAGCTCCCACCAGTCAGACCAGAAGGGAAAACAGCTAAAAAGTCTAGATGTATTTGAAAAATTTCCAGCATTCATTTGCTGAGTCTTCAAATCTGGATCAATTCCCAGTGATCATCCAATCTGCTAGGTCTTTCATGCAAATTGATCTCAGCAAGTTCTACTCCATCACAAAAAAAGACACCCTATCCCTAGGGCTGAAACAAAGGAGAATGGAAATAAATATTCACAGTGAACCTGTGCACATGGTCTTTAAGTAGCTTATTGCCTTTGAAATGAATTCAGAGCAGCCATAGCCTCCAGCCAGCCCACAGGTTCTTGTGTTGGGTAGGTGGGCAGAAAACATGCTTAACCCTTATTCTGAAATGGAGCAAAAGCCAAAATAAATAAGCCAAAGAGAAGAAATACTGAAAAACAAAGATGAAAGGGAAGGACAGTCCAATGCAGATTTTTTAGACATAAAAGTTCCTGGTGACAAACTTTGGCCAAAGGCTTCACTTTCAAAATGTATTTTTAAAAATGCCATACCTTCTGTGACTTTTTATTTGCTATAAAAGCACCAGGGTTAAGCTTACTTTTCATTTCTGGTTGGTGATGTCATTTGATTTCTTTCTTTTCCCCTTCCTAGGCAGGCTGAATACTTTCTATGATGAAATCCTAGTTTTTTCCTTCCCAGTATAATTTCTTTCCTTCCCCACTTAGAAAGGTCCATTGCTGACCCAGAGATGAGCATATGTTCCCAGAGCATCCACAACTCCTACTGACTTCAGCATCCTCACTGAAACTAAACTGCAAAATGCAGAATTAAAATGAGGTTCAGATTTCAGCTCTGCTGTTTGGAAGCTGGGCTGACTTTTAAAAGTGCACAAAATGAGGACTGGGCCATAGTGCTCCCAGCTGGCAGATACCAGGCTGTAATAGCTTTGCCTAGCGCTGCCCTCCATAAAGAAATCCTGTGTCCAGAGACCTATTAAGTGAATAACTCACTGCACAATGAAGCAGGGTCTCTCTGTAAGCCCTGCATAAAGCTTGCATCTGCACATATCTTTCTTTCTCTTGGGTTGGTTTTACTCCTGATGGCTTATTGCCAGTGCAGGGTTTGCTAGGGAAATTCACATGGGAGTAATTTTGAAAGCCTAAAAATCAATCATGAATTTAAGCTTCCCCAATGGCCCCACTCTTTCTGTAGGAATAACACCCCTTCACCACCCTCCCTTCTCCTCAGTTTGCATTGCTCTGGTAAGTTATTTATCAATAAAAATTCCACAGCCAACACATAATTGGATTTCTATAAGAGCTTTCAAAACTGAGCTGCACTGAGTTGCAAGAGGCAGACAATTAACTTGACAGAGGAGTTAGCACTTCAGTCTTGCATCTGTTTTCACTGCCTGCTTCTTTCAGAGCAATCATTTTCTCATTTTATTCTGGTTGTGCAAGAAGCAGGTGAAAACAAGCCAATTTCTTTAGCAGCCAGCTCTGGTGGTTGGCTGATACTCATTGGAGGAACAGTCAGGTAAAATGCTGGAAACATCTTCTGGCAAGGGGTTTCAAACTGGTGATTAATGGGAAGGGGGTCAGGTAAGAGAAGAACATATAAGAGGCTGCAGAGTTATTTAAGGGTACCTCTCAGCTGGAAAATACAGTGTCACAGGTGAGATGGGAAGAACAAATAGTTTGGGCTTTACCCCCAGCAATAACACCTGTCTGGACCAGAGCAGCTTCCTTCTGATGAATGGTGTGAAACACAAATTCAGAGCACTGCATCCTCCATCTGCCACCAGAGAGTTTCCCATAGCACAGGACAGACATCCAAACTGCTCAAACCAGCTAGGCAGGGAGAGCAGCTCAGCAAAGCAGCATTTATGAGCCTTTCCAGGTTGCTTTCTACCCCTTTCCTTTGCTTCATTTTTCCAAGCCTTTGTATTAGAAGGGCAGAGGGGGCTTCACTCTTCCCTGAGGCAGGTAAGTGATGCAGATGGAGATGGGGATGCAGATGGAGATGCAGATACTGATGCAGATGCAGATAGATGGCACCAGGAGTCTGACTGCTGTCCCCTCCCTCAGTGCCTCTCACAGTGTTGTCATGCCTCCCAAAGGGCCTGCATAGCCCGGGGGCACAGGCAATGCAGGCTGGTGCATGGCTGGTGAAAGGCCAGTGTCACTGGCAGCACTTCTCATCAGCATCACAGCTGGCAGTGTAACCAGACATTAATGTCACCCTTGCACAGTGTCCCGCAAAAGGCCAAGGTCCTGCACTGCTAGGCTGTGCAATGAGCTTCCTGACTTCATTACATGTTGGCAAGAGAGCAAGGCTGGGAGTTAGTTTGTGCTGCTGGGTAAATCGCTCTGGGCTCACAAGGTGATCTCTCCCTTTACCCACAAGTGCAGTTCTCTCACCCAAGGCAGTTCCTGCCCTGCTGGGGCTGGGCTGGGCTCCATTCCAGAGAAGCCCCAGCAATGTCTCCATTCTCTTGCAGTTTGTTTCACCATGGCTGTCAGCTGCTCCCCTCTCCAGCACCTCTTCCAATAGTTGTTCTTTGTCAATCCAGGAATGAAGGTAACAGAAGTCCTCCTCTACTGAGGGCTCTTCCTAAACCCTCGAGGCATTTACTTCCCTCTGCCTGTCAGGTGCCATGCTCCCAGATCTCTTTTCCATCTTGCACAGAGCAAGCCCATTCATGAAGCCCTGGCAAGGGCTGGGTCTGAGTTTGATTTCCTAGCTGGCAGCACAAGGAGTGCACTGCTTGGGGCTGCAGGGATGTGCAGGCATTTCTGATGAAACAGGTGAAGTTACAGATCAGATTCAGGTCTAAACCAAAGTTTCAACTCAAAACAGTTCTGAAATGAAGCTCAGGACTGAACTGGGCTTAAAGCTTGGTTTGATTCCTACCATGAAAAGGAGCCAGAGCTCAGCACCATGAGCACCTTTGGAGATGGGCTGCCTTGAACCCTTTAAATGAAACATGAGCTGCATTTTTTAGCTTTCCTCTCTGAGGTCTTAGAGCTGCACTCCTGCAGAGCTTGAGGTGGATGGTCTGCAAGCCACTGTCTTGGCCTGGGCCACCCACCTCTGTGTCCTTCTGCTAGCAGTGACCAAGGGCAAGGCCAGTTCTGTTGCAGGAAACCTAATTGCTTTACAATTTGCTTCCTGTTTGAACAAAACCAGCAGGCCAAATTACTAAACCATTTTAAAGAGAAAGAATTGAATTAGGGATATGGAAACAACATTTTTGAGGCATTCGATTAAAAAAAAAAACCAACAAAACTGATGAGAGCAGCTTTTTCCATCTCAAATGAATGTTTTGAAACAAAATAACTTTATTTTGGTCCAAAGCTCAAGTGGAGGCAAGTTTTCTTTTTGCTTCATTTCATCTCCCTGGAATATTGAAAAACATCTGTCACAATGGGCAGGTCCCTTTTTCCTCCCCACAAATATTACTTTCCCTTGAAACCACATTTTCTGATAGAAAAACTCAGGCAAAAGAGTCTTTGTGAGAGTGGACACGGAGCTGTCTGAAAATGAGCCATAACTCAGCGCAGTGCCTCCATTCATGGAGAGCTTCTGCAGCCATTTGAGCTCCCCTCAGTACACAGGCTGGTAAAGGAACATAAAGAAAGGCCTCCTGCCCCCTCCTGCCCCGGCAGATGGAAATAATCTGCGCTGTTTACGGATCATTTTACAACCTGGGGAAATCAAGCAGGTGGTGACACTGTTGCCTTTAGCCAGACTTTAAAGCAGTTGTGGTCCCCACGGTGCCCAAGGGCAGCTCTGCCCCCCTGCCCCGGCAGAGGCAGACAAAGGTAGCAGTGAGTGGGTGGGTGGGTGGGTGATGCAGACGGGTCCTGCAGCCCCTCTGTCCTGCAGGGACACCCCGGCCCCCAGTGTGTGCCCTGCCTGCCTTCCAGGGGCTGGGAACAGCCTTCACTGCCTTTTCACCATCCACAGCAAAACCCAGAGACAAGGCTAGAGCACAAACGCTGCTCCCAGTCTCTAAGCACAGCTCTTTTCTGCCTGATTTCAGCATGGTGATTTGCAGTCTAGAATTGTTATTTTTGTTACTGTAAGATTCTGGTTGGATATAAGACTATTCCTTCTTCCCTTGCAAATGATTTTATTTTACTTATTCATATATTTCTGGCAGGTCAGAAGGCATGGGTTAAGCTATACAGTGATTTTCAAGTGAGACCACTCAGCTTTGGTAGGGTCTGTTCTCCCCACCCCTGGTCCCAGTGTTTGATGAGGTTCAGGTCAGGGATGACTCGTGCAGAGAGGATGTATAGATGAGGTGATCTGGAGCCTGCTTATTCCTTTACTAAATGATCAGAAAAGATTTCAAAGGTCCCTCATCTCTGCCTTGCCTTTGTTTCTGAAATATCCCTTGAGATCTGGAGAAAGAAGTCAATTGTGTTTCATAAAAATACCACTTGGCTTTGTGAAAAAAATATTGTAGTTTTCTTCTTTTCTTCTGTTTTTCAAGAAGATTCATGGAAAGGGACAGAAAAAAGTAAGAGGGCTTTTAAAAAAGTGTTTTAAATAAAAGTTTCAGGTTTGTATTTCAGTTTTCAAAAAAACTCCCCTACATCTGAAGCAGAAAAATAAAAAAGAAAGAAATATCAGGGAGGGAGGATACAGGGGAGAAGAAAAGTCACATTTGTCCCTGTCCAAAATGAAAATCTAGTTTGAACAGCAAACATCAAGCAATCAATCCATCTGCCTGTCATTCCCTTCCCAAACACATTAAAAAATGAAACCTTTGTTGTGCCAAAGTAAGACATTTTTATTTTAATATAATCTCATTCACATAGAAAATTGCACATCTTATCCATAAGTAAAAACGCCACATACCTGACCAAAGCTGTTGTGGGGTTACAGAGCTGGCCTTGAAATGAGTTAGCCTTGCTACAGAAAAAGTGACCCCTTGGTGAGGGCCCAGTTTCCAAGCCCCTCAAACCATTTCTGAATGCAGCAAGGCTGCCAAAGAAGAAAGTGCTCTTTTAGTTAAAGTGCTCTTTGAGTTTATGATTCTATCAGTACCAGGATGCTTGCTGCACTGACCTCCTACTCCTATCTCACACAGCTCCAACAGAAAAGCATTAGGCCAAAGAGTATTTCCTTGTAGTGAAAGGAAAGCTGTCAGGCTGAGAGTACCAACCAGGGCCAAGAATGGGCTGCTTGATGTGCACAGCCTGCAGGACTGCTCCTTTCAGCACTGCTGATAGGATGGACAATAATCCACTCAATAGCATGGAGCTATCACTTCTATCACTGGGGACACTGTCCCAAAAGGAAGCTCTGGAATCACAAGTGTGATTAGAGGCAGGAAGAGAGATTACAGCCTAGGAAATCATGTTGAGCAAGAAGACACTGAAAATAGTGGGACTTGCTTTACAGCAGAGATAAAAATATAGGAATGTTGTAGAAGTAGACAGGACTGGAAGAGCTGTATAGAAGCCAGATCATCACAGAGCTTCTGTTGCTGTGTCTCTTAACACAGGAACATCCTGGATGTGCACATATACACTGTGGAATTGAGTCATAACATTTGATTGTATCTAGAGCAATGGCTTCTCCACATGCTGCATTTGATGCCTGGAGATAGAGAGGTTCAGGGTAAAATAGGATGCTCCTCAAAGCTATGGGAATATTCGCTATTATATTAATGCATTTTCATAAACAAGAGTTTGGGGACAGTTATAATGTTGGCAGACAACTGCTAATAAAGTAAATTAGTAAGCAGGCTCCCCAGCGGGCAGTTTCCCTCTTCCTTAGGAGCACCTGGTTCTGAATATAACCAGAGTTGGGATATTGATGCAGATGTCTCAGGCAATTTGGCAAGCCTCAGGTTTTTCCCTTCTGAAATTACTCCTTTAAGTCAACTAAGGTTCAAAATGCTCAGTTTTCTGTCTTCTCTCCTCTGAATTTTCTCAATATCTACTGCTGATTTCCTTACACAGGGCTGGCGTTAGCATGCCAGGGTCCTCTAACCTCCATCCATGCTCCTGTGAACTGCAAAGTCTGAGTTTAGGGAGAGTATTTGTATACAGAATTTTGTTTCTAATCAGGCTTCGTTTGCAGCATTTCCAGAGCAGTCACAAACCTCTGGAGGAAGTTTGGGCTTGAGAGATTTGCAGCTTCATTTTGCTCACTGTAGAAGTTGGAATAACTTGGATAAACACTGGCTAATCAGTACAACTCCTTGTGCTTATCTGCCACAAACCCAGGCTGCCTCCTCACTACTATTTCTCCAGCACTAGTTTTCACCAGACATAATCACAAACATTCCTATTTCCTGATAACATGCACAGGAGCAGAGTTGATTCAGAAAAGTTTTTTCATGCAGAAGGGGCTGCTGCATGTGCCCACAGCTGATGTTTCAAGGGGCTTGCCAGAGTCAGTTTGAATTCCAGCCCAGCTGAGAGATAGGGAGTGAAGAAGCGTGACTTCTGAAGAGCAGAGATAGCCTGGGATAAGCACTTGTAAGCCACTGAAGTAGGTCTCTTGAATTTCTCTTCCCAATGGCACTCTGAAGGGTGTGCATGAGATGGTCACACAAGAGAAATGAAGAACTGGCTGGAGGAGTTGCTGAACAGATGCTGGACTGTAGTGGATTTTTGGTGAGCTTGGTACATTCAGCACATTTTGGATTTGTAGAGGGAGAAGAATTATTGTAGGAATTTTCTTGTGCTGAGGGAAAGATCCCTGATCTCTGGTGGGCTTTGCCCACACCAGCCATAGATCCAGGTCTCTGCTGCCATGGCTGGGTGAGCACTCTCACCTCCCCTCTCCCCTCCTCCTTCCATCCCTGTCTCCACCTTGAGTTGCCTTGCAGTGCTGTCAGCCTATCCTCCCTGCAATCTGGCTGTGGAATCCTGGGCTCCTGCAGGCACAAATCAGAAATAATCCCAGGTTAGCAAAGTGCAAGGTTGGCACTCCCAGGATGCTGCTCATGCTGGCTTGGACCACACCTGCCAGCTCCACATCAGATAGACACCCTTGGACATGGAGAACACTGGAGAATAAATGCTAGAGTGCAGGAGATAAGATTGCATGTTCACATACTTTAATTTACATCAATTTCCAGTTCTCCTAGCTTTTTAAAGACATTTCTGTTTATTTCTTTTCTCATGTTACCAGTGACATTAATAGTTTAGCAGCAGCTGCTGCCAAAAGAATGATCCAGTTTATAGGCCCAGTGAAGAATGACCTTTTACATTATTGGAGATAAATAAATCTTTGTTCCCCAAGCAGAAGAAATTATTTCATTCAGTAAAGTAACTAAGCAAAGAAATGTCTTCTCTCAAAAGTGTTCAAGAAGTGCTAGTAATGCAGAATGCAATCACCACAACAGATTTATTTAGCCCTTTTCCCTCCATCACTTGTCATATACTTTTAAAAATAAAATGACTCCCAAAGGGGCCAATTCACAAGACATTTATACAAAAGTTATGTCCAGCCAAAGCAGATGGAATGCAGATAGTGCAGGATATGACAGGGAAGCAGATGTTTTCTAATAATTCCTGCATCATTTCTGGTCACTGGCCAGTTGTATTGGGATTACCCAGTCCCCACACAAGCAGCATGGCTTTGCACTCTGCAGACACACTTGGTAATCCAGATGCCTGCTTGGGAGAAAAATTAGGAATCTCAGCACTGGTATTTTTATGATACCTGGCTGTAGCACCTCATTTAATTGTTTAAAAGGGGGAATTAGTATTGGAACTTAAATCCCACTTTTCACAGCCATCTCCAGCCCTGGTATGGCTGCTCTGGAGCCCTCTCCATCTCCAGGAGAGGTGAGCAGCCCTGCAGAGCTGTGTGTGGTTTCTAGCTGGCTCCTGGCCATTGTATTTCAATCCTGCCCGGGGATAATATAATTTTTGCATGCTCACTGGCATTTCTAAGTCACTCTTTGAATTCTATTAAATTGTTTGGGGCATTTTTGCCCCTGAAAACTGAATAATTCTTCTACCTGAATTCTGAGAAAAAAAATTTCACTTTTATCTTCATTTAGACAGTAGATATGATCCAAATGTTTTCTAAAGGAGCAACATTTATTCCAGACAGACCTGCTGTGAAATCCCTCCATTCATTTACATCCATACATGCATATGTGGAGACAGACATGCAGAGATGCCCATTTACATCATCCATCTCTGCATCTATATACCTTCAGACATAATGCACTGCAAAGATATGCAGAGACAGCTCCACGATGCTTTAGCCCATGCTGTTATGGAATCAAACCACAATGACATTTCCTGAGTTAAGGCAAAACTGCTTTCATTCAAGATGTTCTGTGAATTAGAAATCCCACTCTCTGTGACCTGCATTTTACTGTATGAAGGTTCCTGTTTATTTGCAGTGAAGTGGAACCTGAACTGAGCAAACAGATTTGTGTTTTTTTCACAAGCTCCTAGGCAGGTTTGTGCCTCCTGGGCAGGTTTGTGACTCCTAGGCTTAAGGCCTTGTGTTGTGCTGTCCCTATACCAGTCCTCACATAGCTGGTCCCAACTCTGCCTGCAGGTACTCCACTCAAACATCAAGGCTGCAGAGCTGGTACAGGTTTAGTGCTGTAACCAGTTTAGGCACATCTGAGAACAGTCCTAAATAGTTTTTTATAGTACACTAGTGCTTTATAGTACACTCCATGCACATACATCTGTGTGTGTAGGCACAAATATTGTGTAGCTGGTCTATATAGGTACAATCTTTCCTTTTCAGCAACCAGCAGATAAAGTTCAGCCTCTAAAATAAATCAAGAAGATTTTATAAAACTTCATGGGTGAAGGACTGTGATTTTAGTGTAGACAAGGACCAGTCTGGGCAATATCACTGAAAGGATTTGCTGTATTAAGGATATTAGATGCTATGCATTAGATGCTATAGATGCCCTGTGAATGCTTTCATACTGAGAGATAACAGAGTGCAATTATTTTCTTCTTTGGCTTTCTTGTCTTCAGCAGCCAGGAAAGGGCCTAAGTAATGAACATGATTTGTAGGAGACTTTTCACTATCTCCAGGTAGATGAGAATTACAGGGCAAAGAGAGGTGATAGAGACACCATCAGCCAGTTTGGGGACAGGAAGATATTGGGCTGCTTGGGAAAAAGCAGCAAGGCAAAATCCTGATGCTCAGGAGTTGAGTGATGTTATCACTGCTGATAGATGAACACCTCAGACCAGCTGGACATAGTCTGTGAGAGGTCAAGTTAGGGCTTCATAGGTCTGAGAGTTTCCATCCCTTAGCTGGATTTGTGAAAGACTTGGCTTTCAGTCAGACGTGGTCAACAGGCAATCCTTTCCATTGTCTTTCTGGAAGCAGTGGCACTGGCATGCTGCACTGCCATGGCCAGCCTTGGTAGGAAACACTCCCACAGCAAAAGGTGTTTAACTGCTCTCACATACCCCAAGAGGAGGACTGAGATGCCTCTTGGCAGTGTGAGTATGCCTGGAGGTAGATGGAGAACCAGGTTTTGTTACTGCCTTGCGTCAGGCCCCTCCTGATGTCCAGACAGCTTTGCTCTTCAGATCCCCTCAGCCAAGCCCCGCTCATGAGGGTGCAATTTACAGCAGACTCTGTGTGGGTGGGTCAACAGCACAGTGATGCTAACCCCAGAACAGAGCCAACAGCTCTGCTTTCCCAAGGATGATGAAAAGATAAAACAAATTATAGCTAAAAATATTTTTCAATATGAAGTCTGGAACTTGTCAGGAACATGGAATTGCAATTACAATTCTGTCCTGCTCTCAGCCCCACAATAAAAAGAAGGTCACCAGGATCCTTCTGTTGATGACAGCAGACATGGCTATTGCTCTAGGTGTGGCAGCTGCAAGAAGGTCATTAAAGGAAGAACTTCTTTACAGAAATTCATTTTTCCAATCTGGAAAGTATTGCTTGTCTTGAGAGCAGGACCAATGAGGAGGCATAAACTCTACAAGGGCAATAGACCTAGCTTGAAAAATTTCTATCCACACTTGACCTTTCTGCTTTCACCTCTGAGAGAGCATTTCCAGGGAATAAATAACCTGGTCAGTTGTGGATCCATTGGGCAAACACAGCCATTTCATGGTCTTCTTGTGAGCTTCAGACATCCCCAACAGATGAACAGCATCTGAGTCAGGGGTTACAGTGGGTGCAGCAGAGGTCAAATGCAAAAGTCCCCTAAGTGTTGCCTGTGACTTTAGTTCAGCAAAACACTGAAGCACGTGCATGGCCTGAAGTTGTAACACAAGCAGTAGTGACTTGTCTACTTAAAGCTGGGCATGTGGTTAAGTACTTTGCTGGCTCGAGGCCAGCAGGCACAGCACAGGCTGCTAGAGCAGTAATCAGCACTGGGGACTGAATGCACACACTGGGGAGTGAAGGCATCTGCCAGCCCTGAGCTGAGCTCTGCAGGCAGCCCTTATGGCCCAGGCTGTCACAATAACCTCTGGAAGGAGGCAGCAGAGTGACTGCCCAGGTTTAGCCTCCTGGCACAAGGATGTAACCCCTGTGTACCTTACACATCTTGGTACCCTTTCCATCAGGCTGGCTGGGCCCTGCTGCCCCTCTGAGCTGTGACACAGGTGAGCACAGAAAGGAGAGAGGAGTTGTGAGCTGCCAAAACAAGGAATACAACTCCTAAGCTTTGGGTCACAGCCTGAAGAGCAGCTGCAAAGGCAGGGCCACCTGTGTGTGCACTGGGCTGCTTGGAAAGGGACCAGAGCTTCAAACTGCCGTGTTTAGCGAAAGGCGCTTTGCTTTCCTTTGCAAACATGCAAATTGCAGCAAAAACAGTGACTCACAACAGCACTGGACTTTCTTCCCTCCTGCCAGAAATAGGGCTTGACACTTTGAGCAGTGCTAAACGCTCAGGGCAGGCAGGGCTGCAGTAACCCCAGCACTGTGGGCTGCTGTGCTGTCTCCAGGCAGCGCTCTGCAGTGAGGATGTGCCTGAGGCTGCACTCAGAGTGGTGCATCCCTCCCTGGAGGGTTTGCTGTGGCAGAGCCCATCCAGCAGCAGTGGAGCTGTGCAAAACACAGATCTTAGCTCTGGCTATCCTGATTTTCACCTATTCAAAGTGTCAGTCCCACTCTGAAATCATGGCAAACAGTCACACAATATTTTTTTAATGATGAAATTCAGGTGGGTTTTAATTGCTCTACCAGATCAAGTGGCAGAAACAAATATCTTTTGTTAATTAAGAAAATGAGATGCATTTTGCCCATTTATACATGTATGAGATTAGACAAACATGCATTACATTAGAAGAGATTTTCTTTGAGGAAAATACCTAATGCTAGTGGAGAAAAAAATAGCTGAAGGAAGTAACTTCTAGTATTACACGTGTCACTTGTGTATTCTTGGTGAATTGGTGCCAAAAGCTAGATTTCATTCCTTAGAAACCATATACTCCTCGATCTGAGGCTGTGACTGAGCTAGGATCTGGCTTTTGTGTCTTGTGGGAAACTCAAATGAGATGTCAAAAACATTTCTATTCTAAAATGAAACACATAAAGACAAATTGCTTAAGGACCATGTAGGAAAAAGATTCAGAAGTCTTCATTTCGCTTTCAATTTGTAAACCTTGAAATGCTTTTATATGTTAAAAATTATTTTAAAAGACATTCTGAAAATTTATTTTCAAAAAGAAACATTATCTTTCTCTGAACGGAGTTCTTTAAATAGGTTGTGTCAGTACTTTTGAAATGTTTCATTTTGGAGCTTCCCCCTAAACAAAATGTTAAAGTTGGCTTCTGTAATTTTTCCATTTGGAAGGAACTACCTTTCTTAGTCAACAATTCTCTCATAAAGAATATGAAATATCCTCTGAAAAACTACTTAATGAAAAATGGGGTTATTTCACAGATCACTGGAAAGCAGTCAGCTTTAGTAAAGGCAGTGTGGAGGTTTTCAATGGCTCAGGAATTCATAATGATTAGACACTTAAGCTAAGATGATTCCCAAAAGGGATTTGGAGTGTGGAGCTCTCGGTAATATTTGGTCATAAATATAATTCAGATTTTAATACCATGTGTGGTAAGCAATAGACTGCAATGAAATTCAGAAAGACTGCCTTATGTGTCTAAAATAGACCTTTATTGCCAAATGCTATATCTTAAAATGTATTTGAGAGTAGGTGTGCCTTGGATTTAGTTGAGTGTACTGGGATACATCTTGCCCAACAATAAAGATATATTGCACCAAGAGATTTGAAACTGGTCCATTTTTTTTGTTTGTATGTGCAAATTTCTTAGTGTGGAAAAGCAATATATAAAGCAAAGGTGAAAGAACAGAAAAATGTAAGTTTCCAGAACAAATATTTCATCTAAATTTGTTTTGATGAATGATATCCAAAAGCAGTCTTTTTTATATATATATACACACAAATGTATATATATGGCTTTCAGATATAAAGTAGTCTTTGTTAGAAAACTTTCTGACTTAACCCTGATCTTAGGCAGAGGTCTCTTATCTATACAGCATTCAGTAATGGAATAATCTGATTTAAAATGTTTCAAATACAGGTAATTTTATCAAAAGCACTGAGCTATTCCAGGGCACGATTACTATCGTACTGCTTAATTATATTTTCTTTCTTTAGAGAAATGCAGCTATCTGAAAGTGTAATGAAGTGATTGCTGTTTGTGTAGCTGTGAAGAAGGGAAGCTCGCTGCCTCATTAGCAAAGCAAATGATTTGCCTTTGGCATTAGTTAACCCTAAGGGCTAAATTCCACTCTCAAGTACATAAAGAGGAAAATAACAAGGGATAGACTGAATTTGAAGTGCTGGTAGAGGGAGCAGAATTTGGCCCTTACCTTCAATGGGAAAGCAAATATAATATTTCTACTTTCCATCCATCATGTCAGATAACTAGATGGTTTGATTAGATTACAGAGCCCACACTCACAATGATGTATATTTGGCTGAATTAAAAAATTCCATTAAAGTGGGATTCCTGGAATTTAGCAGGAAAACAAAATATTTCCTCTCTAAACTCATTATACTTACAGAAAAAGAATTGGATAAGTAAATGAGAAAGCTTCAAGAGACCCTCCTGTCTGTGTTTAGAATTAAAAGCATTTAAATATGATGAGGTTTTAAATCTTTTCCTGGGTTTGTAAAAACACTTTGGATATTTCTGGCTTTGTAAATCTTTCATTTTCAGAACCAAGATATTTTTAACGTCTTCTCATGTAGAGCACAGACAGAGCACAATGCTTATCCCAAATCTGAAAGAAGGAATAGACCTTCAAGCACAAGATTCCGGTCGGGAGAAATTTTTTTATTTTATAATGTGTTGATTTCTCAGTCAAAACACTGCATGCACAGCTTTGATTTTGGCACAACTCAGGGACAGTGGAGCACTTGGCACTTTTCTCCCTGTTTATTTTTCTTGGTCGACAGCTGGAGACTCTAGGATTTGGGGGATGCACCCACGATTTGCCTTCAGGCTAGGGGAAACAGGCTTCCAAATTCTAGATGGAAAACAAGGGGACAAAGCTGACCTTGGCAGTGGGCAGCTAAAGATCTAAGGATCGGTTTTCACGGCAGCCCAAAGATATGCAAAGGACTTAGCCAGGCTGCATTTGGCTAAAAGCCAGCTCATTCCAGAGGGATTGCTGGGAATGCAGCGTCTGTGAAGGGCTGCCTGTGCTAAAACAGGAGGGCGACCATGCTCCTGTCTGGCTTTATTTCGGCAATATTAGGGTTTTATTTCTGTAGAAAGTCTCTTCAGGGGAAACCGGCATGGAGACATACAGCTGTGAGCACTGGCAAGGAAAGTTTAGTTGAGTGTGGAAAGGGACTAAAAAGGGGAAGCTACATGGTGGTGGGAGGAATATTGGGAGATTTTAGTCCTCTGCTTTTCAAGTCAAAAAATCGCTTCTGTGTCACCTGGGCAGCATAACATTGGCCCCAGGTTTGTGGTGAGCATGAAAAATTATCCTGGATTTTTAAAGTTTTCTACAGATCTCTCCATCTTGAGTTAAGCTTCATTTCTGAATAACCTTGTTATCCCCATTATACCCATGGACATTTTCCCTTCCTTCCCTCTTGTCCATACACACACAGCAGGTAGGCAGAATTTTATCATCCAGTGTGATTTTTAAAGGTATACAGGGAAGGATTCCAACATTATTAAGCTTTCTCACATTAAACAGTCTAATTTATTGTTAATAAGTTGTAGTTTTTTCTTGGACTTGCAATCCTTTTGCATGTTTTGTTTGAATCCCTTTACTGCCAGAGCAGTAAAATTTTGACTGCATCTAAAAGCATTCCTAATAAATAATCTAGAACTCCACTTATTTCCCATTAAAAAGGACTCTATTTGTAAAATTCTTCTCACATTTAATGGATTTTTCCTTGCATTCAAAATTTCCGTCATTTGTAACAGGATCTAGTGCAAAACCTTGTGGAATAAATTCTGATCCCGCTGTATAAACTGAGAGTAATTTAAGTGACATTCGAAGAGCTACTCCAGATTTGCACAACAATAGCCCTGAGAAGGGTCTATTGAAAAAGCAGATACATTTGAATTTGTTAAATAAGGCATCACAGGTACTGCAAGGCTGCAAGCAGCGAATTCAGGTGCTCTTTACAAAGCATCTAAGGATGGTGTTTCCCAAGGGCATGTCATTGACTTAGCAAGCCCTTGATCAAGGGACCAAAATGAGCCCAGATCCTGAGAGGCATTCGGATTGTGAGACTGGACAGGAGAGACAGGAGAGCTGAGAGCCCTGCTGCCTGGCAGGCTGAGCCTTGTGTGCCCAGCACCAGGGCAAGGGAAGCCAGGAGCCAGGAATGGGACTGCAGAAGAGGATGCTTTGTGTGAGGAGCTGCCTAAACTCCCGAGCACAGGCGAGGGGAGCATCAGCCTTCCCTGCAGGGAGATTGTTCAGCTCTGCAGCAGCAGCAGCAGCACAGCTGTGATCATCTCCCCACAGCTGGATAACTAAGCCAGGCTGAATTTTCCTCCTTCACGGAAATTTGGCAGGCGTTGCCAAATCTTTCCCCTATCTCACAGTCCTCACCCCCTCCAGGGCCAGGGACATGAATAACAGAAAAGTGAAAAATTGAGGTGGGAGACCATTTTCACGTGGGTGTGGAGCATGGAGGGGTAGCTCAGTCTCTGCAGGCCACAGGGAGCACTCAAGGGTGCTGCCTGCAAGCAGGATTTCTCCCCATGATGCTTTCCCTGTAGAAGAAGGCAGAGCACCATGGTCTGATCAGCCACCACCTCAGGCAGATGAGACCTCACAGAGCTTCAAGAGGAATATATTTAAAATCAGAACGAATGTTTACGGTGGTAGGGAAGGCTGAGAAAATGTGTGAAGTAATTTGCCATTAAAGATTTTATTCTAAAAATTCCATTAATCCACAAGATTTGGTACTTCTTTACTTTTGCCACTTCAACTTCATGATTCTCCTAATACAAATTTTTTGCAGCTATTGTAAGAGACAGCTCTGTAGCTACAGGAAGCTAGATAATAAAGAAAAGTGCAGAAAACTGGTGAGTGTGTAATTAATAGTAGACTGTTCCCTGCCTCTATTAATGTCTCTACAGAGATGTCCTAGAAATGGAGTCCTGTCTGTCTACCAGTATTTGTAACCAATGCAAAAGAAAGAAGTCAAAGAACAGATAATTACAGTCCAAGCTTGTAAAGGAAAAACTGTTTTGTTTTCCATCCTTAAGAGAAGCACTATGATCTCTTCTAGTACCTTTCAAAGTCACATTTCTAAGCTTTTCCTTTGTAATGCAAAGACAACATAAAACTCAGGAAAAAAAAGTTGCAAGTTGAGTTCTGTGTGGAATCACATAATTTTGGGACCTTGTACTTTCAGTAATGACAGCAACAGCAGAATATGTTAACAGACCATTTCCAGCTGGCTGGAGTACAGTGCTGCCATTTTGGGGAATGCTGGATTTGTGGCAGTGTCACATTTGGGGTGTGGGACTGTTAGCCAGGTATGCCTATGCACGTGAGTATCCACTTAAAGCACCCCTTTCTGTGCAACCCTCTTTTTGCTTAGTTCACTAAATAGGGGTATTTATGGATTCCTGACATTCCTGCTGCCTGTCTTCCTCAGCAGTCTGTATACAGGGGATAATGGATCCAAGGTCTCAAAGCAGAGGATACCTGCTCATTATTCTGTAGTGACTGCAAATCATCTTCCTTTTAAAGTATCTTAGAAACAGTCTCCAGCTCTGGCTAGCTTAGGGCCATGACCCCAGTGCGCATTTGTCTAATGTGCATCTCTGAGACTGCAGTGCCATTTCCTTAAGTGTACTCAGCAGCACTGAGTATTGTGATGAGCCAGTGGCAGCAGATCTTCAAGCTCCTTCAAGCCAGAAGACCCTGTAAGAGAGAAAGGGAGAAAAACAAATCCAAATAAGCCCCTATATGAGGCTTATTTGAGTCATTACCACGGCTAGCAAAATGTTAGGTCTATGCTCTTCCCTTTCATCTGCTGGGGACCTGACAACTTATAAATCTGATGCAAAAGACAAATTGAGATTCCATGTAAAATTTGGCTTGAAGTATCCTCTTGAATACAGTTACAGATGGTAGCTTAGGCCAGAGCTCTAGTAGTATCAGTTCTTGTACCTGATAGTGGGATTACAAGTAGATATGGCACTGAGGGACATAATTCAGTGGTAGACTTGGCAGTGTTAGGTTTAAAGTTGGACTCTAGGGTATTAAAGGTCTTTACCAATCTAAATGATTCTATACCTCTGAGATAATAGGTACAAGATTTTCCTGGCAGCCAAGTAGAGAACAAGATTTTACAGAGAGCAAGACGAAGATAATCACTTCCTCTCCAGCCTTTTCCAAACCCCAGAGCTCAGTAGAGAAGGCTCGAAGAGCACCTTCTGCATGTATGCACAGGTCAAAACTCTGTGTGCAGCAGCACATGTAAGGATGCCTTCAGTCTTCAAGGGCTGCTGCTGTTGGGTTTTTGTAGCACTCTATTTAAGCCCTTAGGTGATATCAAAATTGCCTAATGTGGAATATGTCCCTTTCACACTATAGAATATTAGTGTGAAATGTTTTTGGTCAGGCTCTGTTAGAAGCACCCTTTAATGGCGATGTCTGCCAGATGTCACCATCGTCCTGATCCACAGCCAGAGCTGTTTCTGATGCTGCTCCTTAAACTATTTTCCTCAAATTGAGCTTGTCCCATTAATGTCCTGTGCTGTTACATCATGGGTATTTCCTAAGCAAGCTCATTCTGCCAGGAATGAGGTGGAGAAGCCCCTGGCAAGCAGCTTTACTGGCATGCCTGAGGGCTGGCACTCTGCAAGGTGGTGGTGAGCAGAGGGCTCCTCTGCAGCCCAGCTGTGTGCAGGACTGACTGCAGGGAGCACAGCTGGCTGAATGGCACACAGCTGTCTGCAGGATGCACAGCTGTCTGCAGGCTGTCCCAGTGTTCACAGGGCACAGTGTGGCACACTGCTCTGCCTGGGACACATCTGTCCCTGGGCGCTCAGCTCTGCATGGCACAGTTATCTCAAGGTGCACAGCTATGTCAGAGCACACAGCTGTCTCTGGGGTGCACAGCTGGCTCAGGACACACAGCTGTCTGCAGAACACACAGCTGTCTCGTGGCACACAGCTGTCTGCAGCTGCAGAATTCCAGTAGCATTGTTCTCTCCAAAGTGGATTCACCTTAATGCAGTTTAATTGAGCCTATCCAAATTCATGCCTTTCCTTAGTTCACCTTGGCTCTGTGGGCTCCCAGTGGCTGCTGGAGACAAGGTTTTCCAGCCCCCAGGTCGGGTGAGTGCAGGGGATCCCTTTGCTGAGGGCTACCAGAGGTGACAGCTGATGTCATCACTGGCACTGCCCTGCTTGTGGGTGCAGCTGCTGAATTCTTTGCAGAACCCACAATTACCTTTTCCATGACATCATGCAGGTCAAAAACTTGGCAGGACAGACCCTGAGAAAGGGAATGTGATATGACAAACAAATGTGACATCTCTAAAAAGGATTTGAGATGAAGCTTGTCTTGACCTAGGCAGTAGAAAATATTAGATGATCTCTCAAGGTCCCTTTCAGCATTGTGAGAGAAAAATGAAATTCCTCTTATGAAGTACAGAATGTTGTTGTTATACATGACCATGAACAAAATATTTAATAGTACGGAGTAATTAATAGTACGACCATCAGTTGAGTCAATTATTCACTGGAGGTTGTGAGAGGTGCCAAAAACTTTTCCACCCTACCTGCTTTCCCACCTTCCCTGCAGGTGTAGCAGTAATTCACAGCACAGTGGGGGCTGTCTGGCCAGCACAAGCCTAATAACCTTTTTAGGGTCTGGTTTGAATTCTTTCAAGTCCAAAGAATCCCAGGAGGCTGAGTCATCTGGTGAAGAGAGCAGCTGCCTTCTGCATGCAGGGGAGCAGTGTCCTGTGGCACACAGCACCTTCTGCAGACTGATTCACTTCAGACCCTGCTCTCCAGGTCATGAACTGTGCTTTATGGACTGGCAGCTGGATTTCCTGCTCCATGGCTGGCAGCACCCACTCCCATGTGTGCCATGGAGTGCTAGCAGGAGGAAAAGGTCAGGAAGCCTCTTGCAGGGTGCAAACACTCAGAGAAGGCTGGAGAGCAGGCCCAGGGAGCAGGAGATGAGAGTCACTGGGTTCCAGGCTAACAGGGCAGATGGGTCCCAGGAGATGGGGAAATGGGGTGAGGTGGGATGGGATGCTGCTCCGTGTTCTGGCTGGGGACAAGCCAAGCTGGGACCAAAGGTTATCAACAGGATTTAGCCCCTTCCTGTTGCTAAATGCTTTTGCAGAAGAGCTGGGAAGCACCGTCACGCCACTGTCCCACTGCAGGCAGACCCTGAGGCTGGTTGAGCTCTCCTGCCATGCCCTGGATGTGCAAACAACATCTCCCACTTGCTGTGCCCCCCTCCAGGGCCAAATCCCCATCACATTGTGCAGTGCAGAGCTGCAGAAGGGGCCAGGCTGCCCAGGGACAGGGACTGCAATTGGGTATGCCGTGCCAGGGGCTGGAGTGCGATGGAAATCACTCAGTGAGGATGCTGGTGAAGATAAGGTGCAGGAAGCGGTGCCATTCTGGGGGTTAAGCATCCACATTGTGTCCTGGCTATGTTGGGCATGCCCCCACAGCAGGGCTCACATGCACAGTGATATGACAAACTACTGTGACATCTCTCAGAGGGGTTTGAGATGAAGCTTATCCTGACCTGTGAGGACACCTTGTTTAGCATATTCCTGTAAAACAAATTTCATTTAGACTGCATAATTTTAACACCTATGGCACAAACAGCTGTTTTCCTTGTCCTGGGTGTGTTTGCTGCTGAGGAGCAGAGGAGCATCAGGAGGGTGCAAGGCCCAGGGGGGAGCACGCAGGGAACAGAGCAGCTGCCCTTCCAGCAGCCAGCCTGCTCAGATTTGATGCATGCAGTGTGTGACTACACCGGGAGGTTTTCATGCTTTCTGATCTCTGTCAAGCAGCCAGCTGTCTCCAGAGACCACACAATTAATCCAGGATTTCTTTTCTAGGAGTGGCACAATCTAACTTTTAGCCCATTATTGTATATGTTGAATTAGAGTTGTCTATTTTCCAGGAAAAAAATCCTTTGTGCTTTTTAGCATTCCAATTGCAAATGGAACTTACTTCATTCTGTTCCCCACGGCTCAGTAACCCCTCTCCTCAGGCTGAGAACCACTCATCCTCAGCACTTATTGTCACCTCTCTTCTTGCCCCTTCCCAAATCATTCCCAGATCTATCATGGGGAGGCTGCAGCTGAGGAATGTGATCCTGCCAAGAGACCTCATCACACAGACCATTATGGCCAGAGCATTGCTCTAGGACTGGTATACATGGACTCCTTTTGCAAGATGAGATTCTTATCCTTTTACTAGGATAAGAATTACCAACACAAGGGAAAGAACAAAAAAGGAAAAAAAGCTTTGTAGATTTAGGAATATTAATGAGTATCCAGTGGAAATACTGGAGATAGTTGTTGATGTAGAAACCGTCTCATTCAAAGTTCCTTGTAATAATTTCTTCTTTGTACCCAGAACTTAGATTGTGACTTTTAAGAAGCTGCAGAAAAGATGTCATTTGCTACATTTAAGGAAAACAAAATAATGAACACAACTATGAGCACAGGAAAAACCTTAATATAAGCAAACCCAAAATATCTGGGATTTTTAGGAAAGTTCTGTAAGCTGTCTTTCAGAGAAGTGCCTTTTAAACTGGGGGTTTTCAGGCAGAAGTTGGTGGCTCAGTGGTCATCTGCAGGACATCAGGTCTGTCCACAGTCACTTCTGCAAGGCCTCCCCAGAAATGTCACAGTGGTGGAAGTGGCAGCTTGGGAAATATTTCCACCATTTCTAGGCCAGTTAACTTTCCTCTGTTAATGAAAATTCTGTGTAAACAAGTTTCTGCTGGAACAGAGAGGCATAGTTAGTCCCAGAATGTCCCAGATTTAATGTCTTTAATCCATTAACTACTTAATTTACATATTATAGCAATTGACTCAGATGCTGGTGGAATTCAGAACTATTCAGTATTATTCTGTTCCTCAGGGTTTCCCTGGCAATCATGTAACATTTATTAAAACAGCTAGAGGTAGAATAATACCACCATAATCCCAGAACAGTCACAGCACCCCCATAATATTGGAATGTGGATCCATTCCAGGGGATATTTTCTTTGCAGTAGACAAGGTGCTGCTTTCTAGTGGGTAGAGGAGGTGATGAAAAGGACTTGACGTTTGATGTAAAGGCTTAGAGGGTGTTCACTTCTACTATTTCCCCTTGTAGAAGCAGGCAAGAAAAGTTCTTTTTGTCAAAGTGATGTTTTCCAGTCCTCCAAACTTATGCTTTCAGGTGTGTCTTTCTGCCCCTAGTGTAATGTCTGCTGGAAACTGAGCACTTGTTCTTGTAACAGGTTGGGGGAGTTTTCCAGGTGCCACTCCTGGGTGACTTTCAGCCACTGCCAGCACTGGTGGAGCAGAGCTGAACCTTTCAAGGGTCTGTACTGTGGTGGGTCAGAGAAGCAAACTTCCCTTCTAAAAGTTCAGGTTGAGCAAATCCTGCTTTGGCCCCTTACCTGACCCATCCGCTGGAGCAGGGAACACGTTGAGAGCTGTCCTGCACTCTGCAAGCTCAGGTGAGAAGGGAACAGATGGATCTTTTCCTTCTGTCTGCATTCTAGACAAATGCACCACCACCAAACAGAGCCAATTCTCACTGACCTGTTACCATTCCTGCCAGAGACTGTAAGAAGAATTCAGAGCTGTGTCAGTGTGCACAAGTGTTAATGGGAGACATGTGAAAGTTCTGAATCTCTGTCCTGTGGGAAATATAGATATTTTAGCTTCTTCTTTAATCTTAAGACAAAAATTAAAGGAGTAAAGGAACCAAGAGGAAGGAAAAGTCACAAGAATTAACATTTTTGTGGGATGGGATGTCCCTGGAGATGTAATCTTAACCCTCAAAAATGTTAGTTTTCCATGGATAAGGAAGTGCTGATGGCTTTGATGTGACAAAACCTCTAGTTGGGGCAACATTTGGTGCTTCAAAAGGTTGATGGTAGAATGTGGTAGGAATATAGAGCTGATGGAGTCAAATAACTCATCCACTCCACTTTCTTACTATCACAGACATGAGTATTGTAACCCCAACATTCCCTTGAAAATACTAAACTCAGCTAAAAGTAGATATCTTTTCCAATTTGGCTACATTTGGAATGCTTGATCCTGAATACCACTGCTTCTCATTTCTAGCAAAAATATAATTAGGCTTATTAGGTCTTGTATCAGTATTTCTCTTTGGCTCTTCCTTCTCTGCAGTTTTTGCCAACAGTCACACGGCAGCTTTGGGAGGTGTGACCCCGCTGTCTCTCCTCTGCTTTGCTGAGCTGCACAAGCCAGGCAGGCTGCTGCAGTTCTCTTGCACGGGACAGACTCTCCAGCTTCCTCAGCATCCTTGTAGCTCCTGTTTTGCTGCATTATGGATGACCAGATGTGCACAGACAAGCTCTTCTGCTTTCTGGCATGAATATTTCTCTCTTCTCTTGGAAATACCTTTCTTCCTACTGCCTGAGAAAAGTTCTGCATTCCTCTGGCAGTGTTGTAGTGGGGACTTTGAGATAGCCTGTGTCTAAGAGCTGCAGAGCTTTGTTAGTTCCCACTGATGGTCTGTCTGCCAAAGGGGCAATTCCTGAGCCTAATTTCTGTGCACATATTTGTCTGAATATTTTTTGCCCCATTTATCTTATTCTAGTTCCTGAGACCATCTGATTTTTCCTGTATGCTCTATAATTACATGAAAACTGGCATTTCCCCATCTCTGCATTCTATTAAACCTCTGTTTTGTAAGAAATTTGGATGAGGCATGTCTCTTATTGTTATGTCTATTAACCAGTTTTCATAATTATTTGCTTTATTTTTTGCAGATCTTTTTTGACAATATTCTGCCACTGTTTTGGATTAGTGGTTTTGGGCTGGTAACTGGGGTCAGAAAAGTTATGTAAATTGGATGTAATACCATAAAAAATAAAATATGTCTTCAAATTAAAACTAGAAAAACCCTTGAAATTGCTGAGGTGATTCTGGGATTCTACCATAGTGACTCCAGTGAGATAGTTTATTTGAGTAAAAGAATCAGGACTGCACCTAAGATGTAGATGGTATTACACAACAACAAACCTGCCCTTTGGACTGGAGGCTCTTTCTTTGTAAGAGGCTGCCAGCAGAGTCCAGGCAGCCAGCAGAAAGGTGGGGACCTGAGCTGAGCTCCTGTTTAATTCACAGTACCTCTGACCCACCATAGGCAAGGCATCAATCGTTTCAGGAGGTATTTAAAGATGCGCAAGCACTGGAGCCAGTAGTTCATCCCTTCAGAGGAGCTGGAGGATCAGACTGTTGCCAGGTGGAATCTTCAGGAAAGCTTCAGAAGGCACCAAAAGCAGGTGCAGGTTTTCTGGGAAGGGGGGACTGCAAGGGATTGGAGCTCTCCCAAGAGGAAGCAGGTCGCCAGTGCTAAGGCTACAGGTGTGATGCTGAGGAAGAAGATGAGAGCTGCATGGCCTCTCCGTGGCTGCATCCTGCCCTGAGCTGCATCTAGGAGCTTCTGAAAAATCTCACTAAGTATTTGGATGTGTTTCTAGTCTCTAAGTATGTCTGACATTTTAGTGCCTTTCTTGTTCGTCAGCCTTTACATTTGTGAAAGGAAAAAGTTTTCACATCTCTGCTGGGGTGGTTGATGGGATTGGTGCATTCATGATTGCCAAGGGCTGAGATTCTGCAACAGAGACAGGAACAGAAGTCCCTGAGACACTCATCCCTGTGCACTCAGCATGGTAGTGTGCCAGCCTTGTGGCAGGGCTCACTGCTTGGCTAAAGCCTCCAACATGCTTGCAGGAAGAAGATTGTAAACAGAGAATACAAATGTAACCATTGTTATTTGCAACTCGGCTTTCAAACTTCTTGCCAGATTATAAATCTCAACTGCTTGTACCTCTGCTGTTTTTCAGGTCTGAACAAAAAATATTTACCAAGGAAATAATGCTTGTAACAATGATCTCAGACCAGTGCAACTCATTAGCTAGCAATGTGCCTGCAGGCAGTATGAAAGATTCGACCCATCTGGAATTAAATAGCAAGGGATAGCTGGAAGCTCTATTCAATACTGATGGTGGGAAAAGCCTTAAAACTCCTTGATTGCAACACATGAAAGCTGTGAACCATCAATAACCAAAAAAATATGATGTGCCAACTATAGCAAAAGTAACAGCGGGGCAGTGCCATTATTCAAGGTCATTCCACCTTCATCTTGTCAAAAAGGGATAAAGGAAGGGCATGACATAAGCCAGATCTCCAGCATCCTACTCCCTTGTCAGTAGGACATAATTGGCATTAAATACTGAATGTGTCTGGATTTAATATAACTCCGCTGCTCAATTACTTCATCCACTAAAGCAATGGAAAGCTGCCCATTTCAAGAGTTTATAGGGGATAACTTGCTTTGGGTCAGACATCAGATCCCCAAATATCCTAATTGATATTTTATTAATAAATGCTCAAAATTATCATTGTTCCAAGCAGGGGAGTTAAACCCATGATTGATTACCAGGGAAGTGTCTCTTCTTTATATAATGCCTTTTTGTAGTTGATTAGAATTGAGGGCAAACACAGCCAATCTCTTTCCATCACTGGCAGCTGCATCACTTGGAAACAAAGCACAACAGGAGAAGGACAAACAATTTCTGTGATATCTTTGACTATTGACCCCATTTTTGGGAAAGCAGGTAGCTGAAGGTCCACTTCCTTTTTCTCTATGCCATGCTCTTACAGCAAGTAGAAGCAGGGTAGGTAGTAGAAGGCTTAATGGCCAAGCAGGACATTGAGCATTTGGGATATAGCCCAAGTTCATAGCAAATTGCTTGAGAAGCAGAGCCAAAGGCCAGGATACAGAGTTCAGTCTGGATTTGAACAGGGAGGTCAGCACAGGGTATGGACACAATGAAAAAGTTACTGTCTGAAAGCAACACCAAAACTGCTGCCTAACTGTGCCCTCTGGGAGCACAATTGTCTTGCAGAGCTCTCCAAAGCAGAATGCCTGAATACAGTGTGTACAGCTGCAGCCAGGTCTAAGGTGGGTTAGGGTTCCACCTAGGGTTAGGGTTTTGAAAACAAAGCCCAGAGCTCCGCATACCCTGCAGCTGCAAAAGGCATCCCGAAAGAGAACACGAAACTGCCACAACATGGCTGCCTCCATGGCTTTCTCCTTGGACCCAGCCTTAGCCCCGCTGCCTAGGGTTAGGGTTCTGCCTAGGGTTAGGGTTTTTAAACCAGAAAGCCCAGAGCTCTGCACACACTGCAGCTGCAAAAGGTGTGCTGAGGAGAACACCAAATAGCCACAACATGGCTTCTTCCATGGCTTTTTCCTTGGAGCCAGCCTTGGCCCCAGACGGCTTTTACTGCCTAGGGTTAGTGCTAGGGTGAGGGTTAGGGTTTTTAAACCAGAAAGCCCAGAGCTCAACCCACACTGCAGCTGCAGATGTCATGCTGAGGAGAACACAAAACTGCCACAACATGGTTTCCTCCACAGCTTTTTCCTTGGAGCTATCCTTAGTCCCAGGTGGCTTTTATTGCCTAGGGTTAGGGTTAGGGCCTAGGGTTAGGGTTTTTAAACCAGAAAGCCCAGAGCTCTGCGTACCCTGCATCTTCAGAAGGCGTGCTGAGGAGAACATGAAACTGCCACAACATGGCTGCCTCCATGGCTTTTTCCTTGGAGCCAGCCTTAGCCCCAGATGGCCTTCACTGCCTAGGGTTAGGGCTAGTGTTCCGCCTAGGGTTGGCATTGTGAAAACCACAAAGCCCCAATCTACAGGCACGCTGCAGCTGTAAAAGGCATGCCGAGGAGAACACAGAACAGCCAAGACATGGCTTCCTCCACAGATTTCTCCTTTCAGCCTTAGCCCTAGGGTGCTTGTATTGCAGTCCTATATGGTTAGGGTTAGGGTTCCTCCAAGGGTTAGTATTTTGAAAACTAGAAAGCCCAGACCTCTGTGCACACTGCAGCTGTGAAAGGACTTCCAAGGGGAAGACAGATCTGCCACAAAATGGCTTCTTCAGCAGCTTTCTGCTTGGCACCAGTCTTATCCCAAATCTGCTTTTACTGTTTTGCCTAGGGTTGTCTCCCCATGGGGATGCTATTGTGCCCTCCCAGGCTGGGTAACACTAACGGGGAGGCAGAGAGGTTTGACCCCATTAGCTGCCAGGTGTTTATGAAACTGATGGGGCACCAACCCCCGCCAAAAGTCTGCACTCCCCATTAATAAATGAACCATTTGAGTTGTTGTGACAGATTGATGGACTCATAAAAAGCAAGATAGAAAGGGACCTCAAAGCATCATCTTGTTCAGTGTTTTTCTGCCTCGGGTCTGAAAGGTATCAGGAGACTGTCTGTGAAAGCAATGCAGAAAGTCTATTGCAAACCCCCACATACACTCTCATAGGTGCTAAAGCATAGTCAGGGGAGGGAAAACACAACATAAAAGTGCTTATTGCTTCGTTTTTGTCCAGTAGTGAATGGAAATCATGATCATAATGCTGTGTAGGAGCTGAAGATTTCACTCAATGGTTTGTTTATGGGGCCTTTCATTAAAATAAAATAAAAAATCCTGCAGCTGTGGTAGTTCAGACTCTCCCTGTGTTTTCTGGAAAGATCAACTCTAACCATTCATGAGGAAAAGTATTTGAGTTTCCTGAACAGACCCCATTTTTTATGCCTGGAAATCTACTGTGCCTCTGTACCAGTCAATCCAGGAGAGCTGTAGGCAGGAGAGGCTGAGCAAGCTCCATCCTACTGCAGCTCTAGTAATATCAGTGAAACAAAATCAGGCAGTATTCTTCCTCTGTTTTTAAGGAATTAATTAATAATTTTTCTTTTTCCATATTTATATCTGATTTTTTTGAATTTAGACAGTCTTAAGTTATTTTAAGCACATGCTATAGTGCCCTGATTTCTGAATCCTGATTTGGGTGGGGAGTATATACATTTTAACAACGAAATACAACATCTATCCTTTGGTTTTTTTCTGAGTCACATTTTAAAAATTATAAAACATGAAACTGTATTTTATTTCACTTGATTTTGCTTATACTATTATATAAATAACAAAATAGATTCATCATAATATGTATAAATTGTCCACCTGTGCACAGTCAGCTGTGAGCTATCTTTGGAGGAATTTTTAGAACTTCAGAGAACCATTGCCAGCAATGGCGAGGTGGGAGTACATTCAGCTAAATTAGCTGTAGCATTAATTAACCTCCCCAGAACCTCAGTGTAGCCATAGGCAGCTGGGATGCTGCAGAGCTCATAAGTGCTGGTGGGCCCCAGCTGGCCCTGTGCAGAAATCCACCTGGCAGGCAGTGAGTCCTGGCCCCTGGGGAAGCCTGGAGCATGCACATTTATCCCTCTGCTGTGCAGAAGAATCCTCCTTCCTCTTTTGGTAATTCATTCATGGAGCACGTTTCCAGAGTGGTGAGATCTGAAAACATTGTTTCTAGAAAGCCCTGTCTGGTAAAATACTCAGAAGATGGAAACTGCAGTATAAAGCATTACTGCTTACATCTGGGTTTGTGTTCTGTCCTCTTGGGAACGATAGACCTGTGGCATTCAAAGACAGCTCTGTGGCCTGCGTTCAAAGGCAACATTCAGCTCCAGGAACAAATGAATGTGGCAGCCTTTTAGCCCCAGCCTTAGTTGTAGAGCTCCTTGCACTGTAGAAGGCTTCTGCAGGCACTGGGGTTTCCTGATGGTGTTGAGAACATCCTATACTTTAACAACCCCAAAAATATTGAAATAAGGGCTTCTAGAGCTCGCTGTCCACTTTTGCATTCCTCAGTTTTTTAAACAAGTGCCTAAGCTCTACCCTGGTAAATAATGTGTAAGTAATGTGTTAAGGATCAAATCTAATTTTCCCTTTTCATTTTGAACACAATATTGGATAAGAGAAAATGATCATACTTTTGTGTTCAATGCATTCTCTTTGATTTTCACCCAGCTGTGTGCTGGAGAGCTCCTGGGGTCAGAGTTTTAGAAAAAGGATTTAAGTGATGCCACAAACTGTTCAATTGATGCTGCCAAATCCATTCACCCAACGCATGGCTTTGTCCTCCCAGGGTGTTATCTGGGGACTAAGTTATTATGACAAGTCTCAGGTCTCAGGGACATCCCACTCTCGTAGGCACGACTTAATTTACAATCCCTTTCAAATCCTGCCTGTCCTGAGACCAGAGTGGATTTCTGAACTGGCCATTTAAGTTGGAGTTGGTAAAGCCTCTGTTAGTATTTTAATACAACATTCTGCTTTGGGACCCTGGATCTGCTATTGGAGGACAAAAGCCATAACAGAAAACAAGGCATTCCTGAGAGGCAGTGCAATTTGTACATGGCATCCTTATGTCACCCTCCTGGTGCAGCACAGAGCTCTTTAAAGACTCCTCTTTGATCCAAGTTGAACTTTAGCCCTTTGGAGTTCAGAGGTTATGTCAAAAACTTTCTTCCTGGCTTTTAACGTCAGCAACTAGAGATTTAAGCCCTAATGGTGACAAAATCCCATTGTTTTCTGCACACCAGGACTTAGATGGGATTAAATTCAAGGAGAGGTGCAGCAGCTTGCTGCTGGTAATGGTGTTTCTCTTGGAATCTTTAGGCTTTCAGGAAGAAACTTAGTGCCCAGTCCTAGTCTGCATAAGTGTGCTAGCCAAAACTGCCTTGTCCAAATACATTTTAGTGAAAGAAATTAAGAAGGATCCCTCCTTATCCTGTCTTCCATTTTCTCTGTTACTGTTGGCTGATAGAGTTTAGAGATCTGTAACAAGCCCAGAGACCTTCTCATCACTCAATTTCCCATGGATAGCCTTGAGGAAAAGAAAGTGCAAACGTTTTGCTTATGGGTATCAAAATGCAACTCGTAATGTGACCAGTCCAAGCCCAGATGAGTAGATGCTTTATGTTTCCCATAAGCCTCAGCCTCTAATAAGGGAAAATAGCAGAAAAGTAAGGCAGATGCTGCCAGAAAATATCTCATCCCCTGGAGGGAAGGAAGAGAATGAAAGAAATAGCTGGTGGTACAAAATATTTTGCCTAGAGAGGTTTTGGAACTGTTCCCTAGCCACAGTGGGCAAATCCTTACGAGTCTCTCATCTGGGCTCTGCACTTACAAGTGCTATTAATGCACCTAACAAAATCCAGTCTTTTGTAAAAAAACCCACAGTAAATCACTTCAGTGTGTCATCCTCTAGGTGACAGCTTGATCTACCATGAAACGGAGTGAGAACAGAACCTTGCACAGTAGGACCTGCTGTTTGCCTCTGATATGCTGCTCCATCGCTGCCAGGGAGCAGATCCCACCTGGGCAGCACAGCTCTGTTCTTCAAAGGCCAGCATGGAGGACCTCCTTGGGACAACTTGAAAGCACAGCAGCATGGAACGGGAAAGAGCAGGGTCACAGTGGAGCATAGATCACTCCCTGGGAGCAGCCACACAGCCTGCAGGACCTGTGGCACTTCCTGGAAGCCTCTGAGCTGCAAGGTCCCTGCATTAACTAACTGGCTGCTGGAATGCTGAGGTGGGCCCTAAAAATCAACAGTGCTGGTTTTGATGACTCCAGCATACAGGGCTGTGGGAAAGGGACTTGATAACTGTACAAAACTCACACCACTTTTAATTGCCTTTAAAAGGATGAGAAGGATATCAACCTAATTTTTGATCGTGTTATCCCAAAATTTCCAAGAGGACTTGCTCTTGTCCTGTCTGGTACCTTAGGTCCTTGGGTTTTGTGTGACTGTGGAGGAGGATTGATGATATGCTCATATTTGATCTTATGTGTGTCCTATAAAATGCTTGACCACTGAGTTCTCTGATGGCTGTGAGTGCTTATCAATGTGGTGCTTCTTGGATACTGAGGGTCCTGGAGAGCTCAGCCTCACAGTCTGCTGACAGGATAGGCACATCTGCACCATAAATATCATATATAAGTCACTGGGTTGTCTGCAGGCAGGAGTTCAAAGCAGGCTTCCACAAGGTCCTTCTGAGAGTCTGGAGTACAGGCTTGAGGAAGGTGTGGTGTCATTTGGCGAATATGAGAGAAAGCACAGCAATGATTTTTTTTCTTTTTCTCTTTTTTTTTTTTTTTTTTTTTTTTTTTTTTTTTTTTTTTTTTTTTTTTGAGACCAAACAATAGGTCAGAAAGGGAAGAAAGTGTGTCAAAAGTGGGAAATTTCACACGGGGAAAACACAGGAAGAAAAGGAGGCACTTAAGATGTGATGCCATCAGATTCACACAGATCCTGGCAGAATTTAGCACACACCTGTGTGCAGAGGTGGGCAGAAGCAGATAGCAGAGAGGCCTCTAGACTTGCCCCAGCAGAGCCTGCAGTCCTCAGTCGTGTCCCCATGTTGTTCATGGTCACCTACCATGGCAGCAGCGCAGAAGAGCATCCTTGCAGGACAAACAAAGAGAGCCCTGTACCCCAGTGCTGCACAGGGCAGGTACAGAGGCAATAGCCCAGCCTGGCCATGGGGATTTGTAAACTGTCTGTTCTCCTTTCTTTCACAGTGCCTGCCAATGCCTCCTCTTTCACACTTTGCTTCCCCCAGAGATCTTGGATAAACCTCACCTCTCCACCCAGGGAATTCCTGCACTTGTTTCCCTTTGGCTGTTCAGTGCTGCTGCAGAGGTTTTTCTGTGCATCAGGGCTCTGCCAGGACAGCCCCACACCTGGGGCCTCTCTCGTGCCCTGAATGGCAGAGCCTGGCTGAGAAGCATCCCTGGCACCAAGACAGGAACAACTGCAATTTCTCCGGACTTGGCACTTGGAGAAAAGGAAAGATTTTGAAATTCTCTTTTTGTTTCCCTACTGGGACAGCAAGTGCCCTGAGGAGAGAGTGTGAGAGCAGCATCTGTGAGAGCCAGGGATGCTCAGACCTGGGCAGAGCTCAGCCCAGAGCCAGGATCAGGCTCCCTTGGGGGAGGACTCTACCTCACCTGTGCAAGGTGCAAAGAGCTGACCTGGGGACAGTGTCCCTGAGCTAGGGACAAGCTAGGCTAATCTGGGGCTAAAAGATGACCTCCAGGTTAGCCTAGTTTGTTATGATGGTGAACACCCCCACTAAGGCTCAGAAAAGGAACCAGTGAGGGTGTTTATTTTTCTCTTCCCACACCTTTTCTTTATTCTTCTAAAGTTTCAGGGGGAAAAATAGAGCTACAAATGGAATAAAAAATTCAACTGATTAGGGCAAAATTTTCAGCTGATTAGGGCAAATTTTTTTTGCCTTTTCTCTCAAGAAATTTGATTACTTTTGCTGTATTTTGAGGGGAATTTGTTAGAAAAAAGATTTGCTAATTTCTGTGAGGCTTCTGTGCAGAAAGATTTTTTTGCCATAGTGGTACTGAAGTGCTATTCTCCAAAGCTTTTAAATGTGGGATAATGGCTCTTAACACTATTGCAGTGCCCTTTGCTCTTGCAGAAGGGTTTAAACCTTGCTGGCAGACCCAAAGAACTAGCTATTCAGCCTCCTCAGTTCTGCTGTCCAAACTATTGTTATCCAAAACCATAAACCATAGTCCAAGCATAGCTATAGTTTTGGGCAGATATTCCTGACCTTGTGGCTTGGTGTTGTGCATTCTTCAGTTTCAGGCTGTATTAGCAAGTCTGGGAAGGAATCCATTCATGTAATTATTCCAGCATATCAATTTGCTGCTCTTCGAATGAAATCACTCAGCAGTGGGAAGCACATAAAGAGGACAAACAGAGTTTAATGTAGGAAACACTTTAATGATGAAGAGATTGCCAAAAGTATCTTGGTTCAGTCCAGATCCTTAAAAGAGTAGTTTTATGGCATATTGCAATTCTTTTGCATTAATTTAATTATTTTTTTTCTGTACAGTGGAACATGTGGTTTTTTATTCAGTATCACTAATCAATGTGTCACAGACTGTAGTTATTCCTGAAACCATTTTCTCTCCATTGTTTCTCATTCTTTTACTGCTCCCCATCCCCACTGCCTCCTTTTTCCCATGAGTGAATGCTGTGACCTCGATTGTGACCAGGATGGTTTGTGTGTTCCTGGTCATGAAAGGACAGTGACAATGGCACAGTGGGCAGTGCATCCTTGTGGCACTGTGGAGCGACCAGCTCGGGGCTGGCAGGGCAGCAGCACACAGCATTTTCAGGAGTTCCCTCTGCCCTGGACAGGTTTTGAATGGTATCAGCGCTATTTGGAAGAGATGTGTGCTGCTGAGCAGTGCAGCTGCTGCTCCCCCTCTGTGCCCTGGTACCCAGCAGAGCCAGGAGCCCACGAGCCTGCAGGGTCAGGGCTGCAGGGCAGGAGCCAGGGCTGTGCTGCAAACACCAGGGGTTTTGGGGCACACACCCCTGGTGTTCTGGGGGGAGTACACACCAGTTGTGTGGTCCCTGTGCTCAGTATTCAAGGCTTGACCAAACCTCAGTTGTCACAAATTTGGCACCCAGTTGACTGAGGGGTCTCTTAACACCTGTGGTACAGAAGAAAAAATAAAAGGATGAGGCTTTTGGATGTGTTGCTTACTGCAGAGCTGCCAGTGCTCTAGTCTGGTAACACTGTTTTTCTTAAACAGCAGCTGCCAGAATTAGCATCCCCCTGAGAGCAGCAGTTTGCATTTCTTGCCTCAGTTTGTTAGGAAGCTGGGTTTACAAGATCACCATCCCTACACATCTGCCTCCATCCCCCCCACACGACTGTCAGACTTAGCAGCTTTCAAACTTCATCCTTAGAAGGGGCCAAGTCTCAAAGTTATTAAGTTTGTACAATCATTGCAACACTGAACAAAAAAGGGAAGGAGAGGAATGTTGTTAGAGCCTTCCTAAGGGAAGGATTGTGTTGCCAGCCACACTCTTTGTCAGCCCCTGGTGCTTCTGCACAGCCAGCCAAGGCAGTGACCAGAAACCAGCCACCAACACTCCTGCCTGCAGAACAGTTTAACTTATCGGCTGATCTCCATGGATGAAAAAACAGCCTGTAGAATAAAAGGCCTACCAGGCTCTAGTTTCACAGGGTCTCCATGGAATATGCCCTGGATAATGGCACTTTAAAAGCATGGCTCTTTGGATGGTTTGCATGTAAGCACTGCATGCTGTGCTCTCCCCCACTGACACCCCTGGGAGAGGGGTGAAGTGTGACACCTGGAACTCTGTGACTCAGCATCACTCTATTGTTACCTCACTATCTTGTATTACTTCTCACAAAACCTTTTCTGAGGTGAGCAGGGCTGTTGCCCATTTTCCTAATAACAAACCATGAGGCAAAGTGATTTGCTTCAAATCATGAGAAGTCAGAGGAAGAGAAAATTTAACTCTACCTCTGCCATGCCCTAGGATCCCATGCAAAAAGATGGAAGACATGCTGAGAACTGCTGATGAAATCACCTCTGAATAAGCAAAGACCATTGCATTCACTTTACATGCAGATAAGAACAGCACAAAAAGTCAATTTATAAAATATTTTTGATTTACACTGTAAGTTCCTGAGAATAAAATCTTTCACTTTGATTCTGGAGCATATTGAGCAGTGGGACCTTGTTAAGCTTAATGTAAGACCACCAATATAAACAACTACTAAATGGATACCAAATGATGGTACCTGCTCTCAAGGATTTACTGCAACATCTGTTAAATTTTGATTTAGTTCATGATTAAGAAATTAGGAGCATAACTTCTCCTCTTGCTTCTTTTTTTAAAGGCACACTGAGATCACTTAAAACTTAATAAAATATTTTTGGTAGTCACATTCCTCTGATATTTCTTTAACTGAGAAGAGAAAACGAAGATCAGCTCTGCCGTTTTACCTCCTCTAGTTGAGCATTATTTATGGGCTCACTAAAGAAAAATTTTGTGGGCTATTCCTTATTTAGCTGAAAGAAAAAAAAATCAAACATTTTCACTAACAGCTGATTCTTTGGATCATTTGAGCAAAAAGGGTTGAGCAACCCTTTTACTTTCAATAAAATATATTTTTTCTGTTAAAATATTTAATAAAGTGATTGAGAAGCCCATGCATAAAAGTTCTCTTTACACTTCATGGCATGGAAGGTGATTGGTTGCTTCCAAAGAGATTTTATTCCTCTGTGCATTAGCAGGGTCTCAGGTTTCACAATTAAAAGACACGGTCCTTTCATGAAAGCCCGTATTGTGAACTGAGGGGGAGAAGGGAATTCAGACAAATTTCCCATTGCAGAGCTCAGCTGCATCCTTTGGTAGGTGCTTTTGAATCAGAGAGAGTTTTTAGAGCTGAGGAAACTGGGCACAGCAAACACAGGCAGTCATGGGCCAGCTGTTCCAGCTCTGTGCCATTGCCTTCATCCAGGGTGAGCAGAGCTCCTCATCCTCCCCTGCCCCATCCCACAGCTCCACATGGCTTCAGCCTCAGCAGATATTCCATCAGGGCAGGAGCAGGGCTCAGGTGCTGAGGCAGGAGTAAGTCCAGAGATATTTGGGGCTCAGCTCTGCCAGAGGCTTGACATGACAAGTTGGTGCTTGTGAATAACATGCAGGTCCTGGGCAAGAGAGGACATGTGGGCAAGGGGATCACACCATCCCCAAGTGTGATAGACAGCCCTTTTTAGGATGTAAAAGTTTAGAAGACATTTAGGAAGGCTTAGGGAAGATTTAGAATTAGATGAGACCTGGCTTCAGACTGAACAGCTTGTGTCTGAGTAGTTTGTTTCCTCAGCAAATCCTTTTCTGGACAACAGAAATGTGATATGGTGAGCTGGATTCATGCAAATCCTCACTGCAGTACCCTGTTGGGAGGGGTTAGTTTGACTGAGAAAGGCAGTGGTAGAAAGGACAAAAAAAGAATGTCAGTGAATGAGCAAAACCTAGCAGAGGCAGGTCTGGGCTCCTGCATGACCTGGTGGGGTCAGGTGCCCTCCTGAGGTAACCTCCTTCCCTTCCCTTCCCCTTCCCCTTCCCCTGCTGCTTGATGCCAGGCGTGGTATTTATCAGCTAGTAACACAAATGAGTCCATGAAGTGCTCCCCCGGGGTTAATATAGCACAGACTCACTAAAAACCCAATTACCATGCTGAGGAATGCAGGATTGCAGAAGGCCATTCTTTTATAGCTCAGTTTTTGTACTTCAGGATGAAAATTCTCCCTCTAGATATAAATTATTTTTTTTTCACATAAATACTTTCTCATACACCAGTGAGAGTGCCAGGATGCTGGGCTACATGGTAGGATAAAGCACGTCTGGCTTCCAGAGTGTGAGCACACATGCTTCACAGGTTTCTGCCAGTGTCGCTGGGCATGCTAAAGCCTGTAACCATCAAAAGTTCTTTAAAGAGTGAATATGGGTTTTTCAGTCACTCCTTTGAAATGCTAACAGCATGGATCACCCTGCAAGCTGGAGTATCAGCTCATCCCCATCTCTTCCCTGGGACACAGTGATGCAAAGAACATTTCCAGGTGTGGTCCAAGCTGCACAGGTACCCATGGCCCAGCAGCAGCAGTGCAGCAGGGTGCCAGTGAGGTGCTGGCATGGTCCTGGGGAAGGGCAGAGCTGTTTGGGCCCCCACACCTCCTGCTCTGTGACCAGGTGTGCAGGCTGTGCTGGAGCTGCTGTCAGAGAAAGGCACTTGGGAGAAATGGACTTACCAGTCAGCAGCTGGTTTTGTTTGAAGTTGTCTCAAAAGTCTGTCATAGCCCCAAATCAAGCATTTCATTTTATTTTTAAATTTTGCTTTTAAAAACTCTTTGAAAATATGATTTCCATCCCTTCAAAGCTGGCTTCATTCAGTCTTTTTTTTTTCCTTTTACTGTTAATTTAAAATATTTTGCTCTGCTCTCTGGCTGTTACATCTCAAGGTGTATGTCCTAATGCACTGTCTCAGAGCAAGGGCCAGGCAGTTCTGGCAAAGCCGAAAGCAGCCCCAGGGCTCACAGCTCTGGTGGCCTGGGGAGCCTTGGAGCCCTGTGACCCACAGACCAAGGGCACTGAGCACAGAGGGGCTGCCTTGGCATAAATAATATTAAACACTAAATCTGCCCACAGTGTAGTATTTTCCAGACTCATGACCCCAGATCCAGACACAAGCCTCGCTTATGCTTGAACTTCCACCAGGCTCCCAGCCCCTAGTTTGGCAATTGCTGCTGTAGTTCATAGAAAGTTTGTCAAAAACCATACAGTTCCACAAACCCCACAGTCTCAAGAAATCAGCATTTTTCTCCTGAAACCTGTTCTGCTGGAAATTTCCCAACCCAGCTCTACAGAGAGCCATTATTTCTGAAATGCTTTTGTAAACATTTATTGCAGGGGTTTTCTTAATGACAACGGCCACAGACTCTGGCTGAGCTTTATTTGGGAATTTGAAAATCTCACTCCTTTTTGTCTCTTGGCCAGATAGAGTAAGGGAAAAATTTTTCGTGTCTTTCAACACCACCACTGTGGTTTGGCTGCAAAATATGCTGCAAAATGTTTCCTGGAGATGTCCCTATGCCTGACACAGCGGTTCTACAGAACCCAGGGCATTGCTCGTGATAGTGGCAAAATACTCAACATTTGCTTAGCATCCTGCTCTTACAAATCTCCAACATAAGGGAAGGTCAGCCAGTGTATTGGGAATTGTAAGTAGATGGGAAGAATTTCAGATTATGTTACCTCCATGAATTTCCTTCAGTCTTTACTAGAGAAAGAACACCAAGTCTCACCCCAGGGAAAGAGGACAGACCAGATCCTGGAGGCACTCAGCAGTGGTCAGCCTACACCCAGAGGGACAGCAATTGCCACTTGCCCACAGGCTCTTGCTTTCTACCCAAAAAACCCAGAAAGCCCTTTGGAGTCTGGCACATGAACTTTATTCATGTTTCGTAATACCCAAGTGGGGTGGTGGTGGTGAGAGGTGGCAGACAGGGAATAAGGGTGGGGGGAGAAGCTCCCTGTGGGAATGGCACCAGGACTGAAGGCCACTTCTGGTATGACTTCCTGGGATGGTGTCCCAAAGGGCGGCCCCTTTGTGCCCGGGAAGTGGAGCGGAGGACCCCAGAGCCCCCAGTGCACCCCTCCCCTGCCTGGGCAGCAGAAATGTTCACCTGTTCGCCAGGACAGCTTTGCTCCCAGTGCTGGCACAGGGAGGTGGCCAGCAGGACACAGACAGCCTGGATGTGGTTCCATTCTCTGCTTTGTCAGCCAGTGTCAGTCTGCTGTTTTTCACATCACCCCTGGTCCACAGCTGCAGTTGGGAGAGGAGAGCTCAGCCTGCAGCACTGGCTGGGGACGTTGCAATCTGCTCTTCCTGTTAGCAGTCTGCCTCCTCCTGCCCCAGAGATCTCTTTCCCCACAGACATTTTCCATGCTGGAATGTGGATTTGTTTTTTGTGATCACCCTATTCAAACCCCCTCTCCCTCAGGTCTGGATTGCCTGCTCTGAGTTCCCACGTTCTTGTGTTGGTACCTAATGGATCTGGGATCTGTCTTGTGATGTGTCTCTAAACTTGAACCCTGCTGAAGATAAATCCTCACCTGCACTTTGCTCATCTGTTTGGCAGTATGTTCTTGGATCCATCCACTGAAGTCCTTGAAGTCCATTTGCTCAGTCCCTTTGCACTGCAAGAAAACAAGCAAAGGACTCCTGGTGCTGGTGCATTCCTACTGCCACATCCCACTATGAGCAACCACTGTGGCATTAAAAACCCCAAACAACAGGACTTTTACAACTGTGGTGTTTTTTGAACACGATGGTTAGGTGAGTGTAACACCTAACAAAGAGTGTAAGCACCCTACAAGAGATGCCCTGAGCAGGGGCAGAAGTGCCAGGCTGCCATGGGAGGACACATGCATTCCTGGGCAGCTCAGTCACACCAGGGCTGCCTCTCTGCTCCCCACAGGCATCAAGCTCCAAAACTTGTTCCCATTGCTTTGGCCTACCCAGACAGTGTCCATCCCCTCTGTGGGGTCACTCCCTGCACCAAGGGACAGGGCCTCAGCAGGACTGAGCTGCTCTGAGAGGCTCAGGTCGCTCCACACGGGGCTCCTCACCCAGTGCTGAGGCTGCTCTCTGCCATCCAGGAACCTGCTGTTGATCCTCTGAAGCCTGCAGTGGGGTTAAGGCCTTTAAAAAGGAGTCCCATTTTTCAGTCACTCACTGCAGACTAAAACTGGAGCATTAAGACCACATTTCAGTGTGAAAATCCCAAATAATCTACTTCTGTGCTGGAGCAGAAAGGTCAGGTATATACAGAAAACCCCAAGAGCCTTTCAGAGATGGGTGAGCTGTGGCTTGTCCTTGCACTGTTTATAGGATTGAGGCAGATGGAACAGAAGTCTCACCTCTGCAGGGGTCCCTGCCTGCTGAATTGGTGCTAATTCATCCATCCTGAGTGTGCAGGATGCTCTGCAGAGCGAGATGGAGAGAGGCCTTCCAGCTCTTGTGCCTAAAACCCACTTCAGGCCTCCTTAACAAGTTCAGTTGCATTTAATGTAAGCACTTGGGAGAAGCTAAGCATCATGTGCATGTGCTTGAGGCACCAAACAGAAAGTGACGTATTTTTCATCAGGTGCCTCTAATTTGTCCATTTTAATGTTACAGTATCTGTAACACTACTTGAATTACAGCCCAGAACACATTCTCCTCTAAAACTACTTTAGAGGTAGTAGAAACCACACAAAGCAGAACTGCTAACCCTCTTTCCTCCTTAAATCATTTCATATTTCACAGGTCCTACAAAATGTTTTGCAGTTCAGGAGAACAGTCTCTCTGGGACACCACACATCCCATTATAAATAATAGCCCAAGTGTTGCCTGGAGGGATATAAGTAACATTTGCCAATGTTAAAAGGTTTGTAAAAAAATTTCCCATTAAAAGATTTCACAAAGCAGCCATTTCAGTATCATTTATGCCTCGTTTCTTTTCAATGTCTAAGTTTATTTGTAATTTCAAAAAAAAACCCAAAAAACCCCCAAAACCCCAAAAAACCCACTTGCTCTAGTAGAGAACTTCCAAATCTCTTTCTAGGCAAGATTTTCAAGTGAGAATACTGTGGGGTTTCTGGTGCCTTTGTACTGAGCTCTTTGGTCCTGCAGAGTCATCAGCATGTCCCCAAGGGACGCAGGGCAGTGCCAGTCTGGCTCTCAGCAGGCAGGCTGCAGGGTGGGCACTGGGGAGGGCTTGGTGGCTTTCTTAGCAGCTGCTGAGAGGTGCTGCAGCCCCCTGGGGTTTATTCATGGCTGTGGGGCAGACTGTCTGCAGTCCCTGACCTGCAGGGAGGGTTGTGAGCCCAGCCCTGCTGAGACTGGTCCCAGTTTTGGGCTGGGACCACTGCTGAGGGACAATGTGTCTGCACAGCCACTCCACTTGTGTGACACTGCCTCTGGTCACTGCAGTGCAGCCCTGGCATGGAGCAGGAGCCCGTGGACTCATTCCAAACACTGAACTGCTCCAGTGCAGCCCACAGGGAGTGATGCAGTCAGAGCCAGGCCTGCCTTACCTTGGTCTTTGCCCTTGCTCAGGCTGTTTCCCTCTGGGTGCTTTGCCTTCCTCTCCTCCTGTTCTGCTGCAGCTCTGCCTCCCAGAAGCTGCTCCTGCTCTCATCCCAGGGCACTGCTGGGCGGGACAGAGTGGGAGTGGAGCAGAAGGGCTCCTGCTGGCTTGGTAATGCACAGCTGGATCTGCAGCTCTGGCGGGTGTGAACATCAGGGCTCAGCTAACAACAGGCGTGGATGTAAAGCAGCAGGAGGAGTTCAGATGGCAGCACTGGTCTCCTGTGCACTTCACTGCAGAGACTGGCAAAATGTTTCTGATTAGAGTCACGAACACAGATCACCTGCACAAAAGAGGTTTCTAAACTGCTCCTGGATCAGGGCTCAGCTTCTGCCTCTCCCTGCCTGCTCCTACAATTGCTCCATCCCTGGCCTGGTGCACCAAGTACATCCCAGGCTAGAGGATGCTCCAAGCTCAAGGCTCCCCAGGCTGGAGAGGAATTCAAATCCAGAGCTCTCAGCTCTTGCTCAATTCCCTTTCAAGTATTTAAGTGGAACGGATGAGGAGGAGACCTCTTCTCTATAAGAAGAGTAAGTATAACTTGATATTTGGGATGTGAACTTCTTGGTGTGAAATATTCTCCAAGCATGTCTTGTCACTTCTGGGATTCAAGAGACCAGCCTCTAATTTTAGGATCCACCTCTGTAAGAGACTGCTGCCAATAGAACAGCATTTGGGAATTTGGGCTTTGCTGAGAAGGGGAATTTTTGGCACTGAGGGTCTCTAAAGCCAAGGAGCAAAAGAGGTCTCAAACCCCTGATGAGCATCACAGCAGTGGAGGAGAAAGAGTGGAATGGACATCACTGCAATTGCTTGGAAATGTCACTTTTTGATAAAAAACAGCTAACTTAGAAGCAATTTGATGGCACAAACACAACAGCCAGCACTAGAATGAGCTGAAGGCAAACAGGGTAGGTGACAGCAGTAACAAAATGTGTGGCACCAAGTGTGTGTGTGTGATCTTGGCAGCAGCTGTACTTTGGTTTCCTATAATATGGGATGGAGAATAGTATTTCCTTATCTCACAGAACTCTTGTAAGTCTTAATTAATTTATGTTCATGACTCACTGTGAGAGTTAAAGTAGGAGTATCCATTTACTGTGGAGCTGAAAATTATATAATAATTATATAATATTTTTTCTCTTTGATAAATCACAGCACAAGATAAATATTTTGCCAAGTGAGAACTTTCATCTTAATTTTGAACAGAAAATACCCTAATATTGAAACAAAATATTAGTTAACCACAAAAGAGATTTTCATGTCCAGACTTGTGAACTTGTAGCCTAGAGTCACGATGACTTTCTATGAAATCTATGTGCTGGAGTAAAATACCAGTGACTGTAATCCTAGGGAAGGATCCCAAGACTGCAATATACCTAAAGGACAAGGAAGTGAGGAGCAGGGCTCTCTGTGTCTAGGAAATGTTTACTTGACAAATATTTAGTGAGCTTGGAGGTATTTTTGGGAAAAAAAAAGGCATGGATTCATGTTGATGAATGTTTTGCTACTGATTAAATCTGAGCCTGTATAAACTGTGTGGTGACAAAGAAACCTGAGACAGTAATGAGGAAACAGTTGGGTAGGATGTGAGAGATTGAAACCACAGATATTGCCATCCCCAGGAGAAATACCTCACTCTAAGGACTGGAAATTAGTTTGGGACTATTGGATTCCATTCAAGGAATAAGTCCTATTATGCACAATATCTCCTAATCTTCACCCTAGAATTTGCCTTGAAAAGCCAAATCTTGCATTGCAATAATTAAAGGAAAACATATGTGAAACAAGACACTTATTTCTTGTCTGGGCTTTCATCAGCCTGTCCAGAATAAACCATCCCTGTGTCTCCAGTCAGCACAGATCAACTTCCCTCTGCACACCCCCAGGTGGAAAATGGCTTTGAGCATTCATAGACACAGGATTTCCAAGGCACTTCATTTTGGTTGTGCAATCTGGTCTCACCCTTCAATATTCATTTACTTATGCATTTAACCTACTTGGTGTGGAGTCCCACTGACTTCTCTGAGAGACTGTTCAAGCTGTTCCCAAAGTTGTTGTTGAACCATATTGCTTGGCATGTTATTTTTTAACAGAGGCCAAAAGCTTTGAAAAGTGGTAACCTAAAAATGAGTTCCCTAGTTCCTGACTTGGACCCTTATTAAAGCAACACTGGGGTGTAATATATTTGGACATTATGCTGCTAATATAATATGTCCACCTAGTCATCAAAGCTAACTCAGTTTTGAAAAATTATGAATAAGTATAACAGTAAAAAAACCCCAAACCCGAACCCAAACAACTTGTTGCACTGTATTTATATCTTTCCAGGGTGAACGTTTGCCATACCCTGGGTAATTTCTGTTTGACATTAATAAACATTTTATTGCAACACACTTAAGTCATTGCTCAGCAATATTGACACCCAGAGGTCAGGACTGTGTGAAATGGCCCAGATCCTGTGAAAATACAAATCGAATTTGTGGTCAACCAAGGCTGGAGTTTCAGATTCACACAGACCTAACTGGCCATTGGAGTTCCCCAAGCATTTCCTTCCTGAAGTGTTCTTTGCTGCTCTGCTGCTGGTTGCAAAACTTTGTTCTTGTCAAGATGGAAATTGGTTATGCTGAAGTCAGAAATGCCCAGTGTGTGACAGGTACGGCTCTGGCTGGGCACAGCCCCAGTGGCAGCAGCCAGCACAGGGTCACCTGTGTCACCTCCATCGACCAGAGCAGGGACTCAGCTCCCCAGAAAACTCACCCTGCTCCTCTTGCCTGAGCTGAAAACCCCATGAAAAGAAACTGAAGGTCAGAGCCATCTCCAATGGTGGCCCAACATCTTCCTGAGGGGATTTCAAACCAGGGGAAAGGGCTGAATGACCCAGGTTAAAACACAGGCAGAGCTGGGGAAGTCCTGAGCTCAGCTGGCAGCTCTTTGGACAGAGGCCCTTTCTGTTTATGCTCAGATATCTCCTCATCACATCTGACATTTTGATCTGCAAATGCAGATTTCATTACAGGGGGGGAGCTATGCTGAAATTAACACTCAGACAGGCTCACTATTTTAATAATTATTTTTTCCAAATTACTGCAAATCACCAAGTTCATATGGATACTCTGGGTAACTGTTAGATCTTACAGAGAGAAGAATTTTATTTCAAAAATAGAACAGTGAGATATGCACCTAACTGCTTCAAACTGTGATGTGATATTGAAATATTTTGGTTCATATTCTTTTTAGTTCACCTCAGTTCCTCAAAGGCTAAGGCTGTGTTTCCAAAGTTACTCAGGGTGAAGGTTGAAATTTAAAAATAGATCAGTCCCCAAAAGGGAATGGGGAGTGTTCAGCAGAGCCACCCTTGTTCTCAAAGGCAGGGTGTTTGCAGGCAGCCTGTGACAGGAGGAAAGGGTTGCATCCAGATGCTGTGCCATAACTACTGACCCTGAATCGTCCCTCAGTCCCTTGCTAAAAATGTGTGCTGTGTGTATTTATTGCTCTCCAACTGCTTTCCTTTGGGTGTCCTTGGAGCAGTCTGGCCCCGGAGCAAAGCTTTAATTGCTTGTGGTTTTAAGTGCTCTAAATCCACCTGTGTATTTTACAAATATATTCAGAGGAAAACCAAAAGTAGTTAAATGGTTTTAACACATTTGAAACCACTATAGAAATAAGGGATAGACAGAAAGACTGGTAAGGTAAATGTAGCTATGGAATAACGTGCTCAGGGCAAGAACTGTAACAACCACTTTTTTTTTTTTTACTTCACAAGTGAAAACTTTAAATGTAGTATAAAAGTAATGTAATAAATTCTTTATTTTGTTGATTTCATCGTGCATAATTTGAAATGTTCTCTGAAATCAAGTTTAAATTCAAGGTTCTGTTTCCCCCACTTTCAATGGAAATAAACTATAGTGTTCTTGAAAAAAATTTAGTTTTTCCTGGAAAATTATAAAAGGAAGCTGCTGGATCTTATAATCTTTTCCTATTTTTATTTTTTGATCGAATTTGTAGATAATTTTATTTTATGAAAATCACAACACTGGTGGAGATTTAGCCAGAGAGGCACTAACTTTCCTCATAACACTATTGCTCCACCTTAGCCCCAGTGATATCCTTAGTCCTGCTTCCTGGGGTTGTTTGCTCAGGAGGTTCCTCAGGCCTCTCTTATAGCAAGAAGCTGATTTTAATAATCAGACTCCTCTCTAGGCATGTGGCTGGGGAAATTGTCTTCAAAGCTGGTAGGGCCTGGGGCAGACCTGGGAATGGAAACTGAGGATAATGTGATTAAGGGCTTGCAGGGATACTACAATCCCTCAAACAAACTGAGGTTTCATGTTAAAAAAAGAGCTAAAATTCCTTGGCCTAAGTAGGCTGCTTCAAAAGCAATTAAGCTGGGAAATGAGCTAGAATAAATCTTGCAGAAGTAAAGGCCCACAGCCGCCGTGTGAACAATATTTCAAGGCAGAGCCTCTCTTTCTTGCTTAGCACAAGGAAAGACAGCTTATATGATTTCTTACCTCCACTGAATGTCCTGACAGGGCTGAGCATCATTTCCTTTCCCTGCTCTGTGAACTATCAGAGAAAATCTTCAACAGTCACTGCTCACACACCTGGAGCCCAGCAGAGCTGAAGATGCCCAGGGAAGTGCCTGAGTCACCATCTCTGGGGGTGCTGGGAAGATGTTTGGAATGTGGCACTCAAGGACATGGCTCAGTGGTGAACTTAGCAGTGTTAGGTCAATGATCTTGAAAGCCTTCTCCAACCTAAACAGTTCTATGACGCTATGATGATAGGAGAGCTACATTGTGCTCAATTTCTATCTGACTGACATTCAGCCAACTTCTCTGTCCTCCCAAAACATCCCTCAACCCTGTTGATCTTGGTCAAAAATAGAAACCTGGAGGCGTTTAATCTGTGCTAATGTTTGCAGGAAAGATGCTGACCAAAATGTGCTTTATCTGTAGCAGGTGCCAGAGTTTCAATTGACAGGATCAGTATAAAATGTATCTGATCAGCTACCTGTGTTGGTGCAAGAAAAACCTCCAAGCCTCCAGCAGCCAAAATCTCCTAGGACCAATCTTGCTCTGTACTGTGGAGGGTGCTGAGCTCCTTGCACTCCCACAGGATATTTGGAACTTCAAGTACCTCCCAAGAAGAGGCACGGAAATGGTGCTGCAGCCCTGAAACCCAATGCATTCTGCTTATGTTCCCCTCTATTTAGTTAGAAAAGTGGTAAACACTGCAGAGCTTAACCTTGTAACCTCAGTCAATTCACATTAAGTTAGTAAAATGGAGCAGAATCTAGAAACAATCAGCATTTGTGGCTTTTTAGGCCTTTTAAGCTCATTTCTCTGCAATGCAAACCTCCCTCTCCAATGATTTGTTCAGCTTTAAGTCCTTTGAATTCCAAGCTTTTATGTTATTACAAGCTTCCTTTTACTGGCTGTGTCTGTGCCAGCAGGTGCATGAACTGGGAGGCCCGTGGCAATGTGCATTTTATTACTTCCAAACAGACCATATTTTCTGATTCTCACAAGTTCTGGAGCTATTACTCAGTATTTGGCTATTAGGGTTACAAGAGCAGAGACGCCTCACTTCTGAGCCTGTAGCTACAACCATCAAAAATGCTACTGTGTAATTGCTGTTTGAAATGTGTGTGCCAGCTGGGAAACCTGTGCATGTGGAAAAGCACCAGAATCAGGAATAAAGAGACATCATAAATTCTGCTAAGGAGCAGCAAGATGCTCCAACCAGGATTTCTGACTGTGTCAGAAGGAAACCATTCTAGTGTAATAAAGTTGCAGGGCTGTGCTCCTACCAGACCCTGCTTGGGAGGGCTCACTGGGGCGAGGAAGCTGGGGGCAGCACCCTGGGCTGTCATTGAGGAAGGAGAACACTTCTCTCCATCACTCCCAAACCAGCATCCCACCTTGCTTGCAAGCTGTTTGCTGCCTGCTGTTTCTGCCTGGTTCTGGTTACATGCTCTGATCTTTCTCTGGTAGGAAATGTAAAAGAGTATATATACTATAACAACTCAGCAAAGGTCTTTGAGAGGACAACATCAGCTCTGGTAACTTCATGAAAAAAGGATGATTTTGGTGGGTTGCCATTAAACTGTGTGTATGCAGCTCTGCTCAGAGCTATTTCTGGTTTCTATTTAAACGTTCCAACAGCAGTGGAAGTCCATTTACAGGAAATCAAATAGCAGACAATAGGGAAATACCTCAGCAGGAAAAAGCATCGGCTTTTATTTACAAGGAATGAATTCTTCCAAGAAGGGAGAGCAGCAGACACCGTGTCAGATTCCCTGTCCCTTCCCAAGTGACTGCTAAAAGGGACAGAGACTGCACTTTGACAGAGTGTTTACATGTGGCCTCCCCAGCAGCCAAACTGAGTGTTGCTGAGAGCCAGGAGTGAGCAATAAGTAATGCCACTGACTTTCACCTTGCTGCAAAAATTTTCATCTGGGAAGACAGTAAACCCTTTTGGACTCTCTTCACACCTTGGGAAAAAAAGGCTTTAGTACAGGGGAATTGGAATGACCTTCAAGAAAGGTGTGATGCACAATGGAACCTAGGCCACCAATCATTTATTTGCAACCTTGCTCTGTCCAAGAGCCTTGAGGAACATGTTCCTGTATTACAGTGCTCAGTCAGCTTTTGCCTTTTGGAAAAGGAGGCTCTCAGGAAGAAGGTTGTGATTAATTTTGTGCCTGATTTGAAGAGACTGTTATGGGGAATAATACATTTCTATTTTTCTGCAAGTGGTTAAAATTGTGCAATTGTAAGTGATGGCCTTGCTGACAGTCATGCAGCTTTTGTAGCCTGTCAGTGCTCTTAGCAGGCTGAGACACTTCTGGTTATTTTCTGCAGGCACTTGTCCTTGACCAAACGTTTAAATAAAAGCATTCCTACACCCACTTGCTCTTCTGAGTCCCTTTTCAGCAGCTCTCTTGCCTGCAGGCTTTTATAGCCTGTGGTCTGTTTATGGGTTTAACTTTATAGCCAGTCTAATTAGTTGCTGTGATAAGGATAATTAGGTAATTAGGATAATTTGGATAGCACACTGTGAGGCTTTTCAAACCTCTTTTCTGGAGAGCTTTGTCTGCCAGAGTGTAGTCAGTGACACTTGTCTGATCTAATGGGAAACAAAAAGCCCAAATATCTCTGAACATGATTGATGGCAGAGAGTTAACATCCAAGCCAGAGGGCTGAGAATGAGTAACTTGGAGCCACACTCTGGGGCTGAACTCACACAGTCACAGCTGAAAGACACACAACTGGACAGCTCAGGGTATCCTGTAGGTTCCAGAATGAGCACTCAGAGCCCTCTGTTCCTCACATGCTGAGTTTTGATAGAGACAATGGTAAAGCACTGTAAAAAATTAGCAAAGACAGCAGGGAATTCCCTCTCCCTTAATATCCTCAAAGCCAAATGGAATGGTTTCCTGAATTATATGCTCCAGCCAAATACAGGTATAAGCCAAATACTAGGAATGACTACAGACTTTCTTGTTTCTCAGAGGGTGAGACTGCAAGCTCCTGAGCCTCTCGTCTCTGGATGTCTGGGACTTGGTGGATTTTCTCTTGTAACCCCTTTTTCTTGTTCTCTTTTCTCTTTAGTTCCTAATTTATCTGTTGTGACTATGGAAGTAGGAATGTCAGTGGGATCATACTTGTAAAGAGAGAGCCTTTGGTAGAAAAGTTTGGAAGCACTTTTGCTAATTGCGACTGGTGATCAGTTTGCAATATCCCAAATTATTTCAAGAGCTGAAGTGTTGTCCAAAGATCATGGAGGACTGAAAAGCAAAACACAAACTAGGAATAAACAGGAAATTTGCAGTGAACAAAGTGAGGGAGAATGGACATTAAGCACCCAGTTCAATTTCCAGCATTCATGGTAAAGAAACAACTGATCAACCATTGGAATCTAAGCTGAGGAGGAAGAAGATACAGTATCCATTAAACATGCTGCAAGTTCGTGGAGAAAGAAATGTGAAGGCTGATAACTTATAAAATTCCTAGCTCATGACAACAAATCATTCAGCTGGAGAAGAGCTTCCCTGAGCTGCTCCCAGAAAATTCCCCTCTGTGTCCATGCTGGAAACAAGAAAAGGCTGCCCAAGGGGAGCTGAAGGGAATGCCAGGCACAGCACCACATGGGCACTGCCAGGCACAGGTACAGATGCAGGATACTCCCCTTCTCTGCACTGGGATGTGCAGGGCACATCTGGGGACACAGCAGTGTCACAGGACCACAGCTGGCAGCTGAGACTGTGCAGCTCCTCGTGCAGCTGGCCAGAGATCAGTCCCAAGAGCGGAGCTACAGAAAGGATCTGAGGTGAAGCTCAAACACCAGGAAGTGTCATGAGAGCCTGCTATTTGTGTAATCCCAGGGCACAGAGAGAAATAGATTTCCTGAGAAATTGGTTTAGCAAAGTTTTAAACTGGAGACAGGCGAGGATCCAATCTATACAGGGAAAACATGCGAGACTCCTGCCAAGTACAAGCCGAATTACAAGGAACTGTGGGCTGGAGCTCCTCTAACCTGCAATGCATTAGGCTGGAGTGGTTCAGGCAATACTGGGGGGGGCAAAAATCTCCTGACTTGTGCATGAGGGCTGGTCTTATACAAGTGTCATTCCTGGTGGAGAAAAACCTGCATTCCCTCTCATGTCTGCAGAGCAGATGAACCAGGGATTCCCTGGTCAGGGAAGACCAGGCACTCTTCAATGCAAACAGCAATCTTAGAGCAAGGCTAAAAGCCAAATTGGTTCTTAACTTCTTCCAGTAGTCTCCTGGGTTCTTCAGAGCTATTAGCCTTTGTAAATACATGCTATGATTAGATGGATTGATTGCCCAAACATTTATTGACTAGAGCTGCTCAGGACATTTTTGCTGAAGCAATTGAGTAAATATTTTTTCCACAATAATCTGTAGTGATGATGACTGTTCTCATCAATATTTATAACCCTTTCACATTAAAAAAAAATGTTTATTTACTTTTCTCTGGTTTTAGTAATTTGTTGACATTTCAGTGTCATTCAGTCTTCCAACTAGCATGCCATAACCTATTGAAGAGGAGTTGTGGCACTTATATTTTGGGATGAAAAAGAAGGATGTGTGTAGCAAAGGGGAAAGTGGCCACAGGCACACAGTGTGTTTATCAAGAGAGATGACATATGACATAAGAGACAGCACAGGATGTGATAGTTATGTTATAATACCTGCTGTAATAACCATTATTTAATATTTTTTTTTCTTTAATAAATAGGGGCAGCTGCTACTTTACAATGACAGAAACATCCTGTCTTTTCTGGGTTATGTCTCCTACCAGTGTTACTGTATCCTAGCACTCAGAACAAAGAAGGACTCATAAATTGGATGAGCAGCTATTGTTTAAAATATTTTAACACAGTTCCCAGTGAAGACTGGAATGGCTGTGTCTCAAGAAATGATGTAAAACTAATAAAAGTAACAGAAGAATAAATACATAGGAGATCTTTTTTCCCCAAAAAGGACATTTTTGCTGAGTGTTTAGAATAAAATATTCAGTGTTTTTTTTTTTCGTTCTGGCTCAGAATGAAAGGAGATTTTCAAATTTTGCAGAAATAGCAGTACCCATACATAGAAATGCCATGTCCATAGAGAAGTGCAATGTTTTGTTGCTGCTTTTTTGACTTTTGTCCTCATTATGCATCCAGGGGTATTGCAGCTCCCTGACTGAAGCAGACCTGTTGAACCCAAGCTTTATGTCCCCAGCAACTGCCAGGACTTACTTCTCCTACTTCTCCTTAGTAGTGAGGATCCTTTAACCTTCTTTCTTTCAGGCTGGATGCTCCTTTCAAAAAATATGTTACCAATACTCATGATGGATTTAAGTATTAGTGTTATCTCTATAAATGTCCATTCTGTTTCTGAGTTCTCTCCCTCAGTGACATTGTCTGGCAGAAAATTACACTATGAGAAATGCAATTAAATTGACTAATATTTCCTTTTGCTGGCTTTGAATTTGTTTCACTGAATTGTCATTTGTTTGGTTGAGGATTTTTCTATTATAAGCCAAGGAGAGCTATATTTCCCTATCTCTCTTCCCTGACACTTTTATCGTTCATACAGTTTATCATGTGTATTCTATTTCTCTCCTGCTTGAAAAAATGACGTTTTAGCAATCTCTTATCAGAGATTTCTCTTCTAGCTTCTTTGTTATGTTCATTGCCATTCTCCAAAGTCTGTGTAGAGAGGATGCTTTTTGAGACAAGTAATTGGAAATGCATACTAGAACTGGCTGGAAACTGGCTGTGTTTTCATCAGAACAAGAAAAAGTATTTATGCTTGAACAACTTTTGGTGAAAGACACATTCATTGTGTGTCTTTTGGTAAAGATAAATTTGTAACACCTGAAAAAAATCAATAGAAAGACATTTCTTCACTTGAAAAAAAGTTGAAAAATACTTTTCTTTCATGTATTAACTACATTATATCCATGTTTGCAAAAAAAAAAAAAAAAAAAAAAATATTTGGGATGACCAAAAATAGTTTTGGGAATTTGCATGCAGATATTTCTGGACAATACTTTTAAAGGTTATACACTAATATTGCTTGTCCAAATCACATTCATCTCAGCAAGTCCAGCAAACACCATGGCATTGAGATCATTCACCTTACAGCAACTAAATGCTATTGACTTCTTGGGAAAAAATGAGAGATCTTGGTCTGTCAGACATTTCAGACAATGCAACTGATGCGTGGATAAAGGTATCAGGAAATACATTAAAAAATCAAGGCCCTAAAGCTGTGAAGCATCTTGTGTTTGAAGCTTCTACGGCTTTTGAAAGGAGGTAGTTTTGTCACAAAACACAGCAAACTTTGACCAAAATGGGCTATTTTAGGAGGTCAGACAGCCTTTGCCAAGCTGTTCCCCTTGAGCTGTCAGACCAGTGGGGTTCTCCAGGTGTTATTAATGCTGAAAGCTTTTTGCTTGGACTAGCATGGAGAGATAGGGCTGTCTCCTGGGAAGTTAAAAGGCTGCTTTGCACATAATAAAAGATGCTTTAATACCATCCCATGGAGATTCATCTTGTTTCTAATCTATCAAAACTAACTTGTGCCTCAGGGGCCTTTGGACTATTGCCCAATTTGCCTTGCCCATTTCTCATAAAAAAACCCAGGAAAGTTTGGCAGCATCATCATTTCATGAATGAATGAAGCAGATTTATAAACAATGCTGTAATTTTAATGGGGTCCATCCTTACAAGCATTAGTCCCACTCTGACCCCATACTCTAGACTCCTGCTGACCTGGGGGTTAGGCTCGTCTGCAGATAACATGAGTTTCTGCACCAGTCCCCAGATTTATTCAAGCTTGTGTTGACTTTCAGCCTGTCTGCCTAAAATATACATGGGGAAGGACAGATTGCTTTGTGCACCAAGTGCTGTCTAAGGGAAGTGTCTGCTGAGTTTTTGGTTCTGGGCCAAGTTTCCTGCTGTCTAGCATTAGGGCCTTGGCAAGGCAGTCTAGGCCCTGTCACAAAGAGAATCCATAAAAAAGGTTTTTCTCTGTCATCACACATAATTAAGGACAACATTTTAATCAGGCTGCTCCCACTTAATTGCAGTGCTTTGCATAGCTACCCTGGACCTGCTGTTTTAAATAGATCCAGTGCATTTGTCAGGCTGGGTCAGGCTGGGAAGATGAAACCTCATTGGAGATATAGAGAAGTCAATTATTTTATAAGGAAGGAATGTGCTCATGTCATGGTGTGTTACAAAATAACCATGGTTAGATGCAGTGGGAATTGATTGCTGTGGTACTGTGAGCAGTCAGCTCTCAGCTCTGTAGCTTGCTGTGGTTTGAGAGACCATATGGAGAGTTGAATCTTTCAGAATCAAACCTCGGGGCTGGACAGGCAATTTTGATTGACTGATAATTTTACTTTTATTTAAATTATAGACAGAACAATAAAAAGAATTTTTAGGTGCCTTGCATATGGAAAAAATATTCCTAAAAGCTCAAAACCTGTTTTCATTTTAAAAAGAAACCAAAGAAGTCAACTAGGAAGCCTTGGCTGGTAACATTTTGACCATTCACAGCCCAATTGCTCCAAAACTTCTTTGCCAAAAGTTGTTTTTATTCTGCAGCATGCCTAGGAAGTCACCATTTTTAGACCCTATCAACTTAAGGTATAGGAGAGAAGAACATTTGCCAGACTTGTGGAGGCTTAAAAACTGTTTGGTATATAGCCAGAAGTATCCCACAGGAGCACTCAAGGAAAGGAAACTCATGAGAGGAGACAATCCTTTCATTGCTGAGCCCTGGTGATCTCTAAGTGCTGCAGAGAAGGCAACGGGCAGATCTCATATCCTGAGTTCACAGTGCCGTGATCCACCCAATCCTTCGTGCATTTTGCTCCAGGTTCAGCTGTGAACTGCAGCTCACTATGGGAAAAACAAAGCCAATGTCACCTGGTTTTCAATAAGGGCAGGAAGGAGGACACAGGGAACTCTGAGCCAGTCAGCTTCAGGTCAGTCTCTGAAAAGATGATGGAGTGCCTCATTCTGTAGAAGATCTCCATCCATATGGATGACAAGAAGGTGGTCAGGAGCATGATCCTTCGTGCATTCATGCACGAATGCACTAATGGTAAATCATGCTTGACCAACCTGATTGCCTTCTGCAATGAAACAGCTACCTGCACTTCAGCATGAGTGCCTGTGCTGTAACATTTATTGAGCAGCTCCTGAAGGCAGCTGGAGCCACAGCTCCAGGTTTGACCCCAGTACTGCCAGAGAATCTGATACACACATGGGTTGAAGGCACTGATAGAGGCAGAGCACAGACATCCTAAGAATTTGGACCATCAGCTTTACACCCTAATGATAATCAACTAGATTTTCTACTATGGGAATGAATGGCTGCCCAAAAGGCTCTATGACAGTCCCCACAGGTCCCATGCAGGACTATAAGATCTGCTGCTGCTGCATGCAGGTCTGTGTGAACGTGTACAGCTGCGAAGTCTGGGCCAAGCCCAACACACAGGTAACTTGATTTAACAAATTAGAATCAGTAAACAGGAGGCAAGAGATAAGTCCTTTCACCTACAGCTGTTGTTTTGTCTCTCTACCTATGAGATGGAATGGGCTGTGCTGCTGCACATATACAGGTCTCCAGAAAAGGACTGGCCCTAGCAGTGATCTTCCCCATAAGACCTGTGCAGGCCTCAGCAAATTTTTGAGAATCAGAGAGCTGGTGGGGAAGAGAAGGTAAGCTGGCCTCTGTGCTGCCTGGCTCGGCTGATGGTCCCCATGCAGCTCCAGGCCACAGACCTGTGTGTCTCACATGAGCTTTCCCAGAACAGGCATACAATGTCCAACATGATGGGACCTGCAGGAGTTTCAGAAATGCCCTGCCCTGGAATTCTTCATTCTCCCCTTTGTGGTCAGTTCAGGTTACTACAAACTTAGCTCTGCCAGCATTGTTGGTTTCCTGACGATGATTTTGGCCACCACCCACTAAAAATCTCTTTCCTAATTCCTACTCCGACCACAGATATTCACAGCAAGGGAATAAATAACTGGATTGACCAGAAATGGGAGATTGGGAAGTCAGCGGTGGAAATCCCCTCTTGGCAACTGCTCCATCTGTGGATAAATGCTGAAGGAGAATTGTGCAAAGGGGACACCACTGTTGCCAGCGCTGGCCTCCACTGAACAATCTGTACTGGGTCATATTTCAAGGACATCTGTAAACATCATCCTCTTTCCATCATGTCAGGTGCTTTACAGGACTAGAGAGGATTTACAGCTAGGCAGCCTGGGAAGGATCAGCTGAGGAGATGGTCCTCTTCTCATTCCAGTGGCTTTCCAGCAGGTTAGCAGTCTTACAGCCCTAGCCTTCACAATCCCACATTTTCCTAATGTTTTGCAGCTCAAAATCACCTCATGCACACATTTGTCTTTGCAATGGAACACAATGGAAACCTGCAAAAGCTGCTGTGGTATCTCAACAGCAAGGAAAACAACTCCCTGTAGTATTTCCTCAGTGGAAAGAAGGAACAGGTGGACAGTAACTTCATCTGCCATGCCAGCTGTATCCTCTGAAGGACCTGACTTGGCTAAAAGTTTTGGATCTCAGCAGAAGCAGCCTGCACAAAATGCACATCCAGAATCCCAGGCACCAAAATCACAGTTACAAAGGAATTTGATTGCTTCACTGAACATTTCTTGTTGCCATGGAGTTTTTGAGCTCAGTTCACTTTCAGCTGTTCTGAAAGTAAACATCTGACTGCAGTGACAACAGCAGAGAGCAGCAGGCTTCAGGTGTTAGCAATCTGCTAATTTCAATTAGTCACCAGAACACGGGGTGGAACTCCCAAGGTCTGTATTCTCTTTCTGCCTTTATTTTTATGTGCTCTATAATATGTGGCAAGTCACTTATTTGTCCATTTCTCAGTCTCCCTTAATCTTCCCTAAGATGTTAAGTTTTCCCAGCCACGGACCTGTATCTTACTCATGGCCTTTAGGTGCTACTGAAATACAAAAATACAGCAATAATACTAAAACTCCTTTGAGACCTTGTTCTTACTCCATTTGCAGGCAGTCACACCTCATCATAGCCGTGTGGATAAGGTTTGGATAATGTGACACATCTTACATACTTCCTTTTGAGCAGGGTGTTTAAGAGGCCGAGTATATTTATTTAATGAGAAGCTAATTTACTGTACACAAGGTTTATGGCTCTGGACAAAGGTGTCTTTTGCATTTCCTAACTTCTTAAATAAGGGAAGCCTCCTCAGGGCTGCCTCAGCTCCAGCCCCTGGTAGGAGATGACCATAGACACAAGTGGTGAAATGAGCTCCATCAGATCCTCCCTCTTGTGTACAAAATTCACAGAATTCACAGAATGGCCAGGTTGGAAGAGACCTTAAAGACCATTGAGTCCAACCCATGCCCTAACACCTCAACTAAACCATGGCACTGAATGCCACATCCAGTCCCTTTTTAAACACATCCAGGGATGGTGGCTCCACCACCTTCCTGGGCAGGCTATTCCAGAATTTCATCACTCTTTCTGTAAAAAACTTCTTCCTGATATTCAACCTATATTTCCCTTGGCACAGCTTGAGATTGTGTCCTCTGGTTCTGTCAGTTGCTGCCTGGTGAAAGAGAACAACCCCACCTGGCTATAAACACCTTTCAGGAAGTTGCAGAGAGTGATAGCATGAATTGTCCACCACTTCCTCCTGGCTGGGTGTCAGCCTTACTGGCCTCCCCCTTAATCTCTACCCACAGGCATTCAACTTCATCATTGTTAGTTTCAATACCTATGGCATCCAAAGCCCCCCTAATATAAAGGGCCTCCCCTCCACCTCTTCTCCCTTTCCCATCTCTCCTGAAGAGCTTGTAGCCATCCAGTGCAGCACTCCAGCCATGTGAGTCATCCCACCACGTTTCTGTGATGGCAATTGCATCATAGCTCTGCTGCTGCTGCCCCATGGCCTCCAGCTCTTCTTGTTTGTTGCCCATGCTGCATGCATTGGTGTACATGCACCTCAGCTGGGCTGCTGATTTCACTCCTAACTCTTGGGCCTGCTTCCAGAGAGCCCAGCTACATCCCCTTCCCCCTTCAAACCTAGTTTAAAGCTCTCTCAACAAGTTCTGCCAGTTTCTTAGCTAAAAATCTTCTGCCCTTAGCAGAGAGATGGAGCCCGTCTGATTCCAGCAGGCCAGGTGCTGTAAAAGTTGCCCCATGATCAAAGAATCTAAAATTCTGCCGATGACACCCACCCTTGAGCAACTTATTGATAATGTGAGCTCTCCTATTACTTTCACTTTTTCTCAGCTACCAAAGGGACTGAGGAAAAGACAACCTGTACCCCTGTCCTATCAACTACTTGTCCCAGTGCCCTAAAGTCCCTTTTAATTGCCCTGACACCCCTCTTTTCAGTCTCATCCCTGCCAGCCTGGAGTATCAGCAGTGGGTAATAATCAGAGGGCTGAATCAGCCCGGGAAGTCTTTCAGTAATATCCCATACCCGGGCTCAAAGGAAGCAGCAAACCTGCCTGTGGGGAAGGTCCAGTTGACATATGGGGCCCTCTGTTCCCCTCAGAAGGGAATCACCCACCATGATTACCCTTCTTTCCTTTCTGATGTTAGGGGTGGTAATCCTTCTCACAGATGAGTCATAATTGGGAGGCTCCCTGTGCAGATAAAGCTGCAGTGTGCTTGAAGCTCTGGGCATTGTGGTTTTCAGAACCCTAACCCAAGGTGTAACCCTAACCCTAGGCAGAGCAGGAAAAGCAGCCTAAGGCTGAGGCTGGTTCAAAGGAGAAAGCTGTGGAGGAAGCCATGTGTAAGGGTTAGCGTTCAGGTTAGGGTTAGGGCCATTAGGGTTAGGTTATGGTTACATTTAGGTTTAGAGTTCAGGTTAAACCATTAGGATTAGGCCATTAGGGTTAAGATTGGGGTTAGGATTCAGGTTCGAGTTAGTCCGTTGGGGTTCAGGTTAGGTTAGGTTTAAGGTTAGGCCTTTAGCATTACGGTTAGGGTTAGGGATTGGGTTAGTCAATTAGGTTTCAGGTTATGATTAGGGTTAGGTTTAGGCTTAAGCTTATGTTTAGGCTTAGGTTTAGGTTTAGACTTAGGCTTAGTGTTAGGGCCAGTAGTTATGGAGAGCACACTCACAACATGAATGTGCTGCTGAGCCACAGCACACCAAGGAATTGGCTTGGGTCAGCATGTTTCACGTTGCCATCCAACTTTTCAAGCCAGCAGCTGATTTCTTGGCTCTGAAAACTCTAAGGTTGTTCAATATATAACTATCTCTTCAGATTTGTTTTTCTAGCAAGAAGTCAAAATATGGTTTCAATTTCATCAAAAAAAGTGCTGTTTATACAAGTGTTTGCAGTGGAGTTTTATGGTCTTTTCCCAGTTGGATCAGACCATTACATTGCTCTGAGCTGAAGTTCGTGCTGCAGCCAATGCTGATGGGGGTGAATGCACCTTACGTTCTGCACATCGCTCTTCCTTTTTCTTCTTCATTATCACTGAGGGAAATAATTGAGGAAGAGCCAGGAAGACTCCTTAAGGCACGTTTCCAAGTCAGGACCTGGGATGTGGCCAGGTAGTTTTCAATAACATAACAGGGCGCCAGTTTCCCACAAAGCATTTCAAGAACGCACCCTCCATCTTCACAGCCCAGTTTCATCATAAATACTGAGGATTCACACACAAAGAACAAAGCAGAAGAACACATGGCAAAGCAATCAAATATAAAATACTGGCATTCTTGAATTTCATTTTGCCTCAGTGTTTTGGACTCTTCTCCTTAGAGAATTCAGTTGGTCAGATGCATACAGTTGTTGAGTTACTATCCTGGACAGGCTCAGGCTGTGATCAACACACTGCTGTCTTCTGCCTCTTCTTTCTTTTTTTCCTCCTTTGTTTTCCCCCCATTTTTTGCATTTTCCCACCGCTCACTAGGATGGGTTTTTATTTACCGACCAGCTTGTGAGATGGGAATTTGCACTGGAGCTCATCAATTACTCCCTTCACTTCTCCAGTTCCCTTATCAGCAAACAAAAACAATTCCATGGAATTAAGCACAGTGAGAGAGCCACTGAATGTGCAAACACTATTTTTGCTCCCAGACTTGTGCAGAGGGCAATAAAAATAACATTTCTACAAATGGAAAACCTTTCACCAAAGCAGTCTCCATAACTGTAGCACTACTCTGGTGCCCAGGTAAATAGCTGCTGGATGAAAATGCGCAGCTCCAAGAAAATCAAAGAAAATATTTCAAATTGATATTGAAAAATGCATTATGAGTGTTTATTTGATTAGGAAATAGTCTCCAAAAACAGACTAAAATTCCCTTCACAGTCTAGTCACAAATGGTAAATTGCCTATCTCTCCTTCTCAGCAGAATGTCAACACAAACTGCACAGCAGACTGTAAAACTGATCCAAAATTCAACAGGTTAGTTCCTTGGCACACATTCCAAACCAAATGGTGCTTTAAATCCTTTCAGCATCCCTCTTATGAAAATAAGAATATCAGTTTCTTAGTTGGCTGGCCAAAGAGAAACAATATGTTTTCAAATTACACTGAAGTGCTTATGATTATTTTTAGCTTTCCCACCGTAATATGCAAAATTACTTATCTTCTTTCTCTTTTTCCCTGAATTTTTCTTTTATAAGAGTTTATAATAATTTATAAAAAATTACTAACCAATTTTTATCAGTTAGGGACCAGTAACAATTTTTAAAAATAAATATCTGTATTTTAGACTATGTTACTGCAAAATTGTATTCTTTCTCAAGTTTTTCTTTCTTAAAATATATAAATTTGTACAGTTTTTGTCATCTCAAGCACATATTTTTCAGTGGAAATTGGTTTGCCTGAGATGACATACATTGCTCAGCATCCATGATGTGGAGGAAGCAGAAAGAGATTTTCATACCAAAAATACTGTTTCATTTAAAGTTTTTCTAATAGCGTATTTTAGTTCCTCAAAATAATTTCAGGAGTCAGTTCAGTGCAGCCATCAAAGATGAATTTAACCATGATTTAAGCATGACTCTACTCACAAATCCAATCCATTGCTGTGTCAAAATAAACACAAAGCTCAGCAGCACAACTTTGGTATTCACATTTCTCTGAGCCAGAGCCCTCACTAAAATATATTACTCCCTATATAAATGGCAACAGTTAGAATTTTTTAACCCCAGTTAAAATGCAAAAACAAAGCAGGAATCCCTTTTCCAGTCCTTTCCCTGTTAGATTTATGATCAAAAATACAATGTGTCTCTCAACAGGGGGAGGTCACAGAATGATTTCAGCTAATATTGGAGCCTGTGAAAAAATGCATTGTTGTTTGGTTAACCAGTGTCAGACAATTAGGCAATGCTCAAAAATCAATTAGTTATACACTATAGCCAAAATGACATGTTTTCCTAACCGTGGTATATTTTATTTCCTCTTGAAGCCCTGATAACAGCTCTAAGATATTTTTAAGTTCTGAATTACTTGAAAATTATGATTTCTTAAAAAAAGTTTTTCAAATCTGGAAATTATAGAGTTCCAAAAACATCCAGAACAGCTTTAAAACAATTACTTTTGTCTGCCCTGGTGTGCATTTTCAAAAGCTTTTAGGTCAGTTTATCTTTCTTCTTTTTTGTCTTTTTTTTTTTTTTTTTCCCCTTTTTAATTTAACTAAGATGCAGCTGTGAAAACTGGATTCTTCTTTTGAACTCCTGTATTTACGTTTGCTTCTGGCAGCCCTGAGGAAATGTGATTGTTTTAAAGCTTGCTACAGAGTTTAAAAGGTTTTAATATGGGAGGCCAAAAGCGACATGTTCCACAGTTGAGTGGATTTAGAGGTCCACACTGCCTCAGCCTCGCTCTGTGGCAATCAGGTGAAGCTGGGGCAAAACTGCAGCATAGGTATGCTGGTCACTTCTGGTGGCTAAGGCAGCTAATGAAAAGATTAAGGAGTGAAATGGGTCTGAGCTTGACCAGACTTTCCCCAAGGTCAGGACCATTTGTGCGCAAGGCAATGTGTCTGATCTGCCTCAAAGGAAAACATACCAGGGTCTGGTAGATATTGCCTCTACATAATTAGCTTACATTTGAAGAAAAATGGAAACCAAGCTGTTTTACTCAAGATACACCAGCTAACACACTGGTCAGCATAATGCACAGAACGGGATTCCTGACACGGATAATCCTTTCTGCAGAAGTGTCAGTGCCACAGAGCAAACTGGTCGCATTGTGGCATTAAAGCCAGCAGCCCCTGGTCCCAGGTGTGTGTGTGTCACCCCAGGAGCAGTGGCTGCCAGCTTGCCAGCTGGTTTCCTCTGGGGACTGGAGTGACCCTGTGGGTTTTTGTGTGTATTATGCATGGAGGTGGAGCTAAAAGTCAAACCTTAAATCTTTGCGCAAAAATTAGTCTCACGCATAACCTCAATACTAATTAAAGAAAGGTTTAAATTGAGTTTTAGTCTGCTAGTTAATGAGAGTTGGCATTGATTCATTTAAACACTATCACCATATCAAAATGAGAAGAACTAAATGCCTTAGGTTTGCTTTAGAGGAATACTTAGGCAGACCTCTTTATAAACATGTGTAAGCAGCCATGCAAAAATCAGTGGGGCTGCTCATCCAGCAGGAATGTCCCTTTGGTACACTGCTGGATCAAGATAACGAGTGATATATGGCTGGTGATAAGCTTTATGTTTCAGCCAACACAGATGGTGTCACAGGCAAACTCCTATTGTATTTTGATCACCTAAGCTTTGATCCTGCTTCAGCTGCATCTGGAAATCAGCATTACTTGGCTTCATGTATGTGAGTGCAGGGGTGCTCTGCTGTGAGGTGGTGGGAAACTTTGCTGCAGAATCCACAGCTGCTGCCTCCAGAAGAAGTCCCTGGGACCAACCAACATCCAAAAAGCACTAGGCTGGTAATACAAGTGAAGAAGGGCAGGAAAATGTTATAAACATCTCTTCTGTAACATTCAATTCTGTCAACATTACTGTCTCTATCCAGATCAGTTTTCTCAAACACTTTGTTTTAATTCTAATAGGTAGACACTGCATGCCAAGCTCTTTTTCTTTTTATTCTTTAGCCTGGGGGTACAAACAAAATTTGATAGCCAAAACAAAATTGTGTTGGCCATTGTGTTGCATCCCAGGCAAGGGACTACTCTACACAGGCTTTTTTGTTACTACTTACAAATGGTCCCCAAAGCATGGAAAGTCATGAGGAGGAATTCTGTCCTAATTAATCCCAACATTACATCCTCAGGTTCAACTCCACATGCTAGAGAGAAAGTGGTAAGGACCATGTCACCAACCAGGGTAAGATGACTATCACTTAAATACAGTTTTTTCTATATGTGGATGTAAATTATGTAAATCAACCATATCCAGTGAGGACTCCCCAGCCTTTTCAGAAGTTGTCTAAATTGTACACAGAAGATTTTCTCTGGTGAAATATCCATGCAGAAGTTTTCTTTTTACTTAGAGTTAAAATTGCTTCTTTTCCTAAATTTTGATGCTGGGAGTGGGAAAAGTGCCCAGTTATGTCAGGATCCATGTTAAGTCTCCTCAGTACAGTATGTGCCTGGCTCTGCTGGCTTGAGTGTCACTGAAGAGGAATGTGTGTGGGCCATGGACTGCTTTCATCAGCAATATTTGCTGATCACTGCAGTGCTTACAGTGGCAGGAGATCACAGCCCTGTTGCTTTTGGGGATAGGTCAAGGAGAATTTGGGAGGTATCTGTCCAGAACGACATGCTCTGGCGTGTGGAAGGTCAGGGGAGGAAGCTGAGTTACTACCAGCCCCCTTTAGTAAAAGCAAAAGCAGATTTTCGTAAAAACTACAGCAGGTGTCCAGGGAGGAAGGGATGTGTGGGAAGCCATGGTCTCTTTCTGAGGAGGACCGTGCTACTGAGATGGTTGTGCCAAAGAGTAAAGCATCACCCTGGCACCATGAGATCTTGATCTGAAAGGACTCAGGCTGCATATTTCAGAGGTTAAAATACAATTTCTTAATCCAGTGGTGGTGAAGGGCTGAGAAAAATCTCTGTAACATTCAACAGAAAATGGGCAGAGGAATATCATGCATGAAGTATGATAGAACTCAGACCACAGTCAGCATTAATGCTTGAGAACTTGAGAATATGAAATGGAAATACTAGGTTTATTTTCAAAATAACTGTTCTTCAAAGACCTTTATTTGTTTAAAATTTCCTAAATCTAAAAGGAAATAAGGTCCCTAAAGAGATGGGACACTACCTCCACACCACAGCTCCACTGTGTGTGCCTCTGTCCCTGCAAGGAGATCTGTAATCAGACAGCAGTGACAAGGAGCCCACACCTGGGATGGAGAAGTTCTGGCTCAGACAGCTGCCTGGAGATGTGCATTTTCCTCACAAAGGGTGGCTGTGCAGAGGTCACTGATATCCCAATCCTCCTCCAAAAGTGGGGTTACTAAACCTTTGCCTTCTGGCCAGTGTGCAAGAGGCCTGTTTGATCTCTTGTTTGTACACGATTTCTACTCATCCCCTTCCAGAGGAACTCGCTGTCCTGTTGAAGAAAGCCCTCCCTCCTGAGACACAGCCCAGACCCTTGGTGGGTGATCCTCTGCACATGTTTCCAGATAGCAAGTTTGCCAAAGAGAAGTGCGTGTCCCTTCCCACTGTGTGCTGTGCTGGGGCTTTGACAGCTGCGCTGCAAGTTCCTGTCATTGCTGGGGAGGAGGGACTGACAGAGAACAGGAGTCCCCATCTTGGATATATCATTTCTCTTCCCTTTAGAATATGCAAAACAGTCACCTTAGCTAGACATGAGTCAGAGATGGATGCTTAAGTTCCAGATTTTGGCTGTCCTCTGGAGTTGGGGCCATTAGTTCAGGCTGGTTTGAGAGCAAGGCTTGACCTGGAGTCAGGACACCCAAGGAGGATGCAGCCCAGCCCTGGCCAAACTTCCCTGTCTCTGGGTCAGTGGCTGGGACATGACTTGTGGGTCTCTTCCAAGTCACTCATCACTTTTCATCACCTCCCTGCTGGTTCTTGATATCCCCTTTTCTTCCTACAGCGAATCATCTCTTGAGTCCTCCAGAGGACATTCAGGGACTCTGGGACATTATTCATTGTCAATGTCTCCTTATTTCTCTTAGTTTCTCCTTTTCTCCTCATTAGCCTTTAATGTTTTACCCACTACTTATTTTCAGTTTTGTGAGATATATTTTCACCAGCTGATCTCAAGGAGATAACAGAGAAACAAGACTTCCTTGATTTTCTGCCTGAACTGCCAGTTACTTGATTCTTTCTTATGATCCTAACTTGACACTCTAAGAGGACTCCAAATAATTTACTTTCCTCCTGCAGTATCTCCCCTCCAGACACCCAATGATGCTCTCATGACTCCACAGATCATCCTTTCTCCTTTGCATTTTGGCCAAAACAGAACTCACAATTCTTTTGATATAAACCCTCGTAAATCAGTCTCTCTAGCCACTCCATCATTTTGCTGTGCTTCTCTGAATTCCTTCCAATTTGTTCTCACTACTGTTACTGAGCTGTCCAGAACTGAATGCAATATTAATATTCCACACAATGTATATAGTGCCTGTCAGGCAAAGATTAGGAGTTTTATGAAGATTGATTATTTAAACCTTCCAATACCACCAGTGATCATGGAGTCACTGACTATTATTACCCCAAACCTGAAAAATTCCATTCATCCACTTATCAAGGTCAATTCATGTTTCTGATGGTTGAGTGAAATGTTAGCTTTTCTTATCCTCACTCCAGTGAGGGGTAAGCCAGTAGACTTTGGCACCCAGCCACAAAAAGCCTCATTCCGTAACTGCTTTATGGTGTTTGCAGGCTGGAGCTGGCAGCCCAGGCTCAGTGAGAGCTCTGCCTGCTCACTGCACGGGAGGGTTCAGCGCTCCAGGAGTCAGCCCCAGGCCAGCACAGTGGGGAGGAGGGGCTCAGAGAGCACACAAAAAATGCTGAAGGGAAGGATGGGCTTCAAATCCAATGGACTGGAATCTATGGCCGCTCTTTACTCCCCAGATCAGAAATGGGACATGGGGGAAAAGGGCATTTCACACAACCTTTCTGAGGTCAGCAATCATTTTTTTGTTAAACAGCTTAAGATATCTCTTATGCCTTTCCAGGCCAATGCTGGGGTGTAAGGACCTGCAGTACTTCTGTTTCCAGATTGTTGATTTATATTAAGTAAAGTACACTGTAAGGAAGGAAACAAAAATGGTTTAAATTTGGATGTCAAAACCTGTATATAAAACTGATTGTATTAAGACCAGCATTTTATTGTTGAACATGCTGCATTAGTAGCTCCTGCAAACATGTGGGGAAGAGAGATAGGCTTCAGGTTTTGCTTATATGGAGGCTTGAAACATTCCAGAAGAAAAGAACGTACATACATGTGGTGTGTGTTGCAAGGATTTCCAGGAGCCATAGTTATGTTATCTCCTTTTTCCAAATTCCTTCCAAGTGCTGGGCTTCTGAGAGCTGTGTCCCTTGGCCATGGCCTCAGGAGGGGCTCCCCTGAAGGACCAGCCAGCCCTTTGTGCAGCAACACAGGAATGCACCATGATCTTGCCATAGGAAATGCTGGATGTATGTCCTGTTCCATGCACCCTTGTCTTCTGCATGACTGCAGCAGGGATGGAATGAGAATTGGCAGTGTTCTGTTTCCATAAAAATAAATTACCAAAAAATAACCAAACAGACCACTTTTGCACAGAGAATTTTAACAAAAACGTGTTTCTTCAATACTGCAGAAAGTGCAGTTTATATTTTAATGAAAAAACCCTGTCCTACCTGTAGGTTTGCTTGGACAAAACCCTGATTCCACCACACACTCTGTCTGTAATAGTTCCCCAGACATTTTCAGTAAGGGGTCAGCAGTATCTAAAGCTATTTGTTTCCTTGTCATTGGAAGATAAATGAGACTTTTTGGCCATGGCTATGCTTGGGAGCTTTTCCTGATGTTCTCTGCCCCTAGACTTAGGCACCATCCCAAACTGCCAGATAACTATTGCCACACAGTCTGATGAGCTGCTGAATCCCACTGTGGGATCAGTCAGATATATTCAAGTTTGACCCAGAACTTGAGCTTATCAGACACTGTAGTGTAGAAGGGGGAATGACCAGAAAAAAATGTAGATGATTTTCTGGAAATTAACAGAAAAATGTAGATTTGCCATGACAGTGCAAGCAAAAAGCAGCTTAACCATTTCCCAGTTTTCCTCAGCATCTTTGTGGTGATGGGTGAAAATAATGAGAGACCAAGTAGTGTGAAGTCATTTCCTTCATTACTAATGTCCACTTGCTGATACTCAAGACAGCAACTTGTAATACTGAAATGTTTGCACCTGAATGTGGAGTCACTGATGGCTGTGGTAGGAGGCTGTAAATTAGGATGGTGGCTCAAGAGTGTCTGCTCTGAGATTGTAGTGGTGCTGAAGGATGTGTGCTGCACTGCAGGGAACAGGACTGTTCTGAAGCAAGTCCAAGTTCAAAATCAAGTCTCTCTTCTGAAGGAAGTAATAAGTGATAAGTGTGAGATACGAGACTGAAATTATGGGCTGCTAATAACTCTCAAAGGCTTCTAGATTTAGTTCCTAGAGCTATCATGGGCCAGAGTTTCATGCCAACAAGTTTCCTGAGGAAAATATATCTGTTCTACACACACTGCAGAGTTGCCATGGAAAGCCAATCCATACGGAGTCCTTCTCAATAGTTTTTGAAGTCAGTGGAAAGGGTCCAGTGGTTTAATCGTGCATAGTACATCACCCCTCTCTGAAAGGTTGCCTGGCTCTGCTAAGCTCATGCAAAGGACTAAATCAAATTCTCCTAAACTTGTAATTCTTAATGTGGAGCAGGAAGTTGCCAGTTAACCTCTGGTCTATTTCCAGCTGCTCTTAATCACAATTCTATCACTAATTAGCTGATCTAATTATTTCTTCAGAACATCTTTTAGCACGTTGTTATGCATGCTGGAAGGTAACATTGCCTTTGTGAAGCTTGTGTAGGGTGTTTTAGATGTGAACAGTGGTACCAACTTCAGATTCACAAATTTCAGAAAGAGAAATTGTTGACAGAACCTCTTCATCATTAATTTTTTAGAGACATATTAACACTAATTTGATTTTTCCTCCACAGTTCTCATGGTATGAGGGCAAAGTAACTTTTTCCCAAAGGAAAAGGTTTTGAGAATACCCGAGGGAAAGTTTGAGACTTTACTTTTAACCAAACTGTTTCACAGTTACACCAATGGCAGTAGTCCATTCTTGTGTGCAATCTTGGCATTTTTAGAGGATTTAATCTGTACACTATCTGTACCAGCTAAGGATTTTGGCATTTTCACACAGCTGCTGCCAAAATGCAGCTGCCTGCATATGATATTTGGCAGGCTCAACAGAATTTACATGCATTGGCCTTTAAGTATCAGCTGGGATATTAAAGAACAATAGTGGCTAGAAAATGTAACAACATCAGTGTGAAGAGATCTGCCTTCAGGATATTATTTCTGTACACAGAGCGTTAGTGTTTGGAGCATTGTGCAGTCCATGACTGAGGAACGCTCACCTCACTGGTTAGTTTTTGATGTCTCAATGAGGCATGAAGACAGCAAATCCCTTGGTGGTTGGCAGGAGACATTGATTCATTTCACGGGTCTCAAGAGGGCAAAGACCAAACTTAATAACCTGAGAAGTGAAAGTTTTGAGAAGTCTGATATGGAGTCAGGCCTCCTATTTGAGCTCCTGACGCTTACTCAGCTGAAAGTTGTTCTCTTTGTGGAAATTTCTGAGAAGGCCAAAAATAACAGCATTTTGTTTCTCTTAGGAATTCCCTAGCCCTGTCCTTCCATCCAGGAGTTCAGGGTGCTAAATGAAGGGCTCAGCTTCTACTCCTTCCCTTTTCCCCTTGGCTGCTTGCAAGGATGCCAGGGATGGTGCATCACAAGCACAGCAGGGAGGGAGTCTGTGTTTCATCATGGCAAAGGGTCACTCCATCAACCACGTGCAGTGTGGCCACTTCTCGTTCAGCTCCTGGCACTGGCACAGGCCCCTGGCTCTCCCTTCCCCATGGCCAGGGCCACACAGCTTTTGGGACGTTGAGAACTACTGCTCCCACCAGGTCGTCCTCCCTTTTCCAGGGAAGGCAGCAAACAGAAAGCAGGATCAGAGTTTTTATGGCAATCTTCCATAAATTAACTTGAAGTTATTTATCAAAAAGAAGTGCAAGTATCTTCCAAGCAGGAGTAGGGTGTTTCAGATTTCTAGCTTAGCAGGAGGAATCAGAAAGAAACAAAACAGAGGAAAGCAGGTATTCTAAAGAAGTCTTTAATAAATCAAAGATTTCTACCCAAATTCCACCCAAGCTTTTCAGCCCCCAGGTTTCTCTAAAAAAATTACTTCAGAAGGACCAGAGAAAGATGGTAGGAAAACCACTAAAACCTGAGAAATCAGATGGAATATGGGCCATGTGAATCTGAGCTATAGCAGCTTAAAGTAAGACTGTCAAAGTGAGCAGAGATTTTCTGCTTACAAAGCTCTTAAAGGTAGCCCTAGAAGTCAGGAAATGGTCATTCTTTGATGTCTAAACTTTCCCTCACTTCTCATACTTTTTTATTTGGTGACTTCAGTTTGTATTTGTCCAACTGAACCATCTTATATCGGTTTGATACGCACTGCTGTGGTGCAGGTAGGAATGCAGCAGGTATGCAGAAAAATTAAAGCACACTAAAAGAGAAATAAGAGCATTTTGAATAGAGGCTTTGGAAGGTGTTTAAAGCTATGCTTATGGTGGTTCAATGAAATTTAGGGCTGTGGAGTGACTGACATTAAAGGGTGCAGAAAAATATAATGTCCTTCCCATGGGAAAAATGTAATTTCATCACTAAGGACAAACAAACATTTGGGACAAGCAGTTGAAATAAAATTGAACTGAGTTTATTTTTTAAAGAAAACCATGGGTTTAGAAATGCTGAAAAGCTGCCTTCAGTTTTTGGTTTGACCTTGCTCTCGGCACGCCCTTTTCCCACAAGTGCCTGTGGTGCCCCAAGGTCCATGAGGCCCCATGGCCACCCCGTGCCACCCTGTGCCACCACGGGTCACCATGCAGAACGGGATTGCACAGCCCACCCCATGGCTCAGTGCAGGCACCAGGCACCAGGTCAGCTTTGCACAGAGGGTCCTCTCCTCCTCCTTTAGTGACTTCTGTGGAAAATTCCACTGGAAGAGATCCATTCAAATGGAAAGTGTTTATACTATTGAAACAGACCCATTTTTGATAAGAGAAAGTGTGGGGGTGGAGGGATGTTCTGCTCAAAATACTTCAACTAACCTTGCTTAACAGAATAACTACTCATCTGTTTGTCTAAAAACAACAGATTTACTATATTTGTTGTTAAATAGAGTTCCAGGGAAAAATACCCAATAATGAAGAAGGAACAAAACTCAGCTTGCTTTTGTTTTTCATCCAAAAAAAGCAAGTAAGTTTTAAAACAATGAGCTATACTGCTGGAAAGCTCTAATTTTTCTTTGTTTTGTTTCAAAATTCTATGTTGCCAGGAAGTAAAATGACCTGCATCAGAAGAACTCAAGCTTCCTAAATGCTTCAAGGTGATCAAAGTATTTAATCCACAGTAATTCTTTCACTATGTCTTGGTTTTCTGAAAAATCCAGAAATGTTTTTTGGCAAAGCCCTGTTAATAGACCTCTAATGATTGTAATTTATTGCAATTTGTAATGTACTTAAGAAAACAGAGCTTATCAGTTTTAATGAGACTTCACACTCTGTGGAATGAAATATCTGAAGTCACATCTGGAAACAAGATTCCCAAATCTCTTAGATAATTCCAAAAATCTTACATTTCTACATATATTTCCTGCAAGGCAAGCTGAGGACTGTGCACACTCTGTTAGAAATGGATGATCAGAGCACACAGCTCAGCAATGACATTAACTTCTGCTGAAAGACCAAAATGGGATCTGCTGTTCCTGATCACGTCAGGCCACAGCGTGTGGGTCGATCATACTCGCCCAGTGACTGAGTGAGCAAATGATGTGAAATGATCCATTCCTGCAGCTCTGACCTCCTGGTGCTGGGAGGGGCCCAAAGGAGACAGAGCTCACTGAGACGTCTTTTCAAAGTTTATTTCAGATTTGGTGGAGCATGAGTTCTTCTGTTTAGAATGCTATTATCTAATCTGGTCTCTAGCATGTTGCATTATAAACAACCACTCTTCTCCTGTTTCCAGACACAGAAATGTCCTCTATTCCCTCCACCTTTGTACAATGCATTCCAGCCACAAACATTGTTTTTTCACTATCCCTGACATCCTGTTTGGGATGAAGAATGGCTCTGTTTGGCCAGGGTATGGTTTTTTACAAGTGTTTGTAAAATGTCTAGGACCTAGAAGGAAAGGGGATAAAAAAGGCCAAAGGGACTGAAAGTGAGGAAGGACCATTAGCACTTGTTTGTTTTATTAAAACTAAAAGTTCATTCTGGCGCTGTTAAAAAAAAATAAACCCACTCATTTTATTGCATGTGCTTGGGCCCTGCTCAGGCTGTTTTGGCCGGAGGGCTGCAGTGAAAGGTGGGGTATTGTGCAGGGTCCAACTGAGTGAGTGATGCTTACAGGATTCATCTCAGCTCAGCAATACATGGACTGGCATTAACCTGTCATGTTTCATTTGTGTTTCTTTCAGTGAAATCTGTAAATGATGGAGCTTGTGCATGTGCCAGCCCCAGTTATTCGTGTGCCAGAGGTTTTGATCTGGACAGCGAGACTTGGGCAGCAGAGCCAGGCTGAAAGTCTGTGTCCTTCTTCCCTCACTGCTCCCCATTAACATCCTGAGCAAAAATCCCCTCTTGAAATACTCCATCTTTCAAATTTCTGCAGCTTTCCCACAGAAATGTGAACTTGCTTTTCACTTTGGAAGGTGGTCTGAAAATAAACACCTTCTAGATTCTCTTAATCAAGAATTCCACAGCATTAATTTATTTACCCAATTTTGTGATCAGACCAGTCATGAAATTCTCTTTTTTTCTGTGACTTTAGGGGCCTCCAGCCTTTTTATAACATTTCAGCTGCTTAGGTGTCTCTGCTTGCTGTCTAGTACAGCTCTTTGTTCAGACACTTCCCTGTCTTCTGAGTCTCTCTTTCTAGGAAACAGTAGATATATTTACTCATGAGTTTTCCCCATCTTCACTCTTTTGTGCTCTTTGTCATCTTTGGGTGGCAGAGAAGGCAGGGAAGAAACCAATAGTGTGGGGAAGGAAGAAAAGTGAAACTCTGCTTGCTCTAAACTTTTGCTCCAGTTAAAGCTCAAGTTCCAGATACGGGGCCAGAAGCACATATGTCTCAGTCAAAAATTAGCACTAACCTGGTTTTCCCACATACAGTTTCTCTTCTCAGTTTCCATCTGGAAAATTTAACTTTCCTAAAATTTGATATCTTCAGAAAGCTTCTGGTTTTGATAAGGCTGTGCTTTCTGTCAGGAGAATTTTTCAATTTCACACTTTTGATCAGATCCAGCATTGCAGATATTCCACTCTGCTCCTACACCTCAGACAACTTACATCCTCAACACAACCAAGAGTCTTTTGTAGTTTTCAGCTAATTGAAAGGTGATTTTTTTTCTTTTTGACAGGAGGAAGATACCAGAACACAGTGACCCTTTCTTTGTTTTTGTTAGGCTTTTTTTACTGGGTGCTGGTATCTTCTAATGAGCCAAGAAAATATTTTTGTTCATGGTACAGTCCTGCACAGCCACTCTCAGTCTTATCATCTTGCAGCCCCATCCCACTGTTGCCTACAAATGTGTGTGTGTGTGTGTGTGTGGTATTTCTGCTTCATTATTCCTATAATTCCTTTGAGGCAGAGATCCATGATCAAAGTCAGCAAATGGGATTTATTGAGTAAAAAGCAGAACTAATGCTACTACAGAAAGCCATATCAGTTATTAAGGAAGGACAAGCAATGGAATTTACTGAGCCATACCTGTTATAAACATGCTGCAGTCTGACCATGGAGATTGCTGGTAGGCTTCCAGGTATTATATAGGCCAAATGCACTTAATTTGCAAGACAAAACAAAAAAGCCAAGAGTTTTGTGTGTGTGGTCTGATTGAGGAGCATTGTTTTGTGTATTATTTAATTTGGAGAGAGGAAAGCATATTATGGGTCAGTTTATTTTATTTTATAATTTACTACTCAGTAGAGAAAAGAAATGCCTTCAGGGCCCCAGTTTGTGTGCAGCAGCATCACTTGGAGACTACAATGTGCAGGACAGAGGCAAAAACTTTCCACTCTAGCAATAATAAGTTCCCATCACAGAGGAGCACCTGAGCTGGGGCTGCCAAATGTCACCCCAGGAGCTGTGCATGGCCTTGGTTTTAATTTTTCACTAGGTGATGTTCAGAGAGTCTTAGCATAGGCTCATTACACTGCACGTTGAATCAACAAACAACGCTTGATAAGCAAGAAGAAGATTGATAGTATTGACATATTGTTTGGGACAAATCCACTTCCAGTGACTTCCTGCAATCCTGTGGGTCTGTGGTAGAACATATGTCTCCTCCTGCAATGGGCAACAGATGTCTTTGGCAAAAAAAAAAAAAAAAGGAAACTTGGAATTGTTCATCACCTGGTTAGCAGTACATGGGTCACATGAATGACCAGGGTATTGAGTTTAACAATGACCTTTCCCTTGTCTGGAGCTGATGCACAGAGGGCATTAATCCTGGTTTTGTTGCTACTTGTCAGTGAACTGGATTTTCACCGAACCAATATTTTGCATCTGGTTCTCTAAATTCTTTTGTGGATATTTTGTTTCCAAAATTGCTCTTGGGGGTTTTATGGTATTGCTTCCTTATTGCACCACAGCCCCAGTGTGAATGCAGTGAGAGAACAGAAAGAACCAGGAATAAAGGATGGGGGAGGCAAAGGAAATGTCAATTGGGTTCTTGGAGTTCCCGACAGATTACAGAGTCCCCAGGGGAGCTGGAGGCAGCTCGGTCACTCTCTGTGAGGCAGCCACAGCCAGTCCTGTCCCTTGGGTCTGCCCAAGGCAACTTCAGCCACAGCTAGCAGTAAGTCTGGGATGGGAATTCTTTGAATATAAGCAAGCAGGGTGGTTGCCAAGGCTGAAAAACCTCATCTGTTTGACTCAGAAACAAGAGGAACCACAAACCTTTATAGACATTTTGTACAAACACTCGTAGACACTCAAATAGTACATGGCACCCTGGTGTTAGCTCAGACACCACTCAAGAGAAGAGTTACTCAACATGGGCATAAAATGGATTATTATGTGGATTATTCTTTCTTCTGCAGCAGAAAGATTTAATCAAACCTAACATGCACCAAAATCCTTGTTCTCACAGTGGGGACCTTTTGGTGTCTGACTATCCCAGCAGATGCAGAGTGCTGAGGGGAGAGTGGCCCAGCAGTGTGATGGCCAGGCAGGGAGCAGGCGATGGACCTGCCCCAGACAGCTCTGCTCTCAGTCCTGCTAGTGAACTCTGCTGTTTGCTTTATTGTTGATGGTCCTGCAGGCTCAGGCCAGCAAGCGTGTGCTCCTTTCATGCCGTGCTTTAAGAGCTTAAAACCACCTTAGGGAAGATGCAGCTGGCATAGGAGGCTTTCCCATCCATGGGGAGACACTTCCTCTGGAATGCCTCATTTTTTATGGGTTTTTGGGCTCTCTGGACTTAGGCACCTACAAAGGGAAAGGGAATATAAGTGATCCTTGCAGAGGGCTGCACTGACGTCCTATGGTCTGGTAAAGCCTGGCTTTGCAGGGCCCCCAGGGTCCTGGGCATGGCTGGGGCTTGGTGTGCAGCCTCAGGAGCACTGCTGGAGGGGAGAGGTGCTACTGAGAGCAGGAAAGTGAAGGAGCAGGGAGGGTGAAGCACTGTAAGCTGGAATCTGGCCACAGGGTTACACTGAGCATTTCTGCACTTGCAGAAGTTGCCATGGTGTTTTAATAACTGCGGGTGATTTAATGGCTCATCTGGAAGACAGCATTGGTACAGCTGGGTTTGTGCCACACATCACTGCTCACAGTTTTGTAGTGAGGTAGTTTTATTTCAGAAACCAAGGGGAATCTATTTCATGCCTCCTTGTATATCAGCATGTTCACATGTGTTGCCAGGTCTGTCCTTTTGTGCTCCCTGGTTACAGATGTGCTGTGTCTCCAGCTTGCAATGATCTTCTCTTCACTTATAGCAGTGCACCAGGGCAGATGTAGAGAGAAAGCTAATTGGTACACTTGCAGGACATGGACAAATCCTTCTCTGCCCTTCTGTTTGTCATTCAGCTCAGATGGAGCCAGGGGCATTGACTTCCATTCAGCAAAAGCATCTGTTCTGCTCAGCTTTCTGTGAACAGAGCAGAAAACGAGTGCTGTTCCCACTCTTCACTAGGCCTTTGTAATGGCTTATAGGAGTCTTCAAAAAGTTCTGTCCCGATGCCCACAGTCCACTGCCCAATGCCTCTTGGTGAATGTGGTTTTTCTGACATATTTCAAAACTTTTCCATTTCAGGCTGGTACAGACAGTACTGAACAATCCGGTTTCAAAATGCTGCCCTTGCTGTGCTGTTGTTTTCTAGTCCTTTTCTCCAATTCTTCTTGCCTTTTGATAGGGACTATCAAGACACTCAGGAAACAATAGATAGAAATGTTGTTTAAGTTTATCTTAGGAGAATATGGGATATTGGCTCAAGGAACTTTGCTGATTATCTTGGCTAGCCTTGGACATTTCCTTTGGCATGTCTAAAATTGCTTTAAGAAACATGTTCATGCTGAGCCAACTCCTAATACTGTGGATCCAACTACTTGATTTCAGATATATGGCCAAGTTCTGCCCCCTGCCTTACTGGGATTGCCCCAGCATAACAAAAGCCTAATTTGTTCCATGGGTCTCAGGTATGTGATTTCTTCATTGTTACTCACTTATTGCTTTCAGGATATTTGTGTCTTGAATGAAATTTTAAACTTCTGGGAGAGGTAGTTAATAGCTGGGAGAGGGAGAAAAGCAAACTACACAATATATCTAACAAATATGTGACATCTAATTTAAAAATCTGTTGTTTTCTTTCAACAGAAGGGGAAGAAAGCAATGCAGCCATATTCCCTCTTTCCCCAGGATATTGGCACAAGTCCTGGATCCACTGACATTTATAGGGAGATGTAATTAATTAACTTCAAATACCAGATTAGCTCATGGATTCAATATATCTCCATTCTTATGTGGACATATAAAAGCTTTTGATAAATGATCACAACCTTTCTCAGGAATTTGCGGGCTTTTACTTACTAGTGACAGCTTTTTCTGGGGTTCTATATCATCAGTGCACAAAGTGGCTCCAAAGTCAGTGCCTGGTATTCATTACTGGTACTGCAAATGAAGCCTACAGGCTGCAGCCTTGGCCCTGTTAAGTCACTTGCAGTTTAATCACTGGCTTTGGTTGCACCCAGATCTCATTATGGTGCTTCTCTTGATAAACTTTTTCACAAATAAACCAGAAAACCCTACATGGCCAAAGGCTATTGCCTGCTCGAAGAGTAAGTGAAGTTAGGCAGTGTCTAGTCTTAAACGTCAATACAAGCCCAAAGCTTAAGGAAAGGAGCAGGTGAGGCTGGACACAGAGAGAGGGCAGATGTGGCTGCAGGAGATTGTCACCATGCATAAACTGTCACTGCCACTCTCCAGACTTCAGGCAGCAGGTTATAGAACTTTGTGCCTTTCAAATAAAGCTTATTTCAGGATGCTCCTACAGTTTCAAATACACCTGTGGATCCTACCCTCACAGACACTGCAGTGGGACAGGTCTGGAGTCCATTTATGCTGCTGTGAGTCCATTGTTTTTATGCAATTAAATACACTGCAGATGCAGTTGGAAATCACAGCTCCAAGATGAGGGACACGTTCTAGCCCTAAGACCAAACACAGCTTCTCCATCTATCAACAAGCATGGCAAAGCACAGTCCTGTCCTGCCTAGTCAGCCACAAGGCCTGAGCTAGGACTGCCCCAGAGGCCTTGGCTCTGCTTTCTGCCCAGGGTCACTGGCCATTTGATAATAAGCCATTTTCTGTGCAACTGGATCACACTGGCTTGCCCAGTAACAAGTCCTCCTTCACCTGCAGGCCAGGGAGCATTCACCAGGAGATCAGAGCCTCCTCTGAGGCCAGATGCACAGACTTCCCTGTTCTGTGCTTTTCAGGAGTGAGGTGATAATGTTTTTTCTGCTGGTAAAATGTGCCTGAGAAGCTCCTGGTTCGGGCAGGCCTGCTTCACTCCCCTACCACTGCACATGGGCAGGTTCTGCTGCAGCCTAGGTAGCCCCTGATTTGTTTTGGCAGCTTGGGCCATTTCACTGGTACCAGCTGTGAGGTGCCCTAGCTGAGCACCCCTGGGAAAGCTGAGACATGTCTCAGAACCCCTTTACCTCAGTTTTGCAGTCACACCATCAGGAAGGCAGACCTCACATACGGCAGATGTGGTTCAGTAAAATGACACAGCTTTGGCAGTCAGTAGCTTAGACATGTACAAAAATCTTGCGCTGGTTTCCCCCTTGATCTGAGTTTCATTCACAGAATAAAATTAGCTGCTTGTGTTCCTGGCTTGTTTTGGCCACAGTGATGTTTTTCATGGGGTTTCCACTGATTAAACCTAATTAATTTCCATTGCCATCAATTGAGTCCAGACAGGCTCTTCCAGGTAGGTGGGAATGAGTTAGGGAGCAGTGCATATGGTATCTTACATGTTGGTAAAGACTGATTTAAATTAACCCTGTGGTCCTGATTCCCTACCCACCTTACATGGCATAAATTGTGAGAGATCCTATAGAAACAACAGTGTTTCTGTAGAACAGAGAAGGGAGGTCCCTGCTTAGATTTCTCTTTAAATATTGCATCAGGCTTCCAATGCAATATACATTTTTACATATGTTAGTACAGAGAACGGACACTTCCTTAGGAAGCCATTTATTTGGCTAATTGTATCTCTGAAATAATAAATTCCTAATGGAAAAACCACAGTCTGATCCACTGTCAAGCATGAGGAACAGGTTCCTGCTCTGGGTGCAAATGAAATAGCTTAATGGGCTGTTACAGACAGACAGATGTGAAAGTATGTGGATTTCTCACTTCAGGCTGCAATACTTGGGAGGACAATGACTCAAAATTAGGACTATTGCAAAATGAGGACTGTTGCATAATTCCAGGCCTGAGTTTTCTTGCACTGATGCTGGTTTTTAGCTTTGTAATGGCTCCATTCACTTCTGCAGGGTTTTAAGTAAGCCAAGTTTTAGGGCTGAAGATGGCGTCAGGTATCCCGGCTGCTCTTAGGAAGGAGCTGTGGGATTTTTTGTGGGTATAAATCAGTGAAGTGTTGTGGGAGAGGGCCCATCAGCAAAATGTGAAGTCTTTTTATGTTACCATGTCCTGTCCTGCCCTGATGAATTCTCCTGCTTTGAAGCCTGACAGCACCAAAGAGCTTTACAATTGGCAAAGATCAGGGACTCCAGTGAGTCCTTGCATCCTTCCAGGTGAGAACTTGGTTCTGTAAACATATTTTGGGGAACATTTGCAGGAACATTTGTTCTCAAATTTGGAGCAACTTCGCTTAGACCCATTCATAAATTGTTTCCATCTTCCAGTCCCCTTGCACCAATCACTTAGATCTACTTAATTTTTAAGGATGATTCAATTTTAAAAATAAAACGTAGCATATGAGCAGCTTCCAGCATGTGTCAGGAAGAGATAAGTCACCCAAAGCTGTGATGGCCCACCAGGGTGCCTTCAAGGGATTCAGACTACTGTCCACACAGTCCTTATTAGGATCTTTCTCTCTCTCCCTCTCTCTCTCTCACTTCCTTTTGGCTCTTGCTCTGTAAACTGAACAGCACCTGAGCCGGCATCATGAACCTCACCAGGCTTTGTGGAGTTCAAACTGAGTTCAAATGTTTTAATTAAAATGTCCCCTTCCTCTCCATCATTAGATAGCAGCAAACAGATGACTGAAGCTTCCTGACTGGAAAGGGTTGGTCAATGGCCTTATATCCGAGGGGTGAGACCTCTCTACTGGGAAAAAAATCTTGACTTAAATGGTCTGTGTAAGGACATTTATTAAATCAGAACAGTGGCAGCTGGGTTAAGACTTGAAATCTTCTCACCGTGATCTTGTGGGAAAGAGTTTTTTCTTCAAAAGTTTGGTATATGTGTTTCTGACTCCGTGTTCAGAGCTGCTGAGTGTGACTGGATCTTTGCCTCCAAGCACCCAGGATGTTTAGCACACATAAACTGTGGTCTTTTCTTGCAGTGAGATTTGGTCTGTCCATTGGAATAGCACTGGGGACTGAAGGCAAAGAAGAAGGAGGAGGCTCTTTGTGAATAACTGACTTTCTACTACAGCTGCTAAAGAACTTGGTGTCATCCCAAATTGAAAAATATGCCTTCTGTTTATAAATGTGCTGACCCCCAGTCATACTGCACTTTCTCTGCCCAGAAGCGATGATTCATTAAATTTCTAGAACTTTTCTTTCCTTAAAGAAATTAAACACTATTCTCCATGGTCCAAAGTTTACTTTAGAATGGAGAATGAAAACATATTGGCCCTTAATATTTTGAAACCTTCTCAGTTAATTTATTTAAGCCAAACCCAATACAGCCCTGCCACCCTAGCACAGCATTTTCCAGGAAATTATGCTTGCAGCTGAACCTTTGAGACATTCAGAATCTACTCCAGCTTGACTTTGTGCTGTTTGTATTTCCTAATTGCTTTCTTTTTCAGGGGAGAGATGAATTCAAATCTGCCCCATGGATGGGCAAATTCTGGCTCAGGTCCTTTTCCAGCTTTAAACTAGCAAAGCGCTGTGGTGTCGGTAGAAAGCACAGAGGAACAGTTCCACATCTAACTCCAGAGGTGTTGGAAAGGCTCTGATGTTAGGCCTGAAGTTCCTGTTTGCTGCTTAAACCACACAACAGGATCCCCACCACGGCTAAGCTGCCAAGGCTGGTCAGAGCTCCAAACTTGTGCAGGTACAAGGTGGGCCATCAACTACAGCTGTAATGGTCCCACAGCCTCTTCTAAATGAGGGGAAGGGCAACTCTGCAGGGTGCCCAGGAGCAAGCCTTGGGTGTTTCCTTCCCAAGGGACTGCTGTACCCTTTGCAGAACCCAATTCATTCATTCCCCGACAGCTCCTGCTCAGACACCTGGTTAGGCTGTGCCTCCATGAGCAGCCCATGTGCAGACCCAGCAGGCAGGGGATGGGCTAATACCGAAAGCTCCCCGAGCTCCTCTCTGCCCCTCAGCTCCTTCTTCCTTTCCTATGACCCCACGAGAGGTGCAACAACAGGAAGCAGAACCACAACATCACTGACATTGCTTCACTAACCCAGAGTACAGCAGCAGGCTGGCTGTGTTTCCTTTGGGAATAGGACTGCCTGAAAGGGCTGTGGAAGAATATTTCCCTGGGGAGGTTTGCCTTCCACTTGCTGATGCAACCCATTACTAAAGAATCAGAGGCCCTTTTTTGCCTGCAAATATTTTTATTGCAGTAGTAACATTGCTGAAGCAGTGATGAAAGGATATAGGCCAGTCAAGGTTTGTGGGGAGAGATAACATCTTTTACTAGAGTAGCTAATACTGTAGGAAAAACCAGACACACTTTTGGAAGCAATATTATCCTTTATTATCTCACTGTTCCCCCTCCCCTGTGACCCAGTACCATCCTTCATCTGAAACAATAAATACTTATGAAGTGGAAGGAAACTTGACCCTGTGGGGCAGGTAAGAGACAAAGGCTGTGTCTGACTCCTGATCCCTGTACCTCTCCCACTGGTGTGGGTAAGGAATCGCCCGATGCTCAAGGGCATTGCGTGGCCCCCGCCTGCCCTGCTGCTCTGTGCCAGAAACAACAACAAAGAGAAAACCCTCTCTCAGTGGCGTCAGTAATGAGCCTTTCTGATTGGGGTCCCTAGCCTGGCCTCTTTGTGCCCCCCTGTCAGCACCTTGTGGGTCAATAAGGGCCCAACAGCAGCCGAATGTTAGAGGCTTGTAATGTTCTTAGCATGCAGCAAAGGGCTTTTAGGTTTGGTATTTGGAAATCTTTGGGGGCATGGTTACTGACATAGCAAGAAGGATTTCTCTGGGGTCATTGCAGGATCTCCTTTGCTGAAAAGTCTCAAGACTTTGGAGGAATATTTGTAAAAAATGACATTACATAAAAAAAGTACCTTGTGCTGCCTGAGGGCAGGGAGATGGACCAAGTGAAGGCAATGATGACCTTTCCTGAGAGCCCATTTTCATTTTGGAGTTGTCCATTTCCTTCCCACATCTTTGCAGGCCAGTCTCAGCTCTGCAGTCTTGGGCTGTAGATCTGGAACGGGGGGACCATGGAGCAGATTTCTGCTCTGTGAATTTGGGGCTGCATGCTTACTGCCTGGATGGCCTGCAGGGAAAATCATCACTGAGAAGGACAGCCACGTGTACCATGGCCAGAGCCTTTTTTTGGCCTTCCTATGGCTGTCACCCAGTGAAGCATGCCTAGCTGAAGGTTATGTCAGCACCAAGCTCTTTCTCCAATGAGTACAGAAGGAGATTTCTCCATAGACCATGGTCCCCTCACTGTCCCTGAATTGCCAAGAGATTTTCAGAAGCAGGTCCCAGAGCAGCACCTTGTCAGAGGCAGCAATAGGCAGAGGAGGAAGGAGAGAATCATGATGTGGGTTTCAATAACACTTTTCAACACTAACAGAAGAGTAAAATAGAGACCAGGCCTTGAGTAATTTGCTTAGACTAGGAATAGCATCTACAGGGGATGGTGCAGAATCTGGAGTGACAGTTGGATGTCAATGAGACCACATCTGGTTTAAATTACATTTATACAAGGGTTTTGAGAATGGGGAGGACTTTTGTCTTGTGCTGATGGGAACAGAGGGGCTGCCAAACCTATTCAGAGTGGATTCTCAGCTGCTTGAATGACCACATGCCATGTTATCTGCATGTTATTTCATACCACAGTAATCACCTACACACTCTGCTTCCCAGGGCAGAAATGACCTGGGAAGGCTGCTCAAATTAGGGAATATTGCCTCATTTCAGGAGCCAGGGACAGCAGATATAGATGAGGACAGGTTACCCAGTTCTTGTTTGTAAGTGAAGCTGGCTGTCACTAAAAGGTTTTCCTTCTATGGAGAATATGGCTGTCTGCAAAATACTTAGCAGAAAAATTTCTGGTTGGTTCAGAGAAAGGTGGAAGGGGAGGAAGAAGGGAGGCAGTGATGGAGGGGTTGTGAAAACATGTCAGTTTAAACAGAAACTTGTTTGCAATGGTGTCAGAGTTTCTTTTAGCTCTTGTTCTGATTCATATCAGCTTTTTTATTATATTACAATTCTAGATTAATTTCATATTAGTGTTTTAGGTTAAGTTGGTGTTATTTAATCTGTGCAGTGTTTTAAAAGAAAAAAAACCCAACAGCTACTTGCCCTCTCTTGGGATGCTATTGTTATCCTAAATATTTGCAGTTACTGGTTTTAATTCCTTTCAGGTTAACTAAAATGTTCAGCTTTCCAGGACAATGAGTATAGAACAGCTTGTTTTCCTGCCAGTTCCCTCTTACAGACTCTGTAAAAGTCATTCCTATCTGTTCCTTCACTTGTGAGTTTTCACAGTGCTCTTCACAAAGAAGATAATTTTCACTGGGGCCTGTCATCTTGTCCTGCAAGCCCCTGGGGTTGAGCAGATGTTGCTTGTGAAAGGATTTTGAAAGGCTTTGGAATAAGAAGCTAATCCATAAGATAAAATGAGGAAATAAAAATTCAAAATGGATCAGAGGAAACACTTCTTTAGATAATGTGTGATCAAGCTACAAAACCAATTTCACATAATATTGTTAGACATAAATAAAAAGAAGAAACTTGGCAAGATTCTAAAAGGAATGGATTTCTCTATAGATAACAAGCATATCCAATGTTGTAAATAATGAAATATTTATGTGTTTATTAAAACCTCTCTTTCAACATTGAGATTAATCTTTAATAGAACATGTAAGGAGACCTTAGAGCAGATACTTTCATTGTCTCCTGCTTTGGAGCACATCTTTCCCAAAAGGACTGGTGCTTACTAGCTATTGTCAAAAAATGAGGACCCACATCCTATGAACTTTCTTCTTGTGCTGCCTTGTTCATACTCTCTAAAACTGAACAGACATTGAGATAAAACATTTGGCAGTATTTAAGGAGCAGTGGAAAATCTGTAGATAACAAAAATATCCTGAACTTCACTGAGGGTAAAGCTAAGACCTCTCTTCTCGGGGCTGTGATTCTGCACTAGATAAGCTAAGATCTTTGAATATATATTTTTTCTAGAGTACAAGACTCCTTAAGAAGCTCAGGAATGGTCTGTGAGTTTGCAGAGCCATGTGACTGTCTATCTTTCCAGCATATAGGGAAAGCAATTGCAGCAAGAACAGCTTGAGATTAAGATGTAAGCCTGAAGGAGGATTTAATTTTTTTCACAATGTATCCCAAACATCAGAAAAACTGAAGGAAAGACTGATTTATTTCCATGGGGTTTGACCCAATAAAATGCTGTGATCAAAATGACCTGCAGGATGTTCCAGCCCATGTCCCCTCTGGCAGAGCTGCTATTCTGAAAGGCCTTATATTATTTTATGTTATCTCTAATGTCATCTAGCTGGTGTAATTGGAGCTGACTGGGTCTCTGATCTATTGAGCCTAGACATCTCTGTCTTCACACCTCTCTTGGCCACAGTAGCTGCTAAAAAGAGCCCTGGGGACAACTGACATTCTTGACTGCCAGCCCAAATGTGTCAGCTGGAAGGAAGACTATTTCCCAAATGACATCCCCTCTCCCACGGAGTTCTGGCAGCCACCCCAGTGCCATCTCCAGTCAGGAATATCTGGCTGTCAGGGCACGCAGAGGCAGAGCTCTCTGTGCCCCCTGACCCGGGCTGCCCTGTCCCTACCCCAAAGGGGAACTGGGAACTGCCATTGTGTGTCAGTGCCTCAGGCTGGTTCCCATGGCCATCCTTCCACCTGGGGCTGGCTGCAAGGTCAGGGGCTGAGAGGGCCACAGAGCCGCCCCTGGGGCAGCATCCCCTCCAGGATTCTGTGTCCCCATCCCTGCTTGTTGGTAGGAGTCATACCCAGCCAATGCTGCTGCCAGACGGGCCCAGGGGATTTGTCCTGGCTGAAGCACCAGTGGCCACTTAACACCTTACAGGGGAAACCTGACACTGGGTTAGACTGGGCTGGTGCTGGTGTTGGCAAAAAGCCAGAGTGACTGCACTAAGGGCACAGGAGTCTATTCCTGTTTGACTCAGAAGCAGGGCTTATATGCCTGGACTTGTGTTCATATCACAGAGAAATTTTTGGCTTTGCTTTCCCACCCAGGAATTTAAGAGACAAAGGCATTAATGTCACTTTCCAGGTGGCTAACAGAAAGCAAAAACCCTGAGTATATCCCAGCTTGCAGCCAAGCTGCACTTAAGCAGTTATGCAATAGCAAAAAAAAGTCTGCTTAGAGTCCACAGCCACAAAGTTTCTCCCAGAGCCCTTTCCATTGTGTGTTGGGAGCTCTACAGCTCCCCCATCTCCTTGCCTTCATTGAAACTGGAGTTCATCTGCTCTGTCCAGCCTGCTGCAGCTTGGGGAATTCCATATCACTCCTGTCCCAGCTAGGGAAGAGCCTGAGCTACACTTTTTTGGACGAAGATGCCTGTGCTTGTTTCCCACTTGTAGATTTGTGGGAAGAGTGGGGGTAGTGTTCTCACCTTTACCCCAGTTCCTCAAAACCAAAAGTTATTTGGATAGTCGCTGTGCTTGAGGGTTGGGCACCATCCTGGCTTTCCATGGCCATGGGCAGCTGTGCCATTCCCAGGGAGCTGTGACATGGCAATAGGGAAATGGGGAATGAGCCTTTCCTCACAAATGGGCAGCTCACAATGGAGGCATCAGCTCTCCTCCACTGCAGTCCTTCTGCTGCCTCTCCTGCCTGCAGTACCCAGGGCTGAGGAGACCAGGAGACAGGCAGCTGCCCCAGCAGACATCCAGAAAAACAGGGTGGATGGATGGATGGATGGATGGATGGATGGATGGATGGATGGATGGATGGATGGATGGATGGATGGATGGATGACTCAAGATCCTAGCACAAAGGTTGGAGACAGGCCAGGGAGTCAGTGCCCTCCCTAGTTCCACCAGCAATGGGATGCCTGGGGTTTTCTCCAGGTCCCTGTTTCTGACAGTGCACCTTCTGCTCACTCCCTGTCTTCAGAAGGGCATAAAACAGAGGGGAAAAGCATTCCAAAGAGTGAATCACTCCAAGAAACTGCTGCAGAGTAGATGTCTGGGAATCATTAGGAGAACACTCTCAATCTTCCCAGAGCAGCTGAAAGCTTTACTGCCAACAGCACTTGGCTGCCAGTCTCCCATTGCTGTATAAATGATGGTAATGGTCTTTGCTACTTCTTCTCCACACATTCTACTCCTCTTTAAGGGGGGTGGGCTCTCCTTGGCAGCCACAAAGCTCTTGTTACAGGCAAGGAGCTGTTGGCAGTGAGGACTGGAGTTGAACAGGAGGGAGAGGGGGTAAGGTCCCTCCTCACGTCTATAAACACCAGGAATGGGCCCCTGCTGTGGCACTTGGTGCACATTCCATGGCTGCTCTGGCCACCTTTGATGGACAGCACTTGCCTATTGACAGGCACTGAATTTTGATAGGGACTGAAGAGTCAGAAGCCTCCAGTACTTACAGGAGAAAAGCAATGCACCTCTTTCCTTGTGGTAGCACTGACAAAATCCAGTTACTCATCTAGCATGGTTCAGTGCTTGCCTTTCAAGGACCACATTCTTACAGTCCTCTGGTTACTCAAGGCCTGTCTCAACTTTTGCAATGGATCTCTGCCCCTGGGCTTATATCCACCATTTTCCTCATTTTGTATTTATTTTGGTGGTAAATACTTAGCTGAAGCTCAAGTATTTACTCTGCAGCAGCTCCAAAGAGCCCTTTCTATGTGGTACCTTGCTGATGAAGGGCTGACTGCCCAGTGCTGAGTTCTCTGCAGCACGCTGGGCAGTGAAAACACCAACCTACCAAGTCAAGCCTTTGCTGCCATGGAAACATCCCTTACTACAAAACAACAAAGCAGAACTCCTCGTCCTTCAGTGCCTCTTTCTCTGACAGCACATAGAATTAAAAAGACACACCAAGCTTCCTAGGGGTGAATCTGTCCCTGCAGCAAGAGTGTTCCCATACTTGCCTGATGCATGACAATACACTAATGACAATAGACAGCTTTTCCACCTATAGGATTTCATGCTGGGGTGCTTCTATTTCTGACCTGAAGCTTGACAAATAATAGCAAGAAATAAAAGCAATATATAATCAAATGCACAGAGATTTGTGAGCATGTTTATATTGTGTGCCTGGCAGACCTGGCTCAGTCCAGAGGAACCCATATGACACATCCTAAGATGTGTTTTCTGTGTCTAGAGACTGTATAGACACATAATTACCTTCCTTTGAAGTAGATAGGGTAATTTTCTGACTTCCAGATACAAACTCAAGAAATGGATGTGCCAAGTTCGCCATTTTCTTGCAATAAAAAAAATCCCAGGCTTCTCCAGAAACTTTCAATGCTCATACACGTCTGTTGAGCACATGTGATAACTCTAGCATCAACCCTACTGAATATATAGAAATTAGTATCAGAGCTGCTGAACAGAAACCTGGCAGATCCAGTCATCTCACTGGCAAATCACAAGCTAGGGACAAACCAGCCCTACAATATCTTTCACAGTAGCCCTCTCCCTGGTTTGCTGGTGGGACTTTCTGCATGAGGTTTCCTCTATCAGCCACCCAGGCTTGAACACTGGTCCCTGGCCCTCTGTGGGATGCAGGAATGCTGCATGTCAGTAGACTATGGCATGAATAAAAGGCAAGTGATCCCCCTTTGACTTACTCAGAAATGAAAGGCAGGCACATGTAGGCTTGCACTGGCCAGGAAACATTTCTCTGTAAATCTCTCCGTGCCTTTTTGTTGGGATCACTGACAGCACTGAACTGTTTTGCAGCACAAGTGCTCATGTACTTGTGTTGGCCCCTTCCAAACACCAAAAACGTGCAGGCAGCCCCATGAGCTGCAGAGAAAACCAGATTTTATACAATTTTATACAATTACTGGTCTTCTTTAGGAGCAAAACAGTGCAGTGCAGCAAACAGATCAACTTTGTGCCAAAGCATTTCCTAAAGAAAGCTTTATTATAGCAAGACTCCATTCTCAGAGGCCTTTTCTGTTATTTATATTACAAAGTCTTGGGCTGATTTACCCAAAATGACTTGCATTCTAAAACTGCGCTGCTGCTTCTCTTTTGCTCTTTCATTCCAAAAATTTGAGTTTTCTAAATCTCCTTAATGAAAGTTCTCAAGAGGTTGACTAGAGAGGATGGGAGAAGCCAACCAAGGGCAGCATTCCAGGACCAGTTTTCCATGCAGGGAAAGATTTGGAAACTGAAGTCAATGGTCTGACTTGGATCTGACAGAGACCTGTATGACCAAAGGTCTGCTACACCTCATGCTTCTGTCTCCTCACTCCCCCTGCTCAACCCCTGGGCCAAGTCCATCTTTATTAAATGCTGATTAGGTTCTGAGCAGAGCATCTTTCTTCTAAAGGCCAAAAAAATGTTGTTTTTACTGAAGCCATGCGAGGAACTCCTTAATTCAGCTTGCATGGGAAATTTTTCTTTAGTGATAAACAGGCAAATTAATTGCCCAAAAGCAAGACCACTGCTCATCTGAAAAGCTATCATTCAGCCTCACAGGAGCAGCTGCTAAGATGCTTCAGGCTGCTCCTCTCCTCCTCTTCATGGACTCAGACATGTGTGTGGATCACATCCCTCAGGGTCCAAGGTACATGAGCTCCCAACCTCACCGGAGAAGCTGCACAACCAAACATGAGCAGTGGCACTTGGGTTCATTTCCGAAGACTGAAAGGGCAATAAAATGCAGGGGTGTCAAAGGAAAGGCAGGTGGGTCACAAGCAGTGGTGATGCTACACCCGTTTTTTTGCCTTCCCATGAAAATCCTCAACTTTTACTGGAACCTGGAATGGCACAGTCCAGCCCAGGAGTAGGAAATAATCTGTTTTTAGATGTCTATGTTTTTCTATTGTTTATCGAGCCTCATTTCCCTTCTTTGGCTGCCTGGACCTAAATAAAGCACATTAAACTCCAGACAATGCATGTTGCACATGTTGGGGCTGCATTAGATCATCCCACATGGCTCCACACAGAAGAAATGAGGCTGCCTGTCCTGGGGGGTCAGCCCCAGGGCTTGTTCCTCCCCTCCTCTGCCTCTCCTTGCACCAGCAGTGATGTGCCTCACTGCACAGTCCTGTGGGTGCCCAGAAAGGCAGATAAAGGCACACAAAGAACAGGAAAGGAGAAAGAAAGCCAGGGGAATATGTTGGAACACAGAGCTGCCTGACAATCCTTCTGGGGGCTTTAAGTCTTTTGTTTCAAAAGAGGCTTTATTTGAACGACAATGTCTGGGCCAGTTATCTAATACACAGGTGGAAAAGCCTCAGCAAGCACATATAAGGTATGGAAAACAAGTCCTGGGTCCCTCAGGACTGTGAGCAAGCCTATGACCGTGTAAGTGTAAGGCTTTTCTGCTTAGTAACACTAGGGAAAGTCCTGTTTTGTTTTCAGTGAGGGGAATGCTGGAGGGATGGTTTCCTCACACTTTCAGATTTAAGGCGGAGCTCATTGAGTGGTCTCACCAACCCTGTGAAAAATGCAGCAGCAGAAGTGGAGCCCTGAGCTGAAAGGGGACAGCCAGTGGGACAGCAAAGGGAGAGGGAGACATTTTGCCATGGATATTGGTGTGGCTCCTGATATTGCAGGGTAGCACTGCTTTACAGCACTCGTGGGAGCAGCAGAGATGTGGGAAGGTGCAGTGGGATGCTGGCTTTCCATTTGAGGTGTTAGAGGTTTGCATGCTTTAATTTTCCTGGTGGTGGTGAGTAGTCAGGTTTGGCCTGATCTTTAATGGAACAGTGTCCAAAATATTTAACAAACTGAATGTAATGAAGCCTGTTTTAAAGGATACTTTCAATCATTTTTTTTAAAAGAAATCAGGCTGTTTTAACATGAAAAATCCTTTCAGATTACTTCCTGTTTTGAAAATGAAAACAATTACTGACATCATTATGAGTCACCTTTTAGAACTGACCAATTCTGTAAAAATTTTCTTGAAATATTTTGGTACTTCTGAGCATATGTGTTTTGCCTCATGCAGAAATGAGCCAAAAATTTCCCAATACAGGGCTAATCTGCGCATATTTCATAAACAGATCATTCATTTGCTGAAAGTACTGAGAAAACTGAGCAGTCTCCGCTAAGACTTAAATGGATATTGCAGAAAAAATAAGGTGTTCCAAGACTGACAGCTCCCACATTAGAACAGCCACTCCAGCCCTCAAGTGTTCAATAGCAGCACCTCACTGCACCATAACAGTTGAGAAAACAACTGTGCTCATTTCCACACATTGCCTGTAGCTTTTTTCTAGCCAGAACACCGTTTGTTGCACCCAAGACATGAACATTTTGATTCATTGCTTCATATTTATATCTCATTTAACCCTGTTTTTCCCAGCTGACTCCCAACTCAGGTGCTGCACTAGATGCACTATTAAAAATTCACAGTCAGAGAAGGCTGTCAACAAGTCTCAATTCTTTGTGTCCTCAGAAAGCAGCATCCTGCTCCCTGCCCTGGGCTCTTACAAGCCTTTATCACTGTTTCAGCACTCCTACATGGTACCTACACTTACCTCCACCTCCTATATTTCTGATCTGATCCCAAATTTTTACTGCAATCAACTGATCTGCCAAGCACATTCTGAAGTGCTGAGAGTCTTTAAAATATCTCTAGGCCAAAAAGGCTTGCATTGTCTCTCCTTTAAGTTATCAATGTTCTGTTGTTAAGAGTTTTCATTTGGGGGTCTTTTGACCCTCTTTTTGGTTTTATTTATCCTTAGTGCGATTTTTGGTTTCCGGTGAGATTTTGAAGTTTTCTTGGCAGTGATAGCTAGAAATTTTTCAGTTACCCGCCCACACTAAAACTCTTGTGACCCAGACACTGATTGGATGGATAATGGCTTTTATTTTGTATTTCAGTGCTCCATTTGTGTAGTGTTGAGAAAAGCAATTCTCTGGCTGATGGAGAATAATCTGAAAAGCATATTAAGTGTATATAGCCCTAGGTCTGCTTTCTTGTACGCACACTCTGTGCCCCCAGTTTACATGTGGTCTCATTAACAGCCTTTGCTCAAAATCATACTGTGTGATATTTTCTAGAGCTGGATGCTGGCCAGATTCATGCTGAACTCAAAGTGTTCAAGTGTGTCAAGTCCAGCCCTGTTTTTTCCTCTTGCCTTGTTCCTGTGCTGCAGGTTTTGCAGGTCAGGCTTTTACCCAAGTGTTTCACTGTGCAGTGCTCATGCCTGGGTCGCTAAAGCATCATTAGCACAGACCTCTTGCTGCCTAATGACAGATCTGATGCTGGAGCACTTGGCATGAGAAGCGTTGTCTGGAGAAGGGGACCACACTGGGACTAGGAAAAACTGCATTCAGTTCCTCATGGAGCAGTCACAAACTTCCTTCCTTCAGCTAAATCACTTCAACTGGCGTGTGCTTCAGTTCCCCATCTGTGCGGGGTGGATAATGTTTCCTCCTGCCTCCAAAGAATAGAATCATCAAAAACTTTGCAGGTCTGAGGTGTTTTGATATCACAAGAATGAGGACAAGGACAAGGGGCCTACAGACCCATACTGTTTTCAATGAAATGCCCTAGTAACCTGTAAAATTCAGAACTGATAAATAGCAGAAAAGGAAGATGCAGCTGATAACTTGGTGCATATGAGCACTGAGCACAAGACAATATTTCTTAAATGTGAGAAATTACAAAATATTGCAAAGGGGAGGAATATCTTTATCAGAAAGCAAGGTCTTTATTGCATTTCATATCTTCACTTTCCTGGGGAGACATTTAGCTTAAACAACTGGGTCTGGAGGCATGTGAAAGCAAGAAAAAACCCCCATTAATTTGGATTTAATTTTCACAGTAACTTCTGCCCCTTCTAGGGACGTCCAGCCCTTCTGGTTTGTATACATCATGAGTACACATGTGTACTCATCACAGTACTCAGTGCTGTACCCACTTCCCTGGAGGGCCTGTTTCAGTGCTCAACCACCCCCTAGATGAAAAACCTTTTCCTCATTTCTAACCTAAAAATTTTTCCTCATTTCTAAGCAATGTCTCCCCTGACATTGCTTTGTGTCATTTCCACAGATCCTGCCACTGGTCCCCAGAGAGAAGAGATCAGTGTCTGACCCCTGTGCCAGTCCAGGATTTTGATGACTCCTGTGAGTTGCTTCCATCTTAGGAAGTTCTAGTCTATAGTAGAATATAATTATCATTCTATGACCATTAATTACCCCATGAATTTCCAGTGCTGTGTGAAATATGGAATTTTCTAAGAGTGAGACCTGATGTAGGTCCCATTGGGATCAGGAGGATTCAGCTGTTACCTTGCACTGTAGGGGATAATTTACTGGGAAGAGATGGTGACATGCTCAGTAAATGGAAGATTGGGGCCCTAGGAACCCCCTTCCTAAGCAACCCCATCATATAATCTCTAAATTATTGTTAGGGCTAGTTTTCCATAGTTTTACATCAATAAATATCTCACAACTCCAGACTCTTTCCATAAAGCAGAGCAAATGCTTCACAGCTTCCTTTGCAGTGATTTGTGATTTTCCTCATAGCGAAATTTCTCCCTTTATTGTGCCTGTCATGGCTTTGCCTGAGCTGCCTGTCAATTAACAATGGTGCCTACAGAGAAGGAGTTTTATACATGGGGTTAAACCAGAGCCATCAGGAGTGGGTTGTTGAATCTCTTCTTGGGTTTCCATGCAAGTAACCTGAGGTGAAAGTGGAAGGAAAGGATGCTCCCATGACAGGGGGTGGGATGGGCAGCCAAGAGAAAAGCCTTCATTTAACACCACTTAAATGTAAATTGTAGAGAAACATGTTAGTGACAGAAGGGAGGTTATGACTGATCAGATAGGAGGCTTTGAATCTTTTGCCAAACAAAACTTCTAGGTATTTTGCTTCTTTCTTTCTTGCATCCTTCTCCTCTCACCACTTTTGATCAGTGACATATACAGAGATGGCTGCTATCAGGGAGTCAAGTAACAAAACTGTCCAGAGCAGGAGCAGGAATATGGCATTCAAAAGGAAACTTCGGCATATCAAAGACAGTCAAGGACAGGGGAACATCAAGGGTTTCCTTCCAGAGATAATGAGAGACTAATGCAAAGTGAAACTGAAGATGAGGAAAGAACTGAAGATGAGAAAGAGATCTGAGAATATTTTGGCAGGGGAGGAAAAGAGTTTTGTTGAATGAAACAAGGATCAAATAACAAAACTCTCACAGCAGAAAGACCAAACCCAGGATATAATGCCATTTTCTTCTGTTCACTTCTGATGTAGGCTTGGAGCTTGGATGAGATTTTGAGTTAAATTCTGAAAGGAAGACATCCAGGGGCTTCATGTAGTAGAGAAGTTCTGTTCCACAAAATGAGCTGATATGCTGAGAGTAAAATCATTCAGATTTAGAATTAAAAACTCAGAAAATGGGGTTAGAAATGTCAAATTCTGAAGAAATGATGGATTGTTTTTTCTTTGTTGTGCCATCATAAATCCTATTGACATTAGTGTTTCCCTTTGGAAATCGAGAACCTGCCCTTGTTTAAATTAGAGGATTTTCCAAAATGAAAATTTTTAAGAGCTCTGCACATAACAAGTGAGATCACCTTCCCAATTTGTACAAGTCACCCTGTCACTGTCCTGGTGCAGAGAACAAGGTTTAAGCTAAAATCATCTGTATGTAAGTAATGTTTTTCATGTCATTCTCATAAGACAGATACATCTGAAGAAAAACTGTCAGCTTAGGAGGTACATACAGATACAAGGCTAAAGGGGAGGCTTGGATCTGTATGAATATTAACACAACTTTATAAAGTTTTTATTCCTTTATTTACTTGCATCAAAAGATAACAGGCATAATGGAAAAGAGATCTGGGACTTTCCCATCATCTAGTCTAAAAGAGTGAAGTTAAGGAAGACCTAAATGGCAGCTCTAATTCAGTGTTCTGGTGAATTGTGTGAAGGGCTGTCCAGGCCGTTTTGTAAGCAGAAAATTGAAATCTCTCTTACAAAATGGAATAATCCTTTAGACACAACAGATCTGAAAGTGAGATCTTCCAAGGTCCGTCCATCTGTCTGTCCTGCTGAGCTACCTGGGGCTCCAGTGGTACCTCATGGGCTCACCCTGAATTTTCAAAACCAGGACATAAATTTGGGTCCCCAGATGACTCCCTGGACAACCTGGTTTATTTCATAGTTAACAAAAAGATTCAGGATCTAGAAGTCCTGAATAATAAGAATTCACTTGCTGCTTCCTCTAACACAGATACCTCTGTGGGAAGAGTCAGGACACTGATCTCTGAGTGCTGATGTTAAGCATAGATTGATCTGAAAGTTCTTTGCTTTTGATTCATTCAGCAAATAATTAATTCCAGCAACAAAATCCAAGAGTCATGGGGTGAATGAGGAGTCACTAAAATTCATGGAATTTTTCCATATTTGTGCTTGTACATAAGATCAGGTCTTACATCTTGAATACTCTTGGCTAAGCCCTTGAAGTTACTGGCACATTTATCTGCCACAATTTCAATTCAGTTGCCCTGCAGCTGATTCATTGCCAGGTTCCTAAATGTCACAGTCACATACTTTTCTGATGGTTTCAACTTACAAAGCCACCAAACTCCTGTTACTGAACTGTGCCTTGTGCTCAAATCATGGGTCTAAATCATTAAAAAATTCTAATTGTGATCTCACATAAGCTTTTGGGATATGCAGTTAAATGGGACTGTCCCTGAAGAAAACTGATTCTCAACTACATATGTTATTTCTGAGTTGGGAAAATTTTCAAACTTCCATTGATCAGTTGTAATAAAATGCAGTATAAGGTAATGTTCTGCAGTCAAAACATGGAACCTGGCACAGAACAATGTAAACCCTATCTACCCCATGAAATAATGCTAAAAACACCTTATCAAATTTTGACCCAGAAACACACATGTAGCAAGATAACAAATACCTTGTTCTTGGAGGAAGGCCAGTACTGATTTATATCTTGCAACCCAAATAAATATAAAAAGCCTGCCAGAGCTGACCATGTAAATTTTAACCACCTCATATGGTTTCATTCTATTAAGTGAAAAATATGAGGAAGAAGGTGTTTTTGCACTGTGAATAAGCTATTCAGGAAAAGTGTTGTTTATTGAACTCTATGGGAGGGAAGTTAATTTCAGAAGTTAGAAATGTGATGAATTATAGCCAATATCTTGGAGGAATTATATGGAAATTAAAGGAAAGAAAGTCCCTATTTTCATTTAAATAACAATTGGGACTGAGTAATGTTAAATTTAGGCTTTCAACTGCCAGCAGCTGGCTGACAAAATCTCTGAAGCCATCACTGACTAATCAGAGTGGATACTGTCCCATAAAAGAGTGGCACTTGTGTTTGTGTGCTCACTCTTCATGGGGACCCATGGCACAGTGCTGGATAGCAATTTCAGCCTAGGGGGGGGCTTGTGACTTATTTTCTTTCACTCCTTGCTATTCCTGCAGTGTGGATGATTGCCTAAGGAACCTGGCAGAGTCATTGCTCCCAAAGTGCTCAGGCAGGAGCTGGAGGGAGGTGGGAGAGGAGAGCCATGGTTGCTGTCAGCCTCAGAGCAGTGCAGTTTGGCACCTTGAATTTGCAAACACAGGTCCCAAGACCATTAGCTTGGGTCACCCCATTTCTGAAATTGCCCTTAGCTCAGACACCTGGTTTAAGACACTTTGGGGACTGCTTTCAGGGGAACTGATTACTTGTAAGCCCCCAGACACATCAGTCTCACAGACTGAGGAGGGCAAAAGGAGACATTGAATATCTTGAGTAAAGATTTTACATCAGGAAAAAGAGACATGGAAAAGCACAGCAAAAGCACTAGAGGAGGAATGTAGGGTAGTATGGGCTGTGTGGCAGGACAAGGCAGAGGACAGGGAGGATAGTGCTGCAGGTAGGTGGTGTGTGGGGGTAGCAGAAAGGTAGAGGATAGCTTAGTGTTGAAGAAAGTCACTGAAAACCCACCCACTCACTGATTTTGGGAGCTGCTGGTCTTTATTCAAGCTGGACAGTGTTAGTGTCTCAAATTTACATTCCTTTGTCCTTTCACGTCCCCTTATCCGTGCCCACCACTGGGCACATGCACAGGTACCTCCCTATTTGGGCATCCCACACACACCCTGCACACATTACCCATGATTCCATCAGCAGGCACCAATGTGCAGGTGTTTGTTGTAACTTTACTGCCTTAAACCTCAGTTTTCTGTGGCTCCTGACACACAAAGATGCCTCAGCCTCACGTAACCTTGATGCTGTGATCCTGTGCTAATAAATCTGAATAAGTAATAGACAGATACAAATCTGGGTAATAGAGTTAAATATCCCTTCTTAACTCAAACACAAACCAGATGTTTTCCATCTACCAGCAGGCCTCCACAATTATCCACCCTGCCCATGCTGTCCCCCCGGCTCCCTGCCGGCCCCTTCTCCTGGGTGATGAATAAGCTGCATCACCACAGCTAACACAGGGATCGGGTTGCTTTAATTCAGCAGTGCTTTATCAGGCAGGTTTGTTGTGTGTCTTCATTCAGTGGGTTCTCATAATGCTGTTATAAACTCCTGCACTGAAACCCACCACCGAGCAGCAGCAAACAGCACTCAGGGAGCTCTGGCTGCCCACGGGGGCTTGTGGGAGTCTTCCCAGGCAGCTCATGCCTGAGGCTCACTGCACTTGCTGAAGAGAAGGAAATTTATTGATCTATCTACCTGTCCAGGATTACCAAGATGAAAAGTTAATGCTGAGCTAAGCAATAATCAGGATGCTCCTCAAATTAGTCTGACTTATTTGTTTCTAATTAAAAACCCACTTTTTGTCCTCCTTTTTCCCTATATGGAGCAAATTGAGAGCAGTCCAATCTGGTAATTGTGTTTCCACCACAGTGTGCCAAAGCAATCAGAGTTGTCAGGACTAAGCTGTCTTCTTTAAGAGTTAAATTTTATTAACAAGCTTGCCTGCAAGTCAGCTACATGAACTCCAATTTGTCCCTTGGATCTGCACAGCAGAGCCTCAGCATGAACCTCTTAGTTTTTCTACACAGAGAGCCCTCCCAGCAGTCTGATTAGAATAATGTGTGCAAAGACAGCACCAAAATTCAATTAAAGACGGCAATTTTTGTTGGAAACAGACTAGGGAGAGCATTTCACATCTCAAAAGCCAGCTTGTATCACTGAGCCAGAAAGCATGGGTTTACAGGAAAGGCCTGTTAAGGGGATTGCATGACTTGGACATTTGACACTGGCAGATATGGACTCTGAAATCTGGTATACACAGAACATTTACTACCAAACTAGTTTTTGACTTTCCAACGCTGTCATTGCCTTCTTCCCCACTTCCCCCCTGAAATTCTTTGGAACTAAAGGAGTAATCTGAATTGACCTTTAAGCATGAAACATTGGCTGGCAGTACAGCCAATGCCTTCACAAGGTCAAAGTTGGTTGGATACAAACCAGATCCTAGAGCTCTGACCTCGTCATACTTAACAATCTCTAAAGAGAGTCCAAGAAAAAGTGAAGAGTGAACATGCTCTTCTCCAAATAGAAATTCCCTCCAGGGCAGGATTTAAGAGAAAATTTTCCATGGCTGCAGCCTGAGTTGGACTTGATCAGTGAATATTTAAGAATTCAAGGAAGCTTTCTGACTTCAATTTGACTGAAGTTTGATCAAGGTTTCTATCCTGGGGATTTCAGAGCTTTCTTTCCTAGCACCAAGTCCAAAGAAATGGATAGCACTCACATTAAAAAAAGAAAGAAAAATAAACAAAATAACATGAACATCTGGAAGTCAGCCCTCAAAAATGGCTGCGTATAATCAGGATTAAGCCATTACATGTCTTGCTTCTTAAATGATGGAAAATTGAATTGTTCTGAATTACAGTTCTCTCTGCTAAGAACCTGCTACAGGCAGAAAAGAAAAGCAACTATTGCTTAAATAGCAGCAGCAGAATTCCAGCTTCAGGCTTCCCCTTCACAAACCATTCAAACACTGGAATGTAAAGTAGTGATGAAAAATGAAAACCATGTCAGCCCAGTAAGCGATATATTAAAAGCAAAGTGTTTGGGAGTCAAAGGCCCTTAAATAAATCTAAAATACATACTTTATTTTAAGCCCTAAATCTGCTGCTGCTAATCCTCATATTTAAAGCCAGAAATCTATTTTCCTGGAAAGCAGCTGAAGCGAGATGGAATTTGACATGGCTAGCACGAGGCTGTTATTGTCTTCAATATTTGTTGTGTCCATCATTACCAGCAATATCTCTCTGTTGTATTTCAAAATTACTCTTACACTTAATGTACTCCAATGAGTAGAAAATAGCCAAAAAACCAAAAGCCCAATTCCCTGTTCTCTGCTGCAATAAATACAGAAGTTGTAGGTGGCATCCTAACCTGCTAAACCTCCCCATTTCCTCCGCTGACAGCAGCCAGCATTCACACCTTGTCTTTTCATCAAGCTGTGCACACGTTTAATCCTGAGCCAACTGTGGGGCTGGCAAGAATTTTTGTCACCCTTTTAGAGTGCAAGGAACTGGAAAATGGAGGTTCAATGAGCTGCCATGGGGCCTAGAGGCATGTGATGCTGTAATAGGAGTTAGAAGCTGGAGGTGATGTGGTCCCATGGCTGTGGCAGATGCTGCTGGGAGCCAGGAAACCTGCACTTGGTGTTCTGTGCAGCAGAGAGGTGGAAGGGAACCTCTGTGATCTCTTCTTCTCATCAGTTTTCACACTGGCACCTGCTTCTTACAGGAGTCCTTGGGCAGAAGGGGTCATAGCACAATGAAACTTTTCTCCAAGTGCCTCTGGGTATTTCTGTGTGCAAAGATGGATGCAGGAGTGAGAATAGATGCTGTGAGAAAGATTTATAAATTATTATTATAATTTAATAAAGTTATAAACAAACCATTACTCAAATATTTATAAATTATCTGTAATGTGTGAGAAGCAAGCAGAAAAAAACTTACATGTTTCTGTGAGATTCTAGTACCTGAATTTTGGGCTTTTCTGTGCCAATAAATAAGAGCATTAGCCTTGGGCAGAGCTGCCTATAGCTCTGTGGAGCCCATGGCCAGTGAGGGCAGTGGGAACCCCTCCAGTCCTCAGTGCAAAATAAATACTTGTCTGCCACGTGAGCCTCTGAATGGCATCCAGCAATCAATATGAATAACAATGAATAGCTTGCTCCCAGCAGAGAGGGAGCTTCTAAATTTCTGCTGGCAGGAGCTTTGAGAGGGAGAAGAGCCCAGTCCTTCTGCAAGCACTGCAGGCACTCCTCCTGCCAGGGCTAATGCCTCCAGCTCGAGACCACAGGCTTCAGCCTTGCCAGATCTTTCAACCCCTGTTTCTCCCTTTTTTTAATATAAAATCCTATTGTTTTAGGTTAAAATCAGAAAACCCCAAGGGGTTCAGTGGGATGGGACTAATTAGGCAGCATGGACATAATCTGGTCTACACAAGCAGTGACAAACTCCTAACATACTGCTAATGAACAGACCTGACAAATAAATGAAACAGGGCAGTGTTTTCTCCTGCCAAGTAACACATTTTTGTGCCAAATATATTAGAAACAAAATAATCCAAGTAATTCTGTTGATTTTTAATCCCAGGTTTTGATTTTCACTTTGTTTTTAAACTTCTCTGATCTTTGTGAAGGGGAGGTGGAGGGACAGAGGCTCATATTTCTATCCTTTTTTTTTTTTTCCACAGACAAAGGAAATGGAGAGGAGATGAATAGGAGAAAAATGTTAATGTTCAGTCTCTCTCTATATCTCCTCAGATATTTTACTTTTCCCACTTTTCTGGCTGGGGACTACAGTAAGAGAAAAAGAGGAGGCAACATATGAAATCAGGAAGGAGCTAAGGTTTCATTCTTTTATTTCTTCTTTTTTGTTTTATTTTCCTTCTTTTTTTACAAGAAGTTAAGAGATTCATGAAATTATACTAAATATCCACCAATTCTAATACTGAAAAGTTAAATCCAAAGACTTGTTGAGCAACACTCAATTAAAAACCTGAATTTTGATTTACTGAAAATTTTTTTCTGGAATTAAATACTTGCAAAAAGTTGCTTCATAATAAAGTTTGTATTCCAATGGTAGGAGAATATAACTGATAAAGGAAGGGTATAAATAGAGAATAAATAGGGAAACATAAAATGCAGAAACAAATTATTTCAGGTCATGATTCTGGAATCCGTGATATTTCCCATAATATGGAGGACATTCTAGAAATACCAGTCAGTCTTAACCTTTAAGGCACTGAGTTTTCTCAGCACCTTGTCAATTCCACTGAAGTGTAACATCTTCAGTATCTCACAGTATCTACCCCCCACTCCCATATGTCTGGTGTGAAATTTCCCCAGACTGCCTCCATATGGGACTGCTCTGGCCATGGAAAAGCTGCTGCTCCCTGTCTCCAGCCCTGCTGTGTCACTTGCTGTAATCATGGCTTATGGATGAGTGTTATCACTGCATGAGGAACTCAGCCATCCCCAGCCAAGTAGTGAAAACCACAACCCTTGGAATAAAATAAACCAACATGCAGTTATTGCCACTGTTCCTTTTGCTATAGTCAAGGGAGCCTTCAAAATATGTTTCCAAGTACATTTCCCAACATCTCACCTCCAGAGCTTTGTTTCACAGGCCTCACTACGAATCACAGCCAGGGATGCTGATGGTCTGTTCTATATTGAGCCTTTATCACTGTGTGACTGAGTCTCTGTCACACACACTCTGCCAGCAATGCTAGAGAAGTTAGAGTTAGTTAGAGAATAGTTAGAGAAGTCTGGGCTGTCCTTTCATATGACCTTGGTCTGACAAAAATTACTCCTTTGTGCTTGAACCATCCAGATGATATTCTTCATGCTGAGGAGATAAATATCAGATCAAGAAGGGTGTTTTCTGGTTTTTTTCCTTTTTTTTTTTTTTTAACTAATAGAGGGCACTAAAATCTGACAATATCTAATTATTAAAATGTGAGGAAAGGGGAAGAAATTGATGGTTTATGTGGAGGGATAGAATGTAAGATAATAGTGCAGAAGGTAGACTCACACCTGAGGAGTTGCAGCTGTACCAATCACCAAAGATTAGGGACAGGCCTGCCCTTAATGGGCCACAGCTGTGTCCAATAAGAAGATGAGTGCTACAAAAGAGTGGGATAGCTGGGTGAGGAGAGAGCTGGAGTTTGTTGGTTGTGCTGTGAAGAAGGAGGAGTCAGTGCTGTGAGGAGATGCCCATGAGAAATCACTGAGACGGTATCAGAGCTTTGCAATAAGATGATAACAGGTTTAGACATTCCTACTGGAAGAAAACTTTGTCACTCATCATCACCCTGCTTGGAGGCAAGGTCTTGAAACTGGGCTGCCTACTCACTGCAGATACTGGGAAGCATCTTTGGTGTTCTCAGGAAGCTTTAGCCAATATTGGGCAAGCTAACTTTAACTTCTCTAACATTACATCCTTTCCCAAGAGGTTTTGCCTGCACTGAGCACCTGTCAGTCCCTCTGACAAGAGGAGAGGAGCCAGAATTTCTTCACAATCAGTCCCCACCATTCTCTCCCTCATGTTGGACCAAGCACAGAGGCTTTCTGTCCACTTCCCAAAGGAGCCTTTTACTGCCAGTTTGGACTGAGCTGTTTCTTTTTGGGAGGTCTTCATAATCAAACACCACTAGAGGACTTGAAACAAACCAGAGAGATTTCATGGTCTCCTTTCAAAGGACTCATGTGCCAGGAATCAGCTGCTGTTTTCACAGGGGACTGGGGAAGCAATGGGAGAAATAAAATGAATGCATATTACTTCACCCCCTTTCCTACCTCCATGCATTCCTGGTCTGAGCCAGGGGACTGAGAGAACAAGAACTTAACCTAAAGCCCCCCACTTTGTTTCACTTCTTTTAGATATTTTTGGAGGGAGCTGTTGCAGGTGGCCTTCTCAAATACCTTTACTGACTGTAAGGGGAAAAGTGGGAAAAGCCATGAGTAGATTTTCAGAGAGAAATCAGTAGTCCCCTGGAGGCCTGGTATGCTGAGCTATAAATGTTGCACCATCCAATGAAGATAGAGCAGTGTGTGACCCAGGCACCACCATCCTCAGTGGCTAAGGAGGACTTCATGAGTTAGTGCAGTGCAACCCCATGAGAAATGCAGTGTGCTGGCAGCCAGCAGGGCCAGCTCACAAACAGCAAAGGGACACAGAAGAAATGGTCACATTTGTACCAGATCCAGACCTCAGACTGTGCTGTCACTTCCATGTGCCCTTGTGGCAATGCACCTGATGATACAAACACCATAGGTGCTTGGTCAGTGCTCTCCCAGAGCAGTGTGGCCATTTCAGAGACCAGCAGGCCTCCATGAGGAGCCTCTCAGGAGAGCCTCTATGGCAGCACTGGTCCCACTCAACCTACAGGGGACAAAAGGGAGGGAGGCCTACTTAGATTTTTATTTTAACACCCCGAGCACATGCTGGAGGTGTGTAACTCTGCAAAATGGCTCAGCATTGGCACACAGGGCCAGGAACATCATGTCTTTTCCAGCTGCAGCGCTTGCAAATCCGTGGGAAACTTTTCCTCTCAAATACCTCCCTTAGTTTGCTATATTCATTCTTGTTGTCTGGCTTGTGTTTCTGGGTGCAGATAATTCCAATGCAGTTGCATAAAGCTATACTCCACTTTGGTATCAAGCCACATATTTTCAACCATATAATATTTGTCACGAATATAAGCATATATTTATATGTGTTAAATGCCAAATTGGCACATGATCTCTTGGCTGAGCCAGGGCCTGGAGACTTCTCCACATGGCATCCCTCCAGGCTGCAGGGTTTGCTTCCACTTCAAATAACTTTTCCTTGAGAGTTCCTGTGACACCTGTGTTAACAACAGCAAGAGACCCTCAGGACGGTGTCAAAGCACACTTGGCAGCTGCATAGCGGGGGAGGAGCACTGACTTTTGTCCCCTTGTCCCTCGAACCTCCCTCTGCTGTGAAAGCAGAGCCATGTGTGCAGCCCATTGGCAAAGCCCTCCCATGCCACAGGCTCCTCTTCAGCACAGCTGAGCCCCCAAACCCCCATCACCTCCCATCTGCAAGGTATTCTTACTTGCAGACCCAGAAAGGCTCTGCCTGTGCTGGGATGCTGCTTCAGTACTCCAAACAGACTCATCTTTTCTATCTCTCCATCTTTATCAGTCCTGCTCTGGCTTCCCCAGTCAAGCTGCCCAAGCACCTCTCAAAGCAAAAGCTGCCTGAGAAGTCTCTCCCTGGGGCTGCCTTGGCTGCTGTGGGTCCACTCTCTCATTCCGAACATCTTCTCGCACATCATCTCATAGTAGCAGGCTCTCTGAATCCAGCACTGCAGCAGTAAGTGACAAAGAAGTTGATTGCAAACAGATATTTTTGGTATGTGTACATGTGAATGAATACTTATGTTCAAGACTGGAAATATTAAAATTGCTTTATTTCCTTGTATTTTTCCCCACTCATTTCATGTTCCATTTTTAGCTGTGCTTGCAATTTACTTGGAACCTGCCCTCTTAAGTCAGATGGATGAATTATTGCTTTGCTTTCTCTGGGAAAATAATACTATAGAATGGCCACTCCAGCATACACAAGTATTACTGGCAAGGAATATGTAGGTAGTTTAGATTTAAATGGCTGTAAGTGAAAGCAGAACTTGGCTCTGTTCTGCCTGACTGTCATGAAAAGAGATAGTCACCATGGGCTTTAGTATGAACTTGGCTCCTAGAAATTACAGCAATAAAAATAGCAATGCCATCATTTGTTAATTCTAATTATTCCAAAGCTCAGACATTCAATCTTGCTCTCAAAGGGATGTGCTGAACAGAAATGCCTAAAAAGAAAGTAGTAGTTCTTTAACCAGCACAATACAGACAACATTGAGCCTCCAGGAATTTATACCATGACCATCAGCACATGGTTTGAATAATACAGGTTCTTCTAGACAGAAAAAAAATTAAAAAATTATTTTCTATCTTTTCCGACATCCTTTTTTTCCCATATTTGCAGAGTTTCTGAAGCAAGTTTCTGTTACTGAGGTGAATTGTATGCAGATGTAGAGAGACATTATGGTGGCTGACCCATGCCTTGGACTCTTGCTTGCAGAAATGCCACCAGCCAGGCTGTGATCTTCATATCTCAGCAAAAGATAGTCAGGAGACCACAACAACAGGAGTCAGAAGCAAGAAAGCAGTTATAATTTTTTTCATTTTTTTAAGTTAGAATTTTTCCACAGGGTCTTGGGACTATTCTCAAAGCTCTGATGATTGTCCAAGCCTTATCCATCTCCTGTTCTTATTACCTTAAAGATGGTAATGGTAATGATTTACCTTTTTGTGTCTGTCAATGTCCAATAACAGCATTTGAGAGCTAAGCAATTGCAAGCAGATCCTGCTGCACATTTTGTGCATTAAAAGCTCAGAAACAAAAGGTTTCACTCAAATGTCACATGCAACTTTTATATCTTGCTCATTTCTTGAATGGATGTGCTTACTTCCAACTTCATTTAGGGCTGATAACAAGTGCCATACTGACAAGCCCAGTTTTCCACGGATTCCTCATATCTTGGTATTGAATCTGATCATGTTCCAGTTGGCCATGAATTGGTGCAGCACATCCATCCCATGTGAGGTATCTTCCTTCACATCCTCTTGCTGGTGAAAGTTGTGCACACAAAGCCAACATCTTGGGTAGTATTTTTCTGAAGATGTGAAATTTTGCAGCCAATTGTGCTGCACAGCTGTCACACTGCATGTGCTGTTAGTTCCTTCTTCCCTCACTTGCAAACTTCTCTACAGCTTCTGAATCCACTGGCTACCTTCAGTCACACTGGATAAAATGGAAGAGATATCAAAGATAAGAAGTTCCTATAAAGCAGTGAAAATCAGGACTTGGATAGAGAATGGAGACCCCAGTGAGCATTCTGAGTGAGGGAAGGACTGCAAGGTGAGAGAAGTCTGAACCTATCCTGTTTGATTGCCAGCTGGCAAGGAACAAACAGACCTGAGAGCCAGGCAATAAGTCCACAAGACTCAAAGCAGGCAGTGGCACATGCTGCTTTTGCTTTCCTTGGAGGCAGAGGATCTGTGGAGAAGAGATGAGAGTCTGTGACGTATTTCAGGTAGTGCATGGAAAAGTGAGGTCATGGGAAATGGTTGCATTGGTTGTCATTATGCTGATGGCATCCAGAAATCCCATGGAAAAACAGGCTGCATCAATTTGCATGATCAGGAAATAACTTGTTTTAATATTTGCCTGCTCATTGTTCCCTGCAGAAGAGATGGGTTATGCCAAATGCCTGGCACTGTGACACAGAAAATTCTGAGCTGCAGGATGTCCCCAGAGCCTGGTGGAGAACAGTTTGTCCTCTGTGCTAATGGGTTTCCATGTGCAGAGCTCTCACAAACCTCACACTCCCCTGCAGATACAGGCAACTGAAATTAGTTTAGCTCCTAAGACAGAAAACTCACTCAAATTACTTTCTAACGTGGCAAACAGAGCACATGTCCACAAGCTGCAGGCAAATTTTTGTTAACCTGCAGCCAGTGAGTTACTCCAACTTCACTGTGATGCTGCAAGTCAGAGATGAGATTAACTAGAATGGAAGTTTAGTAAAAAGCACACATCTGCAGGACCATTAGTAACAATACCATTGCATCTTCCTTTTTTGTACAAAATTAGCTATTCCCAGTAACAACACATCCTTTTCCTGATGTGCTTAGCTTGTTTTTCCTCTTATATTTCCTCATGCAAAGAGTAGCAGTTGCAATGAAATGGAGGATGAGGGTACCAATAGATATATATGTACTGTGACAGTGTGTCTTTCATCAAACGAAACAAAACTTGCCCTAAAGCAATCATGAATAGGAACACATGTTGCCCCATCATGGAGTCCTTCTGACTGATCATTAGTCAAAATCAGAGCTCTTTCCTTCCCTGCCCGTGCCTCTGCACGGAGCACACACATTGGTAATGAAGATGATTGCCTGCATGGGCTTTGCATGTGACCTTTCTCCAAAAGCAATTCTTTCACATCAGTTTTCCATCAAAATCCTCCTGTCCAGCTAATTCCTATGAGGCATCCTTAGGCCTCCCAGCTGGATGGACCTATTCCCTGACCTTGGCATACATTTTATAATTAAACTTGCAAAAGCAAGCAATTTTTCAGACTGCCAGTCCAGGCAAGAAACCCAGGTTCTAAGAAGCCACACACCATGCACATGTTTTGTTTTACTGAGATCACTGGATTTGGCCAGCTGCTGACTCCTGGATTAATGACCAATGCCTCCTCCCCTCAGGTGTCCCACTTAGGTTTTCCCTGGAGAAATGGGGCATCCATCAGACCTGCTGGGATTTGAATCCCAAATTACTTTGGACATTGACCTTTCTATTACTGCATGAATTTTTTTAAACAGTTACTGAAATCTCAATTAATGATTTATTTATTTTATAATTAATCAGCCCAACGGAGGAAAAAGGGATAGACTCTGACAGCTCCTTAGTCCCAGGGCTGCTTATCAGCATGTACAGTAAACAGGGAGAAAAATCATAAATATTTCATTAATCCTCAAGATAAGGGATTTCAGACTGAAGAATTGTTTCCCAATGGCAGACTTCAGGGCAATGTAACGAAAATGGGTCACAGATTCCCAGAATGTAAAGTCTGTCATGGGTCCTCCCTGGAGCAAAGGATTCTGTCCCATTCCCACAGAACTCCCTTAGGGGTCCCAGGCAGCTCCACCTCAGCATGGAAAGTCAGGGCTGCACCTGAAGGTGTGCATTGTCACCCACATTCCTGACCTTGAGGAACGGGCTGGAGCCCCAGATGGTTTCTCATTTCAGAGGAACACAGATTTTCCCAGCACCACAACTGCTGTTTAGGCCTTTTGCCTGTGTAGAGATGAGGTATTTTTGCTTGCTTTGGGAACACTGCAGGCAGAAGGAGCCATGCTCCCCACGGCCCATGCAGCTCTGACAGTGCCAGGGGCTCTCTCCAGCAGCTCCACTGCAGTGGGAGCCCAGCAGAGCCTGGGCTGCCCCGTGAGCTCAGCCAGCTGGGAGAGAGCAGCCTCCCAGGCCATCCCACCACGGGCCCCTCCGGGCAGGGATCCTGGGGCTGACAGCAGGAGGTGGGTGATGGACTCCTTCTGAGAGAGAAATGATGTTCCCCATCCCTGCAGGAAGCTGCTCTGGCTCCTGGCTCTATTTAGTATTCACAGTGATGACTTGGCATGTTCTCTACATAAATCCTGATAAACTCCTAACCCCAAAAACATCCTGTAACTAGGGATTGCTGTGTCTATTTGCCATATGGTGTGAAAAAGTGCTTCCCCTTATCACTATTACATTACTGCTGAGTTTCACTGAACCTTTTGCTTTAGAGACAATGTGAATATTAATTCTTCCCTCTCTTATCTATCCCACCCACCCTCTACACACATTTCTCATGTCTGCCCTTATTATAATATCTCCTCTTCAATGTGAATTCCTCCAACTGTTTTCAGTTTCTGAGGAAGAGAGTTTTGCTTGTCCTCATCAGTAATGGCATCAGTCATTACCTGCCTACTTTGAATACAGACCAAAAGAATAGCAGCCAAAAGATCAAGGCAACTGTAATCCATTATTCAAAAATTAGGTCAAGCACCACTTCTTTTAATATAGCTACAGAAATAACTTAAGGCCTTACAACAACATCTTTTGTCTCTGTTTGTGGCATTATTTTACTATTATTATATTTTGTACAGTAGGGCATATGTTTTATTAATTTTCAAAAGCATAAACAGCTTTTAAAGCTTCTATTTAAAGAGCTCTTGGCAAACTGTATAAGGACTAAAAGTACACAATCATTTTTTACATGCTTTTAATCCCTTCTCTAAACAAAACCTCTGAGTTGAATATTTTACATTTTGAAGGCACTTGATTTTTTGATTTTCGATGTGATGCTCAGTTAATGGTACACATCACACCTATATGGTATCTGCATTACCTGTTTTCTATAAGTGTGTCATCATAATTCAAAATATCAACTTTTAAATAACATTTTGCCTCTGCCCAAGGGAGACCACATCACTTTTTTAACACTTCAAGTGCAATTGCAATAATCAAAGTCTGGTTAGCATGGCCCTTCCAGTCTTTAATGTTTAATCTCAGTGCCCTGGTATAATTCAAGTATCTATTAATTCTCCTAATATTCAGCCTGACTGTGAAGCAGTCTGTGCAGCTGCTTTACAAAAAACCTGCATTTCAGCCTTCTAATGGGAAAAGATATATGCCTAGACCACAACTTGAGTTTGCAGAGCCACCTTGTCTGTTCCCCTATAATCCTTCCCTAAAGCTCCCCCTTTAGGGAGGGAGAGAGGAATCTGAGGAAATTGTTACTGTTCTTCTCTCTTCATTATGATAAAAAGAGTCTCCCTTCCTTCTCCATTCCTTCCAGTCCCTTCCCAGCATAAACATCTCTTCCACTATAAAGACATGACATAGGGCAGAAGAGCTTCAGTTTATGTGTGAGCATCAACTGCAATGAGACAGTGTAGTTTAATGATGAAAAGGAAAATTAAATATTTATAGGTTTTTGCAGGATGCTCAATGTTAGTTCTGCAGTGAGAGAGAACCCTTGAATATCTTAGTTGTCCTCTCAAAAATAACCTCCTTCCCTCTAAAATAATGGTCCTTGTGAATTCCTGATAAGAATATTTTCATTCCCAGAAGTCACACCAGGACTACAGCTGTTAATCAAAAAGTTTCTAGCAAAGCTGTCACCTTGAAATCCATGTTTGTATCAGTACTGAAACTGACAGTAGTCCCTTGACCTGATTGTGTTGATCCACGTTCTAAGACCCAAGGGAGTTTATTTTTATTGTTTCTCTAAAATATAAAAAAGCACAATTAAAAATAATTCTATATGAAAACACAAGCAAAGAGGAAATGAATAAGCACTAAGCTCAGAACAATGGGATGGGTCACAAGCGACGCCAGGCCAAATGAGAACTGTAGCCTCGGCTCCAGCCCTTCAAGGGCTTCTGAACGTCCTTAACTCGATTTCCCCTGGCCTGGTCCTGCCCTGATTTTGTCATTAGGGCCCCAAGTTCAGTAAGAGCAAGGGCAAGCCCTAAAGGAACCCTCTTGCCCAGGCATGTCTGTAACTGCAGGAGAGGAGCAGTACCTCATGCTGGTGCTGTGCCGAGGGAGAATTTGTTTCTCTGTGGGCTCAGTGATGACTTGGGGGAGAAAGGGTCTGAAAAGGGGTCTGAGAAAGGGCCCAGGAAGGGTCTGGTGGAGGTGAGGTGGTCACTGTTTCTCTCTGGGATCAAAAAGAGTTAATGTTCCAGCAGAGCATCAGGACATATCATGATGGGTGTCAGATCTTCTGTGTCATGGTGTCTCTACATGTTTGTGTTTAAAGTGAGACTACGCTGTGCTGCAGTGGGGTGCTTTTTGGCTTATCAGCAGACATGTTACATCCCTCTCTAGGACTCTGTTTATCTTGTTACATTTTCAGAAGGCATTTGTCCAAACTACCATCAACTCATTCAGGCTGAACCTCACGTTGAATCAAAATATCCCCACAGAGGTGTGGAGGAATGCCTGTGGCTGAGATTGTACCAAACTTGGGTCAAGCTATCCCAAGCTATTAAATAATCTGGCAGTGGCCTCTTAAGCAGACCCAGAGCAGTGTGGTTAAAGAAGCCTGCAGCTCACTGAGAAATGTGTTGTTCTTAGCTGCAGCCTGAGAATTGGAAACATTAGTTATAAAGGAGAAAAAAATGTAAATAGAGGAGCGATGTGTTGACCACTGCAGGCAAACACAAGGAGCCAGGGGAACAGAAAGAACTGTAAGTCTTTGTTCAGATGCTGTGACACAGCTGACCCCAGGGTGGCTCAGGACACAGATCTGCTACAGGCCATTCAATAACCCATAGGAAGTAGGAGAAACTTTAACAAGCATTTGTACAAGATATCCAAACAAGGAGATATGGTTGCAATAGGAGATTTTAGTTACCCAAAACTGTGTTGAAAAAAACAATAGGGTAACTTAAAAACTCTAGTACATGACCAAGGTTTTCAGCAGGAGTAGAAGAGTGAAAAGATCCTGAAATGCCAGAATATTATAAAAATCTACCCTTATGCAGAAGAACACCAGGAGGTACTATTCCTGATGCAGCACCTTCCTGAGCACTTTGAAATGTGTAACACAAACCTTAGCTAAGGATAAGTACAAGACAATAAGACAAACAACGGAGTACAGAAGCAAAGCTGCGACAGCACAGAAGCATTTCAGCTTAGGAAAGACATCAACGGGAACTGGGAAAGGTTCTATAAATACACTTTAATTAGAGGAAGAAAAAGGAAAGTCTTCATCCATTGCTAAACAGGAAGAGAGAGCAAGTAACAAATTTTGCAGAGAAGCCTGGCATGTCTCTTCATCCAGCCCTTATTGAAAAAAAACCCAAAAAAACTGTTTGTGCTCTTTGTGACCAGCTAATTAACAAAATTATTTTTAAAATTAGTAGAACTGCAGGTCAAAACAGGAAAAGACCAGGTTTAAGAATAAGTCGATGAGCTAACTGCACACAAGTCAGCAGGGCCTCATAGAGTTCACCTGAACTTATTAAAAAAATAACATGAAGTAATCTGTGAATAGCTAAAAATTATGGTAAAGCAAGTATTGTAAAGGATTCTTATAGAATAGGATGAGCCCTGGAGCACAGGAGAAGGGTGAGTATGGTGCTGAACTTAAAAAAGGAATAATGAAACCCCAGGAAGCTATAAACCACTCATCCTGGTTTCCCAAAAATCTGGAATGAGTTACTAAACAATCAGTTTATTAAACACCCAGAATTAAGGTATGGTGATAAAAAGCAGTCCACCTGAGTTCGTCAAGAACAAATCATGTCAAACCTGCCTATTTCCCCCCTTTCCACCTGAGTATCTGACTTGGTGAATAAAGAAGAGCAAGTGCATGTGATTTATCTCCTGATACGGTGGCCTTAGGTATCAGCTACAACGCAGTCACAACAAGATGGGAGCACAACCAGGGGAACTTTACTCCAAAACAACACTTATCAATTGTTCTATCAAATAGGAAGTTGTTCAAGTGGGATTCCTCTGGGACCTTTTCAAGGCCTGTTTCCATTCTTTTCACTAATGCTGCAGAGGATGAAATCTGTGCTTATCATTAAACTTGAAGAGTGTACAAAAGGATCAAAGTCAGAGGATCAAAGCACAGAAATAATCTGGAAAGATGGTCCACAGCCAACCTGGTTAAGTAACCACTAGGATAAAGTGTTACTTTCAGGAAGAGGAAATCAAATTCCCAACTAAAAAGTTGGAAGAAATTTTTAAGCAGTGGCATGGCAAAAGGAGGTCTGAGGGATGCAACAAATGAGAGGCTGAATTTGAGCTGGCAGTGCAGCACCCAGACAAAAAAATATAAATACCTGAGCTGTATATATGAAGCACCATACATAAGACAAATAAAAGAATTATTCTGCTCTGAACTTTGGTGTGGAAGTTTCAGTAAAAAAGGTTTTCGTGACACTTGGGGCATTTCATTTTACTAAAGATATAGATATACTGGAGACAATCCAGAGGAGATCAACAAGTATGATCAGAGATTTGGAAAATGCAGCCAGTGAGATAGAAAGAATTACACTTGTTTAGTCTATAGAAGATTGTTTAGTTTAGAGAAGATGAAGGTGAGGCGAGACTAATTCCTAAATGCATAAAAATCTCCAATAAAGTTGACAGTAAGCAATTCTTTTTTTGAAAGTAAGAACAAGTAGAGATCACCTAAACACTTAGCAAAAGCTGCTAGGACTGGAGCTTGGGGAACGTTTCCTTCCATGGGTGCAGCAGAGCAGATTGTCCAAGCTCCTTCACTGGAGAGGCTTAGGTGCAGGTTAGGGAAATGCCTTCTAGAAAGAGAGAAAATACAGCAATTTGAGCCCCAAGAAATCTCTCTCATTGGAGACCCTTCCCTGCCTGAGGTTCTTTGGGGCTTAGTAGCTGAGAGTGCAGGTGTGTAATTTCTGCTATTATAATGCAGTGACTTTGTTAGTGCTTTAATAGCAATGATTTTATGTATAGTAATGATCAGCATAAACAGCCCCGGTCCCAGCTGCCAAATATTCTTGCCTATCAAACTTTTTCTGCTGCTGTGAAGATAAGACAGACACAATGAAATAAATTAATGTTCACTCATTTTTTTCAGATTAGCACAAGCAGATCTTGGCATAAATAAAATTGGTGTTGATCACTGTATAAGCATTGTGTGTCCATTTCTATGGTCCCAGGTACACAGCCTGTCAGTGCCAAATTTGTATGAGGGCACAGCCCAGGTACACTTCTGCCTCCACTTTTCCCAAAGGCAATAAGACAGATTTGGCTGCATCCTGGCCAGGATTCACAGGATGCTCAGCCAGGGCACCCATCTGCTCCAGCAGGACCACGGGGGGAATTGAGGGAAGCACTTGAATCACATCTGGGTCCAGGGCACTTGTTGCAGCCTCTCACATCAGCATCACTCCTCTGATCCTCTGAGAGGAAGGGAGACTCCCTGGGACCCCATCCCTGCCAGCAGCTGTGCTGCTCAGACCCCACCATTTGGAAGGGGCTCCGTGCTCCCCAGCCACACATATGCTGTACAGGATGGCACCTTTCCTGCCCAATTAATTGCACATAGGAGGGTCTAGAAACGAATGCCAACTTCCAGGTATGCAAAAGGGGAAGGGAAATTAAGAGAAGCCCTGTGAGACTCATCCACCTTCAAGAATCTTTAATTAATGCACACAGACATCCACAATTTATCTCCATCAACTGTTATTCCCTATATCAGAAAAACAGTGTTCAGAAAACCTGGGCTAAATTAAATGAATTAGCTGAAACTGTGTTCCACTTTGTTTTTCAATATGCTTTTATGTATCTCTTTAAAATTTATAACCTAATATTTTATTTTATTTTTTAATTTTAAAATTTCAGGGGTGGAATTTTGCGGCTCATTTATTTTAGTGTCACATTTTGTTTTCTTAACTGCTCGGGCCTCGCACATCTGGTGAACAAGCAATGTTTTGTGGGGGCCCAGCTATTTCCTGTGAGGCTCTGATGTGTTTTGTACTATCACTGCACTGGTCTGCAAGTGACACCAAGCAAAGGTACTCAGGCTGCTTTCCTGTCTTGAATGCTGTAAATCAGTGCCAAAAAACAAGGGCGTCAGGAAACTAATGAAGGGGAGAAATGGCAGCAGTCATCAGAACAGATGCCTCCAGGTGATGGCCAAAGATAGTATTAGGGAAATGATGGAAATCACTGCAAGGAACTCAAATGGGACAGTATCATCAGCAGATAATTGAATTTTATAGTTAAATTAGAGCTGTTCTAATATAGACACAATTTTGTATTTCACAGTTAAAGCACAGTTCCGTTTTGCAATGAAAACAGGAATTCTGCTTCTTTGTTGCGTTTGAAAAATACAGTCTCCTCCTCAAATTGGCAGTACTTATCCCTCTGGGTACAAGATGAGTGGTCTGGTAATTTGTTAGTGTGTGATTTGCAATTAATTAGAAACTTGATCCTTTAAGAAATCTGTTCAAATTGTTCCTTTGTTTGAAACATCTCAACAATGAAATAAGGCAGACCACAAAAATGCTCCATCTAGTCAAAATTCCCTGAAATTGCATACAGGCAATAGCTGAATAAATTATTTGCAATTAAAAAGTTTTTAAACTAATTGCAGACAGGTAATACTGTGACTTCAGTGAGAGCTCATCCAGTCATCTGGTTTCCTCCAGAAAGAATCTACACATGCTAATCCCATTGGCTTCAAGGACTTACATTCATTAATCCCAATTACTTGGCCATGGGTACATGTATCAAGAAGGCATTACTTGGACAGCTCTTACAGATTTTTTCATTGTGCTTTGGTGCACAAAAGGCTCCCCTCAGCACTGCTGATCCAGAGCCTATTTAAGAGGCATTGCTGAAGAACCTGAGGCAATAGAACTCTGGAGAATATGGAAGTAGTGGGGCCCTGTGCCCCTGTCACTGAAACATCACCCTCATTCCATCACTAACGCAGGACAATAAACTGCTGGTTTCAACCTGTGGCCTAGAAATCTCTAAGATGCCTAAGAAACAAAATTTCAAAGGGGTTCCCAAATAGTAACTAAGAATTAACCTCTTGCAGAAGACCCACATTTCCCACACAGGAGTATGTGCTTCCTTTGGAATTTTTGCCATGGTTCCCAAAGTGAAAAGCAAAATGAAATATACCAGTAGCACATTTGATTCATGTGTCCTCATTATCTGTTGTGTGTAGCTCTGGTTGTCTTGTAAAATCCTGGCACAGAGCTAGATAAAGAAAGCAGGGGTAAAAAACAGGATATATTAAAAAAAAATAGAGATGTACAGGGGATATCAGCAGAAAGAAAAAAAAAAAACACAAAACCAAACAAAAAAACAAGACAAATCCCATCATATTATCCCTGGAGAAGAAATTAAATTAGTTCCTCTCATACCAGCTGTGGCTGAAATATCTTGAGTGAGGGACAGAAGTGTCTTTGGAAGCAAGACCCTTCCAGGCCAGTGCAGCCATGAACGTTGTCCCTCTGTCACAAACCTCATGCCAAGGGTAACACAGCTGCTCTTGCAAGTGCAGGAACACATCTTCACACCACTGTGATTTATAAATCCAAGAACCAAGGGCTTGCTTGAGTTCTGGTAAGAAACCTTAATAAAAATTTTAGAAAATCACAAAGACTCTGACTAAACCAACAAATGGCCCATTTGGGTAGTTTTATGAAAGCTGTTAACAATAGTTCTATGACTGTTGCCAATTTATAAATGAAAATGTAGTTCAGAAGCAAAAGAATGCTTCTGTTTAGAAGAAAGCAAATATTGTTTAACATTTAAACAGACTGATTTTTTCCTTTAAGAAAACAATCTTTTGCTGTTTATCCCAAATTCATAATACTCTCTGATACTCCCTCAGTTGAACAGTGGGATGATATCATTTGCCAAAAAATCTTATCTTAGTAAATCTTAAAATGACTAACCTCCAAAAACATCAAACCAAATGGTCACTCAGACATGAGCTACATCCAAAGATTTAACAAAGGCCCAACACAGGAATGACCCAAAGCCTGGGAAAGAGAGTGTTCACCGGAACGGGGAGGATCCCTGCCAGTCCCAAAGCACAAGAACCCAACAGAGCCTCACCTCAGGCAGCCTGCACAGCCTGGAAACTCCAGCCAGGAGGGGGAATCAGGAGGGAATGGAGAGCTGCAAACCTCCCGTGAGAGAGGGGAGAATCCCAGAGCAGCTGAAGCTGGTGGGGCAGGGGGGCACTCAGGGATTTCTCTGCTTCATCTGTTAGGAAAATGCCACCCAGCAGAAAGTGTGGGAGGAAGCTGTTGCCCCATGGCAGGAGGGATGGAGGCACCATGACGTGGGGCTGGCTGCAGGGAGGGGATCCTGGCTCTGGGATGTGGCCTTTGATGCACTGAGGGCTGGCAGAAAGGGTGGGATGGAGAAGTCCCAAGTGGCAGAGAGGTGGCATATGGTCCCAGTATTTGGGACACAAGGGGAGAATCTGGGAATTGCCACTGTCAGGAGGGTTGTTTGGGGTGTCCTGCACATGGGTGCAGGGATGCAGGAGCAGGTTGGGAACCTCAGGAGCCCTGATTTTCTTCTGGTTCAACATCATTCTGGAAATGTTTACCCTGGGGACTAAAACAAAGAGGTTTGTTTTTTCTCCATGCTTCTGTTAGAAATTCCTCTGGATTTCCTATCCAAAAATAATAAGAGGTTACAGAGGGCAAGACATGAATGCTCTTTCTGCTCTGAGGCAGAGGTGGGATGAGCTGACTGAGAGCTGGCAGGAGGTGTGAGTTCCCCCAGGGCTGCCTCCCAGCACCTCCTCGATCAGACTCTCCCAGCTGAACTTCCCACTTTTGGAGGACAGGGTGGCCAAGGCAGGTGTTCCTCAGGTTGTCCCCATGGGAACAGGAAGCTGCAACAACAAGAGCTGGAGGGGTGATCCAGGCAGTCAGTTCCTGTGTGTATGGTTCTGGCAGCAATTCTGCACAGAATTCAAGGTTACAATAGAGAGCAAGGCACTATAAAGGCTTGCATGCAAGACCACTTGAACCCAGGAGATTATAAAATAATGTAATAATATAAAATAATCTCCTGGAAGCAAACTACAGGCTGATGTGTCTCTGCCTTTGGATCTGGCAGCTGGACCAGTGTTGAGGAATTTTGCAGTAAAGTAGGTCACAGGCATCCCAAAGACCATTTTTTTCCTTAAGGTTTATGAGAAAATGATGATTTATGAAAATCATCTTGAAGCAAGGGAGTCATTCTGATAATAAAACCTCGAAAGAGTATGGAGGGCTCTGTCATTACAGTAATGGGCCCCAGATAAGTGCTTCATCAAGAAGACCATACATCACTACTGCTTACAATGCGCTGAAAAGATGGGGCAGGGGGAGAATGAATGGCATCTGCTACAAAAATAAACTAGAGCAGAAATGGTGCTCAGAGCTTTTATATTTTATATCACAAAATACTCCATTTTGGAATTCGGTTAAGCCAAGCATGCTTAACCATATTTTTCACCTCCTCTCATCACCTCAGAGTGCAACTAAAGCGCAAAGACCTGAGTGCACCCTGCAGGATGAGCCTCCAGCAGCCCTGGTGAGTGCCATGGCCATCCTCAGGAGTGTGCCCAAGGCACCCAGCAGCCCCTGCAGTGATGGAGGTCTTGCACCACGAGCTGCAGAAAGGAGAAATTTCCTGCCTGGTCTAAAAGCACTGAGGAGGCCAGCGAGATGCTGAAGAAAAGCAAACACAGCCTTTCCTGGCCCACCACAAACAGAAGCTGGTCCCTTGCCTTGTTTTTTCCCCTCTGCCCATGCTTGCAGCTCAGCCATGCTGCAGGTGAGGTCAGGATGTAACAAACTGCTGCAGAGCTCTGCTTTGCTCAGGTGTTTTGTTAGATTTATGTAAAAGAAAACAATTTTTCTTGGATTTTTCGCACAGCTGCCTCAGTTGCTGCAAGCTCCCCATCAAGTGAAAAACTTTTCTCAACTTAACCATGGAAAGTTGCTCAGTCATGGAAGTGGAGGAGAAGCAGAGCCTGAACAGGGGGAAGGAGGTGCTGGGGAGTGCAGGCTGCTGGGAAGCTCAGCTGAGAGGTGAAGGGGAACAGCCCTCCTGGGACCTCCGACCACCCTGGAGACAAGCAGGACATGGAAGAGGCTCCAGCCCTGATCCCCTGAGCGCTGCTTGCTCATGGGGCAGCAGTGATGGACTCACGTAAGTGGATAAAGGCAAACAAAGCACGAGCTCAGGCCCTGGGCCAGACTGTGTCAGTGCTGCTTCCCAGAGTCTGCAGCAGCAAGGGAGGGGAAAGCCTGGAGTGCCAATCACTGCAGGTGCTCCTTCTGCTATCAGGTACCACATAAATGAGGCACAGGCTCTCTTGCTAGGCTGCACACTCAGTTGTATGTACAACTGCTTCTGCTTTGTGGCTGTCTAAAATGTTTCTTACAAGTGGTCATCTTCACTAACAGCAAATTTTTATTCAGGATTTTTGCAGTGCTTTTGCAGTTTTCATCCAAAGTAAAATAAATGTTACAGCTGGTGGGTCTGTTGCTGAAGAGGGTGATAAAAAGAGGAATAAAGTATCTCTGAAATGAAATTTCCTTTCCAGCGCATGCACTGGGTCCAGCATAAAAGACACAACAGAAAGTTTAATTTAAAACTAATTTATTGGTGAAATGTTATCAGAAGCCCAATGAAGACAAATAAATCAACATGACACTGGGAAAAAGATCAGCTGGTGAGGATGAAAGCTACCAACATAACAATCCACAGATGGAGGAAGAGCTACAAACTGGAGTACATCAGCAAAGCCAGAATTGAATGCTCCCTCCACAACTTTGCAATCCAAAATTAAATCATTTGAGGTTTAAATGCTGATGTGTGCAAATATTTATTCCTTTTATGAGAAGAAAATCCTTAATTTTTGACGATGAAACTTTCCCTTGGCCCAATGCTTCTCTTTCCACCCCCTCAACATGCCCCTCTTTCCCCTGCAAATCATTCTGCAAAAAAAAACAAGTTACAAGCAAGGAACAGAGAAAAGAGAAGTGACACTTTTGGGGTATGTTGACTGAACTTCACTAATGCCAGTTTTATGTATTTCTTCTTATTACAGCAAGGGAGATGGAAATTGGATGGCTCCTTGGCTGCTCTGAATCAGAAGGCTGAGAATATTGTTTTGCTTTTCTGGAAGGAAGGTCTGGATGAAAAAGAGGGTGACTTCTGGCTCAAAGTTTGTCCAGATACTGTCTCAAGAGATTAGATGGGCTTTTGGCTGGGAACTTCACCAGAAGTCCAGGGTCTGTACAGAGAGACCTTTCCTCCCGTGGTCTGATTCTGCTTGCACTCAAGGCAGCAGGATTTGTGTGCTCTTTTACAAATGCGCCTGAATCCATTGCTGATCTCTGCTTGAAACATCCAGTGAGGTCCTATATTTTGGGTGGCTGTTTTACATTACAAGTTTTGCTCACTCTTTGTGGATGTTTCATTGGAGAAAAGTCAGTGTGTCCAAGAAAACAATTTGCTCACTATTCTCTTTGGGACCAGAGGCATGAGATGCTGGACCTCTTTGAGGATCCCCTGCTGTCCCAAAGTCTACAGCCCACACTTGAGAGAAGGTTTTAATTTTGCAAGAGGCACAGTCACTTAGTGAAGCATTGCACAGCCTGCATTTTGAAGGATGCATTTTCTTTTAATGACCACAGAGTTATGAACAGCAGCTCCAACTCAGCTCATGCACGTTCAGACACAATTGTATTTAATCAATGATTTCACTCTGGTCTGAACCAGAGCTCCAATCTGCCATCATTTTCTTTCCTATACTGTAACAAATTATTCCTATTGACTAAATAGAGTGTGCCAAAACTCCTTATGCCCTGATTTATGTGAAAGAATTAGCACGATATTGTCTGGTTTGAGGTCACTCAGCTCTTTTTCTTGTAATTCAGCATCTGCATTTATTCCTATTCTGTACCAATTAGCACAGAGGAAGCAGAATCCAGCCATGAAGGACAGCCCCTCTGCTTCACATCATCCTCTTCATCCAGGCTATTCATACACAGCTTCTTACCTTTCCAGAAAGGGACACTCAACCCCTCCTGAAAATAACTAACAAACAAGCAAAAAGCAATAAAACCTCCCACTTGATATATTGGTTTCAGAATAGCAAAAACATGCAACAAAAGAATTCAGCAGAGCACAAGACTTCCAATTAAAGCAGGAGGAAGGGTTTGTTCTAAAAGCAAACTGCCCAACCCTATTGAAAAAAACAAAAGGAGCTGAAGAAAATACTCTACTACCTATTTCTTGAAAAATGATTTAATCAGTTCTAAGGGGGAGTAACTATCCAGGGCAGCTGTTCAGCCAGGGTAGATCAGCAGCTCCCTAATGCTGTTTTGTGCCAACTGAACTATTTATGGAGCTCATTGGTGAATTAGGGGAAGTTGCCTTTGACAGGAGTGAGAGATGAAAGAGATGCAGATTGATAAGGGACAGAGGTTTAATCTCCCCTGAGGTTTCTTGGGTTTTATTTCTGGGGTGGGTTTTTTTTGTTTTGTTTTTTTTTTTTGTTTTGTTTTTTTTTTTTTTTTTTTTTTTTTTTTGTTGTTTTTTGGGGGTTTTTTTGGTTTTTTTTTTTTTGTTTTTTTGTTTTTTTTTTTTTTTAATGAAGCATCTCTTCACCAGATAGACTGAATTACTATTCTCTGTAATAAGAGCTTACAATGAGTTTTCAACAACAAACACTACTCTAGGATAAAAAGAGTTAAATGGTGTTCTCTGCAAGAGCTCCTCGGCCCTCTACCCTTTCCTTGTCACCATGCATCTTGTCTGGTGGCCCTTGGACTCTCATGGCAAATCCTGCTTGTGTAGCTAGATTTACACAGGGGTTGCTGTTTGTGAATGAGGAAAAGCTAAAAATGCTGCAATCGAAATTCTGAGTCCTGGCACTTCTTGTGTCAGGGAGCTGCACCCTTCCAGGACACATGGAAGAGTTTCTTGGAGCCAGAGGAGTAAAGACATGTCCAGACCTGGGAGGCTGAGTCTGGGTCTGTGGCAGGGCAGATTTCACTCCAGGAGAGGAATGGCACCCTTTGTGACTGGGATCCACCTCGTCAGGAGAGGATGGTGTTCAGCATAGCTCATGTACATGCAAAAGAGCAAGTGAAAGAGGCTTTTCCTCCAAATTCCTGTTTTTCTAAGAATGCAGTCAGTAGCAAAAATAAGCCTGGGAAAAACTCTGTTTTTCTTCCTAAAACCAATAAATCTTAAAGCTAAGAGCTGTAATTTATCTAGATCTGTGGTTGTAGTTGGGTTTATTTCATTAAGTAAACAGCACCAGCCACCTTTCACTGTAATTCTAGTGTACCACCCTGCTGGAACACAAAGTTTGACCAAAGCAATCTTTTGTCTGCTTCTTTTATAAACATGATTTTGCATCAAAGTGAAAAGAAAAGAAATGTGCAAGATAAGCTAATGCCAGACTATGCTGCAAGTCTTGAGCCTGAGCAGTTCCTGGAAGCTGGAGTTCACTGGAAATAGCCACATTAAATATTTCATTTCGAGGTACCAGCTTCAAAATCTCTCCCCAGTTATTAGGATCAATGTCTTCATCAAAGCTTTTCAGTAAAATTACTGTGTAGTTGTAAAAATGTTGTGTGCCTACTTCTGGGTCTGAGAAATTATGTAACCTGAAGAAAAATACCTTTGGTTTTTCAACTGCTTTGTACAGGAGGATGCTGAGGTGAGATGAGCAGGTGTGAATCACAGATATTAAACACACAATGTTATTAGCTGTCCACATCCAGCCTCACCATCCTTGATTAAATTTCATTCTTACCTCTGGAGTAATTTCCAGATTTCACTGACTGCCTGGTCATTGCTTTCCAAATTCATTTCAGTACTGAAGTGTCCCAGGAGCATGGACAGGCTTTTCATCTCTTGTGATGGAAAATGTGGTGTAATTGCAAGCAATTAAGGAAAGACATTCCCTGAGTGGGGCTGAGGGGCTCACATCCTGCTTTTAGACATTTATCTCCCAATTTTCACATCTTTTGTGACACCATAGCTACAAGGAAGATTGATGGATCACAGACAGCTTTGCTGGCCGCTTCCCCTATGCTGGCATTTTCCCAAGGAGGAGCAGGTGGCACTTTTGATGTTACAATAATTCACAGTGAAAAAGAGAAGCCTGCAGATGGACCTGTCCAGGCACTGTAAATTGCCTGCTAACAGATTCATGTTCTCCAAGCATGGCCTGGACACATGATAAAGAGAAATGCAGGATCAGGTTGCAAAGCAACCTCTTATCAGGTGATGTCTCCTACTGATATCGCACAAGACCCCAGCTCATGAGTCTTCAGCTAATTTGTGCATGGTGTTTTACATCTGATGAAGTTTAAACACTGCATTTATAGGTGAGCTGTTCTGCACACAAGCTGGACACACTGGTGCGAGGAGAGCTGCCCATTGTGTTTGGTCTCCTGATGTGTAGCATGTTAAGGAACACATGCAGGGGCCATAAGTCTCTTTAATTTCAGAGTTTTCCATTGTACTTTAAAGGACAAACATATTTTATTTCAAGCAAAAAATTGAGCCTGAAGAGGATTTCATTTTTAGATGCTGCTGTGGCAAAAATTAAATGCTGATCTAAGTCTGGACTCTTCAGAGTACATTAAAAAGTACTCACACACTGTGAAGCCATGGAGTTCAACCAAGGAATCAGATCTTTCCCTCCCAGACAAGATTTCTACACTGGTGTCATTTCATTTCATTGATCCACTGCTGTTCTATTTTGTAAAATGCAGATTATAAGGCAAGCAAGGTCCTGGTTCTGAATGTCATATTTTGGATGGGTCTTAATCTCCAACCTTTTTTGCAGGGCTTTCTTTAAGATCCCTTTGGCCATTCTGCCATCAGTAGAAAATTTATACACATATCCAAGGGCAAAGCTTGGTCTTACTGGTTTTTAAAGACTGGGATAACAGTAGGAGTTTGTTTTAAATTCTAGAGCCAGACCGAGAAAGAGCAGTCTTATCATGCTGCTTATGATAGCAAATCTCCACACACACAAAGCTTAGATGAGGGACCAAAATTCTACTCTGTTTCTCAGACTCTCCAACAAAAATAAGGAATGGCAGAGAGCCATGCCCAGAGCCTGGCAGCTCTGCACTACTTTCTGTCATTGGGAGTCTCAAATGGCTCTACCATAACCCTTTAATGCTCTGGAAATACCACCATGTAGAGCTCTGGAATGGCTGCTCTAACTGGGAGAATGGGAAGACAGCAACAGGATAATGGTTAACCAAATAATGGTTAACCAAATATTGGTTAATGCACTACTAATGAAGTCAGGGATGCAAGACAATGGAAATAACCAGTTCTCTCTTTCGGGACTCGCATCTACTCATAGAAAGCAGAAGAATGTGTTGTGCTCACAAGGTTGATGATATGTTGCTTCACAGTCCTCCCATATATCTGTCATGGGGAAGCAGGGAAGCCCATCTTTAACAATTGAAGGCCCAGAGGTCTCTTCCTCTGCTAGCTTAATGCTGACCCATGGCCCAGCAGCCCCTGCTCAGTGTGAATGAACTTGCTGTGAAGGAATCAGTGACTTTGGCTCCAACAGGCAGTGCGAAATTTCTGTGGAATACGGGTAGGTGCTAACACTGGCAGACAGTGCCTGCCCAATGCAATCTGCATGAGGTACCTGTGTCTCATATTCTGTCCAGTACCTGCCCTGGACTCTGTGCCTGGATTCTTCTGGATAGCCCAGGAGGGCACTCTCCATCCCTCAAGGCACAGGATGACCTCACATTCCTGGTTGTCATTGCCCACATTGCCCAGTTTCTCTGTGCACACTCTGCTTTCACTGCCCCTGCAGCAAACTCAGCTTCTGCAGAGCCCAGGTCCCCACACACGTGATGCCAATTTGTCAATGCCACTGGTACCCCACCACCTACTCCCTTCAGGCTCTCTCCATCTTTCCCTGGTGATTTACTGCACCAGAGCATCTCAGGAGGCCCCATGACTCCTTTCCCTGCAATTCTCTTAAGGTCATGGAGTCACAACATCCCAAAAAACAGAGGAGGAGGATTTTCCCTTTGATTGTGAGGCAGTTCCAGCACTGACCCAGCTCACTTGTATCTCACAGCCATCAGGTCTAGGACTGTCCAGGGCCAGTGATGTGGGGAAAGGTACTTAAGGGACAAAAAACTCTTCCTCATCTGCAATGACCCACTTGCAGAGCTTGGCCATTGTAAGGGTTAGGATTGGAAAAGTGCCCCTCAGATGTGCATGATCCAAGCACAGCAGCAGGCTACCAGTTTCTAACTGGTCTCTTCAAAGTGTCCCTGTAACCTTGTTACTGGCCAGGGCCACTGGGGATCTGGTGCTGGGAGAATTGAATGGGGAGTTTCCCTGCCTGACAATAAAATCTATTCCAATTATAATTCCCTGCACATATACTCTCTGAAGGACAGGAAAAAGCTTCTGCTGCTTGAGGTCAGGACTGAAAAATTAGCGGGTGGGCTCTGGGAGCACCTGCTGTAGGAGGTTTTCACAAGAGCAGAGATGGCAGGAAGATTGATGATGACCTTGCAGCACACACCTAGAGGAGGAACCCAAGGATAAACCTGTGGTCTGGGTTTGGAGCTTGCAGAACGTGCAGCAATTCAGCATCACGTCTCCAACCAGCCTCAGTGGTGTACAAAGAGGCAAGAGTCCCCTGGCTCCATGGGAGGAATCATCTCACCAGGATGGACCTCCACAGAGCTCTGCACAACCAAGACCTCTGCAGGGGCAGGAAACAACCCCCAGTGCTGCTTCAGGGGGTCCCAAGGGAACAGAACATTTTTCTATTCTACACACAGAAAGACTTTTAAAATCAGAATTTTTCATTTTCCTTTTAAAATTCTAAAGGAAAATCCAGAGGTTATATTCATATTATGCTCTAAACCACTGCAACCCCCATAAATTTTAGGGTTTTTAAAAAAACCCTTTTACTTTGACAAATTTCTATTTTGGAATATATAGAATGGAGAAAATAGTGGAAATTAAATTAGAGCCCCTCAGTCTTATTTATTCAATTGCAATTAATGTTAAGGAAATTAAAGAACAGGGAAAAACTAATTTTGAAATATAAAAATATTTTAATATTTTTTAGAAAGAGAGATAAAACTACATCCAGTATGATGTAGATTTACATCAAAGTCAGGATATTGTCAGCAGATTGGAAAAAATATTTAAGAAATTTTCTCAATGAAAATGGTTGTAAATTTGCAATTTCTGTTACTACTCAGATATGCATCTGCTTGGCCATATGAATTACTCTTCAGGCAAGGAAAGCAGGCACACACCTTATTAGCAGTTCCCACAGCAGCCCTAGAATTCTTTTTCAGCTGAACAAACCTGCAGCTTCTGCAAACATTTCAAGATATTTTTACAGAAAATGTGTCTAACTATTTATTATCCTAGACCAAAGTAAACAGAAATTCTATATAAATGATCACTACACAGGGAAAAACCCTGAAACATCTACAGTTTTTCTCCTTATGCCATGTATCATTCCCAGACTGGAAGCCAGTTGTGCCGTGCTTTTCTAGTGGTGAGAGCAGGATATTGGGTTTCAGGACTCTTGGGTTAAATTATTGAATCTGCCATTGATTTGCAGTGTGACCTTGGGCAAGTAATTTAAAGGGAAATATGTAATTATTAGTTTCATTTGGCCAGGCTGACTTACTGTCTATGGCTTTAGAGCAATTGCTACTTTCTATTACACTGAATGGGAGAGAGTAGGTCTCCTTTTTGCAGATGCTTTTTCCTGTTCCAAAGGGTTTGAGGGTTTTTAATTTCTCTATTTATGTATGGAATACCCAAACAATCCAACTAAGAAAACAAATAATCTGGATCCTACCAGCAGTCTTGCATGTGCTGCGAGCTGCACTCTTGAGCACTGGATTTAAACAGCATCCCTTTGGTTCCTGTGGTACACAACTGTCTGCGAGCATTGCTGGCAGATCAGTGCTCAGAGGAACACAAAGGAGGAGCAAACCACACAAACACATGACAAGATGGAGAACTTTGCCCTGTGTAACAGTGTAAACAGATATAGCACAAAACAACCCTCAGGGATTTGGGGGTGAGAGGAGTTAAGTGGGAAAGGATTTGTTTGAACAGTTGACTTTGTCCAAAATGAAGGGGTTAAGCAGAAATAATCTTCAGATTTTTAAAAAACAAACTTTCCAATAGTTCTAAATAAAAGTGTTTTCTGAATTAAAAGATTTGACCACATGTGGGTTCAAGCATTTTGTTATTTTACTTAGCACAGTAGCACTGTTTCAAAAATAAGAAAGTTGCCACTTTTTACACCTTCAAGTAGTTTTGTTAAGAACAACATAAGGGTTGAGGGGGTTTCCAACATATTCTCATATTTTCTGACTTGGCTTTAGACTTTTACAGAATATTTCAAGATGGAAATTTTAATTCTGAAAAGTGTTGAGCGGATGACTACTTCATTTTTAAACAACATGGTTAAAAGAAAGTTTAAAGTTAAGGTAGTCCGTAAGTCAGTATTTGTTCTATCTTTTCTGCAGCCTAACGGGACCATGCAAAATACAATATAGTACTTACATGTCCTGCAGGATTATTTATTTTGAAGCTTAGCTGTAGTTTATAAAGTGCTCAGAGATCCTCTGATGAAAATGTAATAACTATGTCATCATCATCATCATTGTTATTATTACGAATATCATTATTTTTATTCCCCTGGTGAAATAAGAAATCAGTTTGTAAAGATTACAACAGCTGCAGGGAATGTGCCTCAATAACTTCTCTGTGTTTTGTACCACTGCCAAGAGAGGTTTGTAAAATGCTGCAGGAGTAACCGTGTTCTGAGCTAGCAGAAGGAGTTTGCTTGGACTGCCAAATGTTTGCTCAATATGACAAATAAAACTAACAAGTACACCGTGCACCATTTTTCTTTCAAGGCATGCATAAGAGTCTTTATGTAAATGCCCTTTTAACTTCAGACAAGCATTTATACTTTTTTAGGGGCATGCAAGGTGTATCATTACAGGTAACGTGTGAGCTGTTAAGGGTGAGATTCTGGCAAATGCCATAATGAAGAGGTCCCATAATTGCAGCACCAGCTCATGGTTCTAGGATCACTAACCCTAAACCTGGGCTGGGGCAGTGACTGAAGCCACGGCTGCCACAATAAATCTGGCTAACCAACAACCTGAGGGGTGCATTTGTCTCACACTAGGGGAGACACAGCTGTCCTTGGCAGGAGAAGGGGTCTTGAGTACTCTTGTAGGAATGAAGAGAGCACATAATTTCCCAGGAAATTTTCCCATAAACTCTTCATGGTTTAAGTGTCACATCCTGAATTTCTCACTCGCAATTAACTGCTACTTGAGTGGACATTTATCTGACAACTTAATCCAGTCACTATTACATGGGAGGAAAAGGCAGCAATGACTGAGGATGTAAAGAAAAAAAGGTGACCAGAAGTGAGGGCAGTAATCTGAATCTCAAAAACCAACCTCGGCTCTGCCACAGACTCACCTTGGTCAAGTTCCTTAATCACAGGGTGCACCAGTGGTCCAAGCATAAATTGGAGCTAAAAGTTCTGCCTGGCATCCCTTCCAAGTGAGGATCAATGCAAGACATTTTGGGAGGAACTCAAATAAACTCTTTTACATGGAGAGAGTTTTGCTCTCCAGGTATCTGAATCAGAGGACAGTCCTGAGAAGAGGCCAGTGGGATTCATTCAGGTGAAGGAATGCTTAAGTGTCAGCAGATGGAATATTCTGATTCTCTTTCTAAATTAGATGTCACAAACAACGGGAAAATTAAATCCACTTCCCAGGATATGTCCCTGCACAGGAAATTCATTGGAGGGGTGTTTCCCTGATAAGAGCTTTCCCTGGGAAGAAACTGAGTCTGCCTTTTGTAAGTGGCTCTGAAAAATAACTCCCAGAATCCAGATCCTGTCAAAATTATGTGAGAACATGAGACATTTTGCTATCAAAATATTTGGCTTCAGAAACTAGCAAATCTTTCTGCCTCAGTATGAAAAGAAGCAGGGCAATGAAGCATTTTCCCAGTGCCACAGACTGATGTGGCAGTGAGCAATCACTTCACTTCCCTCTGTCACCGAGACCTCACAAGCTCTGGCACCTTGCCCTCACTCCCACCACTGCCTCCTGCCAGCTGCTGGAAGATTTGCTGCTCACTGCCCAGTTCACAGATGATTGGTGCAGCATTCACCTCTTATGCCCAAATTTCTCCTGCTAAAATTATGCCCCACTGGCTCCATTAAAAAAAAGAAGTGTTCCTGGGGACATAGCTTATACACCTGAATGTCACCTCCTGGGTTCGGTGGCACTGATGGGACCTGTGATGAGCATGTGGTGATGTGCTGGCATCTCACCTAAGCAGACACACAGGTGTTTATCTGATATTTATTCCTGCAGCTGTTTTCCACCCAGAGATAGCATTACTGGCTGAGCTTACTTGTGTTATGGTCTTCCTTGCATTGCCTCATAAATAATTTACACATGTCAGATTTGTTTTGACACACTAATTTGCTGGTTTAAAACAGGAGGTTTCTTAATTTCTTGCTAGCATTTGAAAGTTTTTCCTCATTAACTGAAAGCCACAGCTATAGTTTCTCCCAATTCCTTCTGTTTGAAATAGCACAGCCAGATGTTTTCTTCTGAAGTTTTGTTTCAAGAAGTTCCAGTGGTCTTTCCATGACAAAATTGTTCCCAGCACCTTGTAATGGGTGAGCTCTGTGGAAGAAAGGAGCAGAGCATTGTGTTTCTCCCCTCTGGGGCCACCACCCTCCCCAGAGCCAGGAAATGGCTCAGGCACCATCTCTGCACTGCCCTGGATACCTCCCTGTGCTGCTGTGGGGCCATAGCAGGCACAGCCTTGTCCCAGGGGCTGGAAGGTGGGAGGGGAGTGAGGCACTGTTTGTGCAGCCCACAAGTGGATGTGCTCTCATCCAGGTGGCACAGGGCAGCAGCAAAACCCCCAGAGCTAAACCCAGGCTTTTGCAAACTAACCCCTCAAACTTCTGTCCCTAAGACCTTTGAAACTCCCAGCTTCAGTTCCCCCAGCTGCTGATACCACTGCTGTTTCCCAGAGGCAGCAGGCAGCTGTGGAGGCTCCCTGAGGCTGCAGCCTGTGCATGAGCCCAGAGAGGCCTGAGGAGGAGCTGGGATGGTGCCCTGCCCATCAGCCCCAGGACAGAGACCACCTCTGCCTGCCCAACATGCTCAGTGCCCTGACTGGTTTTGGGGTGAACAGGGAGGGTCTCCCACCCAGGTCTGCTTCCAATCAGGGAGCTGTGCTGAATGAAAGGCTGCTCACATCAGAGCAGGGTCAGGGGTGGCCAGGGCAGAGTGCATGAGAACTTCCCTCCATCCGGGAAAACACTTTTAATAGAACAAATCTGTCTCCTCACAGCAAGCAGCTAGCCCAGGGCAGAGGGGAGGGAGGCAAAAGCAGAGGCTTCTCCAGCAGCTGTCAGCCCCTGGAGCAGCAGCTATTTCAGCTGCCTTGGAGGAGCCACCCTCCCACGCGACACTCTGTGCTCTCCAGCAGGTTGGAGACGAGGCCAGCCAGCCAGGAGCACAGTCCAGCAGCCCTGCACACTGCTGTGAATGGGGAAACAGGTTTGTGTCACAGTTTTGCCCTCTGCCAGACAAAGGCAGACCGGTACTGGCATCCTCTGTGAAGATATGGCAGGGCTAGGAGCCAGGAGAATTTATGGGATGACAGAGTCCAGGCTCAGATTTGCTCTGATTGGAGTTAAATCCCCAGCCCTATATTAAAAATCATGTGGTCTGCAGAGCAAATCCTGCCTGGCAGGGTGTGAGTGAGATCCAAGCTCTGCTTCCCAGGGTAAATTCCACGAAGCCAGCAGCTGCTCTAGCTCTGGCCCCTCTCTGCTGCCAGCCTGCAGCCAGGCAGAGCAGGGCAGGTGCCAATGGACCATCTCCTGCACAGGGCAGGAGGCTGAATAAAGGCCACAGATTCTCTCTGAAAAGTGAAAACTGGAAGAAAAAGTGTGGCCAACCACAGAGGGTGCTGGTACCTAATTTACTGTCTCTGTCACAATTTTTTCCCTCGCTTTTTGGAAGGTCAGCCTTTGTTGGCTCTGGGACTCAGTCCAGAGGTGGATATTTTCTCTGTAATCAACTGTTCATTCTTAGGCAGTGCTGCTTCTCACACACCAGGCACAAGCTGCCACCTGAGGCTTCGGGGAAAGTAACACTTTTTTGATCCTTCAGAAGATAGGGGAGTATCACAGCCAAGGGGAGTGGAACAAAACAGGACATGAATTTTTCCATGGCCCAATCAAGTGATGCAATTACATTTTCAATTTGTTCCTAATAGAACATTCACCTGGGGTCTCTTGAACCTGTGGGTGTGATTTGCTTGGACCTACCCTGGACAGCGAGTCACTCCAAGCTACTTACATCCCACCAGTGGGGAAGTCCAGCAGCTGGTCCTGGACAAGGGAAATCAAAGGGTAAATGCACTTTTTGTCTCAGCTCCAGTGGCATGTTGGACATGTTGTATCGTCTGGCTATTGAGGGCACCAAGGTGTTGAGATAAAGTAAAGGACTAACACTTAGGTGTGAAATCTGGGTGAGCTCTGGCCATCTCTAAAAGCACTACTAATCCTATTTTAAAAGACTTGTTCTCATCAGCTGAAGCAAAATGATGAAAAACACTCCATCTGAGCCAAACTCCTACTAGACATCCTGCTTTATCTAGGTTTGGGGAATTTTTCATTTTAGATAAACAAATATTTTGTGGCTTCTTATTCACAGCAGCTGGACTTTATCAGCAGGTCACCACAGTGAGAAGATAAGGTGTCTCCTTCACTTGGCGCCCTAGTAGGAGTCTCACAATCCCAGGTTAGCTTATATGGCCATTAAAAAAGCCTCTAAAGTGATTTTGTCTATCGTTTAGAGAGCTCCTGTGCTAACAGAGGAAATGGGACTTTTGTGGCTCTGTCATGGATTAAAGTTCAGCCATACAGATACACCCTTAAAACTGCTTTTATTGTCCTTCTCATAAATTTACAAGGTGGAACCTCATAAATTTGTTGTCACTTGCTCCCGTTCCCACCTTTCTTGCACCACCTTGCAGCATGCAGTCCATCTCCAGCAAAGGACTTCTTGTTCCTATCAAAATGGAAACTTAGGTCAGAGGAGCATTTCAAGAACCCTCAGTGATTTAGGCAAATTGTTTCTGTAAAAAGAAAGAAAATCAAAGTAGAAGGGAAAAGGAAAAATGAGAAGGGGAACAAGGAGAAGGAAAAAAGAAGAAAAATGGAAAAGGAGAGATTTCCCTGTCTGCCCCAACTTTAAGACTTGAAATACATTTGAAATCAAATCATAAGGAAATTTCATCCTCAATTGAAAACATGGGGATTTTTAGAACTGTACTTCTGAGAGACAATATTTCAAGCTAATATAGTGGCTTTTGAAAGCACAAACAAGATGTATATTGTGATGTATATTATGATGGTTATTGATTGATTATATTGCTGGATACTTTTAATGCCGCACAGTTTGAGTTCCCAAAACATTTCAGAAATGTTTCTGCACAGAGCACTTTTTACCCCAGTGAGCTCTGTGTGCGTGACCGGGGATGTGAAATCCCTGTTTCCTGTCGGTGTGGCGGGCAGGGGCAGCGGGCACATCCATCCCCAGCCGTGGTCGCGGTGCCCAGCGCTGGCAGCAGCGGGAGCGGTCCCTGTGCGCTGGGGGGGAGATGAGATGCTGCAGGGATGCGGCCCCGCGCTGCTCCCTGCTGCCAGCAGAGGGGAATCAGCCCGAGAGCAAAACCATGGGCCGTGAAACCAATGGTTCAGCTGTCACAGCCCTTTTAGCATGCAAGGTTTTTCCTAAGGTAAGATAAAACACAGTTGGGCTAAGGTTTCCTGGTGGTTTCTCTCCTTCTTTTTCTTTTTTTCGCAGCACACCTTCCAAAAATCAGCACTCTATGCTCAGGTGTTAAACTGAGGGTATCAGGAAACAAGTTCCTTCTTGTAGAAGAAATAGTGATTTTGCACTAAAAAATTTAAATGTAACTCAAGAGCCTTTGGACGAGGATAGGAAATTACTGAATCCTCCCTACTCTCTCACACCTCAGGAAAAAAAAAAAAAAGGAAAAAAGAAACTGCTATTGTACTGGAGAAATTTGGGACAGACTTTTTGAGGGTTTATAGTCTTCTGACCAAAAATAGTACATCTCCTAAGAAAGCATGTGCTTTCCTCAGAATATCAGTGCTGGCAAATGCCAAAACTCTGTTCCTTTTCTCATCAAGCAGGCAGAGGGGCACAACCCAGCACCAGAAGGCAGGCGGCAGGCAGGGAGCTGGGCAGAGCCCAGCCCCAGGGCAGGGGAGCTGCCATGGGGGCCAGCTGCAGGCTGCCTGACTGAGAGCATCCCTATGAACAGCCTCTGGCCTTGCTGCTCTCTGCAGCCTTGAGAACGTGGGCGAGCAAGACTTGGCCTGCTGTGGGCCCTCTGGGATCACAAAAGTGTGTGGGACAAAGAAAACTGCAGCCTTATTGATACCACTTCTGCTGGCTAAAACACCATCTGCATTCTCTGCACATGTGTATAGACAGTCCCTCCATAGCTGTGCTCCTCTGTGGAAAACACTGTTCCTAGGAAAAGTTCATCTTGACTGTTGTCTGTCAAAATACTTCCTCACTCCATTAATTACAACTAGAAGCATGTTTACATAGCAGCTAGCATTTCAAAATGTTTTACCCATTAATACATACCCTAATTATTCACAGAAAATTATTTCTTTACCCAAAATTAGCCCTTTTTGTTTCCTTGACCTGCTTCCAATCAGATCATGATTACAGCTCACTTAATGAATGCTCTGCACAGGCACACTCCATCCTGTGGCTGGCTGGTAATTGTGTGAGTTTCACAGCTTTCCAAAATCAAAGCACTTTTGACAGGACAAATAAATCACTGGTATATCTCTGTTATGTCGTCATAATTTTTTTTTTAAAGGCAGATGATTTGAAATTGAAAACTGACTTTCCATAACTATAATGTAATCTTCAGGTGTTAAATAATAAATAAACATTTCTTGGCCAGTTTTCCTCACTCTATAACCTTGTTTTTTCCCTCAATGGCCTAATACTGTTTCAACCACAAATACACACACTTTATATATACTTAGAGTTGCCACAGGATGAATGAAGCAGCACAAAGCTCATCGTGGGGTAAAGGCCATACTGGTGTCTGTTCACTTGCTGAAGTGAAAGGCAACGTGTTTAACACCAAGCAGCCCTGAAAATGCTGCAGTCAAAGGGCAAGAGCATTTGGTGAAGGAGAGCACTGCTGCCAGCTTAGGCTGAAATTTGCCTCACATCATGAATGCTTCAAGCCCAACAGGAGCAGCAGAAAGATGCGTGTGCAGCCACTCTACTTACAAATCCCCACAGCTGCCAGCTCTCAAAGTCCACTGTGCACATGAGGATGCTGCTGCCAGTGAAGGGAGAGGGAAGTAAAAGAGCCATCATCCCTCAAAACCCTGTCATACAAGGAGAAGGGGCAATGAAGGTGTCACACTGTACCTGGAGGGAATCCAAGCCGGCCACCTCCTACATGAAGTTGGAGAGGACCAGGCTTGCTCCACCGAGAGCAGCTCTCGAGGGACAGCAGGCACAGGACAAAGCACATTGTTTAGCTGTTTGACTGGCCTTGCACCATCTATTTTTCTGTCCCTGACACACAAAGGCACAGGCAGGCTGTGGAACAGAGCCCCACCAAGGCTGGTGGGAGCTGCCCGGGGCGGAGAGGGGAGCAGCCCCTGGGCACATCTCCAGCCACCGGGGCACAAGGGGACGAGGCGGCCGCGGCGTGCGCGCCCGTGCCCGGCCCTCCGGAAGAGAAGGAAACCAGCAGAGACAGGCAGCTAAGGGACAGGCAGGAGACAGGAACAGGGTCAGCACAAATGCAGGAACCCCGGTCTGAGCTGCAGACAAAGGTAATTCGACAAGCAGCTCTAAACTCCCGAGCGAGCAAGGGTTTTATTGGGAGAGCTCCCAGCGGGAAGTGAGCAGAGGCTCCAGGTCTGGCACCACTCAGGCCATCAAGGCTGGGTGTTGTCCAGACTTGCAGAGGGAGATCCCAAGCTCAGGGTGGCCAGGTGGAGCCAAGCCTTGGGAAAACGGCGACACCGTCATCGGGATGTCTGGTGCGCCCCAAAGTGATTTAGATGCTTGTCAGCGGGAAAAAATAGACTTTCCTTGAACTGGGCAAGCACGCCTTTCATCTGGACACTGGCTGCTAAAAACAGGCAGCTTTTGGAGCAGTAAGGGTTGGATTTACTGTAAAGCTGTCCCCTCCCTGCTCCCCATAAAGGCAAAGCCCCACAGCTGTACAGGACCAGCATCTATGGTGCCAGAGCAGCTGCACAGCTGTGCGGCCCCCGGGGCTGCGCCAGACAGCGCTGGGATTAAACCCCCACTCTCCCACCTAGGATTAAGCCCACCATTTATCAGTGGTTAATTAACAGATTACTGGGAGGCTGAGAGTCTTTTTAGATAGATTGCACGCTGGCCTGTTTGGCCTACAAACAGAAAGCCATTGGATTCACTCTGGATGCAGTGCTATTCCACAGGGCGGTGGGAAGTGCACATAATCACCGAAACTTGACAATTGCACCATTTTTCACAGATTTTTCCCACCAGAAAACGTTATATGAGCTTTAAAGGTCTTGTCCCTTGAAAGGCTTAGAGCAGAACAGACACAAAACTGTTGATATGGAGGTTTTACTGGAAACATGGTTTGCAATTAATTGAAATTTTTCATGAAAACTGTTTACTTTCTTTGGAAAAGTCTGGCTTTCCGTCAAAAGTGAATGGAAACTTTTTCCCTCTTTCTTTTTTTTTTTACCCTCCCGAACAGAAAAGATTATTTGCATATGTTCTGGTATTCCAGTGCCTCCTGGGAGATGGAGTTGAACATCTCTGGAGGAGAGGTGGCTGAGGAGCAGCACAGCAGGCATTGTCCTGGTGGGAGGTCACTGAGGAGGTCAACAGAAAGGCTCCTGGAACACCAGCTTGACTCTGGGTGACATCAGAAAAAGGAATCAGCTGGGATACAGCCTAATATGGTGTTTCAAAATTTTCTCTGTAAAGGGGAGGAAAAATGGCCAAAGTATCTATGAAAAATAATAGTGAGCCACATCTTCCCATGATTTTCTTAATGTGGACCAAAAATTTCTGTCACTGGAAAATAATTATAGCAAGTGAGATGCCTTCTCCTTTGCTTGCTTTGTCCAGTCTGTCCACCTGAGGAGCTGGAGGGACAGAGCCAAGTAGGCCACCCAGAAACCTGGTGTTCCAGCACTTCTGTACCTCCAGGCACATTTACCCAGTTTTCAATTTGCACCCTGCACAAAGAAGAACAGGCCAGCCTGGAAGCAGATATGCTTCAAACACCATAGGCAAACAAGATCTGGACCCCATTCAAAGCCAAGAGGAGAAGCTGCCCTGATTTTGGCAGCACTGGCACTCAGCTCAGAACGAGCACAGACTACAGAGAAGCTGCAAAGAGTCACAGGCAAGTTCTACCCCGAATTCTGACCCAGGGATGAGAGCTATCCAGCTTTGTAAAGGATCAATCTCCTTCTTACTTCTGTGGTGTGACATCTTACAGGGCCCCACGAGGACATGGCTGTAAAATATAAGCCATAGCTCCCTGGGTGAAAGGGAGCTGCAAACATTCAATTTCTCACAGCAGAAGGGATGTGAGGGGCATCCCCAGGCAGCCTGAAGCCCTGGCAGTGATGCCTGAGCACCCCAAGGTGGGTAGGAGCCACAGGGTGGGTCTGCAGCTGGCTCAGCCTGTCCCTGCAGCCTACTCCCTTCAGGAAAGGCTGCCATGAAGAAGGTTGCCCTTTGAGAAAGGGGAAAACTTCTGCACTGGTCTCTGAGGAAGAAACCTGGCCCAGGACAGGATTACTCCACATCTGAAATCATATTTTCATTAAAGTGGGAACAAGATCCTCTCTAAACTCCAGTCTGCCCTTATCTCTCTCCTTCTCCCCCTCTCTTTTTAATTCTCTTTTTTGATCCCACATTCCTATTTTCTGAAATTTTGCCCACTGCAAAGCCACACAGCAAACACAGGAGGCTCCAAGGCAGACTTGGTTTCATGCTCAAGAGTGGTCCTGTGTTCTCTCTGGGCCAGCTGTCATTGCTGCAGGTCAGTGCAGCTGAATCCAGCTCCTGGTGCCAGTGGGCTTAGAGCACCCTTTGCTCCCTCCAGCACCCTCCAGCCACCCTGGCTGTGCACAGGGACACATCCTTGCAGCTCCAAGGATTTGCTTTACAACTACAGCCCAGGACTCCCAAGGACATACTGTTGCTACCAAAAGACTAGAGCTGTGAGCTGAAGAAGTCAGCATTTGGAGATTTACCTGCACACCAAGGAGCACACTCAGCCTTGAGGCAGGCAGGGAGCAGGGAACAGTGGGAGAGTCACAGGGAACCAACAGGCTCATTCCACAGACACACAGAGACCTCTCCCTGCCCCCAGGAGACAGCACCAACATCTTACAGAGCAAAGGTTCAGGTAACAAAGGTGACTTGAAGTAGCTGAGTATGACTGTCAGTCTGGAAGCCCTTCAGGAGCCGGCTATACAACAATTTTAGTCATTCCTCATGCAGGCAGAACTTGTGTGTAGAATTTCATAAAATAGGTTGGATCCTCTTCTACAGAAAAAAAAATGTATATTTGGAGTCCACAAACTGCTATGCAAACTCACGGTAATTCTGTTTCAACAGTCATTTAGGGAAGAGCACTACAAAAGACACTGAGTAAATTAGAAGAACTGCAGTTAACTCCTTTTTATAGAAGCCATTTGGACTTTTGGTTCACATTTTCAAAATCCTATTAGTAATTTTATGACACTGTATTTTTATAATTTCAAAATTATGAAGTGTTGCACAAAGTCACTGCAGAAATGCTCTATTTCATCCTCCAAAATTCTTACTTCTCTGTTTCATGACTTCACGAGATTGATCTGCTCTTCTCCAGACACAAATTGTGTGTTTTAATGGATGGAACTCACTGCATCCCCATTTCTCCTGCACTGGCTTCCCTCAGGTGATGTTGATAATGCACCCAGAGATTTCCCTGAGAAGCTCTCCCTGCATTTGGCACCGTGCTAGCTAAACTTGAGCAGCACTGGAGTTTGGTGTTAACAGGCAACCCAGCATGAAACATGACTGTTGACAAAAAAACCAAACTGTTTATTTTGTACAGTCAAATTTTGGAAATTCTGTCCTGGTTTCCCCTGCCTATTCCCTAAAAAGAACAAAAAGGAGGGTGGAGGTAGAGCCAGGGGGAAGAATGCATCAGCTACGGCGTAAACAGTTTGGAAGCCAAACATAATTGGCTGGTGACTGCATATTGTGATTCACAGAGGGAAGGCTTTTTTTAAACTCCAGGAGCCACGGAGCAAGGACAGCCATGCAGTCATCTTCCTGTGCAGAACAAAGGCTGCAGCCAGCGAGGTGCAGCACGGTGCTGGGACAATGGGGACACAGAGCATTACCTCAGGCCGCAGTGTGCCACCCGTGACTGGCCTGATGTTTCTACAGCCAGGCAATTCCTTTTGGTATCAGGGTTTGGTGATTCAAGCCCTGTTCCTCTCAGGGGCTCTGAGTGCTACACATCATTCCTATTTGGGGATCATACCTTATCTAAGTCCATTATTGCCTCTGCCTAATATAAACAGCATCTCACTCCCTACAAGGTCTGTGCATTCAAAGTTTTCTTAAACCAAGGAAACTTGGAATAAATACCTCATTGTCTTGAGGATTTTATCACAGTGGTATGAAAGAAAACCAGTGTGTAACTACTTTCCAGCACTAAAGTTCTTTTAGTCTCAGGAAGGATAGTTTTGATTTGAAAATTCATTGCACTCACAGCCAGGACTTCACACTTGACCAGAGTAGCTGATATACTGAGAAGACTCTGATCTGGCATGCAGTCTGCAAACAGTCTGTCTGACATGAAAGGAAGAGAGAGGAACTTCACCCACGTTTTTAACTATATTTTTAACTTAGAAAGATCTAAAAGTTTAAAAGTTTGTCTTTTAAAACAGGAAAAAAAAAAAGAAGATTAAACCAGTAAGTCTCACAAACTTGTCTCCAAACTTCCACAATGCTGCTGTCAGGGGAAATTAATTCTGTTCTTGAAAAAGTGAAACACTAGGTTATGAATGAGAAATTGCTCTTTGCAAGAAGCTCTCTGTTTCTTTCTTTTGTAAAAAGTCTTTCAAAATTGACTGAATCTGAACAGAATACTCAATTTCATTCAAAACTTTCGTCTTTCTCATTTTACTTTGTGGCTTGCAATTTTGGAAGTGATGACATTCTCAGAGCTGTAGTAGTGGAGAACTGCAGAATTTCCCTTGTCTCTGGCAGCACACATTATTGTGCTAAATCCCAGATAAGCCCACCACCCGCTTCTCTGTGCTGCCAAGGGGCAGGATACCGGGCAAGGTGGGCTTTTATCTCCCACCCACATCCCTCCCCCTCTGCCTTGCTGACAGCCAAATCCAGATTTCCATCCCTGCCCAGGAGTGTGGGCAGGTATGGGTTCACTGTCAGCCAGGAACCCCTGAGCTCCTGCACGATGGAACATGTGGGACATCCAGGCCATCCCAGGCTTCAGCTCCTTCCCACACTGACAATTTGGTCTCCTGGCCCAAACTCTGTTCAAGGGGACAGAGCTGATGAGGGCATTAAGCACCATTAAGCTCTGGCATTACTTAGGAGAGTTTCTGAGCAGCCCTAACCTTGAGAACACAGCAGGGACTGTGCTGGTCGGCACAATCTCTTGGGCTACAAACCAAGAAACCTCTGCTGACTGCTGAGTGGAGCACATGGCACATTAGGTCTCTAGGTGACAGACTCCCAGGCTCTTACCTGAAGACCATTCTACTCCAAATTGCCCAGGCCAGAAGCTCACCCTGATTCAGACCCCAAGTCATCTTCTGGAGACAGAACCAAAGGATTCCTGAGGAGCTTGCCCATCAGCAGTGCTAGGATATGTGCCAGCCATAACTAACATTTTACATATTTCAAATTTTGCCATGGCCTGCCTGCCTCCAGCAAGAGCAGCGTCTCAATCTCCACTTTACCCCTGGGGCAAAGTGCAAATACCCAAACACCCTCAACTGTGTCTGGGCTGGGAGCAGTAAAATCCCACCCAAGCGGGATCCATCTGTCAGGTTTCCAGCCCCAGCAGGAATGCTGGCTGGCCAGACTGGGCTGCAGCTGAAAGATGTATCTGAGCAGCGGGGACAAACATGAGCAGCCCCCGAGCAGGCGGAAGCGGCGGCGGAAAGGCTCAGGATTGCTGGGCCTGCTGAGGATGGACTGGTGACACGAAACAACAAACAGCGTGTCTGTGAGCTTGGCATAACAACCCAGGCACATGTGAAGGAAGAATCGCTCTAAACACAAGAATAGGCCCAGATGAGTTGGTTTCAATGGTTTATTGTAAGAAAGCTCCTTAGATTACGCAGATTAAAATCTTCGTGGAAACACTTCTGGAGACTGTGTGTTGCTCAGCTTCCTGCACAAGGCACTGTTTGGTCATGACTACATGGAATAGCAAACTTAGAACAGGGGATTTGTTAGTTTATTATTATTACAAGAATAAAGAGCTCATGTATCTCTATATTGGTTTCCTCTTCCACTGGAGGAAAGTAAACCTCTGCCTCAGAGTAACCCACAAGTGAAGGGAAAGACAGAGTAAAGAAAGGAGTAGGCATTGAGTGGAGCTTTTCCCCTCAGCCCCTCCAAAAGCTTTTCCCCCCCAGCCCAGGACTATCAGTAGTAGGGAGTAGGGGAACAGCCAGGCTGGAGTAGGGGAACAGCCAGGCTGCAGTTTTTCCTGGCTCTGGGCTCCACAATAAAACTGAATAACCTGAATTATTCAGCTGTGGGATCAGGCAAGGAGTTAAGACTTCATGTGCCAGCCTGGTCATTAGTACAGTTCCTTCACCCCAGCAGTGCAGAAGCCAGAAGATGAATGGCAGGTGCTGAGGTTGCATGGGATGGCAGAAGTTCCCAGTGTGTGCTTGAAGCCCTTCTATGACGCCCCTGAGATGCTCCTGGGGAAGAGGAGCTCTGCTAACTGTGGCCTGCTTGGTGAAAAAGCTCTAATATTTTGTGGCTACAATGTACCCAGTGAGTGTAATTATGCTGAATTCCACTGCTGCTTTCACCTCAAGCAAGATTTCAGATTGAGCAATGAACACAAGTAAGAACCCAGTGCCTCATACTCAATGCACTCCCTGCCCTGATCCTCCCTCCATGGGCCACTGGGACACAAGGGCACGTCCTCCCACTGCAGCTGGGACAGGGAGCAGGAAACCATCCTCTGGAGAAGCTTCTCTCTCCTCAGTGGCTGTAGAAGCAGCCGAGAGCCACCAGTTCACACAAGATGTTTAGATTTTAGAGGGCCAAGGTCAGACATGGAGCATGCTGGGTATGCTGGCCTGTGACCACTGCTCTTCTTGCATGGAGCGTCCACAGCTGAACTGTGCTAAACTGAGCTGAGAGGCCACACAGAGCTGAGTGAAGGGTCAGCTGCTGAGCAACTGGGAAATCACGGGCAGGGAAACAAGACTGGAGGAGTGGCAGACTTGGACCAAAACAAAAAGCAAAAAATGTGATGAATAGCGAGGGGAAATATTTTTTTCTAAATATTAAATCCAGAGTTTCCTTTTGCTTTTATGTTCTTTAACTCTGCGAATATGGCTTTTTATCGTGCCTCTTTCTAAATGAAAAATCTCCTTTCAAAGTGAAAAGCCAGAAACCTTCAGTTTGCAGCTATCCAGGGGAAAAGGTCTGGTGCATTAAAATCCCACTCTGTTGTTTGTCTTCCAAACTGCTTATCAAATTCTGCTTGACTTTAGAAATCAGGCCAGCCATGATGAAACTTCCTAATTTATTTATCTTTGCCACCCTACCATGTTCCCCATTTATCTCATCCTTTTGTCCTGCTTTTCAGAAATGCAGCTCCATGGGGCTGCAATTCACACTCCCCAGGTATCCCCCAGCAAGTTGAGGGCTCAGCCTCAACAAAGCCTTTAGGTACTCCCTGGTCCAGATGCTCTCTAATAACACAATTATTTTGCAAAGTGCTGCTGGCAGCAGGAGTTGGCTTCAGTTATATAACTTTTAAAATTAGCAGCCCCACAACCTTGAACCCAAAAATGGTTATTTACTCCTTCATGTCCTTCTGAGGCAGCATTATTCCCCCACTGAATGGACATGTAAAACTACTATCTTGGGATGAAGTGTTCATTTGAGGAAATACAATAAACAATTATCTAAAGTACCAAAACTGCAAATAAAACACCAAACTCACTGCCTATCAGGCAAAACTCATTTTTCAATGTTTTTGCCCCCAGCTTTACCAGGGACAATGGGGATAAAACTGTCTTTAAAGACATGATTTCAGAAAATGACATGTCTATCAAAGCTGTCATTTGAGGCTTGGTGTTTAAGTATTCAAGCTCTTGCATGCAATCAGATGGGACATGAAGGGTTTGGAGGGTGCTAATGACAGCTGTGATGGCATCACCCAGCCCTGCAGGAGACAGGGCTCTGCATGCACGTGGTGGTGGCCAGCCCTGTCACCTTCGTGCCATGATGGCCATTGGCTTCTTCTTGGGCAATTTGGACACAGGGACACAGGGACAGCAAGACATCCAGCCAGGTTCTGTAGGAATTACAAGGAGCCCTGCAATGTGAGGGTAATTCTTCTCATCAAGCAGCAATTATGTTTTCTTTCAAGCCCCTTCTTCCAGAAGAATAAGAACAACTTAAAGGCTGAATATTTGTACACATGAGCTGATACTGCAAACTTCCAACTAAAGCCTTTTTGTCACAGCAGATGTCGTTCCAGATGCATCACCTACCAGAAGACCAAAACACTGGTGAAATACTACATTTAAAAATACTAATAATTATGTTTTAATTTTGCCAGAGAGACAACCACTTTTGAGTGGTTTCCAGGAGCTGCATGGCTTATGGAGTCACTGGAAACAGGCAGAAAATGATAACATTATTATGGTTAGTGATTTACGTTGGGAGGGGGATGAGCAATTGATTTTTATTATGTTTATCAACATCTTTGGTCACAATGTAATTTTGAATTTTTTTTTTGTGACCCAGGAAATTGAAAAGCCATTTGTGGCAGCATGTGTAAGTAACATAAGTAATTATGTGTTTATGTAACTACATTATTATATCCTAGCATGTTACTTATATATTCTTGTTATTGTCTTATTAGTCCAGTTTGAGTTTCCAATAGCACCTATGTTGCAGTTTTTAAGATGTTTGCTTTGGAAGGACCTATGAGACACAAAAACATATGGATCACTTTATCATGTATAGAAAGCATACGGTAAAAAGTTGACTTTCCTTACTACATAAGCACGGATCTAGATATGCACTCAGTGTTGAGACCTGGTCCTTCACGTGTTTATGACACTGAGAGCTGCTTTGTGTTAGTGTGGATGTACATTCACTCTCCTGGACACACAACTCAACTCTCCACTGAATATTCTTTCTGGCAAATGCTGTGAGACCCAGGATAAGTGAAACCAGGGCTTGTTGCTGGTGAAATAAATCTGCTTCCAGCCAGCTAGTTCCCCACCATCTCTCTACTTCTCATGCCTCCTCCACCCCGCAGTTCTCCACTGTGGTGACAAAAAACCTTCTTGGAAGACTCCTGTTATTCACTAATGGAAAGGCTCCAGCTCTGTGGGTAGGATTTAGGTAGCTCTAGCAAGTGTCTTCTCACATGGAAAGGACGTGTGACACTGTGGGTGCACAGCTGGGGTAAATGCAAGCTCTGCATGGGTGAGTGCAGCTGGTGTGGGTGAGGATTGCTTCTCTCATGGCCAGGGCACCTCGCTGCAATGGAGAGCTGGTGGAGTCATGCCTAGTGCACAAAACAGATAGTCTGACTGTAAGCAAAATGTATGAACTTTGTCATCATTCCCTCTAGTGGTTAAATCCACATAATGCTGAAAAAGTTTAAGCATTAACTTTCATCTCTGCTCTTAAACAAGGCAGACTCACACTTTCTGCACTGTATGTCATGGTCCCAGTCCCAGTGATAGTTCAAGTAGTGTCATTTACAGGAACGCACTGTCCTAAGAAATCTCTTCAGTACTTTTAGATTCCTGATAATATTCAGGAATTGAATGCCATACATTGCATTACAACACCCAGCCTTTGTGACAGCCTAGAAAGATTCCTCCTGGGATGCTTCCAGGGTGATGTGGGATTTTGCAGAGAAGGCAAAAAGCCCAGCAAGTGAGAGTTTATTTGGTGCTGAGCACACCTCCATAGCAGAAGAGAGCAGCAGCATTTCTGGACACCAGCAGCTCAAGGAAAGGCTGCTGAGGCTGTGTGGCAAAGCACTGTGCTGGTCATCCCCCTTTCTGCTGCAAATGCTTTCACCAGCCAAACCCACTGCACCAAAGACTGTGTTTGAAGGGCTGCAGCTGCCTCAATTTCCCAGCACACTCAGGTGGGGGTGACAACAGCACATGTCACCTCCACTGAGAGCACCTGGCACTGGTGACTGCTGGCAGGGAGGCACCCCAGCTGGGGGGCTCCATGTAGGCAAAGCAGCCAGCATGGAGAGATGCTGAGCCCTGAATTTGTCCCTGAAGGCACAGTGGCAACTTCCTGCTGAGCTGCTGACATTACCCTTCCCATGGCTCTTTCACCCACAACAAAAAAACAAGTTGCTGTTGAGTATTATTATGTTTGGATGTTTTCAAACACAGCATGTTGGCAAGTTCCCATAAATTTGAAATTTTGAGAGTTGGGCATCTTTACCTTATCCTAGCAACATCTAGGAGAAACAAAATTTGTAGGTACTACACACTTAATGGAACCAAATTTTAATTACTTCCATCTTATAAACTATTCATGTTTATAAAATCATGTTCTCGGGAAGAACATGCTTTGCCTGTAGGAATGGTGCTGAATTTGCAGAGAATGTGCTATATTTCTCTAGAGGGCTCAGATCATAATTTTAGGTACAAAGTAAAACTCTCTCTCTCCATGTGGAGCCCCAGCCAAGATCTCTGTGACACTCCTATTACCAATGGTTCATAATGATGGTTTCAGCCCTACCAACACCATGGGCCACCAGTAGTGTCTGTACATCACAGGTATTTACCTTGTGCCCAACAGAATATGTCTAATAAAACCCCACAGCTATATTTAGAAATCAAATTAACTCTGCATAGACTCCAGTCAAGTAGTGAGGACAATATCATGCTGAGTGGGCACCCCATCAACACAAACCAGTGGTCCCTGATGGGATTTGTTCTGTTGGTAAAGCCAGGCTTCATTTTCACCCCATCAGATTTGGCTGATTTGGGGAGAAAGTTTTCATTCCTGACAGAGCCTTTCTGGTCACAGTATATCTTCTCAGAGCGCTTCAGTGTGCAGCTCTGCTTCCTCCTTTAAGCACAATGTAAATTTCTTTTTGGAGAGCTTTAAAAGCAAGATAAAGTGAGCTTACTGTCAGACCCTTTGCAGCCCCGGGGAATTGCGTGGGACAATTTCTCCTGTGCAATTTCTAGAAACACCAGAGGCTGTGACCTCAGAAGAATCGTCTTCTTTCCTTACTTTGGTTGCCTTTATTGAAACAAAATTAAAAGCTTTAACCCCCTGAGAATTCAGTGATTTCACACGGTTTGGCCCACTCTGATTTATACCTTTGCTAATGCAATAAACATTTTTCCTGCTGTATGACTCTTTTGGCTTGATTTTCATCTCCCACTTAGCTGTCCTAGAGTAACCAGCAATGAAAAATGCTTTGATAATTGGCCCCAAATTCCCCTCTCCCTCTTTCCTCAAGGGCAGATTTGTTCTGTTTGGTAAAATGGGAAAGACACGATCTACAATTGGACTTGTACCACCTTCTTGTGTCATTTGAACTAATTCTGAGAAGGCTTTGCACAAAATCAGTAAATAACAGACTTTTAGTTCACTTGTTGTTCTAGTAGATAATGAAATATGTTTTTGAACATGATGAGAATCCACCTGATAAAAAATATTTTCATTTCGTTTTTTATGAAATTAAATTTAAAAATAAATAAAATACGTTGAAATTGACCCTAAATCAATTTTGTTTAATTATGCACAGGCTTTTTTAGAGGATTTATTTTAAAGCAAACTAAATTAAACATTTACATAGAATACTATTGAAGGAACTAAAATATTTTTCTCAGAAAATGCCAAAAAGAGATGTTTTCCATTTTTTTATGAAGAGAGGGACTTGGGCAAAGGAAGTTTGTAAATCTGATACCAATTTATATGTTTCAGTCACTCCAAGCCAGTGAAAAAATGCAACTGTTTGAAAAGTTCACATGGGTCTATTTACACATCCATTCTGGTGACAATTTTACCCCCCATCTTGGGCTTCTGTTATTGAAGAGATCTTAGCCATGACAGAAGAAACAATGACCCTGAAGTTCACCACAAAGACCCACAGTCTTTGCTAGTCTGAAATCTCCCCCCATTCATAATTTATCTTACCCTCAAGTCCCCTAATTTGTAAACTGCAAAAACAAAGACGGTGCCCAAGAACTGTGCAAGAGATTCCAGCTCTCCGGCATGCAGGAGTTCACAGAGTCCCCTGAGATAGCCCGTGAACTCAGCAGCACAAGTTTAATGTTGCCCAATAGCTTTTACTACTTACTTTCATGATCTTTTTTCAATGGCAATATAATAAATAATGTCAGTTTGGGATTTTTTCCTCCCCTTTCTTTTTTTTTTTTTTTTTTTTTTTTTTTTTTTTGTTGCAACAGACATAGAGAAAATCCCTGATAAGCATCTGTTGTGGAGAAAAAAATTAAGTACACTATGGATACACAGAACACATATTAGTTTCCCAAATCTTCTTAATGATGGGCTATAAATATGGTTTTGGCCAGCCTGAAGGCATATTACCCTTGGCCGTGAGCGTGTCAGCTTCCATTAACAGAGCTGGATCCGTATTTTTAATGGACAAGTAACGTAAAAGTAGCCACAAAACAAGAGCTCTTTTCCTGTGCACTGAACATAAGCTCCACCATATTTCACAAGGGTGGTGTATTACTGAAGAGCCACCTGTCTGACAGGGGTATAAAGCAGATGTCTTAATTGCTCTGAGGATCTTGGGGCATTATCTTGTGAGTGCTGCAGGAACAGGACATTCTACACTAAGTGTAACTCAATATGTTAAATGTCTGTACTCTGCCTCCTTAAAGTCTCCATTATGGCTTGGTTAGATCCATATCCTGTGCTTCCAAAGACTGACTGCCAAATATACATTTATCCAGCTGCTATGCTCCTCACCAGAAGTGTGGAGCACACATTGCTGCACCACAGTGAATAACCTCTAACCCATCACAAAGTGCTGCTATGAAGCTTATGTAGGTAAAACTCTTTAGGGTAATCAGAAGAAATGTACAGAGCAGGAATTATCTGCAATAGTCAGAGTTAATTTTACCATTAAATATTTGACCACAGCTGGATTAAGCAGTTGGACTGACTCTAGAAAAAGGGGAACTCCAGAAAAGTATTGTAAACATTTTGTTCCAACAACAGCATTTCTTCAAATTCCCAGCTCCCAAGCAAGCCTAAGCTAGCTAAACTTAATAGCCCAAAATGCAGATGCTGCTAATTCTTGAACCAAAGATGAACTACAGCGAGCAGCGCTGGAATTGCACAGTGTTGAAGGTGGAAGAGGAATGAAACGTGGAGGGGAGGAATAAAGTCCAAGCAGCAAGGCAGCACTGGAAATTAATGGATACCCCACAGCAATAAGAGCAAGAGCAAATAAAGAAAATCAGCTCTTCAAAGGAAACAGAGACAGAAACAAGAAACAAATTAAATATGTTAAATAAGTTGTTCCCTTGACAAGACTGGGTTTGGATTTCAGTTTGGCAAAAAATGTACCTGAAGTACAGGGCATACGCCTTCAAGTCCCGCTAATTTCAGTAGGACTATGCTTCCATTTCAATGTAGTAGCTAATTATTCCTCTGCTGAGACAAAGGCACAATGCACAGTCCTTGTCCATGGCAAACTCTTGCTATCTGTCACAAATTTGGTATCAGGCAAACAAGCCCAGTTAGAGCAAAGATTCAGCATTGAACTTTACAGAAAGTTTGGATGGTAAGAATCCAGGTTGATAGTTTATTAATAAACTTTGTAACTTTCAAACAATATTTACCAAATACTGGTTAATTAAAAGTCCTATGACCACAGAATAGGTAATTATGTGATGCTTTGGGGCAGGGGAAGAAGAAAGCGAGTTTGGGTTAGCCAATCCCACCTAGTGACCTTAGCTGGAGACACCTTCCTTGCCTGCAGGGCCTGGATTAAACTGATCCGAGCAAGGGCCCAAGTTCCCTTTTCCCACACTGAAGGGGAATCTGAAATATGTCAACAATATCCGAGGAAAATAGGGGAACAGAAATGAGGAGAGCTGTCAGTCTGGAAGGGCTGCCTGCAGGGCTGGGGCAGAAAGCACCAGGGGTTGCTGATGTGACCAGCCCAGCACTGAGCCTGGGCTGCTCCATCCCTTCTCAGGCAATTCCTCTCCAAAGGACACCCCAGAATGATTTCCACAAAACCCATCCAACTCCAGCTCAGTGTCAATGTGCTGGTATCCACAGGAAAGTACTTGTAAACAGAGCTAAGTTATGAAACAGCATCAGAGACAAATGTAGCTTTGTTTGTCCACATATTTACTGGGAGAGAGTGGCAACTTTTACTAGGGTAGTTATAATTTCAGACAAATTTCTCCTCAGAAGCAGGATGTGGTAATAACAGGCAAGGGCTGTTTGATATGGGTTCATGTGCCATATGCAGAGTTCCTTGAAAAAGAAGTTCAAAATTGCTGTTGCTGCTGGCAGAGCGTGAAGCAGAAAGCCAAGCCCCACTGTGAAATACCAGGCTGAAGTGCCAGGGCTGGGAAGAATTTTATCAAACTCCAGAATCCTGTTTTCCCCTTTGGTGGCAGACTCAAATAACAGGCTGTGTCTGTCTCGACTGAGAGACAGAAGTGGAGGAATGCATTTTCCAGGGCTTTGGAGAAAAAGTATTTTCATGCCCACATCCAGGTACAAGCCCTAGTAACGAGTTTTGTGGGCAATTAAAGTGTGAGGAGGGAGAGAAAGGCAGTGAACAAATTGTCTGTGGGTGTTTGAATATAAAGCAGTGCCTTGGGCAGGAGGTAAATCACATCCAGGGTAAGGAGTCTCATTGTTCTCCTGCAAGTGCAGCCCATGCCTGCAGTGGCCATGAGGGTGTGCAGACCCAGGGCAGAGGTGTGAATGCTGGAGGCAGCCAAGAGCCTGCCCTGTCCCCAGGGCTTTGACTGGCATGGGGACAAGCACTTAGAAGAAACCGACTCCCTCACACCCTCAAAGTTCTGAATGGGTTGAAAGGCAGCAGGAAATCCTGCCCAATTCCTATGCTGGAAGGCTCTCAGGAAGGGAGAGGTGATGGGGCATGCCATGGCCACAGCAAAAGCAGAGGAGCACTGTGGGCAGATACCAAGGACCAGCCAGGAAAAAGCTGCCCACATTTGGAAACCATGCAGGCACCAGAGTGATGGACACCCCAGAGGAGTGTGAGATGTACAGATGTGCTGTGGTTGTTGAAAGGTCCTAATGCAATTACATAGCAGGCAATGTTTTGATGCATAAAATTCAGCTGAATGCTGTGTTAACAGCACCCCTGTGCTCTGACAGCTGGACATGCTGTTAAGGTGCTCTGAGAAGTAATGTTGACAGCCAAGGGTGCTGGAAACCCATCAGGGACATCAGGGCCAGTGTCTTGATCCTGGTGGAAAATGCTTCGTGCAGCAAAGATTTGGCCCTAAGAGGAATGACCCAGAGTAATTCTGGTTGCAAGTCAAACCTGATAAAGGTGACTATTTCTACAGACAGTGGATCTGAAGTAATTTCTCAGTGATCTCTTGCCTCCTCACCCATAAAAATGGGACAGCATCCATACAAGGCTGAGTGGCAGGAGAGGGCTGTCAGCCTCCTAGAATGTCAGAGCTTGCCACATTAAGATGAATAAGCACAGTTTTTATTCTCTTCTTCCTTCAGGAGCTTTCCCAATCATAGCAGGTGTGTACACCCATCTGTGTCCGGACCCTATTGCAGGAGTAGCCCAGAGGACAAGCTCTGGAGGGGAGCCCAGAGAGGCCCTGGAATCACTATCCCTGGAGTTCGTCAGGACTCACCTGCCTTAGCAGGGGGTTGGACTAGATGGTCTCCAGAGGTCCTTTATGACTCTAATAATCACCAGTCTGACTAATATTAAATGAGTCTCCCCACTTAACACAAGCCCAAAGCCAACACACAACCTGGAGCACCAAGATTTCTTCTAAAACCTTGGACACTTGAGTTTAAAGAAACTGCCTGAACTGCTGGAAGGGTGGAGGAGCCCAGCTAGAAGCCATGGCAGGCTGCTGCTCAGCTGCTGCTCAGCCTTCCCTCCCTTCCCCAGCAGCTGCCAATGACTCACTCACATCAGAAACGCTGCCAAGAGCCATGGGAGCCATAGGGACTGCGGGAGAATTCCTTTCTCTCTGCACCCAATAGTATTTGTTGAGTAACAATGCTACCAGCTCTGAATGGCCATTCCTGTCAGCAGGCAGGGGGTGCACAGATGTGCTCCTCCACTGCTTCCAAACCCACCTCCTTGGCACAATGCTGGCACTAAAGGCCTCGGTGATTGAAGCCCCCTAGTCAAAAATCCATCCAGAGATTAAATCTAGAGATGAGTGATGGTCTTATTTCAGATACTGAGCACATGAGGAACTTGGCAAGGTTGAGGCTTGAACAGAAGCAAAACTGTCTGAACTGTGAAAAGAGGCTCTTTGTCAGAAGGCATTTTGCTGAGGCTTTGAAGAGCAAAATGTTGTACATGTGATGGCTTTTATGATAGACCCACACTAGCACAGGAAAACAATCATCTGTTTTGTAAATGACTCCAAGATAAATCACAAGTAGTGTACTATTATTGATTTATTTTTATCTCAATGGAATATTTGAGCTATAAATTACAGTTGGATAAACACAAACTGTGCAGAATTTTGCATTGTTTGAACTTGTCTATGGCAGGCCTTTCTTATGTTTTCATTTTAATGTAAATCAAACTGTGAAATGTATGGATGCAATTTATTTCCAGTTATGTTTATTGGACTTGGGAAAGACTTATTAACCAGGGGCTTTACTCAAATTCTCATTTGATTTCCGTGGATTTGACTGCCCAGCCTTTGTGGAGCTTTCATGGCTTGAGCACTGCAGACTCTAAATCTGATGTAAGAGACAACAGTGGTTTTCTCACAGTGCCCTTGTGGAGTCCTGGAGAGAGGCTGTAATGGAAAGAATACACCCTGCAGAGCAGAGCTCTCAAAAGAAAGGGCTGGTGTCTGGGTGAAATCCCTGCTTGGCTGCCAAGTCTTCCCTGCATTGCAAGAGGGACAGGAGTTCAGTTTCTGTCTGTAATTTAACTCTGTGGGGACACTCACCCTCTACAATATACACAGATCCCTCTGGTGTCAAGGAAAAGACTGCAAGGATTCAAGAGAAGATGGTATCCATGCAATTTTGATATAATGGAAAGAAACCCAAATAATGCTAACCAAATCCAGATCAGTGAGGACAAAAAAAGGTCATTTCCTGGCCTGTAAATGCAACAGAGGTGTTATCAGCCAAGGCAGCCCATGCCTGACACAGATCTCTTCCCAAAGTGGAACACACAGAGCAGCAGAGGTGGAAAGGCAAAAAGGACACAGGTTTTTAAGTCCTCCAAAAAATCCTGACCTGACATCTTGACAGTAGCTGTCTTCCACAACTCAGCACTTCCCTGAGACCTGGATGGACCTTTGGGAAACCTTGGCCATGATGGGTGAAGTCAACAAGAGCTTTACCCTCACCCTACAACAGGCTGCCCTTGGTGGCTCTGAGGAGGTCTCTCATCACCGTGTACCTCAGTTTCTCCAGAGAATACCATGATTTCCTGTTTGACTGAGGTGTCATGAGGACAAACTCCTGCTGCCTGGGGACCACTAGCTGTGGTGCTGATAACAGGCACAGGAAAGTCTGCCTGGGTCACTGGACACATTCCATTCCTATGACACGTGGATCCAAAAGAGCATTTAAATCAAAACATCACTGGTTAAACTCAATCCTTTGTGAATGTCAGCCTGTAAATTTCTTAGTTTAAATTATTAAGAGAACATTGCATACTTTATAACTGCACGTTTGAAAATACTCATGGGGTCAGGCTCTCCTTTTAGCCCCAGCAACATAAAGTTGGAGTCATTGCCTGACTCCAAGGCAGTTACTCCAGATTTATTTCAGGGTAACTCTGAGCGGGATCCTGGGTTTTGTTTATGACTTTTCATTTGTATTTTGTGAAAACTTAATAAAAATCTTTTAAAACTGAAAAATGTGGTTCCATAAACCCCACATATAGGATCTTTAAACTCAACTAACTTATGAACTTAACCCTGACTTGTCTTCATCCTCTTGGCCTTTTCAGCAGCTAGCACTCTTTAGCCATGTCTGCATTTACAGAGGTCAGAAAACCATTAGACAGCCAGCTCTTGAATTTGCCTAAAACAATAACAGGAACACAGGACAAAGCTGAACCAGAATGTCCTGAAATGTGATAAAAAACTAGCTGAAAATGAGAATAATGTGATAAAAAACTAGCTGAAAATGAGGACAGACAGCTGAAAGAATCCAACTTAATGCCTGCAAAGCACAGCTTTCCCAGGCTGGTAGGACACGACTTTAGGTAACACTGGAAGTTATTGAGATGTGCTGGTACAACCAGCACCTTTTTGTTTAGAGATTCTATTACCACAGTGGAAAAGTTACACACCCTGTCCTAGAGGTCTTTAATTCAAAATTCTGCTTGTGACTAGCTCTATCCATGCTGCTGAACTGTTATCAAGAGATTTTAAGGCACAGGATTTTATGGTAGTCCGTTCTCAACTGCTTGAAGCTGGCCATGGGTTTTTTCCATGGAAATTTCCACATTCATCATGTAGGTACATGTGGCTGATGTAGGGCACATGTAATGCAAGGTACCTGCTTTCAATTCAAACACTTTGAGGGACTGAGTGTTCCCAAGTTCCTACATCAACTAGCAATTTTTTCCTATATTTTATAATCCTCCCAGATAGAAATCATTGTGTTTCTGAATATCCCTGTTCAATTCCATTGATTTCTGTGAAGTCCCCCCCAGGCAAAAGAATCTTTGAAGAATGGGAGGGGAAAAAGATTGGTTTAGATTCAGCCCTGGGATAAGACCCTCTGGTTTAGACTCAATGTATGTGTGACACTTCTTATCTCCTGAGGATCTGCCTCCAGGTTTGCTTCTGAGGAAAAAAAAAAAAAGTGCTTCAGACTGAAATGTCAAAACTGCCTAGGAAAATTTTAATTACTTGAGAAATGAGCAAAGAGATCTCTCCAGGGGCTTTGAAAATCTTCACTTCAGCAGTAGAAGAGTGAAGAATGAAAGGAGTAATTAAGGGCCTGATCTACATCCCTGGAAGCCCAGTGGAAACACATCCCAAGGAAATAAAAATTAGATTTTTGCATGCTACAAATTTGTGTGCCCTTCAGAAAATATTGATAAATTTAGGAAGGAAACAGAAATGAACCACAGAAATGGCTTAAGGTCTGGAGAAAACAGGTCTTGAGAGACATCAAGAGAAGAAGTCCACAGGCTGCAGCCATCAATATGTCATCAGTAAATATTCTCCTGTAGCAAGGCATGTAAAGATGTTCATATACTCAGCTTCTCAATAAGAACATTTAGAGGTGATTTGGTTTTGGTGCCTGAATATCCTCAAATAGAGAATATGTTAAGATATATTAGTCAATGACAGGTTGTTTTAATCTAGAAAAGATAACTGTAACACAGACCAATAGCTGACAAATCAAAGACATAAAAAATTCCAGTTAGAAATGCGGCCTTTTTTTTATTATATAAAATCCATGTCTGCCATTAGATGTTGAAAAAAATTAGCTCCAAAATTGGAGGATGTGTCCATGGCTTGGAGTACTCAGATCATTGCTGAAGCCCAGCCTGAAGGAGACACTTTTTGCCACCACAACTTACTGAACTCTGTTCAGGAGTAGCCTTGCAAAATAGAGTGTCCTTGATATAAAAGTCAAACTCAATGTCTCCCTTGCAAGTTCAGCAGTGGTGCAGTAACGCCAGTGAGCTGGATACAATTGGTTTAGTCTTTGGTGGGCAATAGCTGGCAGTCAATCACTCCCCTGCTGCTTGGTTGGTGGGGTCAGTATTTCCCCAGGGGATAACCTTCCCAATAACTACCCCAATGCTGCCATAATGCTCCTCCTGGGCCTTCTGGAAAGTCAGTTTCAAGCTCCAGTAGACTGATTTTGAGACACAAGTAATTGCTTCTCCAGGCTGCGGTCGGCAGTCTGGTTTTCAGTCAATCAGTGCAGCACAGGTGGGGCAGGGACAGCTCTAGCCCACAGCAGGAGGGTTTGGTGAGAGCAGCCAAAACAAGCTTTTATGTCCCAGCTGACATCTGTGGGAATGGGCCGGTCTTTCACTGTGTGGAACATGCATGATTTATACAAAGGGATCCCTAAACACTTCAGTATTCATTGTTTTTAAAAGAGGTTGGATTCTGCAAAGGGGAGGGGATGTGTTTTCATACCTTGAGAACATTACTCCCTTGCATGACACCAATGTTTTGATGACTCGTTTATTTTCTCCCATCTAGTGGAACAGAAAAAAGGAGAATGAAGCATTTATTTGCCAGAAAATTCTTACTACTTTTCTAGGGAATCAGAGAAGACTAACATTTCTTACTCTCGCTGATTTTGTGAGATGCTCTGTGCATGCTATCTTTTGAGGAAATACATAGAATTCTTTTACAAACATGGACACCAGATCCGCAGCAGAATCTGTAATGGTCTCATAGAACTGCTGGGTGACATGGTCCAGACCTTAAGCACTCAGACCCATTGCTGATTGAATGTCTCTAGCTGCAATTTATTTTGTACATGCAAATTAAGAATACAAGAAGAACATTTAAAATTATGAGGTTGGAACACCATTTTTACAGATGGCTGTTTCTGCCAGCAGGCAATTTGTTCTCCTCATATAAACATTAGGAAAATTTAAGCATCTGCTCCTAATTAGTTCCCTTGCATAAGGTACTGATGTGCATAACTCACACTTCCCCACGCTCATTGCTAAGATCTCAGATGATTAGTTTGTTTGCACACTGCTCCTTGGAATTAGACAAAGATGAAGACGTGGAATCACAGCTGTTCTCTCTGCACCAGAAATCAAACCCAATTTTATTGGAATGATGAAAATTGCCAAGATCAGATGACCCTGGGAAGCATACACAAGTTAATTGGGCCCCAGTTGACCTTAATGTAACCAAGTGAATTTGGGGGGAATCTGGCCAGTATTTGATTAATTTATTTAAAGAACATGCTAGAATGATTTCCCTATACTAAAAAAAAAGTAAATTTTCTTGCCCAGAAAATTTGCATGTTTTATACTTGAAGCCACTGTGGCCTCCTCACCCGAGCTGGGACAAAGCCCTGGTGCATCTTTCAGGGTATATTCAGCCCTAACCCTCCAATGCTATATAACATCTGAGATTTAGGTCCAGAGAAAATGAGGTTTGGATTCTGGCTATGGTAAAAAACTTTTCATATTTAAGTGACATGGAGAATCAACAGAGCCATCCAGCAACTCTTGCTCTACAGCTGAACAGAGCATTGCATGGCTTAAACCTTTCCAGAAACCCTTACTCAAACACAACTTCAATGTTCTTAATGACGTCATCAAAGCTTTAAGTGTTCCTTAAAAGCTTCCAGAAATATTAGCTCTGGAAAAAATTTTCCTTAAACTTTTTATTCAAACAAAAGAAATTATTAGACTGATTTGGAAAGACATAAAACATAGAGCCTCAAGCCTCCCTATATTTTAATATCTGACAGAAATATTTCATATGCCTTTTACCAATATGTATCCAGTTAGCAGAAGTGTAGCAAAGCTCAAAAACCCTCCTGTACAGAAGACCATACAGCCACATTCATCCACTGTACAGGATCATATAGATCCCATCCAAACTTTACTTGCTTAACAGGCTAGACCAAAATGTTTCCTATGCTGTATGTGGTATGTATGGTATCTTTTGAGTTTATAGTTCATAAATTGACACAAAGGGAAGCATTACAAGAAGCTCACTCTTTTTGTGACTACTCAGATTTTAACATCAATTGAATTGTATATATTAAGAAAAGGCCTAACTCAAAGATCTTACAGTCTAATGCCACAGTGCTAAGAAACGAGAATTTAAAGTACATTTAATTACACTTCCACTTCTCTCAAGAATAATTTCTTTGCAGTGGTCAAAACACATTCAAAGCCACTTAAGTATCATTAACCTCATTTTTAAAACAGCAATGGCACAAAGAATGGAAGAACAGAAGATACCAATTACCCGGTATCCCCCAACACACCATTATTGGATACCAATTATTCAGAACCTGTTTCAGTTCAGTTTAATAGAGAACACTGCTCTTTTTAAAAGGATCCATACTCACTAATACATTTAAGTTGTTTAGTTTTATTCCAGAGAAGAGGTTTTCTTCTTCTTATCCCAGTTCTTGAATGCAAAACTAGGTGTGCCGCAGAAACAAAAGCACCAGGATCAATGAAATCAGTTTCTTTTAGTTCTGTGTCTCACGGATGAGTGATTTTGATATCTAAAAATTTTTTTGCAACTCAGACATCTGTAAAGGTTTTGCCCCATATGGATTCTCTCATTTCTAATAAAGTGAACTCTGGTTCTGCTCTTTTCCCTACTGCCAGGTCCTCCCAACAAAATTTTCTTTCACCTAGCCATCTGCTTTCAAAGGCTTACTTATCTTAGACATCTATACTCCTCTGACAAATCTGGTGGAAGTCAGCCAATGAATTCAAAATGTGTCAGGGACACACACAGACACACACACGTACGCAAAATCCTCTTATCTGCAAGAAATCAGGGCTCACTTCCCTAGACTCAACTGAAAAATCTAAAAAATTATCCACAAATAAACTTGCCTTCTACAATTATTAAATCACTGTAATAATAAGGTATTTAAATTTTGAAGACTCCAACATCTTCCAAGTGTTTATAGCATCCAGATCTAAGTCCATTAACACACCAGCTTAATACTGATGTGAATTTCACTGACATCACAGCAGGCACATATGGTACATGAACACAAAATCAGCCCTGTTTGCTTCAATTATTATAGACAGTAGGACAGTGACTGCAGTGTGTAGAGATTGCTAAATATTTGGAATGGGAAAGAAAATGTACTATTCTTCCTCTTCAGCAGACCAGGGCAAAGACCACCGAGTTTGTTTTTCAAGGATCTAAATAGTCATGTGTGCTATTTATTTTCTCAGCAATGCATTTCATCCTTACTGTGTGGTCAAGTCTGCCTGGTTATGGAAAAGATAGTTGATAGTAACCTGGTTCTATGGCAGCTCTTAAAGTGTTCTTTGATTTTGAAATCCAAGGGACACCACTGCAAAGACCTTCACAAAGGATCAGAATTTCCAAGCTCATATTCAGCTTTGTAAGCTGAATATGTGAAAATGTTGAAGTGAAAGTGAAAATAGCTTGTGAAAATATTGGGATATGTGTATGAGAGACTAGTGGATGTTTCTCTTACAAAAGCTTAATTTTAAAACACAAATTAACTGTGCACTAAGACCTATGTATTACATCCTTCCAGCTTAAAGACTTTTGCCCAAAAATATATTCTTGATCCATCAAGGGTCAGTTTTCCACAACTGCTCAGTGACATGGATTCTCTTACCAATTTCACAGCTAGATTGCCAGCAAAAATAACAGAAGTTTTCAGTTTTGGTGAGCAGATTCTACAAATCACTGGAGATACCACTGAATTTGGGTTTTAGTTTCGTTTAAACTGAAACCAACTTTAAAAAAATAAACATATTGCCAAACTGGAGAGCAGTGTTCAGCTCTAGTCCTTGCTTTTGCCATGGTCTGGGCAAGGTTTGTCTTAAAAGTACCTCATCAAAGGCAACATCAGCATACCCATTTACCTCTTTCAGAGAAAATAAATTATTTGCTGCTGCAAGCTATTATTCTGCAGCCAAGAAATGCCCCCCACCTTCACACTTGGTTTTCACACAGTGCTTACTCAGTCAAAGGTCCCACTGACTTTCGGTGGGTGACCGGTACACAAGTAGGAACTTCAGAATTTGGCTGACATATGTTTTGCAAGTGAATGTGGAGGGAAAAGCAATTTGATCCCATTTCAAAGCCTGGCAGAACACAATATAGCATAATCACTAAAAAATCTAAGGCAGAATTTCATCAAGCAAAAACAAACACTGTTCAGAAACTCCGCAGGAGACAGCCAGCCCTGAGCCTACAGTAATTGCAACATTGAGAATAGGAGTGAATTCCCTGAAGATGCTCCATACAGTAGCAAACCATCTGTCTAAACACTTGCAGAAAAGGCTCATGTTTGAAAACCCTGGATCTTGCCAAGGTCTTTGCCATTGGCTTGGGAAGTGCAATGACATGGGATACACACAGATGTTCTTTCTGAAGGTCCCCCACTCCCGTAAGCAGATGGATCTTGGAGACTGCAGAATGAACTACCAGGAAAGACAACAAAACCTTTTTCCACCTCCTGTTGCCTTTCTCTACAGCAGGGACTGAGGCTTCAAAAATTAGCATTTTTCTGCTCATGGGCAACTGTAAGGAAAATGCTTCCTTCTAACACTGAGCATCACTGAAAGTGACCCCGTGTAGAATTTCATCAAGGTGCCCCTACACATGGCCCTGGACCACCAACCCTATCCTTCAGAACAAACATCTGTGGTTCACAGCAACTCCACAGAACATTTCTCAAGTACTTTGGGAAAACGATGACAGCTGTTGAGACCTAGAAAACACTGGAGTCCTGGGATTTTGCAGAACAAGTACAATTTGTCACTAATATACATGAAAATCCAGTCCACGGCAGGGTGAATGACATAAGCTTGTAAAGCAGAAAATAATTCATATTGCAGCACAAAAAAGCAATGACATTTGAAGTTAAGGAGCAGCTGCCAATTCTCTTGTGAGGTCTATTTTTCAGGGCTTCAGAACTTGAATAACTACACACAACATGAAATTGACAGTCTCAATGATTTTTCAAACAATGGATTAACTTTCTTAAACTGATTTCAAGACTTACAGTAATGTTTAATTGGAATTTTAAGAGTTGTGAAAAGAAAGCCCACTGAGAGGCATATAAATTGGAATCTGCTTACCCCTACACTGAGGGCAGCGTGCAGCACAAGAGGAGGCTTCCTCTGCTGCTGCACCACTGGGCTTCACCCCACCACAGAAAAAGCTAAGAGCTGTTTATTCCCTATGGCATTCTGCAAGTGGCTCTAACAAGCAGATAGATGAAGATTGACACAACAGGAATTTCATGCTGTGGCAAATCTAAACAGAATAATTCACTTGCATTCAGCTTTCTTCTCAGCTTCTGGCAGAACTCCTTGTGTTGGAATTTTAAGCCCAACCTGCACTGGTCTTCCTAAGACACTGCATCATGCTCTATCCCTCTAGTTCAGTTGCTAATTTTCAAGATATTTCATTCCATGTTTTGCCCCATGAACAAAACAAAGCTGTTGACAAACAGAGGTTTGGCTCAGGAAGAAATTCTAAACATATTTTTGCATTTCATCACAGGCACGCGAGGAAAGCAAGTAGGGGCTATCTCCTGTTGTCCTCTGGCTCCTGTCTGGCAAAACGTGCCCTGCAAGACCCACCTCCACCTCTGCTTGCTGCAGTGCAGTTGTTTGTCAGGATATATGGCACCTGTATGTCAGTGACTGGTGGAGACAAATGTTCCAAGCATCAGCATCTGCATTTCATAAAGAAACATGAGGATTTGATGAAGCCAGCCTGCAGGACCTCCCAGAAACCTGTCAAGAAGCATCTCAGCTCCCTGTGGGCCTCTAGGTAATGGCAGCACAGCATTTCCCCCACCTTGACAACAGGGAGCTGTCACAGTTGCTTTGTGGTCCTTCTCTGTAGCACCTCATGCAGTACCTCAGTGCATCCCAGGTTTTACTTACTGTTTCTTCAAAAGAGTTCTTTGAGGCAAGGAAAATCTTATGTCCCTATTCACACACCAGGACAGAGAGGCCCAAGTCTGATGGAGAGAAATCATCAGGAGCCCAAGGGGTACATCCACACATCTGTCACTCAGCTGCCTGTGACCTGCAGGGAGCATCTGTCCCACCAGTGCCGTGGGGCGCCCACAGGGAGCCTGAAAGACGACTGACAAATGGTGAGAACCTTGGCCAAGACACTGTGCCTCCTCTAAAGGCTGGCCTGAGCTTCTTCCCAGCTTTACTCAGGAGCTCTCTTAAACCTATTCCCAGACTATTTGGACACTGGATAAGTCTGGGTTTAAATGCATGTTCAGATTTGTGCTTAAAATCTGAGCCAGAGAATCATTCAGTAATAATGTCTTGGAAGATGTGTCGCAGAGCACATCTCCTGTAACTGGTCTTTCTCCCTTTATAGTTCTTTACTCCTACAGGTCTTTTTCACCACTTCTTGAGGTTTTACAGCCATGAGGAAAAAAATGAGCAGAGGAGGATGGAGGAAGAAAACTGGGATAGAAAACAGGAGAAGAAAGGAAAAAAATATTTCAAACTATATTGTTTCTAAGTAATGTTAACTGAAGTATTATAGAAAATCAAAATCCATAAAAGTTTTGAAGACAATAACAGCAGTACCCAAATATTTTCATTATAACTTAAATTAAAAAAAAAAAAAAAAAAGTGGAAAAGAAAACTGTGACCAGTTCTCACCAAGAACCTTTAAAAACACCTCATGACAAGGATTACACCACATTTATGAGGTGACCATTCCACGTGCAATCAAGCCAACTGGCTTTTCGTGTTCCCAAATATGAAAAAGAGGTGCTGTAACACTAGTGCATTATTACAGATGCGAGTGTTGAGATAAGTTTTCTTGCAGTCAGGTCCTTCTCAAATAAATTTTATAAGCTATGCTTGCCCCATTTATACCAAACTGCATGATCTGCTTTATGTCTGCAATGAAAAACGTGGTTATAAAATGTCTTCTTTACTCTTGTTTTTATGTAACAATGTCAGAATCAGTAGCATAGAAGGACCCAGGTTCTGTGCCAGGAGCCTTGGAACATAAAACCTTGCTGTGGGCTGATAATATCTCACTGATTCTTACCAGTCTCCAAGACTCTGTCCACGAGCCTTCTGCAAAATAAACTTTATGAAATCAAAACTTGCACCCTTCTCAGAAGTCCAGTCCCTTCCTGTGGTGAACACTGCTTTTGTGATAACCAAAGGAATTTTATATTTAGGGATAGCACTTGTTCTTGACCTTCAGAGGACTGTTTCCATTGACACATGCTGAAAAGAAAAGGGATAAAAATTCCCTCTGGGATTTCAGTTCAGATCCTACAGTTCTAATATGAAATTTAAACTGCCCCAAGCTGCTAGTGTTAGAATACCGCCTGCTAAGTATAAAGCAGAAAGGGAAAGGTCCAGAAGACAATACTTCATTACATGGAAATTCTTTGAATCCTAAAGCCATATGGAACATTAAAAGCTTTCCCCAAATCCCTCTCAGACTAGTAGAATTCAATTGTTGTAAAAAAAAAGATATTTAGAAGAAAAGTCTGATTTTCTACATCTCTGGGAGCTGGCTGAAACTCAGCTGTGACTAGAAAAATAGCTTCAGCACAAGTATAAGAACCAGGAAACAAAATCTCCTTTAATCATTCAATCAGCAGCTTTCTCAGTGAATTAGGCTGTGTGCCTGCCCCAGTTCAGAGATCAGTGCTTCCCAGTCAGGTCTGTTTTGTGAACTTTGTAGGGATCTACAATAGCACACTATGGGCAGCCATGCCAACAGTGTCTTGTAGTTTTTGCCTTCTGAAGAAGAGTGGCTCTAACAACCCTATCAAAAAAGTCACACAACTCACCAGATGTAAGGTGCAAATTCCTTCATGAACATACACAGAAGGTAGTTCATAGACAAATGAATTTGCATAAGTTTTTAGTCAACCCCTTATTAGAAATTACTAAGTCTACAAAGATAATGGCCTTGATCTTGGAAAAGTCATGGTCAGAAAAAGCGACTGTCCTTGAGAAATACACTGTTGTTTTCCTACCACCCCCCTGAGTTCAAAAGCCTGTTCTGCTGTGCTGGGAAAAGGATGTGATCCCAAGTTCCCAGATCAGCACCTGATTCACAGGACAGGATCACACAACTGTGTGTCACAGGGCACACAGCTCAGCTTTAGGGCTCTCTTGAACAAGTTTGAAAAAAAATTATTTTGTCCTATACTATCCTCAAAAGTTGGTGGGCTTTTAACATTAATTTTTCACAGAATGCACAGGCTGTTTTCCACCAAGGCAACAGAAACCAGGATTTGGTAGAATACTATAGCAACATACTAACTTCCCTGGCAATGTGAATGACCCACTCTTCACTATAAAAGATATTAAAATGGCATGACATTTTAATGAAACTCTTAGAGAACCTCTCAAGCAGCTCAGGGGACAGTGTGCTGCAATTTTTTTTCTTCCACTTTGCTGGAGCAGCTCCCTCAGAGGAATTGCACACTGTGCTTGTTGGCCTCCTTCCACTCGGGGCTATGAATCAGAGCTGTGTTAATGAGCCCAGAGGAGCCTCCTCCATGCTGAGTGCAGCAGAAGGCCAAGCAAGATTTCATTGTCCTTGCTGCAGCTCTCCTGTGCTAGGCTCCAGGCTGAGCCTTCAGGCCCCTGGGGACATGGCTATTCCCAGGGCACATTCCCTGTTGCACAGGGCCCCAGCCCAGCACAAAGGCACAATGGAGCAGGACCAACAAGTGTGGAGCAAGATCTTTGCTTGCCATCACCTTGACTTTGCAATGTACCACAGAGAGATGTTATTCATCCATCCCATTGCACCCTGTGGGTTTGCATACACCCACTATCACTGTGCCATCTGGTAATGATTTTCTGCTAACAGCAACATCATATATTCTTGCTGGGAGTTTATATGAACTACATGGCTCTTGCTGCTCCCCATTCAGGAAATACCTTCTCTTTGGTAAGATCAGTGGGCCAAACTTTGATGTCAACATTCAGCTCTTTTTTGTTGTCCAGAACTCTGGCTAGCCATGTAAGCATCTGCCTCAGCCAAGATGAAAATTCAATCACAAGACCCTCTCAAGTTGAACAGTAAAGGGCTCTTATTTTACGTCAAACTTCTGTCTAGAAGTTTTTCCTTAGAAATCAAAGGATGAAATGCAAATGCCTGTATGTGTGAAATGTTCCCTGTACAAAACTACAAATTTTAGGAGAGGAGGCTGTGTAAGTATGCTCCAGTTTTGCAGTCCTTTACCAGTGGGGATATCAGGCTCGGTTTCCCATCGTCTCTCTCTGGACACTGAGTGAGCAGGAAGCACGGTGGCTGTCCAAAGCTTTCATTCTGTTTTGATCACCTCAGATACAAAAGCAGCATTCACCTTGCAACAGCACAGCTGGCAGCACAGCAAGTGAGGCTGAGGAGAGACAGGCACAGCAAACCCACTGCATGCCATGGGGGCAGAGGCCAAGCATGAGGAGCAGTGAGCAGAATGATGTATGTTCAGGCAGATAAAGGTAATTAACCCTTGGCTAGTCTAACCCGAAGACTTGTGGGTCCTCTGTATCCTGAAAACTTTGAATCAATGTCTGATATCTCTCTTGTAAAGAGAATGAACTTTGACTCTGCCACAGCTCAGACCCCATAGATGAATCACAGGTTATGCAAGATGTATGCTAAACAAAGAGTCCATCCAGACAGCCATACAAATCCCTATGCACCTAAATGCAATGAATCAGGCCTTGTTTAACTTGTACCTGTGTCATTTCTATGGCCAAAGACAAACCTCTTACACAGCTCCAATGCATTTGAGCAGAGTTGTGCCTGCTCTCATCACAGGCCTGCACCCCATGCCCACACAAATATCTGCTGTCTTTTTAACTTTTTCCAACTTCTTAAAAACTTACGGGTACCACAAAACTCTCTTCTTCCAACTGCATCAGTCACTAATGAATCCTGTCCAGAATCTCTCTGTTAAACACTCCGAATTTTTGACGGTGCTGACCTATTTACACCCAAGAGTTTGTTTTAACACAGGATTTTTCCCTCCTTCTCAAATTTCTTTTTTTTTTTAACAGAATTTAAGAAAATGCAAGAAAGTCTTTGCTGATATTTGGTTACTCACCACATGCTGAGTTGAGTTTCCTGTTTAAAGGAGAGAGGGGCTGAGAGTGTGTGTGTGTGTGTGTGAGTCAACAGGCTTAGAAGCACCAATACCCAGCCATGAGATTTTTTCTGAGTTGTCTTGACCCAACTAGCACCAAACACAGCTTGTACATTGCAAGCAGCACTGGGCAGAGGTCCCAACAAATGCAAAACAATATTTTTAATTCATCTGGGGGATTTCCTGAAGAAAACCTTGGCATGGAAAAAGCAAATTACATTCAGCAAGAGTGGCAATGTTCTAGAAGGATTTAGCTGGCGATAGATGCTTTTAGTGGAGTGTAAGTTGCTCTCAAAGTTTGTCCCTGAAGCAGGGGTGTGTGAGGGGCAGTGAGGGAGTTAGAGAGCATGAGAGAGAGGCAATTAATAGCAGATGGGGGAATAAAGAACTGCTTTCAACAGGCCTCCAAAACTGTATGGAAAGAGGTGGGAAATAAGGGTACAGAGAAAGCTGGCCTGCTCCTTGTAAGAGCTGCAGAAAAAGCAGCAGGGGAGAGTGGTGTGCCCTGAAAAAGTAGATTTCATAATATCTAATACATGCAATACATGCATGACCCTGAAAACAAGGGTCACATGTGGAAGGGAAGGAAAATACCCAAACTAAGAGTCAACAAAGACAATCCTGAAAAAAATCCTTTCTGATCCAAAGGGTCACCATCCCTCACATTCTGACTGTGGGTATTGTGAAATCTGGTGATTTTTTGAAAAGTCCAGCTTGTGAAATCTCAGGATTTAAGTGTGAACCTCATCCAGCATTCTCTTTCCCTTTCATGGATACTTCTTACCCCTGTGCATAGAAACATAACTTGCAGTTTCACCAAAAGGATCAGAAATTAGCTGCAAGAAACAGAAATGTCTCCACTTGTAAAATCTGGCAAGCTTTTTAAGGCAAGCTCAATTCTTTGCAAGGATCATTTTTTTGGTTCATGGAAAATTGGAAGCTGACCTTTGCTCCTTTTTGACAGTCAGGGACTTGCATATCACTTCAGCAAAACAAAACAAGCCTGCAAACAATATGATTAGGTAAAGCCTTTGCTATTAATGTCCTAGCAAGAAATCCTTTACAGCACAAACAATGTACTAATCTCTGACCTGCCTCAAACTCTATAATATCAGGCACTCCAGGCACTATATTAAGCCTTATTGTTCCCTTCAGTAAAAGGCAGTTCTGAGGCTGTGTTTCTGGGGACAGCTTCACACAATTAGAGACTGAATAAGCTGTAAGCATGACTCCTACAACTGAGAGGAATGAGCATTTAATATGGCCCTTCCTAAGAGACAGAAGATATGAGGATAAAAGTCAAGTGCTTTGAACCAAAGGCTGGGAAAGGAAAGCAGCTTCTTGCTATTCTAAGCAACGAAACTGAATGTCTATTTCATTATCTGCTGAGCCCTCTCATAAGTGAATGCACAGTGCATGTGAGACCTTGCATACCATTCCCTTATGAGGTTCCAGCTTCTTTCTGCTGTGCTTGAGGTTGCAGCTGTAATCCAGGGAGTTAGAGAACCACAGGCCCTAAAGTGTCCTTCCACATTCTGAAACGTGCATTTCTTGTGAAGGGCAGGAGAAGGAGCGTTATGAATACAAAACAAGGGGCTAGCACTCCCAGTTCCAGAGCTCTGCCTCTCACAGCTGCCTGCAGTAAGGCATGTCACTCCCTTGGTACCTCAGTTTCCTCTGAATTATTGTGCTTCAATGGTAGGAAGAACATTGAATTTGGCTATAGCTTGCAACCTGCCAAGTACATGTGAGGTACTTTATTAAGTGATATTTACTGTTCATTATATTTGAAAATACAAACTAATTTTCAGAAACATACAAGGCTATCATCATTTTATCCAGACCCTCTGAAGTCACCAAAAGTATTCCATTATGATGTGAGCATCAGCAGGATTTGGTCAAACACCCTTCCCCACAAGACACCGATCCTTTCCTGGTGCTAACTGCCCATCTGGTCTTGATTCAGGGCATGTCCAGCTGCAGACTTCTTTAGCCACAGCACTACTGGATTTTGCACATGTATTTTCAAAGAAAAAAAAGAAAGACTAATTTCTCTCCACTCTTTCAAGGTGCACCTGCCTTGGAGGAAGCACACACAGGAAGAAGCTCACAGGTTTAAGGTTCACCCTTTTCACAGAATCGTGAATGGTTTGGGTGGGAAGAGTCCTTTAAAGCCTGTCCAGTCCAACTGCCCTGCAATGGGCAGGGACATCTCCAGCTAGATCAGGCTGCTGAAAGCCCTGTCCAACCTGACTTTGAATATTTCTAGACATATAGAGGGACATTCTCAGGGCAACCTGTGCCGATGTTCCAGCACCCTCACTGTAAAAAGCTTCTCTCTTATGTCCAATCTAAAATTACCCGTTTTTAATTTAAAAGCATTGGTCCTTGTCCTATCACAATAGGCTAAAAAGTCTGTCCTCATCTTGCCAGTAATGAATTCCATACTGGATTCCCTCTGGAGGCGTTAGACTCTGGATAAGGAGTTTTGGCAGGTAACATGAGATTACAGTTATTTCCCTGGCTGGCAAGAGCCAACTCTTTGTTCTATGGGAGTAACCAGAAAGGTGGCAAAGAGCCTCAAAACTTGCTGAAATTCACTAGAATGGGGGACCATGGCAAAGTTCCTCAGGTTCTTAATTTTCAATGCAAATTGGTCCAGTGTTACCCCTTCAGCTGAAGGGATTTCCTATTTCTAATCAAATGGAAATATCCTGAACTAAAGCAGAGCAAAAAGCTGCCAATCCACAGCTGCCTTTTTCCTGTAGGTTCATCCAAGTCTCCCATGGAGTAATTGAAATATCAGTGTGTAATGAAACTTATAAAACTTTAATATAGGATTTATACTTTTTCATGTCTATTATTTCCAAAGCTTGCCTCCATACCCTGTCAATAGGTTTCCTCAAGGGCATGGGTAAGGATCTCAGCTGCATCTGGTTTGACTGCATTGTAATGAAAATGGTGAGTTGATCAGTATCGGATATATCTGAACATTCTCCCAAAATTGCATCTGACATTTACAAGGAAATAAGACTGTAAATTCAGCCTTAGGATCTAGTAGTTGCTTGTAAAGCAAGAATTGGCACTGGCAGGCTCATGTTAATCTAGAAATTTCAGGTAATATAAGAATTCCTTCATCAGAATAAAACCTGTGCTTGCATAAAGTAAATGTTAAGCATCCAGTGTCAATCAGAAATGAAATGCAATGCAATTCAATATCTCCCCCTGAGACGTGGCCAAAAAGGAAAACTTTCACAAGTTGAAGGAAAGATAGCAACCCATCCTCCCGTATTGCATAATGCAACCCAGCTCACATATGGTTTTGCTCAGTGTTTATCAGACAGCACAAACACTTCCACAAGCGGGAAGGAAAGTCCTGGGGACAGACTGGGGCAGGAGCAGGGACATCTGAGACAGCTACATTGCCTCAAGGTGAACTCTTGGAATTATGGCGCTGAACACCATCCCTGTCCAGAGACAGCTGTTGGGCAGGGAAGATCAGGTTTTTTTGTGGGAGTTTCATAATGCAATGGCATTCCACTATAACCATTTTTCTCCCTGGGAAAAAGGGTTTTTTTGTAAAGTTTGAAGTTTCCTTCTTCCTCCAAATTGCTCAAACTTCTACTTTTCAAAGTATCTTTTATTTTCCAAATTTAAGATAATTGTGGTGGCTAGAAACCATTTAGAAATATTCAGAACTAAACCAAAACATTTGAAAATCATCTAAACAAAGTGCTGCACTTGACCTCTAACCTTGCTGCTCTTTTCCAGATTTTTGGTTCAGCAATATGTTTCAGATTTTGACTTTCCAGCCTCTGTCAGAACAAAAAATGTTTTTCCAGTGCTTTGAAATCCCTCATAAAATAGTAAAATAATTCCCAGCCTAGATCTAATGTCACTCCTATGCCCTGTTTCTTATATAAATGCTTAGTTTTTCTCCACCAGCACTTGCAGGATGCTTAAAAAAGAAGTTTTCAAAAGTGTACAAAGACTGTCACTGCATTAGAGATAAAGAGAAAATGGAGATGATGATAGAGTGCATCTCCTGTGATCTTCAGTCTTACCTGTTTCAGTTCCCTCTCCACCCTCAGTAAGTTTTTGCTAGAACCAGTATGAAACATCTCCCAAGCACTGTTGCTCCAGCCCACACGAGGCCCTGGTTGGCAGTTCCCTTTGTTTTTGCACTTGATCCCCTGTTGAATCAGTCATGAAGTGCCGATCTCAGTTAGGGTCAGCCTCACCCACAGACTCATTACTTGCACTGGGTCAGATCCAGAACTTTAATGCCAATTCTTACTCAACCAAAACTCCCCACTGACTCCCAGAAGTCTTGACTGCAAAGTATGTCTCTGCCATCACTCATAACTCTTGCAAAACATCCATGAGCTTAGAAAACACACTGGGTATCCTTTTGGATTTAGAGAAATCCCTCTTCAGAAGAAAGTTCTCATTCCCATCACCCTTGCCTCTCCAGCTGCAGCAGAACACCAAGCCAGTCTCTCCAGCTGCCTCAGGCCTGAGTGAGAGCAGGACAGGGTCACACAGCCACAAAAATTTACAGTGCTTCTCAGGCCAGTTGTGTGCTGTCTCTGCTCCCCTCTCACTCTGCTGCACTGCCCAGTACAACAGGATGGAGAGCAACCTTCCAGGTAGGCACACAAAGCAAGGAAATCATGCAGAGGCTGCTGTTCATCCACCCCTCTCTGCTCAGGGGACTGCTGCCCCTTGGAATTGGTCATGGACAAAGCTGGCAGAGGCAAGGATTCAACTGACCTGGCTACAGCCATCTAGAAAAAAGCAAATAACATAGGCTGTATTTGTTCCCTCAGCAGTCAAAAGGGAAGTAACCTCAGGAGAGCAGAGACTTAATTTCACAAACAACATCTCCTTGTCCACATCTAGGCATGTCTGGGAGAAAAATGGAGTCAGGGCAACTCCCTGACACGACAGTCTGGTGGGAACAGAGAAGATGCCAAAGGTGTCCATGGTGCAGGCCTCCTAGCTCCCCTCCTCGCCCCTAGGCATGCCAGGAGACATCAGCATGGGAAGCAAACCTAACTCCAAAGTGCTGTGCCTTGGCACAAAAGCAGCCAGGCTCAGAGGCTGGGGTGGGCCGTGCTCTGGGAAGGCACACAAGGCACCTGCACACACCACAAGCTGCACAGCCACCATGGCTTGCCCTCCTGCCAGCACACCAGAGCTCAGCTCTGAGCTGTCAAGAGGAAGATCTGCCACAGCTACCTCCTCACTGGGCATGAGAAGTCATGCTGACAAGCTCAGAGCTGAAAGCCCCACATGCAGTAGGGTGGGGTGCAATGCAGCAAGGATGAGCTCTGGAAACCATCTCAAGTGAGCTGCTCCAAGGCAGGACACAGAGCTTCAGCAGCTAAATGTGAGGGGACAGCCTGTTTGCTCTGGCATCTCACACACTTTGCTAAGCCAAAGAAGCAGCAGACACCATAAGTGATCTTAGCAGCTCCCCAGTGCCTTCACTTCCCATCCTCCTTAGTGCCTCCAGATCTCACCCTGATCTCTGCAATGACTGGAGCTGTCTTGTGCAGCCTGAATCCAAACAGACTGAGTTTCACCCCAGACTACGGCACACCTCAAGGCAGTGAGTGCCCATGAGTGCTATGAAGCACCTGTGTGAGGCTTAGAAGGAAAGTGTTCTATGAGACCTGAACATGCAGAAGTATGTGTTTCTCACAAGTGTGGCCAAGCATGCCCTCCCCAAACCATACAAGAGATCCCTGAAGAAGGCAGCTTAAAAATGACTGGATTTATCAGCATAACAGTAATGTTTCTGGGATTATTTTTATTTGCCTTCTGGTTTGGAGGCTTTTAGATCATATTTATGTGTGGGTTTTTTTCTGCAACCATAAAACCTAAAAACTCTGTTGAAATTTTTATTGTTCCCATGAATCCAGGGGCTGGAAGTTCACAGAATGTTCATGGGAGTTATGGTAAAACTCATGAGCTAAGAATGTATAGACTTGAATGCAGAGGCTGTTGTGTTGTGCTAAGCATGTTTAGTCTGTATAACAATATGTGATGGGAATTACATAAGGAGGATGTTGTAAGTCAGTATGACATGTCTATGTGATGTGCATACAGGGGATTCTTGCACTTTAGGATCATAAGTACATCTCTGGCAATTATGGTTTTTGAAATGTGCCTGGTATTTTATTTTTTTCAGAGTGCAGAAATGCATCAACACTGTTTGATAGTTACTTGCTGGATGCATACAGGAGGTTTTAGAGAACACAGAAACAGGTATTTGAGGACTACAGGGTCCAGGCTATGACCAAGAATAGGCACAGCTGGACATGGCATTTGGGTTAATCCAGACACAGACTTTCTCCTGTATTCTCACTGAATCCAAATTACAGAAACTATTAAATCTAGTTGAATCACAAAGTGCTGGCTGGTGGCAGCTTAACTCCAGAGCTAGAAGGTAAAATACCAGAATCAGCTATTTTTTATTATTCTGTACCTTTCTAGTCCTCAATTCTGGCAAGCTCATGGCTTCCTCTAGTAGGCCTACCTACTGATAAGGCCCTGTTGTGGATGTAACAGCCTGGCCAGAGAAAATGGGATGCATTTTCTCACACCGGACTTGTGAGACTTGTTAGGGAGTTGTAGAGAAATTATGATAACTTGTTAGTATAGGTGGTGTTTTCCTACTCTGTTTTTCTGTTCCTCTCAAAGACTGTGAAAAAGATGTTTTTGTTAATTAGCCAATCAAGTAGAATGTGTCAAACCTATCTATAAAAGAAGAGAATTTTCATATTAAAGCTACTGTTGTGCAAACCAGCGTTCTAATAAATTTGAGCCATTTCTTACTCAACAGTAACACCCTGTGATGTTAAGTCAAGGCACATAGAGTCCTGCAATGAATGAGTTGCCAGCGTGCAAATCACCCCTATCCCCATGCCCTCCTCATTTCAGGAGCTGGCACGTGCTGTGTCCCACACAGGCACAGCCTCACAGCAGCACAGCATTTATCTGCAGGGGCAAATCCTGTCCCAGCCCCTCTGAGCTACAGAGCCACTGCTGCCAGAGCCAGCATCGTGCTGCTGGCAGGGAGCCGAGACCGCAGTGCCAGGCTTCCCTGTGAGCCCTGTGGTGCCACTGGGGCAGGGCTGGAGGGGCTGCTCTGCATCCCTGCACGGCACCAGCAGTGCTGTCACACAGGGAAACACTCAGCAATCACAACATGCTGGGATTCTCTAGAGACCACTCCGTCTTTCAAGTGAAACTGTCCGATTGTTCAAGCCCCAGAGTCGGGTATCTGGTTACCCTTATCTCAGGGACATAATTGCCATGATATTAGCAGCCATTAAATTGTCCAATCATTTTTAATATGCCTCCAATACAATTGACCTGCACCAAATACCACAGGCACAAAGCTCCAGGAAACCCTCAAGAAACCCAGCACTCAGTAAACTGTCCCACTCTGGTTTTCTGGGCTGGCTCTACAGTTTAAACCACGCAGCTCTGTCAGGGCTTAGCTCTTTGGAAAACGTGTTCTCAAAAATGCCTGGCTTGTCTTCCTATCAAGATAAAATACTTGGTCATTTATCATTTGTCTTCTCATGGTTTTCTGCCTGAGGGCCAGCAGCTCACTTGGAAGTTAAGTCCTAATTGTTTTCCATCTCAGGTTTCTCAGCTAGCTGTCTTGGGGATTTTCACAGGAGCATATAGAAGTGACCACCAGGAAGATAAAACACTGCAGACTTTCCCATTACCCACCCAAGATTTAGTACTCTTCTAGGCGTGCAATAAAAAGGACTCTGTTGCTAATTAATCACCTGATTAAGGTTCCAGGCTTGTAGGTCTCATTTTTTCCTACTGAGATGAGCTTTCTTTCACTGCCTGTCAACCCAGCTGTACCTGAACCCTTGCCTGCATTAGCACAGTAAGATTCTCTTCGTGGGCATTGCTTTAGTGATCATCAGTGAAATGGTGGCTTCAGATCCTGCTGACCTGTAGGATCATGCAGGGAATGCTACCCTCCACGTGGTGAACTGATAGCAAGAACTTGGAAATGTTGCAACAGATAGAGTAAAAATTACACTTCTTCATATGCACAACAATCCCAGAAGCTTCATCAAGAATTTACATAGAGGTTGCAGGGCTGGATGGTGAAAAAATATGTTTTTTCTTTTTACTTTAGGCCTAATGTCTCTGCTTCTAACCTTACATCAGGAGCTGAAGCAGAAATGTTAGAAAGAGCATTAAATTCTGCTTCAGAGATGGGCATCTAGGTGATGCAGGGAGAGCTGAAGAACTAGGGCTCTGCAGAGCTGGGGTGCGGAGAGTTGCTCTGGTCCACTTCAGCTTATTTCATCAGGTTCAGAGATCAGTTTGCACCTTAATTGCAGGGGTGGCTGTGCCAAAGAGAGGGCGGAAGAGCTACATGCAGAAGCAATTTTCCAGTGAGTTACTGTTTCAGTGTTTCAATCATTTTACTGGTCAGTTTGGAGTGGCTCTCAAATGATCCTCTTAAACTGATGGGCAGCTGTTTTTCAGCATCAAAAAATTACAATTACAGCAAGATTCCAGGCATGACCCTTTCCACATGTATTTTAGCTCCTATATAAATCCTTTTGGCAGCATCAGACAGGAGGAAAAGGCTCTTTGGTCAAACAGTTTAAAACTTATTGTTTTGTTTTACTTGATAACATCTATTTAACACAAGCTCTCAGTGAATACGTGTATAAGGAAAAAAATCTGTGTGTGAGAGATATAAGACTATAACTAAATCTGGTTTGCAAATTTCCGACTAAACAAAGGTTCATCAGTAAACACTGCTTCCTTGAATATTTCATCTGAAGCATCTCACGTTTGGTCAAGTCTCACTGAAGCTGAGACAAAGCTAAGGTTGAACAGATTGACATTGAAATAGTTCTGCAGTGCTAAACATCTCAGATGAGTTTCATTTCTCAGGCTTGCTTGTAGAATTTCCATTATACAGCAGTAAAGAACAAATTAGAAACTGAAAATAGTGCATCTCAGGAAACTTTCCCAAAATCCAGAAATGCTGGCTTTTGGTCATGCTTACTGATCTCATGTTCAGTTGTGATTTGAGAAGTTCCCTTCCTTGTTTTTGACCCCTTAGAAGGGGGAAATTAGATATTACTAGACAAAGACCAATTACAATAATTAAAATGAAAATAATGGTAAATTATGCCAGAAAAAAAAAAAAAACAGTGGAAAGAAGCAACTGGTGGGAGGGGAAGGAGGAGAAGAAACAAAAAAATCCCACCAGTAGTTTCAATTTTCACCTCTTCAGTATCACTGCGCAGAACCAGCACAGACTCTGGTGTATTAAACGGAAATAGCTGCAAGCTCTTTGTTTATTTGTATTTCTTATTTGTGACCTCTGACAAAGTGGTCACCCATCCCAAAGACGCCAAAGATCCCAAACAAGACACTGTAGCTGCTTTTTTTAACAGTGACTGGGAATTTGGAGGGACATGAAGTTTAAGACATATCTGAGGTGCCAACTTTCAGAAAGTGCTGAGAAGTGACGCCCCGGAAATCAGCCTCATTGCAGTTTTCCCATTCAGAAAATCAAATACCAAGGCATTCAAAATCACCACCACATGGACTCTTTGTAGTCCTTACAACTCAATCCCTAATTAGGCTGATACATAAAAAAATGGCCATTTTTTTACTATTTTTGAAACCATTTTCTAAATACTAATTAAATTAATTGCCTAACCAGGCTGTGGGAAATCACTTTCCTCTTAGTTAGTCAACTAAAACACTGATAAAAACAACTCTGCAGGAACTTGCCTCAATCATTCTGGGGACTTTCAACACTATTTTATGGAAATCAGCCCCAGTGCTGTCATTGTCACCCTGCATCATATATCTAAGTATGCGAGTGAATTCATGTACTCACATATACACATTCATGGTGCTTGAAAGAGCCAAAATATGCCAAAAGGCCATGCTGGCATTACAAAAGGTCTTAGAGGCATATGGAATAACTACAAAACAGGAGAATTTTTCCTCTCAACAAATCTCAGTACCTATATCTGCACTTAAATACTATTTCAAGCACTGCCGATGCCTGTTTGTGTGTGCATATATTGTGCTTTGTTTTCTTGTCTATCTGAATCATTAACTGAAATAAGTCAGCTCATGTGCAAAACATCTGGTTTTCAGTAAAGTCCTGCTTTTCCTCAGCTTAACAGCTGCATTGATTGAGGCATAAAGCTGTTGCTGAATTGTTCACAAGAAATGTGACACAGGCAGAGCAGCAACCTAGGCTCCTTCCCAAACTTAGTTGCTTTTTTTCTGATGCCAACTCCAAAAAATTAGCATTATGAATGATTGATAGCATACAATCAACTGCTTCCAGAACTATTACCATCTCTAATTTTCAGTGAGGGAGGAGGTGACTCAGTCTTGTTTATACTATTGGAATCTGGCTGGAGGGCTTTGGCTACGCTGTGAAGGCTCAGTTCAGTTCATCTGGGGATTTATGACAGCATTTCACACATTCTGGGAAACTTCATTCACCCTGTAGGCAGTGCCTCTAGCTCTAGAATTTAACCTGGGCCACAGCAGATCTATGACAACCACACCATTATCCAAGGTGGCTTCCACCTCCACTCCAGTGTATGTCTAGTGTTTATTATTTTTAGTGCACATAGGTGTGCACAGCAGGTTTTGTGCACAACATGGGAGCTAGGGCCCAACTCCTGCACTCAGGTCCACTGCTAGGAGCTCTAGTGGCCATGCTTTGGCTGGAAGGGCTCTGCTGGAGCATCAGCATGTGGCCCTGTGCATCCAGGGGCAGGATCAGGGAGAGCACTGATGGTGATACACAGAGAAGCGTGGCTCACGGTACAGGGAGGCTGAGATGTGAAATCCTGGAGTGCAAAATACTTTGGTTACAGATAGTGTCAGATATTATTCCTCACTTCATTAGGTTTTAGCTGCACTAGTGCCATTTGGGCCAACTAACATATGGACTCGTTTTGTTTATAGCTGTCTCCCACCATGAATGAAAAAAGAGACAAGAGGCAACAGAGATCCTAATTTCAGTGTCTCAGTCAAGTGTCTTTATTTGGGCTGAATGGATGTGGAATGTAGTATTGAGGAGTCTGGAGAAAGACTGATTTCCTTTCAGAAAAATCAGTATAACTACAAATAATCCCAATGTAAATAGAAAGATGGGGTCTGGCACAGACAGGGAGTTCCAGGACCTGTATCATACAAAGATGTCATTATACCAATATCTATTCTTGCCATCCAGTCAACTCACATCAACCAAACCTGGCCACTGCAATCAAGGGCTTCTTGGTGCAATGACATTATTGCAGAGGTTTTTTGCTCAGATGAACCAGACTAACCAGCAGCTCTGTTTAGGCTGAATTTAAACCCTACTGCTCCCCTCAATGCAAATATGAGCAAATATGTCCCCTAACAGCAGAGCCTTTAACCTTTCAGGAAGTGTGAGGAAGCTGCCATCTGGCTGGCCATCTGTCTCTCAAAAGGTGAGGAAGCAGGAAGGCTGGGTGACGTATGACAATGCTGAATTCCCAAAGTATTGGTGACCTCAGTGCTTAGGGTCTGGTTCTGCCCCACATGGATTCTGTCTCTCTCCCTTGCTCACGGGTTTAGCAGCCACAAACACAATTACTGCTGGGCTGGGGGTGCTCCCCCTCCTCCTTTGGCATTTATGAAATTGCAAGCAGCTATGACTGTACTCACTGCCCTGCTTTGGCAATGTTTACAAAGCTGCTACCTTGCTGGGCTCCCCTTTCAGTGCCAAGTGCAAGGAAAGCCTTTGAGGTTGCATTTACTATTTTACCTCCTTGGATGTTGTTATGTCTTCTGGCTGGGAGCTGGATACCAGCGCAGACAGAACCAGTTACCCAAGCCCCTCCACATCTGGCACACAAGGATCTGCATGCTGCCACAGCTAAATGGCATTTGACCTGGGAGCCTGATCTTCCATAGACAGCAACTTTAATAACAACAGCTCAAGGAAATCCCCCATCCCCTCCACCCCAATCTGTGCTGGGCTAAGTTCCCTCTGCTCAGTCACTCCTGAAAAACACTGGATTGCTTAGGAGGCCTTGGGGCACACACACAAAGCCCCCACAATGGGTTTTGCTGGCACACCCAGCCTTCTCCGCTGCTGCCTACTGCCATCTTTCATTGCAGTGTCATGGAATGTTTGTGTAGAGGGCTTAAATATTCATTTCTCTGGAGGATCATTTGCACTGTAATGTCTCAGACTTGGACTCTACCTTTTTTAATAGATTCTGTGGGATTTGTCGTGTATAAACCAACACAGAGTGGTTTATGAGAACTTTCCTCCTGCAGCATGTACAGCCAAAGTTTCTTGGACCATGGGAGTTTGTGCAGAGAGTGTGAGTTTTGCTTCTTGAAGAGGTTTTTGCTGTTCATAGACTGCTTGGCCCAGGAGTACATGGCATTTTATATCTGAGTGAAATGAAATATCCAAGATGAAACAAGACAGTTTTGTGGGGGGGAGGAAAAACCCAACTATGTAGTTGTGATGTGACATTAGCAGAAGTCTCAGGAACTACACATCCAAGTCCTGTTTAAAAAGACCTAAATACACATGACTGTGCTCTGAAGGACTAACTACTGTCATCTCTCATCTAAGACACCTTTCCAAATTACCCAACCATAAATGGCACAAGAAAACATGATCTGTTCAGAGATGGCCCATTCTAATCACTTATAAAACTCTACTGTAACACATGGAAGTCTATCATGTTATAATTCCCAGTCTGTTCTGCTCAGATGACAAGTGCAAACTGGAACATATGAAAAGAAAAATGACGCAGCCAAAGCCTCACAGATTGTTCAGGACAGAAAATTGAACTTTGAGGCTTAAAGCACTGTTCTAACCCCCTTTGCACTGGACTGCATGGTGTCTCAAGGAGCTTCATCTGCAGATAAGGACATGCATTCTCTCTCTTTATGTACAACAGATGGTAAGTCTGCTGTACCACAATAAAGAACAAGAGAGACACTGTTAAAAGTCACTCGAGGCTGGATGCTAAGGGATTCAAGATCTGGTGCTAAATCTCAACTGCAAGCCCTGAAGTGAAACATCACCCATCTTTGAGATGTTGCTTGTTCTACTAGGCTGCTCCAATCCAGTCACCCATTCCCAAGGACCTCTTTGTCTGCAAGTTCATGTCATTCTCCCTACAAAAAGTGAATTCACTAAGAAGAGAGGAGAAGGTGTAGCACCCTCCAAACAATCCTGGTTCAGTTGTTTCCTGCTATGGGTAGACTAACTTAGTAAGAACTATTCATCATGAGCAGTCATGCAGCTGAACTATAGATTCATGATTTATATCAAGTTTCTCAAAGTTTGTGGGCATTTTCAATGGACACTGCCCTCCCCCAAACCAGAGCTGAGTAAAACCTGATCAATTTATAGCTCCAGGTCAGAACCAGAAGAAAATCTCTCTTTTGACCTCAAAGCAGTTGATTTTGTGTGCACTTAACCCTCAGACCATGGATATGCAGATCAAAACCAAAGAAAGGCCTTACAAGAGAAACCCTTCCACCATGAATCTGCATAGCTTTGCCTGGGAACTGAAGGAAAGAAAGCCGCTGTTCCTTCAGCTTTGACGTATGAGCACAAATTGGTTGGGATCAGCAGTGTTAGTAATAAATGCAGTGGTTTATTAATCACCCTGGGACCCCAGACATGTGCCTTCACTTCCCACTTGTAGAACTACACAATGGGATTTTCAAATGGTTCTTTAGCTAAGAAAGCTTATAACTATGGTGTACTCAGGATACAAAAATACTGGTGAAGGAACATTTTAACATTGCTTAAAATCTGTAAGTGCTACAAGAGCAGAAATGGAAGCAAGCAAAAAGGGACAAGAATACTACATGAAAGTGTCAGAACTTGTGTCTTCATTCTTTCACATTTTTCAATTTAGAATAGTAAGTCTATGAAAAAAAAGAAAATGCAGAGGCTAATAGAAAGACTAAGGACACATATCTGGTGCTCAGAAGAAAGAAAATCACAACAGACAGGAGTTTTTTCCACATATTTACATGACTTGGTGTTTTGTACTCTGCTGTGTGTTGCTAATTGATTACAATATTTACATCAGCTAGAAATTCAAAATGCAGGTACATTTACTGAGTTCACCTTTCAGCCAGATATAAAATGGCAAAATTAAACTGGCAGACAAGAGACACCCAGACATCCACCCTGGGGCTACTCTAATCTTATCTGGCATTGTCTACTCTGGTTCAGGACAGAGTGAGAGAACTGAGACAGGGGCTCAGGCATCATTTTGACAGTCACCTTTGGAATTCAAGTGTCACACATGCCTCAGTTTTAATTTCCCATAAGGACTTTAAAGTTCTGAGGACATTTAGGATCTAATATTCAGTAGAAGATGAGCCTAAGTCACAGGAGAAAAACATCATTAGGAGGGTTTTCCACCTTCAGACCTAAGAATGGTAAATCCTGGGAATCTCTGTCCCACCAGGTTTTCAGCAGCTCTCAGAAGCCCAGGAACAGATCTCTCTAGCCACCACCCCAGACTTAAAGATTTTCTCCTTTCAAGCCTACAGCTTCCATGTGAGAGAAATAGTTTGAAGTGGGACCCACAACTTGAAGAAACCTCAGCCTTCCAGACAGCCCTTTTAGGTCAACAGAAACATGGATGCAAGCAGTGGGAACCTGACCCTGTGTCATGGGAGCATCCTGTTATCCCTGGTAACTTTGGCAGAGAAATCAGGCTACCCTGGGTATCTGACAGCCCACAGAGGGAGCATGCTTACTTTGTGGGCAGCCTAACATCCTCTGAAAACCCAGTACCTGTGGTCCTAGGAATCAGCCCTCCATCCAGCCTCTGCACCTCCAGATCTCATACCTCTGATAGACTAAAGAAAGGGAGATCAAGACTCAATATGCTTGAATATATTTATAATAAAATTAAAACAAAAACAAAACCAAAATCAACCAAGCTACAAAACTCAAATGATAGGTTTGAAAAACAGGTAAACTCTATTTTACCCAATCCAGAACTGTATGAAACCTTTGGCAGCTTCTTTCAAGGGAGAGAGGCTATTCACTGGCATTTCTGCAATTCCTGTTCCTAGGAAATAGAAAGGATCATTGGGCTTCCCTAGCTATCCAGCTCCCTTTGTGCTGTAAGAGAACTAAAAGAACTAAGCTCTTTCTCTTCCTGCAAACCATGTATTTATCTGTGCTTTATAACTGACACTGACTAAAGGACTGGGAATGATGAAATATTGAGTGCATTAAAGCTGTTTCCCTGGCTTGATTGAAAGGGCATTATTTTAAATGTTAATGACTGCAGGAAAACAGCCTGGCCTGATTAGCTGTGATTGGGCAGAGAGGTCGCCTGGGTCTTCTGACTGGTGGATACAAATTCTGCCTATGCTGATTATTAATGGAAAGCAATATATTCATTTGCAGGTGGTTTGCAGAAGCCGATGCCAGTGAAAATTGTCCGATTAAAAGCTCCTTGAAAGCTGAAAGCACCCAGCTGCTATCAGATGTCAAATAGTATTTAGCAAAGGCCTATAAAATGACTGGTACAATCAGCATCCCCATCATCACAATTGCCTAGCAGCATCCAGTTTGGAGATCCACTCATGCCAAGCATGCTCAATGCAGTACAAATAGAAACAGCTCCTGACTCAGAAATATTATCTTCAGGGCTGCTTCCAGTCCTCCTCTTGCCCTGCTGTGGCTCTCAAACCTCCTTGATTGAGAGAGTTGATTGAATTCTGTTTCTCAATGCAAAACAGCTAGTATTGGGTGGAAATTTAAGAGGCATTGCTCTTTCTTTTATTTTTTTTAATAATATAACGCCATTCCGAATCACAGTGATAATATCTAAAGACTTAAATATTCAAACCCAGTGTGGTTTGTGTGGGAACACCATAACATTTGTGTGGTATTTTGCATAAAAGGTAGCTTTAAAATGTGAGATCAAAAAGCTGAGTTAAAAATCAGGCAAGTTGTCTGAGAACGATGGCAAAACAATCTCCTCCAAACCACACTGTTTGGCCACTTTGTCCCAGTGTTGTGTCACCCCCACAGCTCCACAGTCCTGTAAAATCCACCATCATAGACAGAAGCTCAGCTGTCACTGAAGTCAGCAGGGTCTTCTGCAGCCCCTCACAGCCAGTATGTGCCCATCCCTCCCTGCCCTCCCCTGGGTGCACCATGCAGAGCACCCCTTGGAGGGAACAGGAGTTTTGCCAAATTAAGATCTGCAGGTTCAAGCCCTGCATGCTGTAAATAATTAGCCTTAAAAACATCCCCACAAAAAAATTCCCTGCCTGAGGACTTGTAAATGCACACAGTAAAAGCAATTCTCTTGCTGTCTGTAAAATGTGTTCCTTATTAGAGAGCACTCCTGACCCCAAGAGTGCCCACACTGTATTTCTGCCTCTGCCTCTCTCTCTCACGCATGCGCCCATGTGTGCACACACTTTGTTCTTTTCTAAAGCTGGCAGCTGCAGCAGTAACAGCAGTTGTAGACATTTTGAGTATTTATTCATCCCCCATATGTTGGGAAAGCCTTTGGGAATTCAAAATAAGATCCTTTGCCCTTGTAGAAAGAAAAAAAAATATATTGAAAAGAATGTTACAAATTTGGCAAACATCACATCTCAACATCAATCCAGACCCTCATCAGAGTGAAGCAAATAACAATGTACAGATTTTATTAAAAGTACCGGAATTAAAAAACTGTTTCCCACAACTGAGGAACTTGAAGTCAAAAATAAGCAAGCCTGAATTCTAGCTTTGCCTGCAGTAATGGGAGCTGTTTCTCCCCCAGAGGAGTGCAGATGAGTGTTTGCATCACCCTGCACTGCACTCCTTTCTCTGAGAGCTGTCAGTAAAAAACAAGATTGTGCTGAACAAAAACGAAAACATTTCCTTCAGTAGCCAAGAACCCTGATCCTCCTTCTGCCCTGGCTTTACGTGTTCTCTAAAGCAAAAACAACATTTTTCTGGATGAATGCTTTTCCATGCAAGGTGCCTTCTGTTCAGTTTCTCACCACACAATGGCTGCTCAGTCTCCACGAAGATGTAACATGGCTTGATTGTAATGATTCCTGATCAGAACTAAAGGCAATTTATCAGCACAATTGGACACATAAACATATGTAAGTGACCGTGTTCTGGGTGCGGTGACAGCCACAGCCATCAGCACCACAGCCCAAAACATTTTCTGAGGGGAAGGCAAATTGGGATATTTCGGTGTCATTGGGATTGTAATCACTGAGAACAGGCATAAGAGGGAGACGTGGTCACGTAACACAGCAATCCAGAGTTTAGTTCCATTCTTTCTGCTCTTAAATTTCCCCAAATGAAAATATGGACTAACTACTGGTTCCACTGAGGCTGCTCTGATTTATGCTGAAGGAAACAAAACTCTGTCTGGCCTTAGGGGCTTTAACTTTTAAAAGGGGCTTATTAGAATTCAGCCACAAGAGATTTAAAAAAATGGAGTCAAATTCCCTGCTCTTCCAAAAACAAGGAATGCTTCGATGAGTACTGAATGCACAGCATGAACTTTAAGACTAAAGAGTCAGATTAGGTGATAACAGTGATTCCTTCTGGTCTTAAAACATCTAACATATATGACAAAAGTAGAGAAACCAAGGGAAACATTTTATGAATTATTATTTTCATAGTTCCTCTGTATTCCTTTCTATTTTCTATTTGTTCACTTCATCGCTGCTATACTTTGAATGGAATTAAATTTTCTGCAGCTCATGAAAAAAATCACTAAAGCATGGCTCTTGCTAATAGTTACCAGAAGAACCCCTAGGTAGATAATGCTTATTTATCAAATTTGACATTGATTTGCAATTTCAACACTTGAAGTAATCTGATCTATGCAGAAACTGGCACCTCTACATTGTCTTTGGAGATGGAGAGTGTTCAGAATCATTCTTCAGACCCTATAAACCAAGATACAAGAGAATTTCACACAGAACTTTGACTGCACATTTGAATCAGTTATATTAAATCTGAACACTTTTCAAGCAGTCAGACAAGTTTAAATTCCTGTGGAGCCAAAACATTTTCAGCCATATCACAACCAGGTTTTAGTGCTAATAAATGTCCTTTTTCTCCTGCCTACAGGATGTCACTATGAAATGAAACTGCTCCTAAAGAATGTTAACAGAGACACACAATACATTTTACCTCCTCGGACTCCTACAGCTGTGCAGCAAGGGTAATTCAGGGCTACAGGGCTACATTCCAATCCCTGGTGCTTATAAAGTAATTTTCCTTTGTCCTGAAGACCACACTTGTCTCTAATGAGGTCAAAGACATGACTGGGATGGAGGGACTTACGAGAGCATATCTCATTTCCACCATGGATGGAACTAGTAATTCCAGGCAGGTTTTGTCTCCTGAGGGCCAAAATCAAAGTGAGAGTCTACAACACTGTAGCAACTATATTCCATAGCTTCTTTCAACCCCTTCTGTCATTCCAAGCACAGTTTCTCCAACTTTGGTTAAACTTGGGCACAATTCCTGCCATGGAAACACAATTCACCTTTACAGAAGGTTCTTTGCTTGCATCCTTTCCCCTACGTCTGTGTATGGGCTCCCACAAGCCAACAGCTCACACAACTCACAGGGCAAAAACCAAGGTGGTGTAGGAAGTTGCAAATTAGGAGGCCCATTCAGATCAATTTGCACCGAAGTAGATTTTCATCTGTATTCACTGGGGATAAACAGATGTACAAGCAAGAAACTAAACCAGAATGTGTCACTTACCTACTGAATGGAGCCAAAATTTATTTCCCAGTTTGCTGCCCGTAGCCTAATGTGGTAACAGAATATTACCTCAGAGTGAATTAATTGGTTTGGCTGAGCTTGGTGAGCTGTCAGGAATGCTGCCCCAGATGTATTGCTCTTTGTAACCCTACATATGGAGAGTAAACATAGAGTAATTGTATTGTCTCTTAACGAGGCTCTAAACGCAAATGAAAAATCTCCTTGCACCCACCAAGCAAGCAAATTCTACTGATAAGATTATATAAACTTCCAGGTGTAAATTCCTAGTAAAATATATCACAGGTTCTGAAACATTGATTTTAATGATTGAAATCTTTCAGGCTCAGTTATTTTCCCAAAATCATTTGAAAATTTGACCAAAATGGTTAAACACCTTCTACAGAAAGAGGATAATGAAAACTTTATACAAAGGCATTTTCATCATTGAAATAGGGGAGGAAGAGGAGATTTTTTTTTTTTTTTTTATTAAATCCAAATGCAGTAAAAGTTTGCATCAAAATAACAAATGCAAGTAATTAAAACTCCTCATTGGACATGTGTGTTACAGATCCTACATTCGTTGTACTCTCTTGCAGTCAGGCCTTGAGACATCTGGGAAAAACAAAGTTAAACCAGTCATATTAATAAAGCCTGAAGTATAATAGTTTATAGGCAGGGAGCCAATATCCACCTGCCATAACCTGGAACTGCACTATGCTCCCAGATAAGAATGTGAACCTTGATCAAGTACAATGAAGGTCACAGACAGCTTTGGGGGAAAAAGGAAATCCAGTATTTTTCCTCCTGTTTGAATCTTCAAATTAAATAAAACCATCATAAACTGGGAGAGTGGCTCTTTTCTCTGGCAATGAGAGGGATGGCTGAGATCACTGTGGAATTCATGACCATGTGAGGGTAATGGATAGCATGAACAATCCTGGGACTCTGGCTGGATGCAGATCCCTCAGCAAGAATTGTCCACAGAGCCTACAAACAGCAGGGAAGCAGAGGGAGCAATACAAACAGAATTACAAAACACTCAAACATTCTACATAGCTAGCCAGAGGATGGAAGTTATATTGGTCTTGATGTCATGAAGTTCTAATTAGCTAATTCACATGTCACGGTGAGAGCTGGAGATTCAGGCAGACACACTTTCTCAGCAATGTTTTTTTACTCATCTTGTGATTTTGCCCTCAGAGGGAAAAGAACTTGACAGTAACTTCAGGCTCTGAATTTAGAGTGCTCGCATACATAACAGAGAGCTTTGCCTTTGTGTCATCTCCTATCCTGCTGTATCACCTTGCTGCTGATGGGGGGAAGCTCCTTTTAGGGACCACAGCAGCCGCACTAAGACATAGGCAAGAATTAAGGTGAACATGTGCTGGGAGCAATTAGACAGTGCAGTCAAAAGTGGCTCTTAAAGGTGGTCCATGGGCCATTTTAGCCCTTGTCCAAAAACTTCCAAGTATGGAGAAATCTCAGACTATTTCCTACTGAATTTATATATCAGATTTCTCCAAGTACTTTAATGGTCTTGCTGTTGAGACTGGAGTAAGGAGAGGTTAATATTCCAGTCCAGATTTATAGCATGTGAAATATGAGTTTTGCAACACTGAGACACAGACAGATCTTCAATTCAAGAGTTCTGCATCCTGCTCCTCTAAACTTGTCTCATTTTCTTCCTGACATTCTCTTAAGGAAGAGAGCTGTAAACAAGTATAGCATGACAGCTATTACTGTGGGTTATTTACATCAAAACTTTTTCCTTAGAAACCAAACAACATGCTTAGAAAACGTCTATAGTTTGTTTTTTTTCTTCAAAATTTTGTAATTTAAAAAAAAATTAAAGTATTTGCCAAAGTGTGTTGTTTGAGGAAGTTGGTAGAAAGTGGCATGTATGAGGGAATGATTCACCAGTTCAGTTGTGTATTCCATGAACCAGCAGCCTGAAGTTCACTGTGCTGTTAATTAGCCAGAGTAATGGGGGAATTCTGAGCTGAACAAAACACCAACTTGTATAACAATATATCTGTGAAGGCCAGAACACTGTACATGGGCAAAAGGAAAGGTCATTGAGAAGTGATCTTCCACGTGGCAAAATAACAAGGTATTATCAGACAGGTCTTGTGGCAGTGGATTGGGTAGGCAGGTAACTCACCAGAAGCTCATGCAGCATCCACACAAGCCAGTAAATCCTGCCAACAGTTGGTAGTGTCATTATTAGCTCAGGGGCAGCCCCTAAAGGCACTCTGCCTGCTTGCATGCAGAGCTGGACAGACTGGACAGGATCTGTGAGCCTGCTGAAATCACCCCAGTGTTAGCCAAAGTACACTCCCATTCTTTGGAAGCACCTAACCTTCCCTCTCTTCCCTTTTTGTCAAGGTGAAAAACCTTCCTTAACACGTTCTCATCCCCTGAATAAACAAGCAGCTAACACAAGCATGTTTGACTGAAATTCTTGCTCGTCACTTTTGAGTCAATTGAATGAAAGAATTTCAGTGGGAAATGGTACCTTTGTCAGGTCTGGAATGAAATATATCCTAAGAGGAGATGGGGTCCAGAATATCAGTCTGAATCTCTGAGATCCTACAAACAAAATTCTATTCTCTAGGAAAAAGATAATTTCCAAGAAAACTTCATTCCAGATTTCCCCATCAAGAAATAATGGCTTCCCTGTAGGAAAATTAGAAAAAAAAATGGGCACAGGCAGGGGGAAGGGTGAGAAAACAAAGACTTGTTTTGTTCCCCATCCTCTAACTGTCCTTAAACTCTAGTCAGTTGGAAACCAGATCATTTTTTTTTATTCTAACTTTGCCAGTTGGAACAAAGCAGGGGAACTACGTGCAAGCATTACTTTCTGAGCAGAAGTAACACTTCCACATGGAAAGGAAATTATTTTTTAAAAAGCTGTCTGAGAGAAACAAAACCTGCAATTACACCTTATTTCATTCTGGTGAAAAAAACTTCATTTTTGACAGAAAGCTTTTACTTTAATTTAAAAGCTCTGCCTACAGAAGATAATTTAAAGATCTGTTTCACAAATCAGCGTGAGCCTTTCTAGGGCTCATCAGCGAGGCACACATCATTTTGTCCAAAGCTATTACCCTTGTCCAAAGCGATTACCCTTATCCAGAGCTTTCTGCCTTGGCTCTCAAGCTGATCAGCTTGCAACTGCCTCATTTTATACTTGAATGCCTCATTTACACCAATGAAAACATGTGAGAGCCATTTGTGTTGGCTCACATCAAATTCTGCTCAGCACAAAAGAAGCAAGGGCAGCCTCACTGCAGGCACAACAATGGCCACTGTGCCTGTGAGCCCCACGGTAGCTCCAGCCTGCTCCATTTGCAGCCCCACACACACTCACCACAGCTCTGGCAGGGAATCCAGCCCTCCCTCTGGGGCTGTTTGGGTCTCTGCAGCAGGAGAGCAGCAGCAAATCAAACACACAGGACCCTCCTGCTGAAAGAGAAAGGGCAGCAATCACCACAAAGTCACTCTTCTGCTGTGTCTGGGGTGGGAAATGGGCTCTGGGTATTTTCTCTGCAGTTATAAAAAGTCGTGAGCACAAGACATAAGGATATAAATGGAGCAGTTCATGTGACAACAGACAGAATTTAAGTGACAAATTCCCAGGGCAGCAAAAATATCAGTCTTTTACTTCCCTAGCCTAAGACCAGATGCCACCCAAAGACAGTCATGGCAGCCCTCTAGCAGTGCAAAGCTGGCCCCAAAATGTTAAATGTGTTAACCACCTAGGAGTCGATAGTAGGGCTGGGAGGTCCTGCCTTCCAGCTCTGAATTAATCCACCTATACCCACAGGCTATGCAAAAAGCTTAGCTTTAAAGATCTCAGTTTCCAGCCATGTTGGAGAAGAGCCATGGGCTTGAAGCAGGGGATAGGAAGAATGTGAAAGCAGATGGAGTTTCCTAGGAATGGCTGCTGTTCATATCTCTGGTTGAATGGATGGATCAATAGAATTATTTTTTTTTTTGTCTGAAAAAAATTGTTCCTCGGCCAAATGGAGTGTAAACTTTGCTTAATTTGGCTCCTGCACAAGGTCATGCCACGATTCACTACTTTCCTACTAGCTCTGCTCTGATATCTGCAAGCTCTCAAGCCTTCCTCTGTGGCAGGGCTGGAAAGGAGGACACTACGCTGTAGCCTGACACAGCTCCACACATCAGCCTTTGTCCTTGGTTTGCTCTTTGGTACAAGAGGTTCTGTTACAAATGTCTTCTAGTTGTGAGAAATACGTAGGAAACACCTAAGGAAAATATCTGATTCTTTTTCTTTTCTTTTCTTTTCTTTTCTTTTCTTTTCTTTTCTTTTCTTTTCTTTTCTTTTCTTTTCTTTTCTTTTCTTTTCTTTTCTTTTCTTTTCTTTTCTTTTCTTTTCTTTTCTTTTCTTTTCCTGAGGAATGCAAGGAGGAGGAGGATTATGAAATTGCCTATTTGCAGTGAATATATTATTTATAATCTTCCTCCTTTCATAGCTGATCTGCCAAGAAACTCTCTCAGGAATACACATTCCTGAGCTCAAGAATCTGCCGTTGATACCTGTGTTAAGACTTATTTTTGGAGGAAAATAAATGGCAGGAACATCCTGGATGGATGCACCAGTGACCTGATTTCATTTCTTCCCTGTGGTGTAAGTCTCATTACTAAACACATCATTACCCTCTGGAACTGATTTCCACAGGAGCCTCAGGAGTGGAAGTCAGGAGTAACTACACACACATTCAAATGATGGGAACCACCACAGTCAGACTGGTTGGAAATCACTTCAAAAAGCAGAAAATATATGACTGACACTACTTTGGGGAATTAGTCAAGCATCATGTAATGGAAATTAGGATAATGATGTATCCTCTGGTAAAAAAGATCATTTTTGAGACAGGAATCCATATGCACAGAGGAATTAAATGAACAGTATATCAGCTGATTCCAGAGCTGATGTAGAATGGGATGTCATCTTTGGGGGGCTGCTGAGAGTGAAATAGGGAGGCAAAGACAAGCAGGATCTCTGTCTGGTTTTTGACAGGAGTCAGGAAAAGTTAGAAGAGCAAAGGATGTCTCCACAGAGGGAAGACAGTGGTGACATCCAATTGAACTGAGCATTCACTCTCATGCCTGAATCAAGCCTCCAGATCAAAAAAAATATTGCCAAGTTTTGGAGGGTACCTCCCAAAGTCTGTGTTTCACAAACACCACTCTTAAGATGGTGAACCAAAACTTAGATCTGACTTTCCCATGCTATGGGGTGGCCATGTAGAAATGCCAGACTCAAATTCTAATCTTGATCCTCTTTCACAGATTAGATCCCTTGGGGAAAACCAAATTTTCAGCTTTGTTGCTTATCCCAGCATCTGTACTTTGCACAGAGGCCTAGAAATAACAGCAAGCTTGGCTCCCCCTTGGCACTGTAAGATTCCTGCTAGAGCTGACACTGGAACACACCCAGAAATGGCCACAAACCAAAACCACTAAAGGGCTGCCGCAAGTCTCACAAACCCTGGGTCTGCACCGAGCTAATAGCATCAACATCACCAAAGTTATGCATGATTTGTAGTCTGTAAGTGAGAACAGAAGCTGGCTGTCTGTGCAGAGAAGCTAAATCCCTTTAATTATTAAAATATATCCTACTGCTGTTGAAAATCCCATTGCCGTTGGAAAAACTACACTAGTAATAAATGTATGCTATACATCAAAGGCCTCTGGTAAATACAGTATTCAATTTTTCTCTTTTTTCTAAAAAAAATGGCCTAGGGACCAAATTTATGTTTGATATGTTATCTTAGAAACGTTTCGGAGTGGCAGATTTATCTGCTGTTTACATTTTTCCTTCTAATACAGGAATGAATAATTCCTGTTGATGATAGGAAATTATTTAATATAAATGGTTAAAGAGTCCTCTTCTGAAGCCAGTGGGAAATTTGGCTGGGCAGGAAAGACATCATTGAGGAGAGCATGAAAGAGGGACTGCATGAAAAACTCAGAGAGTCCTTCGTGCAGTCCCAAATGTATTTGAGAGTGTGCCCATTCAAATTGCCCCATCCTTGCCCTTAGAGGTGAATAAAGCTGCAGCCATATTTCCAACATGTACAGTGTTCTGGCTGTGAAACAGCAAATGTGCAGTTAACTCTTACTTACAGATGTTAGGAATTCCTGGCTCATTTCCAAAGGAGCCAATGTCCTGTACCAGTATAAACACCAGAGCTAAGAATTTGCTCTGACTCTGGTGAAAACGTGCCTTGGCTTAGATCTGCACAGAGGACCAGGCACAGGCAGCTGGGCTTCCCAACTCCCTCCCAGCCAGTCTTGTAGGCAGCATTTCTGGCACACAGATCACAGCCACCTCTCCTGGCCCCAAAGTCAGGCTTGGCCTCCTGGATGGATGCAATTTGGCTGCAGAGACTGAAGAGCTGGTGAGTGCTTAGTCTGCAGCAGTAGGGCCATTGCCTTCCAAACTGCACAAATACTCTGGATTCTGATGGGGAAACACAAAAAGAAATGTGCCACTTTCACGAGCTGTGTGTCTTACAGACCCTTGAATCCTCTGCAGGCAGCAGGCAGGCAGATTTTTGTCCCCATGCTCCACCATGGGTTTGCACGCTTTGTGCCATCACTTCCTCTGCTGAAAGCAGGGTCCATTCCTGCACTGCCCACTCTACCCAGGGCTGCTGGCACAGCAGGATGGAGCCACTGGCACGGCCCATAGCCCCTGCTGCCTCTGTGTGCTGCACCTCCCCACTCATGCCTGCAGCCCTGGGCACAGAGCCAGGGTCCCATTTCCCATCTGCAGCACACCACGGAGCCCTGGCCAGTGCTGCACTCATGTAATGCTCCATGAGAAAGGCTGTCTAAATAAGCAGTGTAAGCACATCTGCTACCCAGCCCTACCCTTTGTTTTCATGGGGGGCTTCAATCTGCACTTCCCTCCACCCAAATTCAAATTATTGCAAGGATATTGAGTGCACATTTCTGCTTGGACTGTGTTTTACACTGCAAAGAGGCAGGACAGAAATTACAGAAATATGTTCTTGGACATCCCACAGGCCTTAACCTCTGCACCTCCTTGCTGGCTTCCAGCCCATCCAGCTCTCTCAGCACTGGGCACTGACATGCCCTTTTTCCAGGGTATTTAAAGGGAAAATGCCATCCTCCTGCGCCCTCCCAAACCAGTGATGAATATTCCAGGGCACCATCCTCTAGCCAGGCACTTCTAGACTGCTCTGAGTTATAATCACATGTACTCTGCTCCCTCTATACTTGTAGGACATGTCCATGATCATTTTTTCAGTAAGGTTTGCAAGGAAGATCTCTAACAACCATAAAATCCTTGGCTCTGTCCTTGTCAGCTCCATCCCTTTGCCATGCTGGACCCTGGCACAAAGGGTCAGAGAACTCATCCCCAGTTTGAGTCCTGCCTGACCCTCACACCACCTGAGATGGATGAACTTGAAAAAGCTATGGACTGTGTGTGAACACATAGGCTATAAAAAAGCATGGGAAAATGAAAAATCAATTCTCCAAATGGTAGATCTCCCATCTAGCTCTACTAGGCAGTGATGTAGCTCTACGGTAGGGCAGGACTTCTCCTTAAGTAAGCCACTCAAAACCAAAATGTCATACCTGAAACATGTATCAAGGGTCTCCAAGAGCCAGAGGAGGGTACAAGTGCTTTCTCTGCAGTCTGTTCAGATAACTGATGGCTGGACGCCTTTGACATGATCTTTCTGGAGATGCTGGTCTTTTGCTTGTCTCACAGACTCAGTGACTACTTTAGATTGGATGCCAGGGCTGATGTTGGGGAAAAGAAAAAAAGGAAACACAGCATGAGTCTTGCTAAGCAAAGCTACCAGTTGCAGACAGGAGAAGCCTGGAAAGGAAACCTGTATCAGGTTTCAGGCATCAAGAGTGTATCCCCTCAAACCAAGCCCAGCTATAAATGTTCCCCACTCAGGCTTTTCTACTTCACACTACAGTTGTTACTCACAAAAATCTACTACTCCCTGCCTGATCAGATCTGCAGATGAGGAAACCCTCCTAAGTGTCTTGCCAAGTGTTTGTACAGTTCCTGTCCCTGAATTTCCAAGTCATTCAGGCAACTCTTAAATCAATCTATAATAAATCCAGTTTTGTTTGGCAGGGCTTTGCAAGTACTCCATGAGCTTTCCTGATACCCATGGGTCTGAACTGAAAGAAAACCCACAATCTGAGGAGAAGAAACAAATTCAGAGATTGCTTTTGGGTAGCTGAGAGAGCAGGATCTATTTTGGGAGTAACTCAATGAGAAATTTGTTTATGAGACTCTGGGGAGGAATAGAAGTTATGTGTTATAAACCAAAATAGGTCCTTTACCATCTTCCTAAATACAGAGTACTTGAAGACAGCTTTAGGGTGGAAACACATGCAATCTTTGGAGACAAACCACAGGAACAAGAGCAAAAAGTAAAACAGAGCTCTGCCCACCCAGGCACCCTGCAGCAATGTCCATTTGTGGATACCTGGCGCCACAGGGTGATGGTCAGAAGGTTGGCCAAAGGGACTTTGGGTGGTGCAGATTCTGCTGTAGGTTGAAATACAGACCTGCAGGGTGGAGATTCAAGCAGAGGCAGGGGGTGCCTTTGTTCCCAGCTCCTGTGACTGTGGTGGCTGGGGCCAGCTGCCTTCAGCCCTCCAAGAGATGCATGCAGGGACAGCTGCACGGCTCCAAGAGCTGCCTTCAGCCCTCCAAGAGCTGCCTTCAGCCCTCCAAGAGCTGCCTTCAGCCCTCCAAGAGATGCCTTCAGCCCTCCAAGAGATGCCTTCAGCCCTCCAAGAGCTGCCTTCAGCCCTCCAAGAGCTGTGTGCAGGGACAGCTACACGGCTCCAAGAGATGCCTTCAGCCCTGCAAGAGATGCCTTCAGCCCTCCAAGAGCTGTGTGCAGGGACGGCTGCATGGCTCGGCCTGCACGTCATTGAGCCATGAGCCAGTTTGGCAGCAGCCTCTGCCAGACTCATGATGCCAAATATTCACCACAGTGAGGTCTTCGTGAGAGAACTGCTGGCTGAAAGTTTCACCGAGGTTTCCACAACGCCTGGGTGTTTAGCTTTGTTATTGCATTTGAAGCCTTACGAAGCAACAAAGTGGGAATCCAAAGTATTCTACCACATGGGGTGTATACACATTTACATATTCTGCTTCATATTATTGAGAGTAAAGAGACTTCAAGGCTAAACTCTCTTATTCTAGACCAGGCCATATCTTTAAAGGAGCTTTGCAGATACTGAAAAAAATTAGGTTAAATAGGTTAAAAAAGATAACATTTTCTTTAAATATTCTAATGATGACGTTTCAAAATTAAATATCTCATTTTGAAAATGATGAAACACTTAATGTTGACTGTTTTAATTATATTTAGGTCAGAGTTTATTTTCAAAATGGAAATTTTCATTTAAAAGAACCTACACTTGCAATTAAATAATAAGGTGAAAATGTTTTCATATGGGCAAATTAAGAGCAATTCTGTTGCAGATAGATCTAAATTTTGATGTATTTAAAATAGATCCTTTTTTTTTTTTTCCCAGTGTGTCTGTTTGCTACACTCAATAACTGCTTAGATAAGTAATGGCATCAAAAAAACACTTGCTGCTCCAGCCCTAGGGAATATTCATCCCCCAGCTATCAGTGAGACTCATTCTCTAAAGTCACAGCAGGCCCTTGTGAAGACCTGAGGATGCCCCAGCTCACCACTCTCACAATATGCTGTACACAAACTTCTGTCTTTTCCAGCCCTGCTTGACCCAAGAGTAAGCACAGCTATGGAAGGGAAATGCTGTAGATATGCAGAGTACTGTGAAGGCCCTGATGGAATACTGGAATGGTCCCCAGTTGCACCAAGGTTTCCTTTCCATTGCACTAGTTATATCAGTGACTGCAGCTCAGGAAGAGCAGGAGCTGGACACCCTCCAAGTCTGCTGAGCAGAGCACCAAGATGCTGATTACAATGGAAAGGGGTCCTCATGGCCTCTCCTTCAGCAGGACAGAGGCATCTGTGTGAAGGATCACACAGAAGGGTCTTACAGTCCCAGAACTGGAGGAGTTTGCACTCTGAGGTCCCTCTTCAGGCACATCAATTACCCTTCATTAAAGGGGTGATGATGCTCCACAAAATCTGATCTGCCTCTCAGGAAAAGCAGAGCTGCAGCACTTCTCTCCAGAATACATTTCCACTCTGCTGTTTCATTTAGTCCCATACAACCAAACATGTCAAATTAGGGATTTAGCCAGCCCATGAGCAGGCAACCTGGAGACTGTTCCTGCCTAGGCACTGGCATGACATCTGAAGGTGCTCTTTGTGTGCAAGTTGCCAGTCAGCTTGATCCTCAGGTTCCCGCTGGATCCATAGGGCAGGTGGGCATCTTCCCAGTAAGGAGGATGCATGTGGATTTGGCTTTCTGTGCAGTAGTAACCAAGGCATAGTTTTGCTATGTCACTTTTCAAAGCAGAACCACACTTAACCAGCAGATGCTCAAGTTTGGGAGCAGGAAACTAACTGAAAGCAGCCCTAATATCCTAATTATGGGCCACTGGCTTTCCCAGCTGGAATAGGCACAGAAGGCCCTGCAGGAAGAGCAGCCACCCCACACACAGGGAGCTTGTCAGTGAGGGCCAGCTGGTCCCGGGCCTGCCAATCCTGCTGTCATTCCTCAGCTGCCTTACAGAAGGCAGTCTCTGTCTGCTCCTCTGTGCACACTCTGTGCTGGCTTCTGGCAAGTTACCAGTTGAAGTCATGGTGGGAAAGCCTGAAATTCTTCCTTTCCATCTACATTTCCTTTTCAGTTTCTCAGGCTCTCCAGACAGTCACTCCTACAGCTTTCCTTCCCTCTTGCCCCGACCTGCTCAGCACCCCGGCGAGGTGGTGACGGCGCTCTGCCAGATACGCTGAACCTGAGAGCGTCCCCGTCCTGCCCAGTAATCACCCGGGGAGGGAAGCAGCATTTATCACCACTCCATCCTCTGCTGCCAGACACTCTTGCCATTAAGATGTCAAAACAGGTTTCTCTCTGGAAATGCAACAGCCCTGCAGACTTACCCTTGCCAGCAGCAGCCCCAGTTGGACATCTGTTCCCTTTCAACCTCACACGTGCACTTAAAATGCCGGTCCTGTCCACTTCTTTGGGGGATTAGGCTCCTATTAAAGCTGCCTTCCACATGATTCATTGTTATCTCCTGGTGTTGATCTGATTTATGGATTGGCCTGTGTTAATTAAGGTCATAAAATTGGGAGTGGGAAAAGGCTTCCAGCACTGTGATGCTGTTTAATGTTGGGTCATTTTCCAGTGCCTATGTTATTTTTCAGGAGATGAGAGAGAGCACATCTGATGTCCTGTGGTCAGAAATCAGATTTTACTGGGATGAGTCCTTGCTGTCCTCTCAGTCTTGGGAGAGGAGAAAAGTCAGTGGAAAGGTGAAAGCACCTCTGTTCAGCACTGATTCACAGACTCCAATGAACTCAGAGTCCAAGCTGTTATTACCCAGAGGAAGCTTGTGTCTACAGCCCCATCTGAGCCCCATTCTGCTAGGCATGACACAGACATTTGTAAAGATGATAGGGATCATCATGAAATCTTGCTGAGAACTCTGCCAGGGGCACATGACACTCTTCTCTGTGACTTCAGCAAAACAAAGACAGACCTGAGCCCACCTTGTTCAGCTCAGGAACCACCAGCAACAGAACTCTGGCCAAACACTGCTCTCTGCAAGTTGTTGCTGTCTCCCAGGTCTCACAGAGCTCCAAGCCAGGCAGGTCTGTGACTCCCTCCTGAGCCCCACTGGCTCAATCTGGCTCAAGCACCAGTCAGTGTGTGTATCAGAAGGTTCTCTGTCCCCAAAGCAGCACCCTGCCGTGCAGGAACTGACCATCTTGCCTGAGGTCACACCACGGGCTCACAGAAAAGCCAGAACCCAGGTGGGTGCAGCCACCATGGTCCTCCAGGCTTTGGCCATCTCCCTCAGGGTCCGTGTGTCCATCCAGCTGCAGGGATGCTGTCCTGTCAGTTCAACCTACAACATCTTTTCACATGCAACTCTGGGGTTTTTGTTTGGGATTAGGTTTTTGGATTTGGAGAGTTTTCGTGACAAAATCTTCAAAGTCCAGAGACTGTTGTCAATATAAAAATTACTGGAGAGAATTATCTCTGATACAGTAGTACAGACCTGGTCGATGCACATTTGGCCTCATGTGCTATAAAAGAGGGAGATAAACACAAAACCAGTGCTACACATTTATCTTTGTAAGTTGCTAGACTTTTTTCAGGAATTTGTTACAACTTGTGATTTCGTAGTTTCACAACCTTCACTTGTTTTAAAACACCCTTGCACCCTTTGGTAGTGTAAGATTTACCTTTTGCATGTGAACCTGACTTGTCCAGAAAGGGCAATTTCTTTCTCTGTTTCACTTTCCTCTTCCAGCCAAGTGCATTACAAGATTTGACTCACTTCTTGTAGCCATTTTAGCAAACAGGAACTTTATAAGTATTGCTTATTACACATTTATTTTAACATCAGAGTTGGTCACTGTAAATCTATGGCTCACCATCAACAACTGCAAAACAGCTTGCTTGATGCAAACATGATGATTTTTTTTTTTCCAGAGCTAGTCAAAATTATTTTATGTTCTGTAAATAAAAATCAGAGACAGGGCTAAATATTTCTATCTGAAAGCTTAATTTAAATTTAAAAAATCAAAAGCAACATAAAAATAAACTTAATTCCTCTGTTAAGAATTTGAAGACTTTACGATTATCCAAGTAGGAAAAAACTAAACATCATAAATTCTTCATCACATAAAGTCTTTTCTTAAGGACTGCATATCTTTAATGCCTTTTAAAAAAGAAAAAAAATGTACAATTTATAGCCTGGTTGAAGGAATTTCTGGGAGAGCTTCTGTGACCTTTGTTATGTATGAGGTCAGATCGATTATCATAATGGTCCCTTCTGGCAATGAGCTATGAATCTGTTAATTTTAGCTCAATATCCTCTTTCTCCAGGGGAGTAAGCTAACTGAAATTATATCACATTTTCCACTTAGGACTAAAGACACACACACAGTCCCTGCAGTTGAGCTGGCACATTCTGCTGCACCATCACACACTAACTTCTGTGTGCATCTGAACATTCATTCAGACAGTTGATAAGCCACATTGTTCTCCTCAGATCATGAATTATTACTGATATCTCCAATGATCAAAATCAGGCTGAGATAGCCTTTCTGCTCCACCCTCCAAAAACTGGGACATTTTAAAACAATTCCAATATTCATCTTCTTCTGACGCAAATGTTTAAGTTCCTGTTTTGGAGTTCCCCTTGTATTCTATTCTATTCTATTTTATGTGTTATCACAGCTCAGTTATGTGCTTTAAGAGGACCTGAAATTCTCTCAGTCTCCCCATTCCCATAGGTGGGGCTTCACACCAGAGTAAACAAACCCTGTGATACTTTGCTGAGATGCAGAGCTCTGCAGTTGTGAGTTATCAGAAGACAGACTGAACAATTTCACAGTTAAGCAAGCCAATGTGTTTTACAGCACCAAGGCCTCTTAGTGGCCAAGGAAAAGCCACAAAATTCATTTCCAGATCCAGCTGTTCACATGATACAATGTTTTAAAAAGGTTCTTTTTCAACGCAGATAATCCACCTGCAGTTAACTGAGAGCTGACTATTCCACTTTGGGCTGCTTAAATTGAAATGAAAACACTGTCCTGGCCAGCTGAGCAGCAGCATTCTGCTCCAGGTCACTTCAGTGCTCCTTTGCCTGTGGCTTTGATGTCTCCCAGCCACTGCAGAAAGTGGGGAGCAGCACACCTAAATGCTCTGCAGACTGCACCCCTCATCTGCTTTGAGATTCTTCATTCCACATTTTTCCTCACATTCTATGGGAAACAAATGAGTTATCTGGTCTCTTTCTCCCAACTTGGAATGAAAACTAATAGCAATATATTCAGATTTCCCTTGAGAAAAAACATCCCATTTTTACACAGTGTCTGTCCAAGATGTTGAATTTGGATAGAGGAAAGTTTTGGTGAAAGCAGAGAGGTTTTTAGCCCAGGAAAAATTATGTAATATTTAATCCTGATCAGTTCCCCAATCCACTCCTCCATGGGGGCATCCAAAGGGCTGTGTTGGTACAAAGGAAAGGGAGAAGGAAGAAATGTTTGGGACAGAAAACAGTGGCATGCAGCCAGGGCAACTTAATCCAGGTCTCAGGAAACTACAGCCTCAGAAAGGAAAGGTCAAAATGGGGTTTACAGCAGAAATGCAGACACAATATGATGGGGAGACAATCTGCTCTCCATAATATTCCTGTTATCCTAAGCAAACAGCAGAGGAGAATGAAAGGTACCACGGGGCTGTTCTGTTGTGTTTGTGTAAGAATGCCATTTTAATTCATTTTCACCAGTGCCTCTAAGTCAATACTGCTTTAGAGCTACATTCTCACGTGAAATCTATATCCCAGCAACTGGAATCAAGATTGCCCCAGGTCAGACACCTGTAAAGCTGAACTGACACAGGAAAAAGTGGCACTTTGTATTAATAGGCAAGAGACAATTTGAAGTTTTGCTATTGGACCTTCAGAAGGCAGAAAGATTCACCACATGATTATAAATGTCCTCATTACTACAGAGCTTCTCTTAAACTTTCTCCCTCCACTTGTCTTCATACCCACTTGTAGGGATGCAACTCAAGGAGCCAGCTTCCAGGGAAAATGGGTATACAAGAGATCCATGCCAAATCTGTCTGCAAACAAACACTTTTGTAGATTCAGTTAGTTTTTAAAGACTTAGGCTCCAGATTCTTTGCCTCTCCCAGACTTTGGTCTCCCAGATTTGTCTAGTGAGATTTTTGTGACCTAGACACTGAACTCTACTCTCAGACAGGGGATTGGGAGAAAGAGAAAGCCTGGTCATTGCAGTTTATGCTAATATAGAACCTGTAGATGTCCTCCACTACAAGTAAATACTTGCTTTTTCTCCAAAAAGCACAGCTGGTGCTTTTTGAAATGAAAATTATGCTGTGAGTACCTAACCCCCTTCGTTCCAGCCCAGCAACAAACCCTTAGAGGATGCCTTTCTATGTATCCACAATCCCTGGATGCTTCACCAGCTGAAGATAAAAATGCAGATAATAACCTCAGTGAGGTGTCTGTAAATCCACCACCACCCTGATGCCTGTGGTAGAGCTGGAAGACTCAGAAGCAGTCACTCATGGGTTGGGGTGACTGATTTTGTCGTCGCCTCTCCCTTCACTGCTCTCTCAGAGGCTGCAGCCACTGCAGCGTGGGTGGCTTGAACCCTTGTGAAACCATGCCTGCCTGGTGTCCTAAAGGCCCCACCAGATGTGCTGGCAGCAGCCTGCAAGAGAGGGATGACACAAGCAGCTGAGGACAGCAATGCCCATTCCAGCTGCATCCATGGGTGCCTGTGACTCAGCGCCCTGCAGCTCTTCAGCTCTGCTCAGAAGCCATGGTCTCAGCAGACAGCTCACCTGTGTGGGACTTGGAAGAAAATCAAGCACCAGCAGACCAGGCCTTGAGAATGCCTTCAGGAAGGGCAGCCCAGGGAGGTGCCACGGACACGCTCCTTGTCTTGCGGGTTCCAACAAAAATTCTGTGCAGGAGGCAGCTGCAGGGGAGGGAGATGTTGATGCTCTGTATGTCTCTGCTGCTGCTGCAACCTTGAGGCTGTCTTCTCCTGCAGCCAACTGCTAGGAAGTTTCAAGCAATTCTGCTATGATTTCCAAGAGACCTACTAATTGCCTGGAAATGCTAAAGAATGATAGATCTGAGGCATAAAATATCTACCAAACTTAAACAAAATTGCCGTATATTAAATAAACTGAAGACCTATTATTTTTCCCATTCTAAGTTCCTCTTAATTGAAATCCCTGATTGTTTTTTCCAGGCCCTTCTCCAGCCCAGGACCCAAAGATTAGTGATGCATGTAGGAAAGTGTTGTTGACATGGAACGATGTGTGGTAGGGAATGCCCATGATTATTTCACCAATTGCCTCTGTGGTCTGGTCTTTTTATTGAAGGAAAAGGGTCTTACCAGACTTAATTGGAGTTAAATAAGATGAAATTTTTCCAGGGGCCTCTCTCCACAAATTACAAATCATATATATGACACTCAGTTTTGCAGCCCATAATCACATTAGCAATGCCACTGAAGTGAACAGAGCTCCTTGGGTGAGTAAGAGTTACTTGCACAAAAACTTACTTCAGATTTGGTTACAGCCTAAATTGGATTCACTCCAAACTGGAAGTTTCATATGCCCTGGTCTTGTTCATGATTTTGGGGCAAAGTTCATCCTTTTAAGAAATTATGCCAACTGCACATCGGATGAGTGGGGGGTTTTCTATTTAAAGAGTGAAGTGTTTCTAACAATTTAATCCACTGATGCTTTATGACTATAATCCCAGATACTGTTTTTGCAGCTGGCTGCTTAGAAGTGGAATAAACCCAAAGCAGCTCTGTAAGAGTGAGCTTTTTTAGCTGCATGGAATGGCAGGAGGGCACACCTCTGTGAGACACTCTAGCAGATGTATATGCTGCAGAGGACAGGACAGAGCCAGTCTGGCATCAAATACTGTTTAATGCAGCTCAAATCCATAGAAATTACTGTAATGGGATGTTCAAGATGAGCAGAAAGTTGAGTACTTAGTTTCCAGTGTAACTTTAGGAGAGCAGTGTGTCTTAGGACCACAGGTGAAAGCTTCAAGCAGAAGCTGTACCTTGTGTAGGCAGGACAACCCTGTGGCACACTGACACAGAGAGGCCATTCACACCCCCAGGAGCACAGCCTTTCAGTGGCTAAGGGATGCACTCATCCGGGCCCTGCTGATGCCCTGAGCTCCTCTGGGGCTGTGGCAGGCTGCCCAGGAGCCCTCCCTGCCCTGCCCCACCAGTGCACAGTCACACCAGCTGGGGCCCACCGGGAGCCATCATCCAGCTTCCCTGAGGTCCCTTTGTTCCCAGACAATGCTGAAATCTCTTCAGCCATTGTGGCCAACACCAGTGACTGCATAGCTCTCCAGAAACAAACCCACAATGTTTCAGACTGACTTGAGCCACAGAGATGGTCTGCACAATGAATGTCTGCACCACACGTATCTATAACACATCAGAACTAAAGGGCTCCTGGAGACACACATAACTGTCCCCTTTTCACACAGACATTTGACTTTTGATCTAATTCACATTCTCCTGGGATGGAGCTGATTGCTCTCTGAGGGAGAATCCCAGCACCAGCTCACTCTGAACCAGGTCCCCATAGCGTGGTCACTTTCAGCATGAATTACACATTATGCTACAATTTTGACTTTCCTTGTCGCTTTGCCATGACATTTTATCTTCAAAAGAAAAGGGCTTTATCCACCACAGAGGTGTCCAGAATGGTTAGGTAGAGCTTCCAGAAAATGTACTACCAGCAATATCCTTCCCACACCCCAAATATCCTCCACAATACTGCAGGCAATAAGTAAAAGTTTGCTTCCTATGAAGGATCTTTGAAAGTCCTCTGGGACTACAGTACAGACCAGGACAATACAAGACTTTGGGATCACAAGGGCAGGAAACAATGAAACAATGTTATATTTTTTATTATTTTTAATAAAATATATCCCATATTGTATTTCAATACTGTTATGAGACTTCTCTTCAGTCACTCGTGGCCCTTTGAACACCCTCTTCATCTTCCCTTGAGGCACCTGACATTTTTAACATCAGCAAATTTGAATGTGATTTATACAGCTTCTTAAATATAGCCCTTACCTAGTTATAAAATGGTGCCCCGATTCTTTTATATACAATAACCATTGTGCTTAGGATGACTTAAGCCATGTGTATTATTTTTTAAAAGAATTATATTTACATGGAATGTTTAAGAAAAGAATTTTCCAGATTCCGGAAGTAGAACCTCCTTCAGAACAGGAAGGAAACAATTAATTTTTACCTTTAAATCCAACCAGTGTAATGGTTTGTTATCCAGCGGGAAAAGTGTGAGAGAGTTTCTTTTCAGCTTAATGAGGTGGATGTTTATATTAAGAGATTGTTCTGAAAGTCTGGTGCCACCAGCAAGCGAATAACAATACTCAGATCATACTTCCATCTCAAAACATTTTAGAGATGAAGTCATTAACATTTTGGGACAAATGAGGCACAATGAAAGACAGGTGACTTGCTCAAAGCCACCTCAGAGGTCTGTAACACAGCTGACCTCCTCGAGCACTGAACTCCAGCCCCTCTCTTTGCCGGTCTCCATGACTCCTTCCTTACTCCTACAGCCTCAGCACCAAAGCCTTTTTCTGTAGTGGTTAGTTCAGCAGGCAGGACCTCAGGGAGGCACTGTGTCATACTGCCAAATTCTAGAATGCCCTGTCTTGGATTTTGAGCTCAATACAAGGAGACTTGGGAATTTACAGTAACCCAGAAGTTTACAGTATTTGGAAAGTCCTATTTAGAAATTAAGAGAAGACAATAAAAAAATCTGCAGCCTTGCTGGATTAGGACACTGGATATTCGCATCTCATCATGTCTTCCACATGGCCCCATTTCTGGAAATGTCCAGCCTAAATGTGCAGGGATCTGAGGAGATCTGAGCAGCAAGTGTGTTTTCTCAAATAATTTCTGAATAACTCTTCTTGCAAAGCAAAATTGCCCCAACTGTATCACAAACCAAGAGCAAAACCCCATTCTTCTTCAAACCTATATGGTCCTGCTTAACTTTTGGGGATTTGTGCCACCTCAAGCCTCTTCTTGTGGACAATAAACTCTCAAGCACTTATTTTGACACGTGTGAGTAGCATGACACCAACACTGACATCCTGGTCCTGTAATGATTAGGGAAGTGCTGTCTAGTCCATTCCACATTCCTGCTGGTGATTCAGTTCCCTTTGTACCCTGCTTTGCTGCACAACCTTGACAATAAATAGGCTGCCCTGCTGTGTCCCAGTGGTGGGGCTGCCTTTCAACAGTAAAAGTAATGTGAAAGTAATTCCTGAACATAATAGTTTGCTGTTATTTTCAGGCTTCAAAGCACTTTGAGATCCCTCAGAAGCTGGGGAGATATTACTACTTCTATAGAATATTACTCGTCCTACAGACATGTGTGTACCCCTAGGACCCAAAGGCAAACATGGGGGAACTTCAGTCCTAGAGCTGAACTCCAGCTGCATTCATCACCTCATCTGTTATTTGATGGACTTCTGCCAGTGGGCATTGTCAACAGGAAAAAAAAACAGAGGGAAAAAACCCAAACAACTTTCCAGCTAGTATTTTAAGACTGTGAGTAACACACCATTTCCAAGAAAGGAGAAATACAGATTTTTTGAGCATATGTCCTGTCTTTAATTGGCTATGGGGAAAGTATGCTACTGTATGACTGGTCTTCCAGGATGAGCATTGCATTAATAAGTCAGGAGAGCTGGGAGAGGGGACAGCTGCAGCCCTTGAGCCACCTCTTTGCCTTTGACAAATCCACCCTTCATGAGAATACAGAAAAAAGACAACTACCAGGAGAGATTTGATGCTGGGGTCTCCATCACATCCACATGTCAATGACTTCGGGGGATCTCCAGATCACCAGTCAGTGAAAGCAAGCTCCATGCTGGCAGTGACCCAGCCCTGTGGGACACTGTGTGTGCCTCCCCTAACCCCATTCCCCTTGCAGAAATGGTCAGCACAGCCCTGATCCCTGATTTCACCTCTCAGACATCACTCTTAGAGAAGTCTCTCCTTGTCTTACAAGCAAAACTAACGCTAAAACCCAAACACATTCTTGAATGCTTGTGTTCCCTAGAACAGCACCTTCCCAACCTTTTTTATCCCTCACTTACTCACGCTTTGTCCTGTCGTGACAGGGAAAATGCTGTGCTGAATCTGGTGGTTGGCAATGTGTGCATGCAGTGAGGCACAGTCAGGTGTCTGTACCCTGATCTGCATGAGATCAGGACACCAAAACTGTGTCCTGGACCTTCTGTCCTTCAAAAGATGTATGAGGCCTTGGGATCTGTACTTCTGGAGCAAATATATTTATTTTTCTGGTTTCTGTAAAATAGGATGTCAATACTGGGTGTGTGGTCAAATCAGGTATTGGAAGCCCATAGCCTTGCTACAATTCCTCTGTGGGATAACATTACTCAGACCTGGACCCCAGCATGCCACAGGCCAGCAGCTGTGGAGGATAGCTAACCTCTATCCTGCATACTCCTAACGATTGCCATTCCATGCCCAAAAGATTCACCTTCCATAGGAACAGACAGAATTTGCACATTTACCAACATTGGGCTTCAAGAGGCAAAGCACCTCCAGCATTTGCTCCTCAAAGGATCAGAGCTGCAGATCCTCTTGCAATGATTCAGAGCAACTTCAACCATCTCAGCTTGAAGCTCTGCAAAACATTAGCACAAGACATACCAGTGTATGACTGGACACTGATTCAGAGTTTTTGTCTGATTTCACTGTCAGAAAAAGGAGGAAAGGGGGAAGGGAGAGCTGGATTTAAGTCAAAGTCATTAATATCCTTCTACTTGAAGAATGAGCCCAGGGAGAAGAAGCAAGGTCAAATGTACATTGAAGCAGTGAGATACAATAGCCACCAGGCACAGCTGAAGTCACAAAGAAATACTTTTGCCTTCTTTTTCCCCCTCTCTGAACTCAAAAATTCTTGGCTAAGCAAAATTAAGTATTTGGGCAGAGACAAATCCATATTTATGATCCTCGATTCTGAGGCAGAGTGAATAAACTGCAGGGTGGAGCTGGCTGAGAAAGAGCTGTTCTGGGCCTCAGAGATGCCATCAACCCTGTGCCACAGAGTGTGTGCACTCTGTTAGAGCTCCACGAGTGCTGCTGCGAGTGTGGTCACCTCTGGGCAGCTTGTGAGTTGCAGAGCACCCTTAAGCAGTAGAAAGTGAGATGTTCAGGATCTCTGAACCAAGCTATTGTATTTATCCTACACTTGGGAGAGAGGGTGCTTGGTAAATGGAGACAGTTCAAAATGAGGAATTCTCCTAAAAGCTATTCCTTGTAACCTGTTACTAAACCAAGAACTCCTTTCCCATAGCACAGTCTAGATCTGACTTGTGAAACCACTGGGAAGAATGTCTGCACTCCACTGGCAGGCCCTTGAGAAGCCAGTGTGAAATGTATTTTCATTTTTCACAGCTCTGGGAGGGACATCTCCATCTGGTGGCCAGGCCAGGGAAGAGAGGCTCACAGACCGTGCCCCAGCCTGTCCAGTTTCGAGCATGCCTTCTCTGCTCCAGGGGCTTTGGCTTCTCCAGCTGCACATTGATACAGCCACATTTCCCAAGCTTCCAGGGGGTCCTGTTATGTCAGAGAAAGGCCTGGAGATTCTTGGCTGGACACTCTGCTGTGAGCTACAGCCCAGATTCCACCCACTCAGCTCAGCCAGAGCGGGAGGGGATCAAATTGTCATCTCAACATCTGGTTTGAATCCAGCAAGGGAGATGCTGTGGTGTCACACTCATGCACACACATGTACACACACTCTGGGGCTTACAAGTGTCAGGTTGTGGTGACATCCCAGTGGTTTCAGAAGGTAGAGGTGTGAGTGAAGAGAAAATCTGGCTGTCCATCAACTACTATTTACTTGGCTTTCCTTAGTAGTAAGTACAGAAAGTAATAGCAAGCAATGCCAGCATTAATGCCTGTATCTGCTCAGCATCCCTAAGAGGCAGGGAGTGTTGTCAGTCTCACTCTACAGCTGGAGAACCAAAGGCCAAGGGTAGCCAAAGTGAACCAACCCAAATCCTGGGCAGGCCAGAGGCAAATGTAGGTCCTCCAACATCCACCATTCAGCACAGCCTGCTTGCTGACCCCACACTTAGTGACTCTGGAGCCTGGCAGTGTTCAGAGCAGAGCTACAGCCCAGTATAAATACTGTAACACAGCTTAACTCCCCAAGCTTTGTGTAAAGAGGCGTCTCAGCCAGGGGACACACTCAGATGCCTCAACAGGAGAGCTTTGTGTTGTCACCAAGTACAGTGATGAATTACCTGCTAGAAGGCAGATCTCATCCTGCATGGCAGATGGAGAACAAGCCATAAAGACAGCTCACAGGAGTATGGAGCAGAGCAGGGCTGGGTCCCCCTGCTGAGCAGGCACATTGCATCACCTGCCATAAGGTCCTGGCCCCAAACTGAGCATTTTGAGGGGAAGCCAAAGGAGGAGAGTGGAAGTGGATGGGAAGGTACAGAAAATGGCAGGACTTCATGCAATATAAGCAAACACATTTGGAATGAAAAAAGCAGTTCTAATCAAATGGAGCTCTGAATTTCCCCCTAGACACAGGGTATTAAAAATAATCCCAGCTGAATTTCAGCCACCTCTCTCACAGCATCTCCCAGCTGCTTCAAAAATAAACAGCTCTGTCTGGGTGGAAATACAGCCATACACGATTTTGGGCTCCTAACCTGAGTGCAGGAATGGTGAATAGAGTTTCCCTGGTCCATCTGTCCAGGTGGATCTGCCACATAGTTTGTGACTGCAATGCCAGCTGCCAGGTGGGTAAGACACAGTAAAAGGAAGCACAAGGAGAAGGGCTCTCCCACGCTTTAAGAAGATTTGGCATGAGGTATGTGCATTCCAGTGCCTGTGGGACTCATTTTACACTCAAGCTCTCCAAACCTGGGACAAAAGTTTAACAGGAGAGCATGGATTTCTCATGAAGCCAGAGACAGCACAAGGTGCAGGCTCACTGGAACACCCAGGACATCTCAATGACCATGCTTAACTACAAACAGTTGTCACAGAATTTTCACCTCTCCTCTGGTGGAGGAGAGCCACAAGTCTGGAAGCATGGGAGTTGGGGAACACAAAACCGAGGCTTTGTGGCTGCCAGGGAATAGGACACAGTTTTGGGTGCAAAACAGTTCCTGACTGGCTCTTGGGTTTCAAGTGATTTATGTTGCAACTTCCACATTTTTAAGTTATCTGAAGTTGGTCAGGCAAAATCTCCTGCACCAGGCTCCACTGATCTTCAGACACCAGAAAGCTTTTCATTTTTTAACAAATTTTCTCCCAGGGACTGCAAGATCTAATAGGAACCTGGCAGATGACAAATGAGCCCATCCCTGGCTGGAATGCTGCTCTTTGTCAGTTGTCTTTGTCCCCCTCTCAGTCTAAAGAGCAGGATCCCTTCCAACTTTGAACCCTGCCAACTCCTAACACTGTGCAGAAATCCCCAGGAGAGGCGGAAACCACTCTCTCCAGCAGACTCCAAGTCTCTAGCAAGTTCCGAATTTTTGAAGGTGTTAACCTTACTTGAAAGGGGAAGCAAGCAACAGGGCTAGTCCATGGCAAAAATAATCAGGCTGGGTGGGAATTGCAGCTCCTTTTGACGGGGCCACACAATCCGCTCAGCAACAAACCCTTTGTTAATCTCCCACCTATTTCCTGCTGCAGAATTAATTGTTGGGCTCTGCTTGAGGGAGGCAGCCATCAGAGGCAGGCTTTCCCTTCCAGCCCAGCAAGGGCCACAGCACATCACACTGCTCTGGAGAGCTCCTTTCTGAGGGACTTGGCCAAGGGACAGTCTCCAATTCTGGTTGCTCTATTTCAGGCAGAGCACGTACACCCACCCTGGGCACACTGCCTCATTGCAGCCTTGCCTTTTCAGTTCCCTCAGATTCTGTTGAGGCAAATTCTCATTGACCTCCATCTTCTGGTACCTTGGAGAGCAGGTGATGTGCTCAGCTGTGATGGCACAGCGCAGCCTGTGCCCTGCTCAGCCCCTGGCAGTGTCCCAGGCAGCTCTGCCAGAGATGCAGCCCCAGGTGCCCCCAGTCCCACCTGCCATGGTTCAGGGGGAGCCTCTCAGCAGGGAAACCCCCAGAAAAGCTCAGCCACTGTCCTTCCCAAGCTGCCAGTGTGCTGGGGGAACAGGAACACGGCTGGGCACCTTCCTGCTCCCAGGAGAGGTTCCCAGCACGGACATGGTGAGAACTCATCTGGGGCAGCAGGACTCACCCAGCGAGGCTGACATGCGTGCATTAAAGTACCCGCCTGGCACAATTCCTCCTTGGTAATTTTAGAAATGTCCCTCTGGCACGAGTGAGAAGCTTTTCACAGAGGACACACAGGGCATGGGAAACAAAGAAGGCATGCACAAGAGAGCCTCAGGCAGTGCTAGACAAGGGGTTCAGAGAATGTGACAGAAATTCCAAATCTCACGCTGGAGACTTTGCAAAGCAGCAGCAAACCATCACTAACAATCAGCTCCCTCCAGTCCAAGGCCTCACACATCCTCCTGAGGCTGTCACTTCTGCCAGCTGTACTCTGGTGTGACAAACCCAAATTTTTAACATACCAGCGTGCTTTCCCCACCTTTCCTATATGGACTGCTCATTGTTCTCTCACTCCTCATGGCTGGCAATTGCTTCTTGCACTGTAGATGTTAAAGAGTCACAGGTTTCCTGAAAACTGTAGCACAGGCCTTGAAACTAAACAACACGTGCTGTACAATGAGTCATAAAGCATGTGTGAAAAATAGTTGACACAGAAGCTGTCATGGAAACCAGTGCTACCAGAGCACACACAGCCACAGAGCTCCCATTAAAGGCTGCAAAGTTGAACACAAATGCTAATCACCAAGGCAGAATATATTAAATTTACCATCATGCCTGATTCAATCTTTACAGCAAGTCAGTTGAAAACTACGACCATTTCCGCTGGCAGTGCTGGATGGTAGTTAGTAGTAATTAAATTACCAGAAATCTTCTCACAGAGAAATTCTTTTCATCTTATGTACACTAGAAACTGTTTTTACTGACTAGGGACTGATTTTCTCCCAGGGAATAAGTCTATTTAAAATAGACTATACACATTTGTCCAGCTTGGGTTTTATTCTCCTACCAGCCCTCCTGAGCAACAATACCCTGCAAGCAAGAAAAAGCTCAGGCTGGAAAAAGAAATGTGGTGAACCCAGATTAAGCTGTTCAAGCGAGATAAAGAGAGACAGACTGAAAACTACACAATACCCTGCAAGTATTACAGGCATATCCCACACCATGATCAAACCTGTGGTTCTTAGATACCAGCTAGAAGGAAGCTACTGACCTAAAAATATTCACATATATAGGTACCTTTCACATATATAGGTACCTTTTGACTGCCCACAGGTAGAGAAGGAGTGGAGGAACCTTGCCCTGTGTTGTGGAGAAAGAGCTGTACAGCCTTTCCTCATTCCCAGCCTGGCACACTTCTCAGGTGGCCTCACTGGGTGCCGCCTGTTCTGCTGTGATGGGGACACACCAGAACCCATTCACCCCTGGCAGCAGCATTTGCAGCCAAGAGCAGTGCTGAGCTGTCTGGTGTGGGCCGGATGGAGGTGCAGGATTCTATCTTTTTTCCCTCTACCACTTTGTTAAAAATATTTTGATGTATCCAAGGGCCAGAGCTGTGCATATAAGTGTATTTTTCGTGCTCTCTCTCAGGGCCTGGTCTTTATCTCAGTGACTTCAGAAAGCTTCATGATTGCACTGGTTTAGGCTATGAGGAAAGCCAGCTTTTTCTGCTGACTCTACAAACATATAACAAGGCTTTTACTGACCTATAAAGGAAGCGTCTAGGCCAGAGTTGTCAAAAATAGGGCACCAGCAAACTTATTTCACCTTATTTTTAATCCACTCAAATACCATAGGTTGGAAAGTTCATCTAGTGCTCAAATGTTTATAGGGATTTTATTTTGCTCAGGAGGCTGTAGAAAGAGAAATGGTGGAGGAGAAAATAAAATCCTTATGAAGAAAAATAAGGACTGGTTGAAAATTCCTGATGAAGAAAAATTAGTGATGGTTGAAAAAAACTGTCAGAATTTTTTCTGGACAGAAGTCAGGTCCTTGAGTAGTGAAGTTTCTAGAGCATATGAAAAATGTGTACTTTCTGTAGAAAATAGAGAGTTTGTCATAACCTTTTAACTGAAAAGTATGTGATTCTGCCAGATGCTCCTGGTTAACTCTTCTTGGTTTATAGGTGAAAAGTTGCCTTGTTTCACAGGGAGATGCAAGAGGAAGAGGTAGGGTCAGGTAGGAAGTGTCCAGTTACAGTTCTACAAGAAGAGATTTTAAAATAAACTAAAGAATGACTACTAAATGAGAAAGAAAAAAAAACCTTGAAAAGCGGATGAGACAAGAAAGGGTAAAATAAAAGCATAGGTTCATATTTAATAATGCACATAAGAAGGACAAAGTCAGTGCTCTTCTAATGTAGGAGTCAGAATGAGGTCTTTGGCCAAGACTGGGGCCTTTTCCACTGCCTTCTCTACTGACAAGATCACAACCCATTTTTCCTACGGTTTTGTTCACTGCACATACCTCTTTATTATGCTCCAGCATATCAAGCTACAATATGCATGTTTTTTATGACACATAAAAGGTGCAAGCCCAGCTAACACAGATGGCTACATGACAGTCATGATGGGAACAGAACAATATTTGCCATTAAACAAAGAGCCTTCAGCACATAAATATTGAAGTGTGACACAAGATCAAGCTGTAGCTCATCAGACTGAGTGTAGCTTTCCCTCAGACTCACTGAAATCCAAAGTTCTGCTGCTGACCCCATGTCAGCCTAGGCTTATTTCTTCAAATGAAGGATGTCAACACTATGGCTCCAAAGAAGGCATTATCTCTTCACTTGCTCCTTCCCCACATGCCAAGATGGGAAGGTGACTGTATTCTGACATTTCCCATTTAAAATTAAAATTCTTCTACTGATGCTGCCAGGAGCATACAGAGGAAATCACATTAGCTCTACTGTGTCAATACAACGGGACAAATTTCCACCAATGGAACTTGTGACCCAAACTGACACACACCTTAGCATTTTTTTCTACGATAGACCCCAGAAATGCCAGTTTTATCTCCCAAGCTTGACAAAAGCAGTTTAAAGGCTTTCCCATCACACTCAAAGTGAGAGCTGATAAGGCTGAAAATCCAGAAATTGCTTACTTTACAACCCTGAGTCCCTTTCAAGCTGACCTTCTGCCCTGAAAGCCTAAAACTTCTCACTAACAGCTATATTTAGGCAACTAAAGGGCTGGAACATCTGGGAATAATAACAGCAGTCACACTTGGAAATGGCATTTATATACCATTGTCTAGAAAACACCACCGTGCTGCAAAAGCTTTTCAAAGTCCATTTAGTAGATTTCAGATTTTTTTTCAGGAAAATTACTTGCTAGACAATCTATGCATCACCAGAGGTGATGAGTGAAAATCACATGTAGGAATAGCCCAGTTATTAAAAAAAATCTTAAAAGAAAGCTCAGCAGTGCGACCTGGAAAATTAAAAAAAAAAACATAATTAAAAAAACCTTTAAAAAGTGTCTCAAACTTTCTTAACCAGAATGTTTTTCATGACCATTTAGAGGTATATTCCAACATTGCTCTTCCAGCACTGAAAATGCAAAGCCATCAAGAATCAAGACATCTCTGACCAATGTCTGAGAAAGAGGAAATCAAACTGACGGGTATTTTCACCTCCCAAGCTGAGCAGTCTGTGAAAAAACAAACAAGCAGCCTTCAGGATCTCACAGTGATTTCTTTTGATTGCTTCCTTTTAAAGGGGGTTGCAGAGCTAAATGGAGCTCTGGGTCAATATTAGCAGCATTAGTTGTTTGTCCAGCCTGCCCTTCATCACAGCTTGCCTAGGGCTATTCACGTTCAACACATAAGTAAGAAAAATAACTAATCTCAGGTAAAAGTTCTTTGCAGATATCCAGTATTCTGTTGGTTAACCCTCAGAGTCCTTGAGAATCCATAAATACTTTGGTACTGTAGAAAAATAACTAACAAGCCTACTTCATACAGCCACTAGAGCAGGAGTAAATGTGGGATCTTGCTTGTCCTGACACAGGACTGTGAGTGGGATGCAGATATTAGCTGCTGTAAGTCCTCTTTGCTGAACTGTCCTGTACCAGGAATGGGTGATAGTTTGTTGGAGCCAGCGGCCAAGCTTGCAGTGAAGTGCAAAACTGGCAGGCTGCAGTTACCCAAATGGGGATGAACAGCTGGAGACACAGCCAGGACAACCCAGGCAATTTTAGTGTGATGGACTGAGCCCAGCAAATATCTTCATGCTGTGGCCAAGAGGTGAGACACAGACAGGCAGGAACTCATTTGCATCCAGACACATCAGTACATTGAGAATTTAAAGGCATTTGATGTGTCACACTGGTACATGATGCAAATAACTGCCCATGGATGAGATATTCAGATTCACACCAGTACTAATTCCTCGACTAGTAGGAGCATCCTAAATTTGGCAGCACACCATCAGCACAAGCAGCACACTGTAAGACTATGGGAGTTGTTAGCATTTGAAAAAGTGAATATGCAGACATGTACCAACCCCTACCACAGCTAAAAGCACAGGCTGGACTCCTAAGTCAACAGCATGTCCACAAGGTGTGCTGGGACCAATGTCAAGGTCACTGTGAAGCTGTGATCCAGTGATCCTCTGAGTTAAAAACCCCCTCACCCTTTGTCACCATCATCCAATGCAGTTTTGCTGAACCCTCCCACGTGAAGTGAACACCATCCTGTCTTCATCCTCTCTACTGGGCATTTGGTCAGCAATAAAGGCTGGCAGCCCAAGAAGATGCCATGTAACTCCCACTCTACTTGCACCACACCTCATCTTCAACCTGCCCTTGCAAGTCTGCACGGAAATGTAAAAGACTGTTTAAGGTAAGATTGTTTCTCTGAAGGGAACACTGAAAGGAGTCTGAAATATTTTTATTTACATGGAGCTTAAAAACCTCAATGTAAAAAGAAAAGTGGCACCTTCTGGACACTCTTGGTGTGCCCTGCAAGGTGCACAGCCTGCAGAGGAGGGCACATCACGTATTACTGAGCTGGTGCATCCAGGTCCACCCAGCAACCTCTGGCCATCTGCAATGTCACTCTGCCTCTTCAGCTCACCTGGGTGACTGACAGTGTCTGTGTGCCTGCTCAGTGCCTTGCAAGTGCTGAGGTCAAACTGAATTCCCACTGCCTCTCTGATTTCAGCTCTAGGCTCACTTAAAAACCCAAAGTTGTATCATGTAGCAAGCATTCTTTCATTTTAAAATTAACTTCTGAGGGGACAAAAGGTGAAATAAAGTAGGGAAGTAGGACAGGGAAAGGCAAAGGAAATTGCTTTACAGAAACACATTTTATTAATTTTGGTACTGTCTCCTTTTTAGCTGGCCAAATAATTGTTAAGGCTGTTTCAATTCCTGCAGAGGAGTTTGTGGAGACTGGAGTGATATGCACTTGTCACGACTCAGTCAGTCAATTTAAGGTTCCCATGCATCAGCCTCTGAGCCAGCAGGACACTCCATGACTCCACTAACAAAACCAATAATTACAATTACAGAGAGTGACAGCTATGGAAAATAAACAGCAACAAAGATTAAAGACTCCAAGGCTGCCCAACCAATGGGAGCTAAAGTTTATGTACTCAGTTTAAGAAAGGCCTTGCAGAGCTCCCCTGTGGTCTTTTGGCAATTTGATTTAATTTAGTCTGTTCCTCCAACAAATAATTTTTAAATTAAAAGAGAGGGAGAAAAAAGAAACCAACCCAAACACTGCAGTGCATTTGTCCAGTACTCAGACTTGGTTGATTACAGCTCTCTAGCTTCCAGGAAATCTTGGAAAGTTTTAAAAGCCAGATAACTGTTACAGGGTCCACAAAATCTTTTTTGCTATTTTTCTCCCTCTACTTGACCCCAGTAGGGCTCAGCACATCAGACAGGGAGGCAGGAGTCCCCTGTCTCAGTAGAAAGTGACCACAACCACACACAGAGCCAAGGGGTGGAACACAGGGCTCCAGACAGGTAGGGCAGCAGGAGCTACTCCTGGCAGAGCCCTTGCACCACTACAGAAGTAAGAGAAAGATTTAAACACACACTTTCAACCCAAACAGTAGAGCCATTTTTACTTTCAGCATCTGTTACACACAGGTCAACCAACAGCACTGTTTTCTTCTGGACCTCTTCTTTGGGCACTTGGGCTTGCCTTCCTCTGGTCTACACAGCCTCTGATCAGGAAAGTCATCAGACACTTCCAAGGACTCATCTCTTTCTTTTCTTGCCTGAATTCACAGCCCGAAAGCTTCACCTCCCCCTCTGCAGAGGTGTGTGTGTGTGATTGCCCCGTGCCCTGACAGCTCCCCAGTTCTGGTCATGCTAAGGACAATCTGCAAAGCCAGCCATGCAAACATCAGCTTTCCTCTGCTGCCCATGAGGGTACAGCCCTAACTCCCCTCTTTCCAGCCCGAGACTGCAGCAATTTTAGCACAGAGATATGCACTGCAATGTGCCAGAAGGGAATGGAAGTCAAAGAGGTAGAAGGAGCCAGACAAGCAGATCCCTATTCTGACACATGTACGAATCTCTGCACTAAACATCACACACTGCAGTCAGAAATGACATGTCTCCAGACACCTTCTCAGCCTGGAGGGTTACTCTGACAGAGTGCTGTTTCTCTTCTGAATCACAGAGCATTGTCATAGCTACAGCGTGCCAAAATCAAGAAGAAAACACATGAGAAAAGTTACCAAAGCTTATTTGGCAAGTGTTGTATTGCACTAAAGATGTACAAACAAACAGTGCTATGCTTTAAAAAACAATTGTTTCCTTTAACCAGAAAAATAAGACTTTGGTGTTTAAACCACCACCAAGCAACTTCAGTAGCACAGTGACTGTAGAACTTTGCTGGGATGTTGACTCAATGAATAAAACATCTCAATAAACCAACACCATTTCAAGAAACACCTGTTCTTGTCTGCTTCCTATACAAGTTTTGGCATGATTGCCTCTTGCTTAGCATTGAAATCAGATGAAATCACAGCCCAAAGCATTATACTGAGAATTAAAGGGATGAGTTAACCAACACCATCAGAAGCCCTTAATTCTCATTTAAGTCAGCTCTGGTGGGCTGCATGCCCTTTGGAAGAAATTACTGTATATTTCTTGCAAAGCACTTAAGAAATCACTTTTTGTCCTTCAATTCAATTTTATCAGGAAAATAACCAGACAAGGAATGAGTTTCAGGTTTCAGTGTTCCAAGTCACTTATCTTTTCCTATATTAAAACGGAATAAAAAGAGAAGCAGTCATTTTTGCAGTATTTCCAAGGCTGCTTCATGCAGAAAAACCAATGCCAACATTTTGAGTCAATATTACAGCTATCAAGTCCCTCACTATACTAATGATCTGCAGGCAAGTATCACTTTACATCCTCCTTCATATATTATCTCCCTTACACCTAATCAATCCCATTGTGATCTCAGTGTGATTTGTAGAATCCCTTGTTATTTGTCAGCGGGAGGGAAGGGCCAGAGTCTTTGGGGACTCCTCCACAAGCCAGAAGAATACACATCAATTGGTAACATTTAGAGGCTCTTGCAATCACTCTTTACAAATTCCACTCTGATTGCCAGGCTGCCATGGCCCATGCTGTGTGCCAGCAGTTCCAGTAATGGGCTTCTTCACATGAGGAGTGAAAGAGATCTGGCAGTAGTGCTAGGTAGTGTCAGTGGCTTTCCTGGGTAATTTCCTGAGTTCCTACAGAAAATGAACCTGTAAGACAGCTGTCTTGGAGTTCAAGAGGCATAATCAGACACAGATGTGAAACAAGGGCAGCTCTTTGAGTGAGAGGAATACATAATTTTGAAAACACTGCTGCATTGGTGGCTAATTAGTTCCAATAAAATTGGGTGTGTGCTGTTTGTCAGGGCCCTGAAGTCATTAACTCCATCAACTCCCAGAACACAGAAAACAAAACACTCTGCCTGACCCACCTGTGCTGTCATTGAGACAAAACTGCTCATGTTGAGATTACCTTTTTAAAGGTGTCTTATCAAAACAACAGTTTCATATATTCACTAGAAGTACCTCTATCACCCTTCCTAACTACAAGGAAGTAGTGGGAGTAACTCAAGTAGCTCTACTACAAGAAGTAGAAGTAACTCCCTCTCTGACCGCCAGGTACAGCCCTGTCCTGCTCCCGAGATCTGGCTGGAGGTGCAAAGGCCAGGCAAAGCTGAAATATGCAAGCCTAAGTCCAGGCTTTCTGAAAAGTCACCTCCCATCTCTCCCTATGATGGAACACTGGAGAGACAACTCTAAAAGCTTTGGAAAATGGAGCACCCACTACTGGGCACAACTGAAGGCCAAGGAGTATTAACTTTTGTGGAAGTTGGGTGTTCTCCAGTGAAGGCCACCCTTCAGAAGAGCAGTAGAGGAGTGGCTCAGACAGACAGAACATGCACCTGGAATATTGCTGCATCAGAAAGAACACTGTTTATTACTTCAGATGGAGTCTCTTCAGGTAATTCAAGGGGCTGAGATGTGCTACTACAGTGTTGGAGTTCTCCACCAAGTTAATTGCTTCCACTGAGGTGTTTTTTATCTTGCCTTTTTCCCCCTACACTTTTAACTAAAGGAACTAAGATATTGTCTAAGCCTTGTTCAGTCAAGAGGGAGAATCCCATTGACCACAAAAAATGGTTAATCAGTCTGTTTATAAGGACACATCATTGCTTTGAGTGCAGCAGCCTGAGCAGATTGAAGTTGTTTACATAATATTTACAGACTGGTTTACTCCTAGGAAAAAATCCTGAATGAGTCCTGTAACACTTCCCCTTTTCTGGGAATCTTAAAGATAACTTCTTAAAGATAATTTTCTTTGTAATTTAATAAAAATAGCTTTTTCTTACTACAATAAGCATATCCTTGAATGAGTACAGTCAATTGGTATTTGGAGAAGTGACAGCTCTTACATACTTTGCTCTTGTTCAGTGAGCACATTTTTCTCCAGCATTCCTTCTCCCTCCCCACAAGAGGAAGCTTTTAAGTGCAGGGTGGGATATTTTTTTTGCCAGGCTTTTTATTCACCAAGCCAAGACACTGCTCAGCCCCAGTATTCTGACCATCTGATCTTCTCATTGTAGGGATAAATATGAAGAGAACAGGCTGGGCTTCTCTTTAATCAGTCCTGCACTCCCTGAGAAGGCCAGAAGGCAGGCAGGATCAGAAGAGAGAAGCTCTGGTCATTGCAGGTCATGGCTGTATTTGCTTTCTGGCTTCCTTCCAAAGCAATACCTTCTCTTGGATCAGAGTTTATTTTGCATTCTGAAAATATTCTCAACAACACCATTTCCTTTTTCAGGTTATTTTTTGCTCAGCCCTTTGGGAACCCCTGCTGCATGCTGGCCAGCGTGTGTGCGTGAGCACATGCATGCCTGGCTCCCACAGCACCAGCCAGGGCAGCTCAGAGCCTTCCTAGCAGCTTCTGACCTCTGCAACCTCTAGCAAGTCTTGAGTGGTTACTCCATGCCAGGCAGGTGCAAACACGTGGCAATAGAAGCAACCCCTGATCCCATAAACCCAGGTCTAAAGCATGTCCAGCTCTCACTCAAAACTGTATCTTTCTTCTGAACATCATACTCTGAAGTTAAATCACGCAGGACACCTCTCCAAGTGATTGGGACAGAAGCCACCCTACTACCAACACTGGCAACACTTCAGCCAGGCCTGCCTGGCCTTTCTGATACTCCTTTGAATTCACAGACACTTTGCACATATCAGCCAAGGTTCTCTCCCAGAGGTCAGCTACAGACACCATGGAGGCAGCTGCAGAGAAGAGCTACATTCCCATCTGGCATGCTCTAATCTAGGGTCTCCAGTTCAGCTGTCCTAATTCTGCTCTTGCTAAAGCCAAGGATCCAGTTTGCACAGTATCCTTTCCTGAACTTCCAGTGCAGACACCAGACTTAGCAAACAGTCTCAAATCTTCCAGATGACAATAGCATTGGGTCACAGCTGACCACTTCTCTGTGGAGGAAATGGAAGATTAAACAGCTCTCTGGTTCCCCCAGCAACAAAAACTCAGGGCATTTCCTTCAGCCCCATGCTTTGGTTTCTCAGAGGATGTTTACCCACACTCTGCCAGAGCCAGTGATGTACTGCAGGTTTGGAGACTTGTCATGAACCAGCCACAGGATGGATTGAGGAGCAGATTGTGACCGCATGGTGTTTCTGAAGGTGAAGAATGGCTCAGTGAGTAGGAGCAAAGGACATTGATTAATCTTACTTAAAAATTACACAGCTTACTTGTCCCCACAGAGTATTTCTGTTCTACCAGAAAAACTGCAGCTTGAATCATACAAGACACCACATTCTGTATTTAAAAAAGCCCCTGTATTTTCTCAGCCACCATGGAGCTGGGTCAGGCAATGCTTTCCATGAAGGCTGGACTGAATGTAGAAAGACAAGGCTGGTGACTTAGTTGCTGCCTCCTGAACAACAATAAGGCAAGGCCTGTTCACCTTTTAGAAAAGGAAGAGAAAAGTTGATCTAGAGCCAAAAAATTTACAGTGATACTGTAAACCCTGACTCTAGTTTTTGGGTCAAGTTGCAGAAGCAGATGGGCCACTGTGGCACCTAATCAGTATGCTATTGTTGGAAAATGTAGTTTTCTTGAACTTTAGGTTTTCTATTGGAAAACAATGCCAGTAGAATTCCTTTTGTTTGATACCTATTTCTTGAGCTACCACTTCGAATGTACAGTAGAAGGTGGCCTTACTGTAAAAGTTCTTTTCCCACAGCATTCCTAAAGCTCTTCCACCTGGATTTATGTTCCTCCTGTTAAATAAATACAATAGCCTGTACTGCTAATGGTGATAAAGCCATGGTTGGTTCCTGTTTCAGTAAAAGTTTAACTCTTGACAAACAGAGATGGTCATATTATTATACATATGATGTGAACTGGAGAGTAATGCAATGCTAAATGGTTTAATGAGCTGGAAGAAATAAATTGGTTTTGCAGGCCTACTAATATCTATAATTCATCCAAATAGTTGGCAAATGGAAGATCCATAGCAGCCAAGTAATCCTAGCCATTCCCACCTGTCAAGCAAAAAAAAAAAATTGGTGATTAAACAAAAAGTCTGAATCTGTTGATAGCAATAAAACCTTGTGAGCTGAGACAGGATCTGAGCTAGCAGAACCCATGGAGACCAGGAATGCTCTGTGCTGGCTAGATCCCACCAGGACAAATTGTGGTTGGGCTGGCAAAACAAGCAGCTACATTACCCTTGATGGAGACGCAGTGGCAGAAAATAAAATTGCTGGATTTAAATTATCTGCTGCTATTGCTTATACACAGCTTTCTGGAAGGCAGAGTTCTACAGCCTTCTTGGCCAGTCAGCCATTATGTGAATTTCTGTCAAGACCAAGGCTCATGAGAAGATGGATGTGCCCCCATGCCTCCCAAACCATTTTCCAGTGAGAGGAGCTTTTAGACTGTTGAATTAGACATGAGAAAGAAGCATGTCAGAAAAACATAAAACCACTCTGATTTCAGTGAAGCCTCTTTCTTATGGCTACCACCCACTCAGCTTCACAGAAATAAACATTGCAAAGTGGACACACAGCCTCCAGTACCCAGACACTGATGGGGTGCTCTGGGATGTATTAAACATTCTGACACAGAACAGCAGCACCAGTGAACTTGTGAGGTAACAGCAAATATACACAGAGCTAAGCACTGGTCTCACGTGCTGCTAGGACAACCAGAGCTGGGGTTCCCTTTCTGGCATCAATCCAATACTTTAGAAAAATTCTGCTGTTAGATGCAACCCCAAGTCAGCTGTCAACACCCTCTGGCTTCTGGACCTACACACTGCTGTTAACATCTGCCTCTGAAGAGATGATCTGAGCCTCCCCAGATTCTCTTGATTCTAGGTAGTGACCAGGCTCCTGCCTCAGGCCAATGCAGCTGCAGTCAATGGGAACTCTAATGTGAAACTGCACCAAGAGCAGGCTTTGCCATTAGCTAGGATCCATGCTTTAGATTCTTCCAGGATATGTTACTGATTCTCCCTAACATGGAAACCATTACACAAGCAAGACTTGACAGTGTGGAAAAATTTCCCTCTTCATCTCAATAAACTCATATTCTTGGTCCTGGAATCATTCAAATTATATTCTAGGACATCACCAAGTAATCAGGTTCTGGCCATGAAAACAAGTAGACAACATCCTGGAGAAAAAAAATCAAGAATAACTATTGGACTTCCTTGTGATCTATTACTTTTGCAAACATGTGGAAACTAAAGTATAGATATGTGCTTCACCTGAGTGCATAATTTAACACAAGCTACAAGAACCAGAAACCATCTTGCAAAATCCAAGATTGACTATTCCTTATTGACTACTTCCTTATTGACTCTTGAGTTGGGGAGGGGGCAGAAAGCAGCAGTGTGTGTTTATCTGGTTTATAACAGCCACTGAAAAGCTCATTCCAGAAATATAATGGTGCAATCCAACCATCTCCATGTGCTCCCACACATGCTGTTCAATGCAAGGCTTTTCCCTGTTCTCAGCAGTGCATAACTGTGCTTTCACAGTGGAAGAAGAAAGCACCATGGATTTGAAGAGCACTCTCAACATACATTAATTTTTAAGAAAAATCTGCACAAGAAACCTCAAGCACTTCTTCAATAATTTGCAACTCTGTTCTCTCTGCATCTGGTTTAATCTTGCTTTCATTCCAACTTATTTCAAGTTAAGCCTCCTGGTTATTAACCGGAACAAATCGCTGTCGTGTTCCCTTCAGCTCAGTAATCAGGGGAAGATTTTATATCCATAAAATCGCATTAGATGGTTGTGATAACACTTTTGGGGGAAGGGGAGTTAATACCAAACTCCTGCCAGATTGAACACATTGGATACTTTTTTTTGAGCTGCCACAGGAGGATATGCTCCACACCTCCAAGAGAGTGACTCAAGTGAGTGCTGTCCACGTAAACCACCAGCCATGCATAGAGAAATGTCCTGTCATGCTTCCTAGCTTTGCATTAAACGGGGCCTTCTGACAAGGAAGAGCCAAGGAAGGAAGTTGCAGCTCACATGCCCTTGATTATAAGTAAATCAAGAGACAGCTGGGAAGTTAATCTCAGATGTAGCATTTGCAGAGCATTGTCTTTGAAGCAATGCATCACTCCCTTGTGATATACTGCCCTCCCATAAGCAGCTGTGAGTCCTTTGGAATATTCCTTTCCTAAGGATGACATACACAGACAACAGTTAGCTGTTTGAAGCACATATTGGTATGCTTAACACCAAGGAGGCACAAAACCTACACCTGGGCTATGTCACACAACCATGCGCAAAACTGGAATCCAAGGACTGCTCCTATGGCCTGCGTGTCAGGTGGAATTCTGCTGTCAACCTCAGTGTGAACATCATTCCTGAAGATTCTGACAGCAGTTCCCTCAGCAAACTAAACTGAATCCCAGGCTCATTGTTGCTGAAAGAGTGAAAAGATGCTGCTGACATTCTCCCCTGATAATTTTAACCAACAATAGTGAACTGAATCAGGACAGAGATGGACCCAACAAACAGTAGAGTTGGCAGAAGTAACAAGAGGGGATGACACAACAAGGATCAAGAGCAAGAGACACACAGTTCACAAAAAAAGTGTGTTAAACAAAATACTGTCAAAGAAAACTTTAAAAAATAAGGTAAAACTGAGAAGCAGTTACCTTATTTACCTTCTGTCAGCTGCGAAACTCTGTCTCCAATACAAGGGTCCCAAGTGTCAGGAGGGAGCTATCCTGCTCTGATCTACCACCACCTGGTTGTATTAGTTTGTCACAATGTGATTATTCAAGGCTTCAGGGAGTTTCAAAGCATGCTGTGTTGCTAGTCGATAGCATGTTTATGAACATGCTCTGTTCCTATTTGGCACTGGGTCATCACTGTATAATTTAGGAGTCACAAGCTCTCAGGCTGCCAGCAGCACACTGTGCATGCAGCACGATGCGTTTTGTTGTTTCACCATTGTTTAAGTTTATATAAAATCTTAATTGCAAATGGAAAAAAATCTGCCTAGTCAATCAGGCCTGTTCAGAAGAGTGTCCAAAAGCCTGCTTTGAGTTTCATAATTGGGAAGTTCAACCCAGCCCAGAAATGATTTACTGGAGTTAACAATAAGAAAGGACTTGCTTGAAACTGCTGCCAAACTCCAACTCAAGACAGAAAATCAGCTGGAGAGCACCATCTATTGGCCAGAGGAACGGCTGGACTGCCAACCTTTCGCTTTTTAGAATCAAACCGAAGGCAGCTCCCGGCTCTGCACCGCAGCCCTGCAGGGAGAGGGACACTCCACCCATCGCACACCCAGAGACCCGCCCGGGGACAGCTCTTCCAATGCCCGACAGAAATTCTGGCTTGAACACATGTGACCAAGGGCCAGCTGCTGAGGAGAGGACAGTACAACAGTCCCAGTTCTTTATTTCAGTGCCATTTTCCTCCCCTGTTGGTCCGGTGATTTCATGGCACAGCTAAGCTATCAGTATTTTCTGATTCTGGATTTAGGCAAACACTGACCCTCACCCAAAGGTCCATCCCACAAATGAGCAGCATCACACTGCTGAAACCAGTGTTAAACTGGCACCTGGTGGCTGTCTGCACATGGCACAGAGTAAATTCACCAGCCCTTCAGCCTTTTTCTCCCCCTGCACTGTCCTGGGTGTCTCTGCACAGAAGGGACAGGAGAGGGTTAGCTTACATCTGTGCCTTTTTCTGTGACACTGCCAGCAGCCCCACAGATGACTGAAAGTACCCAGAAAGTATTTTTGACTGCAGAATTATGTTTCTGAGGATTCCTACTCCAAGCTGGTCTTATCTTTAGGCTATCTGTTTAGATTTCATGGACTGGCCTATGAATCCTACTTTTAACTGCAAAACACATCTCCCTGGGGAGCAATTTCATTAGAGCTGGCTAACATTTCTGGCCACACAAACAGGAAAGAAATCTTAAGTACCTTTTCACTACCTTTTGTCTAATGACCAGTTGTGTTTATTAGAAATACCATGAACGCATAAAAATTAAATTAATGCTGTCCTTTTGCCCGGGGAGGCTGACCCAGGCCACCACCAAGCTCCGCGGCTCTGGTTCTGTCCTGGAGAAGCTCATTAGAACTCAAATAGGTTGAAAGGTCTCGCTCAGTGTCCACCTCCAGCAAGTGAGAGGGACCTGACTGTGGTACAAACACCAGAGAGGCACACAGCCCCACAGCAAAGACACTGCTGCAGGTAACCCAGATCAGTTTCCAGAGCAAAGCCAGTGATTCAGGTCCTGACTGGATGTGAGAAAGGCTCTGAACTGCCCGAGCAGCTCCTCCTCTGAGTCACAGGAGAGCCACTTCTATCACACGTGGTCCCTGGAGCATTTCCAGCTCCAGTAATTTTCCAAAGACTTTTTTGGAGAAGCTGTACAAAGTTGGAAAAATATAACTTATCAGCCATAATTGTTAATTAACTATCTGTGATATCAAGGAATTAAATAACCAGTACACACTGTGTTTCGGTTTGAGCTAAAATGGAATTTTCCAGAGAAACAGAAAAGCTGTTTTGGTCAACCGTAAATATTTAATTTTTTTTTTTCTAGAAAGAAATCTGTTAATAGTTGTGTTTGGAGTTTTTTAAATTTTCTTTTTTTCAGGAGGGGTGCTAATTTTGGAGTGGGTACAAATGTCAAACTTCAGAGCAACCAAAACCAACCAATCAGAACATCACAGCTCAAATCAAACACTGGATGAGAAAGTAAATCTGACAGTGGCAACAACTGCAGCCCCAAAGGCCTGCCCACCCTAGCAAATTTCCTAATTTAAAATCACAGGAAACAATACAAAACTGGATTTCATAGGAGAGAGAGGTCCTCTTTTGTCAGGGCTCTTCCTATGGTCCCCATTCAAACTGGCACAGAGCACAGTAGGGGATGTGGCAGTGCAGGAATGGAAAAACAAACCATGGTAAATTGCAACAAGTGTTAAAATAAATCAGCACAAATGAGGTAAACTCTATGGCAAATTTCTGCTCTGGGGTAGAGAGGAGACAAATCAGAAGCAGAAGTTATGGCTGCAAATAACTTGACACAATTAGGAGAAATATAAATCAGCCTGTAAGTTACTCCAAAAGAGGCAGGCAAGGGAATGTCCAGCAAAAAGCACCCTGTCTAAGCTGCCTAAGTGGAATTCCACTGGGAGAGGGCCAGCAGGTCTGAGGTCTCAGAGCTCAGAGCACAAATTGGAAAATAATGAAGCTGCTCTGCTGTGATTGCTACAGAGGTGACAGAGCTGCAAAACAAAGGGATTCTGGAGCTAGGGCAGTGGGAGAGATCAGCTTGCACACACAGCAAGGGGTTGGGTTACATGTAATTGCTCCTGTGAAGAGTGGGTGGTTTGCAAGTGTTATGACAGCTGCAGAGCAGAGGATGTCTCTGCTATGAGACAACACAAAGCTGGACCAGAGAACAGGGAGGCAAAAGTCACCAAACTTTCTAACCCAGGGCAAGTACCCATCCCAAGGCACTTGCACTGTGCAGGGACTCCAGGAGCAGGAAAGTTTATCAGCACTCACACTCATCCATTTGCTCCTCCATGCAGTACAGAGTGGCTCTACAAAGACTAAGAAATAAAGATCAGGGTATCTAACAGGTCCCTCCACAGCACAAATCCATGTGTTAACCATATGAGTGGGACTTTCTTCTCACAACTTGGCAGGGCGGGGCCGGGCTATGGTGATTTTTCAATCCAGACTACCATATTTATCATGTTTTCATCCTCATTACTAGAAGACAAAAAAGCTGTAACTGCATGTTCTTAACATGACAGGTTGTCTTGCCAATATAACGTGTATTCGGAAGTTCCTGGAACGGCATGGCAAATTACAGCGTGATTTTAACCTTTAAATGACTGATAATAAATAACCTCACCTTTAACTCCATCTTTACATCTTTTATCTAGCAATGCATTTGGCAGCCAGTCCCTCTTGTCTTCATTTTCTATTTAAAATACTTAATATGAATGAGTGAGCAGCAGACAGCTAGCACATTCCTACACCAACAGCTCCCACACGCACAAGAGCTCGCCTCAAGGCTTGCTGATTTATAAAGCTCTCTATCTCATGCCAGTTTGGGTGCAGTGCTCACAAAGCATCCCCTTGTATCCAAGTAAACTGGGCACTGGTTCCTTGTAAATGCACATGCAGGGAGCAAGCCTGGCACTCTGCCACAGCCAAAACATAGGCAGGCCCCCGGGCTGAGGGTGGCCAGCTGGCTGGGGCTGCTCGGCCTGCTGGCACCACCACTGCCTCATCTGCCAGCCCTGCTGCACTTGCAGCTCTTCCCCATCTTGTGGGACCATGTGGGTGATGGCTTCTTCCTTACTGGCATCAGTATCCAAATATCCAAAACCTTTTTGAAGTGCTTCACATGATGAGTTTGTGGTACAAGCAGGGTATGCTTTCAAATATCCCCTTCTGATTTTATTGCACTGAATCCTATTTTGCCTGTACAGTCATCAGTCTCTAAACTGTATTAGGGTACCACTTTGTTTTTCTGTTGTGGGGAAACTGGCAAGTGAAAAATGTATTTGAACAAAAAGGGAAATTATCCTGAAGTGTTAAGAATTCCCTCTGGCAGAGAGGAACAGATCAGCATTATAATCACAGACAGCAAGACAAAAGTCCATCTTAACAGCTTGTTTTTGATACTGCAGCAACAAATGTTCTTCCAAAGTGCTTTACATATCATATAAATGAAATGGGGACCCCTATCCACCCACCCTGCTGCCCTGGTGCCCAGCATTCCCAACACTTAATGCCCACATGGCCACTTCAACTGCTTGGCCAGCCTTTGTTCACCCATGTCCTGAACCCTGCAATCGTTTCCCCAAGGATATAATCCATTACAAACCTTAATGGCAGAGCTCACTTTAGCTCAATCTGGACAGACCCAAGTGTTTTCAGCACAGGAGGTCTCTCATTTCAGTCCTGGGGGAATCTGCCTAGACAACCACTGCCACAAACCCAACAGAGCCAGATTGTGCCTTGAAGGCTTGGGCCCATGTGGGAGCACCACTGAGCTGCATGATCTGGGCAGAAGCTCAAAATGTGATTCTCCAGGACGAAGTGCAGTCCTTCCATTGACTGACAGTCATCTCTTCTATGCTGAAAGCATTGCCCCCTTTCTTATTACCAGTGAGGGTCACTTGTGTCTAATTGAGTGTGGCTTGTGACAATTTCCCTAAGCTCTGAAAGCAAGACCCAGAAAAATTAAGGCAAAGGAACCAGTAGGAAAAAAAGCAGTAAACACATGAAGACCTTGTATCTGTCCCATTCAACATAATCTTTAAAAAAAGCAAGACTAGGCATCTCTGTCTCATGTGCTGAAAGAATGCCTTTTGGTTCTGCTGTGATTTCTTCTGGACCTGGTTGAGAGTTGTCCTTGATGCAGAGCACAAACATGTCCAGTCCATCAAAAAGTTTGACTGTGCCAGGAAATCTAGGAGTGAAACAGAGAACAATGCTTCAGAATCCCCTTTTCTGCCCCTCACACCTCCCTGTCCTTGCAGAAAGGGCAGACAGCTAGCAGGGTGGTTTGCTGCAAGGGGAGGCAAAGCAGCACAAACTGCTCACAGAGCACACAAAAAGAGGCACTTCTGCATCAGATCCCTTCTGCACATACTAGGGGAAGGGAGGGTGAGATGGGAATCTGCAGCCTGGGGCCACAACTGCACACTCAGGCACAGTCTGCTTCTTTCTCCCCAGCCTCTCATTGTTCAGTCACACAATAGTGGCTCACAAAAGCTTATTTGACCTTCACGGAGGAAAAATCCTCTCGCCTCTGATTTAACAGATCTAGCATTTTCAGCAGGGAGAGGCTCTTTGGCCTGTTGTCATTCCTTCTGAGAGTTTACCTAAGAAAAGGCTGAGAAGTTTTGCCCTTCCACTGTCACCCAGTACATAGAAACCATGTGCAGGACCTGACCTGTAAAAGCCACAGCAGCACTGCCAGTGATTTTATTTGGCCATGATTTCACACTTAGTTTTCTACTGAAAGAGGAAAGAGAAGCCCCTACTCCTTCCCCTGCCCCCATTCTCTCTAGTGCTGCCCAGTTATCCAAATCTACAGCACAATTTGCACAAGAGATTCTTTGTTATTTTCCTTTCCTGTAGTAGCACAAATTTACATGCAACAACCCTGGCCCTTTTGATGTCAGATATGACTCATGAGATAGATGCTGGCTTTACTGATTAATCTTACTTATGCACATCTTATTCCTCCCCTATGACTTGCCAAGAGCATTTATTTCTGCTACACTAGGAACAAAATCTCAGCTATGTCTCTGGAGCATTACATATTGCAGACTCTGTCTCTTTGGCCCCCTGCATTAATTTTCTTCAAATGACACCAAGGGGCCAATATGTTAAGTTTGCACTATTGGTCTGACAAAATTTTGGCTTCTATTTATAATCATTTGTATAAAAAGCATCAGTTTGGGTTAGCTTAGGCCTATTGTGGAGGGAATCACTCTAGCACAGATCATTCCAACAGTGCTTTCACTTTCTGTACTTGCTGAGGTTTGTGTTTTTGAGCAGTGTAAATTGTATCAGGGATACTGACAACTCTCTCATGTGCAATTGGAGGTGTACACTGGAAGACTCTATTAATTCCAGCTTTGGTCTCATGCCCTTTTTAAGAGGATTTCTTTATAGAATTAGGTATTGATCCTACTCTAGTTATTGGAGTTGATTCACAGCTGCATGACTCCACAGCCTGCTGGCATAAACAGTCTAAAATCAGATTAATGCTATGAGCAGCAACACACAAGGTGCAACAAGAGCAATTCCAATTATATACTAAGGATGGAGATATCTGAACTCCCATGGACCTCTGCCCCAGTGTTTTACCTTCCTTACTGTTCTTTTTCTTTATCTTTCAGAAACAATAATCTAAGATTATTCCTCACATGTTACTCTCAGGTTTGGGTAATCATGGTTGTGTGCAACCCATGTTACAGGCCTTCTGACATTTCTTTAGGCTGACTTAACTGTAATAAATTTAGCTGTCATTAAGTTCTTTGATATTTAGACTAAATCTTGGGGCTTGACATTGTCATAATACTTCCAGTTATAAATGAATATTGTTCCCAGCAACTTTACAGAGAGAAGGACTGTAAACCAGCACATCTTTAACCAAAATATTCAGAGAACACCAGGGTTTCCCTAACAGTGATAGGTGGCTCCCACACAACCAAAGGAATTCTCTCCTGTTCATTCCATGGTTGCTCATGTAAATGTTGCAAAAATTCTTCCAAGCTTCCTTCTGATGCAAGAGGAGCTGTGAGTTCCCAGATCTGCTCACTCAGCCTGCTCATCTGGAAAGCATTCTGAAAGCTGACAAGGTTGTGTTGTGCCAGCAGCCTACCCCCAGCATCTTTCCTCCGGCCTGACAGTGCACTGCATGGGGCAGCAGCTACCCTTACCCAGCAGTTCTGGGAGGAGCATGTTCCCTACACTGGCACTGATACACAGCAAGACAGACATTTCCAGCAGTATCACAATCCTACCTGACTGTGGGGGAAAAGCAGCACCATGCCAACATTCCCATACATGGAAAGGATGCAAAGCTTCCACTAGAAAAAAGCTTGGAGTGAACCAATTCTTGATCTACTTTTGTCTTATTCTTGCAGCAAGATATGGGAATGGGGAAGAAGTGTTCCAACATACTGAATAGATTGAGCAAGGACATATATTTTAATGCAGGACTTATTGGCTCACAGTTCCTACTGTGTCCTGAAGGAAAGCATAGCAATACCTTTTGTAGATACTTAAACAAGGGTATTGCTGCCCAGGCATGTGGAAAAATACAAGCCAGAGCTTCTACATTCTAAAAGCATACACTGTTCACCCTACAACACAGCAAGCATTAAACTCAACAAACCTAAGTTAAAAACAGAGGACTATTCATTGAGGAATCTTGATCTGAAGTTCTGCCTTTTGAGCACTTGAAAACTAAGAAAATAAACCAATAAGGTAACTGATTGATCTATATTTGGGGAAAAAAATTGTTTGATATAACCAGCAAGAGAATATAGCTAATTAGAACCATCCCTTGCAAAAAACAGACCAGCATGGACAGGGTCCCCAACAACTCATGTCTGCCTGTTTCTAGCTACATTCTGATCATATTTGTCAGCCTCTGGAATCCAGGAAATACAAGTTTTTACATGTGTTCCTCTGAAAAGCCCAACAAACTTTTGCAACCTTAACTTCATATTGTCATAATGAAAAGCATCTTAGTAGAGGCTCTACTGAGCCTGGATCTGCTCTGGTGTAGTCTAGGGAAGGTTGCTTATGGATTTCAACCTTTTAGACTCAAATATAAAAAAGTTCATTCACACAAAGCAGCTCAGTGAAGCCAAATAACAAGGCTTAGCCTAGGCTGCCCTGAGATATTTTATTACAGATGAAACCAACTCCCTTTGAAGATAAGGGAATGCTTTAGTTGATGGACTCTATTTTGCTTTTGGCAAGATCTATGTAAATCTGGAGTAATGCCATTAACTTTATAAAAACCTCACCCCAGATTTACAGTGATGTCACCAGGAGCAGGATCCAAGCTCTGGTTGATTGAAAATGAGTACCAAACACTTTAATTGAAACTGAATCTTAAAGTAACCAGTGGGAAGATATTTTCTCAATTGCACTTGTGATTATTGTTAATTTGTAGTGAGTTATTAATGTAACCATTAAAGTTGAAGAACTCACATAAATCAGTATAATTTATGAGAGGAATTGAGCATACCTAATTAACTCAAATTGTTGGTTATTAATTTTTATTTTTTTAAACCAAGTAACCAAGGCTCTTAATGCTATACCCTGAGCCATAAAATAAAATCTAGTCTGTTTTGACAATGTACAGATATTTGGGATTTAGAGCATAATTGAAAGGCCCACATTTTCTTTAGTGCAATTTCCCTCAATTCAAACACAAAGTGATATGCAGGGAGAATTATGTTCTTTCTGAGTCACTCAATGCTCTGCTTTCAAAATATTTGAATTTTGGAACAAAATGGCCCAAAAACATATATGGGAAAAGAAAACTTTTAAGTAAAAAACCCACCATATTCTTCAAAATCTTTTCTTCTGATTTATGAGACTCCTTTTTCCATATGACTCCTAATGCCAAAGCATTAAGGCAATGGTGAACAGGTTAGTCATGCCATACTTTTAAATGTTACTTCATGTAACATTAGGAAATCATTTGAGCTCCTGGCAAAGTCTACTTCTTCCTTTATAAGTGTTTAAAGCTCAGGGGGGACCATTGTCATAATCTGGTGTGATCTTCTGTTTAGCAATTCCCTTCTGAGAGGGAATATATTGTGTATATTGTTAGTAGTGAGGCTTTGCATACCAGTCCAGACATGGAAGACACCTCCATAGTGCCACTTGGAATCTTGCATTGCTCTTACCACCTTGACCTACCAGGCTTAATTGAGGGAAATTCTCTATATTTATTCAGCCACCATAAGACATTTCATGATACAGAGCTAGGATTGCACAACAGCATAGATACCTCATGGAGGATTTTTATCTTTTCCCCCCAGTCTAGCTTGCATCTAGTACTGTCTACCATTAGATCACAGCCTCTAGAGGCATTTGATGGAAGCATGGTACTTTTTAAACCTCCCAACACACACAGTGAACCCCTACACTGAGTAAGATCCCTCACTGATGCTCACCTTGGGTCATTCTGACACAGAAAGCAGGCTGCAAGGGCATTACTATTTCATCAGCAATGTCAGCAGCCAGAACATTTATCCAGATCCTATTTCATGCTCCAACAGGCTCCTTGCCTCGGAAGATGTCATAGGGTCAGCAGAATAGATCTGGGGAAAAGTCCAGAGATGTGAAGGAGAGCACCAATCTCAGAATAAGTCACAGAGGGGAGGTAAAGCACATTGTACCACAGGCAACAGCAAGCCAATGTACAGCAGAAAGATGAAAGATCTTTTCATATTATTCTGAGAATTTATACTCAGGGTCTAGTATGTAATCCCGAGCTTTATGATGGTCTGATCAGCTTCTTCTCATTCAACCTTTCTAATTCTCACCTCGTGCTCCCTGGATCTATTTAAAACAGTCCAGTTAAAATTATTTTCTTGGCCTGGTATCTGACCACGTCATATAAACCAAATCTGAGCCAGAGGCAAATCCAGCTCAGTCTGTGGTTCAGGTTTGGGTTTAAATCAAAAGAATGTTTGTGATTTAAGTAGATGGAACATTAACAAGTAACAACAATATAATAGCCTATAATAATAAGTTTACTTTGCAAGAATAGAGTCACAGATGAGTCAAAAGAGGAAACTAATCCCCTGGGTGATATGGTGGTAGGATTAATATGGTATGAACACAGTTAGATCTTTGGAGACATGCAAACCTATCCAAAAGGCAGTAGGGTTTATTTGGCACCAAGCTTCCAACTTTGACTCCATCCTAATAAAAACCAGAGTTGTATATATATTTTTATTTTCCCCTAACTTATATAAATGTATTTCAACAATTTAAAGAGCAAAACCTTCCCCAACTACCAAGGTCTGGGGGCCTCTATTTTTGCAGCTCTAACAATTTTACTAAGACATCTCCTACTCTGTGACATTTTAATTATTCACAGCACCAGTGCACTACAAGTGAAACATGCTGTGTATTCTCCATTCACTCATTCATTAGTTTTAATTAAACCCTCTAATTTTATTTATGCTGTCATGGACTGATTAACAATCTACAGCACAAACCAGGAAGTTTTAAACAGCACCTTGAGAAATCTTCCTTGCTCTAAACAGGGATCTGCTATAATAAGTACAAATCTGCTGGATTATGTTCTGAAAGGCAAAGGGAACTACATCAGCAGCTTTCACAATGCAATTTTCTTGTAGCTGTTTAACAAACCATATCTCAAGGCCTTTGGTGAGGAACACAGATGATGAGGTATCCAAGGGATTCAACAGGATGAAACTGCAGACAGACCCTGTGAAAGTTCCTTTATTAGAAGCAGTCTAGGGCTGAGATGGAGCAGCATGGTGCAGTAGGAACAGAGCACCAAGTCCTACTCCAGCAGAGACTCAGGACACTTTCAGTGTTGCCAAAAAGGATGAGGCTACACTGCCTGGAACTTGTGAAAGGATAAATTCATGGAGCAGCTTAAGTAACTCTAAACGGAGTCTTTACAGCTGTAATTTACACATTTTATTATTCTTTTAAATTGCTGTCATCCATTTGAAGTGTCTTCTGAGCACCTTCTGACAACAGACCTGTCTCTCAAGACCTTAATCTCAGTGATCTTTGAGCATTCTGAACTCCTCAGCATGTGTGCTACACCTCAAAATGCAAAGATTTAAGTTCACTCAAAGCAGCCACCCACACATCTCAGTGCAGTGTCCTGCTCAGCAATTAATTCTGGTCCCCAGATTTCAAAACAGGCCTTCCCTCACTCTTCACATCTGTTGCTTCCTCTCTTCTTCCTCTCCCATCTACACATCTCCTTTTCACATTTGTTTCTGTCCCCACCTGCACATCTCAGCTCTGCCTCTCTTGCTCCTTCAGCAGTGTTTCATTCCCTCCCACCTGTTGGAAAAGACTGCCTCAGACCACTTTTTCCACCTTTGCCTGTTAGGTGTAGTTGTGCTCACCAAATGAGTCAAGGCAGATAAAATTCTGGGAGAATAAATAAGCATCTCCACTGAACAGGACTCACTGAAAGATTTCAGTAGGATACACAGAGCTCCTGGGCCCTTTTTTTACCCTGCTTTCCTTCTTAGCTCTCTGCTCGGTATAATATATCCTTTATATAACTCTGAATTGCTGCCAACTGCTGTGAAGCCCACAAATAACTATTCCCATTCTTCTGTGGTCTTGTTGTGCAATGTACAAAAATGCAGTTTACAGGCACTGAAGTCCATCATGAATCAGGGAGCTGTGCAATACCTCCCATTTTTATGGCACAGGATCCATGCTGCCACAGCACAAGCTAATAGAGTAAAGAGGGGGAGGAAAACCTTCTTTAGGGACAGCAACCATCCCTACATAGACACCACCATTAAGTCAATCTCTATTATTTTGCTTATAGGCTTGAAATTAGGGAGAAATGAATATAGAGTGAAGCACCAACATTTCATCTTCCTGACCTCTGCCCTGAGCACAAACTGAGGCCAGACAGCAAAATCGGTTTGAGTGTGTCAATGTGAACTAAAACAACAGAATTCTTTATCCTTTGGCACAATTCTTTACGCTTTGAAATCTGCTCTCACAACAATTCAGCGATGGGCTATTTATAGAGGCTGCAGTACCTCCAGGCCTGGAGCAAAGGGTTGTCCCAGGAGAGCCCAGCTAAGACAAAGCACAGCAGCACAGGCTGGATCTGCCCACCTCATCAGGAGGGTTGGATTTCACTCTGGCCAAGAGCGTTCCCAGCAACAAATGAGGCCTCCCATAATGTATTCCAATAAAAACAGAGGCTTTAAAAAGAAATCAGTGTTTTGTTCCCTTCCAAGACATATAAATCGTTCTAAATTGTGCTATTTTGGAAGCATTTGTGATTTCTTTTAGGCGATGCCTCCCTCTAGTGTTAAAGCCAGCAGGTGGCCACCACCAGGTCTCTGACAGTCCAGTTTTTGAGGAGGTGAAAGATTTTCAAGTACTCAAATATTTATGATGCTTCTCTTCGTGGCACCATTGACAGTTCAAACACAGGCTGAGCAGGACTGCCAGGGAGCTTTGGGAGCATCACAGGTGCTGTAGTCATTGCAAGGAGACCTAGACAAGTGGACAGCAGGTGGAAAGCAGCAGCCCTTGGCTGCAGTAGAAGATCCTGGTTCTGGGCTGCAAGAGCCAGAGCCTTGTCCTAAGCTCTTCAGTGAACAACTACAAAGTATGCAATATGTGAAAGGCTGGTTTAAAAAGACAACAAACACCCAGGTTTGTCTTCCCTCTTTGCCTGTAGAAGATTGATGCCAACAGCCTATTACCTGCTTACTCAGTTCTTAAAACTTCTATAATTTATTTCTCGTTTTTATACAGGGCCTTAAAAAATGTTGTGTGCACACACACACCTATGAAAGATATGTAGCAAAGACACACAAGAAGCAATGATCTGGCTGCAAGCTCAGAAAAAGGCCTTCACCTAGAAAGTCACTTTTTAATTCCTTTGGAGATAAACACAGCCCAAATAACCACAAACAAGGAGCTTTCCTAAAAGATTGGTATTACCAAGAGTTTCCTTATCCGTGAGCTGTTGTCTAGCAATATTTGTTGGAACTAAAAAGGTGAGCAATCTAACCAGAGAAAAGCAGTAGGAGAAACCTTCACTTCTGGAATTTGCTCCCATTTGCAGTCATTAGTTTTCCAACTTAGTAGTGCATTAGGAGTAGATTTCTGCATTTAATTTCTTAAATGCACCACAGCAGGGAGAGTGAGGGAAGAAAAAAAAAAAAAAACAATTTTATTTCTCTGCAATATAAAGAGTAGCAGTTATTGCTTGCCAACTACACAATTATTTTCAAAGAGCTTAGCATCTCTCTTAGGTTGATATATTAGCTTTATTACACTGCCATGGCTCTGAGAGATACTTGCCACTCAACTCGTTGGTACAAAGAGATACAGATGCTTTATTACTGTGGATGGAATTCCCATTTCTGCCAATGCTGCTGGCAATTCTGTGCCCTCCTGAGAAGCAATGCAGCCTTTAAATCATTTATTATCTATTTTCATCACAACTTCACAGTTTTGGCATTTTGTTTGAAAAGTATCAGTGTGCCTCAGTGTATAGCATTTTCACCACCAGCACAGAAATCTCCTAGGGTGTTGGCTCAGACCCATAGCTGATGCTTCATCAGGAAAAGACTGAAAAACAGAGAAGCTAAACTGATATGCATTAAAATCTGGTACTGTCATCTGTTTTTTCAGCAGAACAGTGCTGCCTGTGGGCACCAGGACACTCCATACCTGACTAACTGACCCCTCCAAAATAGTGTTGGGATTTTTGGCTTCCAGGTTGGCTCAGGCAGGGCAAGTGTAGCCTGCTGATCAGCTCAGCCACAAAAGCAGTATTTCTAGGAACAGCTATAGCACAGGGAAGCACTTTACTGCTTAGGGAAGTTTTAGATGGAACCTCTGGTGTCCATGCCATTTCAGAAGTCTAAGCAGGTAAGGGAAAGTTTATTCTTCTGAAATTCAACCTCAACATTTTACAAAGTTGTGGCTTATTCTAAAATTACATGGAAGTCGTTCCTTCCTCTGTGTTAAACAGACCAGCCTCTCTTTTAAGCACATGACTTTTTTTTTTAAATCTAGTGTGTTTCAGGCTACATGAAAGATAGATAGAAGGATCAGCCCTGGAACAATCTACCAAGTCATGTAGTGGATTTTCTACTGTTCAGTGAATTTAAATCAAAATGTGGTATCCTGGCAAGCCATCTGTGTCACCTTGTCTCCAAGACTCAGGCCTGATGTAGAAGTTACTGAGTATTTTTAGTGTCACACAGGAGGTCAGAAAAAATGATCTAATGGTCCTGTCTGGGCTTAAGCTCTATGAATAAATGACAATCTTAGGCCTAAGCACTTTGGGACAAAGGAACATCTTTAAATATTTAGCAAAGCACTGCATCCACTGGGACTGCTCCACAAAGGAAAGTGGCAATCACAGGCCCGAGGCTCAGCCATCTCAGGTCACCTTAATGCATGTAAACACTGGTGTGATGAGAGCTCATAGATGCTCAAATCTCACAGTCACTTAACTCTGAAAATGGACTGGTTTGGATCAGTTTTTCCTTTGACAGCCAGTCCAAGCCTTTCTGTGTGCTTAGTCCATTGTGATCAGTCATAGCCCACATAGAGCATTTTCTCACAACAAAATCCATAAATATATTCTATCACAAAGTCCTTCCTTAGCCTCCAGTTTGACAAAATACATACCAAACTCTGTGGAGGAAAGGCCTACTTGAAAAGCAGGATGAGGATTTGGCCAGCTGGCAGCAGGTCACATCCTTAACAGCACAACCAGGCTGTCCAGCACAAAGGGCTTGAGCGGATCATCTCCTGCTAAGAACCAGCACCTAGACATGGTGGGTTGTTACTGGTTATACTGGATGCAAGCCTGGGATGTGTTTATCATAGTTATAGGGATAACTTCATAGCAGGAAACTGAAAAAATCACAGACTAAAAATTAAATCACTGCGCCTTCCCCCCTAATCACTGACCATAATTTACAGAACCTAATTTTTCATTACCCAATTCAGAGTCACAGAAACAAACTGCTTCCTTTCCAAGTTGTTATTCTATTTGAGCTTCCTTGGGGTCTGTTTGAGTTTTTTCACATCTCTCCAGATCCAACAGCTGAGCTCTGAGTTGCCATTTCACATGTTCTGCCAGGATCCTTCCCAGAAACCCCACAAGGCTGATAGTAAGGGAAGACACAGCCTAACTTCCCAGTCTTGCTAGTTCAAGTAAAAGAGCCTAATATCTGCATATCAAAACTTGCCAAAACCAGCTCCAGCAACAGTTGTCATCAGTAATGCTTGCATACAGAGGGGGTGAAGATGTGTCTATGTTACAACATTTAGAAAACTAATCAAACAAGCAGAACTTGTCCTGCCCATGAAACCACACTGCCAGTGGTGTAGCAGAGTAGCTGCATTTCAGCAAGCAGTTATCTACACATAGAAAAATTAAAAAAAAAAACAAAATGAACATAAATGCAATTAAATACTTCAGCAAAAGATAAACATAGAAAAATTTAAAAAAAGTAAAACAAAATGAACATAAATGCAACACTTCAGCAAAAGGTAAACATGCATGCATACATCCTATGTGAAAATATAAGAAGCCATATGTGTATGTAGCCAAAACCACAACTGAACTTTTGGTTAATTAGAAATTAATTTTCTATGTGAAAATGATCACACTGAAAATATAACTTAAAAGACATTCTGTATATAATACATATATATATACATATACATATATTATACATTCTGTATATAACTTATACATTCTGTATATAATACAGATTTTGTGCTTTCACAGCCTTTGTAATAGACCATTCCAGGCAATAGGTGAGGCTGAAAACAGAGGGAAAGGACAGATCTCCCCTGCTTGGGTAAAACTGTGTGTCAAGACAGAAAAGTTAAAGAAAGGCACAGTGTTGCAAACACATAAGGATGGACCACCACAGAACAAGCTTGAAAGGCCTGTGGGATCTCTCCCTGCTCTGACTTTAATGGAGCCACAGAGATTTTCAGCTGCTGGAGGATCTGGTTCGGCAGACTCCAGTCAAACAGCCTCCATGCACACAGCCTGTGGGTCTGACCCAGTTTGCCCAGATTCATTGTACAATTTGCTTTTCACTCTTTTTGTCATTCCCAGGTTTGTGGTGTTTCATGGACAGGTGTCATTGACGAGCTGCCGAAAGGAACTCCCACATTTTTACATCATGGTTTCAGAACACTCCCAGGAAGACCATTTTCAGTCCCATGTATGCCCTTATATACAGAGCACAATAGGGATCTTTATCAGCAAGCTCTGCTGGGATCCTCAGAGGCAGGATACAGCATATAACTGATTTGTTTTGCAAGTACCTGATTTGATGCAACAATATTTAATGTTGCGTTATAGCCTTTCTTCCCATCTTAGTAGTGACCATCTCTGACATTAGTGATAGAAGTCTGGTAACATGTGGAAAAGCTTCCATTTCCTCCTTTAGGAAAAAAGCAGCCTGTCATTGGAAAACTTCTCTCCTAGCTAATAATACAAAGCCCTTTTTTCTGCTTCCAGGACAACTTACCTTTTGACCTTCAGTTATCAGTTTCTGGAAAACTGAACCTACTCCTCCAAGCCATAGTTTAGTTTGACAGTAGCTTGACATTGCTCTGTCCTTACATGTCCTGGTTGCTGCCTTTCTCAGCCTGCTGAAAGACTTTGCACCAAATTTTAAACGTTTCAGCAGTTACAGAGCATCATTCCCACTACTCAGAACATGGCAATGAAGATTGAGAAGTTTCCTCATTGTAGTCACCAAATACTACAGGATATTTTCATTAATTGTGTATTTCAGAGCAAAGGAAACAAAAATGAGTTTATCAATGTAGCACTGCTTTATTTGCAAGAAGACCTTTCAGGTCCAGGTCTTAAAGGTATTAGAAAACCCATTCTGTGTTTTCCTGAGACTCACAGACATTACCAGGTCGCAATAAACTAATGGAAAAGAAGGAACGTCAAGGACCTGAAACTGTAGTTCAGAATAAAGCCGAAAAAAACCCAGCAACATGTTGGGGAGTATTTATTAATACATATGTGTTCTGCTAAACATTTATCCTCTCACATTTGGACCAAGGGTACCAGCAGGTAAACTCAGTTCTACTGCCCGAAGGAGGGAGCCGGATGCGGGAGTTTCAGGACGCTGAATGGGGAGGCAGAAGAAGGGGTAAACACTCAGAGGAAGCGGAGGGACCTGCGGGACAGAGTTCATTTCTGCTCCCGTCACCAGCTCAGCTCCGGGAGGCCCTGACGGGACCAGAACGAGAACCAGAACCGGGACCGGGACGGCGACCAGCCCCCGTGCGGTCCCCGCCGCTGCGGAAGTGACGCGCGGTGCGGCGCGGTGCCGCCCAGGCGCAGGCGCGGTGCCGGAGCCGGAACCGGAGCCGTGCCGGTGGAGCAGTGCGGCCCAGCCCAGCCCGGCCCGGCGGTGCCGCTGCCGCTCCCGCTGCGCTGCGGGGCGCGGCTCGGGCACAGCCCGGCGGCAGCCGGAGTCCCGCGCCTCCCCGTCCCAGCCGCGCTTTGTCCAGCGCTCGCTCGCACACAGAGGTGGGTGAAGCACCGCGTCTGCCCCAGCCCTGCTTGGTGCCGGCGGGGCAGAGCCCCGGGGCTCCACGGGCGTACCTGCTACGGTACCTGCTGTGCTTGAATGCAGGACCGAGCCCTGTGCGGGCGTGTTCCCCGCGGGTGGGAGGAAACCGTGAGGTGGGACTGAGATCCATGGGCCGCCGTGCTAGGAGAGGATGCTGAACCATAACAACTCCAGGCTTGCCTTAGTAAGTCAGTCCAGCATTGCTTTATGCTCCACTTTAAAGTTTGAATTGTCAAACTGAAGCTTACGGCCTACTACACTCGCTGGTGCTTTCAATGGCAAGCCTTAACCTGTTTCCGAAAGTTGTATTTTTGGGGTTTGGGTATATTAAGTTGTATATGTTTTTGTTATGCCACAGTGTTCTGGAGCATGACCGTTTACACACAAGACTGAGTTCCCTGTCTGGCAAGAAGAGTAATTTTTATATGTTGTCTTACTTGTCTTCAAATCAGTGTCTCCCAGGAGGGTTAAATATAGTTGTCTCTGAGAGGTTTTGGTCACTTTTGATTGTGAAAGTTGGTGTGGAGATGCCTCTGCAGGAAGGACTGATGGAGAAGTAGACTACCTGGTGTTTTGAAACAAGAATTTATTATAAACGTGTGTTTATTGATTTGCATGCTTTTTTGGGGGCCACAGTCTTCACGAAGAGCTTTTTATGTGTTTGTGTTCTTATGATAATGTCCTTCTTCTTTGTTGCCTTTGAGCAGAGGATGCCAACACACAAGAGTGACCCGCCAGACAGTATCCAAGAGCCAGAGTCTGCCACTGCTTCAAGCAATGATTGCCTGCACAATGATGAGGACTTGGGAGCTGAGCAGGAAAATGGCATTTGTGACAACGGTGTGGGTAACAGTACCGCAGTTCCCAACTCTGACTGCCAGGCTTCCACTTCCATGGCTGTTCCTTTGGAGGGGCCCAGAAGAGGACATCCCCTTTTACAGATCAACAGGCAGCAGATTCAGTCTGTCTCATGTAGTGCACATGCTGCTGAGCTCAAAGATTTAGGAGTTGATGTCTATGACCAGGATGTGTTGGAGCAAGGAGTTCTTCAGCAAGTAGATAATGCAATTAATGAAGCGACTAAAGCAGCAAAAATAGCTAATGCATCAAAAGAATATGAGTCAGTACTGGAGGATTTGAGGTAAATTGTGTTTTTTCTTTCTGGTTTTTTCTGCTACTGACAATCTAATGGGACTTGGTGTCTCCTGTTTTTAAAATCTTAAAGAGGAAAAGATGTTTTGAAAGTGCTTGACCACACATACTCTTTGGAGTCATCTTTTAAAAATGAAGAAAGTATGTTTCACATTAGACAGTTATTGCTCTTATTTGACTAATCTAGTCATGCATCAAAGCAGCAGGGTAGAGTGCAACTCCTTTTTCTGCTTTGTCTCCTGCCTCACCAAGATGCATCTCTTTTCTGGGCAGTGGAGAGTGGCATTATACTCTGTTATTCAAAGTTACAGTGAGAAAAAGTGTCACTATTTCAATTCTGTATGTTTTGTGGGGTCATCTGCTTTGAGTTATGTTCCTTCTGTAACTTGGATGACTCCATCTCATGAATGTCCTACAACCAAAACATTATCACAAGTGTTTGTAAAAAGTGCTTAATGATACCTTAAAGGAATCAAATGCTTAAGAAACATTGATACTATTGATAGTAGAAGACTTTGAGGAATAGGACCCAGTAATCTTTCAAATTTTGATCTCCCTTTCTATTTCCTGTCTCATTTTAGAGTTACCATGTGAACTACTGCAGGTGAATTACTCTACCTGTGAATGCTTCACTGTATTGCATTAATGGTATTTTTTTAGTGCTTAAGAGTGCTGTAAATCTCAATTATATGTACTTCATTACTTTTCCAGCTTGGGTGTGGAGATGTGAAGTTAAATAAGTTTGCAGCACTGAAATGTAATTTCAGGTGTTGTGGAGCAGAAGAACATAATGAGTAAGGTGTTACTGAGAGAAAGAATGAAGCAGCATAATCATTACAATTAAAGTATGTGGTTATTGAAAGAGTGCTGCACAGCACTGTTAATTAGTTTATATTTTCCCATTTTTCTTTCAGAAGCATCCTATGATTTTTCTTATCCCTCTATTTTCACCTTTCCCTCCAAGTCACAAAACAAGATTTACATGAGGGAATGCAAATGGTTTATGCAGATTTGCAGAATCTTGTCTGCATAAAATGTAATGTGAGAATCTGAAAGTTGAATTTTGATAAAATTAACAGGTGTAGCTGATTTTGAGCAGAGGGACTAACAAAGCTGACATGATTAAAGGATAACATAATTGCTTTAAGTCCTGTAGCACAATGAATGCATGACTAGAGAAAAAATAAGGCAAGAAGTGTTTTTTGAGTAGTTGGCACAAAGTTCATGGTAGAAGCTGCATTATTCTATAATATACACACAAATTTAAGCAGAAAAATGAAAATAAAAATGTTTGAACTTAAATCCTGTGTAAATTACCAAGTCCTGTTAGTTTAAGTTTTGTGGAAGAAGAGAGTGTCAAGAGACTCCAGGGCCAAGGAAGCAAGAGCCAAGATTAGATGTGCAGGAGGATGGTGTACTGCAAGCAGCACAACTGGAGAGTGACAGAGAAAGGGGATGGTTCAAAAATGTTGAAAGAGAATGGAGAAGTGAGGATGGCAGTAATTGCTGGTAGAATATATCTCCAAGGAAGGATAACAGTGGCAGAATTCAGATTAGAGCTGCTGACCCAAAAATTTCCTCCCTGGCAGTGGAGGAGACTTCCTTACTGCTTTCCTTTGCATACAGGGGGAATAATGGCTGCTGTGCAGCTCTTGTCATCAGTTGTCTTTGACTTTTTTCATCACACCTTGAGATTCTCATTTGTGTATCCTTATGAAGTATTCTAATATATGAATTAACAAACCTAGGTTTCTTGCTTTTGATGGTGGGACACTTCCTTCTTCCTTGCAATTGAATTCAACAGCAGAAACATTAGGCTGTAGCATGTAGTTCTAATTAAATTTCATATTTTATATGGAAACATGAAAAATGAGAGTGTGTGGGTAGGAGAAGTTTAATGTTGATGTGCTCTTAATTCTTTGAACTAGTCTGTCTCATGAAATTGCATTTTTGTCTTGTAATCTACTTTTTGCATGAAAGGTAAAAAATACAGGTTTCCTTATATAATGGCATCAAACCATTAAAACCGTTTCAGTTTTTGGGTTGTTTTGTTTACCTTGAATAATGAAAATAACCACTCTTGCTTGTCATCATCAGACTTGTAACTTTTGAGTACTAAATACTACAGTGGTTGTCAGTTCACATTTTACTATTATCAAAATGTAGTTTAAACATATTTTATGATCTACAACTTTAAGTGTTAGTCTTTCCAGTGTTGTTTAAATATATTATCCTTATTCAGAACCTTGCCTTTAGACCTTTTTAAGTCTTATGTTAAATCTCCTGGAATTTTTAAATTGTCAGAATCGAGAGAGTGCTTTTTTTCTTTCTAGAATTAACCAAGTCATTGCAATCTTATTATTTTTTTCAGATCATGTACAACATCTCTGAGACATATAAATAAAATTATTGAGGAACTTTCACCTCAAGCTGCTGACAACAAAAATGTTAACAGAAAACTAGATTCTGTGAAACGGCAAAAATATAACAAGGTAATTGGATTACAGTAATTTCCTGTTAGCAATACTGAGTTTGTACTTTGTTTTATGGTTTGGCTTTGGTTATATAATTCTTAATTATATAGTTCAGAGTCAGTCTAGAATTGCTGTTCCTTTGAGATGATTTCATACTAATTTAAAGAATTTAAAGTGCTGAATTTTTTTTTAATCTGAGTTTTGGAACAAGATATGAAACTGAAGTTCTGGTCTTCTAGTTCAGAAGATTGATTTGCATTAAATTAATTAAAACCCTCATAGTAATATTTGAAGAATTGACCAAGCCTTGTTAGGGCATGATTCAGTAGTTTAACAAAATCTCAGGTCTCATGGTTATTCCTTCCCTGTGTTCTTTTCCTTAACCCTCTTTCATTATCTGTATCTTGTCAGTACACACAGTTTCTCTCTGTGAGCCCCTTTAACTCATTGCTTTGGCAGAAACTGCTGCAGCTTTTTTTCTGGCAGAGCAGAGTTAAGGGAGTTGTAAAGCAATCCAGCTGGCATCAGGGTAATGTAGGCAATAGGCCTTTACAGCTGTGAATAGGGAAGAGATTTGAAAAAAGAGAAACTTCTACTATTCAGGAGTGTAGCACCTTGATCGGCTCATTGTCTGCTGGAAGTTCACCCTAATACTTTCTCTAATGATAAACCTGACTCTGACACTTCTGTCCTTTGCCCTCAGAAGGCCAGTCTTAAGTCATTTGCCACTGACTCACTCGCTTGCAGTTTTTTAACCTTGATAATTTCAGTAACCGGGATAATGCCGTGCTTATAATTTAGCCTATTAAGAAAGTGACGAGCCAGTACAGAGCAGTGTAAAGGACTAGAAAAAAGCAGCTGGAAATAGTAGGAAGAAATGCATTGAACCGGACTTACTGTTAAAGCATGATCACTATTCTGTCTGTTTTCATACTGCTTGAAGAGATTTGCACACTTGTTAGTTGCAGGGGAAATTCAGACCTCCTTGCAAGTTTGTTTTTAACCATCTATGAAGTGAAACAAAAAATCTTTTCAAAATCCTAAGCCATAAAAGCAGTCCTAATAACCTGAATTTTGCAATGGATTTGATTTTTACTGAAGTATGTGCCTTTCTAGGTGAGGAAATACTTCCAAAGCATGGAGTTACAAATGTGAAGGTTACATTGTCTGTATCTTTGTTTACTGGTTGGGATGTTTTGTTTCACAAAGGAAAGTTAGGAACTTCAAAGACCCATGCCATCACAACTGGACACACTGTTGAGGATATTACAATCAGAAAAAAAGGTGTAACAAAGGAATTTTTAACTAAGAATGATTTTCATAGCAGTAATAAACTATATTCCTTACATAATCTGTAACATTGATCTTTTGAAGTCATTTCACTTTTTATTTTTTTGCTGTTAAATTAACCATGACCACTCCTGAACTAATAATGTACAAACACCTATCAGGATGTTGGACTGATTTACGATTTCAGTTCCTTTGTAAAAAAATTACCAAAACTTCTGGGATGATGAATAAATCTTAGTTAATCTTACAGCTCTTATTTGTGGCTTGGTAGTTGTGAACTCAGTCTTGCAATCATGAGCAAATCTCTTGGTGTTTTCTGCATCTCAGCAGCCTGCTTTGATGGGCTTCCTTCACTAGAATCAACATATAAAATGGCCTTAAGAAATGTACATAAAAATGCAGTGTGCACATGAATTTTGTGTGTGTAAACAGCTTGATCTTACTATACACATGTGGTAAGATAATCATACACCCAAAATTGTGTTTGCTGTGGGTTGGAGCCCTGCGGTATTTTGGTGAAACTTTTTTTGCACTTTTTTTATCACATGTGATACTGTAAATATTTGAATATGAGATTCTGCTTGAAACTACTGCAAATATATTGATTTAAGTGTTGTTTAAAAGGTTAGCAAATTTATAAAGCAGACTAAAAATTAAATTACTTAATTCTTGTTGAAGGAACAACAGCTGAAGAAAATAAAAGCAAAACAAAAACGTCTTCAAGGAATACTTGGTTTAACAGACTTTGCTGATGAAGCAAATGAGATTGAATATGAGGAAGATGAAGGTATGTGTAGGAAAAGGCTGAAAGTTCTGTTCTACTTTGTAATGCCTTTTTTCTGTTTGAAGCTATTTTGTAAGATTTTTGTAAGGAAATAAATTTCAGTGGTTGGTGTTCAAAGAGAGTTAAGAACACTTATTCTGTACACCTGCAGATTTGCAAATCTTGGCATATTCATGTGGGAAGCTTTAAAAAATGGATGTTAATCTGTGTTCAGCTGTGTAGGGATAGCTGAGGCACATTAGAGTATTGGGCTTAATAAATTGGAAATCCTAACATTTCTTTTCACAGCTAATTTGATAAAGATGACTAACATCATGATTGAATTACATTTTATATGCTGGATGCTATCAATCAGCATTAACAAAATTGGTTTTTCTTTCTGTTGGGAAGTATCACTAGAAATGGAAGAGGGAAGTGCTCTTCTTCTCAGGCTGCAGTGTGATTTTTAAAATTAAAAGTAAGTTTTCTTCCAGAATATGTTGCCTCAGTGTTTTGCTAGGTGTTCTTTCTCCCTGCTCTCTACAAGCTAAGCTTGGCCACAGTCAATAACCTGAAGTATTCTGCAGGGCAAGTTTGGATCCCATTTGTGTCTGTGCATCACCTGTGGGTTATATTATTATTTGCAGAGGTGAAAAAACTTTTTGTGCTGTTTGACCCTTGCACATGTGGCTGGAGTAGATTCCCATCTTGTACAGCTCATGCTTCTCTCCTGATTCAAAGGAGTCAAAGCCTCAGTTAACTTTTCTCAGAAGAAAAGCATATTAAATCCTATTTTCTTTGGAGGGCTCATACAGCAAAACTCAGGCACCCAGTGTGTTGAAATGTAACTAAGAAGTGAGTGGAGCCCAACAGAGGAAATGGAGCAGTTCCAGTAGGAAGGGGTGGAGATGGAAGGGTTTTCAGGCCTGGTGCACTGTTGTTACTCATTAAAAATATGATAGATACAGTGCTTTAAAATGGGACATTTAAAGCTGTGCTGGCAATCCTCATAGACTTATTTTGAAATTCTGGGTCCTAGTAATAGATTTCAAGGCAGAATTCCCCTTCAGCTTCCTGAATTCGAGAGCTTTTCTTTCTCTTTGGTTTCAAACAGCAGTTACAGTTTGTGTATAATAAGCGCACCTAAAAGTGCTCTTTTATGGCAGAGTGCTGTGCAGCCAATCTGACTTTAAAAACCATCATCTTCCTATTAGTATTGTAGGCTAGGAAGACAAGTTTTGGGTTTTTTGGTTTTGTTTTATTGTTTGTTGTTTTCTCGTTGGGTTTTTTTGAAGCATATGGTAGGACAATCTGTGTTTTGTGACATTTTTGTCTGCTGTGGTGTGGCAATCAAAGTGTCAAATTTCAAGCTTTTGAGTAGGACTGAAAAATCAATAATAAAATTGAAGTGGGCAGTGTTGCTGCAGATGGGAACGCAGTGGTTTCTTGTTCTGAACATGGTGACATATTGACAGTTGACAACATAGGTGATACATTAGAGTTCATGTATCATTTGAATTGTAATTTTATGGTAGCTCTCACTGCTGAGTGTTGTCTCAGAAATATTTGCATTTTGATAGTACGTGTAACACCCTTGTTCCTGTGTTTTAGCTACACAGAAGGTGTTAAAGGCATGCTGTATGTTCTGACTTTTGTTGCAGAACCTGGTCCATCATCCCTTGGCAGCATGCTTATGCCTGCTCAGGAAACAGAGTGGGCAGAGCTCATCCGAACTGGTCAGATGACTCCATTTGGAACTAAAATACCTCAGAAGCCAGAGAGGAAGGCACGACAGTTAAGGCTAAATGAAACATCTGATTTTGAGAAGTACTTAGCAGACCAGGCTAAATTGTCATCTGAAAGGAAGAAGTTATCCCGTCACAAGGGAGCAAAGAAGAAAGCACAAGCCAAAAATGTTCAGTGTGTGGCTCCTGCAGCTGCCACAAAGGAGAAAAGTGGTAAAGCCCTCTCAAAAACAGATAAACGTTTAAAAAAACACTTGAGAGAGCTTCAGAAGCACGCCCTTCAGATTCATTCCAAGGCCAGGATTCCAAAGGAACAGAAATATCTTGAGGCCAAGAAGTGCAGGCATGAGCAAGAGGATGATAGTGGGGAGTCTGAGTACGTACCTGATGAGGAGCTCTTGGATCCAGAAGCAGCAGAAGAGGAAGAAGAGCAGGCATCTTCTCTTGCTGAGAATGATTCTGATTATGAACTTAAGAGTTTATCAAGAAAAAGGGTAAAGAAGAGTTTTAAAGAAGCTGAAAATGATGCTGATTATGTTCCAAGCTCTGAGGAAGAGGAGCATACACCAGGGAAGCACAAAGTGAGACGATGGAGAGATGATGGAGATGTGGACTATTATAAACAGAGACTAAGGTTAGTCCTAGACATTTTTATTAATAATAATAATAAATTAGTATGTTGAAGATGCAAAGGACAATAGCTATAATGGAGTGCTGGGGAGTGTGTTGAAGTAAGGGAAATGAGGTAGTCAGAAAGATCATAGATAGCCTTCCAGAAGGATGCAAACATGGAGCTTAATTAAAACAACTTTGCTGTTGAACTTTTCTTGTTGTTATAGGTCCTTATTTGTGGATCACCTGTGCTAATCTGTGATTTATGAAATATGTATAACCTATGTGTAGGTGATCACAGGCGTGTTGTCTCTTTTCTAGTATAAGGGTTGAGTTTCATATAATAAACTTCAGCTTGTTGATGGCATGTGTACTTTTAATTAGGTACCTTTACTGAACATCCTTTGGGTAGTTACACAGTCCTCTAGAAAATCATGGAACTTGAAAACAGCTTCTTTAAAGTGAGAGGAAGAACATGTATTAGGATAGTCAGTGAAGGGTGATTGATGTAGTGATAAAGCCTAGCATAGGAACTTGATTAATGCTTGGGAAGCTCAAATTTCACACTTCTGTGCAAATATAAAATCTTATGGATTTAAATGGTGCTGTGTCAGAGAATACCAAGTAGAGGTATGAGCACCATCTCCCCTGTGGTGAGAGCCTGGGTTGCTGTGGAGGAAGAGGTGTCTTCTGGTAGCAGAAATGCTCTCAGTTGGAGAAAATGTCATGTAGAAGGAGCCCAACTTCACTTTCACATCCCAGGTTACAAAGGCAGATTAGGAACTGATGTAAGGCAATATGTTTGCCTTACATCCCAGGATGTTGCTTTTCAAAAGTAAGGCATAGTTTATTGCTCTTGAATAGAAATTTTGGCAAGAGGCTAATCTGAACAATGTCCAAAGGGTCAAAAGAATGTATTTTCTATGGCATTCATTAACAAATGTAATTGTTCTTAATGAGTAAAATATTTACTGGTTTATTGAATAAAACTGTATTCTTCACATTTAAAGTAGACCAATATTAAATCATTTTTAATTCAGTGTTTTCATCAAGAGTAATTTATTTTGATTGAAAGTTTTAATATGACTCACAGTTTAAATTCATTCAAAAACGTTTTTTAATAACGTTAAGATTGTGACAATTTATCCTTAGCAAAGTCATATCATAGACTACATTTCTTTTGGTTACTGAAGTTACAATAAAAGCCTAAATGAATTTTAGAAATATCAATAACTGTAATTGCTACCAAAACACTACATCTCTTAAAAATTTCATAGCTACAGTTATTGTGGCTGTTAAGCTGCAGCTGTCCACATTGATGTTTTTATGCTGACACCCCCAGGTAATCTTCATTATGGGAAATGCCATGAGAAAATAAAATGTAGTGAATTAAGAAACATATTAAGAATGCTATAGAAATGCTGTCATTTGCTTACATTTATATCTTGTTTCATGTCAGTTTTACTTTTGAATGCAAATGAATGGGTGAGATTATGGTATATTTTACCCGTGAGAGAGGCAGAGGAAAGTCCTTCAGGATTACTTTATTCTTCTGAACATCTCGTCTTGTGCTTGGCAATGAATTCAGTCCTACACTCTTAGAGACTGAAAATGAGTTTCCTTAACATTAAAACTTTTCAGAGATGGGACTTCAAGAGATTGGTCTGTGTCAAGGGGAAACTACATAGATGTTGTTAAAGCAGGATAATTAGCTAACTGCATGACTGCAGAGCATCTCTAGAACAAGAGACTGTTGTCAGAATAGGAGCTGTTGTCTGTAGGAAATGTCGGGCAGGAGAGCAGCCTGTCCTTCTAAAGACTGCTTCCACAGAGTGGCCTAGTCACTCAAAGCAAGGTGTGAGCAATGGAACATGAAAAAGTAAAATTTAGCTATGCAGAGTCAGCTGAGGCTATCAGGAATTTCAGGGTTTTTCCTTGTGTGGATCTTGCCTTTCTCTAGTTAGTGTTACTGGAGCCGTGTTTCTGTGTAGACATGCAGACGAACAAAATCTCTTCTGAAAGGTCTATACCTAAGGTGAATTCATGGCTTGCTAGAATAGTGAACAGTACCAGGGAACATCAGGTTTATGGAGAGTAAGGTAAATAGGATACTGTCATGCACCTGTAGGTAATTCAAATACTCACTGAAAATTAGTGTATTGTCTTTCCCAGCTATCCATACTGGCTATTATCAACTGAACCCAGAGGCTTAGGTAGTCAGTCTCTATGATGGTACTGGAATGTCTCAGAGACTTGATCTCCATCAACAGGTATATTGACAGATCAAAACCTGTTCCCTCCTGCCCAGATGAATGCTCAGATGTCATGGTTTAACCCCAGCCAGCAGCCCAGCCCCACACAGCCACTCACTCCCCCACCAGGGCAGTCAGTTTATTTGAAGACTATGGAAAAAATGAAAATGGACCTGTTTTTTAACTTCTTTTACCAAGAAGCACAAAACAATAGTAACCTTGAATGCCTATTAAATGTGTAGGAAATAAAACTTTTTTGGTTTTTTTCTCAACAAGAAAACTGCTACTTTTTTTTTTTTTTATTATTCTCGAGCTTTGCAGATATGGAAACCACAAAGTATCAAGATTTTGTTTATATTACTTAAAGTTTTCCTTTACATATATTAAAATTCCAAACATAAGTATAAAGTATTTTTTCCTGCTTATATGTAGTTAATGCATTACATTATTGACATCAGGACAGTATCAGTATAAGGTAAGAGCTTGGAGTCATAATAAACCTTAGCAGTCTGAAGTACATTCTTCCCATACCAGTTGTCAATATGTATCTGCCTGCTGCTTCAAGGAAGGAATTACAAGTCATATTATGGGAGATCAGTACTGTATCTGTGTTTTCTTGTGTATTCTGTGTAGTTTGTTAAGTACAATTGTTTGACTTCTATTGCTGTCAAGTGCACAGAGGCAAGGCTGGGAAACTGCTTCTTTTCTTGTCTCTCAAGTGATATCCAGGCAGTTGAGTAGCAGGAAATTTTGACTGCCAGTACACAAAGCAGTTGATTCATAAAGAAAAAAATTGTGTTAAATTAAATTGGTTTTCATAGATCAGTTTTCATGTGCTAGCTTTCTTTGATGTATCTGAGTTATTGAATCTCTCTGTGTTTCAAAGTTGTAAGTTAAAAAAGGATTAAATATTACCTTTCCTGAAAGATACTTTCTTAAAGCATTCTTGCTGCTCTTTAAAGTGACAAAGCCAGGACACAAATGAAGATATATTTTCTCTCACTCACTGAGTACACCTTTCATTCTAAACTCAAGTGTGTAATTTTCTACATCAGTCTTAATTTACTTATGGAGGCTTGTGGTACTAAGTGCATGTATTTCATCTGTTAGGACATACCAATTAAATCCACCCATACAGACCATAAAAAGTTAGATCAAAAAAGCAATACTGAATGCCTCAATTTAGCAAATTAGAATAATCTGTAAGGGATTCTTAGCTGTATAAAATATAAAACATATTGTGCTTCACAAATGCAAACTATATTAAATACTCAGCTTGGTTCCTGACTGCATTAAAAAAAAAAAAAAAAACAAAAAACTTAAATTGTGTTCATTACTGTTTTGGGTGCAAAATTTCTTTCTAGGGTATTGCAATAAGTGTGAAATGGGCTTAGTATCTGAATACATTCCTATATTAAGAAGAAATTTAATTGTATGATATATGGTTTTCATACTTCACTTTAAGGGATAAAATTACATTTATGTCAGTGACAATGGACAATATAAGACAGATTTCTTAAAGGTCATGCTTCTGTTTTAAAGAGACTTTGGTAATATAGTAAAAGCTGTATTTTATGATTGCTTAGGCATACTAATAATGTTTAACTGATGTGTGTAAGGAATTTATTGACCAAATGAGAAGTAAGTTACTGTGTATTTAAGTCAAAGATGATGACCACTATTTCTCACTCCAAAGTCTGACTTCAGGGAAAGATACAAGACCAGATTAGCCAATGGACTGACCTGGTCCTGGAAATAGTGTTTGTCCTCCCATGGCTTCAGCCATTTGGATAGTTACACTTTTCTTTATAAAATAATGACATTTCAGTGTAGAATATCTTAATGGTGTGTGATACTTTAAGTTCACAGCCTTTCAGAAACTGAATAGCTTCTTCAAACTTTGAAAGTTGTTTGTGATAACAAGTTGCTGCTATTTCACAAACTGGTAATTGATGGCTAAAAACTTCTAGATATTTGGAAGAGATGTAATACTTCAGTGAAGTAACAGAGCATGTAAAAAGGAAGTATTTTTCAGGAAAATTAAGTACAGAGTTTATTAGTTCAAATTCTATATATTTTCCATGTATAATTTTAGGAGAAATCTCAATGTTGGTCACACTTCTTGAAGAAAATGTACTAGCTATATGGAGGTGAAGTGCCTAAATTGCTGGACAGCTTCGAGTTAACCTTGTAGTTTCCTCTTGGTTATTTCTGGATCACTTTTCCCAATGCACACTAGAGGGCAATCTGCTCCTTCCCAGGGGAGGCTGCTGCTCCTGTGCTGGCTGGTGGTGATTCGTGTTGGAGTGCAAAATTAATGGCAAATTCTTGTACAAATTATTGCCCTCCTTGGGTTTAGTATGGATTGTTTACCTACATGTCTCTTGATAAGCTGTGTAATCTGTAGTTGTTTTGATTTTAGTAGGGTAAGTAGGAATTTCCTTCCTTGGTTTGAGTCCTGTCATAACCCAGTCAGATGAAATAATCAAGTTGTGGCATGTCTCAGTTCCAGTAGTGATGCACTCTGAAGCAGTGACTATCAGCATGTGTCGATTTGAATTTCTTTTTCTGGAACTCAAAATTAAGACCCCCTGTGCCTGATAGCATAACATTGTAGTACTGAAAGAAACATAAATGCATTCTTATGATATGACTTTAGAAGGTATCATATCTGCCTGCTAGACTGCAGACCATGAGTGTAATTTTGTGATTTAGCAGACTGCTACTCTAAAATAAGAGATTTCCATTCCTGTTAGGATAGGTGTATAAAAGAGGAAAACACTGACACTTCATGTGTTTTTAGTAAGTTCTTTTTTACAACTTAGCTGAATTCATGATTTCATGTAATGAAATAAGAAGAATCCTGTATAAACATTAGCAAATCATCAGTTTTAAACAGCAAACTGATGGCTGTTTTTGGTCATCCAATTTTTTCCCTGGATATGCTCTTTTTTCCCCCAGCATTATTTTTGCTTCTGAAGACATCTTGACTTGAGATCAAAATATGCTTCAGTGAAACTGGCTCTGTAAACCTGACCAGCTTTGTGTTGTCTTAGTTTTTCAGTGCTTTCAGTCTTGGCAGTGGTTGGAGCTTATGTGTTTTTGGAGATGGTGGTGTTTATTTTGAGTTAATAGAACAATACCAAGTTCATGACTAGTTCCATAAAGACAGACTTGAAGTATTTTCTCAAAAGGTACTGCTGAAAAGTCCATCTAGAGACCTCACACAATCAGCTTCCTTTCATGAGAAGAAGTGTATGATTGTTTGCTCTTGCACTGCATTCAGAACAGTAGCTTATGGATGTTTCTAATCTGTTGTGTGCCTTGCCAGTTTCTGTAGGAGTTTGTCAGTTTACCCACCACATTCAGTGTGCCTGCAGTAAATGGCACTTCCAGGAGAGAATTCCAGCAAATGCCAAATTGTCAGTGAAGTGCTGTCGGTCGAGTAGTACACAGCCAGCTAGAGTACACTTTACCTTTAGAGGCAGATGGGTTTGGGTCACTGAAACACAAGTTCATCATTTTGTTGCAATGTCGAAGATCCTTTGGTACTTTCTCAGCAGTGGGGGAATGATGGGACAGGAGGGTAATTCTCTGAGCTGCCTGGAGTCCAAATAAGTTGAGACTGCAAACCACAAATCACACTGTAATTCCAGAACCTCACAAAACTCATTCTCTTAATAATAACTGCGTTACAGATTTAGAGCATGTCACCCTGAAGATGGTGATGTTTCCAACTGAGTCTTCTGTATAAGATTATACAGTGCTTCACTTTTCTCTACAGGAAGGAAGTTAAATTTAAGTGTTCGATTAAATTAATAAAATAGCTTTGGAACACCTAAACTTTATCAATACTTTGGTGGGGGGGGGGGGTTTAAGGGGAGTGAGATTTAGGACTTTAAAGTTGCCAGGCTTTTTGGTGCTATGAGCTGTTGATTCCATTATATTAGCAATTTTGTCTATAGAAAATTATAACTAGCTATAAAACGTATACATTTTATAATACACTTTAATATATCAGACATTTCAAGCATTTACTTGCATAATTCTCTCCTCCAAAGCATTGCTATTTTAAATCATAACATCAGAGCATGTGGGGTTGTTTTGGGTTTTTTACTTGATCAAAATTCAGTGTAATTTTCATGCAGAATCTTTTCCATGCTATAATTGAATGTTGATTCCTTGTATTACTCCAGGAAGTGGCAAAAAGAACGTTTGAAGGATAAAGAACATCAAACAGCTGAGGAACTTTCTGAAGAAAGTGACGTTGAATTTGAAGAGGGTTTCAAAGTACCCGGATTTCTCTTCAAAAAGCTTTTTAAGTATGTATTATGTACTTTATTTCAGTATGATGCCACTCCATGCTGTTAATAATATTAGTAGAAGTAGTCACAGTGAGTTCCAGATAACCTTTGCTGTAACGTGTACTTTAGTGAATGATGCCTCAACTTTGCTTCAATTGTTTCAGTAGGATTCTTTTTTAAAAGATTTCAGGATCAAACTTCAAAGAAATAAACTTATTGTGAGCACAAAATGTAATTATGTGAAGATAACTGGCTGATGTGAATATTGTAAATGTGAACTAGCTAAACTATGAATTGAGAAGCTCTCCTTGTCTATTTGTATAAATGAATTCTTTTATTGATATAGGCTTGTTCCTAATTCAGGTGTGGAGTGGTAGAATAATTTTCCTTTGAAACATAAGATGATGGTAAGTTGTGATAAAAGAAAACAAGAAACAGGTGTTTCTCTGATTGAGTGGAGTGAAATTTTCTGCCACTAGAAAATATGGAGAACTTTTTCTTTAAGTAACTACTGAAAGTCTTTTCAAAGTAACTGTTGGTAATTCATACTATAAAATAATCTTGAACATTTTGTCAGGTAAAATTTTAAAATATAGAGAGTAAATTCTTAATTCCTCTGGTAGATGGAAAACACTCTACAACTCATTCTTTAGTTATTTAATGCTTAATTACAGATTTCAACATAAGTGTTTTCTGTTTCAGTTTTTTAAAATATAGTGCCCCATGATGCTTTCAAGTGCATCTCAAAAAAAAAAACCCAACACAACTACAAGTTAGCAGCTAACCAGTTAATTTTATCCATAATCTCTCCCTTAAATTTCATGCATAATGGGCTTGAATTGAGTTTTGTTGGCAACATTTCACACAGCAGGAAAATCTTCTCGTCTCTTGAAAGCAAAGTCTGTTGAAACGTTACTGTAGTAGAAAGCCCTGGTTTATAATGGGTGTGTGTGGTAACCCTTCCAAGAGAACCACTTAGTCTTGACCTCAGAGAAATTATTACTGTTGTCCTGTAGTCCTCAGAAGGAAAGCACTAGCTCAGAAATGGGGTTGAATTAATGCCTTGGTTGCTGGGACCATCCAGAGCCAATATGTGGTCTCCAGTTGTTTATGCGAAGGTACTGTACAAATATTCATCTTGAGGATGGATGTGTGGTCTGAGCAACCCGAAGGGAAATGAAATAGAGCAGTCACTAAAAATTAATCTTGAAGATGCAAGCCTCACTAATGAAGGGTATCCCTGCAAGCATGAGTCAGTTGGCAAAACTTCTTAAGTGGTTAGAAAGATCAATTGCGATGAATGATTTGTCTGACTCGTAACTTAAATGCTGAAATCTCCAGTGTAGGAAAGCCCATGGTCAATAGGCATTAAACTGTGGAGTTCTGAGCAAGTTTAGTACAAAACAAGGAAGGGTATTGGCCCAAGGACATGTATAGCAGTACTTAAAGTGATCTTCCTGCATAGTTAAATTCCAAAGAAATTAGCGCATGCTGGAAATAGGATCCTGACTCTCAGGTTTGTTTTTTGGAAAGTCTGTTAAAGTGGACAGTCTGTTTCTTCCATGCACACTTGTCTGCTTTGCTAATGGATGCTGCTGTGGAACAAAACTTAGCAGACCTGCAAACATTGCCTTTTTCCATCTGCATAAGCCTGCAAGAATGCTCTCTCTATGTTTTCTTTTTAGAAAACAGCCTTCATCACTGTGTGCTTCCAGTGTGTGATTTCCCTGGTAAATCTGGAACACGGTTTTGTCTCTGCAGCAATGCAGCTGAACTCTGGTGTCTGCTGTGGTGAATTTTGATGCATCACAGCATGATTGCTTGTGTGCAGTGCAATACAATGTAACTATTTTGGAGGGCCAGCAGCACTTTTATTTACTTCCAGAATATTTTTGGAATTAAAAAAAAAAAAAACCCAAACAAAAAACCTTATAAAAATTGGTGCAATAAAAGTGTAAGGTTGAAAATAATTCATTATCTTTCCATATAAGCACAAAAATGGAGTTCCTTTAACTTTTGAATAGTTACATTGCATGTTTATATGATCATACAAAAACAGCACCTGCATCTTTTATGTTTTTATATAACCATGTAGTAGAATTTTTCACAAGCTTAATTATCTACTGTGAAACTTTCTCAGGAGAAGGAAGGAGAGGGAGAAATATGTTTATAAATTAATCTAATTTTAAAGCTCTTGTATTGTTTTTTAGTATTACATACAGTTTGTATTAGGAAGTTATTGAATAATTGTCTTCTGAAGAGACATGCTGAACATCTGTCTGGGGGAGCACCTTCTGACTGGAATTAGGGTTATTTTCAATTCTTTAATGTTTTTCAGAAGATGTTTTGTCTTCATAAAATGTAGTAATGATAGCATCTTAATCCAATTATAGCTAATCCTGCAAGCCATTTCATAGTTGTTTTATAGATTGCTGCATTTTAAGGTGAATTAATTTCTAATAAAAGGGTTTCTTAAGGGCTTCGTGGCATAATGCTTTTGAGACACTAGCAGATAGTGTGATGTCTGAACCATTAGATGTGTTCTTTGATCATCTTTTTTTAACTACCCAAGCCATTTGTTTGTCTCCATTTAGCATTCTCTAAATCCATACCAAAGTCATCACAAATTGATTTTTAATAGTACTTTGTAGACACTAGTGTCATTAGCTGTCAGTAGTCCTAAATATTATTTGTTCAAGGATGGAAACAGGATTTTGAAATGCACATAAGAAATCACCTAAAATGAATGACCCCTATTTAAAAAGTGTTTTGCTCTTTGCTGTGCTCTGCACTCCAGAAATTCATGCCATCAAGAAAATTATCAGTAAACTTTTTTTCCTGTAAGTTACAAGGCACTGAAGTGCTGAAACATGTTTGATTTTTTTAAGTGATTTAAAGGTATGCTTTTTCATTTATTTCTTTTCTTTTCAATTTAACACACATGATATGTTATTCCTACTGGTCTCACTATTTTGTGTTATTATAAAAAGGTATGTCCTAAAGTGATTCTCAGCCCAGTATCTTATCTTCACCTTTTTAGCTTGCTGTCATAAATCTTGTTTTTAGTCCACTTCTTTTAAATGGAACGTATTTTACATCATTGCTTGTACTATTTCCAGTGAAGGGACTGGGAGTAGAAACTGCCCTGATGCTCTCACATAATGCTCTGCTGTATCCCCTGCACTGCAATAGTATCTATTGCTTAGTCTTGGTTTTTTTCTTCATTGAAAGAGACTAAATGTTAATAAATAAATTTATGCTTAAAAAAGTATGATTTGGCAGATGTGATCCGTTTTTGTAGTAGAGTATGAAGTCTGTACCCCTTACAAGTCCACTTTTTCCTTCAGTTCAAGGAGTATGTTCCAAATAATATTATTTACTAGACCCCTGCATCTTGTCTTTTGTGAAAAGATAATGCTTTATAAGAGTAACTTCCAAAGTTGCTTTTAGCACTTAAAATATATATGAAATAAAATACCCTCTAATTACAATGACTGTCGGTTTAATTACAAATGTTTTAGTGTTGCATAAAGAACAAAAGTCACATGTAATGTCTGAGTGCATCAAAAATGTATGACCTAGTAAATACAGCGCTCATGTAAAACACACATCCAGCATGTTACAGTAACTGGTATGAGAACCTTGCCAAATGATTAATTCATGAGTACTTTCTGTTATGATCTGTATTATCAAACATTTGCCATCTTCTTTTTCCTTGTTTTAGGTACCAGCAGACAGGTGTTAGGTGGCTTTGGGAATTGCACTGCCAGCAGGCAGGAGGAATTCTGGGAGATGAGATGGGATTGGGCAAGACCATTCAGATAATTGCCTTCTTGGCAGGTCTGAGCTACAGCAATATGAGGACTCGTGGTTCAAATTACAGGCAAGTGCTTCTCTGCAGACTGTCAGTCTGTGGAGCTCAATTAATATTTCATCAGATGTATTACTGGTGGAGGAGGGTCCTGTGAATTATTAATGACATTTCAATTACAATATTCCTTTAATTCTTTTAGTGGGGGACATCAAAGGAAAAATTTTACGAGACAATGGAGCTGTAGGGCAGGAAAAATTAAACATGTAACACTTTTAATGAATTCCAGGCATTGATGCTTCATTTTGCAGATGAGCCACACTAGATATTTTGGGTCAATACAGTGTCTAAGGTTACCTTCCACAAATGGATTGTTTACAAACTCAATTACTTTAATATCAATAGTTTACACAATATGGAATTTTAAATTAGATGTAATACCTTTAGTTCCATTTATTAAATTTTACATTAAAATATTTGTTCTGGCAAGCCACCAGGTAAATGTTTTACAGGAAGTAGCAAGCTGATTTGCAGTGAAAGTTAGAGTTTCTGATGGGCAGGGAATTATCCATGCCAAAAATTAGTAGTAAGAGTAAAACCAGTAACTTATCCGGAGGAATTTCAATCTGCTTATTTTTTTGTTGTTGCTGCTTTTCAAGACTTATGCTAGTGTTAATGGCCTTTCTTACAAGGTATTTTATGTTTTTTTGTTACTGAACAATGCTTTGAAATTGCTCCTTCATGGGTGGCATTACTGGCAAGATACTTGTTTGCATCCTTAGATTTGCAAAAGCACTCATGAATCGTACTTGAGTTTTCTACTTCTGTTGGCCTGTTTACCTGATGTAAATAGCTGCATGAAATTTAGCAACTATCATAGTGCTGTTCGAAGCAAATAATTACCTTTATGTAGAGGTATGTTTAAATTATGTTTAACTTGTACACAAATTGTAAAATAATGCTTTAAAGAGAAAATATTCCTGTTTTCTCTCTGGTTTCTTTCTACTATAGTCTTAATATAAAAATAAACTCCATAGATCCTTCATTCAGGCCAGCTGATTTACTTTAATATGGCTGCCTGGTTAAGGATGCTATTATACAGATTATTTTATATTCCCTACCCCACTTGGGAGACCACTGAGTTGATGGAAATCCTTCAGGGACATCTCTTGACACTGTTAAATAGCACAAAACTACAATAAAAGTTTGAAAGGGCCAAAATCAATTTGCCCATCTAAGTTGCAGTGCTCTTTCTGCGTGTAAGATAATGTGTTGAGTTTCATGTTTTGTCTGGTGCACGTCCCTGCATCATGACTGTAATTCTGTGGGAGGAAACAAGGTTTAATATATTGGTGAAGCTTGCTCTGATTTTGTGTGTGTGATGCTGTAAGGCAGACAGTCAAAACAACTTCATCTTTAATAGTTAAGTGTTTTCCTGCCCTGGGCTGAGAAGGCAGTAATATTGGTTACCAGTAGTGCTGGTTAACTTGTTTCTACTTGGATGAGTGTAGTCTGATAGGCAGGAGACTCCCTGGGCAGCCTTTCTGCAGGGCCAGCACTAAGAGGGGCAAAGCTGTGTGGTCGGCACTGTCAGTGTCTTCCAGCCTAGCTTGGGTTTCCTTACCTTGGCGTGTAACAAAAACCTTTTGCTACACACTTGCCTTCATTTATTTGAAACATCAGATGGGAAACTGACAGAAAGTTTATACACTGATTATTTACCCATCTGTGCTCTTCTGGATACTGAGACATAAACATAAACAGCTCAATCTCTCCTTTGAGTGGCAGAGATTAATTTCCATGGTGCTAAGGTAAATAAAAATCCATTGCCCCAGAAAAAGTGTGTTGCTCTTGCTGCCCTGTTCTCTTATTTTCACTAGGGTTTAGTTATTGTTTCAGCTTGAAAACGTGATTTGCCAGTCCTTGGAAACATTTGGTTATGAGAAAACATTTTTGAGTGTTTAAAGATTATAAATACAGCATGAGTACAGTTTGCTTTTTCTTGGTAGTAAGTTGCAGGAATTTGAACTTATGTGCAATTCCAATTTCATCCAATTAAATAACAACAAATAAAGGATTGTTGTTATTTGGGCTTTATAAACCAAAAGAAATAGATTTGGATGTATTGACCAAATATGACATTGACCATAAGCTATTAATACAATGCAGCTGTGAAAAAGGGACAGAATACAATATGGCAATATATTTGGAGTAGGAACAGGACAGTATTATTACCTTGGTACAAGGCACTAGTAAGACTTTGGTTTTGAATGTTTTAAATGTCACCTTTGTTCAAGGAAAACAAATATAAATTGGATAGGCAGCAGAGCAGATCTTGCAGTGTTGCAGTGATTAGGAGAATGAAGGATGCCTCCCAAGTGTAGCAAGCAGAAGTATATGATTTGTTTTGTTTTGTGGAACAACTCAGACTGGAAGAAGCTAGATGACTCTTTTATATAAATAAATAAATAAAAGCTCTCAGGAGAATAATAAAATGTTGGCTAGTGGAGAATGGGTAAAGTCAGACTAGACACAGAAGAGTTTTCACACAGCCAAGCAGAGAGGGAGTGGAGTTTCTGAAAATTGATCCTAGGAGGTGTGAACTCTTTGTGTAAACTGAGGGGGGAAAAAAATCTGGATAAACGTTACATGTGAGCTTGTGTGAAAACAGACCAGGGGAATAAACAGATGTATTTTGTTACTACCCATGAAGAGTAAGAAACTAGTATGTTCTGGGAAAGTTGGCTTTTTTGCTGTAGGTATTTTTAAGAGCAATAGCAGTGATTATTTGGATTCATAGCATAGTTGAAGTTATTTTTCATGTCTCCAAGTTGTTTCTTCCCTTTAGATTGCAGGGAGTTTTAATTAGACCATGTAAGGTTATGTTATATTTGTTCATATTAAGCAATGTCCGGGTTGTTGTTCTGCATATGTATAAGCTTTTGATAAAGAATATTATTTCTTCATGGTAGCAGTTTCTGAAGATATTAAGGGGTTTAGGTTTTTTTAATCAGGGTGTTGCTGTTGTCTGAGAAGTCCTTTATTGCTATCAGTGTGTGATCTTGAATGTATATTGTGATCTTTACATTGTTTATTTAGTGTCACTTGGATAGTACATAGACACAGATCAATGTATGATAACTGAAGTACTGCCTTTGTTTGCAGAGTCAATTTTTTCCATTTTTTAAAGAGCAAATATATTTGAAAAATAACTGCTAGTAACCACTACTTAATATATTTCTTACAGGATTGTTGGTATTTATTTGTGGCAGTTATTTGGCTGGTGTGCAAGGGATTTTTCCCTTCTTATGTTCAGAGCAGCTCTGAACTTCATATACAGAAACTTTGTTTCAGACCTCTTTAGTAATTCTCAGTAATAAAATTACGAATAAGAAACTTATGAGACAGTTTGAGCCAAGCTCAGATCTTAACATCCATGGATGATACAATCTGCCACTTTAGAGTCCTTGTCTTATCAATAAACTATGGTGATGAGAGTGCAGTATATTACCAACATGAAGCAGAACACCTGTGTGTAAGTTCATTTGTGACACTCTAGCTACACATTCTGTATAATAGAAGTAATAAAATAATTGCTTGTTAATGATTTCTTTTCACTTATAGAAACAGCAGTCACTAAAACCTGATTTGTAATATCACAGGAGGAAGTTCCCTTATGCCTTATTGTTTGGAGCTGTTCTATTCCTGTTTAGCTTGATAGATGCATCCATTAACTGTTCAATGAGTGGATTCTTTTTGCAGTACCCTCTTCATCTTCCTTTAAAAAACAGACTTCCAGGAAAACAAATTGCCAATTAATTTCCATAGCTCTCATATTCCACTTAAACAGTAAAGTATATCATTTTAATGTATGTATTTTAATGAGCCACTTAATGCAAATTATTTATTTCACATCAAGGGTTTTTTCGTTGAATACTCTATTTTAGGTACCAGGGATTGGGTCCAACAGTGATTGTCTGTCCAGCTACTGTGTTGCATCAGTGGGTAAAAGAATTCCACACTTGGTGGCCTCCATTTAGAGTTGCTGTGCTCCATGAAACTGGTTCTTATACAAAGAGTAAGGTAATGATTGACATTCATTTTGTAATTCTTGAGGCTGCCTTTTTTTTGTCGCTAGCAAAAAACAAAATCCCCTGTTGCTTAATTGCTTAATGCTTCTGTGTAGGAAAGGGCTTCTTGTGCCCTTCCTCTGAATGTATTAAAAGAACAAAAAGCTCATTGTCTTGTATAGATTTCATAGTAAACTGGACTAAAAGAGGGTTGACATAGAATACATGTTTATTATGATGAAAACTTGTATTGCCTGAATAAATTAAACATAGTAACAGATTTCTTTCTTGAGTTTTCCTTGTGCTGTAGTCCATGCTAGGAGTTTGACTAGACTGTTTGTACACCAGATAAGTGCTTGTAGCACTTGTGAATCCTCTTCTTGCATTTCTTTGCATCACTATGTCATTGATCTGATATCTAATGTGTTTTGCCTGCATGGATAATTTCTCTTCAGTTGGTTGCTGTCAGTTGGTATCACTCATTCTCATTTTCTTTAATGACAGAGTAACTTTGTTAGTTTACATTGTTTCAAGCATTGCCCTTTCTGTCTTTCAGTTTTCTTTGACAGTCTCTTCATATGCATGTTCTTAGTCTGTTGCTTAAGTTGGAAAGCCTGACTTCTCTGAAGTTTGAAACTTTGGTACATTGCAGGAACAAAACAAGGAAAACTTAGATTTTTATTTTCCCCATCATATTTCAAATGTTTAAATGAGTTTTCAGGATTCAGCAAAGCATTTTTAAATTTCTCTTTAAATATTTATTGAATTTCTTGTAATAACATTAAGATTATGTGGTGCTTAATTGCACTTGATTAAACGTATTCTGAAGTAATTGATGCAGTTACAGTACCTAGCACAAAAAGGAGTAGCTCACTCTAATGTGCTAATAGCTTCCTGTTGTTCAATTAACTTGGTGTGTTTTCAAGCCCTAAAAGTCTGTTGACCTCAATAACACGGTCACATGTCTTCCTAAATTAAATCATGTGTGCTTATTTTGGGCTGTTTCTTAATTAATGGACTTGACAGACTGACTCAAATTTTTCCATCTGCAGGAATAGTAAAGTTTTCAAGATTTCACCTTCCCACTGTCATCCTTCAAATATATATTCAACAACTTAAAATTGAAGCTGTAAGCACTTTTGAGCAGATTTAAAGAACTCAACCTAATGCCTTATCTTCTAAGAGTGTAACAGTGCTTTAAACAGGTGTCACTGATAAGGTCTTAACCACATGCACGTTTTTCTCCTAGATGCCTCTTAATCAGAGAAGAGCAAGCTAAAGTAAGGAAAAAACCAACTTTCCTGTTTTACTTCCCCTATACCTGCAGTAAAAGTTTGCTACTAATAAATTGGCATAAGTAACACTAGTACACTGAAAATATATCACATAAAATACAGGACAGGTGATTTACTCCTGCCTAGGATTTCTTTTCAAAATACATTATGAATACTTTAGTTCTGATCTTACAGCAGTTCCTTCTGCTGATAAACTATGGCATTGCAGAAGACCACTTCTGCATGTCTTAACTTTGTAATGCTCATCCAGGGACCCTTCTGCTTTAAGCTCTGGCATAAGACATAGAAGAATAAGTTAAATTAAATAAATATTAAAAGAGTGGTTTAACTGCATAAGTTCTTTGAGATTAATTTTACTTAGCCAAAAGCCAACTCCCTGTTCACCTGTAGTCTCAGTGTGGCACAGGCTTGTTTGGAATTAACAGGCAATTCCAGGATTCACCTGTTCTATTTGTGTATCTTTATCCTAAAGTAAATGAGAAGAGTTTCATGTTGGACAGCTCCAGGAGAGGATTGGGGAACAGAATTTTGTTATCAACTTTGGAGTCAGAAAGGTCATTTCAGCTTCTGAGGGGACAATTTTCTGTAGCAGTGGAGGAACATTATTGTCCTCCAGACTAAATGAATGTCAGACAGTAAAGATCTTAATGGATTTTGAGGACTACCTTATCCTGTAGTGGTTGACCAGCAGGTTGTGGTAAAACCCAGTATTGCAGCTTGTTCTCTACAAGTCTGTGAAAGAGGCATAGGTGATTTCTAAGGACAAAGATTAATTGTAAAACTATTGGATGAGAATTTCAGAGAAAAAGGGTTAAGCAATGACAGATATCCCATTAGGCAGGACAGTGTTTCATAGCAGAAACACACAACAGCTGAAGTTTCGTTTGATAAAATTTAAGTTGATGTTTTAGGTGAGATGGATGGATGTAATTTTTCCCATAACATTGTCAGGAATCCTGAAATCTTCTCAAATACTAAATCTTTCAATATTGGTGGAATAATATAGTTTTATGAATAGGCATTTTCTGGTGTACCTTCTAAGATGCACAAGCATTGATGCAAGAGCCTGTCTTCCGGCTCTTCAAAGGTGCCCACAGAAGTATTTCACTTGACAGTGAAGAGTAGGGAAGACATCTGTTCTGATTGCTTCATCATAAATTGATTCTAGGCAGTACTTCCCACAGCTGTTCAGTTAGTGACACTTCTTTAGTGTTACAAATGGACTTTGAGCAACGTGGTAAGTGAAAGGCTCTCTGATTTTTACTTTTTTACCAGTCTGTTCTGGTTTTCTTTGCAGGCAGTTATAGGATCTTCACATTAATAGTGTGAAATAACAGCCTGAATTTTGAGCACCAGATTGGCTGCAAATCTTGTCAGCCTGTTTCAGCTCAGTCATTGAGAAATTTCACTGCTATAATATTTGTGGAGCTTTTAGCATATGCAAAGCTTCAAAAGAGACACTCATTCTTTTTCTAAAATGACAGTGGTAGAAAATTTTGACAGTAAAGGAGGGAAGTATAAGTTTCCCATTTCACCCTTTGGACTATGACTAATGCCCTTCAGCTGTCTAGGGGCAGGCAGGTTGATATTTTAGATGATGGAAAGAAGACACAGTAGCAAACTGGAGAGATTTCCAAGACTTTAGAGCTTGTTTAAGGCATTCGGATGAAATGTAAAACTTGCTCTTTTTAAAAGTTATTATTATTTGTGATTACAAAGGTTATTTAGCTTTTCTAGGATGATAAATGTGCTTAAGTTGGAGCAGTAGGTGGAATCAGATTTTAAGTAATAGCCTTCCCCTGTGAAGTCAGCTTTCAGTTTGAACAAGGTATAGCATTTGTGGCTAAATGTCCTGAAGTGCTGTCTTATGCTATTAAGCTCCTACCATGGTTTGTCCTGTTGTTTTAAAACTTCTGTTGGCCCATGAGCATTTGTAAATCATAGAATGTAAGAGGCAACATGAACTTTGGTGATGGTGTTTAACATATCGCGTATGGAAGGAGGCTGTATTTTGTAAGTCTGAACTTTTAATTTCCTAATCTTTAGAAGAGATATCACTGAGGTTAACAATTCCTGCTGATGTTAGTCACATACTGTTTGTAAATGTGTAACTTTGCATTCCCTTATTCTGGTCAAATGCAGGACACACATGCAGCCCTAGAAAGTAATTGTCAAGTTCATGATGCTTGCAGCTGTGAAACCATCTACTTCAAGATGACTTTACACATGGAAAACTTTAGACCTTCTAGCCTCACAGTAGAGTACATAATCTACATGTAGAAAAGTCAATTTCAGAGGTTGCAGTTACCTGTATGATTGCATATGGAACTTGTGTTTTAGGAAAAGGCTCTGAGTTAAGGACCAGATTCAGATAAAATTAGTATCATGCTCCAAGAAGTAGCATTCTTGTTGAATATGTAATAAGTGTTTTAGCTCTTTTTATTGCAACTTTTACATCATTAAAAATTATAATGTGTTCTTTTGAAGCCTCTTTGTGGTGCCATTTAGGATTTTTGTTGGGGCAAGAAAATAATAAAGAGGTTTTATATGTTGAATTTATGGATCCCCAGGCCTAGTGGTTGGTTATGAGATGGTGATAAGCCTGCTGAAGAATGCACTTTTGATTCACAAATTATATATGGTTGGATAAGTGACTAGATACTATCTCTGACTTCATGCTTGCTTCAAAGATAGCTGAATGTTTAGTGAATTTTGTAGCTGTCACTAGTCTATGTCTTTAAGTTCAGTTTTAACATACACATTTTGGTCTAAGAAAATTACCTTTTCTTTTTTAATAACAATACATAAGAGTTCCGATTTCATGTCCTCTTAAATATTTTTAAAATACTGTCAAAAAAAGAAAAAAATCTTACTTCTGTAAACATCAGTCCTAAAAATTGTCCTGTTTTTGTACCTTCAGAAAAAAATTTATAGGTACATTGAAGTATTAAGAGGAAAAAGAGCATTTGCTTAGAGATATGTCCTGAGAATAAATAATGAACCTTTTAGCTGTAAGAAATGGTGCTTGTCAAAATTCATCCAGTCTTTGTACATCTCCTGTGCTCCAGTGAAGACAAGGCAACACCATCAACTTACCACCTAAGGTTGGGAAGAAATACTGTCCTGAACTGTAAAGGCCTGAAGTACTGTGGTAACCAAAAATGCAAGTTCATAATTACTCAATATACTCGCATGTTCCTCTTATTCATTAGCATCAGATAAAGGCCAGAGTGCAGAATTTCAGAATTAGGTAACTGCTGTGTAATCTGGCATTAGTAGGATTTGTCTCTCTCAAGCACACTTTTTTTTTAACTTAGTGTAACAGTGCATGACCTGAAATATTTCATTATAGTGTATTTCCAGAGAAAAAATAAAATTTAGACATGCCTTAATCTAACTAAATGAAGAAACTGTGGATTAAAGAAATTATATGTATATAAATTATATATTGTGTGTGTTTGTATTTTATATTTTAATATATTTTATATGCAAAATATTGTAAAATAGCCTAAATTATAAAACACCACACCCTCAAGAGTTTGTATCCAATATTAGATCCATTAGCATGTTTTAAAATATTTAGAATTATTCCAAGAACGGCACTTAAAGTGAAGGCAACCTTGAAAAGGTACCCAATGCAGTAAAATGAGACTAGTAATTGTTGTACTGTGAGTTGATAAAATTGTGTTGTTCTGTTTCTTCATTGTCAGCACAAATCCTTGTTTATTAAAAATTTAGCTTGAAGGAAACTTTAATTAATTACAGGTTCAGTAAATCCTGACTAGGATTCTGCCTTGGTGTGTTTACAATGAATGGCCTTCATGTGCCTGTGTTTCACTTCTGTTCTCTCTGCTACCTGACAGCGTGATTTATGGCTGTTGTTTTCTACCAGTCCACTGTTTGCCCTCTAGGAGGGATTGGTCTCTTGAGCCTCCATAATAACAGCAGCACTTTCACAAAACATCTTTTAATGACAAGAGTGTAGCATTCTGTAAGTCAGGCTAATTGCAGACATACCCTATTAATTGCAAAAATTAGGAGAGGTTACATATTTTACAAGCTTTTAATTTTAAATCACCCGAGATGATTTGTCTTAAGTGTTTGGGTAGTGATGTCTACAATATTCTATGACAGACCATTGCTGAGACTTGAGAAAAGTTGCAGACTATGGATAATGTACCAGGTAGAATTAAGCTGTGGATGTCCACACCTGCAGAGGAATCCTGTTCTGTCTGTAATACAAATTATTCTAAAGATTATATATTCTCTTGAGACTCGTGATACCAACATTAAATAATGTGTTGTGGTTTTATCAGGAGATGATAATCAGAAAGCAGAAATTCTTGAACAGTGAAAAGAATTTTTTGAATCTTGGGGTGTGTGTAAGTAATTTTACAGTAAAAGGTCATGGATATTGACACCATCTTAGTTTTTGACATGGGTTTTTCTCTTTTGTTTGGTTTTAATTGTTTTTTGTGGGCTGTGTTTTAATTAAAAGGCACTTCAGGTAATAAGGGGTTTGTCTTTACTTTAGCAAATTTAGTGGTGGTTGTACTTTCTGTTTTTCCCTTCTCATCATCTGCTGTTTAAGTCTTCTAGATTTATACATGGAGGATAACTGTAATAAAGATGAGTCCTAAACATTGTCAAAAATGATGTAGACTGTCCCTGCCCTACATAACTTGTAGCTATAAAGGCTAGTAAAAACCTGGGGGAAGGTTAAAGCTTACCAGAGAAGCACAAAATTTGAAGATTGATAGCAACTATGTTAGTCTTATAATGAGAAAATTTAGACAGAATTTAGGATTATACAAATATATTTTTGTATTTGTTTTTCAGTATTTCACTTGTTTAATTTTCCTCTAACATTCTTGCTTGCAGTACACAAAGCTGGGTTTGTGAAGCAAATATAGGAGAACTTGAAGAAACCCATTACCTTAATCAAATCCAATGTTTGCTTTTTCAGACATTGCCTTTAAAAAGTTGAAAATAAAAACCATTTTTTCCTTCTGACCAGGCTTTTGGTAAATTCTGATTTGCTGTAACACAGTATTCAAGTGCTTCATTCTTTCACAGATGAGCTAAGAATAATATAATCAAAATCTTGCATTTCTTATTTTCATTACAAAGTAAATTATAGATCTGGTTTCATAATACTTTGTATACATACCTTGGATATCAAATCTGTGTGTGTGTAGGTCTGAGGATTCTGTCCCACTGACAATGTTCACCTTTTGTTTTTAGGTGAAATTAATTCATGAAATTGCTTCATGCCATGGGATTTTAATTACATCTTACTCGTACATTCGTCTGATGCAAGACAACATCCACACATACGATTGGCACTATGTCATTCTGGATGAGGGTCACAAAATCCGAAATCCAAATGCTGCAGTCACACTTGCATGCAAGCAGGTACTTTATAAAAAAGAAATGTATGTGCTCTGGAGGGAGGTTTCAATGTCTAGTAGCCTATCATAAAAATATATGTTTGATCATTAAAAAAGAATAAAAGCATACATCACAATGGTCTGTATTTTACTATTTAACTTACTTTACTTTTCTAATGAATTTACATGGGTAAATTTACACAAGTGTGGTAGAGGAAAAAAATTATAAATTTTAAATTGCATAGTAATTTACCAGTACTGATAAATGTCAGATTGCTGGTGTGAATTTTCTGCTAACAGTTTATGAACAATGTATTGCAGAAATCGGGTTTTTTCATGAGTGTGAGGCCACATATTTTGGCATGAGAATTTATTGTTGGTGAAGTTGAATATCCTCTGAGGTAGGAGGCAGGACACACCAGGAACCATGAAAATAACTTTCTTTTGGTTTTGTGGTTTTTATTAATAGTTCCGCACACCCCATCGAATCATCTTGTCTGGCTCCCCTATGCAAAATAACCTAAAGGAGCTCTGGTCCCTCTTTGACTTTATATTCCCAGGAAAATTGGGAACCCTCCCTGTGTTCATGGAGCAGTTTTCTGTCCCAATAACCATGGGAGGATATTGCAATGCCTCTCCTGTCCAGGTAAATGCATCCAAAATATCATTTTGCTTGAAGGAAACTATTCCAGCTGTTACTGTTGTTTCTAAACCAACTTCTAAATGTACTTAATGCTGTATGTTTCTGGACACTAACCAGAAAAATGTGTGTATGCCTTACTGCTGCTTGTGTAAAAAAATCATTCAGCTGAGACTGTTTCATTTATACAGGAGTGCACTTTATATACAAGGTTTTCTTGTCAAAAGTCCTAAAGCTTAGGTCATTAAAAGTATTCTTTGATATGAAGATAAACAGATTGGAGTGGAAGGTGACTGATTCCACATTTTAATGTATTTAAATAGATCAAATATCAAGCTTTGGCAAATTATGCAGTAAGTAGAATTCTTAAATCCAGTTCAGAAACAGTTTTTATTTCAAAAAGATAATTAGGTGTTGGAAGTCTGGAAGTAGATAAACTAATTTTGAAAGCAAAAAATTACTTGGGAAATTATTTTGAATAAGTGTCTATTAATCTTTGTAGTTGTGATTCTCAGTATTGATGACAGCTTAAATGTTTTTCTATTTTTAACTAGATAGCAAATAAATTTTCTGCATCATAATCTACAGACTAAGTTTCATATAAATACTATTAAATTTGTATCTTTCTAACTACTGTTTGTAATGTTTTTCCATTCATGCATTGCTGAAGTTTTATTTTCTTTTCAAGTTTAGGTACTTCTCTTGTATAAGTATTAGTAATTTACTAAGTTGGCCTTTCTATTATTTATATATATGAATATTTTTTATTGTCTTGTTTTAATACAAATTAAGGTATTTTTAGCCATTATTACAGTGAATACCTATCTCACACATCCCTTACCCCTTATAGAACTGTATTCTCCATTTAGGGCCAGAGTGACCTTCAGTTTCTGTCATCATGGGGATTTTCTTGTACCGATTTTTTTTTTTTTAGATGTCTCAAGTGTGCACTAATCTTCACTTATTGTCTGGTAACCACCACCATTGCTGCAGGTTTCTTTTTTGATCTTTACTATATGTATTAGCACTTTTTTCATGAGGATCTTGGTTTTGTACTGATTTATAGTCACTTCTTTCTTTGGTTTCTAAATTAAATATCTTATTTTGGTCTCTTTTAAAGACAAATCTGATGTATCTGAGGAAGCCTTACTTACTCAGTTTTATTGTTGCTAACATGAATTTTATTGCAATTCATGTTGTGTTGAACATGTAACTATAGATTTTATTTCTTTTTATTTTATTTTTTAAATTTTATATTTTTTATTACCTAATTTTTTTAGTATTTTCCTATTGCTGATTATATAATTTTGCTAGTTGCTAGAATTAATATCAAGAACCAAAATACAACTTGTGCCTTTTCTTCCTTTTTTTCAGGTAAAAACTGCATACAAGTGTGCCTGTGTGTTACGGGACACCATAAACCCCTACTTGCTGCGAAGAATGAAGGCTGATGTAAAAATGAGCCTTTCACTTCCAGATAAAAATGAACAGGTTTGCTTATTTTCACAACTAGATCTGAGTCCTCACTCTCCCCAAAACTCAGTCTTTGATGAAAATGTGGAGATAATTTGTGCTAGTAGCAGATAAAATGGTGGTTTAACTAAAGATAAGGAGCAGAGCTTTCAAGATTCATATTCTTTCATGATTGTACTGAGTATTAAATTACTGCTGTCTTGCAGGGTCTGTATGAGTTCACTTATCTAAAAAGTAAAGGGTAGATGAAGTGTACTCAGGGCTACTTAATGCTGTCCCCTTGGGTCTCAAGTGCATTGAAATGAGTTGTCTGTCTGTTTCCTTTTGTACAGCAGGAAACAATTCAGCATTGTTTCCTGTCGTAGAAAGATTAATTTGGGCAGCAAATAATACAGAAATACTTGCTGGCAGTTGTTCATATTGCACGCTAGCTGGCCTATACATTATAATAAATTTTCAAAATATTAGGCTTGTGGTGTCAAACTTGTTTGCTCTACTACAAAGTGGAATGTTTCTTTAGGAAGCATTTTCATTCAAAGTAGAGGAGGTTGAAAGTATTGGTTAACAGAAATTCCTACAAATACTCACTTGTAATTATTAGCTTCTTCTTCAGGTTTCAGTGCTTCAGGCATTTATGTTCTGTTCTGACTCCTTCCTATCTTCCCACTTTAAAAGAGAAGTAGACATGTTAAGTCTTTGTAAGACAGTGCTGAAAGGTCCATAATAAATAAATAGGCCATACTGTGTATATGCAGCCTAATGATTTTTTTTTAACTAATTTTTTAATTTCTATATACTATTTTTAACCAACTTCTTAATATCTAGATATAAAAGAATGTGATCATAGACAGTTTAAATAAATTTGATTTTTGCTCTTGCCAGTCACAGCGCACTACATCAGTTTGATATAGAGCATAATATTGGGTGCCTTGCAGGATGCAAGGAAGTGATTTTGTTCAATTTTAGCCCATCAGAGCACCTGAGAAATCATTATATTTCATGCTTAAGGTCTAAAGACAGGACAGACCACATCTGCTAAACTTCTAAGAATTTCCAAGTTGTAAGGGAGGTGACAGATGCACAATGGAAAGAGTTGACTATAAACAGCTTTGAGAGAATGCTAACATTGCACAGTTCTATTTTTACCTCATTAAAACTAGAAAATGGCAGCACTTCCAAAGCTAAAGTGATTTGAGCGGAAGATCTAACTACTGGGAAAGAGCACATAAAACCTCATGAAACTCATCTTAATGATCATGTTCATTCTCTAAATGATTTTTTTTTTATTTCTAGTGATTTCTGTGCAGTATCTTTTGACTTAGTTTTTTCTGTATGTCACACATCTCTGAACTTTCATTGTAGCACATGGTAAAATTCTGAAATTCCCACAGGTTGGGCTTGAGTGGTTGGTTTGTTTTGTAGGTCCTCTTTTGCCGTTTGACAGAGGAGCAGCGTCAAATCTATCAAAATTACATCAACTCTAAAGAAGTTTACCAGATTCTCAATGGAGACATGCAGGTGGGCATTAATAAGGATACTGACAGATATGGTTGGATGGATAAAATCATGGACTGGCCCTTGCACTCTTCTAGCTGAATTCTGAGCAGTAGGGGAAGCAAACACACTGATCTCTATTCAGTTTTTGTAGTTGTCTGTTTTTTTTTCTCAGAAATGTTAGATGAAATATGTTTGAGTTAGTGATCCATATGTAGTGACATGACCAGATAAAAGTAGGAATGGAATGAGCTTCCCAGTATGTTTGTGATCTGGGGAGCAAATTCTGGCTTTTTGGATGACCTGTTGTAGGTAACTATATTCATGCTTTTAACCAATTGCCCAAGTGAAGCAAAGGAAAAGCATAGTTACTTCTGGGAGTACAATTCAGGTGTGATAACTTTGTTATGATTTCACAGTATTAACAGAAAGCAGAGCAAATAAGCAAACAGCCTTGTTACTGTCTTACTAGTCACTTCTCAACATCTTCTGCCTCCATCCTCATGATGTAAGTGTTGAAATTGCTGTGGCCAAGTGGAAGGCATAATTGGCTGCTGCTGCCTGTGTAGAATCTGCTGTGGAATCCTCCATTGCACACATCTGGTTTGTTTGACATTTTTATGCATGCAATGGATGTGTCTCCCTTCCATTTTAGCCCTTATTTGTAGGAGGAGAGATATTATGTGTTGGCTATAATGTGTAGTTCACCATATTTTCTTGTCTTGTGAGCTGTGAAATCCATTCTCTCTGCATACCCAGGGGCTCCAGTCACTGGTATGGTCAGCATGGCCATGTATATTGCAGTCCCATACACAGAACACATTGACCTTATTACTGTTTTGACTTTTTTTAATTTACCAGATCTCACAAAGGTATAGAGGACAAGTTTTTTCAAGTGCATAACCATTTTAGTTATCCCAGTGAAAATTTCTTTAAGGAGCTTGTTCTTTTAGAGATGACTCGTACAAGACTCTGCAGAAATTTACCTAAGATGTTACAAAATGGGCTATCATATTTACTAGGGATCTGAAAATTTTGAACAGGAAATGTCAATGCTTTTATTAGATATTCTGTGATGACAACAGCAAATTCCAGCTGAAAAACGGCATTGTAAAAACAAACCATAAATTATGAGCAGGCTCATCCAGCTTGTAGTACTAAAAGATTGAGGGATTCATTGTTTCAAGCTAGTTCATTTTTCAGAATATTCAGAAGTATAAATAACACTTGTAATATTATTGAATGAATAACTGAATAGAACTCTCCTAATATGGCATCAAAAGTGGTAATTTCAGTTTTATATATTTGTTGAAATATGTTAATTCATTTATTCTTTGTTATCTTGCATTCTGGTGGGCATACTGACTATCCTAAGGTCTGTCTTAAGTTACCTGCTAATATGATAGAAGTTGGAAGGAAAGACATGATAATTTCATGGTTTCAAGAAACAAATTCATGGCATTTTTCCTTTTGAGTGAGAAAAACATGGCCTAACAGCTAGGTAAAGACTGGTTTTACTAGTGTGGATATTGTTGCAGAATTCCCTTAACAGGATAGGCTCCCAAGTACATAAAATTTCAATCACTTTCTTTTGTACTGATTTTTCCTAAAACTTTCCCTTAAGCAAGTATTAGCATGAAAACATTATTAAAAATAAACATTAATGGTTAGTGGATTAATCTATTGCTCTTTTTTTTTTCCACAAGCCATAAAGACAAGTATTTGAAAAAAGTACAAGTATCATGAAAAAAGAAATATTTTTCTCTTGTTTTCTTTAGATTCTCTTAGGACTATCAACTTTGAGAAAGATTTGCAATCACCCTGACTTCGTTGCTGATAGTCCCAGACTTTTGAAGAGTGTGCCAGATGCTGAAGCAGAGGATCCAAATCAGTTTGGATATTGGAAACGTTCTGGAAAAATGATAGTGGTAGAATCCTTGCTGAAAATATGGCACAAGCAAGGTCACAGAGTGCTGTTTTTTACTCAGTCAAGACAGGTAAGATGAGCTAATTGTTTTTAGTTTTAGCTATTACTATTACTTAAAATGTGTGTGAGAGTTCCAAAAAATGTGTAAGTAGAACCACCTTTTGTAGTGTCTTTCTCATAAAATCAGTGTCTTACTGAAAAAGTTACTGAAATGACTGGTGTCTTTGGAATAATCAGTGACCAGTTCCCAAACTCAGTAAGCTTTACTGAAATGACACAGCATTGTGGCAGTGGCCCAGTTTCAATACACTGTGTCAAAACTGTTTCAGCTGTGCCCACATGGTCCCAGGCTGTCCCTGCTGTGTAGTTCCAGGACACAGTTGGTGTCACTTTGCATGCTCTGTGTGGTGCCTGTGCACCTCTGATCCTCAGGATTGCTCCCTTTGGGACAGTGGCACAGACACTGACCTTTGTTTTCCCTGTGTACTCACAGTTTTGTCTTCCTTCTGTGGATTTTCTTGGGGTGCTGCACACCAGCCCATTTAATTAACTTGAAGCCATGGCCCTGGACTTCCAAACCAAGCTCAAATATTCCGCTGCATTCAGCTGTGAATTTTTTTTGCCCCATTTACATAAGTTGGTTTTCTGTCATTTAAGAAAATGTTTCAAGTTTTTCATTGTTTGTTTGATTGACACTGCAGTTAGTGCTAGAAATTCTTACAGGTTCATCATACAGATGCTCAGTCTTCACATCTGGATTTCATTAAATCTTTTCCATCACCACAGATGATGCAGATACTTGAAGTCTTTGTGAGATACAGAAACTATTCCTACCTCAGGATGGATGGCACCACAGCAGTAGCTTCCAGACAGCCTCTTGTAACAAAATACAATGAGGTGAGATGTTCCATCCCACACATGAATACATACTAATGAGTATGATTGAGTTCTTCCATTCCTTTTTGTTCTATTTTTAAATATACTTCTTCAGGTTGGAGACCCAAAACTGAGGAGTTCAGGGAAATGAAACCCCTGTATTTGTGAGAGAGGGGAAAATGTAATCTCTTATTTCATACATAAAGTTGGGTTTTCTGCTAAGGAAAGAAACACATTTGAGAAGGGGGAAAAGCAGTTTTATTGGATAACAGTAAATGAAATTTAGATCAGACTAGTTGTATTTGTCAAAAGAAATACTAGACAAGCAAGGAAATGTGTTTCTTCTCTTGGCTTCCTTTGCATCTTTGCATATAATGCTGATAAAATAAGCCAGGAAGATTTTTTTTTTTAATGTTATGTTTTGCTGTTTCTTGCTTTAGTAAATTCTCTCTTGTGTCACAGGACAAATCCATATTTCTTTTTCTTCTAACTACTCGTGTTGGTGGCATTGGAGTTAACTTGGTTGGTGCTGACCGGGTTATTATTTATGATCCTGACTGGAATCCCAGTGTAGACACACAGGTGAGTTTGATTTATTACATTCCATTTACCAGCTGAGTTGGAATAAAACTGAAGCTGAAATGACATTTATCTCCTCAAATAGTGTTAAAGCACTATATTACTCTTTCCTAAGTTGCTGTTCCCAGCAATGGTCACTTAGGGTGCAGCTCCACATTATGATTACTCTTGTGGCAAAGCCAATTTAAGTGGTTCCCACCACATCCCCTATATGCTGTTATACCTTACCACTCTTCAGTCCTGTTGATTCATGTAGTCAGTTACAGTGCAGTCAAACAAACAGTTCAAATGGCCTGTGTTTTTAAAATAAATAAACAAGATGTTTCTGAAGGGAAAGTACAGCTGTGCAAGCTCTTGAACAAGCAGGACTGTCGGTGGTGACAATGCAGGGTGAGAAGAGGAGAGCAGATGCTGCTCAAATTGACTTTCTCACTAGATAATGAAATGTAGCTGTGACCTTAGAGAGCTGCTCTAAGCTTTTAGAAGTTGTTCATTATCTCATCTTATCTCACAGTGTGGTAAGCAATATAACTGCTGCATGATTTATCAAATCATGTAGCAGTTATATTGTGCTTACAAGTTTGAGAGGAAAAAGCTTTTTTATAGAAATGCTATGTAGCTCTGAGATCTGCAAGTGTCTGACTTACACTGCTCTGTATAGTGGTTGGTTCAAGATGTTTGTAGGAAAGATTTCATTTAAGTTAAAGAAGAAAAGTTCAAAGGAAAGGTGTGTATTAACACTCTATTGGGAAATTTCCTTCTGGAATAAGTTTATGTAAAGTACATATTCTAGATAAAAGTTCTGATTTTAACATAATCTATGTATTGGTAATTTTTGCATAGATTGGTACAATTGGAGACTTTCTAGATCTTTTTCCTCTCCTGCTGAGTTAATTATCGTATGCTCTAGAAATGCCATTTCTTGAAGTATTTGTTAAATGTCCAAGCTAAGTTTAAAAGTGTGTTATCATTGTCTCTCTGCCAGCCACGTTGGAGAGGCTCATATCTGGTAACCAAACCTTTGTGTTCCAGGCTCGGGAACGTGCTTGGAGGATAGGCCAGAAGAAAGAGGTGACTGTGTATAGGCTGCTCACTGCAGGGACCATTGAGGAGAAGATATACCACAGGTCAGTCAGAAGGATTTCTTGGATATAGCTGCATGCTCAGGAAAATTTAGCAAATCCAAGGTGGTGGAACAGTGACATAACTGTGCATGTCCACACATTGCTTCTAATCCCCAACCTTGGTCATGGTGGGCACACCATGGAAAACTTCTGAAAGTTTCTACTGAGAAATGGAGAACCTTTTTCTTGTACTAGACTTCCAGCTGTACTGCTCCATCCCTAGCAGCAAGACACATGTGCTAAGTGTACCTTACCAGTCTGTTCCAGCAGCTTTGTCCAGCACATCCAGAATTCCCTGTGAAACATAGTATGAGGCATAGACAGAAAACAGTGAGCACCTTATTCACAACATGAGACTCAACTAGTCTGAAATGCAAATTCAAATCATCAAGTTCTTTATATTCTCCTTGGGATGTATCAAGATGTATGTGGTACATAGATCTATTTACTACTGTGCAAACCCAATTTGATTTTATTCCCAATTCATTCCAAAGTGAAAGAATTAAATCCCAATAACCAGTCATATTCATGTTATTTATTCCAAAGTGTAGCTAAAGCCTTTGAAGTGCTTGTATTTCAAAATCAATGAAATCTTTCTGGTTTGCTTTCCCATTCAGCTTTCTCATTAGTTAGCTTCACTCACATGAATTCCAGATGAATGTACATGGGAATCCTGTGTCTGGACTTCATTCTTCAGAACTGAAATACCCTCTTGGAAAATTCAGAAGAACAAAAAGCTCTAAATCATGAAATGCCCATGCTTACTGTTTTCCTGTGTTCTCTTGCCTGTAAATGAAAATTTAGTTTTTTGACCACTGAATTTAAAAATATTTTCCTAGCCTAATCTCAGCAGAACCAAAAGTGTGATAAAACTGTTGGAAAGAACTATTTCGAGTTCTATTTAGGGATGTACTTTTTGTACAGAATAAAACAGCTTTTGCTTTAGGCACTATATACTACAGACATGGCATAGAAGCAGTTTTACCAATACTAGAAGATTCTTGCAGTGTTGTACAGATTTGTTCCTTTTGGTCCTCTGTAGGTGGGCTCTTTTCTTCTCGGCCACAAGTCTGATTCCCCTTTTCAGTGTCTGTCATGCAGTCATCACCATCAGACTGAGCTACTCTGCTGCTTTTGTTTCCTCCAATCAATTGAACCCATAAAATGTTGTCATTTTAGCAAGCTGTAGTTTTTTTCTTTCAGGAGCGTTCTGTTTGTTTTATTGTTACATATGCAAGCTTTTCAATTTTAATGGACAAAAAAGTTCTAGCTGTGAAGTTATTTATTGCTTAGTTAAGGGATGCCTCATAGGACATCTCAGAATAGTGGTTACCTGTTGTGTTATGGGGTTGTTGCAAAATAATAAATCCCTGTGTTTAACAATTTACTTGGTTGTTTGAAAGTTACTAACTCAAGATGGTCTTTTGGAAACTAACATTGTCTTCCCACTGCTTAATTGTTCTGCAGGGTAATGTTTGTGCTCATAGTTTTCTTTTTAAGTATTGTACTCAGTACTTAAACATCGCTAGACATTGTTTCATGCACCAAATATTTGTTTTCTTTTTTAGACAAATCTTCAAACAGTTTTTAACAAACAGAGTGCTGAAAGACCCTAAGCAGAATCGCTTCTTCAAATCCAATGACCTTTATGAACTATTTACTCTGAACAGCCCAGATGTGTCTCAGGGGACAGAAACAAGTGCAATTTTTGCAGGTACGTGGGGGTTTTTTTTCTGTTTGTTTGGAAAAAAAAATGTCTTAATTGTTTGTTAAATGGATACTAATTTTCTTCATCCCTCAGGTACTGGTTCAGATGTTCAAGTCCCAAAGCCACCTGCTAATGGCACTTCTAAATGTGATGTCCATCTTGCAGAAAGCAGCTCACACAAGAAGAAGAAATCCTCCAATTCCTATTCCACCACACACATGAAAGATTCTTCTTCTAAAGCAGTAGAGACAAGTGAGGAAACCAAGGGAACCTTGGAAGCCTTTGACCAAAATAGCTACACGAAAGATAATGCACAAGCTGCTGCTGATACAAATTCATTCAATGAAAGCAAGGAGGAATGCTTGGAAAGTGATGAGAAATGCATGTCCCAGTCAGTGCCATGCAGTGCGGGCTCTGCAGAGAATGCAGAAGGTCTGACTGCAGATGATCTGGCTGGTGAGGGAGATGGTGCAGCTAATGCAGATGCCAGGACAGATCTCAGCCTCACTTGTGATGCAGCTAGCTCTTGGGAAAAACAGGATGCTAAAACTGAAGATGGGCAATTTGATAATAATCATTTTAAGTGCATCTCAAAAACAAAGCACAAGGTGGATGTGCTGTCACGTGAGAGCCACAGAGATAAGTCTAAGAAGAAACATCACAAAGATGCCAAATTTGAAGGAAAGCGCATTCCTCATCTAGTGAAACAAAAGCAATACAGAAGAGAGAACAGTGAAGAGCAGGACTCAAAGAAAAATGATGACTATGTCTTGCAGAAACTTTTCAAAAAATCAGGTAACAGTTGTTGTTTGGCTGCTGACTAAACAGATGTATATAAAACCTATGCAAATGAGGGAAAGAGCAGATCTGTTACTCTGATGGTTAGAGCTACAATAAAAAACATGTTCATTCTGTTACTTTAGTGAAAGTTAAAATGTTCATTGTTTAAATTTAATTTAAATTTAATTCCAATTGACTTTAATTCCAGTTACAAATTTGCTAATTACCTTGGCACAAACTGTTCAGAGAGATCTGCATTTCTGGATATAGAAGTATATGCAGTGTTTCTTCTGGATATTTCCAGGATGTAATCAACCTTCATTTACACAAGGGTTTCACTTCTGTCTGTCCTGTCCATAACAATGGAAATTATCAATTTGCCCACATAATTGCCAGGTCTGTTGTGAATAATGACCTCATCAGCACACCAGAAGTGATTTGCTGTCAGATTGATTACTTAACTGATAAAGAAGGGGGTTCTCTCATTAGAAATTACTATACTGATGTACTTAATATAATTACCCTGAAGAAGGAAAAATGCAGTTGTGGCATTCACTTAAAAAGTGAGTATTTGATTTTCACAGAAATTAAGAAATGTCCTCCTTCACCTTTTTTGTCCTCTGGTTTTAGGGGTACACAGTGTTATGAAGCATGATGCCATTATGGATGCCTCCAATGCAGATCATGTGCTGGAGGAGGCAGAAGCGAGCAGAGTGGCCCAGGACGCCTTGAGAGCCCTGAGACTCTCTCGTCAGCAGTGTTTAGGAGCTGCTTCTGGTGTGCCAACCTGGACAGGCACGAGTGGTCTCTCAGGTGCACCATCAGGAATAAAGTGAGTTCAGTTCTCATTCTGCTTTCCCAAAAACAGAGGAGTTGCATAGGATGTTAAAGATAAACATTTTTTGTCTTAGTATTTGCAGTAACTTGTATCAGTCGTGCATGTTTTATATTTAATATAGACATGAAAGCATATTACAAGCATAGGTAGTCCATTCTGAAGTACAAAGAAAGCATTATTGTTGCACAGAAGAAGAGAGAACTTAGTAGAGGGCTCTTGAGAACCCTAAAACAAAAACCCAGTCTGTCTTTGAAAAACTGTCATAGTCATTTTGAGAAGGATGTTTCATGGAGTTAATTCTTTCATGCATTTTTAGGAGTCGGTTTGGCCAAAAAAGAAACTCCATGCTGCTTTCTTCACATTCCACTTGTGCATCAGCTTCAAAGAAGCAGAAGGTAAGAAGCAGAAGCTAACATTTCTGTTTTAATAGCTGATATATGTGAATTGTTATGATTTATGTGATAAATCCGACTTAGATGTGTCATACACATTTGTTGTATGATTATATAGAATTCTAGAATTTTTAGTTACCTGTGATTCTGATTTTTTGTTTTGATGAAGTGTAGTTAGGTACAGCAGTCACAAATTGCACCATGGTTTACTTATCTGTCTCAAAACCAGCAACACTTTTCTTTTGCTTCTTAAGTTCTAAAATTGAGACCAGAATACATCACTTCTTTATGGTATATTTCAGATGACCAAGTGGTGTATTTGTTATTTAGGTCTAAACAACAGTCAGATTTTGTTTAATAAATTCTGTGGGTCTCAAAATGCAATTTTCCCCATAGTCTGTGTGTTTATTTGCAGGATGGAGATACAATAAAGAAACAAAATATAAGGAAGTCTAGTTCCAGTGAGCACTTCAATGGAAAATCTGGAGAATCGTCATCCAGTGCTCTGGACTCTTCATCTTTATTAGCTCGTATGAGGGCAAGAAACCACCTTGTTTTACCACAGCAGCCAAGGGATGAGGGCGATGAGAACCATCAGCCAGCGCCCGCCCCAGTCCCAGGTTCCACGGAGTACGATGAGCTGCTCGTGGATCTGCGCAACTTCCTGGCGTTCCAGGCCCGCGTGGACGGCGAGGCCAGCACCCGGGAGCTGCTGCAGGAGTTTGAGTCCAAGCTGCCTGCAGAGCACTCGTGCGTCTTCAGAGAGCTGCTCCGCAACATCTGCACCTTCCACAGGAGCCCCAGCGGGGAAGGGGTCTGGAGGCTAAAGCCGGAATTCCGGTGACCCTCCATCAGTGAAGGCACCTCTCTGTACAGCTGAGCACCGTTCTCCTCTCTAAGGAGAAACACTGTGTGACTTGGAAAATTTTGAAGTATTTTGTATTCCTGAATACAGTCAGTGGTGCAGGACTTGTTGCAGGCTTAAAGCTAACTTACTTTCTGATTTATACTATTTATATAAAAATGCCATCTACCTCATAGATGAAACAATACAAACTATCAGCACCTTTTCTTCAAAAGAAATCTTAATATAAATGGGGTGAAGAGCATATACTGACCTTTTATTACAATAAGATCCATGGATGTTGCCGTGGATTGTAAGTCTTTGATTTCTGTGAAATTTTGGAAAACTACTTCCTTGATTTCCTGTTTATTACTTGAATGGCCATAGGGCACACAGTGTGCCATCAAAAAAAAAAAAAAAGGGCAGAGGGGAGATGATTGTAGTTAGCATGAGAGGTTCACTTGTACTGACAAGTGCATCAGAATAATTTTCTGTAACTTGCATCAGTATTGAGAATTTTGTTGTAATGTTTTACTAACTCGGGAGATAATTCTAATGCCATGAATGTTTAATCACAAAAAGTTGAAAGTGTAGCAGGATATTAAGTTAACTGACAATTGACAATTATGGAAAACTTACTAAATTCCAGAGCACCCATTAACACCATCATCAGCAATCCAGTTACAATCCCATATACCACTGGCAAGTGTTTGCTCTACAGTATTTTTTAAAACTGAGGAGACAGTAACTGTTATGTTTGTCACAGGTTGTGGACTTACTAAATGTTCATATGTTTCACTGTGATTTATGGCCAGTTACCTCCCACCACTTAAAACTTGATACCTTGATATAGACTGGGGTGTTAGCTGGTCAGAGAGGGAAGGGTGTCACTGTGTTTTACTCACCATAATCATTTTTGGGCATAGTTGGAGCATATATCAGTGTTAGATGTCATTCATCTAGGGGTAGGGAAAACTTGAACTTACCCAACTGTCAAGAGACTTTTAACACCAATTATTTGTAGCAAATCCAAGTACAACACTGGGTCTGTCTTCAGGGCACTCGTGTACTACACAAGGAAATTTTAGGGTGGAAAATGTGGACAGATTTTGAGAAGAAAACCACATGGTTGCAGCAACATTGAATTACTGTATGGCTTAAACTAGGAATAGTTACCTATGCCTAATGTCCTTCCTATCCCTAAGCTATGGAAAGCTGAGCTAGTTTTAGCTTTTTTGTTCACTATGAAATTATCTTGTTTACTTTAAGTGGAAGTATAAATATTCTAAGATGAATGGTGAAGCAAGAATACAAACTTTCTTTTTGTAAAAAAAAACCAACCTTTTAGAGACTTCCAATTGCTTTTCCTCTTATTTTTGCTCAGTGATAAAGGATCTGTAGAGATTTGCAAGAAATTATCCTTCTTGGCTTTTCAGAGGCTGGATTTAGGCAGGACAGACAATTCAAGAATGTTTATTTTCCTAACAGCATTTGAAGATGGGACTTCTCCTAACATCTCTTTCTGTGATCCCATTTATATTCACTTACATTCCCTCTTTCAAAAACAGGTGAAACAAGGAACTTGGGCTGCAACTGCTGTTGATATGACTTGAAATTCATCAGAAAAAGAGTAAAAACAAACCAGTTTTCTGTTTTCTTCATATCTATGCAGACTGTGAATTGGTTTGGGTGTCATATCCCCATCTTTTATCCCAGCAACAAACCAGGAATTCAGCAGTCAGCAAAGTTGCTGTTGTCACCTTAGCTGTTAGTTTTGGTGTCCTGTTTTATTTAAACTCCCATTTTAAAGACGTCATTCCTGTATACTAAGGAGACTTTGCAGCTTCTTGATCTGTTAATGTAAATAGACTTGCATGTACTTTTTATAAATTATTGGCTTTTATGGACTTATTAAAAAAGGAAAAACAAAAGTGTGTTCTAGAAGTCATTGGGCACTGGGAAGAGTGGGCAGGGAGGCATTTTCTCCTATATGCTGTGCACTGACCAAATGATTCATATTATCTTTAATTGTATTTCCATTATCCATACAATTTCAAATTCCTAACTAGCTTTTTTCCAGTACTTGCATTTGTTGAAAATCTTTAGGGACTGAAGAAGTACTAATATAATACTCAAAAATATCTGTAAGTAGTTGATCTCAAAAGCATATGTGATTAAAGATTTACTGATTTATAGATAGAATATTTCCTAGACTATAATATAGCTACTATTCATTTTAATGTAGTAGAGTTATTTCAGAAAAATTCTACTTTCAGTCCATAAAACATCTGATTTTTGTTGGTTTAGCTTTACCTGTGTAAAGTGAATTCCTTTCACATCTTCACGGAATACCTGAAGCAGTTCCTCACTAAGTGTTGCATAGTTAAACAAATCTTGTATTTTAGCTGTCTCAGTTTCCAAGTACCCAGTGCTGTAGTTGGTAGTTTCTACTTTATTTGTGCATGATTCCAAAAATCACTTATGTGGAATGTGTGTGTTCTTATATTTTGTTTTCTTACCTCAGTAAAAAAAGGGGATAATGAAAAATCAAAATACAGATGTTAATTTAGGAATAAAGCTGGGAATAAAACCACTAAATCTTACTAATAAAAGATGTGTCAGCATGGAACAGTGATTATAAACTTAAATTTAAAAAAGCATACCACAAGGAACTACTGAAAATATCTTTCCTGTAAAGATGCTAAAAGCTGCACACCATGCTACTATGGGATGTGACCTACCATCCACACAGCTGAGCAGACAAATACAGTTGAATAAAAATCTAGAAAGCTAAATAGCAGAAACTTTGATTTCTCAGTAAGCAGTTGTGGGAACTGTGTACACTGCCTAGGTAAAACCTGCTGAAATGATACTTTAACTGCAGAAGTTAAAACATCATAATTGTTCCTTTTGGTTTCAAGCCATATTTGTAAAGGGGAAGGGAAAAAAATCTTGCTTATGAAGATGTTTTCCCTTGTCCTCCCATCCCATCCTCCTTTTACATTATTCCAGGTGCTTACTCTCCTGTGTAAGTACTCTCCTTTGTTCAACCTTTTGTTGAAGATGTATAGCCAACCAACACATCTCTGGTATAGAACTAAATTTTGACATAGAGAAAAAAAGACTTAGCTAAAGGTTGTAGGCCTTTGACTTTTCTGGACAATAATGACCCACCACAAAAGAAATGTAAGTTGCTGAATGGATAGATTGATTAGAAATGGTGATTAAAAATGGTATTTTTAAATGCCTAACTTCTGTCTGTGGCTCAGCCTCTTCTCAAAGGGCTGCACCATGTGGAGAATTGAGGCTGTTGCAGATAATAAATGTCATCCTCCAAATAAAGCTATAAAGAAGTAGGGTTTTACATCTGCAAGTTTTGGCTTCAGGTGACAATCACCTATAGACAGTTGTACTCAAGTCATAAGGTCAGCTTTGCTTTTGATTCCAAGATTGCTAAACTTGGCTAAATGTTGCTGTCTTCTACTGCTGCAATTCTCTGCCTTTCAATGGGCTATAACAGAAGGGAGAAACTTGATTATTTTCTTTTTCTTCTAATCCAAAATAATTTTATTTTTAAAATAAGGAACTGGGTAGATGAATAATTAAACTGTGGGGATAATATCTAACTTGAATTCCTTTTTGCATACTGCTGTGATTCATATGTAAAACCCAGTCATTACAGTTTAAGCAGTTTTCTCTCTTGAAGAGAGAAGGTGTTAAGGAACAGTGGAACAGCTCTATCAGTGATTCAGCAAGGAAAAATGATGCAATGCCTCTTGTGCTGCTGGTGGCTGTGCCTTCTCAAAAGATATATAAAGATGATAAAATAATTAAATATTAAGAGACCCTATAGCAATTTTATCTAAATTTGGCATATTTCCAATGTATGGGCTAAGAAATTACTAAATTTCTTCCCAATTTTCCCTCATGTTTTACATTTGGTAACGTAGTCACTGAGATTGATTTAAAATGTGGAGTAATCTACCTGCCTGGTCTTTTAGGAACAGGAATGTCTGAAATTTCTGCTGTAAACCTCTGGGTACTCTAATTCCTGCATTGGTTTCTCCATCTGATGGATGCAGTCTTTAGAGGGAAACAATACATCTTTCAAAAATGCTTCAAGAAATGATAGCACAGTACAAAGAAGCCCTGGTTGGAAAAACAGGTAATATGGTATTTTATTGTCTAGACCATTAATCCGGCAATTCTAAGTTACACAAAACTATCACAGAAAGTTGCTGAGAGTGCAGTTTTTGAAGGGCTTGCATAGGACACATGTCTAGGAGTCAGGATGTGCCGGCGAGTCTGCACTTGGGAGTTTATCTCCTCTGGGAGAGATATTTATTTATCTCTTAGATACATGGTAAAAACACTCTGCTACTTAGGGCCATTTATAATGTCCATGTTCCAACATTGAGACTAAATGCTGAATATACTAAATGCTCACTAACTCAGTGGCTCTCTCCATCTACCCACCCTCACGGGATTGCTATTCTGGGCTCTGGGGTGATGTCACCCCTCCTGCTTCACACAGTATTGCTGATGTGCTACAGTCCCGTGCCTTCAGCTGAAACTTGGTAGATGAAGCTTTCCTTAGTAATTCTTAACTTGTTCTGGTGGGCGTGGTTTTGCTACCTCTCCTACCCCTAAAAGAGGAGTCTGACATCTTTCATGCAAGGGCCATTCCTTTTTTCTTTTTTTTAAATGGGCCTAAGCTGCTATGGAACTGAGTGAAACACCTCATGTTCTTGCTCCCTGCCTGAAAAACACGGAGGAGACTGCAGAGGATCATTGTTTCACTCACAGAGCAGAAAAGTAATCTTCCCCAGAAAGAATAGACCTGTTGTGAGTCATTCAATTAGGAACTACAGAACCAGCACAGAAAACGTAGGAAGTGTCAGGCAGCTGTGTTAAAAAGCACCTTCCAGCCTGCTCTACCCATGCAATAACCATGCTTTTTCAATATTGTTGTGCTAGATTCACCACAATGGCATCAATGTGGCAGGCCATACAATAAATATCCCCGTTGTTACCCATGCACTATACCTGAGAGCCAGATGATTGTGAACTCTCCAGACCCAACAAGCTGTTCATCCAGTCATTTGAGAGAGAAGGGAAAGCAATGCCAATGCTGAACTCTAGAGAATCTACCTAAAATTTTAAGTGAACTACCTATCATAGTTCCCTACAGATTCACAGCTTTTCCTGGGCTCCCAAAGCCACACTGCTCACAACACCTAAGTTGAGAGAACCTATTTTTATTGTACAGAACAGGGAGGTAGAAGCTTTGCACTAATTGCAAACCAGGACTTAGAATCATCAGAGGAGCTATGACCAACTCCTGCATAAGGCTTACATAAGTGGTGAGTCATGCAGTCTTACAGAAGAATAGAGAGAGAGGCTTTCATTATGTTGTTTGCCTAATCAGAAATATGAAAATAAAAGAACACAGCACTCAGTGGGTTATGTTTGGCTAACTGTAGGCTGAAATTTCTGCAGTTGCACTACAATAGAGGCATTTCGTTGTTTGTAGTCCCAGCTTATATTAAACAGAGAGGATTTTTTTCATAAATTTTTGCCTCTGGGGCAGAGTTAAGGTTCTTAGGGAAACCTAGCTATGTGTTCCCAGGCATTAATGTCTGGAAGCAGCACCATGAGAGTAAGAATGAAGGTATATGCCTAGAGAGAATACTGGGAGTAAATTAAGAGACCCAAGGGCATGGTAGAGTTTGTGCGGATAAGAATGTGAAAAAGCAGTGAAGGGGGAGCAAAGCTTTTAGGTTGACTGAAAAACAGTGTAGCGCTGATTTCTCCTGTCTTACTAGTCTTTTTCCAAGTTGTCAGGCAGGTAGCTGAATGGGTATTATTCTATTCAGCACTGTTGTTAGGCATGAGCTGAGATATCTGCAGCCCTTTCTAGACAGCTGGAGAATTTTGAGGATCAAAGCTAGCTGAAGTTTTATGTGCAGCAACAGTGCTCCTTACACTGGTCTGATTAACCCATCACTGCTTCTCATTTTCCTCCACTCATCTTTTGCACTTCATGGGGCAAAAATTCAGGACTGTGTGGAGCTGTGTCCTCTTTCTCCCCACCTTATTATCCTATAGGTCCATCTGGTTGCTCAATGCAAATACTCCTGTCTGACATCGTGGGGCTAAGCAGAGGAGCCAGTAGACATTTTTATCTGCCCCACAAAATATCTCCCAATATTTTCCTGCCAGGAGAGAGAACACAGCACAATGTGGCACAAGAAGAACAGGCACTGCTGCACGAACCATCAGGAAGCTCTATTTGCTCCTCTGTAAGTTGCCAGACTGCCTTGAAAAGCACGACTATGCAGGATCCTTAGGGCTGGGGTTGGTTCGTTTGGGCTGATTTTCCGTTTTAGTATTTCTTTGAGGGTGTGGAATCCCTTTAATGAACCATTGGGTGGGAAAAAAGGCAAATTATTGAAAGCTAGTTGACTCTGGGTTAAGTTAAGCCTTAAAATAGCTCGTCAGAATGTGTGTGTATTCCTGCCCCTATCCCTGAATACTTGGAAGCCTGGCTGTTCTTGCTGCAGTGCACTAGCAGAACCCCAGACTCTGTCCTTAAAGCCTCCTCGCCATGGGCCGCTGTAGAGCCGGAGTTTGTGCCTGGGGAGCTGCAGCCTCCGTCCTGCAGCCCGGCCGAGCCCCGGCACTGCGGCCGCACCAGCGTCCGATGTGGGACGGGAAGGAGCCGGGATCCCGGGCATTCCGCGGGCTGTGGGACGGGAAGGAGCCGGGGATCCCGGGCATTCCGCGGGCTGTGGGACGGGAAGGAGCCGGGATCCCGGGCATTCCGCGGGCTGTGGGACGGGAAGGAGCCGGGGATCCCGGGCATTCCGCGGGCTGTCGGATGGGAAGGGGCCGGGGATGGAGCCGGGATCCCGGGCATTCCGCAGGCTGTGGGATGGGAGGGGGCCGGGATCCCGGGCATTCCGCAGGCTGTGGGATGGAAAGGGGCCGGGGAAGGGGCCGGCGATCCCGGGCATTCCGCAGGCAGGGAAGTACAGAAGCTCCTGCCCAGGTCCCAGTATACTTTTTATTGCTACGGCAACGACAGGAAACATCACCTGGGCTCAGCAATCTCCAAATCAAAGCCTTTTTCGGCTGAAGGAAAAAAAAAAAAAAAAAAAAAAAAAAAAAAAAAAAAAAAAAAAAAAAGAGACGGCCGATTGAAAGGCTGGGGGTTTCGCAAGTGCGGTGCTTTTCTGTTCCGCGCTGACACCTGGCCGTGTCCCCGGCAGCCCGAGGCGGCCGCTCCGATGCCATCGAGCGCACGGCGCTGCCCCATTGAGCCCTTAAGCGCCGCTGATGGCCCGGGTGCGGCGCGGCCGCCCTTGCCCGGGGCCTTTGGCCCTCGGGGCTGCGCGGCCTGAGCGGCGCTCGGCTCTCCCGCCTGGCCGCGCCCAGCCGGGCCGGGCCGGGCCCGCCGCAGGGCCGCTGCCCCCTCACGCAGCGCGGTCACGGCCGCGGGGCGGCCCGGCCGAGCCCGCGCCGCCGTCCATGGCGACCCGCCCGCCGTGGCTGTGGCTGTGCCTGGCCGGGCTGCTGAGCCTGCGGGCGGCCCGAGCCCTGCCCCTGCGGCCCGACCCGCGGGACGCCGTGCTGGCCGCGGCCTTGCAGCGCCTGCGGGAGGTCTTCGACATCGAGGAGCTGCCGCCCGACGTGCTGCCCCGCAAGAAGCCGCCCCAGTTCATGGTGGATCTCTTCAACAAGGTGGCCGACGCCAACGGCATCACCCGCGCCCCGGGGCTGCTGCAGGGAGATGTGGTGCGCAGCTTCGAGGACCGAGGTGGGCCCGGGCGGCGGGGCCGAGCCCCGGTGAATCCCCGAGGCGGGAGGGGGCAGGCCCGAGGGGTCTGGCTGTGTTCCTAAAGAAGGGTCTTTTCCAGTTCACGTAGACCACCACCACTTCTACTTCGACATCAGCGCCATGGAGAAGAGCGAGCAGATGCTGAAAGCCGAGTTCAGGGTCTTCAAGCTTAGGAGGGCAGCACATCGGTCCAGAAGGTCCGACACGCAACACTTCTGCAAAGTAAGTGGGGAAATAGTTAAACGCTTAATTCTGCTATCTTTGTTAATAATACTGAAAATAAGGAGTGCAACTAAGTGTCACACAAACCCGCTTTGTTGTTATTTTTGTTTTGTCATCCTCACGTTTTCTTTGCCACCACCATGCAGAAGTAATCTAAAGTTTTGACTTTGCCTTTATGCTGGCCTGTGTGCTATGGCAGTGAGCCTTCCCTAAAGATACCAATGTCAGACCTGACTCAAATGTACTTTTCTGGGATTTGAGATATTTCGAAATTCGAATTGAAATTTATCTGCTGGAGCTGCTCCGAAAAGTAGTAATAACAGCCAGGGATTCATGGGAAAACAAGGCGGTAAGGAAACTAGAGTGTGTCTATTCCTCTAGCAAAGGGCAGAATTGGACTTTTTGCAGACCTGAAGAAAAATATGAGGAGGAACAGAAGACTTTGACGGTGTCAGGTGTTCAAAACAGGATAGGGATGGTTAGGATAATCTTCTATAGTACCTATATCTGGTATTCTGCCTCTGAACACATCTAGAAGCAGATGTATATAGTGATAACTTTTTCTGCTAAACTGTCCCAAATCTACTTTTTACCTCTTTTAGAATGACGGTACAGTTTCATAGCTGTGATGTAGCAGAAACCCGCTTAATCTTCATCCTCCTAGTTTGCTGTAAGAACAATCAAATTAATTTCTTCTTGGTTTTGTTGTATATTGCTGTTATTTAGGTGGAAGTGTATGAGCTCTTAGAGGGTGAAAATAAGCCACAGAAAAAGCATCTCATTGCATCAAGATTATTGTCCCTCTACACGGAAGGCTGGGAAGTCTTCAACGTCACACAGACAGTAAGCAGAGAAGTCTGACTTAATTTTTTTTCTTAAACTCTTGAAATGACACCTTATAACTCCAGCATTGCCATTAGGCTGGGTTTTGAACAGGACAGAAGCAGAGGGAGAAGCTTTCTCTCTACCCTTAAAAATACACCCAGTGCTACCTGGAATAAAGAAGTGTTTATGAGCTGCTAGGAGCACAAGCCTGGTGAGAACTGAGTAACCCAAACCTAGCCGATTAAGGGACGTCAGGCCAAGTACTGATTAAAACCTTGTGTTAGTCTTTAGGCTGCCAAAGCAACTGGCATTGGTTGCCTTCTAACAGTAGGTTTTATTTTCTCCTTTTTATTCTGGCAGCATCTCTGTAGAGCAGTATTGCTTCAACATTGTGTTTCCGGAGTTTGTCATGGTTGGGTTGCCTGTCATTCAGCTTCCTCCATAGACTTCTGTATCTGTGAGCTTCAGGATCTGCTTTGTAGCTATCCATAAATTTTAACAGTAGGTGAATCCCTTTCCATAGCAAAAGAACCCACACGTGGATTAAAGCTGTACTCTGGGACGGTGCTTTTCATTGTCTAAGCTTTATGATCAGGCTGAACAGCATGCTTGGATGATTGGTTGAGTTCCATCTTAAATCATGATATTCCTGCTAGAGAATGACCTGGCCTAATCGATCAGTGTGCAATTATAACAATTAGATAAGTAAGTTTGCTTGATTGTGAATTTCTTCAAATGCCATGTTTGTTTAGATTTACATAAGTCTTAACGGTATGAAAAATCTGGAGAGTTCACATTGCTGTGTTCAGATTGCTATGAAAAATAAATTCCTGCTGGAAGTCAGAGAGAGCTTATTTTAATATTAAAAAGTGTTGAGTGTACACTCAACTTCACTGGTTCACTGGTAAATTCTCTGAAAATAATTATCTGTATGCAAATGTAGCTTTTGGGAATGCTTATGCTATTTTGTATTTGAAGTGTTGAATTACTTGTTTAAATATTCAAGTCAATGGAGTCTCAGCTATACAGTTATCTCACTTCTATCATAATATATGTCCTTATGCTCTCCTAGCTTGTTGCCTATTCTCTTTTCCTAATATAAACTTATTATAAACATTGCTTAATTATAATGCTGTAATTAGAATATTGAAACAATATTTTTTCTTTTCCCTATCTTCACCAGGTTTCCAAGTGGGTTGGAAACAGCAGCTCCAACCATGGCTTTTGGATAACTGCGACACATATTTCCAGCAATGGAATGAAACATGACGTGGTTACATTTGCCAAGAGCCAGAGCACTTTGCAGGAGAGCAGAAATGCTCTCCTTGTTCTCTTCACCAACAGTAACAAACGGAGGTCTCACAGCTTTGTACCCTCTGCTACAAGTAAGTGCACTTTTAGAATATGGATTGCCTGTTCATCTTCTGTCACCTCCTGCTACCTCATGTACACCTAACCTCAGTTATTTATTTCGTTTAGTGCAGTATTGAACAGATTTGAAGTTTTGCTTTGTCAGTGATCGAAATTTGATTTGATAGTCCTTTCTAGTAGGTCACCAGCACCCTAAATTGCCCCTCCCCTCACAAAAACTGTGTGTGCCAGAAATATTCATTAGTCCTAATGAGAATCGGGTTTATTTTGTTTGTAAAGGGATGGGAGTTCTATTTTTTAAGTACTGCTTATATTATTTTTGTGGTGGTGAAATTTGCGTGAAAATTGTATGTTAGGTTTATACTGAAAAAAAAAACTCAGTGACCTGGAATGCTTTGTCAAAATTCTGGTAAAGTATCTGTAAGTAGAGTCATCAAGTGTGATTTTAAGAGTGAAAGAGGTTGTTAAACAAGCAATTTGAAATTCTGTGTCCTTGGTTTTTAAGCACCTTTTTAACTTCAATGACTAATTAGCATTGTGACTAAAGGCTGCTTTCATCAAAGACAACGCCCTAGTGCCTTAAAATACAAAACAGTGTCTTACCTCTCCCATTGGCCTTAGTGTCAAATCAGCTAAGGCTGGATTTTAGGGCCTGATAAATGCAAAGAGCTTGAAGGAGGGGCAAAAATCATGCTGTTCTGGCTTTCCAGGCTTTCCTGGTAAACGGTTGTATTTGCATATTAGAAGCTAGGTAGGACAATATTAAGAGGTAGGTGGTGAAATTATTTAGAAATAAAATATACAAATTAAAAATTAGGCTGGTCTGTTTATTTTTGTTTTCCAAATAAAAATTAATAGTGAAATCCTAGATCTAGTTTAATGAGCATCAAGCTCTGCACTGTGTCAGGATTGAGAAATTTCTTAACTAAGAAACTCTCCAGACCTGCCCGTTGTTAGTGGTCCGTGACCACACAGGTTGTTCTACATATCAGTGAGTTCCAGCTTGTGTACATGCATCTGCATGGATCCCAGGGCTTCTCAGAACATACTTTAAGAAAGCATCCTATTGTCAGTACAATTAATTCCTTAGTGTTCTGTAAACCTGGTGGTGTTTTTTTTTTTAGGATCACAAATTTGAAAAATGTATTTTTTTACAATGTTACTTTGCACATGACCAGGTTTCTGCACATTCTGCTTTGCAAGTGTATGGGTATAGTTACTGGGAGAATACTGGAGAGAAAAAGGCTGTGATCTCCACCCTCTGTTAGCACTGCCCAGAATAATGTGTGTTGTAGGAGTGGTTGTATGAAGGCAGTTAATACCATTCTGACTAGATTCAGCCCTGAAGAGGAACTGTGGAGTTCAGAATATTTAGTAGATCACTATGGGTTTTTTCCTCTTTCTGCTGAATTGGGGCTTATCCAAGACACAAGATTTGACAGATTAAGAAGTATTGCTGAAGTGGCAATTGAATACACACCCCTGCTGGTACATTCACAGGTTAGGTGCAGTTTTAAAATCTGCTCTGAAGGCTTCGATGTAGATTTACTTAATAGACTTTCACACAGAATACTCTACTTTGTAGATGAGCTTTGTTTGTGAAATACTAACATACAGCTTCCTTTCAGAATCAGAAGCAAACCACCCTGCCGAATCTTCACGTGTTCCTGATGACACTGCTGTCATGGAAAGCAGCAGTGCCAGCCTGAGCAGGAGAGCCCGGGCTGCTGCAGCCCCTGCTGCCAGGAGCCCCTTGGCAGCGTGTCACAGGAGGGAGCTCTATGTGGACTTCCATGCCATTGGCTGGTCAGGATGGATTATTCACCCAAGTGGATACAATGCATTTTACTGCAGAGGATCCTGCATCTTCCCTTTGGGGGAAAGTCTAAATGCAACAAACCATGCCACAGTTCAGTCCATTGTTTATACGCTGAAATTGTCTCAGGATGTCAGCATGCCCTGCTGTGTGCCAGATGAATTGAAGTCCCTCAATCTTCTCTACTTTGATGACAAACAGAATGTCGTCCTTAAAAATTATAAAGACATGGTGGCAACAAGGTGTGGTTGTCATTAGCAAGACTTCTTTTTTCTCTGCATTTGTGTGCACCTGGATTCAGTTTCCCATTTACCAATGAAGATACTAAAGGAGATGGCATTTCAGTTTACAGGGCAGGAGAGACAGAAACTGGTCTGTGCTTCAAATCCTTCTCCTCTCACCATGGCTGTGGAAAGATGGCTGGCTTGTGAAGAGCTGAGGACTTCAAGACCTCCATGGAGAACTCTTTGAGTGCCTGTTCACCAAGGAAAATATTAAAATCAGGAACTTACTATGTGAAGGAGTTGAAGCACATTAAGTTGACTGTTCAAATTAAGGTCTTGTTCTGTGTACCAAGGCTCAGAATTTCTAGTGATTTAACAGGCCAGGCATGGCATCCTGCCTCCATCCAGGATGGGATGCAGGTGTCAGTAGCACAGCCCTAATCAGTTTTGGATGCACAGTCCAGTGGGGATGTGCAGTCCTACTTTGAGCTTTCAGGGTAAGTATTTGCCCAGAGGCAAATACTTACCCTGAAAGTATTTTAGAGGTTTCTACCACTTGTAGATCATGCATTACCAGGAAATGGACTTCTTCCCCTGAGCTTTATGCAGCTCTACCAAATGCAGAGAACTCCTCATAAGTCCCCATGGGACTTGCTAGCCAGTCTGAAGGAGCCCATGGGTCAGTATTTGTCTGGGAATCATACTTGGCTTCTAACTCAGGGCTGCAACTCTGTAAGGTGAGGCAGTGCCTGTCCCTGTAATGGCTGTCAGGGTGTGTGGCACCAGAGACTGCCTCTGTATATTTGCTGTACTGTGGGATCCTAAGCTTGGGTCAGAATCCTCGTGGTGTAGCAAGAGGAAAGAAAACCATGAAGCTTTGGAGGTCCGTGAGAATGTGCTAGATACTGGCCTGGTCTGGTGTCTGAGGCGAGGTTTGTTAGAATGCACAATGTACCTGCTGATTCCCTCCCTTCTGTGAGGAATAGAGGGCACAGGCTTGGATGGGGCCCCTTGAGATCTTTCAGTCTTGCTGCATTTTCCTCCTGCAGGTAACCAGCTCATTGCCGTTCCTCAGGCAATTCATTGAGGTGTATCTTAAGCCTGGTTGGTTTCTTGTTTCCATGAACTCTTGAAGGAGGCTGACCTCTCACAGAATGTGGCATCTCCCATGGCTAGAATCTTCATGGAGAATTTTTTTACTCCAATGAGACTTAAAAAAAAAAGTAATTTTTTCTTTCTGTAAATACTGATGTGTATAATAAATTTATTTAATTTAAAACCTAAACACTTGGTATATTAAATTAATCTGTAATATAAAATGCAAATTTTTAAATAAATGTAATGTAACATTGCTATGGTTTGTATGTTGTATTTGAATCTTTCCTAGAGTCATGAATCAAATAATTTTCCAGAAGAGAGGACATTCCCAATGGCTTCAGTGGGTACTGTATCAAGTCCTCTGTGCCAAGGAGTATGACAGATAAGGAGGACAGACATGTTTCCCTTCAGGGAGGATCCATTAGTTATTCCTCAAGTGAAAATGTTTTGGTCCTGGTATGTGGTTGCCCTGGTACAGTGGAATGCAAATCTGGGTGGTAGCAGGGTGGTTCTAACTGCTGCATCAGCCACACCCAGCCATGGGATTCAGTGCCATTGCCAAAGGCACCTTGGGAAGCATAGAGGGCCATAAGGGATCTCCCTTTAACTGTTCTATTTCCCAGGCTGCTCCTATGCACTTTCCCCTTTTCGCAGCAGAAGTACCTGCAGTGTTTTCACTCTGTAGGAACCACACCTTGGGAGTGGCAAGATGCATCTACAGTGAGGGTATGGACCAGGTTGTTTCTGAATGGTGACTTCAGCTGATGTTTTATTTTTGCTTTTTGTGGTAGAAGCCCTAAGAACTGAAGCCAGAAGTTTTTACTGGCAGCATTTGGAGTGGATTGGCAGAGGCAGGATCTGTGTCCAACATTGCATCTTCTGTGTCCAACATTGCATCTTCTGTCCATGCATGACAAATGCTTCCAGCACCATTAGCTGTATATCAGCTTCATCCTTCACTGCTCAACCCAGAGAACTGCCCATTGTTTTTCTAGGATGTTGTAATGTGTTTCTTCTTGTTTCAGATGCCAGGAAAAAAAAATTCTACTGAAAAGCAAGTATGATTAATAAATAAATGATGGGCACACTGAATATTAGCTAACATAGTGCTGCCCTGCAATAGGTGAAATATGCACAGGCAAGCTAGGAGCACTAGGTAGTTTTGCACACATTAAATTATTTTTTTTCTGCACCACTCAACTTGGTCTTATTATGCCCCATTAAACCCTGATAATTAAAACAAAATATATTGGAATTGTTTATCCTGGACTTTGTAAGGAAATGAGGTTCATAATAATGCCAAGGGAAAAAATTTACACTACACCACAACTTATAATTAGAATAACAATTAAGCACAAGTAGGCTCTTTCTTTTTGTTGCCTTTGTTTTGTTTTGCTTTAAAATAAAGGTGAATTTTCTTCTCATTCATGAACTGAAACATGTACAAATTCCAAAATAAGAAGAAAATCCTACTCATGGTAGAGCTGAAGGGTTACACTCAGCCCCATTACAAAGCATTTGGTCCAGATTTGGAACTAAAGTGATCCAGGCTGGTGAGGTATGTGCAGTCACACTCTGCTCCTTAAGGTGGGGAGAGCACTAAGCCAACATGGCAGTGGGGTCTCAGTGTGTTGTGGGAGAGAGCCAACTGTGAAGAGCACAAATTCACAGGAGTGGTTTCCTGATTGTAGAAATATTTGTTTTAAGGGATTTCTGTGCTACTCCTTTCATAAGGTGTGGATGATGGGCAGGTGCTCCTTGGCACTGAAGCAGGGAAAAGGATCTGCTGGGGGTGTCCTGGAACAGGTAAGGCAGAAAGGATGAGCTCGGGGAAATTGACCTGAGGTGGTTTCCTTTTTTCTGGGGGATGAGGTGAGCTGGGGAGGAAGAGAAAACGTCTATGTGCCTGCCCTGAGGAAGCTGGAGCACAGCGCTCTCTTCTATCCACTCTGCAGGCTTGAAAATGCTGTTTGGTATGAGGCAATCTTCTAGGAATGCTCGGGTGCTTCTTCCAGACTGCCAAGGGTAATTACTATGGTTCCTGTTCTTCGTATAGGAAATGGGGCAATTATTTGAAAGAGCCATGGAGGATAGTACTTATTCATAGTCCTGGAGATTGTCTCCGGGAAAGAGGAGTGACTGGGTGTCTATAGTAAATTCCAGGGCTTTCCTACAGGTACCAAACCCTCCAAACTATCCCCAGTCCCTTTCAGATTGCACATGCAAGTGCGTGTACACATGTGGGTTCATTCTTATGTACCCCCAGGTGCACGTGTTCAGAGGCAGCTTCACTCCTGGTTCAGCCCCAAGGATGGTGAAACTTTCCCAGAACTAAGATGGAGTGCTTGGGCTAATGTGAGAGCATTGCCACATCCAGAAGGTGCATTTCAATGGCTTTGTGCAAAAGTATGTCACACCTAGGCCACTTCTCTGCTGGCCTGGAGTGCAGCCCACCTCCAAGGAGAGTAATTAGTAGGTGTGAATTTGTCTTACCTTTGGTGAATGAGACAACAGTGCATTAAAGCAGCTAGTAAAATGTTTTATTTCTTCCTGTTGGGTTTACTGCTAGAAGCCATTCACAGAATAAGGGAGACTGCTAACTTCTGTTGTCACAGTATGTGTGCAGCTTTAGATTCTTGCATATACTAACTGCCCTTATTCAGACCTAGATCGTGGCCTGCCTTATCGAGGAAAACAGAAGCTGTAGATTTTCCCTGAGAAAATGACCTGATACTGAGAAATGACTAAACTTTAACTGAAACCACGATTTGGTGATGCTGTAAATTCAGGCCTTGTGACACAAAGCAGCATAAACCCCAGTATGCTGGTTCGGATCTGCTCACAGAAACCTTGCTTGATTAACCATCAGGTTACATGTGTCAGGCAGCACAAAACTGATGTGTGTGTTTAAAAATCTGTGTACACTTTCTGCTGTGATCCACATTGTAATCAACTCTTCATCTGCATCATATTTTCTCCTAATTGTGCTGAGCCAGTGTTTGTGGCCATGCAACTGTGTCCTCAAAAGCCATAGACTGAAAGACCTTCCCTTGGAAGTCTTCATTCACAGTTCTTGGTTAGAATACTTATTTTATCCAGGAAGAAGCACCTTTGTATGATATCTTCACTAAAAACCCAGATAATCCCCCTGAAAACCAGTGTTGTTTGCCTCATCCTGGCACAGACCCTGCCTGTGCTAAGCACAGGTTTGATAAAGGCACAGGTCCAGGCAGAGTGCTGGATACTGAGGAAGGCTCCTGGCAGACTAATCTTGTGTGCCACTAGAAGTGCCACAAGGTTCCTTCTTGTTTTGCATTGAGAGGGAAGGCAAGAGTGAAGGATGGGCTGTTCACAGGGTCCTGGCCAGCTCTGAAGTGAAACACGCAGCACTAAGAGAACTATATGGAGGGCAGTGATGAAGGTCTGTGTGCACATACATGAAGATTTTTGCAACCTGATTGATGGATTGAATGAGTCTAACACTTGCCAGGATATAAACAAGACAAGAAATCATGGGATCAGGCCTGGCATACTGAATAACTTCTCAGTGGTATGTAATTTAAGCTAATATCCCTTTCAGTCTCATGCACTTCCTTTGCCATGTCATGAAATTTCCATCCAATTCAATTGATTGCTTAGCCCTTGTCTAGGTTCTGCTCAGAGATCTTCCTCTCTGACGTTGCATGTTCCTTTATCTAACGGTCATGTAATTTCTGTTAACAACAGCTCTCAAATGAAAAGAAAATATATACCAGTATATGCATACCAGTATATGCATACCAGTATATGAAGTCTCCATTAAAGGCAGAAGGAAGAGAGAGAAGGAAAGCTTACTATAAATGGGACCAGGAATGTAGAAGTTCAATTACCAGAATTCATTTTCTTTGCACATGTTAAACCTGTTGTAGCTACTGTAACTAGCACATGCAGTTGGGTCTAATTGCTGCTTTCCAGCTTGACCTAATTGATGCTCTGATTTGCAGTCACCTTACCTCTATGAGTCCATGTTTCATTACATTTTACCCTTGCTCCTGAAATCCTAAAATTCCCATGGGGAAAAATAGACTATAGCAATCTAGAGCTTTTGTGTATGAACTGACAATCCTTCCTCCCCTGTAAATTTCTTTATCTACCCATGTACAGTGGAAATACAGTCGGTTGACAAAGAGGTTTATTAGTTACCCCCAAATACTCCTTATTTAGGCTGGCATAACTACTTATAACTCAATGGGAGTTTTACTTAAACTCTGAATGAAAACTGCAGTGATATAAAAGCTTAGAGATAATTTCACAACTTAATTGGGGTGTTTATATTACAGGACTGTGCTATTCTCAGTCCCTGCCTGTAATTGCAAAGAAGGAGTTCTCTGATGAGGAATGTGCCAGTATTTTCCATGGAAAATTATTTAAAGAAAAGCTTTTGAAATATGAAAACCTCATGGTTTTAGCTTTAAATAAGCAATTCAGTCATCATTAAAAAAAAACCTCCAATGTCTCCTGCAGCTTTGATTTCAAACACGTCACATTCTTCATTAAAGCAATCATTGTTAAAACAGAGGGACATAAAGCAACATAGGATTTATTCCTTCATTAAACTGATGATCCGTATATGAAGCCAATTAACATTATGAGTCTGGTGAACATCAAGTGTAAAGAGGTTACAGAAAATTAAAAGCAGTCACCTTGGTCTTTAGATAAAGAAAGAACACTTTTACATTATAAATTATAAGAGTGTCCAAGCGGGACAAATCGGCAAATTTGGTTAATTGGAAAATACATTTTACTGCACATGAATTAGGGTAAAATAACCTTTTAGCTGCCAGCCTTTTTCTGTGGTCAGGTATTGAGAATCACGGGAAAGGAAGCATTTGGACATGGAGGGGCAAGAGGGCCATTTATTCAGACTGAATTGTTCCTTGGGTTTTTCAAATGATCCCCTCAAAGCTCAGTGTTTCCAAGGAAAACATCCATTCAGTGATTTTGCTCAGCAGTTCAGCCCTAGGTTTTGTCTTCATGGGTGAAATATAAGAGGTGTGTTTGTGTGTGCAGCACAGGAACAGTTCTGCTATAAGACACACACAATCAGCAAAGTGTCTATCCTGAATTATACTTATTTGGAATTTTTCTTGCAGACTTAGTAACTAATATTGATGTCACAATAGTCACAGTAACAAAAACATTAATAATAATAGTAATGAAAATTAATTTTATGAAGGAGACTTTACCTTTACATTAAAAGGTATTTTTTTCCTGAAGTATTTTAGCCGTGTACGTTATTTCATTCTTGTTTTTAGTGCTTTGGTTGCTAGATCAGAGGACCCACCAGAGAAATGCTAGTCATGATCCCAAACAACCTACTGCATATTTTTTCCCCTGTAGTCGCGGATTGTCAGGAAAGCGTCGGCAGCAGGGGGACCGGAGGGGGGCCGGAGCAGCCCTGCCCGCAGCCGCTCCCCGGGGAGCGCCGGCCGGGCCGGGCCGGGGCCGGAGCTGCGGGCGCTCTCCGTGGTGCTGAAGCGCCGCCGCCCCGGGCTCCGTCCGCCCGAGAGCAGCGCCCAGGACTCCCCACGCTAACTTTTAATTATGTCAGCCCCGCGTTTCGAGCATTAAAATTAAACAGACGCCGAGCTGGCGAGGAGTGGAGGATTATATATTGCTTAGTTATCTCCTTGTTTTGCAGCTGCTGGTCCTTGGGAGAAAGTTGAGTCTCGACCGGCTCAGGGTTCTTTTGCTTCTATTTAAAAAGCAGCGACTTGGAGCACTTCCCCGTGCTCCATTCCGCCTTCTCCCCCTCCTGTAATACGCTGAACTTGCAGGCTTCAAACTGCTGGGGAAAGTGAGTCCCGGAGCCAAAACAGCAATGCAGCCCCCTGACTAGAGCAAGGCCTGAGAGCACCATAATGAAGTTATTATTATTTTATTAGGGGTTCTTATGATAAAACACTATCTCACTCATCTCTTCCCGATGTCAGAGAAAAAGGAAAAGGCACATCTGCCTCTGTGCAAAGGGATCCTACAGGACTGGCCCTGTGTGGATTTTCCCCCCCTCTCAGGAGGGGGACACTGTCAGGAGAGATGCAGGCAGCACCTCTAGGTTATGGTCTTCTTTTTAAGGTTACTTGAACTAAAGCTTGTGCTGCTATTTTATTGAGTACAGTCAGATTCAGAGCACTGGTCTTTGATCTTGCATGGTGCTGTAAAAACCATCTCAATTCATAGTATACTTTACTGCTCAGAGACTTGCCTGGATGGTGAGCAAATGTCTGTTGTCAAACAAAGATATTCCTAAAAGTGTGTGTGTAGACATCTAAACGTATATAAAACACCTGAAGACAGCCTTCTACATCTGTTAGTACTATGCTAAAATTATAAGTGAATGGATAAGATAGGACCAGATCAAATCAATTCATATCTCAAAATTAATTTTTGCCTTACTTTGCTAAATTAATGCTTCACAGGATGGAGGCATAGCTCCAACTTGAATATACGTTAGGGGAATTTCCACATCTATGCCTAATGTAAAAGACAGAGCAGGTGATATTTCTAAGGCTTATTAGTGTTTATTTAATGAGATCGTATGTACAGAATCAACTTTCCAAAGACATCATCTCTTCAATATCACTATTTCTGCACCTGTATTGCCTGTATCCATCTCCTTTGCTCTGGTATGAATGTGCTGTCTTTAAACTCCCATCAGATCTAAGAGAGCCTGTGTAGATTTGCTCGCCCTTCCTGCACAGAACATTACAATCTTTATAAAATATTAAATTTGTGTAGTCTGCCGGAGAAGCAATTGTTCCAAAATAAAATCAGCAGTCTAGACGAAACATAGACACCAGAACTTATCAACAGTTGTCTGACTTACATCTTCTGATGCATCTTGAGTGGGTCATAATACCAACTTTATTTTCAGTGGTGCATAAATTAATTACACGCATTTAATAACCAAAATATCATTATATTCCCCCTTTAATATCATAAAGGCTTTACGCCAGGGAAGCACTTAATGTGCAGGGGGCCATAACAGGCTATTATCCTTGTGTAATGCTATTACAGAACCAATTATGCGCCATTATACTTGCTTTTTTTGCAGTTTATGTGATTTGATCCAATCCCGCGTCCCTGACTTGAAAATTTCATCTGGGTACTTTAAAGTCTAATTTTCACCCGGGCTGAGGCAAGGGCCATCTCTCTCCGCTGAGCCTATGTCTCGGATGCATTTTAAAAGTAATTGCGAAGGGTCCCGCCGCATATCATTTGCAGACGGGAAGCGAGCATAAATCCAGAGACCCCTCGCTGCGAACAAAATCAAACTTTGCCGTGGTACGATCGCTTGGAAAGGCGAGGCGCGTGCAGAGCGGCCCCCCAAAACCCATCCGGCGGCAATTACGGGCAGCGCTCGGGGCCCCCCGGCCCGCACCCCGGGGCACCCCGGGCCGGGGGGACACGCAGGGGGCTGCGAGCCCCGGAGCGCCGGCGCTCGGAAAATAATGGGATTGTGTTGCTGCCGTTCACATTCCTGGCGTTTGCTGAGAAAATACGCGTTTTTTTTCTTTTCATCCTCTCCACCCCCCCTGCTCTGCACACCACGTGGGCCATTTGTAGGGCCCAATAGACCTATCCAAGTTACTCACTGTAGACAGCGCTGGAAATAATCAGATTAAGGCCAATTATGCGTGAGATTATAAAGGCAAGTGCTGAGAGGCAGAGCATGCTGTAGACAGATATAAAGACATCTGGCCACTTCCAGAACTCCACAGAGCCCTTCTGTCTCTGCAGCCAACAACTCCCAGCGCCTTATTCTAAAGCAAAACACCCCCAAACCTTACCGGTGATTTTTACTTCTGTTCGGTTTAGGTATGGATTACTATATTCATGTACCTTCTGGATTTTTTGTTTGTTTGTTTGTTTTTAGTATGACTGCATATAAATTTGAATTGTTGCTTGGGATTTTTTTCCTTGCTGAGGACATTGGCTCCCAGTGTGCTGGATGCTTTAAAAAGAAGGCAGCTTTTAGGATTTATTGCTGTTTTATTTTGGCAAAATAATTTAAATTTTCTTTTAAGCAGTTCAATCTTACCTGCAAACATTTTTTTTCTTTATGTAACTATTTGCTCCATAAAGGAATATTTGAGATAGATAGATAGATAGATAGATAGATAGATAGATAGATAGATAGATAGATAGATAGATAGATAGATAGATAGATATAGAGGTGGATGGATGGATGGATAGATATAGAGATGGATGGATAGATATATAGAAAAACAAGATAGACACAATCTGCTATTCTGGGCAGGAAAAAAAAAAAAAAAAACCAAACCAACAAAGTTTTGCTGATTCTGATTACTGTACGCCTAGCACGGAGTTTTCTGCCTCTGTCTTTTTTAATTCTTTGCACAGGGTCAGATGCTACTTTTTCTTCTTCCTCTGGGATGGGCTTTAGGGTTATCAATGGGTCTCTTCAGGTGTTTTCTTCTGGCTCTCCACCTATTCTGTTCTCTCCCTCTGTGTGTTCAGAGCTGCAGGAGCACCTCGGCGGTGCGGGACGCGGGAGCTGGTGCGGGTCCGTGGCTGCGGGCTGGCCCCGGTGCCGGCCGCCGTCGGGCTCGCAGCTGCGAGCAGCGGGCGCCCACTCAGCCGCAGGGCCATGTTCTACTTCCACTGCCCCCCGCAGCTAGAGGGTGAGTGTTGTCGCACAGAGATGTGTAAGTACAGGAGCTGAACTTCGAGGTGTCTGTGGGCGGGGGTGCGCTGGGGACCAAAGGGGAAACTGCGACCGAACTTGCGCCACGACTGTCGCGTACAAATGCGTGCTGGGATAAGATGTAAATTTATAGAGAGACAACTAAATATCATCCTTTTCCTTAAGAAAATGCAACCCTGTCCCCCTCCCCCCTCCTAGCTTTCCCCTCTTGTCACAGGAAGGAAAGAAGGATTGCATTTTTTTTTTTTTTTTAATTTGATTCCTGCTGGAAAGGGCTTGGTTTTACACCCCCACGCCCGTCATTTTGCCACCTGCCTCCCCTCTGTGGATAGCGATCCCGCAGTTGAGCCTCAGGCTAAGAGAGAGATGCTTTTCTCCCCACCCAGCACAGATGTTGGTGTCATGGCTGTAATCGGGACACTTTCAGGACGTGGTCACGCCTCCTCCCTCCAGCCAAAGGGACCGCATAAATCTTTAATGCTATTTTGCAAACATTCTGTGGGAGGATGGGGGGAAATGAGATACAACAGAAGGAAAAAAAAAACGGGGAAAAATAAATATTTGGGAGGATGATTTTTCTTTGTATTATTGATTAGAGACTTTTAATTTTTTATTATTATTATTGTTGCTGCAGTTGATTCCCTTTCTAAAAATTGGCAGCCTTCAGGATTTCCCCGTGTCACCCCCGCAGATGCCCGGGCCCCTCTGCCCCGCTCCCTCCGGCCGCTGCTCGCAGTGCCGGAGCATCCCCGGGGCCGCGGCCGCGCAGCCCCAGCCCCCGGCAGGGCTGTCCCCAGTGCCCGAGCGCTACCGGCTCCCTACGGCTGCACGGCGGGGAAAGCGACCCGGCCCCGTAAAACCCCGGCCAGGACACCCCGCTCCCGGCACGGGCATCGCCGGCGGGAAGGGGCTTTCCCTGCGGCGGCGCTGGCAGGAGGATGTGGTCCAGCGGTTCCATCCCGCTTCGGGGAGGGTCAGCCCCTCTTCAAGCACGGCTTCCCAGGGGCAGCGGACCCCAGCCGGGCTGTGCATCCCGGCTGGAATATTCACTCGCCAAAGTTTTCTCCGGGCGGGACAGGGGAGCCGGACTGGGCAGGACAGTGCGAGGGTCCCTCCGCCAGTGCCACCGAACTCTGGGGCGGCTTTGTTTGCTTGTTTTTGGCAGACAGCTTTGGAAACGTGTTCTTGGTTTTGTTTGCTTGTTTGTTTGCTGTACGTTTGTTTCTCCGGTGGCAGCGTGGGGCCGGTGCCTGTGTTTGGCGGCCCCGCAGGCTGGAGCCTCTCCCGGCGCTGTCCGGGGCCGGCCCCTCGCTCAAGTAAAAAATAAAAAATATGTAACTCTGTCCAAATTCCGCCACCGACCCAAAGAAGGGGGAACAGAAAAGCTCTGTCCGGCCAGCGCTCGGGCAGCGCTCGGCCCGGTGCCGCAGGGAAGACACCGCTTTCTGGGGGTCACCGGGACAGTATTTTGTTCTCTGATGAGCCTCAGCCAGGCCCACACGGTGTGAGGGCTGTGCGAGGACAGGGCTCGGGGCCGGGTTTATCTTCCAAAAGATGCTGCGAGATGAGCGGTGACCTCCAGCCCCCGTACCCCAGAGCACTCCAGGGGAAGCTCTGCGAGTGGGGTCACAGGGACGCTCAGCAACACTTCTGGGCGTTCTGGTGTTTTTCTGTTCTGTGAGGGTTTATTTTGGTTTGGTTTTGTTTGCTCCTTTGTGGGTTTTGGTTTGGAGTTCTTTTTGTTTTCTTTTTTTGGTTTGGGGTTGATTTCTTTGGTTTTATTTTTTGCTTTGCTTTAAGTTTTGAGTGGTTTTTTGGTCTGTTTTGATATGTTTGTGTTTTTTAGCGAACAGAAAGGGAGTGACACATTTCAACACGGGCACGCACGGATGATGTGTGACTGGGGGGAGCCGCAAGGCCGGGGTCCGCTCCATGGGATGTGATTCACATCCCGGTGGCCCATCTGCCCTCCCTCGACCCCCGGTCTGGGGACAAATCCCCGGTGCCCCAGTCGGGCCCCCGAACGCCGCTCGGGGCTGCCTCCCCAGCCCCACTAACCACTCCCGGCGGTTCAGCCGTGGCCGAGAGGCCGGTGCTGGGCTGCACCGAGCGCCGTGCCCGCGCTCTCCTCCGGCAGCCGGGGCAGCAGCCGGGGCCGGTCCGGCCACCCCCGCGGTGCGTGCAGAGGAGCCAGCCAGGGCCCCGCTGCCCCCTCGGCCGGGCAGATGGGCAGGGCCTTTGCCAGCTGCTGTCCGCACGCCTATGCCAAAGCCTGGTCTCTTTATTCTTTTAAAATACAAATGGCCCCAAAAAATGTTCATTCCCGGGCCGGGGTGCGCTCTGGGCAGCAGAACCCCCCGGCGCTGGAGCTGGGGCAGCGCTGCCCGCCCGAGCGGCTCCGTGCCCGGCCCGGTGTGCCCGGGGCACTGCGGCCCTAAGGCGGCTCTCGGCCCGCAGGCGCTGCCCCCTTCGGAGGTCACTCCGCCGGAGACTTCGACGACGGGTTCCTGCGCAGGAAGCAGCGCCGCAACCGCACCACGTTCACCTTGCAGCAGGTAGCAGCCGCTGCCCTCTGCCCCCGGCCTCGGCACCCACTGCCCCTGCTCGCCTGCATCGCACCGGCTCCCTGCCTCCCCCGTGCCTGCTCCCTGCCCGCTCCCAGCCTCCCTCCCGCATGCCCTGGGCCATGCCGGCCCATCCTGCCTGCCCCGCTGCCTCATCCGTGCCTGGCGGACACCCCCGTGGGGCGGCCGGATCCTCACGGATCTCTCACAGATCTCTGCTCTCCTTCCCTCCATCAGCTCGAGGCCCTGGAAGCCGTTTTTGCTCAAACCCACTACCCCGATGTGTTCACTCGGGAAGAGCTGGCTCTGAAAATCAACCTCACGGAGGCCAGGGTGCAGGTAAACATCCTGGGGAATTACTTAACTCGGATATTCAAACTGGCAAACTTTTTTCATTTTAATTTTTTTTTTATTTGACATCATGACTGCAGAGTGCACATTTGGCCAAAGAACGCAAATGAAGACGATCTGTCATTTTCATGATGCACTTTAATAACATCAACATAATGTGGAATATTAGATTAGGTTGATTAATCGGTCATTCATAATTAACTAGTGATAATGTTCTACACTAATTTGTCCGCGTCTCCAAGGTACTAAATTACATCAATGCACATCCATTTCCTTGCTTTTGGAGGGGAGGCGTGGTGCAGAGAAAAGAGCTGAGACGTGATTCTCCAAAGCAACTATGACCACTGTCAAGCAGTGGGGTTAGTCAACTGCAGGGAGCCCGGCTGCCAGGAAGAAAGCTTCTCCACCTCTTCAACTTTTCTCCCTTTTGCCTTCTTTCTAAACACTTAATTTAGGCAGATAAAGAGCCTGCAGAGCAATTCCCACACCTTTAATATGATCCAATAAATACCATTGGCCATGATTACTCTGTCCACAGCCACACTTTTCCAGCCCTTCCTTTCTTCCTTCTCCTTACCTTTTTCCTTAGTTTTTCTTTTCTTTTTTCCATGTTTGTTTTTCCATGTCCAGTCCATATGTATATGCAGGTTCTCTGCTAAAGCAAGCAGTCCTGCAGTCGTCAGGGATGGATCCCCGTAACTCTTTAGGCATCCACAACAGAGTTGCAAACCATTTTTTGAACACGATTATGCATTCATTTTTATTTATGGGGCTTTTCTGCACGGTGTTCTTCTATTTTTTTTTTTAATTTAGGTGCTTGGGGTTAAGACTATGCAAAGATCTAATTGTAGGAAATATAATAGCTTGCCTTTTGTTCCCTAGGGTCATGTTAGTATCTCTTAAAACCCAATGGCTGAAGAGAGATAATGGAATTCACCACAGTAAATTGGGGATTGTAAACAAATTATTTCTCCTATAATCAGATTATGTGATCCTGATTATTAAATCTGAACATGAATCATTGGTCATATGCGGGCAAATTAAACTGATTATTATTTGGAAATGAAAATCTCCTTTTACCACTGCATTGTAGGTACTGGCTTAAAAAAATAATAAAAAATGCCATTTTGGCTATTGGTGCCTAAAGACTGAACTGCAAATTGAGATAAATGGGACAATTATTGAGCATTCAGAAGTGGAAGATCATAACTTCTTCCTGAAAGGTGCAAGGGTGAGATAGGGGTGGTGACAATTAGATTGCTGAGGACTGGTGTTTAGCCTTGTTGTTGGCTATTATGCAAACAGACAATAGATGCAAGCATTTGTTTAGCCTGCTTTCATGCAGGGACATGGGGAAACACAGAGGATGGGAGATATGTTTACATTATACCCCTTGCTCATTCAAATATGATTAATGTGCTATAAAGCAGAGTCTTAATCGAAGATGATGTTGTCAAACAATAACTAAATAGGGAAATAAACGACTTCATCATGCTCTTTCCTCAGAAGCAGGCGAACTGTCAGTGCAAAGTCATTAAAATATGATAATGAAAAATAGCTCAATTAAATATTGTTATAGCTGTGACCTTCATTCAATTAAGACACAAGAAAGTGTCTGCATTTTGCTTTGCATTTAACTGCTCTAAATTTAGAATATAGATAAAATCATTATTCAATGTTTGCTGATACATGCAATTAAAAGGCAGCTAACTAAAATGGAATTGGAGAAGGAGAAGAATAATAATAACAACAATCTCGCCCATACTTGAATTCATGTATTAAAATGTGGATTTCCTGACCTCCAGAGAGACTTGGCATTTGCCACCTCAAACATCATACTTTCAGCATATCAGCTCCTAGGTTAATAGGAAAAAAAATTTTAGAATAATAGTCAGAAAAAAAATCAAGAATATGAATATTTGTTTTGCATATGGGGGAAAAAGGGTTTGGAAATTGGCCTTCTATTCTGAATTCATAGCGTGGCCTGAAGTGGGGGCAGTTGCACGAAAACATTATTAAACTGCAGGATGATGTTCCAAAATTAGTACCTATCTGCTTTTGAGTCCTCTGAAAGCAGACTGGCCATGAGAGGAAGAACAGCCAGTATCAGCCCTCTCCAGAAAATGGGCTGGATAAGACTGCCAGATCCATATCTTTTCACTTCTGACCTCTCTGATTCTAGCAGCTGCTGATTTAAAGACTTATATATGTTTTTATCAGAGTGCTTAGATACATATTTTGCCCTAAATTTTTGTTCTGGCACACCTTTTGAATGTCTTTAGACATTTCTGGCTTGCTTTCCAGATGCAGAAATACCTCAAATACAAATGTCATCCTAAGACTCAACTAGAATAGCAATGGGGATACAAAATAAGAGGAAGATTTAGCCAAGCTAGTAAATGACAGATTTCACTGGAGTAACATTTTATAATCTCCTTGCTTCACATTTAGCTAAACATGGTTTTCACATAGGATTCCTCTCCTGCTCCAGGTGTGGTTCCAAAATCGAAGGGCTAAATGGAGAAAAACCGAGAGGGGTGCTTCTGACCAAGAGGGCTCTAAGGAAACCATGGCTGAGGTGGCACCTCCTGCGAGGAATTTAAATTCCCCTTCTCCAACAGACCAAACCAGGAATAAAAAAGAGGGTCTGGAGATCCAACAGAGGTAAGAGTAATATATCATCTGCCTACCTCTCTATGCGGCAAGAATGCCTCATATGTGTGTATGTGCAGACAGATTTGCTGCTATGCCTTGACCTAGAGGCATATTCTTTAGAAAATGAGGTGTTTCTTGTGCAATCCACTGTTCCCTGTGGAGAAGCTGAGGAGCTGGTGGCTGTGGGAGACTGGTGTTGTCCAGCCTGGGTCACATCTAGTTGTGTGCTGAGACACCAATATGTTTGAGTGCATGCACAAATGGAATAGCTGTTTCTGGTTTTGTAAGGAATTTATCTTCTTCTCTCCATCAGCCTGAGCCGAGCAGTGGGTCCTACAGGACCTTTCTTCCCTTCCTGCCTGCCGGGGACTCTTCTCAACACAGCCACCTATGCACAAGCTTTATCCCACGTCGCCTCTCTAAAAGGTAAATTACTTTATTTTACTTGGGAGCAAGCTCAAAGAGCATCCCTTTCAAGCTAAGTGGCATGGTCCCACTGCCCTCTGTGAGGAAACCTTTGGGAAATGGCAGACCCCTCTTTCTCTTTAGATTGGCAGTATTTGCACTGACCAGTGCTGCACATACCAAAGTGAGTCTCCTGTAGTAGGATAATTTGTGGCAAAACTCCTTCATTTTACTCTGATAGCTACTTTTCATGAGGTCAGGTTTTCTCTGAAGGAGTAAGACAGGTGGGGTTTGCTCCTTTAGAGTTTTTGTTGCATATGCATTTTTTTAAGACTTAAATTTATTCTAATAAATTAGTTATATACATCCTTTTGCATTATGTAGTACCTGGCACCATTACTGATGCCTCATCCGCTCTTTGCATGCAGTTTCCTTTGCAGTGCATTTCTTCACAATCCAGACCTTTCTCTTCTTGGACAGTAGATCCCCTTTGAGAACTTGAATAAAGCATGTTCCTGGGGACAGGGGAGGATACAAAGTAATTCCCCATTACCTGGGACCCCAGCTTCAGGAAGGGTACATCCTGTGTCTATATACTTTCAGTATCCAGCAGCAGTATGCAACTTTTAAAAATAAATCACCTACTCATCCATTAGCTGTTCTTGGTCTAACAATTTATAAGACTAAGAGTGTAAGCAGGATGAATTCAATTTATAGATTTATAGGATGCAAAGCCTCATAGGAGTGCCAAGCACAAAGAGGCACATACATTTACTCTGTGTCCCAATGTGCTGCAAGAACTTGTGAGGAAAGTTTCTCAGTTAAAGACTATAAAGAAAAATGTCCTCTAATACATCTCACTGTATCCTCTGGAATACCTCATGCTCCTTGTACTTCCAGTTAAATCAGCACTGCCAAGGTGTATTCCTGGAGCAAATGTCTGACACTCCTGAGTTGTGTGTTAAGTCCAGTGTCCTGCCCCCTGCACCCCCTTCCCTCCTGTCTTTCAAAAGAAGCTGAAGCCAGACACATCACACAGTTACTGCTCCTTTGGTAGGTGTGGAACCTGGAACTTTGAAACAAGAAAGGACACACAGGGTCCTAAAAAAGCCCTTAAACCTAAAGGCTTATTGTCACCTGTAGGTGGGCAGCAGCTGCTTAGAGTGCCTGAGTCCTCTTGATCTCTGCCCTGTGAAGTCTTGGGGTTGCAAATTTTCACTTTTTCCATTGGGAAGCCTCTCTGGAGTAAATAAGATGAAGTTTTTCAGGCAAAAATATTATTCATTCATAACTGTAATCCCAGACAGGTTGAAAAGTGTGGAAATAGAGTTGTGTTCAGTGAATAATTTTGATGACAGTAAAGGAGTTTTTTTTCCTTAAAGTTTACATTCAAACATTTTCAAATTAAATGCATCAATATATGTTCTCACTGGTTTCATGTTTAAATGTAGTTAAATTTTAAGAAAAAATTGCCCAAATAAACAAAACCAAACAAAATGACATAAAAATATTAAAAATTGTTGTGAGGGGTTGGTATTTTTAGGTGTTTTTTTGTTATTTTTTTTTTTTTGAGGTTGGATTTTGTTGTTGGTTTTTTTGTTTGTTTATTTTTAGTTTTATTTATTTGGAAGACTTCCTGTTACTCTCCTCTTTGATTTTACAGCTTAGCCAATAAATTGAGAAACTAATAATTTGCTCTTTTTTGCTTGATTGAAGATTTACAGCCTAGGGGCAGAAAAGTTCTATTCCTGAATCTTTTGTAGGTATTAAATAGTCAGTTGCCCAGACTAAGAGGAAATGTCCCTGAAAAAACTGTCCCAAATGTAAATAGAGATTTTTTTATTTATATAATTTGTATAGGAATGGTCAGGTATCAGATGCCTGCATATTGTCTTGGGGGATGTTGTCAGACATGCAGTTCATTCCTGAAATGTCTGTTTTATATTTCTTGCCTGGCACTAGAAATCTCCAGGTACGTGCAAGGGATAAAGTAGCATACTTTGATTTTATGAAATGCAGATACAGATTTGCACGTCTGTGTATGCCCCTACCAGGATCTGTGTGTGCCTGTCAGGGTATTGTTATCCTGGCATGGGACTGGTGGTCTGAGCTGCTGCTTTGAGGGGAGCTCTTCTTCTGCTGCTGCTAGGTCTTAGTAATGTCAAATTCTGGCTTTGGGGTTAAGGGGGAAGAACTTATTGTTATATGAGGGACCAAATCTGATATATACAAGCAGAGAATAATTGTAACATCTCTCTTGTGGCATTGATATATTGAGTATTGTGTCCTCCTTCCATGGCCCATCTCCACAAGTTCCTCTTTCCCCATTTCTTCAAGAGGAATTCCCTTGGGCTGGGGTAGAGCTGTGCACAGCAGTCACTGAGTCTTGGTCCTGTTAACTGGAGACCAGGGCAATCTCTGGATCTTCTGAGTGGACCAAAGGTATCACAGGCCTAATGCACAGTCTGCTTTCCTTTGGTATGGAAACTGCAGGTAAATGATGTTTCATCTAAACCAGTGCATTTGAGAGCACAACCAAACTCATGAGTCAGTCTGGAGGAAAAGATAAATGTTGTGAGAAGGAAGGAAAGGACAGGGGGAGACACAGTGTCCACAAAACCTTGATGTGACTGTCTTTGTCATATTCTCAGTTCAGTTTGTTCAACTCTCTTTTGATTTCCGTTTGAGACAGGAGCTGTGTGCATGTGGGCAATAGCATATGTCCTTATACATCTTAATTAAGGGACCTAAGCCTCTCCCTTGAAAATCTAGTTGCATTTTGCTGCAGAATGATGCCAGAACCCTGCCACAGTCAGTCTGGAGGCATAGGACTTTATGTCACACAAATCCCATAAAACTCAGCATAGGGCATAAAGCTATGAGCTGCTTGTTTTTTTGATTTTTTGCATAAGGGAAAACCCAGCAAGTAGAAAGGTTTTCCAAAATTTTGCAAGTTTTATTGGAGAGTGAAATGATTGAGAGGTCTTCACAGTATTTGTTTTGTGCCAGACATGCTTTGAAATTACCAGGAATTCTCTGTGCTTTTGAAAGCAAAATATTTGCTCCAGAATCAAAGCATTATTAAACTACAAAAGATGCATGGCCTTGCTTTCTTCTATGCAAGTATCAAACAAAATGCAGCTCCTCTATGTGGATCTTGCAAACAGATATATATTCCCACCACTGGGAGAACAATTCTGGCCAGTTAAGGGAATCACATTCTTCAGTACAGGCATAAGAGCAGCCTGCAAAAAAATGAGCACTCTCAGCACATCAAGTTCTCCTATGAAGTGTAGGTTGTTTTCTTACTCTTTTGAGGAGACAAGATGCGTTTTGTTGGACTAGTGAGACAACACTTTGCTGGTGTTGGTGAATAATATTTGACTGATGCTTTGGAAGGAGACAAAATCAATACAGCAAATAACAAGTGATGATGATGATGTAAGTAATTAATAATTATTTTAGGCTCTTAGGGACCATTTTCATTCTGTCATTTGAGAGTTCTTCATCTTTAGTAAAAAAAACCCAATACCTCTCGTTCTCTTTCTCTGGCATTGCTTGGCTCCAGACCCAGGTCTTCAAAGCTACGTAAAGTGCTTAGGCCACAAGAGTCTGGGATCTAATTTGTAATTTAAGGATGTAATAGCTGAGGGTGAAGCTGGTCTACAAGAGATAGGAAATCTTAAAACAGCCTAGTCTGGGGCAGGGACTAAGACTGCGACTTTGCTTTTGGAAAGACTGTGAAGTGCTCGTTAGGCTTGCCTCATGTGGCTCTGGACCACCCATGTGCCATTTCTAGGATAAGGGGATATTGTTGGAGCACAAGACCAGGTCTGCTCTGATGAATGAGAAGAAAGCTATTTTCCCTAAGCACTATGCCTCATGAATTCTGCTGTGTCTGAAACCAAGATTTTTTTTTTCCATCAAAGTGAAAATATTAACCACAGGATGTTCTGTTAATAAATGGGATGGCTATACTATGCAAAGAAAACTGTTATTCAGAATATAGACTTTTTCCAGAGAAGAATATATTATCACTGGACAGTTTTTCTCTGTTTCTGTCAAATATTCTCTGTTCAATAATACAACAGACCTTTTCCTGTCTCCTGTCTCTCTGAAGTTTAGCACAGTGGAGGCTGTACTCAATAGCAAACATCTGTTAACAACTGTATCCTCTCCCCATGTACTATTCTGTCAGGAAATATAATTCCTCATTTGAAGAATTAGCACAACGTCATAATTTCTGGGGTATACAGTGTTTCCTACTTCAGGGGTTTAGTACTTCACCACTGACCGTAATGAGGAAAAGGTTGACTCACAGAGATGAAATTTCTGATGTTCATTACTCTCTAAAATTGCCCTGATTTGACAACTATGCTACTTCATTGTGGTGACTTCAATAGTTCCATGATCTTCTAAGATGAAACACTTACTGTAAGCCAGGCATCTGCAGTCCATTTAGTAGATTTAATTGCAGACCTCAAAGATGAAGGGAAAATACTTGTTTTATTTATGTGCTGTATAAGTATAGAGTCATCTGGAGAAGCTAGTGTTCTGTGCAGAGAGAGACCTCAAAGTACCTTCTTAATGGATGACAGCATGAATGCAATTCATTAATGCAGAAGTTGTTATTAATGGGTGTAAACAAGAATCTCCGTTTTTCGGCGGATGTGTTCTACCATTCTGGTGGCTGAGGCCAAGAGTGTGTCTGTTACGTTCCGCTGAAATTTCCTCAGACCCATGATGAGTGAAGTGCATGAGGAGAGAAATAATTACACTTGCCAGGGAATTACTTTCATAATTCACCCACAGCTCTTCTCCGTGCAAGTTATAGCTCAGTTGGTTTTCACGGCACCCCCACACCACTGAGAGAGGAGCTCGATTGTATTATGCACATCCAAATGGGTATTGCAGGCCACTGTTGATTAGGCTCTTTTATGGTTTGCTGCTACTGTGGTTGCTGTTCATATTAGGGAGGCTTAATTGCAGTATCCAGGATAAAAACCCTAAAACATAACTAGAACTGCCCGTCCATTACATTTCAATTGCTATTATGGAAAGATGGAGGGAATTTGCTCAGTTCCGTTGGGCAATTCCCATTGCCAAGGCTGTGAAAGAAGTTTTCAAGGACCTAACTCACCCTTGAACTGGTGTTTGCTGAACTGAAGCTCCCCTGTTTACCATAAGACTGGGGAATGAGAATAAAACTCTTGGAGTCTTTTATTTTCAGTGTCATTCTTGATTATGGATTTATTGACTTTTCTGATGTAACACAGCCAATATATTAAGTGGGTTTGTTTTGGCATTTTTCTTAGTTTATCTGCCACTCTGACTTCAGAGAATCTAAAACATTTCTTTAGTTTGCTACAGATTCACACACATTGAGAAGGTTCTTTTGATTCCCATATCACAGGTCCCCAGCTCTATCACTGCTCTACCTCAGAGGTAGAGATTTTTGGTCTTTTTCACTAGGAAACACACAGGTACTTGGAGCCCTAAGAACATGGGTAGGAAATAGGTGCTGTCTTGTTCCTCCAGGACAAATCTTGATTAAGTTAGTGGACCTTGGCTGGGCAGGTTGGTTGATGAGGTTGCCAAGCTGACAGTATTCAAAGGACAGGTTCTGTTCTCCCAGCTTTTCTGTGGGCTTTGCTGCCAGCCTTCCTGCTCTAACAGGCAAGTCCTGGCTTCTGATTTTTTTTTTTTTTGGAGAGTACTATTGGCACAAATAAAGGAGGATGAAATCCTCCCGTTCCAGCGTTGAGTTATTTTGACAGAATGGTTCCCGATGATCGAATATCTGAGCCAGATCCTCAGCTCTTTGTTGTTTCCACTGGGCATAGAGGGCTCACCGCCAAGGAGATGTGAAATTATAACATTTGGATTCTCCTGTCACCTCTGAAGTGCTCTTCCAGCCTCTGGGCAGCCAGGATACCTACCACACTTAACCAGCTTCTCAACAGAAGGAAAAATCATCCAGTATAATTCCAGCAGCCTTGAGGCTACCCCAAATTAAACTGGGACCATCTGATGCTTCTCCATTGCAGGATTGAGTTCATGCTTTTCTTGTTCTGAACTTCCTGATTCAGAGCTCAAGAACATTTGGATAAAGCCACTTTTATGTTTCCTACTTTTGACTTAGGCTTTAATTGACAGAATATTGGTGCCATCTGTGAAGTGCAAGAGGCAGCTCCCATTGACTCAGCTCCCACTGGTAATCAACACTACAAACTAGAGATTGTATTGACCTTCCAATCCTTATGATAGGGATTAGAGCTGAAGAAAACCAATGTGACTACCATGAGAAGATAACAATAATTAAATCAAACATAATATTTTCTCTGAAAATTAAACATCATGCATTGATATATGAGGATTTCAAATGGGATTTTTTCTCTCCTTCTCTCCACGTCAGGCTGTAATTCAGGTGTCCATATCAAGTGCTGATATGCACAAATAATGAAAGAGGAAAGGAATGTGGAGTTTGCCTTTTGGAAAGAGTACCTATTAAATTCTTTAAGCCCTTGACTTGAAACACAAAATGCATATTTAAAAATTTATATTGATGTTTATGTATCAGCATGTGCCCCGCTCCTATCCCTCTCTTCCCACCTTAAACTGAACCATGGAGCTGCACAAAAGAGTCCACAACGAAAAGTGTAGATCAAATATTGTTACAATTTAAATGTGATGTTGGCAGAGACAAGACAAAACTAATTTAATTTTTCCTGTCAGTCTCTGTAGTAGATCAATTAAACTGCCAAGTGGATCAAATATTTCAGACTGTATTTATTACATTAAGTATTTATGTTCAGGCTGGGCATTTAAAGTATGATCTCATATAGGAATAGAAGGAGGTTCAGATCAATCCAGCAGAATTTGCTGTAAGTTAATGGAAATCTAATTGTGTATTTTAATTTTGTGTACAGAAGGCAGTAAGTTCCTGAAAGAAAGCAAACAGTACCCTGTCCATATTGCAGCAACTTGATACAAATCCTGATAAACTTATCTCAGATTGTCATAGGTGTTGGTGGGGGCTGCATCCAGATCTAGGGCTGATGGCTGAACCCTCACTGAAGTCCTCTGAAGATTTGAAATAAGTAGGAACAGTTCCTTCCTTTCCCACTGTGAGCTCAGGGCTATTGCAATAAGGTATTACAAACTACTGCTGCCTGCTATATCTGGGTGCCTGTGTCTTGGTCACTGTCACTTTTCTGGAGATTGTGGGCTGACTGATGGGAAGGTGGAGACCTTGGACTCCTGAGTGTCCCATTGTTTGCCTTGGCTTTGTGCTGGCAAAGTCCACTACATTTCACTGGACTTATTATCTGCAAATTCAGATGATTATAAGGTAGAGTCAACCTTCTTTACAACATACATTAAAAAGGAACAGGGCTAAATCCTTTTCTCCTCTATTCTAGCTGGACCCTGGAGCAAATGATGCTTTTTACTTTACTTTTTTTTCATGTGTGAGTTGTTTGCAAGTATTTTAACCTCAGTGGAAATGAAAGGAATGGTTTATGGGTGAATTATTGCTAGAGATAGCTTTCTTTCCACCACAGGTAACTGCACCCTCAGGTTGCAGAGCCACTAGGTAATATCAGGGCAAATTATTAAGCAAAGATCTTAGGCTGGTGCTGAATGCTGATAAATATTTTATTCCTCTAACAATGGAATGAAAAATATTCTTAGGGAATGGAGCTGATTCCTGCTTTTTCAAAAAGAGGAAGACTGCTTTTCACTTCTCCCCACCTCCCACTAAGCAATGCTTGTGCCCAGTCCTGCATTAGGCACTGCAGGCCAGCCCTCCCCTCAGCCTGGGAGCTGAACAGCTGTGTTTGAAAGCCTCATTCAGTTTGTGTTAGAAAGCAGCAGTGCAGAGGCAGTTGATGCTCCTGCAGGCCTCCCAGCTCCCTTACCTCTGAGCAGAATAGTGGGTCTTGGTGCAAAAAACCTGCTGCAGACTGCAGGGACTCTGAAGGGCCCCTCCTCCCTCTTGTAGAAACAGTGGTTGTGATTCAACAGGGCAAAAAAATTACTTTATGAGTGTGGCTGGTGGTGGCAAAAGCTGTAAGTTGTGTTACTGAGTAGATTTTATTATAAACCCTCCTTCTGACCTGCTCGAAGCAGCCACAGAATACAAGACTGAGCTTCCTAGAGCTAAAAGCAAAAGAAGCCGAGAATTTTAGCCAAGTGCTGAAACTTGCTTGTGCTTAAATGACTGGATCCATGGAAATGTTGGTCTGCTGATCATATGCTTTACCAGAGAAGTATTACAAGATAAAAGTGTTCTTTCCATTCATATTAATAAGCTGTCCTTTGTAGATGCCGTTTTTTGAAATGCAAGGAATACTTTTTCCTGAATGCTGCTGGTAACCACAAATCTCTGACAATTGCTATGGAGAAGTCTTGCCAACATCTTAAAAACAAACAACTGTCTGCCTTCATTCCTAGCAGATGGGTGCTGACCCATTGCTACCAAGAACAGAAGTGTAAAACTCTGGAGGTTATTAGTTCCATCACTTAGTCATGAGCCATTTAACTCAAATATTAACTGCAGAAATTAAAGCAAGTCCTTGGCTTGGAAAGATCAGGGGAAGATACTGCATCGTGTCAGGATATGTGGGTGCCAGTAGTTGGCTGGGCTGTTTCTTGTTGAAAGGGAACATATCAGCAAAAGACAGGCTTCTGTCAGGGGTGTAAATGAGATGTGGAGCTGGTGTGGCCTCTAAGACCCTTGGAAACATGGTGACTAGTGGTGTTTGGTTTTTAACCAGAGAGTAAATTCAAGAGGTAGCTCAGGCATCCCACCCTGCCTCCCATCCTACTCCCCTGTCACATTCTCCATCATTCAATAGATGCCTCTAAGCTGAGTACCAGCATGGGTTTCAGATGGATTGCATGTCCTGCCCAGTGATCAACTTACACTTCCAGGTGTGCTTGTTTGGGAACTGGCCCAAGCTACAGCATTATCAAAGAGAAACCAGAGAAAGAGCCTCAGGAAGGCAGCTGGTGGAGTGAGGACTGCCTCTGTCAGTGGGTTGAAAGGAAGGTTTTGGCTTCAAGAGAGAGTAATCACTTCATCTGTGCTCCAGTGTTTTCTTGCCTGCTTGGAACAGCCACATGTCTCAAATGACAGGGTACAGATGCTTTGGCCCATCTCTCCTGATGGGACTCTAAAGCTGTACCACAGCAGCAGCTTTAGGTAGCTTTGGCTCACTTCTGAGGCCGTTCTCTTTGAGGGGTCACCCTGAAGCAGCACAGACACTGAATGGGTAAAGGTAGAATGGACTCTTGCAGGTAGACATGGTGCCAGTAGTTGGCAGGGCTTGGCCAAGGGAAAGCATCTCAGTTTACAGTGAGATAGGAGAAGGTCATCATAATGAGTGGAATATTTTCACCTTTCTCTCTCCTGTAATCTTTCAGGCAAAGATAAGTGACAGAACCCCTATGCTCACTCACCAAATGCTGCTGCCTACATTGGTCAGGCTCAGTGTGCAGGTGGAGGGCAGGGGACATCTCCAGCATGGAGCTGATGGCAGCCACAGAACAGCAGCTGATATGAGAGGAGGGACTGAGCTGAGCCTTGCTTATGAGAAAGTCTCATGTGTGATCTGAACTTCACTCACTTCTGTCTCTACTTCCCTCTTGCACTCTGTTTGTCACCCTGGATGACTCACGGTGTAAGATCCTTCTCACCGAAGGATCAGCAGAACAGGATATGGGTTTTCTAGCCGTAGTGATCCAGAGGACACCTGTGTGCCCACTAAAGGTCAATGTACCCACTAAAGGTCAACGTACCCACTAAAGGCCAACCCCATCTCTGTCCTCTTCAGACTGACCATGGAGGGAAAAGCTGTTTTCCATGACCTTCCCAGCAGTGACTGTGCTTCTCTCCTTCCTCCCCAGGGAGCCCGCTGTGCTCGTGCTGTGTCCCTGACCCCATGGGCCTGTCCTTCCTGCCCACCTACGGCTGCCAGAGCAACCGCACGGCCAGCGTGGCGGCGCTGCGCATGAAGGCGCGCGAGCACTCGGAGGCCGTGCTGCAGTCTGCCAACCTGCTGCCTGCCGCCAGCAGCAGCCCCACGCCCCCCGCCAAGCCCGGCCCCGAGGGCGGCCAGGACAAGCAGCCCCCTGCAGCCAAGGAGCACGTGGAGGGCGAGAAGAGCGTATGAGAGCGGGGTTCTGCCGCCTGTGCCCTGCCGAGGCCTGGACTGCAGTGTGGCCGTGCCCAGTGGGACACCACGGGCCACCAGGGACCCGCACAGCTGAGCGGCCTCTTTGGCTGCCTTTCATGCACCCCTGCTTTTCTTGTGTCGCTGTAGGTTCATTTCCCTGATTTATCAGCACTATCTGTGTTTGGAAACTTTGGTGAAACTGTTTTTATTCCCCCCTTGCCCCATACATCCCAGGGACACTGAAATGATCCTGGCTTGCTCCTGCACATCTCAACTTCCCATCCTGTCTGAAATGGATGGTTGGAAGCAGCACATCACTTCCAGATATGAGTTCTGGGGGCAAGAGATGTACCCAGGCACCAGTTACTCCACCGCTCACAACAGAAGGGAAGGAATATCCAGATATATCCCAATTTGGCCTGCTACTTTCTGAAGGCACTTGACTTCAACCAAACCTATCCCAGGCAATCCAGGTATAAGAGAAGCAGAAAATAGAACAAAAATCTTCTTTTTTCAAAATTCTTCTTTTTTCTTTTCCCTGAAAGTGAAACTTCTCATGCATAGATTACTAGAAAATTGCTGAGATGAGTTTACTTGTGACTAAAATCCTTGCACTAGCCTCTGTGTGAACATTAGTGAATTACTCTTGCCATTTGCTGCATTAGACATGAAAAGCACATGACTTCAGAGTGGCATTCACAGCTTCAAACAGTAATGCTGGTATTTAATGGAGAGTGATCTAGATCTTCACAAAGCTGGGGGTATTTTGACATCACTGTCTTGGAAAAAGGGACTGGAAGACAAAAATAATCCCTCATTGCAAGACTGCAAATATTTTTTTCCATGTTTTATGTTTAATAAGGAGGAAATAAAGCTTGGAAGGATATTCCTTTATGCCTTCCAAATTTACACTATTCCATTTACTGAAAGCTTGTTGTAATGAATCTAGACATGAAAAGATACTAATTATTATAGATTGGGAACAGTGCAAAGGAGAAATTGATGCCTTATTAAATTTAGTCTTATCTCTCACCCAAACCTCCCCAAAGCAAAGCAGACCTAGATCTGAAGAGCAGTCATTTTAATCTCACTTTTTTTTCCATGGGAACTGTATGTGAGGGTTTAAGCTTAGGGACATGGGCTTGAGTTTTCCAGGTGCCATTTGCAGATTCCTTAGGCTTGTCCACAGGTGTCCCTGGAGAACAGGCTGAAACCACTTTTCTGAGTTTTTGATCAAGTAACATGGAGGCTAGTGGAAGGATTCCTGTCACCTCTGATCCTGCACATTGTGCTATGGGCCTCCTGAAATGTGTGGAGCACAGGGTTTGTTTTGCTGTTCACAGCATCCAGGTTTGGGGATGTGCTTGGAAAGGCATTCCTGAGTAAGGTTGGCAGCAGAATTTTGTCTCCTCCATGTAAGTGATTTCAGCCCATGAATTTCACAGAAACTGGGAGTTCTCTGGGGCTCACAGGACCCTTTTATACTGCATGGTGCCCACCTTCCTTTCCAAGAGGCATGGCTTGATGTCAGCACCCACTCCAAGGGTGGGAGCCCTGGGGTTTGTGGGGTCACTTGGCAGCACCCAGCACCATCACTGTGGATGTGCCAAGGGTACCAGGCACCCTCAGAGTGGAGTTTTTGTCTTCTGGGCACGAGCCAGCAGAGAGGGCATTGCTGGGTCTGTCCTTCCATCAGAGAACAAAAAAGAGTCAGGCAGGGCCCACAGGCATCAAATGGAGTAATTTTATTGTACTTCTGTCACATAGTGTGTTTCTTTTGGGGATTTTTAACTGTCCTAATGCAGGCAGGGAAACATACAGTAGCCTTTGTACTTCACCTACAGGAGCTGCTCTGCTGAACTGTGCGTGGAGCTGGCTGCAAGTTATGGCTTAGCTTAACAACAGCAACAATGCTTCCACCAAAATAACAGATATCACTGTGTGCTTTATTGTGGGGTGTGGTTGGAGGAGAGAGGATCACTATTTTCTTAGTGATATTCCCAATCATATTTTTTTTTCCTCCTTCTTAATAAAAAGACTAAAAGAAATATTCCAGTCCAAAGAGGCAGGCCCAACTTTGTTTCAACATAATTACCTTGCATTCAGTTGAACTTCAGCCCTTCTGTACACTAACTCTTCAATCTAATTGTTTGATTAAACTCGTATTTCCTCCAGAAAGGTACATAAATAAGTGAATTGTTGAGCAAATTAAGAATACTTAACAGCATTGCATCTGAAAAGTAGTTACGCTGATTAAATTTTCTGTCCTTGAGGATTTTCAGGAAATTACTTTTGATCGTCAATAACACAATTAAGTAAACTACACGCACATTAGCATGAATAATTGATAAGAAATTATGTATTACCACGAAGCACTGATTTAATAATTCATGATGCGACACTCTAGTGACTGTGCAAAACTGGATAACATCGACAAGTCTGCCTGATGTTGCTGGAAATGCTGCAAATACAAAGAAGTCCACAGTTTGGTTGTACAATAAAAGAAAGTATCTGATGCATGCCGTAGTTTCTGTTTGTTTAATACTTGAATAAATTTAGAAAGAAGACCCTGAAAAGCTCCTGTACTGTTTTCATTTGGATCAATTTCTCTATGCAAGCACCTTTCACATTGATGACTGCCTAGTTCTGCTCAGACCACAGTAATGTTGCAGAGCAAGGGAGGCTCTCCCATGCACAGCTGGAACCTGCTGTGTGTCTCAGAACTAACAAAATTAGGGGGCTCAAAGCTTTACAAAACCTCCTGGTAAGGAGCAAAACAGCATTAGACCCCCTTAAGCCTGAGCTCTTCAGTGTCTGATGTGTCTGTGATTATAATTACTCAGATTTTGTGGGTGATTGCTCTAAGTCAGCCAAAAATGAGTCTGATTTGTGTGTTTTGAGTGTACACAATGCCATATAAAACCCTAGGCCAATTCTCTCACAATTCTTGCAGTTTGCCAAGGGGAGGCAGATGAATATTCATGTTCTTCGCAGCATATTGGAGCAACCAGGGCATGGGGAGCCACCTCTTCCCCTAAGCCTTTGATCTGAGACCTGGCTGCTGAGGGCAGTGCATCCCAAGAGAGCTTGCTTGAAGTCACTCAGCAATAGCACAAGGGCAAGAGCAAAACTCTAGAGATCTGTGTCTCAGTCATGCTTGTTTCCAGCCACCAGACCTGCTCCCTCCCAGATGGACTGCCCACTGCAGATGAGCCACCTGCCTACTTTCTGTGCTGTCATATATCAGGGCTATGCCACTTAAACCACTCTAATGGCCATTTCAGTGGCTCTGATTAAGTCTGGCATTTAAAAGTTTATAACTCAGCTATAAAAAGTCACTCAGGCTGAACCCCAGCTTGAGAGGCCCAAGCCCAAGGGGATGATTTACATGAGAGCTATTCCAAAACTAGCCTGCATGGTATTTTTTTGGTTATGTGAAGGAAAATTGGAAGCCCAAGGTTTAAGGGATGGATGTAAGATAAAAATGTTTTGCTCACTGCATTGTCACTGGATTCTATGAAATAATTTTCTCTGAATTTCTGTACTAGCATGAGCCATGCCTAGCATGGGCGGTCACCGTGACAATGCTTCTTGTTTGGGTTTGGTGAAGGGTCTCCAGTTCTGTGCTCCTTTCTCAAGAAATCACAGACACCCACAATGCCCAGGCTCCCCCTCATTCCCTACCTTCCCTGCATCCTCATTCATGGCTCTGTGGAAAGCCCTGCATCCAGCCCTGGTGCTGACTCTCCACCTGTGCCACCCCCATGCTGCAGTTCCTGCTGCTCCAGGAGGAGCAGGCACCGGGGAAGCTTTGGCAGGGCCATCCTGTGCTCAGGACAAGTGTGGGGTGACCCCAACACGTTGGGCTGGGTGTTGTTCATGGGGGTTGCTGCAAAGTGCCACAACGTGGGGCTTCTTTATAAGGCTGCCTGCCATTCTCTCAGCTCTCCATGCTTGTTACCTCTTACACATCTGATTAAGTTTCCTTATGCCTGTGTACATTATAACAGGAAATGCGGAGCTGTGTTTTCACTTTTGCTCAGTTATGCTTTAGGCTAGTCCTTCCTACACTGCATGCTGGATAGTAATGAGATTGTTGGTCTAATTGGCTCTTTATTAGGAGTATTATTTACAGCAATGCTGAAGGCCATGTGCATGCAGATCTTGGTTTACCATTAAACTCTTCTCTCTTGCAGTCAGTGCCCTCCTCTCTGTTCCCCACAGACTATTGCCCTTGGTGAATTTGGGATGACCTCTCCCCTTCCCAGAGGAGTCCCCCATCCCAGGCCATGGCCAGGGATAAAAGCCTGCTGGCATGGCTGTGTCTCTGGGAGTCTGCACTTCTGCTGTGCACTCAAGCTCTCTGCTTCCCCGCAGCAGAAAGCAGCCAGCACAGTGTGGGAGGAAGTCATTTGCTGCAGGGTGGACCACAGGGGAGGAGGGGATGGAGATGAAATGCTTGTGGTGTGCTGCTGTGGCACATTCTCCCTCTAGAAGAGCTGTGCTCGTACGGATCCTGCCGTGCGGTGCGGTGGGAGCAGCGTGTGGAGCAGGGGAAGTGAGATGCTCTGCACTGATCCCTGAGCCTCCAGGACATAACTCAGAGCTCTGCACTGAAGAGTTTGACACCCCGCTCTGAGATCACAGTGTGGCTCGAGGGCGGGGGGTGGCACCACCACAATGCCATAAATAAAAGTGTAATAGAGTACAATAAACAATGCTTTATTCTTTCCGCTTAAAAACTTCCTTTGCAATGTAGTAAAATATTGACTTTGGGTGGCCATATTACCACAAAATAAGATCCTTTCCTGATAGCTATCAAAGAAGCGTTTAACAGTTCTGGCTTGTGAAAATGTGAATTTCATTGGCCTGTAGCACATCTAGCCTTAGTTGAAAGTGATGTGTTGACAATATATTAATAATCTAACCACAGTGGCTTTGTTGTCTGCCCTAAGTTGTTTGCCACAAGTAGGTGCTGATCTGCTGTTTCAGAAGTCTGAGCATCATATTTTGGAGTTGTGAGACATTTCTTGTGGTAAATTTGTAATAGTTAAATCTCACCAGGATTTAAAATATTGGCTTGCATAATTCTTCTAGTATTTAATTTCAGTGGCTTCTTCTGTATTCAGTGTTTTTTTCAATGTAACATCCATTATATGAAACAGATAGGGCAAAAACCATCACCACTTGTGTCATTTTACCAAGAAGAGTTTTCACATGCAGAGCAACAAAAGGCAGCTTCTAGAATTCTGTTCTGATGGGCCTGGAAGTTACTGAAGCTGCTTCTGCTCTCAGACAGTGCAGCTAAATAACTCCACAGTGTCCTGGAGCATCTGAGAGTGTGACAGCTATTTGTACAGGGAAAATATCCACTCCTCTGGTGTTGCCTTCTGATGCGAGGCAAGGCGACCTGGTTTTGAGGAAACGGCGCGGCCACCCACTGCCCAGGGTCGCTCGGGCCAAAGACGCATGCAGACACCAATATGGTGGACGGCCTAAAGGCCTTTATTGTCCCGTCTCGTCGGGTTTTATACTCGGGAAGGTTTTTTCTCTACGTCAGGGGGTCTTACCTTACCGTAATTGGTTAGTAAGGAGTCGAAAGTTACTAATGTTAGGGGGGACTACATTCTTGGGTGATCTCTCATCACTAGGTGTTAGGGGGAGAGGAATCCTGCTGCTTTCCGTGACATCGCGAGATTTTCCGAGCGCCTGACCCTATCTACTACACTCTGGGCTGCTCTAATGGCAGGGCTGCTGTTACTGTCCTGCTTTCTCAGTCCCAGCACAAGCCAGAGTACTGTGACATTAATGCTGTATACAGGTGAATGTCTGGAATATGTCATCCTTCAAGACTTACTTATCCATCTTTTGCCCTAACAGTGGCCTGAACACACTCTGAGAAGTGCCTGCCTTCAGCCCAGTCTGGGAGATCTCTGATCGTGTGCTAGGAAAGTGCACCCTGAGAGCAACCATCAGAAGGCAGGCCTGACACAGCCAGCCTGAGACACTGCTCCTTGGGACTGGTCAAGGCCAGGAGAAAACTTCATTTTTAATTAAACTGTGTTTGCTTTGTCAGCCAAACTGGTTTACCTTTCAGTTCTTCGGTTTCAGAATTCTTTTTTATTAAACTCCAGCATTCAGTATTGGCCCTAGAGACTAACACTTGCTATAGTGGCAAATTTATTAGGGCTCCCCTAGGCACAAATAGGCCAAGATTTTTATTATGTGCACACAGCTTCTTTACACCCGCACTGTACATGAGGCAATGTGTTAAATAAGATCCAAAGCCCATTAAATGAAGGAGCCCATCTCTGCAAAGAAGACTCCCCAGGAACCTAAACTCTGCCTGTTATATCCCAGCTGGCTCACCCTCGCTCCATCGTGCTGGCTGAAGCCATCAGGTTTTGGCAGATGCTTGAGAACCAAGATGCTGGTGTGATCACCAGCCTTGGCAGAGCAAGGGATACGAGCATCCCTGGGAGCTGTTACTTTTTATTAGAAATATTTCTGTAGCAGTGCACAAGAAATTGGCTGCTGGCAGGGAAGGAATATATACAGGAGAAAAGAGCTGATCCTATTTCTCCTCTGAACCATTACTTTAGAGCTAAACCCAGCTAGGACTGAGCCAGAGGTTCTCCAGGGAGGATTTGACAATCACCATCTGACAAGGGTCAGAAAGAAAGTTTGAAAATCGCTCTCAGAAAGCCAAATACTTGAATACTTCTCCAGTGGGTCTGAACCTGGGAGCAATCCAGATTGATGCTGCTGCTTATTCAGATAAATAACACCGCCAACAAGCAGCCAGACATCCTGTGTGTGTGTGTGTGTGTGTGCATGCACATTCAAGCCACAGCTTCCTCTCTCTGTTGGTGGCGTTCCCCTCCACCTGGCTCAGGAGCAGCGTTTAGGTGAGTCAGCTTCATGCACCCCACAGAGCCCTTTCTCTGTCAGTGAAGCCCAGGACTCACTGCACAAGGTTTCATCCCTACCTCCACTATGAGGCTCTGGGTGGAGCTCACAACCTGGCTCCAAGCTGGAAGGAAAGGAAGGGGGAGAATTTCTTGCTCAGTAGATTTTTACCAGGGGACCCTTTGCTGAAAAGCCAACCTGAGCCCTATATTACTCTGTGCAGACATTCTGAAGGGAGATATTTCTTGTTAAGAGGTCTCCTCTTCTAGTAATTGAATGAGTCTCCACAGCCTGAGAGGTGACTTGTCCCTTCACTGACAGCTCACAAGACATCTGGGACACCTCAGTGTCACCTGCTTCTCAATGCCACACTGGGTTGTCTGCATCACACCATCACAGAGATGAATAGCAGTACAGCTGAAGATGCAAGTGGTACTGTTTGTCCCACACAAAGGGGTCACTAGGTCTTGGCTGAAATTCTCTTTTGAAGTAGTTGGTTGGTTGGATTAATGTTTTTTCGGTTATAATGTCATAGGTCTGCTGCTCTGTACAAATATCAAGCGTCTACAGAGCTGTTGAGGTTGAGAAGCCTCTTGTCTACAGGAAAGTGAAACTCTTCAAATTCCTAGCCAGTTCAGATGACATCAAACTTTTAAGAAAATAATCCACTGAGCTAAGAGCTATGCTTTTTCACCAGCTTGGTGAATCACATCCATATTAACACTTAGTGACACTGGTACTCTTCTGTTGTTCAATACACAGTTTGCCGGACACTTGAAAGCAGGAGAGGAGGGAATAAAAGAGAGTCTTTGTTATTAGTTAGATTTTAGAATTACATTACTGAGCCAGAAAAATAGGAGCCAGGGTACTGGAAACACCTTTTCCTGCTGCCACTGCATGTGAAGGCAATTTAACCTTGATTCCATACTCTGTCTCTGGGACTTATATGTGCCCAACAAAAATAGCTGCTGCATGTAAAGGTGGATATATCTGGCCCACAATTTAACAAGGCTCCTAGCACCTGCCACAAGGGAGAATTGCATTGCCCAGATGCTACTTTTGTAAATGATTACATGGTTTAAGCACATTGCTTTCACTTCATCCTTTCCCCCTGCCTTCTCTCAGGAACCCTCTCTCTTCCTGAGCTCAGCTCCTCACATTTCTATCAGCAGGAGGGAACATTTTGGGCTTGCTACAGGCAGATTGGGAAATACTTGTGCTGGCAGAGTTGGCAATAAGCAGCAAGAAGCAAAAAGTCTTCTAAACAGCCCAGCATGTTCTGGAGGATGATGTCTGCTGTGTGCTCTGTTAGCTAACAGCATGTACACAGCAATGTGAGCATTAATTTGGGGGAATTAGGAATGAGTGAGGGTTTAGTCTGATTCAGGCTGGATATAGGATTAGCCATTATAAAGAACACACAAATTGGGATCGTGGGGTTTTATCTGTGGTCTCTGAGCATCACAGGCTTGCTCCTGCTCAGCCTGATTGTATGTGACCATGGCTGACAATGCTGCTCCAGCAAATGCCCAGAGTACAGATGCAGTCACACATATAAAACCTTTGTTTTACCCCCAGCTCAGCTCTATTTACAGGATGAGGGGTACTTACCTGCTGTAGGAGCCTTTCAAGTTCATTGCCCTTACTTTAGTGCCATCTCCCAACCACTGGAAGCTTTCCAAAGACCAGGCTGTTGTTTGGGATTTTCAGACGAGAAGCATAAAAATTGGCAAGTGTAAACCACGTGGCTGGTGTCCTGCTGAGCCTGATCAGACAAGCTCCCAGCATACCCCAGGGATGCAGATATTGCACACCATTAAACATGCCTGGGATGCCCAGAAGGACATAAATCTCCAAGCAGGTTTCTGTACCCTGGAAAGCGCGGTTAGCACGCAGCAGTGAGAGCAGCCCCCTGCAGTGTTAATAGAAGGCTGCCGGCCTGGAGCTGCTCACCCGGCAGCCGCATCCAGAGCCAGGGACGGTCCGGCACCAGAGGGAGCTCCGCTGTGCCTCATCGCGACAGCATCAGAGACTGCTCCCTTCACACAGCCATTTGCGTGATGGGAACATCCCTTCTTCCTTCCAAAATGCACAAGAAACCCCTCTAAACCACCACTACCAACCAAAATCCCCAAACACTGGGGAAAAAAGGTCAAATCGATATTCAGCTCCACAAACTCAGAAATAAACAAAAAACCATTTTGTGATATTTGAAACCCTTTTTCTTTACCTTCAAATTCATAATACATGATTTTAAATTAATGGCTTCTTGAAAAAGTACTTTCAGTCCAAAAGAAAAAAAATCCAGGACTGTTTACTTGGACATCCATGTAAGTAAAAAAGGACTTCTCAGTAATTTTTGAGCAAATTTCCCATCCAAGAAGACAGCAGATGGAAAAAAAACGAACAGTCCAAATATGTCGGCTTTTTCCCAGCAATTTCAGTGCTGTCAAAGCAGTGTCTTTTTCAGCAAAGAAGGTGTTTTATTGGGAAATTCCTGCTAAGGTGACTTGGCTGAGTCAGTAGGTTTTTGGTCCAGTACTCCAAGTGGTATTTGATCCTGCTTGGTTTATGTTAGGGCTCATCTGGTTGCTAAGGAAAGGAGTTTATGGCAGCAGGATCAGTGCTAGGGCCAGTTCTGGGGCTGATCCTGTTGCCAGGAGGAGTGTTTGTGTCTGGGCTGATAATGCAGGGGGTTCAGGAAGGGGACACAGTAAGCAAAAGGGCATTTCCATCCAGCTTTCCATCTGGCCCCAGACTCACCAACTGCACCACCTTTAGCAAGAGGGGACAATCTGTGCGTGACCATCCTGTCTCCAGCAGAGAGATGAAGGTGTGGGGGCATCCCAGGTACAATCCTAGTCCTGGCACGAACGTGGAAAGAAGCAACCATTCATCTCCCTGGGGTAGTGGAACATGGGAATCCCAGGGGAAAATGGAGCTCCCTGTGGATCTGCAAGTAATAGGACGTGTGCACAGAAAAGTGGGAGCTGGAAAGGACATTGAGGGCACTGTTTAGACCATGTCCAGACACTCCAGAAGTACACGAAGGCTGTATCTATAAGTTTCTATAGACATGTAAACATTCCTAGATGCATCTCTACACAGGTATGGGTGTACTATTGACAGTAACATTGTCTTAGTGTAAAGTGATAGGAAATTCTGTTTTCATTCTTTTTCTAACTTTTCCTTTTAGAAGTTTCAAATAGCACAGACAATCTTGGCATGGAATAATTCTGGAATGTTTTCACTCACATTCCTTGGGAAGGGATGCACTCTCAGGGCACCTGTTCCAGGCTGTCAGTGTTCACCAGCAGAAACTGATTCCGCCAACAGACTTTCAGGAATCTCAGGGCAAGCAGAGAGAGTTTCTTTTGGACAAGATCCAGCTCTCATCCCCTGCAGCTTATCAGTGTTAGGAATAGAAAGATCAATGTTTATCTCAGACTCTGTCATCTCTGCCCTGTCGATGTAAGAATGGTCCTGAAGAAGGCCCCCTTAGCTCACCTGAAATGCTTCATGTTGGGGACATCACTGACAATGCTGGCACAGCAATAATTCCATTTTTGTGTGCTCTGAATGCTGCCAGTCCCCATGCCAGCTTTAATCATGAGTGTGAACACACTAGGAGCTCCATGGCAAGGGAATCCAAGGCAGAATCAGCCTGTCAGGCATCTTGCTTTTGACAAGCCCTGACTTTGCAAAGTGCAGCTCCAGCTTTGAACATTTTCTACTTTTTGCCAGAGTCCCACTTCTTTCCATTGTTAGAAGGATTTCAAAGATTGTCCCTGCTTCTCACAGAGTCTTCCCTCTCTCCCTCCTTCTTTCAAAGTACCCCAGGCCTCAATTTATCCAATATGGACTTGGGCACAGCAAAGTGCTTATCTTTTACCACTGCAAGCTGCTTCCCCCAAGGCTTGAGTTAAATCTGCTTTAATAAAAAACACAGAGCTTTAGTCAATTGGGACAGAAATGATTTCTCTTCTGCACGATTGGAATGCTGCTTTCTATGTTCAATAGCATATTAGAAGCAAGTCTCTAATTGGCCATATAGTACCAAAGATCTGACTATCTAATGTGAGAAATCAACATCATGAAAACTTTGAGAATATCAAAAAGAAGCAAGGGAAGACCACAGGTCATTTTCAGCCATTCCCTATCCATTTAAACCCCATAATTACAATATTATATTTAGTATCAAGGGATGGTGTTACATGTGAGATCATCATAAGACCAGAATAATCATCCTAAACACAAAATAAATTAATCACTGACCTCTGCTGTTAAAATGAGAATTTCACAGAAAAACCCCAAACACATTGAAGTCCAATTTACTCAAATGTTCCATGTTCTTTATCTCCTATAAGGCTCTGAAGCGGAGTTTCTTTAATAAAAATGACTGATGTACACCAGTTGCTCCAAATTACACATTTATATGTATTCACTAGAGCCCATGTAACCCACCATGTGCAATATCACCAGCTTCTGATGCAGTTTTTCACTGAGAGAAGGGATAAAACTTAGAGTTTTTATTTACACAGAAATGAAACAGAGCATATTCCCCAAATACAGATGTGCAAACCTGTCAATCTATTTCTGGTAAAAACATAACCAGCCAACTATTCTCTTTATGGTCTGTTATATTCATATTACAGTAGCATTTTCACTGTCAGCAAGGACTCCTTGGCTACTCAGGGATCAAAGCAGAGCAAACCTAAATAAAATTGCCAGTCTGGACAAGGACTGAGCCAAAATCACTCTGAGAAGAGTCTCCATTGTGTTTCATAACACAACATACAATGGAGAAAATAAGGAGAAGTGTGAAAAAAGACAAGTTACACACCTGGTAACTTCCCCCTGGTGGATGGGACACAGGGAGTACAAAGGCCCTGGTGTCCTCTGGGTGGTGGCAAGAAGGTGATCATCTCCCAGTGCTTTGGGACTGGGTACTGGCACATATCTCCATGGTCCTCTGGCCAGACAGACCACTTGCACAACAGGGAGGGTGGGAATGATTGCAGGAGTTGTGGGCCAAAGGTGCTTTTGCCCCCTTGCAGTGTCCTGCTCCCTCTCTTTAGGAAGGAGGATGAAGCCCTGCATCCAGTCATCTCCTAGACATTTTAAGTGTATACCACACACACACACACACACAACACACACACACACACACACACTTGCATGTTCTCCACTTTCTCTGCCAGCATAACTGGAGACAGAATTACAATGACACATAATTGCAATGAAAAAGCTGGCTAGAAGTCATTCCAGTATTATAAAAGAAGTCCCATTTATTTTGTTTATTAATTAATAAATAATTACTTATTTGCAGATACAGTTGCATTGATGGAACATGTATCTTCTTGGACAGATGACTTAGGCACTGAACTCCCAAGGACGAGCTGACAAAAATCCAGGCATGTGGGCCATTTCAATTAAACTGAACTCTCTAAAACAAATCCAGCATTTTCCACGAGGAAATTCAAGCCCCTGGGACAGAGCCATGGCTGTGGGATGGCAGTCCAAGTCTGCCATGTGACAGCTGGACTGTTGGCATTGCAGTCACGCCACAAGGAGAAGGAGATTCAGAGGGAGGCAGCTCTGGCCCTAGAATGAAGGACTAGTTAAGTCAGGTTCAGCCTCAGTCACTCCTGCCAAGGAAGAATCACCACTGCAAAGGAGCCTCAGGGCACCAAGAAATGCAACATGCACAAAGGCCATGTGCAGGAGTAGGAAACAATGAAAGCAATGTTCCCGTCAGCCTGCTGTGCTTCCCTGCATACCAAGAGCCTGCTGTGTTCTTTAGTCCTAACCACAGCCTGCTGGCAAGGCAGAACTTGGCTTGCTTTGCCTCAACACCTCTTTCACCTACACCTTAATGTCACTGTCACAAAACACTGCTTTCCTACAACTGCTTTCAGGACTATTGCACGTTTCCCATAGCACCCCTCCCCCCCCAAAAAAGGGTTAATTTACAGCTCTCACTCTGCCTGGTACTGACCTCTTCAGCCCTGTCTCCCACAGCAGCAAGGGAAACATCCCCCAACAAACACAAACACGATAGGGCAAGGAACGAAAAGTACTTGTTATTTGAAAAGTGTCATTTGTCTTCCTTCAGCACACAAACATTTTGTGCTCACCATCACAGGCATTACTGCTTTCCTATACTGATATGCAAATGGCAGTTTTATAGGTATGTTACATATATATATATATAGGTATGTTACATATATATATATATATATACATATAGATGCATGGGTGTGTTTGTTCACACATACTCCCACAGCCTAGCAAGAAGTTGGCCAGCAGCATGGGCTAGGCCAGAGGCAGCTTTGCTGATGGGTTCCTACTCAATACCAGGCTGGGACCTGGAGCAATACTTTTCTAATATCATTCATGCCCTGTAGCAAAGTGCAGAAAGCTTTGGATACAAGACAAACCTCACTTTCTTATTCACTCTCAAAACTCCCCAGTTTGTTTAATTTCACAGAATCATAGAATCATTAATGTTGGAAAAGACCTCTAAAATCATTGTGAGTAACAGTTAACTTAGCACCAAGCATTCACCACATCTTTTGAACACTTCCAAGGATGGTGATTCCACTGCTTCCCTGGGCAGCTTATTCCAGTGACTGAGCCCCCTTACAGTGAAGAAATGTTTCCTAGTGTCCCATCTAAACCTCCATGGAAATTACTCCTCAGGTAATTTTCTCAGGTGCTGTCACTTGTTACTTTGGAGAAGACCCTCATCTTGCTACAACAATTTACTTACAAATTTTCCAGGTCAAAATCCCCTCTGGGAGCTGTTCAGAGACACAGTCCACTGTGAATGCAGCTCCCTGAAGGTGGCAGAAAGGGCTGATGGAAATGAAGAAGTCCTACTTGAAATGTATTTGGTATCCAAGTTGGGACTGTCTCCTCTTTAAATGCCCATGTTTCAGTTCACCTTTACAGCAGAGGGAAAAATACAGCACCCTGCTTTCCTCACATACCTGGCAGCAGTATAATGGAGCAACCCATTCTCCACAATAACAGTTTTAGGAGACCTTTGACAAAAGGGTTCAGAAGTGTGCATGTCTATGAAATAAATGACAATTAAAGAAGTAAAAGGGACCTTTTTAAGTACATATATAAATTTTTGTCATCAAATTACCATTCATTTTTTAATCTGTGCACAGATACTTCATATTCATAGTCTTCCCTTGGAAATGAAGCTTTTATCCTGTCCTCTAAGAGCCTACTTCTTGACTTGTGGCCCTTAAGGGCATTAAAATTTGTAATACCATACACACACACACACACACACACACACACACACACACAAAAGCTTGTGCACTCTGACAGGCTTTAAGATTTCATAGGTTTTGTCTAAATGCACCATGGAAAACTCTAATGGATCTATTTGTCTATATTTTAACATGTGGATGAGATGCTGCTCTATACTGGATAGACATTATGCTGTATAGAGTGACAGCAACAGAGAAGTGCAACATGAATAGCACCATCAGTTTACAAAATATTGGTGACTAAGAAAAATATTTATAGTAAGAGCCACTTCCCTCAGTTTAACAACTTGAAAATGAATTCTTCTGGAAACACTCTTGATTTTCATAGTTTTTTAAAAAAACTTTCTTTCAAAATGAGCCTTTTTTCAGGGGAGACTGCATTTGCTGAGTTCCAAGTCAAATTTAATTAAAATTTTAATGTTTTCAGAACAGGATCACAGGATAATTCAGGCTACAAATATCTCAGGAGATCTCTGTGTGAACCTCCTGGTCAAGGAAGGTCATCTCTGAAGCACACCCCAGGTTGTTCAGAGCTTTATTCACTCAGGTGTTGAAAACTTTCTGGGGTGGAAAACTGAACAATGAATGTTTATTCAAATATGGGCATTTGGCTGAATATGCTTAAAACTCAAACATACCAGTACAAGCTTCTTCATTTCCAACCCACACCTCTGCTGCAATCAAACATACCAAATCACAGAATGTGTAACAGGTGAAATCAACCACAGAAAATCATTAAAATCGTTAATCCAAACCCCACTGTAATCAGTGAAGTGATGCCCTTAGTGTTTGTCTAAGAGAAATGTCTCAGTAAGTGGCACTGAGGAAAGGAACGGTCAGGTGGGACAGGACAGGTTCCGAGCACATGGCTCTTGTCAGGGATGGAGGAAGGCTGAGAGCTGAATTCAGGTTAAGGAAGGAGACAAACCACAAAGTGGGTCTGTGTCCCAGGAGAGGCCTCTGTGCTTGGAAATTTTCTGAAGGAAAACTCTGTCATAAATATTAACACTGGGAGAGTGGAGCAGTGCCTGTGTCCTGTCTCCACACTGTATTCATTAACAAAAGGCCTCATTCATCCCTTTCTTCTCAGGAAGGCAAGAGCTGCTTCACTGAAAAAAATCCTGTAAAAATTGCCTAAGATGTGAATCAGGCTGAAAGTCACTGGCATAATTCTTCCTTAGAGCTTCTGCACTTCAGTTATAACTGGGGAAAACAGTATGAAAATGAGACAGAAAAAACTAAGCCAATACTCCAAATACAGATATTTACAAGCAGGCACAATACATTCAATTTTTCCATCTTTTCACCTAAGTTTCCTCATTAACTGTGATGATAAAAAAGAGCTTGTGCAAGGAGGAGTGATATTTTCCTACAAATTTTCAAAGAAAAATGATAATTCAAAGAAGAACTTTTCTAGAAATTAATACTTTGGACGTCCTGAATATGTTGTTTGTCTGTTTGTTTGTATTAAATCACAGAATTCACATGATCAAACTTAGGTACATTTTGCAGGTTTTAAAAGTTAGTTCCATGTTTCAGTGGGAGCCTGAAAACTAAACAAAACACATTTCAATTACAATAGCTAAGAACCTCTTGTCCTAACAAAGAGTTAAATACTGTTGTGGGATTTCATTCAACTTTGCTCCTCACCAAAATATTTCAGGCCAAGTATCAAGATAACCTGAAGTTTTAAGTTGCATTATAAAGAAATCCTGACTCTGGGGAAACCTATTTGGGCATTATCAAGAAATATAAAAAATTCAGCAGCATATTAGTGGGCACTGCAAAAGTACATGGGAAATCTAGAGCAGCTGTAACTGTATTCTGGTTGTTTAAAAGGTTTTTTTTTTTTTTTACATGGCTCTTGTCTTGTGCATCCAGTATACAATCTTCTTGTCAATGACATCAGGGCAATCAAAGTGTGCAAAAAATGGATCTTGCATATATGGCATATCTGTAGCCACAGACTTTCTACATGTCAATATAGTTCAAAGGCAGTGAGTGAGGAAAGTTCAGTAGATGCAGCGTCAGTTCCAGGCCTCATAGGATGCATAGGATGGTCTCACAGATTTTATTTAGTGTCATGTATCATGCAACACATCTGGGCAACAGGACACTTGCTTTGGCTATCCCAGCCTTCTTAATGACAAAGCAGCAGCAGCAGCAAGCAGTGGCTTTACATTGTCAAATGTATTTGTCTAGCTGGCATTGCCCCTTCATCTCACTGATAGTTTGGTGCTTACTCAATTTCTCTTTCCTTCAGAGTGGTCATTACTTTGCATCTTTCAACATGAACAGCTTCCTTTTCCTTTCCCACCCAAACCACAATGAGATTCAGACAAAGTGTTGCACAAATATCAAATCTGCATGTGCTTTTGTGTGCATGTGTCTGTCCAAACAGTTCTTAAAAACACTAGCTGGCATGTTTTGTTACTTCAGTTTTCAAGATACTCCTTCAGCAGCAAAATCATCTAAATTGGTGAGGGTGACAATGCTAGTGCTTTGGGTTGGGCTCACATCCTTGCCTAAGCGAACTTGAGTTTCTCCAGCATCTTGATGGTAGGAGTAGGAGGCTGGTTCAGTATCCACAGACTCGGAGTATCTGTAGTCCTGCAGGCCATCTTCAGGCAGTTCAGCTTGTTCTGGTGCAGCAGGCACTGACCAGGCAGGCTCAGAGAGCTGAGAAGGTGATTTCAGCACAGCTACTGATGAGGCTGGTAAAGGAAGCACTCTAGGGTAGGAGGCATAGGGAGAATTCTTCATTTCTGAAGAGGTGGACTGGTGTAAGTTCTGTTCCAAGGAAGGGACTGAGACTTGAACATATTTGCCTGTTTCTGGGTCATAAAATGTCTTTACATTCACTTCAGCTGGTAAATCAACTACATAGTATTGACCAGAGTCAGGGTCCTGGAGCAGTTTCCGCTGGGTTGAAGAGGGGGAAGAGTTTGCTGCTGGTGCAAGCCTAGATTTCCCAGGAGTGGTTTCTGTGGGAGTAAAAGTTGAGTGAAGGGGAGGATGAAGGGGAGAATATACTAAGGGTGAAGCAGATGCTGCTGTCTCTCCAGAATGAGTAGGCCTTCTCCCTACAGCATATGCATGCTCAGTCTGGTGGTTTTTCTGCTGCTCTTGCACCTTTTTCCTCTTGTTTGCCAGCTTTTTAGCCCGACGCAGAGCCTTTTCTGTTTTTGGTGGCACAGTGGGTGGCTTGCCTGCTGGTCTCCCACCAAGTCCCCTGGGCTCCAGTCTCCCATCTTCCCCTGTGACATCCAAAAGCAGATTCCTCTGTGCTGAATTGATTATCTCTTCTGCAGGCATGTAAGCTTGTCTCTCTAGTGCCATGTTCAACAAGGCAGGATTTGTAACATCCCCTGTCTCTCTAAGGCCAGAAATAGTGGGTTTATCTGACAATGAACTGGCAGCAAGAGAGTGCATTGTGTTTCCTGACCTGGGGCTTCTGACAGCAGGGCGTGAAAGATTGTCTAACAAAGGCGCATCTTCTGGATGCAGGATATCCTCTAAAGTGTCATTGGATACAGAAGAACATGTGTGGTCCTCTAACATGGAGCCAGTCACAGGGGAAATTGTCTGCCTAGTGATTATTTTTTTTGCGCAAGAGCCCCCTTTGCGGTTAGATAAATGATGATTCTTAAAATAATTTTTCTTTCTTTCTGCAGGATAGCTGTTGTTTTGAGCTTGGTCATTTTCCAGGCCTGTAATTGGCTGTTCTAAGCTGTGTCTTGCCTTTGTAGGCTTCTTTTCACTTCTACAGACACTTTCCTCATCCATTTTCCCAAATTTATTTAACAACACATAAATCTTTTCATCTTCTTCCGTCAGTTTTCCAAATGAAAAGCTCTCTGTATTTTCCAGAAGAGTGGGATCCACTGTTACTGAAGTAGATCCAGACTCACTGGCTTCTTTTTCTCTGTCAGTTGCTCCATCTGTCACGTTCTGCTGCCCTCTGTGTCTCGATGCCCACCAGCCCCCCTCCTGGGCTTGCAACATGTTTCGGTGCCACTTGCTGTACACTGCTGGGGACATAAACTTACGTTCCATTTCCCTATAGCTGCTGCTCACTGAGTCATCCAGGGAGAATGACCGGAGCAGGGGCAGCTTGACAGCCCTTATCACCTGAGGGGACCTGAATGTGTTATCTTTAATCATAAACAGACTGGGTTTGGTTGAGCTTGAAGATGATGGTGTTTGTGGTTCCTCAGACCTGGAGATGGACATGTCTCTAATACTGTCAGATGCAGAATTTGTGCTGTCAGCCTCTTCCTTTTTCTCTCTCCCTATCTTCTCTTTCATCAGGCTCCTCTGTTCATTCCCAGTAACACTTCCCTCCCTCTTCTCTGCTGCACCAGTACCAGGGCTGATACAAGCATAATATTGCAGTTCATCTTCCCCAACCTCTTTCCCTTTCTCCTTGTGTCTTTTCTTACTTCCTGAACCCGTTTCACTGTCAGTCCTCTGGCTCTCTTGGAGGCACGTCTGCTCCATTAGGGGCACTGGCAGAAATGGCTCTTCCTGAAGTGGCTGCTCCACTGTGGAGACAAAGGATTGCTCTGAGGAACTAGTGCTTCTTTTGCCTCGTGCTTCACGGCCAGGTACCACAATGGTGGTTTGGGCGCCACTGTAAGGCTCATCTTCTTCTGGTGAGAGTTGCTTTAGGAGTGTTTTGAAGGCAAAATTTTCATTCTGAATAGCATCTTGTCTTTCATTTTCCTCACCCTTCACATTGTGATTTTGCATGGGATGCCCAGCTTTTGTATCTACATTGTCTCTACTGAATGGTCTCTTTGCTGTGTACTGCTGATGTTTTCCTAAGTCAGGTTCATTTGATTCATGTCTGAACGAGAGGAAATTTTCATCATCCTCTGTGTTTTTAACCAGATCTTGGTGTTTTGGATTGTCTTGCTTTATGCTGTCTCCAGTTTGGTAAAATGGAAGGTCTTCTGTTGTCTGGGGTGATCTCAAAGTCAGATAATTGCCTCTGAAGTGTCCAGTTAAATCAGTTTTATTGTCATTTTCATGAACACTGCTAGACAATACATAAGCTATATCACTCAATTCATCTTTCTCTGTAATATTTTTCTCGCTTTTGTCATGTGAAGTTGAGAATGCGGCATCCATTTTGGTACTCTCCTGCATATTTTCCCTGGTTTTATTTTTCTCCTCCAAGGCCCTTAACAGGGGAGAAGGGGTATAAATGCTTTTAACACGTTTGCGCACATCCTTTAAGTTAAATAACAGACTCGATGCCGTCAGCCTGCAATTATCCCAGGATCTGTAATCATCCACGGTGCTCTCCTCAGGGTCTCTTGAGGCCATGCTCTCCGTGGGAGGAGGTGTCAGTGGGATCAGCTCCCTTTCAGCAGTGTCCATGTCCTGTTTTGGGGGTATGACAGGTGTTAGGAGCTCGCTGATGTTGAAAGAGGGGCTGATGGATCCAGGGGAGTTTGCCTGTTTAGCCAGAGGAGACACACGCAGACCAGGGTCAGCACCAGTCGCCTTTTCAGACAATGAGGTCCTGTGGCTGTCTGTGACCTTCTCCTTTGCAGCCTGTCTTCTCCCTGCTGCCCTTTCTGCAGCCCTGTGTCTCCTCCAGGGTGGGCAGGCACTGCCCAGCCGGGGGCTCTGGCGTTCCTCCTCAGCTGAGATGCCCTGGGGTTTCGGTGGAGGAGGACTGGGTGTCTCAAACCCGAGTGAGGGTGAAACCATGCTGTGGGACACAGACTGGGGTGACACAGAGCCTTGGGACAGGGCAGTGGGGGACAGTCGAGCTGGCACTGGGGGTGGTGGCACAGGAGGGGCTTCAGGGCTAGGGGGGGCTGGGGGATGGCACGGGGGTGGGAGAGGAGGAGCTGGTGGGGCAGGGGGTGGCCGAGGGGGACCCTGGGGTACATGGTTCCTCGGGGGAGGGGTGGGAGGGAAAACAACAGGGAATTTGGTTTCTAAAGGGTGGGGACCCTGAGGGACGACTCGGAGAGAGAAAGAAGCTTCTTGTAGAGTTGGCTTCATCTGAAAATCTTTCTCTTTCTTCTTAGCAACAGTGGTCGTGGCAGGTGACAATTTGTGTTCACCTGTGTGTGATCCTTTAACAAATGGTGATTTTTCCAGGTATGCATGACCTTCCTTTTCCATTTTTTTGTCAACAAATTCCTCTTTTTCTGTCATTTTTTTATGATGAACATTCCATGATTCAAAAGCACTATTCTCACTGTGAAGAAAACTACCTTTTTTTGCTGGCTCACTAACTTTCAAGTTTCTGTTTTTTAAAGCCTTCTTAGAAGAATGGGAAAAATTTGACTTGGCTACTTTTGACATCTCAATCAGCACAGGATAGTAACCATCAGAGTCCCCATAACTCAGGTCTATTTTATTAGGTCTTCTCTGTGGCTCATGTTTGCCACTGAGGCAGTGGCTACCTTGACTAGCCTCAGAAAATTCAGAAAGTTCCTTGTGGATGCTTAAAATGTCTGTATCATCCCAGGAGGCAGCATCATTGCCCTGATTTATTTTGTATTTTTGAAAGCTATTCTTAATGGGCTGTTTATTTGTTATCAAAGAACTTCCTGACCCTTGGTCTGCAGTCTTGTCAAACGTCTTAATCAATGAGGACACTTTTGAAACATGCTTATTGTTCCTTGAACCAGGGACTGGCAAGCTCAATTTCCTTTCCATGGCAAAGGTGTTGTTTTTAGCAATCCTCTTCTCCTCCGAAGCACACTTAGGTAACTGCTGGAATGTAGAAGCCCATATTGTATGTTCATTGTTTCTTGCTGTTAACTTGTCACAGACATTGCTTTTCTTGATGTCATGGTTTAACGTCCCTGAGTGAAATTTAGCAGACAACTGGAGGGCAAAGTCAGGTGAAATGGAAAGTTCTGGCTCATTGTAAGGGTCTTCGAGTTCTGCTACACACAAACTCTTGAAAGCCCGAGCTGTGAGGCTGCTCACTTCTCTGTCTGCGTCATCCAGGAGACTCCCAATACTTGAGGAGTCACTGTGTCCTTCTGTATGTTTCTTATTCCCCTGCATTGTTCATGAGAGTCATGGGTGTAAGTGTCCAAAGGATTAATTTCAGATGTTGAATAGGCAGGTGACTTTGTGAGGCAGATCCAGCTGTTTGCAATTCACAAGCACAAAGCCATTCTTCCAGGTGGTGCTGCTGCACATTGACTCATCTTACAGAATAGCCGAAGGAAACTTTCTTCTCTGCAAAGCCAAAAATTACAAATTACCATTTTTCTATATTAACACTATTAGACAGAGAGCATTTTCCAGATATATCAGTCACCGACTAATTTTGTGATGCTAGCAACAAAATGAACAACATTAAAAATCACTGTTATTTTGATCAATTCAAGTTGCTCATGCTAGATAGTTGAATTTCTGGAAAGAGCCATTAATAAAAGTATTTTCTTTTTTTTTTTTTCTTTTTTTTTTTTTTTTTTTAGCTCTTAAACAAGGTCATAAGAAACAAATTTCAAGTACTTCCCTTTCCATTACCAACCATAAATACTTCCAAGTGCTGTGCATCCATTTAGAAAAGAAGGTTAGCCATTTTTGGCCAGGAAGAATTAGCAACAAAAGTTGCTTAAAAAAAGTTGTCACTGAGTATATCATTGCACACAAGGTCCAAAATGGAAGTGAAGTCAATAAAACTTAATTGTCACAGCTTTGTCATTATAATTGCCATGAACACAACCCTTGTCTGAGAAAGAAGAGTGGCACTACAGGTAGAAAGGATTACTGTGCATGTTCCAGACAAAGAGTGCTGGGGCTCAATTTAGGCACCCATAGCAGGATACCGTGGGGTTGCGTTGGTTTGTTGGATTGCAGAGGCTGCTAACATCAGTTTAGCCAGCAGAAGGCAGGAGTGCCCCGGGGACTGGGGCACACCCGCTACAGTAGCACAGGGAACAATTGATTTCAGTTCCAGCACTGCTGAGAGCTAGAGGCAACCCATTCAACCACAGGCTGATTATGACACACAGTCAGGGCCCACAGTACTGAGGGTTTTGTGTATCTCCCGTCTGAACACAGGATGGGGGAATCTTTTAATTGAACAAGTAAAAACAACACAGACCCTTTTGCTGTACTTGAAATCTCTACACTAAAACTTCTCACAGTTTCTCTGTAAATTCTTTAGATGTTTATTCTCACATCCGAGGACTTGAGCAGAGTTTTGACTAACTGCAGAGAGACTCAGTTTAAAAGCATACTCCAGAACTGGCTGAAACTTTAACGAAAGTCTGGTCTGTATCTCCATTTCCTCCTTACGATGGCAGCATGAACTTGTGATGAGCTGAAACACCACAGTTCACATCTACAGTAGAAGACATCTACATCTCAAGCTTGAATCCACTGATTCAGCTTGTAGAATGGAACAATGAAATTCAGATCTAGATTCCAGCCTGTCCAGGTGTCCAAATCCCTGATTCCACCTTGGTCCATCTCAGTGATGCTCTTGGAAGGACCTGTTTTTCTCTATGGTGAACCAGTGCTGGTCAAAGTATGAAAGGTAAGAGGAACTGAGTTTAATCAGCTAAATTACTCTGGCTCAGTTGTTTCTTCAAATGAAAACACTCCTTACCTTCCTTTTCTAAATAAAAGAATCTCAGCCAACCTATTTTTAGACTCCAGGTATCATAGTGAATTTAGATCCTATCCTTCCAGCCATGCAATTCCAATGACTTATGCACAACTACAATAGATTTACACCACAAATAAAATGAGCCTAACAGAGCTTCTCTATCTTACTTTGTACAAAGATTTTTCAAACATGAGTTTCACTCCCCTCACAGACATACATCCTTCTGTATAATGCAGCAGGAAAAAAGAGAAGACAAATGAAAGGTCATTCTGCTCCTGGTTTTGATTCTTAGCTTTTATATAAATGAGAAATACAAGTACATACCTGCCTTAAAATTTTGCTTCTTGTTTTTAGAACTCACTCTCATACTTGTATTTGGCTTCTTTTCTGACCATCTTTAGTGAGGAGGTAGAAATAGTCCAGTGATGTAGATTCCACAGAAGTAGTGTCCCAGGATGTCTCCGGCCTTCAGCATTTTTTTGATCCTAAGTGAACTCTGCAATTTGAAAAAAAAGGTATTTGTTTGCATGATCTGAGGATTGTTTGTTCATTTGTTCACTCCCATTTTACAACCATTTTAGGGCTGATTTACAGGATTTCTTACAAAAAGAGACAGCTGTCCATTCCAGAGTGACAATAACAAATACCTGTTGGGTTTTGTGGAGCACAGTCAGGTTCCTAGCAAACAACTGTCACAATCTCCAGCACACTCTGGTAGCCCCAGCAGGGACAGGCAGCTGAGTGAGCAATGATTTCCTGGCATTCTGCCCTTTGCAAAGGCTGTGATGACTCCAGGCTAAAAAGAGGAATTCTTCCCTGCTGTGCCACCCTTTCAGAGGGACTGAGAGAAAAATACATGCCTCCACTCCACCTGTATATGGATTTCTACTGTCGACAAATACAGATGTCCATCTAGTCAACTTGGAACTGAAGCAGCTGAGGTTTGAAAGTCCTTGATTTTCACTGTCCCTGTGGTAAAGGAGATGAAAGCTGGACAGCTGGCATGGTAAGGAGCAGTAAACAAAATATCTTTTTGCTTCCATGCATGAACCAGAGGCTGGAGATGCTAAAGGAAAGCTCAGCCATGGTGAACATGAATTGCTGCCATTCTTCTATGGAAACCCCCAAGGTTCAGGCCAGTTTGCCTAATCTTTGCAAGAAAATATCAATTTCCTACAAGGAGAACTGTCTGGCCCTGAGGTAATGTGCTTTGAGATAGCAGAGTCTTCTCAAAGGAAACTTTTGAGTCAGCTCATGGTATTCAAAATCTATGGGTAAAAGTGGCAATCACACACTGTGATTGTGTCCTGCACCTCACCTGAGGAATGGTAGCTCTGTGTTTAGGGATAAGCCTGTACCAATCACAGCTTTTTGTTGTCTAAGATGTGTGGGTAAAAAAAGGTTAAAGTAAAGGAAAAGCAAGCAAACAACAAACAGAGCTATGTCTGGTTACAGCCAGATGTAAAAGGGTATCCTCACTCCAGACATGTACAGTGAGTCCTCTCTTTGCTCAGAGGTTAAATTACAGTTTTACTGCTTCTGTGGTACTCTTAACAGTGCAAAGCCAACACAGACATGGGAGATGGTGATAAAGTTCTGTCTCACTCATTAACGGGGCTGCTGACTACTTTCCAGTAGCACAATGTTTATCAGAGCTTAGTGGTGGTGGAGCCTGAACCAGGAGGAATCTTGGCTTTCAGATCTCATGGACGGAGGTCTGGAGAAATATATTGTCTCCTGTAAACTGAGAACTTTTGCTGAAAAGTGAGTAGAGTAACTATAAGCATGGAGATCATGATGTAATCTCAACAATTATTTTCCTAGATGGAGTCACAGTTACAAAAACAACTCGGCGCCACTGATGAAGGAAAGAATAGTGACTGCCACTGTCCCTGAAACCCTTGTGACAATCCTTGTCTTGCCTGGACATAATACAAGTGCTTGTAAAGTATAATGTTTCAAGCTGGAAAAGCTGCATCTGCACCAAGTGTTCAAGGTGCAGACCATTCCTGGGACTGGATGGAAACAGCAGCACTGTACTAATGTAGCTATTCCTCGTATAAATATGATAACAACTTCTTAGGCAAAGAAGTTGTTCCTGACTGGTTTAATAACCTGGTAAAGTCCCATTTCTTTACCCGTTGGACAAATATGGCCACTAACAACCAAGGTGCAGTATTTGAGCTTAGGTCAGGATTCAGCTGGTTCAAGCATTTAAGGATGTCTGAATTTAGTCTTTGTTAAAGAAAAAGGAAGGCAATTCTGGGCATCTGAAACCGCCTGGAAATGCTGAGAAATGTGTGAGGTGTTAGCAGCAGGCATCATCTGATACGAGCTACTGAAAAAGTTAGCACGAACATAGATTTCAAGCAGTTTAATCCAGAAACCAGCCTCCTCTCTCGTTTAAATAGGTGGCTTTTTTCAGTTTCTCTTAAGTGCCCAGCAAGTTGTGATGAGGAGGTTAAATTACAGATACTATTCCTGGCCTGGCACAGACTGAATGTCAGCCTTTTTTTTTTCACTAGACAGGAGCTGGGTAAACCAGCAAACTCGGCTGGAGCGTATGACATCACTGCTATTGCAATATATAAAGGGCCAGTTGGTTCCCCCACCCCCTTGGGCTGGTATTTGGCTGAAGGGTTATGCCATGAGGCATCACAGTGGCATTTTGGCAGCACCCTCTGGGAGTTGCATAGTGGTCTGAAGTCAGCAGCATGGCGTTACCCATGAGAACGAGAAGAGAAGGAAAGATTTTTTTTAAATCTTGGTGAGCTGGTTTCTTCAGGTGGTGGTGCTCTCTCTCTGGCATCCATGCACGGCTCCAGGTCAAAACGCAGAGCCCTGTGGTAACTGCTGGCTGATGTTTATTCAGCAGCATGCTCCACTTCCACACATGCTGCTTCTTTAAGTTTCTAGGGGCTCATAATGACAATAAATAGTTAATGCTCCTTGCCATGGGAAATAGGAGAATCCCTAATGAATTGAGGACTTTGTTGCATAGGTTTGTATTTGTTCATGGCACACACAGGAGTTCATAACCAGATGAGAGCTCTGGATGGAAAAATGTCTCCTCAGCTTTGTGTCATCAAGCTGAGGCAGCACTCCCAGCCATTGGCAGCTCCTCCCTGGCCCAAGTGGGGCTGGCCCAGTGAGGTCCCTTGGATATTGCTGGAAAATCCTGCATGGCAGCAGGGATCAGCACATGAATGAGTACCGAGCTGCTGCTGCTGCTGGTCAGTGATCACAGCACTGATGGATTCATTGCGCATTTAGGAAAACAAACAAAAAGGTGTCAGGCAGTTAACATGTGGACCCAGGGGAGGATCACAGCACCCTCAACAAGCAAGGGCGCTGCCTCCAAGAAAGGCAGCAGTCCTCAAGCCATATTTCCCTGAACTGTCAAGAAAGGCAATTTCTAAATTGAGGTGGACATAAAATTAAATCTATTAGCACAAGCCTCTGTTTCTCTCATCCAATGAGATCACTTTCACCAATTCTTTGTAGTCATAAAAGGAAACCAATGTGAATTCTCTTGCTTGGGGAAAGGGAAACCACTTTACTCAAACACAAATACCCACCCCAGCAGATGGAAGATGATCAAGTGGATCTTTCCAGCTTAGGGTGAAAATCCCAAATGCTGGCAGAAATGGCTAGCATAGAACAAGGTGACCTCAGCTATTCCAGCATCAGGTCTTTGATTATTGCACTGGAAAGCAAGGCAAAGAAACCATGTGTCTGAACCGAACCAGTGTAGGAAATGGGTCCATTCCCTTTGAGGGTTTGGCCTGGCAATTATGGCTCGAACGGCTTGTTCTGGGCCAGAGGAGAGGAGAGACTGTTCTTGACTTTGGGCCAGCTTCTGTTCTCAGTTACGCTGGTATAAATCTAGAGTCATTTTACAGACGTCAGTAGAATAACTGAGAACAGAATTGGTGACTGAATACATCAACTTCCTCAGCCAGCACTGTGCGCTATCCAGAAGCTACATCTGCAACTGTAACCACAGTAAAGTGAAATTCATCTGCGAAGAGCCAAACCTCACCCCCATGAGGTATTCAGACCAACATGCAAAGGAAAGGGGTTAGAACCAATACCACATTGTTATGCCACCAAATCATGCCCTCTGGACAATTCTGATTTTCTCACCTGTGTTGCTCATCACTGAAAACAGCAGCACATTTGGGATAAAGTAATGTTGCTCTTTTCTGCAATATTCACTAGAATACACAGATCTAAGAGTGCAGGGGTAGGCATGGTACAGTTCCAGACTGCACCAGCAGAGCTGGCTGCCAAACTGAATTGCCATCATGTGGACAATATCAACTTTTGGAAACATGCTTGTGCATGTGTTAGGGGAGGTTGTTCTCATTTAGATAGCTTTTGAAATTTCACATGGAATAAAGATTCTGAAGAGAAATTAAATTGGGAATTTAAAAATTTCATTTAGAATTAAAACCTTTGTTTTAAATTTTAGATTATTTCATCATTTTCAGTGAAAAAAGCCTGTGAGAAATAATATGTATATATACTATAATAGTTATAATAGTATGTTATTAGTGTCCTTAGATCAAAGAGGGTATATGCTATTTAACATTAACTGAAATCTTTCATTTTATCTTCTATGTCAAACAATACTCTGATGGTACTGCAACAGAGAGTGTGATCTTGTTTTCAAATTTCCCTAAGTAAATATTTCAAATTATAAAGCCCATAAATTTTGAATTATCTTTCTAGGGGAAATGTCATTAAAATGAATATGATTGTGATTTTATTTGTTTAATCAAACCTCTTCTCATTTTTTTTCTGAAAAAAAAACTGAAGTCTTTTTCTTCTTCTACTGAAGCTACTTCATTTGTTCCAATGGAAGCTGGAACCAGGGACTCATCAGTTCAAGGAAGGTCAGTGTAGGCTGGTGGAAGTATGAACACAAGGAAGACTTGTACCTAGTTAATGATTGTGTTCTGTATCCTGCTGTGTCCTTTCCTCAAAGGAGGTGAACCTCTTGCAGCCCCAGCTGAAACGCTTACCTTTCCAGCTCAGACCACAAAGCTCCAAACACTGGAAGATGAAGACCTCACATGAAGAAAAATGGGAGGAACAGAGACTGCAAGTGTCTCTACCTTTCCCTTTCTGGTTCAGTGGCAAAGACCCAGCAGTTATTTCCAGCCGGTCTCCGGGCTGCCTTTCCCAATGTCCTCCAAATGCCCCATCCTGCCAACAGGCCTGTTACGTCTGGAAGAAGGAGATGTCTCTCAGAAAGGGTTGTATCTGGACTGAGGCTTTCTTGCAACTCCTGTTCATCCTTTCCATCTCCTGGTTCACTGCCTTTGAAGAGCCGGGAGCATGCAGACGTGACAGGGGAAGTTAAAGGCACAGAGCACATGACTGACACAGGCCAAGGGCAGGTACAGCACTTGACAAACAGCACGAGTCTATGAGAAACACAGGGCACAAGGGATGGTGCTCCTCCTATGACCTGCAGCCAGCACAGACAAGTGACATTTAAGCAACCGAACCCAAACAGTGCGTTTCTTGGCATTAAATGTCTGCCTGGAAAAGGCCACTGTCTGTAACTAGGTCAGTCACTGTACACCAAGATATTTATACAGCTCCCCAGCAATATCGTATATGAACACCTCGTGGCTATTTATCTTTGCAAATTCTCCCACTGCAAGCAGGAGCTGTGTCTCATCTACAGGGCAGCAGCTAAGGATGATTTGCCTTAGACTTTGCCTTCAACTGGCTGATCTGCCCAAGATCAAAGAGGGCATTTGTGGCAGGGCAGGGAACCAAATCTGTGTTTTCTGAATTGCACAAGAAGAGCTTAACCTTTCTCAGGTAAGGCAAAAATATGCCTTCCCACTGCCTTTCATAACTCATGGTACTTTAATCTCTGGGAGCCCACCCCACCCCCCTTGCAGCTGAGTATGGTGCTGTAGGTTGGCATTATATTGTATAGTGAAATCCAACCAAGTTTGGAGGTGACTGACTGCTTCATCTCAGGTGCTTGATACCTAAATCTTGCTAAGATTGCTAAAACCCAAGCCTTCCTCACTAGCTGGTGGTGACAGCTGACATTACAATGGTACAGTGCCCTCACTGAGCACTGGAAGGATTTTGGCTGATGAGACAGGTATTCATCTCTCTCTCTCCATTCTCAAGAAAGAGTTAGATGATGAAAGCTTCTGAGTTGTCCCTTCCTGAATAAGAGAAAGGAGATTTTCCCACAGCAGAGGGAAAGCTGTGGAGTATCACAGCATTGCAATGGTTAGAGGTGGAAGATGGTAAAGGGGGAAGGGAAATAAAAAAAAAAATATAAAATATGAAAAAATATAATTTTATAATTATATATTTATAATTTTATGATATATATAAAATAAAATGTGGTCAAGAAAACAAATACAATGTTTTGGATGCCTTGTAATCAAGAGCACACCAGACAGTCCCAGTCCCTGTCATGGGAAAATTGTAACCATATCAGCAAGTATGTTAGACACAAATGGGAGACAGGTGTATTCTCCTCTGTGACCTACACGAGGAAATCTGCAGCTAGCAACAAGCCATGCCTCACTTCTCTTTCCAGGCTGGGGAACCTGAAACCATCCCCCACTTGCACTGCCCTCTGCTCATCAGCCCCAACACACTGATACCATCAGCATTGTCAAGTTTGCACTTAAACCATTTAAGCTTCTTGACAAGGAGAGTCTGACCCACACCCACCAGACAGGATACAGTCTCAGGAAATAACAGGCTTGCAGAGAAAAAGGATTATTCTTTTACTGATGGTCTTGTCTGCTCTTTTTCTTTATAACTTCTGGATATTTTCAAGACTTGGACAGAGACTGCTGAATCTGTTTTCTGTTAAGAGAATTCAAAATGCTTGTGCATGCTAGGTTCAAAATGGTTCCAACTTCTAAGCAGTTTTCTCACCCACTGAATTCCACAGGATTTACGGACAGGCAAAATACCAAAATACCATAGACAAAAAGATGTAGGTATCAGAGGTGGAGGAGAAGGTGGAGGCTTTGGTTTCTAAAATATTCTGGTTCAGGCTGCAGGAACAGAGCTATTTCTCACTTACACCTTGCTGTAGGTTTCAAATGCAGCCAGAAGAGCTCTGCTCCTGAGCACGCAGTGTGGCAGGGAGGGTGATACTCAGTGCATGCCAGAGCACATGACCCAAGCACACAGCCATCCCTTCACATAACATCTCTCCTCCAGTGACAAACTGCTCCTCAACCTTTGTGATTATGACAGAACCATTCCAGTTGAAGGACAAAAGCTGTGGCTTGGCTTCTGCCTGCTATCTGGAGCATGGCATGGGACAGCCCCACACCTATGGGAGGCCTCTGGGAGGGCAGGGCAGAGCCCCCTCTCTGTTGCCCCAGGTATCTCTAGAGGCCATACTACTTTCCTCCTTTCGAGGAGCAAAAGCCAGGAGAAAAATCCCACCCCAAACAAGATGACAGTTCCTCCCAGCTGCCTCTTTCTGCATTTTGCACAGGAGTTGCTTTGGTTTTGCCCTGCAGATTCCCTATTCAGAGACTGATTAATTGTTATGATTTAATGGTGTGTTCCCAAGCCAGTCCCTCATTCTTTCACAGTTAATGCACTTGTTATGGTGTTTCATGTGATTATTCTGTAAAGGATATATGCAAAAGACAGAAAAGGAAGCATCAAGAGATTTCAGGAGAATCCACACTCGTTCCCCAAGAGACAGACTCTGATGACCCTGGCAGAGTCAGTCCCTCAGCAGCTGCAGGGCTGCTGTCAGCATGGGGCTCCCCTAGACCCTCCGAAGAAGCCTGCAGACAAACAATAGCACCAGCCTAGCCAGCCTAGTGCTGCCACCAGCAACTCCCCCACCCCTTCTCAATTCTCCCACACACCACAGAGGTGGCAGCTATAGCCACTTGTCTGTAACTTCATTCCATTCACAAGCCTGCTCAAAGACTGATGTCTCAGTTTTGGAGAGAGAGACTAAGTCCCAGTATCACTACTTCGAAGCAGATCAGTCAAAACAAAGAGTCTCAGTGAACAATACCATGATAAGGAGCGCTGCCCAACTGCCAGCACAAACCCTGACACAGCTTGCAGGGGTCAGTACCCTCTGAGTATGATGTTATTTCTGCACCAGCATCCTGGGCAGTCCTGGGCACTTATCTCAATTTCTACACAATGAAGCCCTGTGCTTTGAAATATGCAAAGGACAGAGACTGGGACACATGAAATACACCTCGACAAAGCAAAAGCCAGCAGAAGAGTGCAAAATTGTACATGGGTCTATAACAAAGCAGACAAGCAAGCCAAGATGGCCTTGAGGTATGACACCTTATGTCTGACCCAGGTAAAGTTGATAGACAGAGGCACATCTGAGACTGCAGGAGCTGCAAATTGCCAGAGACTGCTGTTTGCTGACTTTGCTTGTTAAGGTGTAGCCAATTGTTAACCACATACATTCCGTTGAGAGACTCTTCCAAAAAAGTTGCACATGGAAAGTATGAATTGGGTGGCCTTCATGTACCTGACTGTCATACCCTTCTCACAGTCCCCAAAAAGCCTTTGACACAGTGTGTGGGTAATGGGGAAAGCATCCTTGAAACTAATGAGATGTGGCTATGTGAGAGGCTGAAAATAAAGATGCATCCCTATTTAACCTTTTTGGCTCATAAAAAGATGGGCCTGACTGTTACCAGATGATTTAGATTAATCATTGCTAGCCACTGGCTTCTTGTATATCATTATTTGCAAGCACAGGTGATGGATGTTAAAGAAACCTCAAACTATAATTAACTATCTGCTTTCTATTCCTGTCCAAAGAGGATCATTTGGCAGGGAAACCCAAGGGAAACCTTTCTTCTAGGTAAGGGTAGTCCTCTTACAGCTTCAATACTGCCTTAATTTCTCTGAGACTGCTAAAGGACAGGGGTCTTGGTGGCAGTCTCTTCCACCACACAGACTTGCAAGCCATAAAAACCTGGCAAGAAGCAAGAGAGTCATAACACACCAAGCTCAACACACACATACACACACAAATATACATATATAATATATACATACATACACATATACAACTTCAGATATAATCGCTGATCCATCCAAAAACATATGCAGGCTTGATTGAAGAGGAGCAACCTCATCTCCAAGGTAAAGTTCCCCTCTGAGTGAAGACATGCAGCTCCCACTGTGGTCCTTTCCCCACACACCTGATCACAGCTGATCACACACAGCTGATCCCAAAATGCAGCACAACCTCAGGCAATGCACAGTTACCTCTAAGAGCAATGAACTCACCCTCTGCTGGGAGCAGCCACAGCTCTGTGTGACCTGCACCCCAGCTGCAGCCAGGCCTGCAGCTAAAAACCACTTGCAGAATTTGCCTCTGCCAGCAACTTTCCCTGTGTGTAACTCAGCTGGACTAAAGAAAGACTGATACAGATGAGTGGAATTTTCTCCCAGCATGGCTCATAGGGTTAGTTGACTTTTCTTCTGGTCTTGGAGGGGTTAACAGTTTTGTGGACTTTTTTCCACAGCTCTGGTAATGCAAGTACAGGTAAGACAAGCATTTCAGAGAAGAAGCAGGTAGGAATAAGAGGCTACAGAGCAAAACTTCTGTTGGCTTGCAGAGCAGGGGCGCAACTGCACCTGCAAACCTGCATCCAGCTGTGGCCTCAAAGTTACAGCTGTTTGGGTAACTGAGCTGAGAATGCACATATAAATACCTTCCTAATGGCGAGTGTGGAAGCATGGAGAAATGGAGCTGGGGCTCCAGTGTACTGGCAATCTTTTACATCTTAGTGTTTGTCACAGACCTCATCCTTCAAGCATTTAACTGAGGACATTTGCTTTTTAAGTGGTCAGTTCCTTGAAGAAGTGAAGGAGGAGAGCCACAGACTTTGATCCTGTCCAGAAAGCTTATTTGTCCTTCTTATCCCTTCTCTCTTCTCCTCCCCTGCCTCCCTCCCAGAAATGTCAGAGGACTAGAGAGGAACCCTCTAGCTGGCACTGTACAAATCCAGTGTGAATCAGTCACTCTGGTCTGCTGCTGTAAAACTTTTCTCTATTCAGATTCAATCAAATTGCCAGTTTACAAGTCATTTAAAAAAGCATAAGCAGTTTGGCTTCTCAAGATCGATTTTAATTATTTCTGTTCTTTTTTTGCTACTGGGTTCTGCAGCTACACTAATAAAGTGCAGTTCCTTAGGACAGGAGACTAAGAAGTTCTTTAACAACTGGAGTAAGAAAAACCTATGCCATTTAAGAAATCTTCCAACAATTAAAACCGGATGCAAGTCATAGTCACAGTCATTTATTGTCGCCTCTTAGCACTGCATAGATATTTGAACTATCTTAACTTTTCAGGCTGTGTACCATGGTAATTACTTTTTATAAAATATTTAAATTATTCTATTCCTATTTGTTCCAAAAAAAGAAACATCCAACAGCCTTCCAAACCATATACAAATCACTAAAGTTTTAGAGAGTAGCTTATCTGTAGCAATAATCACCTGGAAAGTAAAACCAATACATATTTCTTTAAAGTTGTTTACAGCACAATGTACAAAAATTAAATGGAACTTCATATCAATTTAGTGCTCTTTTTAAAAGATCATGCCCCTTTGCAAAATAATTGCATGTCATAGCTACTATTCACTGCAAACAAATCTATGTGTATGTCTCTTTCTACACACAGACTTTCAGGGGCAACCCTGCATTTCTCTGAGAAAAAAAAAAAAACAAAACTGGATAAAATGAAAGGACATTCCACCTCTAATCACTGAAGAAAAGATTTCAATGATGTTTGATTTCTCCTATCTGATCAATCACATTACTGATCCTTGAGTGCACACACGTTCACAGGAACAACCATTCTCCACAATTTCCCTGTTTTAAAACCACCCAGACGCTTCCCCCTTACCTTCTGTGCTCCAGCTTCCTGACAGGGACAATGCAGGGCTGTGCTTTCTTCCCTTAAGTCAAAGCCCCAGCACATTTTAGAGCAGCCTGCTTGCTATTAGCAGTTCCCATTACTTATGTGTGTCGGACTCTTCCTCTGAACATGGTTATTTTAATAAAAACGATGACTGAAAAATAAAAAAACAATAAAAGTGGAGGATCTAAGCCTTGAATCCTCGCAGACCTGCCCAGCCAGGTGAAGTGAAATGAGCAAGGAATCCAAAGTTAGTAAAATGGATTTAAATAGTTATAAGGCAAGGGGAAACCAAGCGGAGATCATGGTGGGGAAGAGGCAAACACACGTATTGGAATAACCACGCGGTGTCGAGTAACAGACAGATGAAACAAACAGTCATCAGCTATTTTTACATCCACATTGGCCATTGGTAATTCTTCAGAGATAACTAATACAGACAGCAATGCTGGGCCATGGGCTTGCTGCTGCCAGTGACTCAAAGCTCAGAGCACTGCAGTTTTGTACCTCCAGGTGGGAGGCAAAGTGTTTATTAGGGTCACCACTAAAAGTACTGTGGACATATGCACACGAGTAACACATTGCTGTCCTGTGGGGGCTTCTGCATAAATAGCTCATTTCATCATCAAGGCTGGACACATGTAGCCAGTGTTCTTGGACTTCTTGGAGTAAGGACCTCTTCCACTGTCCCTCCAAAGCAAACAAGATGAGCACATGCCAGCATTGGGTTTCATTTGGCGCACTGCAATAGGATGTTGGATAATGGGAAAAATATGCCATGAAGTCAACAAGCTCCATTTCTGTACTGCAGATCTGAACAATGGATGGCACCCTGTGCCATGCTGAGTGCACACAGCTCCTTACTGGAGTCATGGGACTCTCCTGGGGTTTCAGCATCATGTTGGACTTGAACCACAGCCTACAGTAAAATGAAGAGCAGGATCTCCTGTCATTACAGCCCAAGTCCTGTTTCCACGGCAGAGCAGGATTCTACATGAGCTCAGTGGTCATTTACACATTAAAAAGACCTTCTAATTACATTGCTATAGCACCAGCAAGTTTCTGCAGCCTGGGAATCTCCAAGCACCAGGACACTTGTGATGAGCTAACTGTCCCTGAGATCCAAGAGCAGCCCAGGCTTACCCCTCCTTGGAGGGACAGTGACCTGCCTTCCCAAAGCAGCCTGCAGCTTTGAATTCCCAACCTGAGGAAGGCGCACCTTTCAACTTAAATTTCAGCAGGAAGATTTTGCAAAGATAGGACATTTCTGAAGTCCTGTTCAGGGCTTTTTGTGCTCAAGTATTTCTAACTCATCCCAAACTGAATGCTGGTCTTGCCAAACATCAGGGCACTTCTAAGTGCTGAGTTCTGGCCTGGAACTGCAGAGTTCCAACAGCTCCCAATGCTCTGCACCTGTAGCAGCACTTATGCACAAAGGTCTGGTATCATCAGTCATGGCACCTATAGACTGAGACATAGGAGAGAACTGGTGCACACTGAAAAACATGTTTGGGATTACAAGAGACAGTGGAAAAAGTAGTTTTCAGGCACCCACTGCCACCAAAGTAGGCAAAACTGTCTGTATGTGTGTCTGTCTCTCCCACAGATTTCTAAAGAGGGGAGGAATGTATTTCTGGAATATTTGTGCTAAAAATAAACCCATCTCTGCTGTCTATGAAGAGAGGCAGGTATAGCCCTGCTTTCTGTAAGCTCTGAACTTGTGAACTGCTGAGAGGCTGAATCACAACTAGAAAGATCCCTGTGGAAATGGTAACTGCTAATGCAGGAAGGTTGGCTGATTGCTTGGAAAATCCAAAACAGGCCTCTCACATGAAAGCAACTGGGGTTAACACTATTCACCAGGATAAATGTAGTTCACAGACTCCAGCTTTGAAAGGACTCAAATCTTGGGACAGGCATTAAGCTTATTCAAATACTGTGGTAGTAAATATTTGCTAACTCAGTGCTCAGATGAGAGTCTGGGATCAGATGGGCTGTCTTTAAAATAAAACCTCTTCTGGGGAAAATTACTGAATAACACACAGGAAACACAACCCAGTGGCACTTAGATGTTGTTATCTCACTCCCAGGAAATTTAAAAACCAGAAATTCCTGCTGCTTTCTTTCACTGAGTGTCGAGCAATAACAGATCACACTGAACTTTTTCAGACAGCAATTTGGACTGAAATTTTAAACTTGTATGAAAACAGTACGCAATTTGCACAAATATGTCAATGGAAAATGTATGTATGTATGTTTGTATGCATAATGAACTCCATCTTTCACACACACACTTGAAACTTTCTGTGCTTGGCAACGCTGAGAATTCTGACAAGAGAGCCTTATGCAAGAGCAGTAGCTTTCAGCCTTTTCTGATTTGTATCCCATCCCAACACTTTCTCTAGGGAAATAAATGGAGTTCTGCCCTGCTGATAGAGAGAGTTTTTTCCCTTTGTTACCTTAGCTGCAAATCCCAGGGAAGCAGTATGCAGACCCAAGGGGTCAATGCACCAACCACATGCAAAAAGTCCCTGGTACATGGAAACCAAGGAGTGGAACTGATTATAAACAGAAATGAAAACATCACCCTGGACTAGGAAAACTCAAGCATCAAACTGTTTTTGTTGTAGAAATTAAATGTTTTATAATTCTCAAGGCATTAACAACAAGGGGTCTGTTTAGGAACCCATGAGAGCAATAGGACTATATTGAGTTTTCAGTTGTTTGCTTACAGCACTTTTTGTCCAGCAAAGCAACACAGGTTCAGCTCTTACCTGGCAGCCAGAGATTGAATGATTTATTGACTATTATCACAGTGAGTGGAATAACTTGATGTCTGGGCACTGGACAAGGAGTGCAGGTGAGTACAGAGCATTGGCCGGACAGAGCAGCCTCTGGGTCATATCAGCTGAGCAAAAGCACTGAAGCAGTGAATTGCTGATGCAGGTATTTTCTCTTCCAAGGGGGAACAAGATCAAGGGTGCATTTTCTGCCCAGCTCCCCCTGCTAGCCAAACAGGCTGTGCTGCACGTGGCATCAGGGGAAATGACAGGCCATGTTCCTCTCCGTCTGTGCCCAGCCCCTTACACATCCTGGTCTGAACCAGACTCTGTCCTGACAAACCCAGCTGAGAAGATGTGTGTGAGGACATAAAGATCCCCAGCACCTGAGAACCATTAGCAGTCTCTTTCCCTGGGGACATTTCTCCACCTTTCTGGAAGAGCTGCCTATCCCTTCATGCAGAATCTGTGCAATGAGACAGATGCAGGACTCATCCCCAGCCTCTCCCCAGGACTACTCCCTAGGGTTCAAACCTTGCCAGAAGATAAAGATCATTGGTTCCAACTCCAGGGACTCCTAGAATTCTGACAAGGAGAGAACTTTTTAAATCCATTGCATTTTTTCCCATTTTTCCTTATCGAAGCTTTGAATGAAGCCTAGCAAAGTAAAAAGTCTCTGCAAAAGGAAGCTCTGGAAGAAATCTGAGAAGGGTTCAAGAAAAAGAAATATTTCCTTAATTTCATCTCTCATAATGTTATAATATGGTGTTTAATAAAATAAAATGTCAAAATTATTTTCATCCTCCCCTCAGAAAACAGTAAAAAATATTATTTCCTAAAAAAATCATTATGTTTGTTCTCTGAAATCAGATTTCTTATGAAACATAACAAACTCTGTTACATTTTGACTCTGACTGCATTTGCAATCACTGGCAGACATTGGTTCCAGCATCTTTTTGTCCATCTGTGAATAAGACCTTAAATGCAATTTTAAAAGAATTTCTGCTCTCCTGCTCTCCTCTCCCTGCTGCTGTGCCATCAGTAGCACCCAGACTCAGCTGACTCAGAAAGAACTTGTCTGGATTCCAGCCTGGAACACTCATCCTAAACCTCTGTGAAATGCCCGACCCTGGCACCAGCCTGGGGCTCAGCATCTCTCTCTTGGCTTTTGGGGACAGAAAGCAGACCAGAAGGACTCTAAAAACACAGCCCCAGGGACACTTTCGCAAGGATGTCAGTCACAACTTCATCCTGCACATATTTCCCCAAATCAAACTGGCATTTCAGTCAGGAGCAGTCACATTTTACCAGTGCCACCTCACTACAGTGATCACACCTGAGGAACCCCAGGAAGATGCTTTTGCAGAACTGCTTCACTATTAAACACTCTGCCAAGAGTGGAAGACAGATGTGGCAATAAAGAAATTAACTACAGAGAATGTTAAACAGCAGAATTATTCTACAAATTATTCTAAATTATTCTACAAATAAAGATTAAACCTGCAAAGCACTCTTCTACCTGAGCCCATTTTTCACCCATTTAGGTTGCACTACCTAGAATAGCCAAAATAATATGCTAAGTACCTATCTGCCTTCTGGGCATTGGTTTTTCTTGGAAACCTTTCCCTTCTCATGAGGATATGTCAGCAAACCTGACAGCACCTTGCAATTTTGAGGAGAGGTCCAGCCTGTGCCAGAACATACATACAATAAACCAGTCTTCCTGAAGATAAAGTTTAAGAAATGAGCACACTAGTGACATATCAGATGTAGGAAAAAAATACCAGTAAATACTGGGAGTGATCTAAAATTAGTTCTCATTAAAAACATTATGTAGAAGCCAGCGACATTTAAGGATGCTAAGCCAAATGCATTAGGTAATTTATAAACATAGCTACAATCCATCTAATTTAAGAAAAGGTTGGAAGAATGTGGGGTCACTGGCCTAGTGTAAATATTTCCCATTTACAAATTGCAAAGCAAAAACCAGCGACCACAGGCTAATTAAAATAGCTGGACAAACAATGATGGGAACCATGAGGGGCTATTTTTAGGGGACCGTGTGAGAGCCCAGGCAGCCAGGAGTCCAGTCAGTCCAGAGGTGTCACATGGCTGCTCTCAGTCCTTTGCACTCTCTCCCCCCACCACAGGCAAGGTGAACCAGACAGTATGATATTTGCTTCAGCCCCACACACCTCCATCCAGATTTCATGCAGTATTTTGCACTCTACACAACACATTGGATGAATTCCCATTGAAGTATCCACAGCATCACCATCCTTGTTCCGTCCCAGGTTCCTTCACAGCAGAAAAATGGGGTTTGGGCAGGGAGAGCAGGGCTGACTCTCCCCAGATGCTGGGAAATCAGAAGAGGAAATTGTGGTGTGCTGCACTACAAGAGGAAGTTCTGTTATGCTGCAGTTCAGCTGATACTGCAGAGGTGCTGTGATACAAACGTGTGTTTATCTCTGGGTGAAGAGAGGTGAAGAGAGATGAAGAGAGAAAAGATAAACATTAAAACTTGTTCTAGTCTAATGAGTTGCCTGAATTACATGGGTTTTCTTTTCCTGGTTTGTAGAATACACTTTCTGCGGGCCAAGAAAAAGAAAGAGTGAAGCACAACAGAAGAAAATAATTTTATAATACAGTTTTATTCCTCAGAAGTCAATGAAGCATCAAAACATGCCTGCATTATCTCAAAAACTCAAGAGTCCTGCAAAATGGGTTCAGAAGATATTGGGGTGCAAAATGTCTCCCTGCATGGTTTTGTACTGGAGCACCAGTGGACAGTGAAGGGGAAGCCAGCTAGTTTAGGAGAAAGGTTTCAGCCTAGATTTGAATCAGACAGGGAAGAAATTTAAATTTGCACCTCCTTCTTCTCAAACCAGCTTTCTTCCTAGTTCAGAATGCTTCTCAGGAAAGGGTTCTTGGAAACCACAAAGGTTTTGAAAAATACTCAATTTTTGCATGTCTTGGCAGAAAAACAGGTACCAGGAGTATGCATTGCACAGCAAAGACACTTAACCTGCTTCCAGCCCACCAGCAGAACAGAGCACACCCCTAAGCTGCAAGAAGCAGCACAGCTGTTTGCATTTCTCATTCCAGTAATCCGAATAATTATAACACCGTCTCTCCAAAATGATATGACTTTAAGCCACATTTAAGAAAAGTCAGCAATCTAAAATCAGCATTCAGTAAACCAGAAAGCACTAGAGAGAGAAGGAGAAGCTCATGCCCATCTTTTCAGAAAAAGGCAGTGTATAATTGTTCAAGGTTTTGCTGAATGTCGGGAATGGAAGATTAACAAGGAGTGACATTATCAGTGTTAGCAGGAGGAACTCATGCAAACACAGCAAGGCCAAGAACAGCTAAAAACCTGGCCTGAAAGATAGCAAATGCGCTTCTCTGCAGAACAGAGCTGAATAATGAGAAGAAAGGAGCCAAATGAGGAACAGAAAAGCCCCCCCTGCAAGAGCAAGGCAATGGGAGCAGGGCGCTCAGAGACAGAAGTGCCGGGCGCTGCTGCTCTGCAGGAATCAGCCCAGCTCCCCCCGTGCAGCACACCTGGGCTGGCTGGCACTGCCCTGCACCACCTGAGAGACCCATGGCAAAACCTGCCCAGGGAATTGGATGAGCCAGGATGGATTTTCATTCTTTCCCTGTAGCTGAACTTGGAGAACGGACTCCGTGATATATGTGGAGTAGATGCCATCAGAGAACACCCTAAGTATTCCCCCAGGCCTAAAAACCATGTCACAACCTGTTAATGATGAATAATTAGATGAGTCCTAGGTAATCAGAGACTATTCCTAGTAGTAAAGTGATTCCTGGGACTGAAAGTCACCATACAAAATTTACTAAAGTGGCTGGTATCAATAAACCAACAAATGGAAACAAAATAATTCTTTACTCTCATTCTGTTAAGGAAAAGGCATGTGGTTTGAATTATGATCATATAAACCACTGCCTTCAGGCATTTTTTGAATGTTTCTAGTCTGTTAAATTCATTAGAAAATTTACACTGTCAAATATTTGAATAAAAACATAATGGGGGTAAAGAGAAAAATGCTGTCTTTTCAAAAAAGTCACAACTGGTTTCCTTTAAACTTTATAAAAGTGTTTTAGATAAAATAAGATAAACATAGAACAATAATGAAATTATTACTGGCGAAAATTCTATGCGGCAAACAGGTACATGATTATCTTAATTCAGAGATTAAGGACTCTTCTCTTAGGAACAAAATTAAACACGTTCACAAAATCAAGGCTTCTAGCTGATCCATAACAACACTCATACAGATATTGTCCTTGATTTCAGAAGCGTTTACACTCAAAAGAGAGCAGACTGAAGTGTTTAAGCATTCAAGCTCAAACTGCATTTTCATTGCAGTATTTCAGTTAGAGACAGAAAATATTGCTGTTTCAAAACACTGCAGCAATTCCTACACCCAATGTTCCCAGATCCATTCAGAAAATGACTGCACATGCAGGCAGGCCTGAACAGAGGCAAGGTGTGATGTCTTCTCTGGCAACACTTTTAACAGTGCCCATGTCATTTGGGATCACAGCTCCCTCTGATTTCCACATTCCAGCCCTGTTGAAGGACAGCAGCATCTCACACATTTCAAAGTGGTGCACAAAACCTGGATATTTTGGAAATTGATGTTTACTGCAGAAGCAGCCTGGCATATGCAGCTGAGCCAGCTCTAATCGACAGAAACCATTCCACAGACATGAGTGGGAGCTGGAATATGCTCTGCTTGCTTTTGCTTCAGGGTTTGTGCTGTCCTTACAGGAGGGATGTAATGAGACCTTGGACTAGTCTTTTTCCAGCTTAGTTGAGCATGACAAGCAGAAAACATCTCCATTGAAAAAACCCCATCTCTACCCTTTCTGAAAGACTGCAGATATTTAGGAAAACAACTGAAGAAAAAAATACAAAACTTCCATGCTAGTAATGCAAGATCAGAAGAAAGCAAGGAATGGGTGTTGTGTATAAAATGTGCAAAAATGGAACACCATTTAAAAAGAATATTTTTACATAATTCAGCATTAGATAGCTTGATGAATGGTTAATTTCAGTGTGCTGATTCACATTTTCCTTCACACCTTTCACAGTTTTACCATTTATTTGGGCATCAATATAAAAAAAAAAATCTAGAAATAAAATTTTGCAGTTCCTTCAAAAATCATTTGCAGACTCACTGCTCCTACAAAACACTTCCAATATAATCACACAGTCCTTATATTTACTATTTGAGCTACATTAGTTTGTGAAGTCCAGGAGGTTTTAATAATACTCATCCAGTATATCAGTGGTTTCCACTGTGGCTGGTACCAGAGTGAGCAAACACCTCACCTTGCAATTAGAGATGATCTGTAAATCCAGGCCTATGTACACATGGTCCAGTAGCTCAAGACAAAAAATCCCTGTCAATCCCACTGTCAATTTGAACAAAATCACCCTGCAAAATACAGAGATTGATATCAAATACTTGCATTGGCATTCTTTCCACATCACCTTTTGACACCTACAACATGCTTTGTAGACATGTTAGCTTCAGAGCAACCAAACTATACACTCAAGTTTACACTGGGAACTCATGAAAAAGCCATATTTCTCCTCTTCTGGCATTATGGACTATGCAATAGCTTATGCTGAGTCCTAGATGGAAAAACCTCCAATGGAGCATTTTTCCTAGCACATTCTGCCTTCTGCAAATTACTGTGGTATGACTGCAATAGCTTTGTGCTTTTTTCTAACTGCTGGTCATATTTTAAAAGTGCCTATTGCTCTTGAGTCTAGAGCTGCATGAACAAAAACAATCATAATTAATAACTTTTGCAATTATCTTCTGCCAACAGAAATCTCAGCTTCAGCTTTGACTGGATACATTCAAATGTCTTAAGTTGTTATCTAGGGTTGCTATGCACTAACTGTTGGTATGTTCCATCCCAAAGGCAGCTCCTTGGGAAACTTTGAAGCTCTATAAATAGAAGATTTTATTTATTATTATTGTGACGGCACAGGAATGCACCAATTCACCCTCAAGGGACAGAGACACTTAAGAACCCTTGTTTCAGTGTTGGATGCAGAAATAGTTCACAATGTGAGGTAGAGAACAGCTCTAGTGCCAAATATCCTGTATGAGCAAGAAGGAGAGATCAATGGACAAAATCCATCACACCTACTGCTCACCTTTTACAAGTTTAAACTGAGCTTGGCTCCTTTCCTCATCCCTGGAGGTCAGCAGACCCTCTGGGATATCTGACATGCCCTTTTCCCTGAAAGGAAGGATCACAAGCTCAGGATGCCTGGCAGACAAGAGAGGAAGCCTTCCTGATGTCTTAGCCCAGGCACCAAGTGCTGAGACAGCTGAAGAGAGGTGGCAGGACCTTGGCCCTGGAAAGGGGACAGAAACCCAGCAATGACTGAGATCCCCTGAGCAAGGAAATACAAAGGAAATACTCAACAGAGGAGATTTAAAGGGACAGGGATAATGAGAAAATCCTAAAAATTAAAGAGAAGAATAAAGGGAAAACTAGGAGCAGCAGAACAAGCAAAGTCATTGTTTTTCCTCTAAAATTTGCAGGTTTGATCCTATATCTGTATATTCATTGTGAATGTTCCTTTCTGTTGGCTGCTGCTGGGTTTTGGGTTACCCGGCTAGGACAGATGACATACAAGCCATTAAAGGGCTGAGGTGCCTCCTTACCAAGAGGATTTTGCCGTGTGCTGTGCTGGGAGGTGATGCAGAGACTCAGCCTGGCACCAAGCACCCTCCCTGGGCACTGGAAGGTGTCCCAAGCACACCAGGGCCTGCAGTGCTGCCCAGGGGGAATGGTGCTGTGTCCCAGGGGTCACAGCAGCTCAGGTGTGGGGTACACAGGTGTCTGCTCCACAGAGACACAATCCTGACTGCTGGAATGCCACAGGCTGGCAAGACACCTGAGAAAACCTTCTGCTGTAAGTTTTGCATACCTGTCATGTAAATAATTTTATCCCAAGCATGATCTCTTTGCCTTGAACTCCTTCCATTGTGGAGTTAATTCACAATCTTAACAACACTAGAAGGCAGGTTTTTGTGGTCAAATATATTGCCACATTAATAATTTCAGAATATTACACGAGGCACGAAAAGAAAAGTAGTGAATAAATTAACAGAAGAAGCCTGCATGGCTCACTAGAGAATTAAAGTGCCATTTTATTACACACACCTCAGAGTTAAAGTTTTAATTTTCTTTTAAAAGATCTCAATATATAACTTTCATCCTCTATATTCAAAAACACTTAGAGAGGATGATTTGTTCCTTTGTTGTAATCCACAGGACAAATAAAGCTATAGTCAAGTGATGCTGACCAAATCTCTGCAATTTCCCTGTGATATTGCTCTTATTGTTCTTATTTTTTGCATTCATTATTGCTCTAATAAGAAACTTTTCTCCAAGGATCCTGATGTTCTTTAAATACAAATGAGTAAGTCTTTCCCAATCCCTTGTGCTCTGCTCTGCAGTCTTGTCTTACAAACAGATTAAAAAGGGGCACACTGAGGCAGAGAGGTGTTACTGGCCTTATTTCCACAGGAACTGACTTTGAGGCAGTTCCTAGTTAGTGATTTGGCTCGGGTCAAACCCCTAGCTCTAAGTTGGAGGCAGTTCCAAGAATTATTCCCAGTGCCCTGCTTGGGACAAGCCTCCCTGTCCAGATGCATGGCTGCACACATTCTTACAGTACAAACACAGCAAGAACTGCCCCTTGTGGGTTTCACTTGCCCTGCTGAGCCGGCACTGAGCAGCTTTTAAAAGTGGAAAGGCATTCAGAGGCATCTTTTTCTTTTACAAGCTGCAGACATTTGCCTCTTAGTGAAGAAGGTCATCAACCAGGCACAGAGATCCCTGTGAATATCACTGCAGCAGTTTCCAAATGGCTCCTGGACGCAGCAGCCCTCCTCACTGCCTTATATTGCAGACCAGCAGAGTTATATTTGGAGGCAGATATCGGGATTATGTTCCCAAGAGGCTCTGATAGAGTAAGTTCAGAGTGTGTTGTCATGATGGACATGCACACATGTGCCCTAGCAGAGTAGAGGTCAGCCATCATTCATGAATATGTGGAGACCACTTACAGTCCAGTTACAGCATATGCTAGTAACACGTGTTCCCCACACACCCTGCTTTCTCCCCAGTAAGCTGCTATATTTTTAATGTCTCCATTAGCTTTTGGAACAACTGACAGCTTTAAGCTTTTCCCTGCAAGGAGCTCCAATGTGGAAACATCATGCAGCTTTCAGTCACAAGACAAATGGCTAAAGATTTTAAGAGGAGATTCCAATTCCAGAATAGGAAGCCTACCCAGTCAACCCTACACCTTTAACATAATTATTCTTATAATTATTATAAATGCACCTGGTTCCTGCAGCACTATTTGTCTTCAGAAATGCCCTTGCTGAAATTGCAGGTGAGTGTCTGCAATTCTGTCTTTAGTGTCTGTACCTAAGGCAATGTTGCTGGCCCTCATGCTTCTATGGGGAGGCAGAAGATTCAGCATTTAATTCAGCAGCACCAACTTACACCCAAAGCATATCAATTTTTATGTTTGTTTCAGCACAAGAAATTATTCTTTCATTTAAAGGGAGAAAAGTGCCATTAAATGGTTTCTATCTAAGGCTGCCAGTCCTCAGTGCCCCTCAAAACCATGAGTTATGTTCACAGCTGCTGAAGAAAATTCCAGCTGGTGTTATAAAGATTCAAAATGGCAAGCTAATAGAAATACTATAAAGCATCTGCTGTCCTGAAGTCTTGTCTCTTCAAGAGATGCTGTCAGCTCCACCAGCAATGAAAGATGTGCTTGGGTATGAGATAAAATTATGTTTCTCTAAGGGCCATGTGATTTAGTCTGGGAGCAGTAAATTAACCAAGGCTCTTAATTTAAACATCAGTGAAAAATACATATTTTGCTATTAAAAGTTGGCTCAGTTTTAGTGGGAATGCCCAGACATGGAGAGGCACGAAGCTGTCCCCTCTCAGGTGGTTCAGGTTTGCAGAGATACAAGGAATAGAAAGAGGTAAAATCCCACTGCTGTCACTGAAGGTAGCACACTTTGAACAGCAATTTAATTCAATTTAGAAAACTATTCTGTGAAAGGACATCCATCCCTTGGTGCAATCCCTTTGATTTTAGCTTTACAGCAGTATTTTGGCTAAGGGGCCACTGGCTGAAGGAAGAGCAGAGCAGGTCACTGAAGCTGCAGTTCCACATGCTGTGCTCATTGCTGCCAAGGCAGTGGGGGTGTTGGTGCCCAGCAGTTTTCTGGCTTAACCTTAATGCCCATCTCCCCTCTCTGGATCTTGCTGGCCTCTTTGGGTGCCTCAGGTGTGGCTCTGAAGAAACAGAACAGACTGAAAGTCCTTCTGATAAGAACGTAAACTAAAGTTCATCTTTCTGGCAGAACTGAGTTAGGAAGAAACCACACATAATTATGTTGGCAGCCAAGGGAAGACAATAAGCCCCTGGAAACCAAGTAAGGGAGATATTTGTGTGATAAGCTGTGGTTAGCTGGCAGTGATAAGAGATCTTACCAATTTTAATCTTAAATAACAGTTGCATTTAGAGTAAAAAGTGCATTTAAACTGCTCATGTTCATGCTGTGGTATTGTCAATTGCAACAAAACACAAAGGTGACTCTGGTGATGTGAAACCTCAGGGAAGGTATCTCCCTGTTGCTGTTATATTCCTTTCTTGAAGGTGTCCTTCCCAACTCGGGCACAGCCCAGCCAGGAGCTGTGTTCCCATGATGCCACCCCTTCCTGTGGGTGCAGGGGTGCGGGCTGTATCGCCCTGTCACACTGTCAGGAGATGATTCTGATCAGCTTTCAGATCGCGTGAAGCTTATCTCCACTTTTTGCAGATGAGCAAGGAGATAGCATCCCTCATTTCCCTGGCTGCTCCTCTACCCCATCCACTCTCATGATTTCTGAAGGGATAACACATCCTCTTGTTTTCTTCCACATGGGAGCAAACAAGTTAGTTATTGTAAAGTTATCAACAGCTTTCCAGCAGGAGCACTTTGGACAAACACTTGCCAGCTGTTGACAATGTAGGTTAGGACAATGCTTTTGTAGGTTACCATTCACTCTTACACTCCCATCCAACAAATGAATGACAAATATGAAGTAAACCAGCACAAGAGCAACAGCAAAACCAGCTCCCTGATATGAATCTTCAAGAAACTGCTGCTGCAGAGAAATGTGCCATGAGCCACGAGTCCCATAAGTCAGAATACTCACTCACTAAAATTTGTATTCAGGCAGAAAAATAAATGGTATTTAAACACATAAGTGGAGACTTTTATTTTTACAATACTACACAGCTGGGGAAACCTTGGGACCACTGAGTGAAGTCCTGACCATCAGTATCTAACCTCTCCTGGATGATTCTCCCAACACCAGCAGCAGCCAGAGACCTTGATGACACAATTGCTTTCCTGCATTTACTGAATTGCTTTAGTTTTCAAGCAAATCTACAGAACCATAAATGCTTGACTTAAGGATAGAATTGTGAGTTTAGCTCCCATGTGGCTTGATGACGCCCTAAAGAAAAGTGGTCTGTGAGGACAGCCCTCCTGGAGAAGGGAGAAACCTGCAGGGGCTCCGGGGGAGGCACCTCCCGCTCTCCACGGCCTGGGTCACAGGGATGGGCTCTCAATCAAGTCACTTGTTCCTCTTTTGAACCCAGACCCTGCAGGCAACAACAGAGCAAGCAATCACACAGCATTTCCTTATCTTCATGGGCACACTCCAAAGTCCTATTTTCAAAAACAATGTGAGCACTTATGAGAATAAGTCCCAATGAAATTTACTTTTTGCAAGTGGAACTGAATTTTGCACTTTCACAGTTGTATCTCGACCTCTCTTGTACAGGATAGCTGGCAAATCCTTTTATCCAGCTGCTGACAGCCTCTCAGCAGAGCACAGCTCTTCAGGCTCCTAGAAAACATCCATTTCTAAACAGGAAAAAGCCAAAACTGACCAGATCTTGGGACAGCAACAGACCAGCTCTGAGGAGCAGTTTAAAAAACAAACTCTGGAGCTTTCTTGCTACCAACTTTTTCATTATTTCTAAGGCTTAGAAAGAAGAAGGTGCTGACAAGATTCCACATCAGTCCTTCAGAGAATCTAGCCTTCTCTAGCATCTTTCAACAGGAAGATACCCAGATTATCTACAATCCAATTTATTTAAGCTTTCACAAGTCTGAGTGAGTCCAGGAGGTGAAACACACCAGAGTAACAAAAGGACTGTCCTCTAAACCATCACTGTTGGGGATTTCAGAGGGCAATGTGAGATGCACCTAGTCCATTGTGACAGGAGAAGACTTTGAGGCAGGCAGTCTTCAGACCTACGCTGGGAAGGGCAGGGTGTGCCCTTCTCCTGAAGGGGAAATAAAGAGAGAAAGCATTTTTGCTGAAGATTGACAGATTAGACATTTCTTCTCCAATACTAAGGAGTTCAAGAGAGATTTTATGTATGCTCAAAGGAATGAACAGATCTTTGTAAATGTTGATACACCGTAAATAAATAAATGAAATATTTGTCATAATTTCCATCAAACTCTAGGAGAAATCTATCTTTGCATTACTTGGATAAGGCTCTGTCACTAGTTCAGCCTCACCATTTTTAGAAATTATTAGAGTTTTATAGCAGGTCTGAAATTCTATGCCAGTGAGACTGTGATTTTAATGCATATTAATGGCAGAAATGGGGGAGGGGAAAGGAAGTTGGTGTGATTCCCTTATAGAGTACAATACTAAATAAGAAGATTCCAGCTGTGCAACAGGAAAGTTAAAATGGTTTGTTTGGATCATTAATATTGCAATGAAAACTAATTAAACCTAGAGCTACAAGGAGGAGCTCATTAGAGATTTGAATAGAGGCAGCATAACACTCAGCAGCCTCCAGTTTTAGCAGCTTCTTTTATCACACCAAGTGGGATAGCAAGAGCTCACTGAAGAGACAAGGATAGTCTGAAGAGCCAAGGGGATATGGACACTCAGTCCATGGGATCAACTGCAAGGGCTTCTTTGGAAAATGCTGCATGAGCTTGGTAGCTCTGCAGAATCAGCCAAGCCCTGTCACTGGCTCCCTGCTCAGACTAACACTGCTGCTATGCTATATCTCGGTCCCCTTGTCTGACCTGACATCTGAAACTTCATCTAAAATTTCCTTAGCCTAAGAGCCCTCAAATATGCTTTACAAAATATACCTACTCATTTAGCATCAGTCCCACATGCCCACCCCAGACATGGCACTTCACAGTCTGTAGTTTAAGCCTGACCCTCAGTTTTGCAATTCCTTTCTCCTTTAACATGTCATGCCACTTTTGCTGTAGTCAAGGGTGTCCCTGCCCCTGTTCTGTGGCCATCAGCATCCTCCTACAGCTATTTAAATCTTCTCATTTCTGCTACTGTCATTCCCTCCCTCCCCCATGGCCTCCCTACATCCCTACCCCTCAAACCCTGCTCCCAGCTTCACACAGAAGCCAGGAACTATACTAACCACTTACATGGGCATTTGTCTCAGAAGTGAATACTGATCAGACTGGGTGTCCCTAAGTCTTGCATCCTTGCAACTTCAAGTAAGCACTGAAGCCCCAGCTAAGCTGTTAATTATCCATGGTAAGTGCTGGTAAAAGTGCTTGTATTTCACTCCACTAGAGGCTGCCAGGGTGAAGGAATGACCTCTTAATGCTGATCATAAAGGACTTCATGGGGGAGAGTTCTGAAAGAAAAAAGACACCTGGTAATTTTACTGATGTTGTCTAAACTTTGCTGGATTGGGGTCCTACTGGTGACTTGAGAAATTTGGAAATCCTTCAGTCACAGAGAAAACAGAGTAAGATACTAAAGCAGTGACACACTAAGCTGCACACTCGTAACTCAGACTAGAATTTTTCTTACATGATTTAGACGATTGAATGCCAAAGGAACATGATATGTGAGGCACTGGAACTGATGAGGCACTGGAACTGAGGAGGCAGTGGCAGAAGTTGCCCAGAGAAGCTGGGGGTACCCCACCCCTGCAAGTGTTCAGGGCTGGTCTGGGCTCTGAGGAACATGGTCTAGTGAAAAGTGCCCCTGCCCATGACAGAGAGGTTGAAAGTCGACGATCTCTAAGGTTCTTTTCCACCCAAACCATGCTATGAAAATAAACCCTTGTCTCCCTTAATCACAGCATCAGACCATGTGAACATGTGGACCACTGAAAAATCTTCCATTTTCAAGTCAGAAATTTCCCACCACTACAGCAGGTTCTTATTCAGGTTTTTATTAGTTTTGTCCATCTTTGGGCATCAGAGAAATAAATTTTGAACAAAACCTTCTGCTGCAGCTGCATTCACTGCTAGGTGATAGTACTGCTAGGTGATAGTAGAGCCAAAAGACTGGACTGGAAAAGGCAAAAGCTCAAAAAAGGAGAAAACAGACATTAATACTGAAGATCCCAAAAGATGAGAAAGGATCCAGCCCAGCCTGCATTTCCAGGCAGGAGTTATCAAGGCATGACTTCCTTAGATAGCCAAGGAGAAGAAAATCATGGGAAAATGCTGTAAAAGTAAAAATTTATCAGTGGAAAATGTCCAGAGGTATTGGACATGTCTTGACACTGGAAATGTCTAGGCAAACCCAGAGCTGTGAGTTATGGGTTTGAAACAGAAACAGCCCCACACACAGGCTGCAGGAGTGGCACCACTGCACAGACCACTCTCCTGGCATCCCAGTGGTGGATGGTGGCATTTAAGGACACTCATCACCAAAAGGGGATGGTTTTGATTTTCTGCAGCCAAAACAGGGACATGTAGATGTGATCTCTTCTTCACTCCTCATTCTGCAAACCCTTGCTTAGCTGAACCCACAAAGAGACTTGGGGTACATGGGCCAGGCTCAGGTGCCAGCAAGCCCACAGAGAAAGTAAGAGCTCAAGAGAAGCCAAAGTGCACTTCAGATTTCTCTGGAACACAGGAGTCCCAGCCTAAGCTGATATCCATGACACTGAACAGATTTATACAAACTCTGCAAAATTCACACCAAGAGATCAGGGATAATGTTCTGTGCCCTGTTTCCACCTCTTCCCTGGGGGAGAAATAGAGGAGTTTGTCATGATGTCACTTGTGCCTCTTTATAGCAATCCTCAGAACCTACATTCCACTTTCTATTTTACGCTCCCTGATGCTCCCCCTCAACCAAAGCCCTCAACAGCATGGTTTTGGAATGACAAATATCTTCACAGGCTTGAGTGACTGCAGTAACCTCACATTCCCTTTCCTGGTGCAGCTTGCATATCACAAATTCACATAGTTCGAAGTCAGCCCTTGAATACTTCACATGCTGGTTCTGCTGCTTCCCCCTATGGCATCAACAGCTCTAAGCAACCCCATGCTGCCCCTGACCTGGCTCATCTGATATGCTTTAGACTGATAAACAGGGCCAGTGACAAAGAAAAGGGAAGGAAATCAAGAAACATGTTCTGGCAGAGTAATGAAGACCACATTTACATAAGCTGCCATCAGTGACCACCTCACATTTGTTGTCCACCACCGAAAGCTTTTAAGGATATTTTAAATTAATCTAATTCACTCAGGGCTCTGTGTGAGGGGAACCAGAGGTGCAGGAGTCTGCAAGCTCAATAGAGATAGACAATGCAGGGGAATGGCATCCACCAGAACTTGTGGTGCTGCAAGGATCAGTGAGAAAGGCAGTCTGGTTTCAGATCCCTCCCATAAGATTAATTTGGGCTGTGATGCAGGCAGACGTTAGTGCACAGCAAAAGCTGAATGCCTTGGCTGTCACTTGATCAGGCATAGTGATGATTTTACTAGCAAAGTGCCTCTGCACTGAGATGCTGTTTCTGCTAACTGCCTATCAGTAACTCTACCTCCATAGGAAAGACTTCAGGCCTCATCCAGCAGAAAGATAACATAGGTTACATCCTATAAGATTCTATCTTAAACCATAATGTAGATACTTAAATTTCTGTTGAAGGAGTTAAAACAAGTTTTTACGTCCTTGTATCTATATATAACTTATAGGATTAAAGAAAGAAGGGAGGTAACATATTTAACTCTCTTACTTCAGCTATCTAAATTTGAATTTTACTGCCATTCTTCCTTTGTCTATAAACATCTTTCCACTCACTTTGGCAGGCACAGCCCTACCATGCACAGATGAGATTTCTGAATGCCTCTGTCAGAGGCTGAAAGCTTTCAGCTTTCCACAGAACTGTGCACATGAGCAAAAGGACTGTTTTGTTTAAAGGCAGATAATGTAATCTGTTCTGGGGAATCTGCATGGAAATGAATGCTGAATGGCTGCTTAACTGTAACCTGGTGTTTATGAAGATGTCTAATGACTTTTAGTGCTTTTAGATGTAAAAGAAGAAAAAAACATATTTCTAATCCCAAAGAAGGGATTAACTTGTTTCTGCCCCTTATATTCCATTAAAGATGCAACATTTGCTTTACGTCAAGAGAAGTCCCAGCTTCTTAAATGCCTTGTCTAAGTGCAAATATTACTTGGCACCAAAATGGGATACAGTTAGGTCTAATGTCATGTCACCAGTATTGCTCATATTATAAAGAAAATGGCAATTCCTTTGGATAGGAACTGCATGGTTTGTTCAAGTAACTCCGCTCCATGTACATTCAAAATTGGCTTCTGACAACAGGATTTCAAAAGTAAAGTGCAACATGTTTGTATATGCAAGGAACAATATGAATGACCTGTAGCAGCCCAGTTGTCCACTGCTCACTGGGCATAGCTGCCCTTGACTAGCAGTCTGACAGCAAAACTTCCAAACACAAACACACAAAACTTCCTTATCACTAAATCAAACACAAACACACAAAACTTCCTTATCACTAAAGACAAACACAAACACACCCAAAACCACAAGCTGAACATTTCTACCCAGAAACTAACCAGGTTTTCTTGTAGATGTTACATATTTCACGTTTTGTGTCCCCTCTTTTGATGGTTGAACTGACAAGCAATAGAAAAAAAAAACCCTGGGTACATCAAATTTTTGCTGCGCCAGTGCAATGGATCATTCTGTTCTCTGGTTACAGCACATCATGAAAATGCAATTCAGTGGGTGACCCAGCCAAGAGGGGATAACAGGGGCATGAACTACCTGAATTACCACTCCTAAGGAGTGCTGAATCTACATTTTCACAAAGGAACAGCTGGAGTTTTTCAGGAGTTAATTCCTCATAAAGATGCTCAACCTTTCCACTCTTACAGCATATTTTCTTTTGAAGATTTAGTCTGTTGAAAATCCCATTTTACACCTGAAATAGGAAAGACAAAAAAACTACCTTCTACTCCACCACCTATGTTCTTTAGTAGATCATTTGGAGGAAACTCACCATGGTTTCCTTTTAATAAAGTCCAACATGCTTTCACAGAATACAGATGGACAGGAGATGCAAGAATATTGGATAGAAATTGGACATACTTTACCCTTTCCTCTCGCTCTGACTGCTTTTTTCTCCTCCTCCACACACACCACCTTCAGAGAGTAAGCAACCAGCCATTTTCAGAGGTTGCTTAGGAGCTTTCCAAGTTATCATCATACACGTCAAAGGTATTTTAAGACACAGCTGAGTGTACCAGAATATGCAACAATGACAAAGCCAGGCTGCCTGGCATGTTTTGTTCATGCTATATGAATACCTACATAGGAAAAATTCCAGCAGTGCTGCCTCACTAAAGGAACTTTATCAACAAACACCCCTCCAGTGACTGAGATAACCAGAGGACCAGACAATATCATCCAGTGAATACTGGAGCCCTTCATTTAGGGTCGCTCAGTCCAAACTCACTGCTCAGAGAGCCAAACTCTCCCATAATGATGTCTTTCATGAGCTTTGTGGGATTGTTTCTTCCCTCTGTAACATCCCAGTTCCTCTGGCACTCCTACAAATACTACATTATCTCCACTGGGGCTTACAGTGCTTCAGAGAATATACAACCTATGGAAAAATCTCCTCCTCCAGTTGCTCATTCAGATTTCAGCAACGAGACAAATAATGTAGAGATTGCTCCAGCACTGTCTTTCATGATGCACACTAGAGATTTGAGTACACGCCCCAAGGCTTTTTTCTTTGCCTCCTTGCACCTCTCTGAGTTGGTAACAGGGCCAAGCTATGGTGTTCCTCAAGAAAAATCCAGAAAACACGTTTTAAAAATGTACCAGCATCTCTATAACATAACACATTGCTTTACATGGAAAAGAAAAGAGAGATGGAGGGGAATAAAAAAGGAGCAAGACTGGAATGCCGAATGGTTTCCCACAGTATTCCTTAGCACCAAGGGAGGAAAGCATTGAATAACTGGTGCAGGCGCGTTTCCCTTTGTTAGCACGCCCGACATCTGTGATTCTGCTGCTTGCTGCCCTGTGGAATCCCTTCCAGTTGTCCCAGCAGCTCAGAGTCCTGACAGAGGGGGTGATGGAGAAAATAGCAGAGGAAGAGCAGCTGTGAGTTTTCAAGCATAGTTTCCATTTGTTCTGGATGCCCACAGCAAAAGCACCTTGATTTTTTGGCAGTAGCCAGCCTGAACATGTTTTCTTCAATTTGTTCCATGATGTGACATGACACATTAATGGAAGGCAGCACACCCACACACAGCAGGCTGCCTGAGGTTGTCTAATCACCACGGTATCCATCAAGAAAAATGCACAAAGTCTTTCAATCTTTTTCAATTGGACTCAAGATTTACTTGGCCACACTCTGAAAGCATATATTTGAGCCTGAGGACTGGTTCTGTGTGATGATGAGCTTTCCTTAAGAGCTGTTAATGAAACAAAGGAAATGACCCCGTGGATCAGATCAAGGAACTGTTTCAATCCGTGTCCAGCTGAAGAGGATGCTGGAATCCTGTCAACAGAGGATGTTGACATGAGTCAGCCAGCAATGTTTGCATGGGTCAGTCTGTAACAGAATATTCTGCTTATATAGGGTGCTTCTTTGTGATGTTTCACTTTGGGACTGCATCCCATTGCACTGGACCTACTACTTTCTTTTCAAATAGGTTTACTTGCCATTATTGAGAGAGCTTTTGCATATTTGTCTGTCTGATTTTTCCTGATGAAACTCTTATTTTACAACATTTGGTTTTTTCATTTTTTAAGAGAATCTCCTTTTTGAACCCACAACTATCGTGGCACCCCATGCTATCACCCTGGTCTTTGGTTCATGCTGTTTAGTGCCATCTGAGTCCATTTTTTGCCCATAGAATGAATTCCACAGACAATCAGAGTTGGCCAGGACAGATTTCCTTTGAACCTCAGATGGAACAGGAGGAACAGCATTTTAGTGTGTCTCTAATTACAGCCACCATGACAGTTCATATGTGTAGCAATAAAAATAACCATAAACCTACCTAATCATTAAAGTAAAGCAAACAGCTCCTCTCTGTATCATCATACACAGGTACTGGAGTTGCTAATAAACCAGGAAGAGCACTGAGGCACTGGAGTAGCATCTTTCCTATCTCCACAGTTTCTTAAACAACTTTAGAGGCGTATTTTTATTAAGTATATGAAAGGCAGATGATCTTAAACCTCAAAAAGAGTCTGTATAATAATTGTGTGCTCTTCTAATGCTCTCCAAAGACCTATTCAGAGTCCGTTCTGAAAGACAATAATATATCAAGAACTTCTGCAAACTTCCTCCTAATGAACACATGCCAATTTGAGACCAAGAATTCTGGCCTCGGAGGACAAAATAACCACTGCACTTAGTCTCTGGGTGTTTTGCTACTTTATTTCAGAGTGATTCAAAATCTAATTAAATTTCTAAACTCTAATGAAATTACAGAAGAAAAATCATTTAGGATTATATTATATACAATTACTCACAGCTGAAAATTACAGTTAGCCTCTTTCACCAAGATAGGGTCTCCTGAGAAATCCTTGTTATTCATATAACGTATAAATCTGACATTACTCCCACTATTTACAGGTCGAAGGTAAAAGCAGAATTAATTAAACATATATATCCTACCCAGTGGCTGGATGGTGAAGAACGGGGGAAGGCTGATAATGATGACGGTGCTTGAAACCACATTTCCCAATTTGGTCAGGAATCAGAATAAACCTATTACAAAGCAGGATTCTATTAAGTCTGCCTTATTCTGGTCAGTGCTTTTCCTTGCTAGAGGTATGCTGTGAACAAGAACAGTGAATCTTATACAGTGTGCAGTCACCTAGCTAAGCTCTTTGAAGCAGTCATGGAAAAGCAGCAATGGAATAAAGCAAATAGCTTTAGAGATTTTATCCAAATACTCAGATGCTTAGCTCCTTCTCTGAAATACTGAAACTACTTGAGACTGCTGATTTGGGCCATCAGAAGCAACAAAAACCAACAAACAAAATAAAGCAACTCCCCCCCAAATAAAAAAAACCTCAACCACCAAAGCCCAAAACAAAACAAGCAAGCTGACATTCCTGTTATTACTTCTAGAAGAGGTTTTCGGGAACCTTGAAGCATGGGATCATTTGCAGATGAAACATGAGGTACAAAAAACACTGGAGGTTTCTCACAAGGGTCCTGATCTTTCCCATCCAGCTGGCACAGAGATTTTTGTTTGCTTGGTTCTGGTGTTTCCAGCTCTGGTCCCATAGAGAACCAGGAGCAGAGAAAGAGCAAAAATGAACTACACACACACACACACACCAACAGTGTGTGTGTGCACACCAACAGTACAGGTCAAAGCAGAAACAAATACTTTCTATGACATCTGCCACACTCAATCAGTTGTACCAATGCTTCACACAGCAAAATAGGATAGGGGCATCAAGACATTTTTCCTAGAAGTTACTGTCTGGGAACTGGCTTGCAATAGTTTAATAGTGTGCTGCTTCTCTACTCCTGAAAAAGCTGATTATGAAAGGGAAATATTCAAATGAGCGCTCTGCTGAAAACATGACAGCATTCAAGTTGAGTTCATAAGAAAGCTAGCAATACTGAAAGAGAATGCCTCAGAAAACTCTTCTTCAAAGACAGAAAATCCACTTGGTTATCCACGGATTCAGAAGATTTCAGCAGAAACAAATTCACTGTGGTAGGATGTTTTCAATATGCAAAAATAACTGCTAGTGTTTAAAGGTCCCTTAGAGAGCAAATCTCTAATCTCAGTTGAACTAGGCTGTGCTGTTGGCTGTCCACCTTCTTCACAAAACACTTTCAAGCTTGTTTATGCATTGAGCTTAAACCCAAAAAAGGGAACTTCTGTTTGCAAATTAACTACTCAGGATGTGACTGTATTTTCTCAATAGTCATGTGACCTGTTTTAGCTTTTTTTTTTCAGACACTGCAGAAGAACAAAATTCATGAAAACTTGAGTGAAACCACTCTTGTCACAAGTTCATAATGACCTTGCTAACAAGCTGGATATCAGCACCAACGGCATTTCTTCTCTTATGTAAGTGATCTAACTTATTTGTTCTCCATTATTTCTGAGAGCTTTTACTCCTGAGCTTGATGGGCTTCTTTATTCCCCAGCTTAATTGTCTATATCTTGTGTAAAACTTTGTTTCTTGGAGAAAAAACATTTGTTGAGCCAGAGGGGTACTTTGCTGAGTTTTCTAGCTCACATTTCTTATTCTGAGTGCAAAGGGCTCAGCTGTGCACAGTCCAGAAGACACAGTGAAGTCAAATGCCTGCAGCTGTGCAGATTAGATGTGCACCTGCTGAATACCCTGTGTAGCACTCTGTTTCCTTCTCCCTGTCCAGGAAACAGTACTTCAGTAGAGTTTGAGGGAAAACTGACCTGCGTGCATGCTGGCTGCAAGCTGCTTTTGGACTCTGTGCCTCTCCCCTACTGAACGGCCAGAGTCCCGACTCACGCTGCTTGTAATGCGCCCTGCTGGCCCAAGCAGGGCTTCCTCACAACCTGTTTCCTACTTCATTCTTACTCATCTCCACTTTGTGCGGGGAAGAAGCGGGCTCATGGCTAGGAAGCCTCAGCAGGGCTGAGCACTGGGACAATGTGGTATAACGGGAGCTGGCAGCAGCTCCATGGGCTGTTGCCGTCCCTGGACGCTTGGTAAGGGGACAGGCACCACCCTCTGGTGGCAAGGCTCAGCTTTTACCTAATGAGCGCCTCCCATGCTACCCAGCTTCATGCGGACAGTCACAGAAAATCACCATCTACACCTGGGGAATCCCACAGAAGCAGTTTGCCCCACCTGAGACATGCTGACCGGTTATTCCCGCTTGCACCCACTCGGTATCCATCTGCTCCTGCCTCCCCTTCTGCAAAGCTGTCCACAGATCTGCAGCACTGCTCTACCCTGTCTCTGGGGCTCCCAGATTGGCTTCCTTTCCTGTTTGCTGCCTCAATTACAAAAAACGGTGAGCTCCTGGCTGCTGCAAAGCCACAGGACCAGCCTTTATCTGTTGCAATGAGGAGAAACATGAGTTGTTGGAGGGACGGAAAAAAAGTCACATGGAAGCAGGAGGTAAACAAACAAAGGAACTAAAGGGAATTGCTGAGTACTTATGAAGACGAGGCACCCATTGCTGTCACGGCTGGAAGTGGTCTACAATAGCTAATTGGTGGGGAAATTGAGCTCTTCCTGCTCTCTGATTTTATGCCCTAATTGCATTCTGCCCCATTTTCCTGGCTGAGCTGACCTCTGGGCAAGGCACCGCTGTGTCAGGGAGCCCGGGCACAGCAGTGTGCCCCAGAGGCTGCTCTCTGCTTGGCTCGGCTCTGTGTGCAGCAGGCCTGACTCTGCCCAGAGTCACACCGACATCACAGCCTGAGGCTGCCGGCCCAGGGAGCTTATCTGCGGCTCCATCGCCTGCTCAGCAGCTCCACCTCGCAGAGGGCAACCACAGCGGCAGAGCCATGCTCTGGGTTACAGGGCCGTACTCTGCGTTACAGAGCGATGCTCTGAATTACAGGGAGATGCTCCGCGTTGCAGAGTGATGCTCTGAGTCGCGGAGTGTTTGCAGCCGGCAGGGAGAGCTTCCCCGCTGGAGCCCGGCTCCAGCCCAGCTCCCCCAGCCCAGCTCCCCCGGCACATTCTCCGTTCCTTTCTCCAGTGCCCCACCTGCGAGCAGGGCCCATGCCGCCCGGTCTGTGCCAGCAGCGCACTCACCAAGGCGTTCCCCGGTGTCTCAGCGGGCTCCTGGTGCTGCCAGAGCCGGGGGCACAGCCCCATCCTGTGCCAGCTGCGCACCGTGCCCGAGCCGCACACTGCACAGGGCACTGGCTCCGGGGCTCTTTGAAAAATGATCCACAGGTCACCCAAGCCTGGGTATCAAATTCATCTGCTAGGCTCTTCCACACACGAGCAAGCACTCTGCAAGTCCAGAGGGCTTATTTAAGACGTGAGAGTTAGTCTAAACTCTCTATAGAGTCAGAAATCCAGCACTGCAGAGTTTAAACCATCATTTCTAACCTCCCCAAGTGGGAGATTTTTGTACCTCCCCAAAAGATCTAAATTGCAGATAAGATCAAGATAAAACAGAAAAACGTGTATTTGAATTAGTCAATCCACCTATTTCCACCCAAGAAAAAACTGAAACAAATAGAATCCACCTAACACTGCCTTTGAAAGCAAATGGTATTTAAACAGCATCCAGTAAATGATATTAAACCTTAATTAAAAGCATCTTGCAAGAATGAATTGAAAATATTCTCTTTAGTCTTGTGGGTTTTCAGGAATTTCCCTCCCTTTTTAAAAAGAAACGAATAATTTAATCTCAATATATTAAACTGACCTACATAAAATATTCCATGTAAAATATTATTTCTGCCATAAAACACATAATCTGTCACTGGTTTAATTCCATTAGAAAGCATACATTAAGGTCTATGTATTATGATCATTAGGATAATAAAAGTAATACAATATCACTTTTATTATGCTTGAATTTAAAACATTTTTCATATGAGTACAAAGAATAATTAAGGGGATGGAAGAAAGGTGTTTTTTTTTAAATTTATAATGAAATAAAATCACAGGCGAGAGCAAAGAGACCAGCTTTTAATATGGAAAAAACAGAAGCTATGCTTTTTGTGCCCACTGTGTAGCCTTAGAGCTTTTTGCTGTCTTTAAATTTCCTTATCTTAATATCTTTATAACTTTGATACTGGTCATTTAGTATAGCCAGTGTAAGCATAGATTCTCTACCCCTCACAACTCCTCCTCTGAATGTCATGTACATTTTGGAGAGTAAACATTTCTGCTTGTACAAAATAAGTTTCCAGACATTTTCACTGTATAGAAAAATTTGCCAAAAAAAAAAAAAAAAAAAAAAAGATTCAGCTCTGAATTATAGTTCCCAAAATGTATTTGCTTTAAAACTCAAGATTTTTTTAAACTCTTCTCCAGATTTTTGAAGTTGATTTGTAATTTATTAAATTTTGAGAATAGAAATGTGATTAAGACCAGGAAATAAAAATAAATCTGTTGTAAGCCACCCAATATATCAGAGATTTTTGGCATAACCCTGGAAGCCCCAGGGCCCACACTCAGCTCAAGAGTTTTAGCAGTCTGAAAAGCAGACACAAGATTATTTCTTTGGTAAAGATACCAAAATGCCTTGTTTTGTAATGTAAGGACTATGCTTCAAGCTTAAAAGTAGTCATGTTCCTAGCATTCATATTGCGGGACAACAAATGAAAGTGCAGACCCAAAACCTCAAGAAAATAAAATTCTTTCTCCATTAAACGTGAAGGAGAGGAGCTGGGACTTACAATGTTGGACACCTGAGTAGTAGGAAAACTGAGTGCATTTAAGACACTGAAATTCTACTTCAGCCAGACAATACTCCCTCCCAGTTCCTGCTGTGGTGGGGAATGGCAATGAGAAGATGCTGCTGTGCAAAGCAGGTGTGTCCCCAGCAGTGCCCCTTGTACTGTCACCCTGGCAAGGAGCCGTCCCTCGTGCTGTGCCTGCAGCAGGAGCAGGAGGCCGGGGTGGAGCAGCACACGGGTGTGGAATGCAGGGGCCATATCTGCCTTTGAAGCCTTCCAATGGCCCAGCACCCCATGCAGCTGCACACCAGTTACATCTCCTGGAGCTACTTGAAAAGCCCCTGGTGGCAATATCCTTGCACTGAAAAGACATTCACATGTACGTTTTTAACAGTTTCCTATAATAACCAAGCAACCTTAAAACTGAACACTACCTCTCCGTTTTCTCATTTTTTAAAAAATGTTGATTCTGTTTTCTTGCTGAAGTATATGGGAATGAATTGTTTTCTTCAAAGCCGCTCCATTCTGAGGGCCTGCACACTCTGAGCATCAGAGTGGCTTAGTGGCTTTGTGAAGTAGGAAAGAACCAGGAGATGTCCTTTTCATTAACAGGGAACTTGGTGTAGAACTCTCTGGACAGGTTTCCAGACCACAAAACTTCCTTGCAAGAGGAAAAGACTCTTCTCTGCCAGCAATAAATCACATTCTGAAGACTGGAAGGATTGGGATTCATGGGAAAATAGGTGTTGGGCTATGCCATATCCTCACTTATTAGCATGCTTTATTAGCTTTAGTGCATCTGTAATCTTTTCCTTGATTTATAGCAGCTTCTCTTGTGTAGAGCTCTCTGGCTTGTAGTGACAAAATCATGGAATGGAAAAAGTCCTAAGGCAACATAAAATTTAGGAATTGTATTTTCTCTTCTGGTCAAAAACTGGCACATTTCTATGTGTGTGGCCACATTTCTAGGATGCCTTCATTAACTTGACTGATAATATTTCACTACTGCAGGAAGGCTCAGATTCTACCCTAGGATTTATTAGAATCAACTAATCCCTTGGAAAAAGCCAGAAATGGAATTCTGCTCAATGTCCTTACAGGTTAAAATATTTCCATTCCAGATTTTTGGAGAGCAAAGGTACATGCTTCTGGAAACCCATGGGAGGAAGAAATAGGTGAGTTCATGGTGGGATTTTCACTTCCAGACAGGAAGCTAGAGGCAAACTAACAAAGTAGAATGTTCTTAGAAGATTTCATATACTTTTTAGGTGTAGAAGATAAACATTGTGAGTTTGTAGTTGCCTGTGCTGCAGAGTCCTGCCATGTGACTGACTCTTTAAATTACATGTATGAGGACCGAGTGTGGGACCCAGATCCTGAACACAGGCACCCCCTGCCTGAGGTACAACCCTTGTGTACATACAGTGATGCCAAATCACAACACAGAGTTTGCACTTTCAAATTCTCCTTCCTCCCAGCAAAGGCGTACAGAGGCAGAGCAGCTGGGCAAGGCGGGAGGCTCAGGACTGGGGGATGGATATGTGCATGGGCATATCTGGAAGCAGCAATGACAGTTTGGAAGGATGCAGTTTGGCAAAGGAGTGTGGATGGGGGATTTTGCTTTTGGGATAAAAGTAAAGCCCTGGCTCTAAAACTCAGCTGAGAGGTCCATACACCAAAAGCTGAAGTTGTTCATTATCATAAAACACCCTCGAGCCCCGTAGCCACAAGTTCACATGGCTTCATTGTACACAGGGATTTTAAAGAACAGACTCAGACCCTCCTACTCTGGCTCAGCATTTTTTTTTAGGGATGTGTTACATCTGAAACTCAATGTATTTATTATTTCAAGGTGTATACTCACTGAGCTGTTTTCACTATTTGCAGATTACACATATGTTATTATAGGAGTTACTCTGGGAGCAGTTCTAGCAATCGGTTTTCTGGCAGTAATAATTTGCATGATCAAAGCCAAAATGATTGACAGTGGCTTTGGAGGTAAGAAAAAAAATACTCCTTATCCCTTTTCCATAGATCTTGCTCTCCTCATCTTCTGATACAGCAGATCTGAGCTTCAGTGTTAGCAATTGTGTATTTACAACAGCTCTGGTGTTCCTGTGAAGAACTATTTAAAATGTGTCTGAATTGCTGGACTGCCTAGAAGTGCAGACTTACATTTCACTATAACCAAGTCTATTCTTTAGTCTCAAAGTTGTTTCTCATGGTACCCTGGGGATATGCTACAACCTAACTCAAACCAGACAAAGTATTAGCTAAGACACAGGTCTGAGAAAACTGTCATGAGATATTCCAGCTGGAAGAATCAAGAAGAGCTTTAGGAAAGTTGCATGACACAACTAATATGAAAGAGTTTTGCCTCAGAAAGGATGGCTGGATCTTTACTAGCTGTAACTATGTACTCCTGGTTGCCTCCTCACAAATTCTGTGGAGGCCTATCACCAGTCTGTTGCTTGTTTCTCAACTAACCACATTTTCCTCTTCTCACTTTAGAGTCAGATGGCAAAATGGATAGAAGGTAAGAGTCACTGTGTTTTCTGTTATGCACAACTTCTAATTTCTCTCTCTCATTATGCATGGTGCTTCCCCACATTGGAATGACTGCACATAACACACATGATAAGCCTCTAGAGGGCTAGGATATCTAGTGAGTCTGCATGGAAAAAGGAATTGTCTTCTAACAGCTTCTCAACATTTCAGAAATACACAAGAAAACCCAGTAGACATTCTTTTAAAAATGAAATCCTTCAAACGCTTGTGATGAAACTTCTTTTTTTTCGTTTGTTTGTACCATGAGTAATAACAGCAAACTCTGGGTAAATGGCTTCTTCTAAGGTTACTCTGTCTGCACCTCAGTTCTGGAAACTCCCCCACACTTACAAGTCAGGGTCATGCAGTGATCATTCCTGCTGGGAGAGATGCCTCTTTGCCCTTCACCTTCGTCCCCCTTACCCAGGGACAGTGGGGCCATTTTAGGGTTTGAGCACCTGACCAGCTCCCCAGCAGCAGAGCAGTGCCAGCCTTCTCAGGCAATGGCCACTCTGCATCTCCCCCAAGGACAGGCAGTGGGGAAGGGGTGTACAGGAGCAGAGGCTCTGGACTGCCATCTCTGGTGGCTCATGGTAACCTACAGATGTGGACACTTTTTTGTGTCCCTCTGAGACATTTTATAAGTGACTAAAACCCCCCAAACATCAATTAACAAGCATTCTCATCAAGAGAAGACAACAGCTGCACTCTATGATTTCAGAAATGGCTTTTGGCATCTCTCAGAGAGCTGGATAGAAGAATGTGCCCACCACAGCCATTCCTCATAAAGAGAGCACAGCATATGTGAATACTGAATTAAACACCAAAGCAAGGACACCCTTTGCAGCAGCAGCTTCAATGTTTTGAGTGCCTGACAGAGAAGGGCCCAGTCCAGCAGAACGTGTTATTTTCCCAGGGAGACACTCCTTCAGTGTAACTGGCACAAAATGTCTCCTTTTCTAGTAACATACCATTCTCTGGCAAGACTCTGGCAATTTCTGTGCATTAACCTGAAAGAGATTAGGGCTATGATAAGGTCAGATTAACAAACATAGAATACCTGGTAAACTTTATGTTGCTTTCAGGACTGTGTAGACAGAGCAGTGAATGGGAAAGTCATGAGGAAGAGCTAAGCCAGAACAGAGAAGCCAGAGACCAGAGTCAAGAGAAAAGAGAATAAAGGGATGAGAGGGACAAAGACAAGAAACACAGAAGGCAGTGGTAGATTTATTGCCTGGGTGAAATGCAGACAGGATGATCTATGAACTGTTCCACACTGGACTTCTCTAGCTCTCTTTGCTGTTTATTATGTGCCATATTTTCCTTCAGAGACAGTCTGAACATTTATTACATCATCCTCTGATCTTTCTAGGGGAAGTGGCTGACTTTGTGGTGGCAGCAAAATTTAACATCTTTAATGGTGACCTTACACTGACCTCTTTGATGTTTCCTTATCCCAGTCTACAGGCATTTGCTAAAAGGTAGAGTGAAATTTCCAGTTTCATGACAAAATTCTGGTCTTAAGGCTGGAAGTGTGACACAATACAAAAACATTTTGCCTTAGAGCCACTGAACTGACCAGTGACAGAAAGTAATTCCACAATATTTTGGGGCAAAACTATTTATGTTAAAGATGACACTTTTATGGCTATGTAGAAAAAAACTTAGATATCCACTGGCACTACTTAATCAGTGCACTTCTCAATTCTGCTGTGCTAATCAGTAATTTACTAACAAATCTTTGTTCTCATTCACTTCAGGGCATCTATATATTACTCTCTGGTAGGTCACTAAGAGATTCTGTGATGTTGGTAATAATCTGTGGAAACAGAATAGCCTTCTACTGGTTTTGAGGAAACCTCTGGCAGTAAAAACACTACAGAGCTATATAAACATTTAAAAATGCCCCTAATAAACTAATACTTAGTAGTATTTATTTAGGTCACCAGAGACACATATGATAATTAGGTCTAAGTTGGTTTTACTTACTTGCTTCAGTTCCCTAGGGAATTCTAATTAATGGAATTTTTAGACCAGTGGCTAGTCCTAGAAAATGCTCTGATAAAGTGAAGTCTATTATCTGAAATCACCTGATTTATTCCAACCAACCACATAGCCATCCTGAATCCCTCAGGGAAAGGCAGCCTGGAACCTGCTCAGTGCTAAGAGACACCATCTCTTTAGGCCTGGAGAGCAGAACTGGCAAATCTGCAAACAGCTTCATTTTCTGCTAGACCAGGGATGATTATTAATGCTTGTTCAGGAAAAAAAAAATACTTAATCCAACTGATAGAACACTCAACCAAGTTCACCTTCAGCCAAATTTTGTTTTAAATTTTACATCATTATTCCTACAAATGCCACCAGCCACTCAGTATTTCCCTAGCTGGGGAATTCTCTGAGTGGGCATCACCCAGCCCTGCACTGGAGTCGCTCAGCCTCACACCAGCTGAAGGTCTTGATGCAGATAATCATCGCCCATGTCAGAACCCCAATTAGCTGGTACTGAACCCAACTGACCCCTTCCAAGGACAGATTTTCACTAAAATCAGGAAGTATTCGAATGCATCCCCCTTGATAATTTCCAAAATACTTAAAACACAAGTGTTTCGATCCCCACATGCCACTGACAGCTCACTGTGAAATAATTAACAGAATTTACCACTTTATTTCGTCAGGTACATAGCATTAAGATTTAAACAATCAATTCACAATGGGTTGCCCTTAAACTCAATGGGATATTTACTAACACTTGAGAAGAAAAAGGCTTGAGGCAAGATTCTGTCAGCAAACAAAACAGCAATTTATATGTCAACTGACAATTATTTAACATCCTCTTTTTTAATTAATAGCTCATGTCAGTATCAAATGCCATCTTGGTGTAAGCTTGGTAAATTATAATGCCTAAAAATTTCATGCAAGTTTAATGTATTCATAAAAATGTCTGGGCACATTTAATGCTGGCAATATTTTGAGTTAACTACAGTGCATGTCAGCCAGATTTATTTTGACAGGAGACAAAGAGACATACAGAGACAAGGAGAAGGGTGGAGAGACAGAGAATGTTTACTAAAAAGGAAAAGGTACATATTTTAAACCTGCCACAAATGAATCTGTTGTCAACACATCTTGGCAACAGCACACACAAAATTCCCCATGCCATTCACTGGGTTTTACCGGACTCCATGTAATCATTCAGTAGAAAATCAGGTTCTAAATGCAGTACACAAGTTCTTCTGATGTTTTATGGAAGAGGAGGAGTTTGCCAAGCGCATTGGTGATTTTCTTTTCCTATCCAAAGCCTCATCTAAATATTGTCTTATATTTTCCCTCCTGACTGCTAAAGGACCAACTTCTCTCTCCTTTGCTAGACTGTGCTTGAGAAACACAGGATACTTTTGAGAACTGTAGTATTCTTTAGGTGAATGGAGCAGGCCTTGGAACGTAATTCTACTTTGAAAGCCTCTAATATGTTCTAAAATTCACTAAAAACAGTGCCAGACATTGCATAGGAGGTGACATCGCCCACTTTGCAAATATAAACATCACAGGTGGATGGCATGGAAAAGACAAGGTTTGGGAAATCGTGTGAAGGTTTCAATGTTGAGAGACTTTGGCCTTGTCTGAGAGTGTCACTGGAAGGGTGGTGCACAAGGGAGAAGGGTCAATATGGGAGCACAGGTTTCCCAGGATGCTGGGCACTGAAATGCATTGCAGCCCTCAGATACTGTGCCAGCTATTCACAGGTAACACTAAGTTCAGCCCACAGCCTGGCAGCAAGTTCCCTGCATCTATCCTTACTCTCCTAAAACAAGCCCAGAATATTTTAAACTATGCAATCAGTTTGACCTTCTTGGATCTGCAGCAGACTAATCATAGATTCAGTCCGTAGATTCAGCAGAATCCTTGACACCTCAGTGTGAATGGATTATCTTAACATCCCTCAGTGATGCCCTAAGCTGTTCTTGCACTTGCCACTCTCAGTTTTCCCAAGCAGACCTTCACAAGGTCTTTCATTCTGACAAGGAGGATACTCTATGTACAATTCAATCATCCCATCAACAAAGTTTTCAAAAGTTGTCACTGGTTTACATTGAAGGAAAAACAGAGTGAGCAACAACATTTAACTTCTTCAATGATCCAAATAAGCCTTGCAAAATCAGCCACAAATTATTCCTGTGAGGTCTGTTTTGACTACAGAGCCTCTCTTCACATTGACACTGTGGCCTAAAACCAGCAGTGAAGGTCAGGAGAATGGGAGTGGAAGGCAGCTTGGAGAGCTCCAGTCCTCTCAGGCAGGAGAGCATTTGCACTTCCCTGAGTGGATATCACCTGCGCAAGGCGAGTGCGGCCCTGTTGATGTATCGAAACAGGCTCAATTCCTTGCCCAGCACTGCAAGGATTAGTGGGTGTTGACAGGCTGAAGGCTGTATTCACTGCTTTAGGCTTCCTAGCATGCATCCTGGGATGGAATTGAGTTTAATGGAAAATATTTAAAGCGTCACAGATGCCAGAATGATGCATGCTATAGCAAATAAATTTAAGGACAAGTAGAGATGATCTAAACAACTCCATGTGTTTGCAAATGTCTAAAAATGGGCAAATAATCGCAGCAGGAATGGCTGTCTCAACTCCTTGTACATAAACAAAATGCCAATACCCATTCTGTGTTGAGGCAATAATCACCAGTGACTAGAGTAATAAACTGTTTTTTCTTCCTACTCCTGTCCCTGCCCTGTCTAACTGAACTTGCTCTTCTGAACAACCTTGGACAAGTCCCTGGCTCAGGTTACCCTTTCCATAAAATGAAATTAATCTTTTTATCACACACTTCAAAATCAAGGACATTAAGCTTTGTACTATGCTGGGGACAGCAGGCTTTAAAAAGCAGCAGTAAGACACTCTGTAGGCTCTCAGCTCCCTTAGCACGATTGCTGAATTGAGGGAATACAAACACAAACAGCCCCTGAAAGACAATATATATATATATATATATACACACTACACATATATGTATGGCAGAAACTTCTGGGGTGAGATTAATTCATTAAACCCATTTCAATGATACAGCATACCTCACTGATGCCAGCTATGAGCCTGATGGGCAGAACCACACTTCTGGCTATTTTTTGCTCCTCTGGCCACCCTCCACATTCCCTGGGAGGGCACCTGGCCCAGCGTGTCTGTTCTCCTCTTGGATCCGGGGACTGCCTTTGTGGTTGACCTTTCCACAGCTGCCTAACAGGGAAGAATCCTTACTCCTTCCTACCCCTCTGCACAACTGTTTGAGGCTGGTCTTGAACAGCTCTAAATAATTTGATTGTGGGAGTTGGTGCCAAAACTGTTCAGTCAGGAGAATGCTTTCCTGGTAATATTCAGACACCTGTCAGAGGCAATTCCTTCCACAGCCATCGTGGTTGCTGCTGGCAAACTTGCTGGTGCAAATGATTCCAGCACTGAACGAGTAATTCTACCCTTCCCTAGAGCTGCTGCAAGTCTGGATACAAAAAAAAAAAAAAAAAAAAAGGTGAAATGTTTCTGGAAGAGCACCCTCTTCACCCCTGTCAGCAGGCACCTAGGGTAACTCAAATATTGGATGCCACTGACCAAAGAGCCTTCTGCTCCCTGGCAGCACCAGTCTGCCAAACAAACTGAGCAGCTTTGTGTTGCCTAGGGCTTGTCAGAGAAGTGACAACATGGGATTAGCTGGGAATGAAAGCTGCTATGATAGCCAAAGGACAGCTTAAAACCAACACAAACCAAGGCCTCTTGACGCAAGAGACAAGAGTGCCAGGTGTTAGTCAGACAGGAGCAGCATCGAATTAGAGCTCCTGCATATTCCAGCTCACAGCTTTTTGTGTATCACATTTAACTTCTGCACACAAGTTCACACTAGACTTATGAAAAAAGAATCACCGATTTCAGATCCTTGTGGCGTCGTGAGATTTAGTATAATCAAGTCGAGGGCTGCAAGACAAGATCGTGTTCCCAAGCACTGACACTAGATGGAGCAAAACTGAATAAAAGATTTAGAGCAGTGAGGGAAAAAAATAAAAAAGTTCCCGCATTTCTGCAACCCTAATGTGCTACTCATTTGAATTCTCACCTTTGATTATGGCTCTGAAAGTCACAATTAATAGCTCACTCTTTACACTTTGCAGGTCAAACACGGGATCAAGCCAAAACAGGTATGTGCTGGGGAAGGGGGCGGCACGGGGAGGTGGAGAGGCAGTACTGGGCAGACCCAAACCAGCAGAGGCACATCCACCTAGAAAAAGGTGCACAGCAATAAAGGCTGTGGGGTTACCCTGGGTTACTGACAGCCCAGATGTGCTGGGCCCTCTGCATGGGCTAAGGCAGAAAATTGAGCTGTGCTGTGCCACAGCTCCCCAGTGCTCACCTGGAGCTCCCTGGCACAGGCACACTGCAAGGCTGGCTGCCCTGTGCAGCTGCCCCACAGCAGCAGGCACTCCAGGTAATAAACTCCTGGGAAAATGCAGCAGGAGTTTATTTATGCAGCAGGAAAATGCAAAAGGACCCAGGAGCTGTTGCTCAGCCTCTCCCCACCCTGTGAAAAGGCAATAGTGGGAAGCACTCCAAGTGACAATAGTCCAGTGCCTGCAATGCAGGGAGCCCTGTGATGCTACCCAAAAGTGCATGGCTTGCTGATAGTGGATTCCTGCTTGGCAGTGACAAGGGCACCTGGAAGTCACCACAACAGCCACAAGCATGAATTTGTTCTGTTAATTCACTTAGGAAAAACAGATGCCTCTAAAGGTACAAAGGAACATCTACCAAAAGAAAAGTTAAGTGAAAGGAACTTCATGAATGTAACTCCAGCATCTCCATTAATAATTTTCTAGAATTCCTGTGGTTTTTATCTGAGTATCTCCCAGCTCAGCTTTTACAATGATGTTTTACCTAGCATAATCCAGGTAAAACCAAAGCCAGAGAGTTATTGTTAACCTGCAATTTTTCTTTCTTTTCAGAGATGACAGCAATACAATAAGAAACCAAAGTACAAGAGATCAATAACCCTTTTGCAATCAACAGTTACCTGGTCTGAGGATCAATAGGAGTCTCTTGTGCACAGGCAGGAATCCCACCAATACCAATCCTTTTCTTTGTTCTTTAGTTGAAAGGCTGATTGATTGTTTACAGGAAGAGCTTATAGTGCAGCTAACTTCAATCACCTGCACCCAAAAGGCCTGCAATCCCCCTCAGCATGTCTATGCAGGAGATGTGTGAGGAAAATAAAATACATGACCTCTGTTCACTAATAGATCCTCTCTATTCTGTGATAAGTACATGATTGATTTATAAAGTCAGTGAAATACCAGATAATCAGAAAAGTGGCAATATAATTCAGCAGCAGAATTCATGGTCACACCCATATTTCAAGATAAGTAACTTGATAACTTGCAAAATCATTCATTTGAGGTTAGAACAAAATAAGGCTTCTCATTTATTTCAGGAAATACATTTTTTATGTTAGTAAGAAAACATTTCAATCGTTTAAAGTTTTAATTTTTTAAATCTAGAACTGAGGTCTTTTGTAGGTGTTAGTGATGATTTCAACCATTTAAAATTAATTATGACAATTTAAAATTAAAAATTCCTTTTTGAAATAATGTTTTTCATGTTTTGTTGACACTTCATGTCAACACTGTACAAACAAGCTAATCTGTTATTTCCATAATTTCCCTATCCCTATTTTTTTAGCATAAACCAATGCACTAAGTTCAATCAGAATTTGTGAATAATTTCAGTTTCCCAGCACCTTCTTTCTTGTTCTAGCCTTATATGTTCTGGTGGGCTTGATTACATCAAAATTTCTTTGCCTGGCTCCAATTTCAAGCTTCTTACAGTGGGAGTGATAAGAAGAAAAATTAGAGCTTTGTTTCAGAACAACGAGAGTAGTTTAAATAATTTACAATAATTTAAAATCATTTAAGCTCAAGTTATTCTGTAAACACTTCCCAACTTTTAACAATGCTTTGAGTCAGTGGCTCTGGTCTCAGTTCAGAAAATAATGCTCTAGATTCTATTCTGTTTAATCCTCTTCTTTCAAGAATCCTGTATATAACATATTGTCATCACAAGGTGCAAGAAAACAGGGAGATTTTTGTATTTGTCAGCTGTGGGAGCTTTGGGAACTCTTGGCCAGCATCCCCTGCTATTCCTACCGCTTCTCTCAGGAAACCCAGCAGAATTTCAAGGCTTGGGGGCCTCAGGTACATGGCATGCCCAACTTAATTAAGTAATATCCCAATATTTCACAGGCAGAGCTTTATGTTGTAGCATTACAGGATGACTCCAAACAGGATGTTACATTATTTTATTGCAATTTATCATTATCCAGAACCAAAGACCACAACCTGTAAAGTTTTAACCTTTTAGCTCAAGCCAATGTCTATAGACATATGGGTTTTTAAAATCTCTCACCTTACATACATTCTTAAGGTTCACTTTTGTACCTGTTTCTGCTCTCCGTGTGGCAGATCATAATAAAAATAATAAATAAATTCTTTCCAGCTCTCCACTAATATAAGAGATTTAATCCAACTTAAAAAACCAACCAACCAAAAAAAAAGCAATTGTAGAACTGAAGTCCAGCCGAGAAATTCTGTGTGTTATTAAGAAACATCCGTCAGAAAAATCATGGAGACCAGGGCCTCCTATCCAGTAACCAAATTTCAGATCAGGCAGAGCTGATGTGCTGGGTCAGGGATGTAGAGGAAACATGCTGTTAGAGCATAAGGGCAGCTATAACAGAATTTTGTTTTTATAAAGAATAAGTTACTGTACTACTTGTAACCAACTGAAGGGATTTCAGTATGGGCACTTTTTGGCTTTCACAAAGCAGGTGATTTGTTAAATGTACAAAGAAAACTGGGTAGTAATTTTTCCACGCATTTTGAACAATAAAATGTAAAATTTAGTTTGAGAGAAGAATGATATATTGGAATACTTTCCCTGGTTTCCTAGGTGTCTGTCACCCATTTCAGTAACACTGCAGTTCATTAGCAGCATTTGCTAACAGATAAACTAAAGCAGTAATGTGATACTTGTAAGTAATTTTGTGTACATGTGTAAGTGAATAAAGCATCTTGTAAGGTATCTGTTAATTGATTTGCTTCCTGTAGTATCATTTTAATTAAGACTTGGAACAGAAGAGAGAGCATGTGGTCAGGGAGGAAAGCTATCACCTTCCCTTATTTGTGTGAACAAATGTTTCAGTACTCATGATTTCAGTACACTATGGGAAATAAAGATGAAAATAAAAAAGAAATGCTAAGTTACAAGCAGTAGAGTTGTGAAAGGCCTCCAGAAAGGCCTGGAGAATTAAGGTCGGTAATCTTGATCAGGCAAATGTGCTGGGGTGGTAAATAGATAATGATTTCTCTAAACCTTTTGGTGTGTTCCTTGGCTCCCTAGGAATGGGAGAAGGATGAGCAGTACTGAGACAAGCCAGCTGGGCACAAGGGACCCTCAGAGCTGCTGCTTCTGCTGTCACTGAGAGCTTTGGGCACGCTTACATGGTGCTGCAGTCTTCTGCCACCCCAGGGAGTTGCTGTTTTGGCCATTCCTACAAGCAGCTTTACCAGCACCACTTGGAGCATCAGCAGCTCCTAAATTCAGGCCAAACTGCACAGCAGTGCTTGGAAATAATCACTGAAGGAAAACTAAATGAAAGAGGAACATCTGGGAGGCATTCAGTCACAAGACTGAACAAACTACACTGTGAGCCCCACGAATTCTTGGTCAAGGATTGATCCCTGGCAGTCAACATCCAGCACCCATCTGCACTCACCAGTTTGCCTGTCCAGCACAGGTTGTGCCTGTCCATGCTCAGCACCCCTGCTCTCCCTGAGCTCATGGGCATTCCCTGAATGGTAACAGTGGGAAGCTCTTTGCAGCCAGGGCTTGGACACACGCCCCAGCATGCCATGCTGGACCTCAGCCCCTTCTCAGCAGATGCCCAGCAACAAAATGATGCTGGTGAATGGAGTTATTCAGAGGAGCAGACAGTTGTAGGCACAAGAAGTGAGCTAAGAGGTGCAGGCACAGCATGCATTTCTAAAGAGATAACGACACAGCTTTAGCTTTAATTACAATGCAAGAGCACAGCAACAGTGAGATCATTCAAGTCAATTCCTTCTGTCAGCTGCATCAGTGCAAATCAAAACTAACTGCAGGAGTCACACAGCTTGGTGCAGCCCTTATTCACATGATAATAAATCAGGCAAAAATCCACTGGACTCAGTACAGCTGCATGGGTAATAAAAAGGTGCTTGTGGGTGGAGTCCTGGAAATCAGGCCCCAGTGATATAAATCCACTCTAAAAAGTATGAGGAAGAGGAGAGTCTGATTCAGCTCCTCCCAAAGAAGAAGGATGACAAATATCAATGGTCAAAACATTTGCAATATGAATTTTTTTTGGCTTCTCTCATGCCTATAAATGAAAACTCAGATAATTTTAGTCAGGAACATTTTTTCTATTTCTCACAACTGCACTTAATCAAATAAAAAAGATTATTAAAATTCTTTGACTCACCAAGAAAATATGAGAAAACACAAGCAAAGAAAGTACCTAACTAGCAGACCTGATAAAGAAAGGATGTTTATACTATACAAATAGGACCTATAGAGGCTTCAAACTTCTGAAAATTGCTCTCATTACACACATGGAATATTACAATAGTCAGCCTAGGTCTGACAGAGGTCCATCTTCTCTGATAGCCTCTTTGCCCCAGCAAACATCTAGATGAAGCCTAAGAGCATTGCAAGCATGTGCCAATGATCTCCTAAAAGACCCTAATATCCTACAGCAGACTTCTGCTCAGTGTCACTGATCCACAAGTGTTGAATTTATTGTTTTCTGGTGTATTTTTCTTCCATTGTCAGAAGTGGTTAATTCCATAGACACTATATAGTTACACATAAAAAAAATCACAAAGGTCTTTGTCCTCCCTATCAGTACCTCAGTGATTTTGTGCAAATTTTCATGCTAACACATCATGAAAGCAATTCACATAGTCCTAAGAAGGCATGTTGACTCTTAACCAAGAGGAGAAATGAGATATGGAGCAGCCCAAGTGCTGCAGCAAAGGCCAGTGCAGGATCAGCAGAGCAAAGAACACAGAAAAAGTTTTCCAAGTTCAACATGGTGAGCCACCTAGTATACCATCATTCTTCTCTACTACTGCCTCCAACAAAAATGCTGCTTTTGGAATGGTTAGGTGTTAAGTATTTCACCCTATTGAATATATATGGTTTCAATTATCATATTTCTGGCTTTAATTCCTAGACAAACCTTGTGCTTTCACTGACAACTGCAGCAAAGGGAGCCTCAGCAAAGTCAGTGACATTACACTGGGCTTGAACACTATGTGAGCTAATAACAAGCCCAAATGCATTGTAAGCAAAGTGGCACACTGCCCACATTCTGTCTTCTGCATTCAGACAAAGTATGTCCCATGTTTCCTGCCCCATGCCCCCTCTCTCCATGCCATGATCCACAGGCTGCTTGCAGGATGCAAGGGGGATCATTTGCACCCCTCACACCACTGCTGGTGGGGATCTGTCCTGATGCAGACAACCCACAAGCCTTTCCTTTACAGATCAGATCCCATCCAGCACTATCAGAAATCTTCCTCAGCCAATGGGCAATTAAAATAATTACCTTTAATCCTATTCTTCAATTACTCCACAGTACTGAGGGAGGACTTGGAGGGCTGGGACTAGATGCAAGCATATTCTGTTGTGATTAAAACTGACTGAAATGCTCCAATGAATATAAACCACTGACTATTCACCTGTTTTGGGAACCACCCCTGTATGTTATAAGCTGCTTCATGTTTAAACTCATTCGAGTGACACCAGGGAAGCAAGAGAGCTGTGCTGAGTGCCCAGGGGCTCCCGAAGGGATGCCTGCAAAGGAGCTGCTACCTTGAAATGCAGGCAAAACACAAAGTGGCTACTCAGAAGAAAAGGCCACTGTGTGCTCCTGCCTGCCAAAGGGATGCAGTGCCCAAAGTAGAGCTGGAATGGCTCTCAGGGGGTCCTGGTGTGAGGAGATGACTGGATGTGTGTGGTATGGGACTGGGGACAGTGGTAGGTTCACAGGGACTTGGCTGGGGATGCCTGGGAAATTGTTTTTTCTTATAAGCAAACTGATGATATAAAGGACAACTAAATATGAGAGAGAACCAACTGATGTTGGGAAGGGGTAAAAAAGTGATTGCAGAGGAAAAGGCAGAATATGTGAACTTATACTTGCATCAAATCACTGTTTTAGCAGTCAGAACAACGGGAAAAGCAGAGTGGTGCCAACAGTCATTTAATTTGGGAATTTTGCACTATCTGATACTCTGCTTGAGACACTAAGCCTTCAAGCCATGTGGCTGTGGTAACACCCACTATAATTTTAAATATACCTTACTTTTGAGCACATTAATAGATATTGCAGATCTAATTCATAACATTTTCCAAATAATGTTAATGAGACAATAACTCAAATCTAGTTCCTATTACAGCATGATCTACATGTACAAGATAGTGCAAATGGAAGATTATTCTAAAACCCATGTGATGTAATATTAACATAACCAATAAACTTTTGATTCCGATCCAACACCTGCCAGGCTTTTCAAACAGGATGACAAAGCTGTGACAGGAACTTCTGTGTGAGTCATAAATGCCCTCCTACCATGACTAAAGGAAAATTAAAAATACATCTCATGTTGTTGATTATTCAGTAGAAACCATTCATTGACCCCTAAAAGCAGGTAGTTTTTCAGGTGTCCTTCTTGGGGAGGTGATGTTATTGATCAGAATTGGGCTGAGGGCTTGAGCATGACAGGGAAAGGAGCAAAGGGTGGCAGTGAGAGCAGCAAGGCTCATCTCCAGCAGCGGCAGCAGCAAAGAGACCATACAAGGGTCAGTGTGAATCCAGAGGTGGCACCTAGACCCAAACCAAATAACAGCTGCTAGTTCTCTGCTCCCAAGCCTTCCTACTATTATCTATTATCTTCTCCTGCATAATTTGTCATAATCTCTGACTGGTAAGGCCAATTAATCATGCTTCAGAAAAAATGAGATTTCTCACAAGGAGAGTATCTGTCTCTGACAAACAAGAGATAATTGAATTAGCTTCCTTTTCTAAACATTTAGTAACTGGTTTTGGTAAATTAGTCCTTTTCGTAATTTAGCTATAATTTAGGAAGATTTAATATGTCATTAGGCACACCAAATTCTGTGTAAATATAACATTATGGCTGAGATTTTAATTGCCCCAGAGTCAGGAACTGTATACATAAATGGCTTGATTCCCACATGGAAGCAGCTGATAGGAAATACATAGAGCTCTGCAGAAATTCTCCTTAAAATCCCTTCTTTTAGTTAAACACATGCTTAAGAACTCTGGAGAATAAAAGGCTTTCTCTGACTTGGGTAAGAACTCCAAGAATTCAGTGTAAAAGACAAACATTCACATATTTATTTGCAGAATTTCTACACACTACAGAAATTTATGGATTAAACTTGGATTTAACCCTCTTCACAGTTCTCGAAGTTCTTGTTTCCCATCCTGCAATTTCCTGGGAAAATCCCAGTATCTAACAGTAGTACCTGAATGTGGCCTGTTTGGTGAGAATTTCCTCTGTTTCATTCTGGAAACAGGCCTTTTAGTCCTTTTGGACATTGCCAATTGATACTAATGTAATGGCATTAAAGAAGTCGATGCAGCTACACACTGAGAGTAAAAATCAGCATCTTTTGTGCTGGGGGAAAATCAAGAGAAAATCAAAGCAATTGAGTTGTATGGATGTTAAAAGGCCTAAGTGGAGAAGCAGATTTCAAAGCAGTGTTAATTGCTCTGCCCCAGCAGGGTCAGCCAGACTTTGCCTGGGCTGAAAGTGAAGAGTCAGGTAAAGCAGACGGATCCCCACGCACTGCTGGCTGCAGCCCGGCCATGCTCGGATCCAGAGCTTCCTGACTGGTCCCTGGAACAGCTGAACTCAGGGTATTTCCCAGCATACTGAGTAGTAACCTGCCCATGGCAGACCCTTTCAGAGCTTGTGTTTGACTGTATGGATCGACCAAAAAGTGCTATGATTTGGAGAATCTCTTCTTTCAGAGAATTTTGGAGCTCAGGCCAAGGCAGCCTCCTGCCACCATTTGAACAGATTTGCCAATTTCTCTCAGAACTTGATAAAAGAGCAGAAGCCTTTCAGACTTTTACATTCCAGCATTCTTCACGAAGGCAAGCAGCTGAAAAAGAGGACTCAAAATGCTGTTTTCAAGCTTTTTCCCAGACTGGGGCCTTCTCTAGATCTCTCCTTGCAGGTTACCTGATGCCTACTAAGATCCATGGCCTTACTTAACAAACATCAACCAAGCACATAACCAAAAGTGTTGGGAAGCTGACTTCATCAGTTCTTTCTTTCTCTCCCAAGACAAATCTGCTTACACTGGAAACACACATCTCTCAGCAGAAGAAGTAGGAAAATGGCCACAACTTACACCAAGGCACTTCAGCCCATCAGACTGGCACATGCCATTTCTGTGGTAAACCATTGATGAAAACACTAAGGTGGTTATCACAGACCTTTTCCTCACAGCCTTTCTGATTCTCAGCTGGAATGATTGGTACCCATTTAGAGCCAAGTTGACCAAAAAAAGCCTCAAAGCAGCACAATCTGATTCTCTACCTGCCTTGAAAACACTCATCACTGTCATGACAAGGCAGTTTATACCTCTGTCAAAATGCCATATGTTGTAACCACTCTGTCATCACACTTTCATTTAGAGAAAATAAGAATTTTCCTCAATTTTATTTTAGGGTTAAGACACTGCATGACTCATTAGAAGTCATGCTGTTCTCTAGTTTAAAGCCCTAAATTAATATTTGAATATTAAATTGTGTAAAACTGATTATTTCATGTGGTAATAGGAGGCATGATTCTGCCCTCAGCTGTACACCAGCAAGGACTGGAGTAACTTGATGGAATTTCTGCAGGAAATAGCAGTACAGACAGAAGGAGACTTCAGCCCATGCATTTTTTAATTTAAAATATTCCTATATTTAACTACAGTTCCAAACTCAATGCTTATTACTATTAAGGGATTTATTAGGCAAGGATTGCTCTGGACAAAGCCCAGCTGACCTAAGTGGGAATTTTGCCCAAGTAAACTTCCCATTGGAGTGTGCAACACTATTTGTATGCTCACAATCATAAGCATTAGCAGAGACCAGACCCACATCTGAAAAGTGTTTCATTAGCTCTCAAAGGTGACATTACCAACAGAGGGGAAGCTTTAAAAACTATTGGGACAGATTCCCTCTGTGCCTTTTTGGCCTGCATGGTGTCCATTAACACTCTGCAAGCAGCTGACATGAATTCACAGCCCTGGGCTGCAGGCTGCATTAAGCTCTTTTAATTTTCCTCCTCTACAATGCCATTGTGGGGCATAAAAGGGAGGGGTGGAAAGGTAAATGTCCTGGGGAAAATGTGCTCACAGCATGTGTGCAGCTGTGCCTTTAAAACTGCTGTATGGGACGTGTAGAAGGAAATGCTCAGTTCGATGGTGCTCCATGCAGAACAATGCTGACACATTCAGATATCACATTTACAGGCTGTCAGGCTCTCAGACTTGGCCTTAGCTCAGGACAAAGTACAGGATCAGGGAGAATCAAACTGTTCTGCAGCAATGAATAGTGGAGAGGGTAAACTCCCTACTAGTGAAAAAAAACCCTCAGAGAAGACATGAACAGTTTCTGCAGCTACAATGAATGCTATCAGAAGGATACTGGGCAGAAAGTCAATTTATTTCTGATAAAAGTTGGTTCTCAGTTGCTTGAAGTTTTATTAGTTTTCAATTAAGACAGCCAAGAGTCTCACAATGAAAATGGATTGCAGAACCTTAAGGAGGACTGCATTCTGTGCAAAAATGGAGCACGACTGTTTTAATGCAGGGGGAATGGAAAGTATTAGAGGAGTCTGTAACAGATCTAAGCCTTGAAAGATTAACTTTTTTTTTTTTTTCTGGAGTGGGGAGGAAGGGGGTTGGCGGAGCATGGTAGTTGGCTAGCCCTGATAAGAGCAGAGTTCATCACAGGCGTGAAGACACCCATGCACAGAGAAGCCAAAGAGAGGATCATGAAAGACCCAGAAATAAATTCTGGCAAAACATCTGGAATCTGACAAGCAAGGAAGTCACCCAGACTTAATTGAAGCTTACAGAGAGCAGGCTGCTCTGATACTGTGGATAACATGAAAATACATTATAAGTAAAGAAATAAAGACAGGACCTGCTCATGGCATTCAGAGTACAAAACAGTACGTGACTCGGCACACAAGCCAAAACCATGCCCAGAGCTTAAAACTATTTTAGAGCTGTAATTCATGATGAGATGGCAAGGGAGGCCTGGCAAGTTCAACGATGACAACACCAACACTGCTGCTTCTGGAGATGTCTGGAGACCATGGCTACAAAACATGATTTGGCTGCAGCTGTGGGCTGCTCAATAATATTGTGTCCTCCAAGATTTAGTGAAGAAGGAAAATCTTATAGCTGATCTAAACATTCTGAGTCTGGTGAAGACAATGCACTCATTAGAGAAGGAGTGACCAAAACAACTGAAAAAGGCTTTTCACTTTTGGGAAATTGGGATGCTCTCAAAGAGGGCTGAGCAGTGCTGAAAGGACACAATTGCTCCAACTCACAGGCTCCCAAGAAAGCTACTCTGGCAAAGAGAGGGCAAGCTTAGACACACATGTCTGGGAAGGCAGGGAAGAAATATCTGTCCAGTTGTTGAACATTTGTTCTGGTTGCTGAAAGGGGCAAAACAGACAGTTCATGGAAAGCCAGGATGTCCCTGATGACAAATACTGATTGAGCAAAATCAAAGTACAACTCAGGGTACTATAATTTTTAAATTTAAACTTCAAAACTGCTTCTATACATTTTATTAATCTAGAGATTGTGCAGCCTTTAAAAATGGCAATATCATTGCTAGAAAGAACTACAGATGCTAATAATCAGTGACACATTACCCACATTTCATTGTAAAACAGATGTGTGTATTGATCTAATTGTAATGACTAATATAACATAGGCCTTTGACATACATATGTGAGCATAATGTTTTCTGTGAATCAGTGCTTTAAATATGGTTTTGATTTTGTTTACTTTCCTAAGTTCAGTGTCAGAGAAGGAAAGTATATTTGTTACAGCCCAATAGATCAAAAGAAGCAGAGAAATTCTCTGGGTATTATCGGAAACCCGTGTTTTGACAGTAGGCATTTTCAACGGGTGAGTGGAATGTTATGATCTCCAGCTTTACTCAAATTACTTCTTTTTAATGATAATACTTCCTTACTCTGAGGCTGTACCACAAACAATTATGGAACATTTTGGAGCCTGTATTGTGTACTATTATTTTTAAAAGATAGTATCCTGCTTCCTTTTTTTCCCTATAATCTTTGTTTTCTTCAGAGCAATGTTCAAATACATGCCTTTTTGGAAAGTGACTTGGCTATGCCATGGCTCAGATTATGGCCATTTAGCACTGTGGTCATTCACTGTCTGGCTAGCCTTACTTTTCAGTCAGAGTGTTGACTGCCTGTCGACTGAGGCATCTGAATAACAAAAATAAATAAATCAGAATTCAAGAGAAGAATCAGCAGCAGACTTTTAACAAGACACTACAAGGTACAACATACCTTATTTGCCAGTCAAGCAGAATTTAGATGCTCCCACTCACACATCTGATTTAACTTTAGAGGTTTCCTAGATTCAAATACAAACTTCCCTTAAAGATCAGCATGATGTCTGCTGTGAGTGCCAGAAAAGGAGGTGAGTTCTCCTCCTTCCCATTTGTGCCTCTCCACAGCCACTCAGGCACACACAAACCTTGTAGCCAGGTGAAATCAGCCTCAGGTGTGGGACACCCTTCAGCAGTCACTCCCCAGCTGGAAGCCTTTGCTCAATGTCTGCTGTGGATAACATACATTTTGACAGAATTGCAGCTCCAAGAAACTGCATTGTTTTTCTAGATATAATCCCACAAACATGAAAAGCAACTCAGCCACTGCCTACTGGCACTCCTCATCAACAATCCCCATCAGAAACTTCCACTGCAATTATTAACTTTTGACTGACTTTAACCATCAGAATAGAAATAGTCTACGCATAGGCTCTCCACAAAGAGAAGTTTGTTTTTTCAAACTGTGCAAATATTAGCATTCTCTTTAAAACAAACAATCCAACCAACCCACCACCAGAGCTTTGCCAATATCTGACTTAACATCAACACAATACACTTTAATACCTTCATGGGTGGCAAAAATAATTTTTCGTTTTTCCAGGGTACAATCCCGAGTTCAAAGCTGCCTATCCCAAGCCATAGAGAATAATTCACACAGGTTTTCTGTAATTTAGAAAATGCAGAGGAAAAGCCCTCTGTGCTGTGCAGAGGAATTTGACGGATGCTCACTTGTAATTCTGCCCACGTCCCAGCTGCCCTGCACAGACTATTGTTCCATGTAGCCATGGAGCCAGCAAATCAGACCAGACACAGTCAAAACGGATCTGGCTGCTACTTCACCACATCAAAATCACTAGTTTTTCATGGGTCAGGACCTCTCCTCTTCCATCAAACAATACAAATAATTTGGTGCCTTTCAAAGGCCTGCTGTTGAAGCAGTTATCTTCTTCCTGCTTTAGGAGACAAACTTTGTCTATTGCCTTCTCATGTAAGGAGAGGAATGCTGGAAGAAAAATCAGATTCTTTTCTAATAGGTAGTGCATATTTGAGAGCTTATTCGAAGCAACTTCTCAGACAGAAAAAATACAAACTGGTTTGGTGATATGGCATCTCTACATCTTTTCCACGTGGCCACAACAATGATAAGAAAAATATCTATTTTTGGTTAAGGGATGCATCCAAGCTTATGGTATGTGCAGCATGTGCGATTGGCTTCTTTCTCTGCAAAGAATCTTTTAACAAGTGGCACCTGAACTTCTGTACTTTGATAAAGACCAGACATATTTCTGTTGCTCCTTATTTTTACCTTTAAAGGAAAGAAGATGAAGAAGACAATATTCAGTACCTGGCAGCTACATGAAAGAGATACCTTTAATGTGCTACTGCATCTGCCTGTTTTTCACTTAGATGCAGTATTGAGGAACATATGTCCTCATCTACGACATGAAAGACATTCTATTCTAAAACACCCAGTATTTGAAGGACATGAAACAAATATTTTGTTTATTCAAAGCTGGGTCAAAAATTCTTCAGAGAGATCATCTTAGAAACACAAGTGAGGTAACTTTTTAAGAAGTTCACAGACCTACTGGATATTTGGATAAATACTTTTCCATTATTTCACTGCTCAGCAGGAAACACAACCACTTGTCTCATCCATAAATCCTCCTGAAGCTTAGAAATCAAAGTTCAACCACTACTCAAACCTGTATAGCACACAAAATTTGACTGAAGTTCCCTGATTAAAATGTCTCTGATAAAGATTTTTACTGGAAGAATTTCTAAAGAAACAGTAGGCCTTTGCTTCTGTTTTTAAGTTTAAAGAATCTGTTTTAAAATTAGCAGCTGCCGAAGTGCAGCAACACCATTCCTGACAACAGAGCAAAAGTGCAGCACATCTTCCAGGGACATTCCTGAGGTTAGGGAAGGATTCCCTGCTTTTCTGACAACAAACTGTGCTGTGAGTATGTGCGTGGGTATTTTGTTTTCAGCTTGGAATGTTTTAAAAAACTCAAAACTCAGAGTCACAGAGTCACAATTTATTATCCAAATAAGAAATTTGGTCAAGGATTTATATTCCTTAAGAAAAGCAGAAACAGAAGAAAATCTTGGTGGGCATGGTAGAAAATGGAGATCAGAGGGCAAGATTCTATCTATGTCCAAGAAGGACGAGGTAGGTCAAATACAAAATGTTCTTATTCCTTGGGATATGAAGACCTTAAATGTTTTTTTCTGCAGTATTTTCAAGGATTTAGTACTTCTACTAAAAGAGACAACATACAGAAAGCGTAAAGCAGTCTCAAAAAAAAACCCCAAGGCTAGAAGAGCTCTTTAGATCTCATTTAGTCCAACACTCTTCCCTTTAATTCACCTTCACCCAAACCTTGCATTCCACAACCATTCAATTCTCTGCTTGGACACTTCAATTTTTCTCAATCCAGGTCGCTGGGTAAGGGCAGATCAGAAATACCAGGAAAGGAGAAGGGGTACATTTCTTGTAGTATTTCTGGTTTCTGAAAAGAAGCAGGTAGGTCAAAAGAATTCATGTAGCAGCATTTATTCTTAAGATACATCAAGACTAAATGTGCTTCTTTGTAAAATTTGTTGAAGAGATGTTTGTAAACTTAGTAAATCCAAGCATAAGCCAACAAATCTCAGACAAGTACACTACACCTTCTGACTTTAGTTCACTGCTTTTGTAGTGTGACTTGCTAAGAGCCAAGTAGCAGCTCTTTGACCATGCCTATGTGGGTACAGTGATTGTTTCAGGATCATCTTCACCTTAAAATTTTTTTCCCTCCCATCAAGTTTTATTCTATTAGAAACCACATCTGGCACCATGGGAGCCACACCTCCACCCTGTCCACAGAGGAGGGATGCACTGGAAAACTTCTGTCTCCTCAGCCCAGAGCTAAGTGACAAAAGAGCACATTGAGTGGTTGGATCAGGAGGCTCCGAGACACATCTTGCTGAGACAGCACATGCTGCAAACCAGATGAAGCTGGAAAAGTCTCCTGCGAACACAATACTGTGTATTTGCCCTGCCCTTAAGTGTTTGTTTATTCCAGCCACAGTCAGAAAAAGGGCACTGAACCAGCAGGATAATTTCTTTGTCTCAGTGGAGTCATCCTTACATCAGTCAGTCCCTTAGAAAATGGCAAGAGAGAGAGAAATTGTGGACATGAAGTCCATATAAAATATGGTGCCAACACAGAATGTGTGGAAAGCACAGACTGAATTCCATGAAGCATGAGACTTCACAAAAAACCCATATCTTGTGGTCTTTCAGAGAGACTTGTCCTTCCCCAAACCTGCCTGCAATACTTGTTTGGGGAGAAAAGCAAGGTAGAACAGGTGATAGCACAGTGCATTGTCAGGACAACTCTCACTGACTGGGTGGTTCTCGAGTCTGTGTCCTCTCTGGGCTGAGCAGAGGGGGATCAGCAGGCTCACAGGGGCTAGCGTGAAGTCCTGTCAGTAATGTTTAACTGGGATAGATGTCTAAGGAGAATGCATGGCCAGAACATACCAATGCACTGAAAAGCCTTTGAAATCCATCTTAACATGATATTTGCTCTCCAACTGCCAGAAATAAGGCCACCAAAAATTGACATTTTAATATTTTTGGAGAATAGAACTGGAGCAGCAATGGACTTTTTAATGGCTCCCAAATGACACTGCCACCTACCACTCTATGCAGGTGACCCTTCTGTATTCAACTGTATGAAGCTGGAAGTGTGCCTTTGTGCACAACAATCCCAGTAAGACTCTTCAACTCTTGCATACACCTAACTATGCAGGAAGTACACATGACAGAGTCTCTAAACACTCTTGCAAAATACTCACAGGTCTCATTTTTTCTCAGGATTAGCAGTGCCCTGAAAATTGGAATGATCAAACTTGAAACAAAAGCTAAGAAAAATATACTAAATCCCCTGTGCTTTTGTGCAGTCCTGAACGGAATCATAAAAATAATAACCAAAGCAAGTTTCCTGTACCAAAACAAAATGTGCTCTTATGTGAAGAAAGAGGAAATGAAAACTACATTACAGCATCAATAGTTAGGATTTCACTTCTCCATGAAAGTGGCTGCACAACAGCTATAAAACCTCAGACCCTACCCAGATACATCAGTATCATTCATTCATAACCCTGAAAGAAAAAAAGAAAAAGGAATGGAAGAAGGACACTTTACACAGGGGGAAAGGAAATTTGCAGTTAACATCATCACCCTATCTATTTAGACATTTTCCAATCAGTCAGAAATAAATGGCCACAAGAAAAATATCATCAAAGCCCCAAACACTGTGTAAATATTGCATGATGTTCAGAGACATAAAAGGCATGATGCTTACAATTTGGAAGTTCTTACATAGTGTTTTTTCTGTTGACAAGGAGCTGGGTTCACAAAACTGTATTTTCCACATGCAGGTCCACCAAAAAGCCATAGAAAAATACCATGGGCAGAACCACATTGTTCAGAAGTTCTGGATTGCTACAGTTCAAAGGTAACTTGGCCCAATAAAGGAATAGGAAAATTTGGATACAGATCCAAACACCCTCCATGCTCGGCAACATTGGATCAGTTTGGATTTTATCCATCTTTAATCACTGAACATTCATTTTTAATTAAGATTCCTTGGGCCATGGGAGCTACCAGCTGCTGGACTCAGAAAAAGACCTGGCCATAACTCATGTCTCTGAAGGGAGGTTCTAGGCAGGCAGAGAGAATCTTTGCATGCTGCCTGCATGAGGTGTGGAAGGGTGATAAGCTGTAGTTTCCCTGAAAAGCAATGGGCAGGTGAAAGATTAAAAGTTCAGAGAGAGAGTTTATTGCTGCAGGAGGGGAGCAAACTCCCATACATCACTCAGAACAAGCATAGCTCTCCTTAACAGCATATCAGGTGTGAAAGCAGGCAGCCCACCCCAGCCCAACAAGAGAGAGCTGCAGCCCTGAGAAAACCTTTTTACCATGCTAGAGCCCAGCCAAAGCAGCCCAGTGTGAGTTGCAGAGGGTACCACTGTGTCCCTCTGCCACACTACTGTAAGGGAAAGCCACAATCCTGCTCACAGGAATCCTGCAGCAGGTTCTGGAGACAGATTTGGGAATGCAAGTAAGACCTTTCAAAGAAAGAAGGCAGGTTAAGAACAGCCAGAGAGGGAGGACAGGACAGCAAAAGGCAAGAGGCTGTGGTTACCTCTCCTGACAGATGTGACTTTGCAGAGAGGCAAAGGGGATTTGCACAGCAGGTCTCACCCCGAGCGAGTGACTAAAGCTGGTATTTCAATAACACTGCCCCAGGGAAAGAGGGGCTCCAGGCTCTGCAAACAGCCAGGCTGCGCTGTGTCAGCTGCACTGGAGTGCTGATTAGGCAATTTTCTCCTCAGAGCAGACCCATTCAGCAGGAAACCAGGCCACATGCGTGCTGCCAGAGCTGAGAAAGCCATATCCTGCGGGTCAGAGGCTCCACTGGCGTGCGTCAGCACACTTCCAGAGCAGCAAAGGGAGCTGCACTGTCGTACAGAGAGAGCCGTGCACCCAGCCTGGGAGAAAAAGGGAATTGTACTGCATGTTCATTTGGCCTTTGGGATTTTTGGTGTATGGGTAAACTGTGATGGCATCGGATAAGAGACAAAAAAATCTTGAAAAAACTTTTTACAAAAGCAGAAACATCTCAGCAGCAACAAATGGGTGGAAGGGATGTAAGATTTTAACAGCAAAGAAAGTCAAATCATACAACTGCCACCTTTCCTGATTGCCTCATTTCCAATAGCAAACCCTTCCAACAGAGGGACAAAGGAAGGTTGCATTTCACCCACCTGCAGGCCAAAAGTGAGAATTGATTTGTAAAAAGTCATCCAACAAATCAGCATCAAACCTGGGAAAACGGGAGGTCAGAAGTTTATGTTTGCCCACAGCTCACTAGCCTGACTTGTGCTGTCTGGCCCATGAGTATATCCTAAGGGATTGGCACAATGCAGATTTCCTCAGGTGTGTTAGGTGCTGGGTTACCTGCTGAGTGCTACTGGCAGTACAATTTAGAGAGAGCAAGAGAGACATATATATATATAGATCTAGAGGTCCTGCTCTAGCTGTGCAAAGAAAAGCTCTCCCTTAGCAAAAAACCTAAAAGGGCAGCATCACCTGAGCTCATTTATGCTATGACAAGCGAAAACGACTTTCAGCCTAGACCACTTTTAAAAGTACCTTTGGAACTTTAGAATAAATATTGCTTTAAGAGTAAGAATCACTTTATATGTTTTTATGTTGTTGAAGAAGTTTCAAGCCGGAGCATTAAAACTGATTCTACACAAAAGACAGAATCCACAACACAGAGGGAACTGTCAAAAGTACAGAGATCACATGCTCAAAACAGAGAGAGTATGTTTTCAGCAAACTGTCAGACACAAGAGACTTCATAAACTGTCAGACATGAGAGATTTCATAAACTGTCAGACACAAGAGATTTCATAAACTGTCAGACATGAGAGATTTCAGAAGTCCAGATGTGCCTTTGACTCCTCTTCAGTCTTCTATCATAGGCAAATACATTATATAAAGCCTTCTCCCCAGTTAAATGATCTAGCTCTGTCCCAAAGCTTGTTAGGGCTCTTGATGCAATTAAAGGAACTGTTGGTGCCAACAGGAATGGGGATTATTGACAAACAACAAAAATTGAAACTGACTCTTGCAGTGCATCTTTCAGCTCTGCAGGGCCCAAGAACTCACATGAGACCTTAGGCAGACCTTAGTGATGTCTTTACACCAGTATTTTGTACACACCATTAAAAGATTAGCAGGGTGAAGTAATTTATGAGAGACATGAAGTGAGGCATGAACAAGCCTAGCAGAACTATATGAGAAGATTTAAGATGTCCATCCAGACTAATATCTTCTCTCAAGCAACAGCAAGGAGTAGACGCATTGGAAGGGTACGCAAAATCAGTCATCCCTGGCTTCCTCTCTATTAACAGACCAAGGACGTCCTGAAATGGAGTTTCCATCAGGACCATCAAACTACATAATTGCTGGTAGAATGTTTCTGGTGAATTTGTCTGTTTGTTTTTGAATTAGCTATCTCTTTGACAGGATTTCCCTTTGCTGTGTTAAAAGAGTAGATTTGAATCTACAAATTTTAATTACCTCCCCAGGCAGCATAAATTTTAAAAACTGCTTCTGCTTCCTCAAGTCTGATGATTGCTCTGTGCATAATCCAGACCTGTCCCTTCCTTGTGTGAAGTTTGCTGTATGGACACCAAGGTCTCCTCCTGGAGGAAACAAATTACAAGATTTTAAAGGCAGTTTTCAGTCTCATAAGGATCAAATTTAGCACACACTAAATTATCTGTGATACTTAAAAGCAGACATGTATGATCCTGTCTAAGCGATTACTAGGAGAGGGGTGGAGTAGCTAAATCTGTACTAATTGCCCTATCCAGGGAAGCAGAAATGCCAATGTGTTTGTATCATCCATACTTCATGCAAGCTGAATATATAACCCATCATACCTGCTGGCAGAAGTATTAAATCCATATCTGGGGAGATTTGTAGGCTTTCAAGTGACAATCACTTCAAAAGGAGCGCAGGGGAGAGGCAGGAACAGACTGCAAGGTGCCAACTTCCCTTGTCTGTTCTGGCCTAGCACTGTAGTACCATTTGTGAAAACAAGGACATTAATCTTAGGGTGATGCACCTGAAGCTACTATATCAATTAATTCAGGATGGTCTTAGAGAGGTTGATTGTTAGTGGTCAGTGGGTGCTGTCACAGCAGAGGGTATACATGAAAGCACATAATGGAAGGGCAATGATTATAGTGGCGGATGTGAAGTATGCTCGGGTATCAACGTCTATTCCTACTGTGAATATATGGTGGGCTCAGACAATAAAGCCTAGGAATCCTATACATAGTATAGCTCATACTATTCCCATGTAGCCAAATGGTTCTTTTTTATCTGCATAGTAAGTCACAATGTGGGAGATGATTCTGAATCCTGGGAGAATTAAGATGAAGTGTATGCAATGTCCTGGCACAAGTGTCCTAAATGCCTACAGTGCTCATCCCCATGCCTGCTGATGGGCCCCTCCTGCCTGCCAGACCCCCTTGTCCCCAGGCTGCCACCACCTGAACCCACGGAATGGGAGATAATGTTAGCTAGAACTGCTAGGGAGTGGTGGTCCTGTTCCAGCTATGGGATGGGATAAGTGAAATGGGCATGAGGGCCTGCAAAATTGCCAACACATCCAGGAAACCTGAGAGGATGCCTAATACTGCCTTCCCCATCCCAGCTGTCTACCCCGCAGCCTCCAGCTGTTTATGCCTCACCTGCTCGTACAGAGGTTTTCTGTACTGAGGGAGGGAGTTTCTCATTTCCCCTCGACACAGACCCGTGTCCTTTGGGCAAGGGGTGTGTGTGTGCAGAGAGGATGCTGAGGATAGAGATGGAGCATCCCTGTCTAGCCCTGATGCCACCCTACAGGCACGGCGTGGACAGAAACGACAGGGAAAGGGGCGAGAAAAAGCGGAGAGCTGAAGGGGGCAGGACTCTGGGAAGCGCAAAGGAGTCGGGAGGGAAGGAAGAAAGCGCGAAAAAAAAAAAAGAAAAAAAAGGAGGAGAAAGGGGAGGAGATGAAAAGCAAAGGGAGAAGGGAGGACCGCGCGGGGAGGAGGCGAGAGGCCGGGGAGGAGAGGAGGGAGGCAGCTCGGCAGAGGGGACGGGACGGGACCCGGCGCCCCGCGGGCCATGCGCCTCCTGGCTACGGCGCTGGCCGCACTGCTGGCCACGGCCCCGGCCCCAGGTAAGCGCCAGCGGGACCCGATCCTCCCTCGGCCCCGGCGGGACCCGAGCCCTCCCCCGGCCCCCCGGGACCCCGGCCCGCCTCGGGCAGCCCCCGGCCAGCGCGGAGCGGGCCGGGTCCCGCAGCAGCGGGCGGCTCGGGCGGCGGACAGGCCGCGGGCCAGAGCTGAGGGTCCGGGCCCCGGGGCCCCTCCGCCCGCCCGGCCGCTCCCTGCCCCGCTCCGCTGCCGCTCCCCCGGCTCCCGGCAGCAGCGCTTCTTCGCAGCGATCCCATCCTGTTTAGAAAAGAAAGCCAGACTTCCATGCAAGTTCATGGAAATGGGTCCTCGGCTGTCTTCTCCGCCAGGCAAAGCCGAAGGAAAGGGAGATTCGGCGTTGTTTTTTCCACAGGTGCCCTGATCCTGTTGGCATCAGGTGGAAATGGAACCTGTAGGTCACTTGTAAAAAGCGTCCTCCCTTTAAGACCCTGTATTCCTCTAAAAACAAAGGTATATTGGACAACGTTGTGTGTCCTGAAGCTGCAGAACAGACACAGAGTCTGGATCTGAACTTCCAGGTGCAGTGAGCTTAGAGGGGTGGGGAAACCTTGCTTATTTATGGCTAATTAAAGACTTGCATTCGAACTCCACTGCAGAAGGGCAGGAGGTGGTGGAGGCAGAGGTTTGGTTCAAGTCCGTCTTTAGTCAATGCAGAAGCTTTCTCTGAGGGGGAGCTTCTGACTTGTGAAACTTGCTGACAGATCTGTTCAACTGAAAACAACTGGTTGTTTTTGGTGGTGTTGCTAATCAGCTCCTAATTATTTTCATTTAAACAAAGAGCTGTGCTGCTTCTTGGCTCATCTGCTCTTTTTAATTGTAAGGAAATCAAACGAAAGCAGGCTTTGACAGTAGCATAGCTTCACTGAACAAAATACAACACAGATAAAAGCCATCCCATATGCTTCTGGTCATGCAAAGCTGAGATCAGAAGGTAACCCCCTCCAGTCCCCAGCTATCAGTCCTTGCAGTGCTGGAGGCTGGGTTGCAGATTCTGCCCATGGTCTCCGTGGAGGAAGAGAGAGAGGCCTGTATACAGCACTAAACCTGGGCTGTGAGCAGCTGAGCACAGGAACAGCCCCACTCTTATCTCAACTGGAGTAAACTGGGGTTCTCCCACAAAACCACAGCCATGCTGAAGCTGCTCACCACGTGTAAGGACCCAGTGACCACTGTAAGTCCTCTGGCACTGTTCCAGCGCAGACAGGGGAGAGGCCCTGGCATAACAAAGTTTCTGGGTGCTAGAAGTATAGTTTTTTATAGTTTTATATTTGGTACTCCTGACAGTGCTCTTAAAGTGTTTTGCTGTGTAATATGGCAGACAGCAGTCCAAATCTAGGTAATTCTTGGACTTGAACTAGTGCAAGCAGAAGTGGACTATTTTCAAACTGCAATTTTTTGAAACAGAGTTTAGGCAACAGTCACCTTTCCTGAGTCCCCACTGGCTACTGAGCAATGCTGGTGGAACATACCAGAGAAGCAAACGGGTAAAATGTTGGGATGGGAGCAACTAAGCAAGCTCATTGCAAAAAGGAGAGAAGTTTGATGGTTAAGCACACTGCAAAGAAATCACCAAGTCTCTGACTCTCTCCTCCCATTCTATAAATAATTTCCCTTTTCAAGCAGAAACGAGACAAACTCTTGTGGTGAGCTCCACCTGAACGGTTACATCGTATTATACTGGGAAGGCAGAAGAAGATAAACAGTGATTCCTCACTTGAAACAGCAATCTCAAGTCTAGAAATTCAATGCTACGTTGGCACACAAGCCTGCTCTTAAGTTGTGAGGTCTCCTGCTCTTGGCGAGGAGCCCGTTACAAGGGTAAACCTCATGTTGGGGCTGACCAGTGCCTGCTAAAGACAGGAGGAACATGTCCACTAGTGTCTGAGAGCCTTGAATGAGGGTTTTGCTTTCCACATAGGAGGGAAATGAACTCTTTCCTTAAAAATCCACTGTTCCTCCTCCAATAAAGCCACATGGATACTGTTTTTCTGCTTTATATAAAGCATTACCTGACCCTGTTCAACATGAACTGATACCATGATAACAGCAGCATGAGATTTCCAAAACTCTTCCCATTGCTGTACTTGTGCAGCTGCACCAATGGGAGCCACAGAAGGAAGATAAGGAGATAGGTTCCCACTGATCAGAAACGTGAAGGATGCAAAATTTGGTATGTCCCTATAAAAAGGCATGTCCCCAGAGGAAAAGTAGAAGCATTAGGTATAAAATACCAATGTTTGTAAGAGTGTAAACAGCTAGAAAGGGAACAGAATCTGTCCATCATCACCATATCTGACTTCCTCTGCATTTTCTCTTGGGTACTTCTTGGCACTATGTTCTGCCTAGTTTGGAATTAAGCAATGATTTCTTTTTATTTTTGCTTTTTATTTTGGGATTCTGTTTCACAATTACTCCTAGCCAGCTTTTTCAAAAAAGAAATTCACATGTCAGGAAAATGACATAATTGTTTTTCTTTAGAGTTTTCATGACATGTTCATAATTTCAGTAGAAATAATGTCTGCGTTTTTCATTTACCGAAACCATAATTTTATAAATGATTTATTAAACATTCATTGTTGAAATACATGTGAGGACACCAAAAAGTGTTGAAAATCTCAAAGTTATTCCTTGTTTACTAAGCAGCAGAACCTTCAAATTTAATCTTATTTTGATAGCAGAGACAGCCATTTACTGGCTTCCCTTCTGCTGGTAAAGCACCAAGGTTGGTAAGTCCAGAGAATCATAACTGAAGTTTCATGCCTGGAAAGCTTTTAGTGGGATTCAGCCTTAATATTAAATTTCAACATCCTGTTATACTTTTATGCTTTCTACAATCCAAAATAACCTCTTGCTTTGGCATTTACGTGAATTGCAGACAAATGCATTTACGTGAAATGCAGACAAACATAATGCACGAATAATTTTATCAATAACCTCATCCATGCTTGGCTGCAGTTTCTTCAATAGTTTTGTTTTAAAACCCAAACAGTTCTTTATACAAAATATTTTCTCCTTCATAACAAAAGAGTAATGTCTACTTGGAATAGACGTGCCATTCAGTAGAGCTTTGGACAGAAGTGGCACAAAATAATTATCATACTATTAATTTTCAGAATTCTTCTCAAACAGTTGCAATGCAACTTCTTTTAATTTAGTGGATTTACTGTATGTAAGGTGATATAATTCACCACTTCATTTCACTGCTTCACTGGGACTATAAAACCAGTGTCTCTGTCTCCAAAACTCCTTCAGAAATAGAATGGAAATACTTTACTTGCTTATTTTGAAGATAAATATATGTTTGTGTTTCAGGAGCTGATGTCAGACAATAGTCTCTGCCAAAACACTCATCCCCTTTGTTAAAATGTTCCTTGCTGATGTGTTAGAAAAGTGTCCAGAAATGAAGAAAATCATTTTCCCAGAGTTGCAATTCTCATTAGAATTTGAGTACAGTGCAGTATTCACATAACAGGAAGTTCACAGTTTAGAGGACATTTCATGCTTTGCAGAGTGCATTGCAGGGAGTGCTTGCTCACTGCTGGAATATGGTTCTCTCTCTACTGGATGCCCTCAGACCAGTAGATGACACATCACAAGTCATTTAGGGAGCACGTTCCCACAATACAGCACTGGTCAGAGATAGATCACTCTCTGATATGACTAAGCAGGACTTTCTTAACGTGCATTAGGAAGGAAATAAAATGAGCGTTAATTCCCATGCCTCAGAAAATCAGTCCAGTATAAATCAGTTATGTCAGGAAAGGGAAAACTTCCTCTATTTAACTATGGACACTTTTTTCAGCCTTCACCTATACTGGCTATTACTAGTGAGACAAAGAACTGGTCTAAGTGATGGTTTAGGATGAAAAACATTGAAGACAAGAATCAGAAATTAATGGAACAATGGAATAATCACTTGTCCCCATATGATCTCTTGTCATATTTTGTCATGCAAATACTGTCAGACTAACTTAAATTTGTAGTTAGAAAATCTAGTCTGATGAATTTAACCCAAGTTTGAGATGACCATTTGATTATGACAAGAAGAACATTACTTAAAACAGAGGACATGGGGAATGGTAGGATATACAGAATCCAGTGGTCTTCCAGTGATGATGTAAGGAACAGTATGATGTAAGATCTGCACAAATGATGTCTAAAAGAAGTAGACAGAAGCATGCACGTTGAAGTGCTAACCTTATTAAATCAGCATAAGAAGAGGACAGCACATGGGAAAAACTGAGCATGGGGTAAGAGAAGTTGAGCAGAAATTAGTACAGCTAAGTCACATACTTGAGGATTAGTAAGAATTTCTTTGATATGCTGGTGACTGAACTGCAAATGACAATGAAGGGAAAACACCCAAGTGTGCTATTTATTTGTCACCTGACATAAGTCACATATGAAAGTATCATGAGAAAGGACAAGATAATTCTGGGATGTACCAGGTAACGTATATCCTAGTCAAATCTGAGAAGTACTGTGAGTATTCCACAGGACGTTGGAGAACTCCAGACACTGCCTGTAACTGCAGTCAATTACAGTAAAAAAAATACAATCAAACCCAAAATTGAAACTGTAACCAATGCAGAGAAGGGCTGTAAGGGTGAACAGGGAAGACACTACTTTACTAGAGGAGACTAACAGAGCTTGTCTTCTTTAGCTCAACAAAGCAAAGGCTGAGGCCAGATAATTGCTTTGTATATGGAATCACGAAGTAAGCTCTAGAGAAGAAAATGCTATTTTAAGCTTAAAACTGGCACAGGAACAAATGAGCATAAACTGGGTATTGAAAGCATTTAGCCTGGAAGTCCTAAGAAAGATGCAAGCTGTCAGAAGAGCTGGTCACAGAGCAGTTTCCAGAGTTGTTAAAAGACCAATAAAAGATTATGTGAAGTTGGTCCTGTGACAGTAGCAAGGTGTCCATGTCAGCTCTAGGTTATTGATTGTGACAGAAAAAATGCTGGGGCAGACTCACTGAAGGAGGGCCTCATGCCATCCTTAACATTCAGAGAGAGGCAGACAGTGTCAGGTTCTACATTAAATTATTGCGTTAAATTACTGCCCACTAAACAGATGCCATCATCAGAGTTTTCCTGCTGTGGGCTTGCATGCTGGGACAGATTATGGTGCTGTTGTGCCAGTATGGAGGATTCTCACCATCTTTTCTTTCCTTATAGATGTTTGTGAGGCTTTAAATGTGACAGTCTCTCCTGGACCAATGGTGCAATACTCTGAGGGGGATAATGCTACCCTTTACTGCCACATTTCTGAAAAGAGGAAGACAGACAATTTGCTGGCTGTGCGGTGGGTCTTTGCTGCATCACCTGCCCACGAGCACCTGATGATCAAAATGACAAAGTTTGGTTCTGTCCAGTACTATGGAAATTATACTCATCATTTTCACAAGCAAAGACTTCATCTTCTTAAAGAGAAACATGGAACTATGTACAAATTTCTTATTTTAAGCCTCCAGCAAACAGATCAAGGACATTATATATGCAAAGTACAGGAAATTGGCAAACACAGAAATAAGTGGACAGCATGGTCAAATGGTACAGCAGCTACTGAAATAAGAGGTGAGAGATTACTGATTTCAAGTCTTTAATTTCTTCTTGTCCTGTGATCCCTTTTTTTCCCCTTGTAAATTCACTTATAAGACATTTGAATTTAGATTATATTTGAGTGTAATCTGTGGATAGGAGAAGAAAACCTAATATTCACCTTTTGCCTCTCTCTTAGTGTTTCCCTTGGTCTTAGTTCTAGCCTAGCAGAAGTTGGTAAGTAGCACTTTTACTATCACTTCAGTACTATTGTTTATATCACTTGCAGCCAGAAAGCAGAGCTAGAGAACCAGTGGCCAGCCTGCTGGTGTTGAACTTGGGATAAAATGACCAGCAACAAGTGGCAGATGTGAACCAAGTTGAAAACAAGCCATCCCTTTGGGATGGAATAGCTCAAATCTTAAATCACCACACCCACCCTTTCAGAGATGGGTGAAGTTGGATTTTGAGAACAGACTCCTTTGCAGAGGTGGTTTTGTTTAGCAGCTGTGCCATCAGTGCAAGCTGGCAAACCACCCCCCTGCTTGTACCTCTTTAAACAGACAAATTGGTATCTCACAGGGACAACTTTAAAGATAATGCCACAAAGCAGTGTTGAGTGTTTTCTCATTCACTGAATGATGTAAGTTCCTAAATGCCTGTAGTAGAAACATATGGATTTTTCAGTAGTCCTTGGAGATGGAATGGCATGTTCCAAGTAAGTGGCAGCAGAAGAAAAAGCAATATAAAATATTGTCACCCCACCTGTCATACTCTTCCTCACAAAGAGACACTCCACATCTTTCATAGCTTCTCAGGCTATTGCTAATTATAACACTGAAACCTTTCATTACTTTTCATAGCTAAACTATGGAGTTCAGATCAATGGAATTATTGAAAAGAAGGAAATCCATAATTTTTCAGTCCAGTCCTTAAATAATATTTCTACCCAGATTTCTAGTATGAGTCCATATGAATATATAATCTGAATAGGGATTTGAGGCCTCATGACTTCATCATTTTCACACTGTCTGCTCAGCTGTATTGCTGCTCTCCACTTTAAATGGCCCAAAGCAAAGCAGGAAACCTGAGACCAGAGAGGAAGGCTGGCCAGCCTATAGAGAGTTTTTGACACCCTGTGGGTCTCTGAGGCAAACACCACAACCACCCTGGCCCATTAAAAGCATATTTATTCTAACTGTAAATCTAGATTAAAGATACCAAAAGATATCTGAAATATTGTGTGTCTTTAAATGTCATAGCAAATTTTCTTCCACTCAAAGCCTCTTGACTGGAAACAAAGGACCACCTTTGCTAGCATTTGCCTAATGCACCCTGAGTGCACAGTACCTGCTGTGCTTGAGAGGGAAAGCAGCTCTTTTCCAAGTACTGATAAAGTTTCCAGTTTTCCCAAAAGTAACACTTGGGCTTTTCAAGGAAATTTTATTCCAAACGCATTTGGTATTTTGTATTATGATCAGTTACACTTTTTATTGCAAAGGGATTTACTTATATTACAGTTAGACCCAGGATACAACAAAAGGAGCAATACAAATTGCCTGAAGCATTTGGATACTTAAGTTGTACTGCTTGTGCTTTGTCAAATAAGGTAGCAGTGTTCCACCACATCACAGTTGCTGTGTTGCCTAACGTTTTGTTCCAGTAATGTCTGCAGTTATGCCCAAATTCAAAATAGTATCTTTATGCTAAAACACCAGACAAATTTCTTAAAACTTTGCACATCAAGTAGAGGCAGAAATAGAAGAGTCCCTTTAAAAAAAAAAAATGTTTACACAGAAAGAGGAGATTACTGTGCAAGATGCATATTTCCAGGGGGAAAAGAAAAGGATAATTCTGCTTCTTCAAAACATGTCTTGCCCTTGAAGCAAGTTGACAACTGGATCTGTAGTATCTACTGCTATTAATTTATATTCAGATTTTGTTATTTGCTAGCAAGTTTGCTTGTGCAAATTTGCATAGGCCATTAATAAGCTGCAAATGCATTTTGTCACAACACATAAATTTGTAAAAATACACATATTGGACTTACAGAAAAGCAATTGAGTTACAGGCTACAATTCCTTACCGTGTAATGATATCATTTAAATTTTACTTACATATCTGGCTTGTACTTTAGTGGCAAAATACATTTCTTTGCAAAAGAAGCCTTTTTGTGGAGATTGAATCCTTGCAGTTTTCCGTTCCTGCACTTGTGTCAACTACAGCAACTCTGTGGTGTTTTCAGAAGGTCCACCTGAAATTTGAAATTTGTTGCAGTTTGCCCATTTCAATGTTGTGAATACAAGACATCAGATAGCATTTATAAAAAGGCTATTGTTAAATCTTGTTAATAAAACCAAGAGAAATCCACATGCCAGTGTTTTCCAAGGAGTGCCTCCTAATCCAGCCACACAATGGCAGATAGTCTTCTGTCTAATATAAGGTCAACCTTTTCTCCTTCCACCTATTCTCATTAAAGGCATCTCTTCCTGGACTTGTGTCATCAGTGTCAGACTAAAACCAAGTCAATTATAGCAGAGAATACATAAAAAGCCAAATTTATCAGAGACAAAAAAAAAAAAATCAGAAAAATGGTTCTTCTACTCCCTTCCTGTCAGAAAAATCAAAATAATCAGTATGCCTCTCGGAACAGTATTCAGCACCTCAAAAACATAATTTACAATTCGGCAATCCCTCACAATATGCACATCTCTTAGGAAGCTGTTCCAAATGGTTTACAATCAAGACAAGAGACTACTTATAGGAGGACAAACATAGAAAATTAGGCAGTCCAACTATAATCCTGCTGACATGGACAACAAAAACAAGGAGATGATCACAACAATCTGTCTTGTTGGGAAGCTTATTTATCAGAATTTCCCACAGAAGAAAGTCTGACTTCTTAAATATTAGTTACATGTGGCAATTTCTAACAGTAAAAATTTTGCAAGATACACGAATGCAAGATTTTTTTTATTTCCCAAAATGAACAAAAGCCCTTTTCTCAGAGACGTTATCCTGAAATACTTGCCAAAAATTTACACATGTGATGCTTTCATGTAACAAATGAGTAATTTGTTAAAATATTCAGGATGAGCTTCCCATCCCAACTGAAGAGAAGATTTCATTAGTCCTGAAACTTGTATATCCACTGATCTAGCCTCACCCTTCACATGCCTGCAGGTCACTCCTTAGTGAATTCCCTTGCCAGTAAGATGCTTGTTCTCTAATGATTTACCACATGAAGCTCTCTTGGAGGTTCAGACCTCACTGGCAATCTGGAGGACATTGCCAGATTCCCATTTCATTGCAGTGATTGCTAGAGAAAGAAAAATCATGGAATTGGCGTAATCATCTAATCTGATATCATAAAAAATAGCAGCATGCATAAACAATCTGGCTGAGGAGAGCAGAGGGGGTTTTGAACAACATTTCAGCAGTCAGAGCATTTGGATTCTGGTTCTAGGCTGTACAGCTGTTATGATATTGACGGTCACCCATCCTCCTGAAACAGAGAGGACAAGTCTGTGACAATTCTGAACTGTTTCATCAAAATGCAGTTAGACAAAGCAAGATCTTGGGGCACTGAAGTCTAAGGGAAAATACATTTACTTCCAGAGGTTTAAACTTTTTATGCCGCACATTTTTCAATTTTTGTCATATCTTGTTTTGTTTCTTTCAGTGATTTCATCAAAATCTTCTGATCATCCCACTTTCAAGAAAAATCATGAAGCTTGGAAGTTTTTTGAAGGTAAAGATACATCTAACTGCTACTTTGTTTATACATTATGTTAGTTTAGTCCAATGGACAGGACTAAACTAAAGTGCCCCAGATCAGGGCCAACTTTGCTAGTTCCTGTGCAAACCCAGCCTTGCCTGAGAAATCATCCCACAAAGTACAAGAGGTTCTGGAAAAAAGAGAGTGGAAGAGGCCAGCTTCAGTTTCTCATATATCTGTTATTGCCAATGGGAAATAACCACTGGAAATATGTTACACACCTGAATAAAAGCCATGAGGGCAGACTAAGGCTGCAGTTTGAAAAAGAAAAAAAAAATCATACAAAAATTTCAAGCCAATGCTGCCAGCAGAAGAAGCAATTGCAGACTTCCTTCTTCCCCAGCCACTCAGCACTCTCCCTACTGCCACTTTTCTTGTTTTATTGTGTGTTTGCTTTTTTTCTTTGTTACCAAAACAAAACAAAACAAAACAAAACAAAACAGCTGTTTGAGCTGGGAAATAACCCAAATGAAGTCCTTTTGGATTTTGAGTTGTTGCTCAAAAAATCTCCAAACCAGTTCTTTGTTTGCTCCTGAAAGTCACAACTCATAAGCGCAGTTATGCCTATTTGCTTTTATGCAGACTTCAACTGAATTTCAAACTGAGCAGGATACTACAGGAAAGTTTCAAGAGGGCTAAACTACTTCTGAACTGTTACCCTAAATCTATTGGAGCAGATTCTATTTAGATCTTGTAGCTTTTTTCTTGTCCCATTGTCATGAATCATGAGCTGCAGCAGTGACCATCATCTGTGCTTGGTTTCAGATCTGTATGTGTACGCAGTGTTTGTGTGCTCCATAGGAATCATGAGTGTCCTCCTGTTCACCCTTGTCATTCTCTGCCAGTCCCTTCTCAACAAGAGGAGATCCACAGGTGAGTGAAATGCCATTCTTGATGACTGCAAAGCCCTTGCCAAAAAGGGGGGGCAGGGAGAGAGGAGAAGAGAATGCAGAGAAAGCAGGAAAAATAAATATTTCCTTACCTTGATTGTAATTTTAATTAAAATTAGTGGGAAGAGAAAAATTCTACTGGCCAAATTAGATTACAGGCATTTTCTTCCCTTTAAATAGAGAAGAAATTAAACTAAATTTGTTTGGACTTTTCAAAAATCTTCTATCTTTGCACCAGCATAAGTTGAAAGTAGTTGGAACTTCCTTCAGAGAAGACCAAGTGCTGAATCATTAAGTTGCATTCTGACCAGAAGCTAAATTTTTGCATGAGTCACGTTTCTCCAAACATGTAGAGGGGTTTCAAGGCAATCTTAACTCTGTTCTATTTTATTCTCCTTTCTTGAGTAGCTGTCAATATTCTTGGGAATTTGAGGGGTTTTATCAGCACTATCTCACTTGCAGTATTTTCTGAAACTAAGCATCATTTCAACATTCAAATCTGTCTTTTCATAATGATATTTCAAGATCAAGGGTTACTGTGTCAATCTTGGCCTCAGAGAGGGTTTCTCAAAGAGGCTGCATCAAAGCAGCGTTGTTGTAAACAGAAGTGCTATTTCAGATCTGTGGAGTAACCAGTGCAGGCTGTACTTTGATTTCAGTTTGAAAGTGGTTTATTTGGAGACCTCACACAAGCTGCAGGGATGAGATACCAGCACACTTAGCAGCCACCATGTCAGAGGAGAGTGTAAGGACCACCTCTGAACAGAAGCTTTCAGGAGGAGCCTGGTTAGTGAGTTGCTCTGTTAATGACAGGAGAGAATGATGACTTTGCTGCCTACACAGGTCCCATGAAGGAAAGAGTGACTCAGATACACAAGTGAGAAGACATATAAGCCAGAAATAGATGTATAGAGAGAAACCCTTGCCTGACCACAAACACATTTCAGACTGTGGTTCCATCTTCCTGGTAGTGTACTTAGCAGAGTAACTCTGATTCTAACTGAACCCAACAACTCTGCCAAGAGGAATGAGCAAGATAGATGTTATTCTTCTTACTCTGTTAAGTGATGACAAAGGTTTTGTGCCAAGAGAGTACCCACACTTAAGTATGTTGGTCATGGTGAGTCACCCTGAAGCCACAAGCACTAGACTGATGTATCCCAGTTTTTCTTGAGCAGACATTGGGTTAGAATTTGCTTGGTTTTGTCAATTTACTGCTGTGAGCACACAAGCAGCTTGAAGGAATGATCTAATTACATTGAACCAACACCAGCTAAATATTGAAATAATATACAGTATAGAATAAGGATTTACAAAAGAGAAAAAGTAGATGCTTCTGAGCTGCTAAAACCTTTCTTTGCTACCCAAATATCTGAATATTTACATGCTCAAAAACGTGTCAGCACTGTAATGAGCATTCCTTTGCTCCTGAAGGATTGGGCCTACTATTCTCCTGTAGATTTAAAAAAGGCCTGACAGGTAGATGGAAGCACTGCCTTGACTGGCTTAAACATTGTCTCTGCATTAGTCCAGCTCCTGGTGCCCTCAGTACCTATTTCCTTAGGACCAAAATGCACCTCCCTGGAGCTATATAGCTCCCTTAGAATGGGAAAGTTTAGCAAAGTCCAGATATGAAAACTTTACCGTAGAGAGGGGCAGGGTCATGTTAGTGTCTGCTTTTAATGTCCCCCTTTAAAGAACAGAGAATGAGAAGGTAGGGGCACATCTGTGTTGCATTCAACTTCACATCATGACCCAGGGATGCACTCTCTCATCCTTTTGAGATACAAATTGGCAGTAGGTTGACCAGAAGAGCCAGAGTCTGTCCTTTAAGAGAGGCATAGAAGCCACAAAGCCACAAAAGAGCATCTTAATAACCCTGGCTCCTAAAAGGCTGCAGTGGGGGCAGCTGCCCTTGCTCAGGACTACTGACTCAAAGGAGTATGAAGAAGGATTTACACAGCTCACACACACAGCTGTCAGAGACAGGATGATGGCTGGACTGGACCTCTGATCTGATCCCAGAAGGGATCCCTTTATGCCTGTGGCCACAATCTGACTTACAGTAGCAACAGCCGTGGCTCTTGTGGGTGAATGGTTTATTTCAGGCTTCTGGAAACAAATACAGGCACCACAAGGGAAATACAAGTCTTCAAAGTAAAATTACTGGCCTGCTGTGCTTTTCCTTAGCAAGCTGTCTTTTTACTGGGCTGACCACTGGAATGTGTGTTGCCCAGCATTTCCACAGCAGATTTTTTGTTGTTTTTCAATACATTCCCCTCTCCCAAGACTACCTATGTCTCCTTCAGTCAGACTGCATTGTAAAGCACAATACAATGTATGGTGACTATCATTAGCTCTCCCAGTGTAACAGCCTGGCAACTCCACCATCTCAGCAACACAGGTCTGTCTGCAGTGCTCATTTGAAACTCATAAACTATGTTGGTGTGAAGCCGCATTTTCTTTTTTTTTTTCTTTTCTTTAACAGTGAAGCATTACCTGGTGAAATGCCCCCAGAACAGGTAGGAGATTACACATCTCTTTGCTCTAAACCAAGGTACCAGTTCTGGATTTGTTTTGCTATGTGTACTGAAGAATAGGAGTAATGTTTTCAAAATGCTTATGGGAACATAAAGATTCACAGGTCTCTGACTCCTGAACATGCCTGGTGTGCATGAAAAGGGAGAATCTGCCAGGGCCAGCTGTGGGTCCTGCAGGTGTTCCAGTGACAAGCCTCTCCTCGATGCTCTGAATTGCTTTCTGAAGAAGCCTACTTTCATTCTGTGCTGGTTTCTAGGGTTCCCCAACACCTCAGGGGATGGTAATGACTTAAACTCTCCATGCACACAGACCCAATCACAATGTTACCCAGGGAGTCCCACACCCAGGGAGGGAGTGGGGTTCAAAAGCAGATTATCACGGTCTGTTCCCAGCTGAAGACTCAAAGGGATGGGAAGAATTCTTCTGCTGCAGTGTTAATCACTGTCCCTTTAAATACCATCAGCTGCCAAAAGTTTTTTATGGTGTGGCTATAAAGCTATAATGATTTCCATTTTATGATTTTCCTGATATGTGTATTGGACTGGAGCTGCAGTAACAATATATGACAAATATTTTACAAACAAAAAAGATGAAAGAGGGCTGCCTCATAACAACACAGAAACACAGCTGTTTCCCAGTTTTCAGTGACAGAAACCATGTGTTTCTAGCCTTGCAGTTTAAATCCAGTACCTCTTGGTATCACATACTGTTTCTCATAGTCTCTTTGGACACTGTGAGATTCAATGCCAAGTACAGCACACCCTAGATCCTCCAACAGTGTGATTTTACTGCATTCTCATGGGATTATCATGGTATTCAATCTGCCACTCAGATGGAAGTGAAATCAAAACAAAGCAGCACAGGGTTCAGGAGAGGCCAGTACAAACCAAAACTTCCACGTTATTTATGGACAGATCTTTGTTCTGTGACCTTGAGCAGCCATTGCACCACCCAAAAATTTAGAGACAGCTCAGCAGTTTTCATTTCTTCCTGCATGTTTTTGCTTTCCCCCTTCTTTATTAACCACTGGGACAAAGTTGGAATTACAAAAAAGCAAACAAACAGAAAAGAATGGGCAGGGGGAGGAAACCAAAGTATATTGGTAGGGAACATAAAAAGAGGAGAAAAATGAGACCCAACTGAAAAAATGGAGCATGGCAGTCAGAAAAAAATGCACACTTGCCAACTCTGGGTCTATGGGAATAGATGATGTAGAAGTGATACTGCTGCAAACACTGAACTTAGGAAGAAAACAAGCCAATGTGATTTCTTCACCATTAAACAGATTCTCTAGAACTGAAAGAAATACATGACTCTATATGGATAAAAACATGGTTTCATGTATTTCAGTGTGACAAGTTATGCTAATGAAATCCTAAATCACACGAATGCATGCCTAAAGTGCATTGACTTTGGAGATTTAAAATTAAATACCTATGAAAGTGTTACCAGCATCATAATTATGTTTCACACTTGGCACCATTTATTTTCCATCATCTGCTCAAAACACAAACCATCACTTCCTTCAAACTCATTGCTGTTCACCTGCAAATTCCTTGTCTTGGAACTTAATTCAACACATTTAGACCCAAAACCTACTGTCTAAATATCCATTAGGCCAAACTGATTAACTAATTTGCATGAGATTCTTGTCATTTAAAATTACTACAGTGCAAAATTCAGCCTTGATTAGAGAAGCTCAACTTCAACTCCCTTAGTGATATTTCAAACACAGGGTAGAGTCCACTTTCAAAATTACATTAATAGTCTGGTGTCTAAGAAATGTCTGTATTCCCACTGCAGTAATACCTAAGCATCTTAAAATATTTTATGTCCTGACATCAGAATGATATTTTTGCATTTGATTGGAATCTAAAGCACAGCGGGCTAAATTATTTGCCCCAGGTCTCACAAAATGGCTGTGGTAGAAAAGAAAATTAAATCCAGATTTCCTGAGTATAACAAAGCAAATGTTTAGGTTTTGGGTTGTTACTTGACCAACAACAAATTAAAGAAAAAAAATGAGTTGACCAAAACCCATTTCTTTACCACATTTTAAAAATAACTACCTAAATAAAATAGTACAGTTATTTTTAGTTTTCCAAACCACCTAATTCAGTTTTCTGGTATTTTCTTTAAATATCCTTCTTCATATTATTTTCCTTGTTATTGGATCATTTTGCCAGTTTTTAGATCCAGAAACCCTCAGGAGGTGAAGCTTTGAAAGCAGGGACATTTTTTTCTGTCTTTCATATTTGTGTTGGCCTGAACTCTCTAGTCCTTCAGTTACTGTTCTTCTGGAGATAAGTAATTGGGGGTAAATAAAGAGTTTTCCACAGAAGGCTGTCCTTCTCAACACCTTGGTTCCACAGTGCCAATCTCACATTACAGGAGCACATTCTGCCACACAGAACCAGAAACAAGAATCCAGAAATCCCTGGCACCTTTTCACACAGCTCTCCTATCTGGAAAATATCCAAGTAACTTGAGTTCACTCAAGTGAATTTTTTGTCACCCCCCTGCAGACCTTTGACAAGAGAAAATAGCTGACTTAGATGACAACAGGAAGAGTTCCACGTCCTAGACTCTAATAAAGATAACAAAGCCAAAATTCAGTAGTTTTCCAGGTCTGGCAACAGGTTGGGGCAACTGCTGCCCCGTTCCATGATCATTACACATCTTCCACAGAATACTTCCCCAAGCACCTATATTATTCTTGCTCTCTATAAACTCATTAGATCCTTCAAGAAATGCACCACATGACACCGTTGAAATAGAAGCCCAGGGGCTGAAGAAGGAGCTGGAGATAAAATACTAACTTTCCTTTTAGGCATAGAACAAGACAAGCTCACAAAGAGGCAGTGTTTCAGGGCCAAGGAGTCTTTTCTGAGCCTCCTTGTTTGGTTTGAGGAGCTCAGTTCTGAGACAGCAAGTATAGTTATTGTATCTCCCAGAATTAGTTAACCCTGTGTGGCCCTGGCATTTAAAAGAAATCTGCAAGTCTCAAATACATTTCTTTGTAGCTTCACTTTTCCAGCAAAGCAGGAATAATAACTAATGCAACGAATTGACTCAAAGCTTTTTCATATATTGTGCCTAAATTTGTGTCATAACAACAGCATCTTTAGGCTACACATCTGCCTTAACAACCTTGGATTATTAAAACTAAAAATATTTTTAAAAAAGCATTCTCATCTCCTTTTTGGTAGTCTTTCTTAGTAGTTTGCTGTTTGTACAAAGAAGCCAGGCAGAACAATTTCATTTTCTGCTGGTTTTAAACCATTTCATCTTGATTTTAGTATAGAAACAGGTTGTTGTGGAATAGGTTCATAGTTGAGCAGGAAGACTTAGAAAGAAATTGTTTCAGTCCAGCCCTCAGTTTACATAAAATATGATTTGTTTGTAAATTGTGAATATATTTTATTTTTTAAGCACTTTTTAGAAAGTTTGGCAGCCAAACTATGTTTTTGACTGAGTGCATGAAGTAGAACTCAGGAATACCAGCAAACCAGAGTCTTTTTGCAATCCACATAAGTGTAAATCCAGAGTGATTTTACCAGTGGTAGTGACATTCATTTGAATTTACAACTGTGTAAAATGTGTCTGTAATTTTGTTGTTCTTGTGTGGGCAATAGCTGAGACATCTTAACTTTCATTAAGCCTTTTGCCCTGAATATTTTATTCTATTAATATAAAGAATATTTTATTCTATTAATATAAAGAGATTATGCAAAAGAATCTGGAGAGGAACAGGAGCTTGGGACAAATGATTTAAAATTCAGTGAAATAAGTGTTATCAGTGTTACGACCATGGAGACCCTGGTTGTGTTCCATGGCACGGTGGAACTCACAGCACAGAAGAGAAATGTCCCTGTTGAAGCCCAACCAAGCTGCCCTAACCCTCCCCAGGGTGAGCCCAGGGGCAGATGCAGCTGAGCAGCCACTGTTTGCCAAGTCACCTCCATCACTGTAGTCCTCATAAGTGAATGGTTTACACTCTCCCCACACCCCAGCTGTAAGTTAAGATTCCTTTCAGTGCCACTTCAGCCAGGACAATTTATTCCCCCTTTATCTGCAAGCAGGGAGCACCTACAGAGTCAGTTCCCACAGCTCAGTGACCCACAGTGACGGGACTGCAACCTGACTGCAGCTCCAAGCCTGAATATCCAAAGCAGGGTTTTTGATCTCAGCCTTTGGGAGGTGATAAGGGTAAAAAATCCAGCAGATAGGAGTCTGTTTGCAGTATAACTTGTATTCTTCCCTCATAGCTAAGAGCACCTTTTCAGCACAGATGTACTGGGGAATGCCTGATTAGAGAGTGGAGCAGAGCTTCTTGTTTTATATTCCCTGGGCACACTGCCCCCCTTGAAGAAGCCAGATTTTGCAGATGTGGGTTTTTGAGCTGCCTGAAGAGATGCTGCATGCTCTCCTAGTCCCTCAGTCAGTCTTATCCCAGAATCTGCATCAGATTTTGCTTTTCCATACACTTCCCATGGGAGCTTATGCAACTATTGCAATCTGCCTGAGCCTCTGAGCCTCGAGGGCAGCTGGGCAGAAGTTCACTCTGGGTGCAGCAGTGGGACCATACATGCTTTTAAGGAATAGGTGCTGTGAAATTAATCTTCTTTAAACCTGACAGTCTGCATTTTCTATGCCGAGTGAGATTCTTTGAGTTTCTCAGCCATACTATATGGCTGAAAAAATGCAAAACCCAGAGCATTTCCAACCCCCATAAGAGGTTTTTCATTTTATGCCCAGATCACATTCCAGGTTGTTGAGCATGGACTCCCACAAGGGGAAGGTGATGTGTTTGCATGAACTCACAGGGACAAATTTCATTCCCTCCATTGCCTTCATTTCCCCCTCACTTTTGGGCCTGTGCTTTGCAGCTCTGGTGAGACAGTTACCAGTGTGACGAGCATGTCCCCTCTACAGCCTAAGAAGATAAAGAAGAAGAAGGAGAAAGAAAAACTGGAGCAGCCACCAGCCATCCCAGCAAAAGGTATGAAAATAGAGGCACAGAGGTATTTCAAATCCTGAGCACAGCCATGGAGGGAGAGCAGAGTGTGAGATGTCAGGAATCCTGCACTTTGCCACAATCTCTGCCTGTTCTTGCTCCCATCTGGGGGGGAGGAAATGCCCTGTACCTGCCGTGGCACAGGCTGGCTCCCTGTTGCTTTAGCCATCCTGAGATGCTACTCAGTGAGTCCAAGCAGGAGATCTCAAATCCCACTAACTAGAGGAGAGAGAGGAACCTCTGCAGCAATATTCACCCTCCTCAAAGAGAAGATTAACATTAGGCAAGTTGAAATTACTTGTTGGGGGTATTCTGAGGGAAGCCAGCAAACTGCACTCTTTAAAACTGCCCATGCACTTGGGAAGTCAAGCAAACTGAGCAGCTAAAGATCAGCCTCTTGGGGACTTCATTTTCCAAGAGGATTTGCAATTCTGGGGTCTGTTTCACAAACTCTTGGGTGTACGTTCTAAGCAACACTGCCAGTGCTAAGCCAGTGGGAGAAAAGAGGGAAATGAAGATTTGCTGTGGCTTAGGTCACAAATTATCAGTTCCCAGGGAGTAAATTGCTCTAATGTTTGCATGCAAACAGCATGTCTTGCATATCAGATTCTTTAATTTTATGAATTTTTCTAATCCAAAACATTCATTATGTTTCCTTGTAAGATACCTGAAATATGGTTAAACTCATATATAAGTACATGCATTTCCTTCTAATTTGCTATTAATATGTGATTTATAGATTGCTAATACATATACTAAAAATGGCAATGAATTATAATTATGTGAAATGATGCTTTAATATTTATTTTTGTAGCTCCAATTGTCAGTAATTTCCCAAAGCCCAAGCTCTTGAAACCTCAAAGAAAATTGATCCTGGTGAGTAACTTTCTATGACATAATTTTCTGTATATTCTTCTCTCTCAATACAAATGCTGTAATGTTGCCAGAACTCTAGGCTCGGACATTATAAATTGCCTTAAAAAATCATACAGGTAGTTTTTTTAAAAAATAATAATTTTTCAAATGATGAATCATCTTGGTTCTTTTCATTTTGAGCATTATGTTACACTGGATTATGTTTTCCAGCTTTCTAACAGTTGTCATGTCTACAGACTTGGCCTGTCCTTAAATGAAACCTGCTATTCATTCTCACGTGCTTCTAGCAGCTGGTGTTTTGGAAAAAAATACCAGTTACTGACAGAATCATAACTGTACTATTTACACTTCTTTTGAGACTTTTCAAGTGAGAAATGAGGAGCCATATTCTGCACTTCATTGGTGTAAGTCAGAAGTGCCTTGAATTGCAGGAATAAGATGAATATATATAGCTCATACTAAGGAAAACACCTTCATATGACAGTTTCTCTTGGGTTTCTCAAACAAGTTTCTGTTTGAAAAATACCCTTGCAGATATGTGCCAGACAAATCAGAGGGTTGGTGAGATGTTTCTCTGCTTTCATATCAAAGTAGTGCCTGGACAAGACATCCAGTGGTAATAGAGTGACAGTTTTATACCAACTCACTTCAGATGCCTACAGCTGCTGTGGCCTGCTTTGTTCTCTGTGTAGGCAATAAAAAGAGAGATGAGTTAGAGTTGGAGCCTGATGCTCCTGGTAATTCAGACTACTGCTCTGAGTTGCCATTTGGGAATCCTTTCTTCCTTCTCTGGCAATAAAGATCCCAGAGAGATCAACTTTCTATATTAGGTGAAGGTGGGTGCCTAAAACTATGCCACTGGAATAACTCAAATGCCATGTGATGGTTTCACTTTCAGGTGAGGCTTTGAATTGGGAGCCTTCCCATCAATTGTCAGTAAATAATTTCTACTTTTTACAGCCCTGGATACCTGGTCATAATGCCAGGTGACTTGAGAACAGCTCAGCTAATACCTGAGGCAATTTTATTGCTTGGGTATGGAGCTCATGGTCCTGCTGGGATTGCCCCTCAGCCAGGCTCTGCTTTTACGGATCAGGCTGTGGTAGAGGAAGAGGCAGAGTTTTAAAACTCCATGAAAAAGGCCTTATGCTGACATGTGGCAGGCCAAAGCTATTAAGAGGACAAAGACACAGATGAGAGCACTTGGCCCCATGGGTGAGAGCCACCCTTTGCTGTGCATCCAGAGTAAATCCCAACACCTGGGCATATCAGTAATCAGGCAGCCTTCAGCCCTCTCAGGAAAAGCTCTCACCAGTTAAAGCACTCAGATCCTTCCTGCAGGTGAATAAAGCACATCAACACACTCTGAACTTGAAGGAAATCTGCTTCCAGATACTTTCTCTTTCTGGAATAATTCCAAGGATAGCCCTCAAATAGCCATTGCTCTTCCTTTCCTGCTACGCAACACCTGTGAAGGTCCAAACACTTCGGAGGTGAGCAGGAGCAAAGCCTTTTCAGACAATGAAATCAGCTTTGTCTCCCATAGCACGACTGAAGGTCCCCACACTGCAGGCAGACAGCACACTGTCCTAATGCCTTGCTGTTGGACTGCAGTCAGGCAGCTGCTCCCATGTGTTGCTCTCCTCCCTTTCCTATTTCACCTCAGAGTCCCCCTGGAGAGATGCAGCAGCCCCCAGACAGTTCACAATTTATGGACTTGAGTTAGTTTTAAATTAAAAAGTGATGCAACGAATACAGACTCACCTAGCTATAAAGTGCATTAAGGGACAAAGTAAATAAAGCCAAAGTCAGTCTGTAAGGCACATTCAGAAGCTGAGCAGGGCACTTCACAGAGCAGTTTCCCAAGTCTGTTCCTCTTACCTCCTTTTACAACACAGTTGTCTATGTTTTTGTATTCTCAGGAAAAAAATGATCCATACTTTCTGCTTTTAAACTACTTTTTTTTTTCTCAGTGAGGAAAATGAAACTAATTGAACTTAAGTTTAAAGAAAGATAAAAATACAGAAAATACAGAGAAAAAGACATAAAATACATCTAAATGAGACTATTTTTAATTTTAGTAAACTTGTCTATTCTAATTCTCAAAATATTCTCAGATTTTAAATTTTCCATCTGCTTTGGGGCAAAAAAATTATCATCATCCTGCCAAATCTCTGCAGGATAAAATAACCTTTTCTTTCCAACTGTAATGATTGCACAGCTGGTGTCTACACTAGGTCTTTTTTCACTGATGGCACACTTACCATGTAATCACTACTCCAAAGACAGACACAAATTGCTGAGTTTCTGGGCTACTTCTGCATCTTTCCTGTGCAACCCAAGGAAGAGACTATATTGGGGCACCAGGAGAATATTCTAGAAAACTTAAGCTAACAAGCTAGAGTATAAAGGAACATTACAAAATAATTCCAGTGTTTTGGGAAATTTTTTGTAATAGCCTAAATACCAGCAAAATTATTTCCAGAGGACATATGCTTTTGGTTTCTTGAAAGATGTTTATAATAAGCTAGAGAATTTCTTTTGTTGTTAACGTGCTAGAGTGGGTTGCAGTATAATTTTACAAGAACACAATAACCTGGATAAAATATGGACATAATCTCAATGAAAATTAAAAAAAAAGAGAGAGAAAGCCTAATACCAAGTTCAATTGCACAGCTTTGAGCAAAGCCTTTTAAATACTCTGCTTAAGTCATATTGCTTTTGCTTTAGCCAGAATAACAATTCTATGCTCCCCCTGTTGCAAAAATATTCCCCATCAGTGTCATTCTCTATTAGCATCAATGAGAAATGTGTACAGATCAAAGGAAATAGAGATGCTGAAATGCAAAAAGGGATGTTTTTTATAGCATGCAAAAAGCACAGAGAGTCATTACGAAAAAGAAAATTCTGGGGGCCCACAAACTCTTCTCTCTAAGGGCTGTTCTGCTGTAGCTTTAAGTACTTAGCCCTTTGAGTTGGTAGAGATAAATCTTCTACTTCCTCAACCAAATTTTCTGGTAAGGCTTTCATTGCCTCATAGAGATTAGCTGTCATAGCCCAAGGGTGTCAGTTGCAGAACATCATCTAAATGAAAAGGCTTTAGTGTCTTCATGAAGGTTTAAACCATCAATCTGAGGAGCTCCTGTGTGATTCACTACAACCAATGGAAAGGATGCAACTTCAGGTTGGATCAAACCTTCAAATCTTCACTTATGCAAAATTTTTCTTAACTTCATCATTTTCACACTAAATTTTAAAGGCAAGAGTATCTGCTCAGATAAGACAGGATGTAGGGAATCTTCTGATTCTGCCACTGACATGTGCACTCTGCTATATCATATAAATATCACACTTTGAAATCAGGTATAAATTTCCTCTATTACAAATTATCCCTTGGGCTTTGTTCTTCAGACACATCCATGTAAGTGTCACAGTCCACAAGAGTTGGCTTCTGCTTCTTGAATATGAATCTTGAATACCCTCTTGAGTACCCTCTCTGTTGAATAGAGTATATCTGGTTGTTCCCCAGCACAGAGTACATGTTGTTCCTGTGTGACTTGTGGAGCAGAGTCCTCCCAGTGACCATGGTGCTGAGCTGTTTAACAGAAGCACACTTCAGCTCAGACAGCATGGACAGCACTGGTTATTTCAGTATGGACTGGATCACCTGTGGCTCAGGGCTATGTGGTTACTGAGATCTGCTTCTGATGATGATCTAAAAACTACTTGAGAAACAGGACGGGAAGGGATTATGGTTATCTAAGGCAGAGGGAAATTTCTAGCAGTCAGTATTTTGCACAACTAGTAGGATTCCTCAGTACTCTTAACTGTAGGTACCATTGGCCCTTCCCTTGAGAAAGAAAAGGGAAGTCAAACATATCTGCTCAGTCATTTGTGAATTCTGAAGCTGGGAGCAGTCAGGTCTTCGCTTCTACTGGATGACTTTAAATTAAAAGCTGTGCCACCCTCTAGTAGAAGAGTTTCTTCCTCCACATGTAACAATGAGTGATGATTTAAGCTCCCAATTTCTTAAGGCAATATTGATGTCCACAGACTTCCAGTAAGAACATACATATGATATACAAAGGGGTGGTGAACAGTTCTTCCCTTGACTCCTGTTATTCTTTAATAATTCCATTCAGTCTTCATAATTCCTCTCTCTGTAAGATGAATAATCTTTTTTTTTTTCAGTTTTTCCATAGATTCTGAGATGTCCATAGGACATGAATATCATTTGCACATTCAGGTTGGCACTTGGAACTCAACATACTCAAAGCTTCTGAGTTATTCTTGCTTCCCCATTCAGATTGAAGTTGCTATCTTTACTGCCAAGAAGGAATAATTTGTATAAATATGTAAAATTACTTGTTGGATCAGTGTTGAGGCTTGTGTATTTACAAAATGCCACAGTAGATGATTTTTGTGTTACTCCAAACATTTGGAGTAACAAAAGTGTCACCAGTGAAGTGAAAACTTTTAATTACTTTGTTGGCTTTTTTTTAATAATAAGAAGGAATCAGCCTGATTTCCAGCAATGCTGGTTTAGAATCTAGGAATAACTATATATGCAACTATGAAAGCCATGGAGCATTAGCAAAGGTGAGGATGCTCTTCCCCCAAAACCCATTCAGTGGGACTTATCAAATCATCTTCGTCCCTGACTCTGTAATCATAACTTCTGTGAGATTCAATAACAAAATTTAGATGCAATGGTGAATGAGTCTTCACAAACTGTTGTAGATATTGTTCTCAGGGAGGGTAGGAAACGTTTCATGCTATAGGGAGTAAAACCCAGGCGTCTTAATGGGAAAAACCTTTTTAACTGATAACGCCACTAAAAGACATAATTATTACTCTCCATATTTTCCAATGTCATATTTCTTAGCTTTAGCACTGAATGTCTTTCTTGATATTTCAACACTCTTACTGGCCAGTAGATGGATTTTTAGAGGATAAGTCGTTTTGCAGATCTAGCTTCAGAACTTCTGCAGAAGTAATTTCTGAAGCTCCTCTGTTACAGGGGAATCTCTGGCTTTCTGCTAGCAATCAAGTCACTGGCATTGGTAAACACTTGAAGCTCTTAAAAAAAGGAATCTTTTCCTGACTTCTGAGTTATGATACAATCTTAATGAGGAAGTCATTCCACTGAAGTTCACAGGATCTGAGCATTCACTGTATCTGTGGCCCTCAGGAGCACTACTGATTTTAGCAGAAGAAAGGCCACATATTTTAAAGGGAGAGATTTTCCAATGTAGATTTAAAAACAGGACTGTCAGATCCTTTTCTCTCTGAAGCTACAGTCAGTTTTCTCCTGCCTGACCCCACTGCCAGCATGTGCTTTCCCCAGTCTCTGGTGGCCCAGGCAAGGGAGTTGCAGCCCATCCAGCAAACATGCTGGATCTTTGCTTCAGCACATCCTCACTTTCACCCCCATCACTGACCCTTCAGTGACGGCCAGGCTGGCAGCCATATCCCGCCCTCCACAGCTGTAAAAACCAGATGCTTTGAAAAGGAGATATGCAGAGGAGATGACGGGCTACCCCCTTTCCCTCAGGCTGCACTCGGCATGCAGTTTCCACCCTTCTGGGCATGCATACAGAGACAGCCAGCAATCTCTTCCTGTGGAAACAAGCCAAATCAGTTGGCCTAGGGGGTCCTGTCTCAACACTTTCTGATGGAGTGTGCTCAGCAGTGACACTGGGTGCTCCTGAGCTGTGCCATCTGGACAGTATCTGCATTTTTTCTGTGGAGCTTCTTACCGACTGTGACTACAAAACAGGATGTTTCTCAAACATTAAAGGACAAAGGCCAAAGAGTCAAGTTTGGCTTTTGTAAGAGAAAGGAAGAGAAAAATAATGGTAGTTCCAGAGTGTGCTGGCTGAGAAGAGCTCTTTCATGGCAGTGGGGCAAGGCTGCTTGCTTGATGCTGTGGAATAACCTGGCAAGAAGTGCAGTTCCTAGGGACTGGATCAAACAGGCAGCAGCGCCTCTTGACTCTGTGCCTTTCCCATTTGCACTTCCTGCAGCATCCCTGGGCGCCACATGGCCACCCAACAGCTGGCATGGCTGGGCCACACGTGGCAGTTTGCCATGGACTGGCAATCACACAGCAAACATCTGCAGAATTGGCAGGGTTTTGTCCTTGCTGACCAAGCCATTCACTCATGAGTGCAGGACATGCCAGTGAGGGTGGAGTTTCGTTTTCAAGTGTTACTGCAGGAAACCAGAGTGACTAAAAATACTGTGAAGCTCTGACTAGAATTTCATAGAATGGCTTTAGAAGACCTTAAAGATCATCTAGTTCCAAGCCCCCTGCCATGTGCGCAGTTTGGACATATTCTTGTTAAATCCAGAAAACTGAGAACCAAAATTCAATTTCATCTATAGTTTTTTTTTTTTTTCCAGTGTAGAAGTCTTTCTGTATCTTATCTCAAACAAAAACTACATTACATGTGGATTATATAGACACTGAATTCAAAGGGGAATGTTTGCAGCAATAGTCTCTAAAATATTTAAGACTGAAATGAACTGGGAAATCAGGCCTTTTCTGCTTATTTTTGATAGTAAACTAAAAATTCATATTGGGTTTGTCATCTCCATGATAACATGTGTGGTCATGGAACTGATATTGCAGCAGTCTCTAAGTGCAAGTTGGCAGCAGTTGTTTTTCCAGAGAAGTTAAATTTAAGGGGTTATTATTTGCTTGTTTTCTTCATAAGTAATCACAAATTTAGATGACAATAGTCTTAGTTAAAACTTCAAGAACTTTCAAGTCTGACATTGCTCACAGTAAACATCCTTGAGGCTGCAAAGAAACAAACTAGCTAAGCCTGGTAGGTGCAAAATTGACATTCCTGGTAATTATGAAATAAAATTCAGAATAATTTTGATTAAAACCCCAAACTTTCTATTTAATTTCTAATACATTCATATACTAGACAAACCCAATAAAAACAAAACTATATGTACACATACTTTAGTGTCTTTTACATATTCACATGATAGACCTTGTAGATTGCTTAATAAGAAAAATGTTCCTATAAGTGAACTCTTTTGAATAGTTGCCAGTGGGAAGCCTTGTGACTGGAATAAACTAAAATTAAACTGGAAGAAGCCTGGAAGAGGAATCATTTCACATTTGCCAGAAGATACACTGGAAAATCATAACTCTTCCTAATTTATATTTTGGCAAAGTGTATGATCCCAAGATGAGAAAACAGACATACAAGATAAATACTGTATCTAGGAATGCCACACTGGAATAGAATCCTACTTGAAAATATAATTTCAATATTATTTTAGAGCAATGATGCAATTTTTTATAAAAGGATGTTGTAGCCCTAGAAATCCCAGTGAACTCCTAGAGGAAGATCCAGGACAGAAAGAGAGGGGTGGATAGCCAGCCATTCATTGTCTCTTCCTCTCCTGCCCTACCCTCCCTCCCACCTATACCACCAGTTACTGAAGTCACACAATTGTTCCAGAAACAAGGTGGTGGCCCAGTTCCAGGTTAACACTGCCAAGACAATATCCAATCCTAATGAGAGATGAAATTGTAGAATTAGGGTTTTTTTTTCCCCTGTCTGCTAAAAAAAGTTGGTTTTGGACAAACAAACCAGCAAAATTGAATTAAACATGTGGTTGATAAATGAAGTGCAGAGGAGTGTATGGAATAAAAACCTGGCTACCACAGGTACTTAAAGTGCTGTTGGCTCCCATGCACTGTTATTACACATCTTTTGCTGAAAACTGTATACCTTTCACAATTTTGAACCTCCTGTGTGTTTCCTCATATTTTCAATCAAATTATTACATACTAGAAATATGCATAAGGGAAATTATTCTACACATTTTATGGTGTGCTGTTGCTTGTAGCAGTAATTGAAGTACCTTTTCCACTTATGAAAGTACTAATTTTATTTGGTTTTATTGCTTTTCTAGATGCAATTATTTATTTAGTGTGTTTTGGCTTTATTAAATTATGTTTACTATAGGAACATCATAAAAATGTATGAAAGCAACACATCAGCCACTACTGCCCAATGACTTATTTTGGGGAATCTAGTGTTATTTTTCATATCCAAACATAATAGAATAAGGTAAGAATAAAGAGATAATCTACACTGGAAAACAATGCAATTTTGAGATAATATAATAGAACACCTGGACAATATGATTTCATAAATCTTACTTCTAAAATTTACATGAGCTGGGCGTTAGGGTGGCTGTTTTAGGACATGCAGCATTTTCTAAATGGAAACATAACAAGAAATATGATTAAACAAAGGGGAAAGCATATACAGATTTAGCTTGTCCTGAACAACTGGTTCCTGCAGAACAATGAAAATATTTCTACCTCAACAGATGTCTGCATCAGACTTAGGAAATGTAGAGTTTTACTCTGGCAGTGACCAACAGCTTCGTTTCAAAAGTTTTTTCAGATTCATTTGTAGGAGGCTTTCCACATGCAGTGTATTATTATGCATTGAAGTGACATTAAAGCTGGCAGCAAAATTCTCAATACCTTCAAACCAAAATTCAATATATTGTCATAGACTGAAAATAAAATCTTTAGCATCTGTTGGGGTTATTGTGGTGTCCACCCTCAATGTAACTCCTGCATTTAGCTTCTGTTATTAGCATGACTGAATAGATAGGCACTTATCATTTGAAATCTCAAAAGGAATCTCTGACTTAACATAAAAGTAAAAAAAAAAAAAACAAACATTAAATGCCTATAAAATGAGGCTAATACTTTCAGGATAGAAAGAAGAGGGTAATATAAAATTTTTTCAGGCATCACATCAGTTGACCAAGATTTTTTTTCAAGTCTTTAAGCCAAGGCCAGGATAGGAGAGATGTCCTTCTATACATTGTGGTTCAGTTCAGTCCTAATATATAAACAAAGAAAATGTATGTTTGATTTCTCTTACAGTCAAGACCTGTCTGGATCCACAGGAATTCCTTTTGTCATTAACCAGAGAATTCAGTGAATGCAGGAAATGTTCTGTGTTGTCAACAGCAGAGCATTTTAGAGCGAATGAGGACCAGAAGTTGAGATGAAATAGAGTAACACGTGGAAGGGAGGGAAGACAGAGTGACCAGTGAAATGCAAAGTGCCAGCCCTGCAGGCAGTGCCCTGCAAAGGGCTTGTACTCACATGGCACAGATGGGCTGACTTCAGCAGCACCACCTGCAGCAGCAGCTGCACAAATTCTTGAGGATTTGATCTGCAGGGAAGAAATAAGATCAAATGAATGCTGGAAAAGTGTAAACTTTTTCACCCTGATGTAAAGAACTTGAAATGCTGAGTGTGAGCAACTGTCAAAGCAACAGGAGAGGATTCCAGAGCAGTGCAAAGGACAGGAAGCAGGGGAGCACAGGGGCTGATTTCAGGGGGTATTAGATGTTTATCTTTTTAGGCAGAAGACAATACAATACTTATTCAAACACATTTCAAGGAAACAGAAATTTTTTGTATTAAATCAGAAATAAATAAGCAATAAATAAAATGTGAAACTTTTAGCCTTGGCAAATATTTACAATTTCTTCCTAACATTTAAGTACTGTGTGGAAAACCTTGGGTTATGAACTTTGAAACTTTAAAAGTTTCAAACTTGAACTTTAAAAGTTCAGTTTTAAGTTTACAATTGCCATTTCTTAGTCTGAGAAATGCAGCCTTTTCATGGTTACTTCTTGTGACTGCAAAAATTTGTATGGCTGAAATGTTTTGGTTTTTAAATTGTCTTCTGCACTTCAACTTGAGGACACCAGTTATTTGGGTAGAACACAGTACTCAAGAAAATAAAGAACAAATTCTCCACTTGTTCTTCACTTGCATAGGGCTGTAGAACTTCGCCCTTTTTCAGAGAGCATAAACTTCAATATTCTACAGATAAAATGAAATCCATTTCAAATACTGAAGGTCTCATACAATTCCACAGCAACTCTTTTATTCGTTGCTACATTTTCTGAGGTGAATTAGACATGAACAACACACTCCCAACTATGAGCAAAACACATACAGGAGCACAATACAAGATTTTCCTCCTCTAAACCACCTGAGTCTGGATGAAGCTGCCAATAGCAGTAGGCAGCTTCTGCCACACATGATAAATTTGTTCAGTAAATTTTATTGACTGTCTCCCTTAGCTAAATTTTATAGTTTTAAGTCAAATTCAATCATGGTAATACAGCAAACAGTTTTGGTGGAATGGCCTTTGTTCTAAACTCTGAACTCATCTACAGCTTGGCAAAAGTGGTGAAATTCCACTGGAATGGCAGTAATTCTATCCAGTTCTTTCTGCCTTCTGTGTATTTTTAACATTTTTTGGTTCTGTTAGTAAATATACTGAGAGGCTCTGTGAGTGGCTATGATTAGAGATGTAACTGATCCAAGGTTTACAGCTGGAAAGCACATCTGGCATATATCTTTAAAATTGTGAAGTCTGCAATAAATAAAATTGGGAAATTTAGTGTTAAGGAGGCTGAACATTTTGCTAAAATACATCTTCCAAATCTTTAATATTTGAATTGTCAAAATACTCTGTAAAATCAGAAGCAAATCTGAAAATCCTTCTTAGCCCTGTTTCCTATTTTTAATATTATTTTTATTTCATCTTCTATGAATTAGCTCTAATGCAGAGTAAATTGCTTAACAACGTAGTAGAATTGGAATGGGTGAGAGAAGAACTATACCCAATATTATAAAATATGTGCATTCAATGGCAACGGCATTATAACGAATTTGTTGGTTCTGTTTTGCAGCCAAAAATCGCAGAAGAGAATTTAACATATGCTGAACTTGAACTGATGAAGCCAATTCAGGAAGCCAAAGGCATTTCCAGTATGACAGTCTACGCACAGATACTCTTTGAGGAGAACAAGCTGTAATAGTCCATGCCTGTATAAATGTCCTTTGTCTGTGTTCTATTTAATTCTTACTGTGCTGTTTATTTATAAAAATCATACAAATGTCCTTATTTTTTTATTTCCATTCATGCCCTTCTGTTTTTCTGTGAGACGTCTAAACATGATGTAGTTGAAGGTAATCATAGAAAAAGCAGCTGGCCAACAAGTGACATTCCAGAGATACCTTTGTGGTGTTCCATGCCTCTGTTGGAAATGGACTAAAGGTCCACCTGGGGCATTTTTAACACTAAACATTATTCCTTCTTTAATGCTGATGTGATGGGTCCAGCTGCCAACATCAGTATCTCAGGAGGACAAACAGCAGGATCCACACCCATCAATCTGCTACTGAAGGGAAAGACCACTGACCAGGAAAATGGCCACTTTAATGCATTTCACCCCATCAGAAAAATAATAACCCAGTAAAGCTGGGACTTTTTGCTACAGCCAAGGAAAAGCTAAAATTACTTTTTCTACTTCTTTTCCCCTTCTCCAGAAATAGTTGAAAAGGTTTGTGCTGTGTATTTTAAAATTCCCTTCCTAAATGACATTGTCTTTAAAACTTACGTTACTTTTAGTATAGCTTGAAATAAAATATTTCAAAATAATCTGAAGGGAACATTTATAGTTAAACCCCCATGATTTAAGGAAGAATATTCATAGCTTGAGAACATCTCCCATGATTTGATTTTTTAGAATTCTGATTGGGAGTAGGAAAAACTTGATAGTGAGTAAAAAACTGAGAGAACCAGGACACTGCTTTTGGTCTTAATTTAGTGTGGTATTTCCAAACCAAAGTTCCCTCCTGTAGCCTGCACTAATGAGATGCTGATCTAGAGGAAAAAATTACACAGCTTCTCCTTCAGTATGGAACAGATTCTGTAAAGCCCTGCTGACTTAGGAGTTATTTCTTTGGAAAGACCAGGGCTCAGGAGATAGGGAAATGAGCCTAATGTCAGGAGACAAAATAAAATTCCTCTTTCCTTACCTCTTGATAACTGAGAAGGCCTTCTTCCTTTTCCTTGATACACATTCATGGAAAATGAACCATTCTGTGCCATCCTGGGCATTTCAGTCATGAAGAGTAGCTGGACTGTGTTTTCAAGCTTGTGTATCTTCAATGTCTAAATGTCCCCAAAGCTCAGTGATAATTCAAATACCTAACATCTTTCAGCTCTTGGGAGGCTTTAACCCTTGAGTAACTGTGCAGTTCATGGAGATGTAGAAGCTTGGGCTCTTTAGGTCACCATCAGATGATGGAGAGCGGATACTTGGCCCGTGCCAGGTCTTCTCCAGGTCTGTGAGGGAGCCCCATGACAGGCACTCATTCAGCAGTATCTAGTGTGGATTTTGGAGTAACACTCCTTGGGTTCTGGAGTCATAACTAAGATGGCCCAAGCTGCTTCTTCCTTCACAGGTCACAGCCCTTCAGTGATAGAGCAGCTTCTCACCCGGGCTCAGAGCACAGCTGGGAATCACCACAGGAACACTTGTGCCCTTGTTCCTGCTACTGCGTGGGAGTGCAGGAGAGGTGGCAGGACAATCAGGGATGGGGACAGGCATCCAAGGGCACCCATGTGACAGAGCACATCACTGCCTTTTGGAGGGGTTCACCAGAATAAGCAAGTCTGTGTAAACTGCTTTTTAACTTTTTTGAATAGTGGTAGAGATTAGGCAGCACACATAATTTGCTATTGTCTAGCCAGGATCTGTAAATATAAAATGCAGTCATCTTTTCTCCACACTGGATAAAAATCTCTTCTATAAAAAGGGATTTAAGAAAAGCTTATCAGGCTGACCATTATGTACAGTACTAATTCCAATTCTATTCCTTCATCAAAACAGTTCTTTCCAAACTAAGGCCAGCTTTCATCAATAGATTTGTTAGTAATTATTTGCATTTTTAAGCTATCAAAAATGATGTTTGTTTCACCTTTGCATTATCCCAGCATTTAATCACCCACCAAAGGGCATTGTTCTCTGATCAGGTGTTGGACTTCCAGTTAACACAGCAATCAACTCATTGACCAAAACCAAACTGGTGCTAATGAGTGATTCAACATTCAGGGATCCATTTTGGAACATCCTGACTGACTATTCAGTGAGGACATCTGTAATGCAGACAGCTGTTCCAAAGGCCTTAGACAAATACAGAATTTACTAGTTGCTACTTTGGAATTTAAAATACTAACACATTAATGATTTGACCACTTAGCTGTGAAAACTTTCAGGTTTGGTTAGAAACATTTCTTTTGCATAGAGCTGACCATTGTGCCCATTGTTCAGAAAAATCTTCTACTGCATATTTATGCCCAGCATGTTAATGAATACCATTCTTTATGTATTAATATCCTATGTATTCTTGTTTGTGTTTGATATCTAATTCCCCAAAATAATAGTTAATTGAACTGAATAAATTACCTTTTTTGTAAGATTTGTTGTCTTAGTCTCTCTGTAGGATTTATTGCTTCCTAGAGAGGGATATTGCACCCTAGGTTGAAGGACATACGTTTATATCTTACACTGCACTTAGAAAGTCACAGTATTTGGAATTTAATTCTTCATTCTACAGAAAATTCCAACTTTTTAAAATGTTTTCTATTTGGAACTGACTTCAGGAGGCAGCAGTGTCCTGAAAGGCAACAGACCAGCTGAGTGAAACAAGGCCAGAAATATTACTCAGGAGAACACCCCTCTTCCCAAGAAGACATTTCCTATATCTTTTCTTGAGGAATGTCCACCTAGATTTAATAATGTCAGATCTTATCACAAAGGAAAAATACCATCTTGCAATGAATTGCATATCTGTAAGTGTAAAAGCAGCCCACTGAAAGACTACAGAGAAGAAAATTTCATTGAGTGTGATATGCTTTAGTGTGAGAAATGCAGAATAAATGGATTTATTCCTCCTTTTAAGAGGAATTGCAAGGCCAAATTAATCCCTGGCCTAACTCTCTCTGGCTTTAGCAGAACAGCAGAGCTGAAGGTGGCCCACAGTTCTTTTATGACAGGAGTTCCCATGAAGACTCTTAGTACCTTATTAAGCAGCAGTTGGAGTCTGTTGAGTCACACTATATTGGTTACTCCTTCTGTTTTCATTGATAAAAGATGGCTTTGTGCTGAAATCTTAACAAATTCAGCTCTATTAGCTTCACACCAATTTAATATCAGATTGTTAAACGTTAATGTACTGCACCCTATAGCTTTAAATAGAATTAGATATGTTTACAGCTTTGGTTAAATGCACCTTGTTCCTCCACATTAAATTTTATTACTAGAATCCTCCATCAGCAAATAGGAGTAAATCATATTAGTGTCGCAGGCTGTGTGGGGGTTGAATCTGCAGCCCAAGGAAAAGGTATTTTATTACTCTTTATTACAATTTTCTAATTGGTAGGTGTGGTCATTATCTCTGCAATTGCAAGCAAATAATTTGTTTTAGTATACTGCAACGTAATTGTGGGGTTCTCTTCGTTAAAAAGTTCAATAAACTCGTGTCCTTAGCCAAGGTTTGGCCAGGTGCTGCTGGCAAAGAGGGACTCAGACCAGAAAAGATTGCATTTACTGTTTAATTTGTAGGTTAAATTCTGCTTTTAGAGGGCTTCTCCAACACACCTCGGGTGAGTGGCATCCAGTTTCCAAGATTCTTTTTGGCTTCAGTCTAACCTGCCAGGATAATAGTTAAAATTCCTAAATTTTAGTGCATAATAAGTGGTCATCTGAGTTTTCTGCACTGATGCGAAATGTACTCATTCCACGTGCTTTGTTTTACCAGCAGGTTCCATTCCATCTTGCGGCATTGGTTGGGTTGATCAAAAGACTCCATGTCAGTGGAGGGCTCTTGCCTAGCAATGGGCATTTCAGGAATCCTCCTGTCTTGGCACCTTGTTGTGTCTATCTTGTTCCCTACCAGCATTGCTGGGCTGTTTCCAATCATTGAGCAGCTTTACACATCTCTTTTCCCTGAACTAGTCCTGTGGGGCTGAAGCTGGAGAGTTAGACCAGGGATTGATTTGGCCTTGCAGTTCTTCTTAAAAAGAGCTAAATCCATTTATTCTGCACTTCTCACACTAAAGCATATTATACTTGGTGAAATTTTCTTCTCTGTAATCTTGCAGTGGGTTGCTTTGATACTTACAGATGTGTAATTAATTGCAAGATGATGATGTTCTTTCTCCGGTGATGTGACCTGACCTTATTATATCAAGGTGCACATTGCGTAAGAAAAGTCAAGAATCATGGGCTAAGTGCTCAGGTCAGAGGAAGGTCAACAATTTTGCTATTCAGCTGTTATTTTCTACATGACACCTCTTTATCTTAAAGGGTTCTGCTTTGCAAATATACTCTGCTCTCAGAGGAAAATATGCCCTTCGAATCCCTCAGACAAACATAGCTATGCTCACTTCTACTTCCTCCTTGCTTGCTCTCAAAGAACAACCAGAGGATAGAAGAATTAACACAGAAGCCAAAATTAGTAAATCACCATGCACATGATTACAGCAAATGGCAAAGGCCGCTCCTATGCATCACTATAAAAAATAACACTAATTGGGATGCTTTGCAATTTCCTGTACAACCCATAATTAGGTTAGATAAGAAACTAGCGGTGTCTTAAGTGCTATAAATGTCTAAATTAAGTTATTTTGAAAGTGCTTGGCACTTTGACATTTGAGGGTTCAGAGTAATTGGGGTATTGAAATAAAATTGCTTCTGTTATTTAAAGGGTCATTATCTTCTTCGAGTAGATATATAAGGACTATTTTCTACTCTACTGAGCTGGTCTATTTGGTTCAATTAGACCTGCTTCAGTAGATTTCTAGTGGGCTTCCTCCCACTTATCAGAGCCCCAGCACTGGCACAGAGAAGGGCCTGTAAATATACAGCCCAGATATGGAGTATATATTCAGCACATAATCAGGCTCTGAAGAGCCCCCATGAACACCATAGGCTGCTACACAACAAGGTGGCAAATGAGTCCTGACACAACAAAAGCCAACAAATGCTGGCTGAAGCCAGCCTGCCAGGCAGACAAAGGCTTTAGAACAAATCAGGATTTCACCTTCCCAACCAAATAATCTCACAGTCTGGCAGCAGCTCTGGTTATTTCCATAACTACTGGAATTCCTGGTTTACAGCATCCACGGCCCCACTGTCACACAAAGCCTTTTCCTTGCTTACTAGATCTTGTCCTCTGCAACTGTGTCAGTCAAAGGTGGGAATTTAGATGGCTGCACCTTGACTGCATTTGATTTTGGTCAGTCCAGCAGTGTCAGTAAATTAAAAAGTAAAAGACATGGACATTGGCTGAAGAGACTTAACTTACCACCCCTTCTCCACTGGAGATGCCACAGCCAGGAGATGGCAGGGAATGGACTGAGCACTGGAGGGGCCAAAGAGCACTCTCATCCCTGTGGCTCACCTCATGTTCTCCCCTCAGGGAAGCAGAGAATCCCATCAAAACTGGAGTAGATATGGGAACAGGAGAATTGGTTGTCTCTCTTGGCCAGAGAACATATGTGCAAGGGAGAAACAAAGTCCTGAGAGCCTCATGTCCAAACTGAGCAAGGAGACAATTCCTGACCTGAAAAAAGGAAAGTTCCCATGCTGCTGCTATTCCCATGACTGCTCTACACCAGAGTCTCCTCATGCATAGAATTGCAACACCTGAATATGAAATACATCAAGTGATTGCTGGACAGACGCACCACTGTCCCCATCAGAAGGGTACATTTGCTCAGTACTCATTACAGCAAATCTTATGGTCACTAATATTCCAGGGTGCTGCTGAAGGCTGCCTGGTTCTGGGTACCACATTTCCACAGGACACTTAAACCTATTGAAGGGAATAAGGGTGAACCCTTTCAGATGAGCCCTTTAAAAATTTAATGTGGCAAATTTTCATGAGCCTCATGATGCTTGGGAAGAGCTCTGATGGCAAACTGTCAGTCAGAAAAAAGGTATATGAGAGAGTTGACAATCCTCCACAGGAATTACACCAGCCTGTACCCTCTCACACCTCCCCATCAGCCTGGGTGACTTCAGTGACAATAATTGGCATGCACACATCTGAACAGTGACACCAATAATGCAACAACTGATCCCTGAGTTGGGAAGACTAGCACATAGTGACAACTACAGGGAAAAGTTCCCTGTGGGAATTACAGATTTCCTTGCATAGTTTTATCAAAAAAGATTCAGGCAAATTCTTTTTTTTGAGGATGGAAAGGCCTTGCAGCATAAGGCAAATATTGCCTCACGAGTGTTAACTAGCCTGGAGGATGCTAGAGATCAGACTCTACTTAATGCTCAGTGTAACACTTACAAGAGTTCTGTTGCTGAAAAAGGAAGCAAGATAGCCTGTGTAATAACCAAATGAGTGTAATTAAGGTATTGTAGGGTTTATGGTACTCAATTAGATTAAACTAGTTTTTAAAGTCACAAATGTTCGGTTGTTCCACATTTCTCTCATTTCTCTTCTTCATTTCCCTATAGGGCAGAGTTAAAACTTATTTCTGCATTTCTTATCCTAATGGCATTGGATTTATTCTAAGGATAATTCTCACCCTGAGCTACTTTTGCCCATGCAAAAGTAGATTCTGAGATAATTATAACAGTCTGTTGATGTTCACACTGTTCCATTTACAGTAACAACAGAGTTGTGCTAAAAGTATTTGCTGTGGAGTTGCTAGACTTCATTTTTCAAGCATATTCTCGATCTGCTGCCCCTATATCCCAAGCACATGTCACATCAGGATATTCACAGTTCACAGCACTACTGCCCCTGACCTAGCACCAAGTCTTTTCTATGTACCAGTCAAAGCCACCTCCACATCCAGAGCTGATGGAATGTCCTGGACATTTTCATGGACATTCACAATTTACCAAATACACAGGAGACCAAAACAAATATTAAAACGGGTGATTGCAAGAGGGTTGGTTAGAGCTGATTCTTCAACCACTTATTACAAATTTTGAGCAAAAACTTCCTGTCCCAGAGACTTACCTGTAGAAAAATTACCTGGTAGCACTCTACCCCTGTCACACACACAGGCTGTATCAGGCCTAGAAAACTTGATGACTGCAGCATGCTGACATTTGTGCCTTAACTCTGCACTCTGAGTCATGCTTTTGGTACTGACAGTATGTGTTTCTTCCAATGATTTATGTCATTGTGGAAAAATTCTCTGGAGCTAGAGAAGAACCCAAATTTTTTTCAACCAAGCATTGTTGCACAGCAAATCATTCCTAATGAGAACTTCTACCAGGACAAAATTGCAACCAACTTCTATTCATCTGCCTTTTATATTCTCCCAAATTACAGCTTCTTGAAGATGAGGAGAAGCTTGACTTGGGAAAACATTTAACGTGCTGACTTCCATTCACACATGTACACTCTGGACCTGGTCTCTGTGATTCAAAACAGATGCTGCTGAAGCAACTATTGAAGATTTAAGAGAACTGATGTTAGGCACAAGGAGCTGAGCCTGTCAAATCCATCCATGGCCAGCCTACAGCTGGGCTCTTATTCCAAACAAAGCCAGGTTGATGTCTGGAGTATTGGAGGCATTCGTGCAGCTGTCCAGGCTGCACAGTTAGTGCCCCTCAAGCTCTTGAACAGGGAGCATGTGCTCTTGGCACACAGGCTGCATGGAAAGGCTGAAGGAAGAGGCAATTTGCAAGCTATTCAAGATGCTTACCAGGTAAATGAAAATACAGGTAATGACCTTTTTTCACTGCTCCTAATCACCTTTACCATGGTTCAGTAAAGCTGTATTTGCAGTTGACAGGAATCCAAGTCTTGCTGTCCACATATCCAAATCCCAGCTTATTTCTAAAGAATGTGCAGAAGGAAGAAGAAAGAAGTAGTATACCTTTGTTGACAATTGATCTTTACCTGGTTCCTCGGGAGAAATAAAGATAGGCAGAGTTCACATTTGCTCCATATTTTGATTTAAATATTGGTGTGTCCTGGCCTGTGTTCAGTGTCTGTTTCTCTGAGCACAGAAAGACTTTTGACTCACCAAGTGATGCACGTGGAGGTCAGAAAGGAAGACCAGACATGTTATCTGTGTGGACATAATGCAGACTTCCTTGTATGCCTGCATCATGAGCTTACATCTAATTACTGCATTTTCCACAGGCTATTACCTCACTCACTGTGGAGATCAGGCCAGCCCAGGGGGGGCTGTGGTGGGGACATGTCTCAGCACTCTGTAGGGAAGGAGGCTGTTTGCTACAGGAGGATTTGCTCCTTCAGCAACATAATTCAAAGGAAGAGTCATTAGCTAAGCAGTGTCCCATAGGAAGAAGTAGTTGATCACATAATTAAAAGAAGACTGGTAAAAACCTGTGTTCTACTCCAGATTCCTCCTGATGATGCTAGCACATCTCTAGCACCAAGATTTTGGCATACAGCAGCTCCTCATCTGCAGCACACATGGGGCTTCATTCCTGCTGTCCTATCCAGTCCCAGTGCACTGGAAATCAGGGAACTGTCTGCTCAAGGATGTGTTTGGTGGTATGAACAAAATGCCCATAATGTCCTTCGTGTTCTTCCTGGCACATCTCTGACCCAGTCTGCACGTTCAGGATGCTGCTCTGCCTGTGGGGCTCTTCAGCCCTTCTGCATGGGAGCTAAGGTATTCAATCTCTTCACCAGGTCAAGGAGGAGCAGAAGGGAGAGGGAGTTATCAATTTAGCTCCTTTCAATTATGCTAAAATGTTAAAGAGGCTGATTTTTCACTGTTTTTCCATCCCCACTAGGGAAACAAATGGCACATGAATTTATTACACTATAGTATCAGCCTTCATTTACTACAAATACTCACTTTTACCATAAAGGGAGATTGTGGAGTTAAATCCTGAAAGATGTCCAATATACTGGACTTCCAGAGAGTACAAAAACAAGGTTAAAAGGAAGACAGAAAAAAAGGAAAACTAGTGAATATGTTGACTAGCCATGTCAGATCTTTCTCCTCACCAATTCCTTACATTTTACCTGCCTTATTATAAAGAAAAAGTCAGAGATAGGAAACATTGCACCATAACACATGTTCACAGAGGTGCTGGATAAGGGCACCAGCATCAGGCTGGGAATTCCAAACTTCACTTTGCAAGCAAAACAGCCTTTCAAAAGGCATGCATATATTTTAATGCAAATTCAGGGAGAAGGGAAGAGTAAGAATGGAGATATTAATATTCTTGCATGTCAGTGAAGAACAAAAATACTGGGACATACTCATTTACCTGTTTGAAGTCCAAGTATTTTTTATCCCATTATATTAAAAATGCAATATGTTATTATTAAGCTACACTGCTCTTTGGCATAATCAAGGCAGTTTTATTTGCTAAATAATATTTGTGAAATACAATGTATTATGTCAAATTCAGTATCTAAAATAACATTTTAAATACAAAAGTTTTCCCAAGACAAATACTACAAAAATCTCATTGTCTATGTGCATATCTGTCAGTTTCTCTCACAACTTTGGGGTCCAGTGTCTAATTTAAATTATGCTTGAGTCCAGGGTCAGTCCAAAAACTCCCTTAAGATTCAGTCCCCAACCAGAGGCTTCCAGTTTCTCTGCTTCTCTCATGCTCTGAAGGATAAATTTTCTCTCCATCCAAAAGGTTGAAAAACCAAGAAATCTTGACTGTTTCTTCCTACCCATCCACAGACCAGCAGTAGAGTCTTCCCCAGTCATCACCAACTAGGATCTTGGATGAATTTCTTGAGAAAGAGAGAAAAAGACAAAGAAAATCATGTTGAGGAAGATGACACAAACAGGATCAAGGCTTTTTCTGTATGTGCAGCAATTAGGAGGATGCAATATTCAGGGGTGAACATTCTCTTTAAAGTTAAAATTAAAGACCCATGTTATAGAATATTCAGAGTTTGGTAGTTCAAAGATTGAGCTTAGAATTGGATCCAAAATTTCCTAGAGTTCAGTGGGTGAGTTTAGGACAACTTAACCAGATCAGAAGGTCTCAGCCTTCTCTGAGATTCTATGGATGTTAAATAATCTGCCGACCAGATTCAGAATTCAGACTTGTTAGCACAATGTCCTGGTTTCAGCCAATGAAACCTCTGCTGCATGCAGTGCCACCAACACTAATGAAAGTAACCCTCACCCCGAACGTTCCCCCTCCTTTCAATGCACATCAACATCACACTAACTGCTCTAAGGCTGAGCATGCAGAATGCAGGGACGTTTTATCAGCTGTCAAAATTGCAACACTTTCAGAGAAAGAGACAGTAAGTTTTTTTCAGTACATCATAACATCCTGGAGTAGGAGATAACAACAAACATTACAGCCAGATGACTGCGGGAGGGGCTTGAGTAAACTGAAATACTGCTGGCTGTGCAAACTGAGAGGAGTTGAACAGCAAAGCTGTCCTTTGACCAAAAACTTCCTGTTCACATTTTAAGGAGGTAGTATCTCCAGCAACTCCTAAGACAGGAGTTATTTCCATGTTGCAGAGATGGTGTAGCAGCTACTAAGTTCTACAGCTATTCTGGCCAAAAGCTGCTGTTGCTCCTGGCTTGTCTCCTACCTATCCAATGACTCCCCCAACATCATCCATTAACGTAGCCAGGCTATCTCCTCGGGGGGCTGCTTTTGGCTACAAGAGGTCCATCTGAGCTCTCAAAAGCCCCAGCCCGAAGGAGCAGCAGGAGCCCAGCCCGGGGCCCCTCTGCTGGGCATTTTCCCTACCTGGACACGGCCAGCGCCGTCACCGCCGCGCTCGTCCTGCTCGCCCGGCCAGCCAGGGCAGCGCTGGGGTTCAGCTCCCGACAGAGAACAAGATGTTTTCCACACCTGTTACCTGTTGTGCGGTTTAAAAATAAATATTTAGAAAGCGTCTAGGGGGCAGCACGGATGAGATTGTTATTATTTACGGTCAGCAAGTTGTTAAGTTGAGAACAAATATATTTAATCTTGGCCTGTGCTGTTGCAAAATGGGCCCATCCCAATTTAATTTGTGGCTATGATAGTTACATGTGCTGACGTGCGGCGGTATCAATTGTGTGCTAAATTGGATTTGTGTATTATTGCTTTCTAAATTGCATGCCTAGTTCAGCAAAATTGTTCATCAGTTTTCACTGGCTCTGTGCTTAATAAGATGCCCCACAATACTTTGCTGCCAGGATATAATACAGCCTATAATTGCCTAGTAAAAAGAAATTACATAAAGCCCTAGTATTATCAACTTATCTAAATCTGCTCATAACAGAACCAATAATTAAATGCTGTGGACATTTCACATACACACACATACATACACACACCTAACAACATAACACAATCAGTTACTCTGGTCTTTCTAATGACTGTGTTTCGTATTAATTTTATTTTCTTTAATGCACAGAAGGAGATGTGGGAATATTTGGTCATTTAAAATAATTCTGTAGTCATCTGAATAGGTTAAGGGAGTATGACCCTGCTTTGATTACACCTTTCAACTCTTTATTAAAGAATGCTGTTCCTGTATCCATCTGAAAACACACAGCCTTATGCTCATGTTCAAACAGGTGCTGTCTCTACATATCACTGGATACCTGGGGTGGGCACAAATCTTTTCCAGTCCTCTTGGACGAAAACCACAAACAAGAATGTTCCGCTGTGCTCCCATGGATGGCTTTTAAGTCCTCATTTAGAGAACTGCTTAAGATATACATTTTACAAATGGCTAAAATATCAATCTGTTAAAAAACATGCATTTGGAATTATGCCTGGAAAGACCTGCCATGGGAAGTTATAGACAAGAACTTCAGATATTCTTAAATCAAAGGAGAATTTTCTATAGGTAAAGAGAATCCACAAAATGACTACAGGATACCACAGGGATTTTGGAAAGATGTTAAGTCTTTAGCTTTGACTTATTGACAAAACATTCTTCGATTAGAGATGAGAACAAAAACAAATATGAAGTTACCACAGCCAGACTATCTCATATCTGGCATCTCAGGTGTTCTTACACCTTTCCTAGAAGCATCTGGCTCTGGCTACTCTGAGGCATGACAAAAGGTTTGATAAGCATCTGGTTAGGCCATTAAACATACAGAAGCATATTGGAAATGTTTTCACATAGCAATCTAAGCAATGCTGATGCCAAGTTCCATGAACAGCCCTTCTGAAGATCTCTGTGGTAATGCCCAATTACTGTATAATATCTTTCTTTTTGGAGATGTTACATCTATAGCTCTATATTTATGCAAATTGGGTGCCTAAAATTGAAGTAATAGAGAATGTCTGTAATGAGGACCACAGCAAATAAGTGGAGTAAATTATACATAATAGCATCACAACTCCTTTCTCATAGAAAAAGCGCTGGGAAAAGAAGAAAGCTGTGCTATTTAGGCTGTGTCTTTAAAGCTTTCTGACAGGTTTCAGCTCCTGTATTTGTTAGCACAGAGAAGTGAGCTTGAGTTGTTTTTAGTTCCAGTCAGCACCATAGTCCCACCATCTCATTAACCTCAGCTCTGTGAGAACTCCATGGTATCAGCTTCAGCTGCACACAGCCTTGAACAAACAGCTCCAAGCACTAGGGCCTGCTGCTGGCCTCCCACCAGTCTGAAGGACCTCTGACTTGTTTTAAGGTGGCAAAGACAGCAAACCTCTCTGTTCCATCCCAGAGCAGGATCTGGCACTGCCCACTCTGCCAGGATACTTTAGTACAGGCCATCAGCAGGGGTGCCCAGGCAGTGGACTTCCTGCAGCCAGGACTATTTCCAGCCATTGGTTTATAGGTTCATGCAGAAAGGTCTTCTGAGGTTGGCAGAACCCCTGGGAGAGCCTGTGCAAAAGCCTTCAGCTTCATCCAGGTGTGCCCATGAGATGGCTGGCTCAGGTGTGCTCTCTGTTGCCCCCCACCACCGTGGCTGGTCACAATGAGACTGCACCAGTTGCCCACACCATCTCCCCTTCACACCATGGTGCTCACACCCCCTCTCCCCTCCTCACCACCAACCAAGGCCTGCAGCACTGGCTCCCAGTAACCCCACTGCAGTCATACCTGTGCTGTCCAGCTCTTCCATCACCCCACTCTGCGCTCTCAGCCCAGCACCTTGCTCTGGGGTGTTGCTGTATTTCATCTTCCACAGCTGTGCCAGTGAGGGGGTAAACATGGAAAAATCATGGGTGGTAACAATGAGAGAAAGATTCAGCTCCTGCTTCCCAGCAAGAGAATTGGACTTGTAACACCAGGATTTCACAGCTGTGTCCCTGTCTGTCACTGTGCTGCAGGGTGTCACACTGGAGGAATGTATGCAGGGAGCTGGTGGGATTGCAAGGCTGACATGCTATCGAAAATCCCAGTAACCCGGGAAGTTCACCTACCATACTGGAGGCAGAATCAGCAGTGAATTCCTACTCATGAGAAAGTATGTGTTAATATACTGAGATGTGAACTCTCAGAAACCATATTCAAACATGTTATTAAGGAGTGACAGAATTTTTGCTTTCAGAATCACCCTAGGAGAGCACATTTTCAAAATTCTCCCTGAATGGCAAGAAGTCCTCTTGACAGGAGGATAAAAGTTGATAGGAAGATAATATTTGACTCTGATTTTCATTTTTTGCCCTCTGCTGCACTTAATAAAGTGTCAGGGATTTTTAGTAGCTCTGTCCCTTCATTTAGAATAAAAAATCTCAACCTCTGGTGTACATTGAATTAGGATTCCTTTTTCCCTCTCCCATCCACCTACCCTGACCACTCCATCTGTGCTTCCTGTGATGATGATGCTGCGTGTGTCCCAGTCCATCACTTCAGCAAAGCAGCAGCAGGTCAGGAGGTGGCAGCTGGGGCTGCAGGCAGTGCTGGTGCTTGCCAGGGGCTGCCCATTGACTGTCCACAGGTACAGCTGAGATCCCGCACAGGACACAATGTCACCCTGGAACACAGCAAGAGGCAATTTGTCTCCAAGCCCCACACTCATCCTCCTCAGAACTTTTAAATGCTGATTAGAAATTGCTGAACTCCTCTGATGTAAATTCTGACCATTGTTTTCTCCATTGGGCAGAAGATATAAACCAGACAAAGCAAAAATTTTTTTTTTTTCCATGAAAAATTCTGACACTTTTACATCACAGAAACCTGAAATAACTGCCTCAGATCTAGCAAGATAATGCAGAAAAAGGGGCTTTTCCCCACATTTTTAAAATGAAAATATTTAATGAAATGTTCCCTTTCTGTTTTCCATAAAATCCAGGCTTTTAGTAAAAAAAGCAGACTGACAGTCTGACCCAGTGACCATCAGGGACTGTGCACAAGCAGTGCCTAGCACAGGTTCTGGGCCAGAACTAGTGCTCTTATAAGTTTTACAAAGAAGCATTCCCTGACACAAGGACGTGGTGTTCACCTGCTTAGCTAGGAAGCCTTTGGTGATTCCACAATCCTCCTCTGCCCCTCACAGGGAGCTCACTGTCATCGCATTTCTGCACCGTGTTCTGCACTGGACCAATGGCCTGCTCTGCATCCAGTGCCCTGCATTTGTGATGCAGAAAACTTCCTTTGCACCTCTCCCCTCCACTCCATGCAGGTGCAGCCTTACCAGAGGCTGCTTGTAAGGAGCAAATACTCAGGTTAGTCTTCAGGGAAACACAAAGAGCCAAGAGCTGATGTGGCAATTGTAAATGATCTAATCAAAAGTGCATTTTGATCAAGGTGTTTTTAATTGAAATTCGACATGACTTTTCTACTCTTGATCTATAGCAAGAATCAGCTAAATAGAACCTCAACAGCAAAGTCATCTGATTCTGAGAAAGGACAGACATTTAAGTGTAGACACATTAAGGACACATTTAAGTGTGCCCTTAAATTAGCAGCATGCATCTGGTTTAAGTCAACTAACACCTTACTTCACTCCTGCCTCAGTTGGGGCCAGGCTCTTCACACTGCTGGGCTGAATTCTGGAGATAAAAAATGATGGCATGTTCAAAACAGAGCTGCCAATAATTCAAGAGATTAAATTTCAGCTATGTTATCTGCATGAGAGTACGTGATGTCCAGGCATTTGGCAATAATCTACAGTGCTTTTCAGGTCTGGATCAGGGATTTAAAACTAACTTAAATAATTACAGCAAGCTTTTAAAATCCTCCTTAGTTTATGAACTTTTCAGGACAGTTACTATTTTGCACCTACACTACACAAATACCATGGAGTTTGGATCTATAGATGGAACTTCTAGATGTTCAAGCAACTCCAAGAATCATATAATGAAGAGCTATATAGGGTTCTTATTTCAGTGGTTTGTTTTTTTTCTTCAAAATTTTGCTTTGAACCATTCTGAATTTTTCAGGAAAAAAACCTTGCTACCAATCATGTAATTTTGTGTCAATCAAAACACTGTAGCACAATGGAAACACTTTGTTTCTATTTTCAGGTAGCTTTACATAAATATAGAGAGAAGAATTAAACAAAAATTACATTTCAGAATTAAGCGTTCTGTTTTGCTAATTTCAAAAAGAATTTTTTAATCCACAAGATATGGACCTTTTTATTTTCCTTGAAGCTTCAGTCATACTTTTCTAAGGTTTTTCCTCTATTAAATGAATTTTGATATACTATTGTCCAAACAGCTTGCCCTTCAGTAAAGTGGATATCAGTCATTTGGATCAGTCACCAGACTGTTCCTGGCACAGACTGTCTCAGTTTTGGACAGTTCCAGGAGAGCAGATACCTGAAAAGGCTGCTGTACTGGCTGGGGCAGAATGGAGAGAGCTCTGTTCCCTTGGGATCTCCAGCAGCTCTGTGCCAGCCCTCCCTTCATTTCTGAACGCTTGGCACTGCTTCAGTTCACTTCACAAGGGACCAGCAGGATATTCTGAGCTGGCCTGCTGAGGCCACTGGCCACTTTACACTAACCAGGACTGCTAGGGCTGGGGGCTGAGCTGGCACTGAACAGACAACTGAATTCCCACCCTCAAATTGCTAGCCATCAGGCTGCATGGTTAATAAAGCTCTGATAGGAGATGACTGCTTTGGCACAGACCGAGTAGAGAATATCTGCCTGGTTTCTTACTGCTATGAACTCAATTTTACTTTTGTACAATATCCAGGACTGGATTCAACCTTGAATTGTCTGAGCAGCTGAAATCCTGTTTTGGTGTATTAGCAGAGAGAAAAAGAACCCAAACAAATACGAAAGCAACATTTTTGGGATGTAGAAGGGTGGGAGAATAAAAATCTCATCCAGAGTGTTTGCAGTAAAATCCAATACAGAATATTTTCCTATCAACATGCATGCAATTCTGGCCAGGCACACACCACAGATTTGTACCCACTGCTATCAGGAGCTCTCCCTACACCTGGGAGTAGAAAGGGAAGGAAAAAGTCAGCATATCATTGCAAAGGTGTAAGGCAGTTGTCACCTGAGCTGGCAGACTGCAGTCTAGCGTGTCTCAGCTGCATGAATGCGCAGCTCAGATGTGGCTCTGCTGCGTGAATGTCAGAAGGAATTAATTAAATAACAGGGGCAACAAGGTTATGGGTGAGCCAAATCCAGGAGGTACTAGGGTAATACTTCATGCTCCATAAACTTAAAGTTGTTTAATCCTGCTATCTATCTATCCACAGATGCTTCTTAGCTACTTAGCTGCTCAGTCTAAGATGTTGCTTTTAGTGCTCGCTCTCATCATTAAAAACACTATTAGCAATCTCAGTAGAAAGAAAAAAAAAAATCAATGTATCAGACTCTCAGGATGTTTTTATGTTGGGAAAAGCACCCATTACGTTATCATGAAATGTTCATGGATGCATCAGAAGAAAGATGATAAATGAAGATCTTACTGTTGAATTGTTGATGGCAACAGAGCGGAGGCTCTCCTCGTGGGCAGGAAGCTGGTTTATGAACGTCAGCTGGTTCAGGTCCCAGATGATGCACGTTCTGTCATCAGACCCACTCACAAAGATGCTGTAGGCTACAGATGCAGCAAGGCAGGTCACTGCCTGAGTGTGTCCATACAAAGCCTGGCGGGGAAAAACCAACCAATAAACCACAGCAGACGGTGGGTGATTTACTAGGGAATACCTCATTTGCTTAGTAAGAACAAGCAACCCAGTCATTCTTTGGAGAACTGAAGGGGGAATGAGGGGGAAATACCAAAGGATATTACAGAGAAGCATCCTTGTCCTCAAGTCATAGCTGAAGAAAGCTGAGGGTCCAAGAGATTATTATATGACTTGCCCAAATTACACAGTGATTCAGGCCCCCTGGCCTACTCTTCAGACTCTAAGACAGTGCTTTGTGCTCAGCAAGAAAAAAAAGAAAAAAAACCACTTCAGTCCATGCAGTTTTAACTAATATTTATGCTTGGAAATTTCTCAATATTTAAAAAACTTTTTGAAATACAATTTATCAAGATGCAATTCAATAACCTTCTGAGTCCTATTTTTATGTGTATCTGAATGTGTATTTATGTGTATTTTTATGTGTATCTGAACAAGTACTAATACATTTCTAATAATGGTTAAGAGGAGAAACAGCATTTATGGAGAATTCTTGCTTTAAAGCCATGCAGGAATGCCTTTCTCTTTCATCATTACACAATATTCTATTGTTGTTGTTGTATAGGGAGACATGAGGAGTGCCCAGTTAAACTTAGCTTTATTTAAACAGTTTCTTTAAAAAAGAAACATGCTTTAGGCATTTTAACAGCACAGGGAGGAGGCATGGATTGAAGTATGCTGCTAACAATTGTTTTATGCAGTGTTCTCAAGATCTGCACACAATTACAGTATCAGCTTCAACCCAGCAGTCTCAATACACATTAATGAAAAAAGTTTCATGCTTTTGACTCCCTACATATTTTCATTATCGTTCTGCAAAGATTGACAGATTTTTCCTTAATGGGAAACCTCCTGGAGCATATTTGCATAAAGATCTCGAGGGCAATCTCCAAGGTATTTTAACAAATATCAAAAGACATAAAAGAGGGATGCAAGGATCACTGCAAGGATGTTTAGTCCATGAAAACTTAAATCAAGTTTGACCATTCTAGTTAAATGTCTGACAAGGACACAGACACACTACAGACAAGCTCCACACCTTCCTGAGAGGTCTGTGAGGCAGAGAGCACACCTTGCTCAAGTGTTTTGTTCGGCCCAGAAATTCTGGCGACTGGATTGCACAGATCCCTCTGCTAGTAAATTGCATGGATCAATACTCAGGCAATTACACTCAATCTTTAGTGTTCCACAAAACTGTGCAAGCAGATCCCACTAGAGAGGCAAAAGCTACTTTTTCTGCAGAAATATAGTTTCTGTACTTTACTACATTCCAAACCAGAATGTGTCAGTCCCATGAGACAGCTGGTAAGTGAATAGCATCCACTTTATAGCACATAAGCTGTTCTTAAGCAAAGCTCACTCTCTCAGAAAATTTTTTTGTTCAGCAGAAAAAGCACCCACCATGAAACAGTGAATTACAGGAAAGCAGAAAATAATTCACTGGAAGACATTTAGAACCATAGTTCAAGTTTACATCCCATCCAGACAGTCATAAAAAGGAAAAAAACCTCTGCTGGCAAAGTAAAGGAAAAAATACAAAATTTGTAATTGCATGATCTCATACCACTTTGTGGATTTTGGGTAATACCAAATTAATCACAGTGGAACACATCAGCAAAGCTGATTTTAGATTGTTGAAGAGAAAGACATTGTAATGCAGATAAAAGACAGCATCTTGGGTTGTCTGAAACTCAGACTGACCCCCTAACTGTTTAGATGCTGATGAAAATTATTGCTTATGATTTTCTCTGATGCTATTTCTTCCATTTCTATATTCATGTTCTCCTTTGGAATAATAACCAGCTGAATTAAAAGGTCATTAGATCTTGTCTCATATTTCTGTCTTCTACAGCATTTAACATCATAAACCTCAAAAGAGAGGCTGCTCTAAAACAGTTTCCCCCCCTAATTTCAACACAAATTACAACAGGAATTTCTGGTAAATGAAGATCTAAATACTTCTCTGGCATTCCAGCAGACAAAGAAATTTTCACTTCATTTAATGATAAATAAAATATGTTTTGGCTTAAGGTAGGAAGAACATTGAAATATCTGAATACCTCTCCAGAACAAACAAACAGAAGAAGCTTCTAACACTTGGAGACCTTGGCGATCAATGAACCCTTTGTCTTCCTAAAAGTAGCAGAGTTTTTTAATCAAGAGTATCTTCATTTCTTTCGGGAAGAATGGCCCCATGCTACCTTCCAGATATGATAGTGGCATACTCTAGTTCTACTAGTTCTACTTGTAAAGCTGAGAACTCATCATAGCTGAACCACACAAATGTTGCATGAGAATTCAATTTTGTAAATGAAATAGCATGTATACAAGCAGTTGGTGACTATAGATGAGCTCTAAATCAACAATCACTTCAAGGCTTTGGATAATGAGGTCAAAAACTATAGCATTCTTGTTGGATGCATACCTCTCACACAGAGTGACAGATACATCTTCTATGTTCTGAATTCAGGCTGAGAAAAAAGAATCAAGAACTTTGCCTGGCCGAGGCTTCATCTCCACCAGCTAAGTTTGCAGGATATTTTAGAGATCCTGTCCATTGCTGTAGCAGCCCAGAACAAATTATAAGCATCTCTAGGTGATACTTGTTTCTGAAAATAACCCAAGGGCTGCACTCCAAGAGAGGAAAATATGCCTTATCTTCATTATTTCTTTTATCATGATGAACTTTGAAAATGCTACTAAAGGGAAAAAATCCACCAAGTGGCACTCATAGTGACCAGCTGTTGGTACAAGGCATATTATCAGCTCCTGCCACATAGCTGTCACATGCTTATTACTGCCTTTTTCCTGCCTTCTTGTTCAACAAAGGTGGTTCTTCCTACAATCATCTGAGAGATAAAAACCTTATTTTCTGGGTTTCATCAAGTTTCCATATCAGAAAAGCCAGAGTATTTACCTGTCTCAGGTTTAGACATTTCACTTTGTCCTTGACCAGGGAGAATTCCCAGACACACACAACTGAGCTTGTTCCAGATGTGATGATGGTAGTTGCTGAAGGACACACTGCACAGAGGCACTTTCCCCAGTCTGCCATGCACTCAAATGTAGTCACATTCTGTACAAGAAAGCATCCTTAAGTCAAATTCTCACTGGGTGATACTATGTACTTATTACTAAATGACAGATTCAATTGTCAAAACCGACCCTCCATATTTTAAACATAAGAAAGAAAATCTCATCATAACCAGTCTCTATGAGAGCCCAGCTGTGAACATGTGGACCTGCATGCAGCCATCTTGCAGGGACCAAACAGGAATGCTGAGCAAAGCTCAGTATCTCATGTCTTAGGAGATCTGGGTCCCGATTTCTTTCACAACTTCAGCAAAGCTCATTCTGCCAACCATATTGTAACAGAAGGCAAACATTCCACATAGATGAAAAAGAAGTCTCAGGCTGTGATGGCCACTGCCAACAGGGTTTCTGCCAGGCCCTCAAACCCTCCCTTATTTGGATTGAAAAGCCAAAAGACAAAGCACTAAATTCCATTCTGTGCTCTGTTAGCAGCACCCAAATCAGTCTAAAGCAGAGTCAGGTCTATTACACACTGCTCCAATCACAGCACAAGCGTCCTCCTGCACATTCTGCATTAGCTCTGCCCCACACGGCTGGGACAACACTCTGGTGCCAATGATTCTGGTGGAGTTGGATGGCACAGATACAAACCCCTGCCACAGACAGAGCAAACCTTTACCTACCTACAACAAGGACTAAAGTTTTTTATAAGCTCATGTCCACTGACACTGCTGACCAGAGAAAATTCACGTTGGACTCTCAACTATTACTCACAATGACTGTGCAATCACACTCACTATGCTCAGCATCACCCTGAGTTTTGAAGGGACAAACTGAATAATTGATGCCTGCAGCAACACTATGAACTGCTAAGCACTGATTTTATTAGACAGGGAGCAGAAATTAAAATATATCTCATGGCTTTTTCATTTCCATAGACTTTGGGTATGTCTGTAAAAACATAATGAATGCCACTTGCACAAATATCCAAGTCAGTATCTTGCTGAATAACATGTTATGCTATTCTGGTAACTAAGCTAACTCAGAATTCTTTGCATAGCGTTGTCCCAAATACATCCAAAAATCAGTGTATTTATGGCAGAGGAAGAAACTAGATCTGTCAAGTGCCCTAACAAGCAGTGTGATGATATAGACCATTTATTTTTAACAGCAAAGAATTAAGAGTATTAACTTCATTATTTTGAATGAATGCACTGGGCTATGCTAGAGCCTGAGGGGAATTGACAGATGGGTCTGCCTTAATTCCAGCAGAAATTTCTGCACAATGAAATTTCTAATCAGTGACCAGGAGACCTTGTGTTGTTCTTATGACCTATGGACAACACAATCACTAGATGGAAAACTTGGGATAATTTGGAGGCAAATGCCATGTTTTTGAGCAGTTTAAAATAAATTTAAACTATCTTGGATATCCAGCTTGAGATTCTTCAAGAAGGTTGACAGTGAGAAAGTCCTGTACAGCATCCTCTGAAATCAGCTCCCCAACAGCCTCTGAAATGGGTGCCCAAACCAGTCAAAGACCACAACCTATAACTAATTTCTTGAATTCTTAGAGTTTTTCTTATTTACCTTCTCAGATCCATAGGTGCCAAAGCAGCAGGTGAAGTCCTCAAATCCCCAGCAGAATGTTTTACTCCAAAGAGGAGGAATCAAAATTTTATTTTTTTCGACAGCCAGAATGCCTTTCTCTGTATGAACAATGTGCCCAATAGCTCCCTTGGGATAGTCTGGCAAGACAGAGAAAATATTTAATTCTTTTGAGTTTAGAGCATTTATGTTTTCTCCTTGCACAGCTTGTGTGGTGAGACTGACAAGTCTCACATCTGGGCTCAGTGCTTTGCCCAGGCCCACAGACAGAAATCCACTCTGAAACTGCAATTCCACACAAAACAGTGGGAACACTCCTCTCCAGTGGACAGCATAAATACAGGTGGAGAGGGTGACTTAAAAGAAAAGTTGTTTCAAACTCTACAATTGAAGTTGGAAGAAGTTTTCAGCGCTGACTCCTAATACAAGGATACAAAAATCACAATTGGCAGAAGGGATCTTGATTGAACCAACCCATACAAAGCTGTGAGACTACTTTCATGATCTTGAAAATCCAGATTCATCCTTTCCAAAAAATGTTACTTGGTAGCTCAGAAAATGGAACCCAGCCACTGAGGTACCTTTTATGGTAACTGGTGAGAGCTTCAGATTTTGCAGACTGCTCACAAGAGGAGGCAGAATTCCACTTGAGTGAAGGAACAGCCCAGACTCTCTTCCTGCTGAACCTTTCCCTTGAGCATTCCTAGATGGATGTGGCTTCGTGAAGAGCTAGAACAAAGGAATGTCATGGAAAAATAAATCTCTATTTGCAAGACCGTGCAGGAGAAACACCTGTTTAAATCCTTAATCACAGACTCCAGGACCACCATACATAAACCTCTTAATTAAAATAAAACCTTACACATACTGCTTTTTCATCAGACTACATCCCTCCACCCCTCAGAGAGACAGAAAGTTAATCCCAACAATTGGATGAGAAAGAAAACACAGGTGAGACTTTGAGCTGAGGTTTAATTGACTATACCCATTCCCAGACTAGTGATAACTTGTGTGGCTGTACTGAAGAAGCAGAACCCAGAGCTGATGCTGCAGCTGTATGGGATACAACAGGAGCAGCATGGTTGAGAAGTAGGGGTGCATACTGAGGTAGTACCCAGCTTGAAAAAGCCTACAGCTCATCTTTCAGCAGATTTACCTCAGATGGTGTTTCTCATTTAAGTTACTATTACTGGTATGCAGTAAAAACACTGTAAGATCAAGACAGATTATGTCCTCTCTTCTCATGATGAAGTGGTACCTGCTTTGGTATCTGTCCAAAGTTGCTGATAAATCCCAGGATAGTGCCCTTAATCAGAGGATCTTTAATGTTGTTGAGGTCTGTCTTGTCTCCATAGAAGTAAGGGTGGTAGGTGTTAACTGCCTCCACTGCAGCTGAGCCATGCTGCTTGTGGCCAAAAATCAGATCGATCCAGCGATGAAGGTGGGCACTCACATAGTCACTTTCCAGTGCCTGGAACCAAAACAAAATTACTGAGTTCACCAGACTGTGTCCTTTACAAATGAATTACTGCTTTCCAGTCCTTGCTGGAGACAAATTCTCTGCAAGTCAATCATCACACTTCTCCACTACCACCATTGTCAGCACATTCTTGTAAAACACTAAAAGAGACTAAACTGGACCCCCACAGGAAACAGAAGGACAGGGTGCCATGTTTGACTTAACAGACACCAGAAGCAATATCCTCAGAAACAAGAAAGGTAGGTTCCACAAAGCAGAATGAAAGCATTCCACAGATCTTGGCACCAACAGCGATTGGCAAGTGGATTAATAGGACCAGAATGAACAATTACTACTGGACACACTGGAAGAGATGCTACAAGGTAATATATCCACCTAAATGCGAGCTTCGTAGAAAGCTCAATGCATTCACATAGGAAAACTTGAGCTTAGAAGATCCAGACAGCAAGTTCATAAGCAGGGGACACGAGTTCAAGCTGAACCTGTGCCCACCACCAGGTTAGCCAGCCTTACTCATGAGGCTTCACTAAATACCAGTGCTCCCACCAACACCTGCCTCACCAAACCTGTGTGTTTTCCCAAACAGCCTTGCCCAGTGATTCAAGCAGCAGTGTCAAGCTTTATTAAAAGCACTTTCCTATCTCCGAATCATTTGACTGAGTAATCCCTGATGTTCAGTGAAAGGTCTTCCAAGCAGACCAGCCCACCCAAAGCACAGCAGAAATAAACAAACTAATGGGATCCAGAACAATGGCTCATTTCACAGAGCAGGCAGTTGCCCAGTGCAGCTGGTGTAAATGACCGTGCCCACAGCTATAATGATCACAGGGCAGCTCACAGAGCAAGCACAGTGTACAATCTGTCCCTGAACAGGCTCAGAACTCATTAATAAAAGCAGTTAGTCCATGAATTACAAACTGTAAATTTTGACTGGCATTCCTGCCAAAGCAAAACAGAGCAACTAACAGAGCTGAAACTGTGCAGCCTCTCAGAATTTCACTGAGCACTACGGCAAACCCAGCCAGGAAGGGAGAACTTGTGGTTTAGGGAGGAAGTAAATACATTTATTTAGTGGACTAGATTCCTAACTTATTAAGCATGAAACAGGAAGCTGTTCAGAGTTTTATGTCAAGAACAATTATTTACTCTCATATCCCCTCAGAACAGTGTCAACCTCAATCTGTTTTATGCACCAAACTCATTGTGAAACCTCTTAAAAATGGCCACAATGTCAGTAATTGGTACCTCCAGCCTTGTGGATATCATCAGAGGAGACAGAAACCCTCATGTTTCAGAATTCAAGATCTCTGACTCCTCACTTCAGGGTTAGACAAAATCTTCCAGGCAGGTTAATTAAGATTTCTTGCACTCCCCTGTGTAGTACCTATTATCAGCTATGGTTGAAGAGACAATATTGCACTGACTGTACAGGAAATCTGATCAGGTCTGGCAAATTATTAACACAAGTCTATAAACATGATCTTTCATTTGCTAAGCTGTTCCTATTTGAGATTTAAATTAATTTATCAGCTGTGCCAATGTTATTAAATAGTACAGCCCAGTGGAAGCAGTTCTGTAAACAAATGGTAGAGAGCACCCAGTATCCACATTAAATGCACTCTGGGGGTTTTACTTCCAACTAAATCCAGATTGTTCCTGCAGGCTGAATGCTACCAGCATGTGGAGCACACAACTGGAGTGCAGTTTTTCCTTAATTTCATCCAAAACAAATCTATTTCACACAATCTGAGATCATTCTACAGTGGCACCAAAAACATGCTATGCAGTGATGACTGTAGTTTGATTTCCAAACTGCACCTTTACCCTAAAGCACAAGGCAAAAGCAAATTTCTCCATTGTATCCAAGTGCCTTTGGAGTGTTCATCATTACACAAGCAGTAAAGAGCTCAGCAGCTTATACTGCAAACAACACATAGAATAGACAGGATGTCTCCCTGTGTTTCTCTTTAAAAAGCATCCATGTAAAATTGCAGCATCTTTTAGTCACACATGATTTTTTTTTTCTGCAGCATAGCTGGTAGGGAAGGACAGTGTTGCCCTTCCCTTTCCCTGGGAAACAGACATTGAGCACCTTGGAAAGGCCACAAGACAGAGCATAAATTCATCACAGCTGTACACAGCAACAGTCTGTGTGCACTCACATGCAGCTCACCCTAAGAAATCTGATGTGGTAATGCAGGAGCACTAGAGAGACTTATATCAAGATATTATACTGCAAAGTCTGAGTTCACTGCAACAATCTTCACACAGAATTGCACTTGCATTCACTTTTATGTAGCAGATGACATCACATGGAAGACTTTCTAATATTAATAGATAGCACTAATTGCAGTAAGTCTCAGGACCTTAAAGCTATTTGCTTTCAAATTGCCAAGGCTGACTCCATTAAGGGCAGAGAATTACATTAGGTTTCCCCCATCCCAACCCCTCAAAATAAAAAAGAACCTTTAGTAGTTCTGGCGTGACTCAGAGATGGAAAGTAATAATTTAAATAAACATACAGATTGTTACCAACAACATGGAACTGTATGCATATAAATTCCTGTGCATTATATTATGTTCTCTTACACTTGTGGGCTGAGATATGTTCATGCCACAAACCTACACATAATCCACATCTGGTCTGGAAAGTTTGCCTTGATTGAAGGTGAATTGTTAGGCAGAGAAGCAGTCATACAAAGTTCAGAACCAACACAAACTTCAGAAAGGCAGGATGCATTTGGATCCAATGTTTTCATTTGTGACTCTGGCGTTCAGAACTTCATTTTAAGTGGGACCCAGACAGCAATTTATCACAAATCTTTATATTCACCTACCTGTCTGTGCAGAAAAATGAATTTATGGGGGTCCCCATCTGCCCAAGGAGGAAGCTGCACATCTCCCAGCACTGTTCCATCCTGCATGCAGCCTGCAGGAATTACAAAGGGAGAATCCAAAACAAGAATCGGACACGTTGCAAATAGGAACAGCTTTACTAAAACACTGAAGTCAAAGGAAATTGAGGTGGTTTTCCCACATGCAGTTTCAGGTTCATCAAATTTAGTGCCATAGAAGACTGAAGAACCAGTGTTCTGGGATTTCTGATCCAGTGATAAAGGAGTGAGAAGATGTTCCAGTAATTGTCACTAACACAGTAAAAATGTGCATGTCCTCAACACAAGCCATTTTAGTACAGAATGCAAATGCAGACAAGACAAATGTGTTTGCACAACTTTCTTTTTATATATAATCCTGCAGGCCTTACTGCCAAATATTCTGACCAAAGCAGCCACTGAGAGGGATTTTGTTCTCAACTCCTTTGCAACCTGATCCCTTTCAGAAGGTGAGCATGTGTTCTTAATTCAGAGCGCAGTGTTGTGCAACTGGATGAATTCAAATCTAAATTGAGGTTCAGCTCTGGGACCACAAGTTTCTGTACAATTTAGCAGTGAACAGATTCGGGTTCTTGGCTTTGCCTATTTTAAAATCTTCCTGCATATTTGCTCTCTACTGGCAAGATTCTGGTGCCCTTTGGGTCCCTGCACTCTGTATTTTGATTTCAGCCAGACTTTGTTTCTTGGTCTCCTCTCAGGAGGAAACTACGCTAATTCCTTCTTATCCTTCAACAAACTTCTAATAGATTTTTTTCCCTTATTCTTATATAGAAATATAGAAATATAAACATTACTATCTTTTAGCATGCCTCATTTCACTGATACCTTAAATGTAATATTAGCTAGATTTCAATGGGTTAAATTGCCTTTGCTATCACAAATTCACGATGATTCTTCAGGTATTTTTCCTCTGCCTTAATTGTTAACCAACCAGTGTCTATTAAAGAAAGCAACTTTGCATTGCAAATGGTGTGAAAGTCCTGTAAAATTAAGTGAGTCAGAACTGCCATGCCTGCCATGAAAAAAAACTGCCATGCCAGAAAAAACTAGTGTTTTTTCTGGATTCTCTCTGAGCCTTCATCATGGACGCAGAAAGGTCTAGAGACAGTGCACATTGAGAGGGGACTGTGATGCTGCTTGAGAATAGGGAAAATGTATCAAGTTCATGTAAGTTGTGCAGATCCTTTGAAGATGAGCATAAGGACATTTGGAAACTAATCACCTTGTGATCCCATGCAGAGCGAAAAAAACAAAAACCTTTCACCAACACCATTTAGCAATTGACATATCTCCAAAAGAAGAACACATTTCCAATAATTACACAAATATCATAATACAGCCGAACTTTCAAAAGCAGTCAACTAGATTGGCTATATAAAAATCTACTTTTGTGTGACAAAACATGCAATTCTTTCACCCAGAAATTAATAGGAACTACTTGCTTCTTTTCCTGGGCTGGAAACTTGGTTCTTCTGACATAATTCAGTTTTAGAAGCCTGTATTCTTGTAGTGTTATTTGAATAAAAACTGATCTCGTGGTTAGAAAGACTCATCCTGTCCAGAGACCAACTCTTAACATATGATCTGGATCTCTCCTTTTGGTAGGATGCTGGAAGAACACTTATGTCCCTTCTAGAACTTACCAAGTTCAAAGTGATTTGCATTGGTTAGGAACTCTGGCAAGTAAAAGAACTCAGGGATGAGCTCCCTGACATCACTCATGTTGTCCCTTGATGCTGATTCCCACGTGCTCTTGACACTGTGAAACATCCGGTCTGCAACATCAAAACTCCCACCCTGTGAAATGGAGACAGACCAAAGGACTTCAGGGTGAGCATTCTGCTGCATTAAAAACATATTTGCCAATTTTGCAAGATTCACTGCCCTTTTGGCTCCCCCTGCATACTTGCACACTTAGGTTTCAACTCCTTTAGATCTGCTCTGCTCAGTCTGGCAACTGCAAGTCAAGAAGTAATTTTTGCCATATCTTTTTTTAGGGAGAAAATATTCTCATGAAACAGTTATCAGAAGACAGTAGTCAATAAATCCCAAGTGCTGAAGCCCCACTCCTTGCTTGTTTTTTGAGATAGACTCACACCAAAACTCAACATATATTCCAGATGGAAAGATCCCACCCCTCTTTCCCCTAAGGTGAATTCTGGTCAGGCTTCTGGTCCAGCCTCATCTTTAAATGACAGCACAGTTCTGCTTTAGCTCCTCGTCCTTCTTCCTTATACCAGTGACAATTGTGAAGCCTTCCCACACCCATTCAAGGGACAGAGTGAAAAAGTGGCTAATCACATGAGCAAGCCTATCTGGAGTTAATCTGATGCACAAGGTCATCTTGCTCTTGATCATTATTAGGCAGGGACCCTTGGAGTCAAATTCAAATTGAAATTAAAACAGAGTAGAAGGAGGACTATAAATAAATCAACAGCTAACAAGTATCTCATTGAAGCATATTAAAGGGCTTTGTATATTTAATCTGCACACAGTGTGCTGTGTCTGGTGGTGATTGATGCTTTTTCATCTTTTTTTGCAGCTTTTATGAGAGCTGGTGGTAATCTCCTGAGAAACAATATGATTTGTAATAAAAAGATTACCTGTATTAAATAAAAATAATATATACATAGGAAATGCTGTTAGCGCGACAAATCTGGTTAAAGATATTACCACCACGAAAAAATGTGATTTTTTCCCTGGCTGTCTAATTCATTTTAGGGAAAAGTAATATCTTTAAAACTTAAGCCTGTATTATTTATAAAGGAAGCAATAACTGATTTTCCCATTTCCTATATTAATAAATTTATTTGCATATATTTATATCAGAATTAATGAGTTTTCTCTCTCTATGAATGCAAAAACTGCACTGAAAGGGAAAAAGAGAATCAAGAATTGCTTTATGCTTTTAGATTGCAAGACAACGAACTCTTATGACTTTTCTACAGCTAGACAGAGTAAGTCTGTTTTCTTTCCTTTCAGTAGAGGCCTTACTGACATCAAAAATACTGGAAAAATATGCTTTTTAAAACTACAGTCCAGCGGGATATATACAAAGGAAGTAGGCAAAATGGTCTCCAGAGAGAAGTCAGAACTCCACAAGTTTGTAACACTAAGCATCCATCACCTTGGTGCTGCTCAAGACCCAAAGACCTCAGTGTTTCTAAGAGTTGCTTATGAAGGTGCAAAGACTTGCCCAGAGATGCTGAGAAGTTGTTCCCTGCTGGTGGTGACTGCTCAAGGGTCAGTAACACCATGAGGAGTAAAGACCCTGCTCTCTATAAGTACTTTTGAGAGGGAAATGTCAGGAAAAGTCAACCTGATAGCTGAAATGCAAGAGTGGGATAAGAATAAAAGGGGATAAAAGAGTTGAATTGATCAAAAGCAAATTTCAGTATTGAGGGCAGGTTCTAGAATGCCTTTCCAATAAAGACACTGGACATGGAAACCTTACTGCTCTTTTGTGGTGCTGAGACCAATTCTTGAAAAGAATCCCAGGAGGTACCAACCAATACCTGTTTGAAAAGCCAATTTTTCCTCCATTCCAGTACAATATGAACAGCACATGCAAACTTTTATCCAGAGCCAGATTTCAATACACTTAAAAAAAGTGAAATAAGGTTTCTCCTGTACAGTCCCACTACTGAAGGCAATGCTTCCTCACTTCAATGCTTCTGTGGTCAGGTGCAAATCAACTGTTTGACTCGAGAGACAAAATGTTATGCCAACATAAATTTTCCACAGAGAGTGCACCCAAATTGTTGCATGTCCTTGTCATGTATTCAGACTACCCATTTGCAGATATATATGTAGCTTTTTCACTTTTTAAGAATCTGAGAAACTTTCAAAGCTCCCAAAGGCAGTAGCACCCTTCCAAGGGTTTAAGTGTGGGAGTTCTCTTTTTGCAACCTGACATTGACTTGATCACACAGTTCTCAGATCTGCTGTTTGCCTGAAAGCATCTCCCAGTTAGCAATTCCTGAGCTACCACAGGACCAGTCACCTGGGGAACATGACAACACTGAGCTCAGCAGAACATGCACCAACATAAAAGCAAAAGAATAAGAACAGAAGGAGTTCAGCAGTTTCTTTTAGTGGGTTCACACCCAGAACATTTTTTGCGTGTTTGAGATCTCAATAGCCTTTGAAGATAATTATGCTCACAAAACTGCTGGTTACCTGCTGCTCACACAAACACAGCCACAAAGCATTCACTCAGACTGTGAACTCATTATGCATGAAAAGTGTGCCAGGGAGATCCAACAGCCTTTGTTGTTTACAACAAGAAATAACTGCTCCACAGTCATTCATGACTGCAGCTAACATATGGCTCACAGAGTGTGATGGCAACCATTGCCTCAGGTGGTTCACTAACCCATCAGCTACTGCTGGTAACAGCCAATATCATAGGGCTTATTACTTAATTAACACAGCACTTTATTTGTATTACTTCACTGGAAAAAAACCCAAACCACAACAGCAAAGCAACGTGGAAAGCTGCAGGAGACATGGCCATCCTACACTATGCATACAGCACTTTCCAAGTGTGAAATATTCTGGCCAAGCTATCTTCCTGTATTTCTCCATAAGGCTAGGTAGATTTCAGCAAGATACTCTCTAAAAATATAACTTGGAGGATTGGTCCTCCTGGTAGACCCTGTTATAACACAACAAATTACAGAGAAGACAGTAACAACTCTCTGCTACAGCCCAAGTGTATTTGCTTGAGCATTACCAACTGCCTGCTGAAAAGGGCAATCAGGAAATTTGGTGCCCCTGTATGCTGGGGAGGTGGGAAAGGTACACACAACATTCAATTTCCATAAATTCAATTCCATGGTGAAATCAGCTTGGCACTATATAAATAGTAACAAGTTCAGAACAAGATTACACAAAATATTCCTTCTGGAGCACTGGATGTAATCTCATCCCACTTCTTCAGGAAGTCGATCCCACGATCCCTATAATTTCATACCTACCATAACCTACATGTCCTCACCTGGCCCAGGAATGTTCTTAATGTCACTACAACAAGCTCCTAGCACTTGCCAGTAGCTGCATGGCTGTACTTGGGCTTAGAAGACCTCATCTTACAGAATATCATACCAAGTCTCATGTGCCCCAAAGCCAGAAGCTTATGATCAGACAAGCAATAAAACATCTATTTGTTCACGTGCCTCAGCTCTCACAAAGCTAAATAATCCTTCTCCCTTGCATCAGCCATAGTCTCCTTAAGCTGTTTTCACTGAATTCAACTTTCATGGCATAAATGCTGCCCCAAGTAAGCCCCAAGTCCACATACAGAGTACATCAATAGTCAGGAGAACTAATCCTCCTTCATTATACAGCCACAGTAACTCACTGCACGGTTCATAACAAGGAGCAGGAGGGAAGTTATCTTGCCCCTTACCTGCAGAGAACAGAAGGTCTGGGTAAATGGCTCCATTCGCACCAGGTAAGATGCCACTATAATTGCTGATGAGTAGTGAGTACAGTAATGGCACTGGGCTGACAGGTCTCCTGGAAATTGCACACAAATCAGATTCCAGTAAAAAACCCCCACCATTTCAAGCCCATAGCATCCAGTTACCACAACACAACTAAACAGGGAACAGGTATTTTAAGCAGATGTGTTCAAAGACCTGTGAGCTTCAGCACCCCTTGCACTGACTACATGCACTGAATGTGCACAGTTACTACTGAACTATGTTCATTTTTTGACTTCCACATTTCATTTTCTGAAGAACAAGGCCTTTAACTTTCAAAAACATCCCATTCTCTAGTAGTGCCACTTGATCTCCAGAGGTCAACAGCCTCAACATTCTGTTTCCTTTTCTTAAGGTAGCTGTTAACCTGCGTGCAGCAGCCTCCTACATGTGGCTTAGCTAACAAGTAAGACCAATGTGTGCAGCTTTGTTTTGTTACAGAAAAACTGTACAGCACAATTTTTTGGGAACATTGCTTTCTGCTGTAGCTTTTTTTTTCCTGTCAAAGGGAAGAGAATAGAATGCAGCAGTACAAGGCACATAAGGCCGTAATTGCATTTTTTTCAAAGACACATTTCTCTTTGAATTGTCAGTTTGTATACAGCAGTGAGAGAGGCTCTCCTTGGCATGGTGTTTCCCTTAGCCACAGATCTGCAAAGTTTTTGGGTGCTCTGACAGGACTCAAGCCTCTGTTGTCTATTAGCCTCCTAAAACACTCACCCTCACTTTTTTCCACTTCATGGAAGCGCTGGATGAACTTTTGTTTCCTCTCCACAGTCTGTGCTCCCATGGGCTTTGTCAGGTCTCGAAATGTATGAGGATCAGTGAGGTTTAGAGTCTGAAAAGAAACACAGCAGAGATGCAGATTTTAAGATCTTAGACATCATAACTATCCCAGTGACACTGGGAGGTGGCAAGGCTCTGTTGGAAGTTTCACTCATGCAAGAAGGTTACAGGTTTACCCTCCTCTGGAACTTCACAAATAAAGGACCTGGCAGGTTCTAAATTACTCTTAAGGCTTTTCTATCCAAAACTATTCCTCTGTGTTCACAGAAACCTGTCCATGCCTATCTGCTGAGCTGATGCAGCATGTCCTTAACTAGGTCTGTATTAAACAGATGTTCATCCGTGGAACGTGATCCTCAGTCTGCTGACTTGTAGATAAAGTTAATCTTATGGAATCAGTACAGTTCAAACTAACTACTTCAAATTTTAAACCTTTGGTCTAGACCCCTCTGCTTCAATGGCATCATTCATCAATCCTTTGTGCAGTTGCTACCATAGAAAGTATGGAATTCTGCAGCCACCACTGACCTCAGAGTGGTAGTCAGCAAGGACCCATGGAAACACAGGATACTGCATGTAATCATTGTAGCTGCGGCCAGCCAGAGTGTTCAGGTACATGAGGTAATCAAAGTTGCTGATCTCCCTCTTCTGCAGGGAAGGGAAACAAGCATTAAAATCTCCAGACTCTGCCCCTAAAAAACCATGCAAAAGCACCCTCAGAGGCCTGTGGCTCCCAGGTCCACCAGGACAAGAACTATGTAAAATAGTGAAATCAATCATCCTCTCCCATTCAGATCAACACAATACCTCTTACACAACAGTCCCTTCCACAGAACCTGTCTTCATTCCGTCTCTTCTTCAGACAGGCCATTTGAATTTGTCTATAATCACACAGTGCTTTTATGCTGTATTTGCATAACAGAGCATTTTTTCTTGATTTAAAAGTGAGCCAAATGCATGCAGACTGGATATTGGAAAATCCTGGACAACTGCCTATACAGAAAAGGCTGCACAAAGTGCTACATATGAGCAAAAAGGTATGGATTTCTTCATTTGCCTTGAGTCACCAAGATCATGGCTACTGAAAAGTAAACATGTCTCCCAGCTCAGCAAAACATCAGTGCAGTCATTTAGCTGTATAGATGATCTGTGAACAGGCATTCAACTAGGTGGCTCTCTTTGGTCTCAATTTAAAAATGTGCATAAAATCACACTTAATCTGCCAGACAGTAGCACCATATGTTTCATAGCAGGAGGAGCAAAAACTCTGCAATAACCAGATGTAAATACTGTGCTCCTCTTGCCAACAACTTCACCTCCAGCAGTGAGAGAACAGCTTAGGCCTTGAGGTACATGTGTACACACACACACATCTGTGTGCAGACGTATCTGTGTGGTGGAATTCTTTGCTTAAATACGTGCAGCCAAGATTTTGCTTACCTGCCACTTTTGGAGCATTGTCTTTTCCCCTCCTGAGTGTTTCCTGTATGGAACAAACATTTGATTGAAACAGCCTACTTCAGGACAATAAGAGAAAGTCAGCACATTAACATCTGTGCTCCCTGTGCCCCCTGCTCCCATCACACAGAAAGAGAGAACACCAAGGCTAGAAGGCTGAAGTTTCATCATTGACCAAATAATTCCAAAATCAGAGTGTCGTTGATTAGGTTAGTGCTGTTCTGAGACAAGCCACACTGCTCAGCTTGTATTCCCAGCCTCATGCCATTGTAAAACTATAGAGTGCTAATGACAGGTGCCATTAAGCCTGCCTGATTCTATTCTATTCTAAACCTTTATTCTCAAAAGCTCATGCTTTTCTGAAGCATTCAGAAAACACGGACTTAAAAACAAAACTCTCTCAGTCTCCATGTCAAAGACTTTTGTTGCACAATCCACTTTGAAACCAACATCATTCTTAAAGAGTGGATTGCCATTTTAATATTTTTTAAAGTAATAAACATGTCATTTCCACATTTTTGCTTCTCAAAATGCAACTTGATATTAAAACTTAAAAAAAATAACCCAGATCAACAAAAAGCAGGGGAATTCACTTGAAAATAAGAGTCAAAAGTTCTGAGGAAACAAAAGTTTCATTTCAACTGCACTGAACCAGAACGTATGTCATTATCTGAAGACCATGGACTTGTTCTTGTCAACATCTAGAGACCAAACTGAGACAAGTGACAACTGGATTATCATGGTTTAGCCCCAGCTGGTAAATGAGCCCAACACAGCCCCTTAGGCACTGTCCCTGCATAGGGATGAAGGAATTACAGGAGGAAAAGTGAGAAAACTTGTGGGTTAAGGTAGTCTAACAGATAAAGCATAGGACGTGCACGCAAGCAAAACAAACCAAGGAATTCACTCACTACTTCCCGTTGGCAGGCCAGCATTGAGCCATCTCCATGGCTCCATCACATGTAACCATGACTTATGAAAACAAATGTCATCTCTGGGAATGCCCCGGCCTCTTACTCCCCCAGGTTCATATGCCCAGTGTGACACAGTTTTCTGTGGAACGTGCCTTTGGCCACTGGGGATCAGCTGTCCTGGCTGCGTTCCCTCCCAAGGTTTCACGCACCCCAAGCCTCCCCATGGTCCTGATGGAACAGTTTGAGAGACAGAAAAGGCCTTCACCCTGTATAAGCACTGCTCAGCAGTATCTAAAGATCCCTGAATTATCAACACTGCTCCCAGCACAAATCCAAATGTGATTTTCTTCTACAACGCGGAAAATTTACTCTATACCAGCCAAAACCAGTACACAGATTGAAGAGACTTTTCATCTGTCAAAGTAAACAGGCTTACTGATGTGATACTGGTGGTAAGAGAGGCTCTTCCCTTCAAGAGTAAAACAAATCCTAAGGGGCCAGCTCAGAGTCAGTCACTTCACTTCATGAAGTGTAAGGATATCTGTACAGCCTAGATTACAAAACTACTGCAGGAACAACTAACTGCTACTTTTTACTCCTGTGTTCTGTATTGGACCACATTAGAAATCCACAAAGCAAGGCTTAAAGTAGCTTCAAAGATCTAAATAAAACACCAGAATTCTCTATGATCATCACCATTTTATTGAATTGGCAGTAGTGTTTTCTTGCCAACCACCTCTCATGCTTATGAATAATTTTGCTGCTTATTCAATCATGGACCATTTAATAGTGTACATACAGGAAAAGCACTATGGTTTACACATTATTTATTTTATTCTTTGCTTAGAGAAAAGCGTGTGTCCAAGAGAAGGGCTTTGAATGCATAAACATGAAAGCCAGGAGGAATTCTAGCACATGGTCTACAATTCCTAAGCTTTGCTTAAGTCTCCTGCTAAGCATTTGAAACCTAATAATGATAGGCTATGTTTCTGGAAACCAGTACACACACAGGTGTAGAGTTCATGTCCAGTACAGAAAAATATCATCTTCACTCTTTGTCCAAAAAAAGACTAGCATATACAATTTACACAGTGTAAACCAGAGGGAATTCTATTGAGTAGTTGTGTTGCACCCCCAGTTTGAGCAACACATGGCTCATGAACGTGGGAACTCCGAAGTACAAAAGCAGTACCATGAACACTTACCGTTTAAAATACAGTCCTCTCACACTCACTGTGCATTTCACAGAGCGCTGCCCCAGTGGCCTTTGTAAGGCCTCCAAGACACATTTGGAACTCAGAGAGGGTATCTTAAAGGGATGTAACAGGATCAGGATTCCTGGCATTACTTGAAGTGTGGTTGGATTAGGCTGTTTGTTACAGAGTGATCAAGTGAGGTTCTTCCCTTTCCACAGGGGCATACTTTCTCACTAAAACCATCCAGGTTTATTTTGGATTTCTGGTTAAGTTAGAGAGCAGGGGAGAGCATTATAAAATGCTTCACATGAGACTAAACTGGGCCAGTCTTGTGTGGATGTTATACAAATATACATATGTTGATTTGTGGGTGCCATGACCCCCTAGTGAAACACTTGCTCTAGTCATCACAAGCCTTAAACAGCTAATAGGACCACACAAGGGTCAAAATCATTCTCCCTGCTGACTTTGGGAGCCACTACATAACTCAAAGCTGTTGACAAGTTCACCATGTCATGAAAATAAGCCAGGCTAAATGTAGTCCCTCCCCTGTAAAATCCATCTTTCGGGGTCTCAGAGGATGCTCCCTCCAATTCCCCAGAGATCTGAAATTCTTCACTCTCCTCTGTTGACTCAGGGTCTCAAAACAAGAATTGCATTGCAGGCAGCTAAAGCCTATTCCAAACTTCTCCCTGATAATCAAATAACATTTTTCCGGCCAACACCTCTCTAGTCAGCACAGCAAAAGCTCAGTGTAGATGAAGGTCAGCTACCCAACTGCAGTAAGTGAATTTAAAAATAAATATGTAATCAAAGGCTGGTTTGTAAAAGAAACTGAAGTGCTTTATCAAGATAAATAACTGCAGTTCCAGAGGGAGTGAAATTATATGAACTCAAGAGAAGTACCTACAGACTTATCTATATTTTAATTTATAAGGTATTTGTAGGATACCAGCCATGGCAGAATGTAAACACGATGTGTACTAATGATGATCCACCTTTGGCTACTCTATATGTGATTTATTAATCCCTCTTCCATTAACATCAGACTATGATCTCACCCTTGGATAGTGAGTGTGCCATTTGCTAGAGACAGGTGGACCTCAACCCATTTGGAGATTCATTGCAGATGAGATAATCTCAAAGGATAAGATTTTGCTCTTACTAAAATAAATGCAAAAATTCCAATAAATTTAATAGATTCTTAGATTTCTGCCTTAATTTTCTTTTTTTTTCCTTCCATCCCTCAGACTACAGTCTAAAAAACTGTGCCAAGGCTCTCCTAAACCAACTTTTCTTTAAAAAACTTTGCAACTACCAAGGATATTGTAAGAAAAATCTCCTTTTTGGTAACCCACAACTTAGGTTTAAGGCATACTATTAACACAGGAAAAAAGCCTTGAAAAGAAATACCAACTTTCCCTTATGAAATAATCTATCTCTCTCAAACTTAGAAGAGTGCTAGGTTAGATTACTTTACTCTAAAGGTACAGCATCTTCCTTGTTTAACTGTATCAGTCCACCTTCTGGTTATGCTTAATCTGTGCTAAAGAATTGAGATGTAATTCAAAATAAAAAAATAAACATCATATTCAAGTAGGGCTCCTTGAAGCAGGGTGTCTTGAAAGGGCTGGAGGGGGGGAGAAAGGAATCTCCCTCGTGTATGGAACATGTGCATTCACAGTGCTTAAACCAAAGGGATAACATTTCCACCGTGGAGATGCTGCACTCAGGCATACTTCAGGTCATGAAGAAACACATCAAGTAAATCCAGTTAATTTGTTTAGGTAAGCAGAATGCAATCTCCATCCCTGGAATCAGACATTAACATCATCAGCTTCTTTATGCCAATAATATCCTGGTCCTGTTATGAGCAAGAGAGGTCTCAATGTTGCATCTCCCGTAAAGAATACCCAAACAAACCACTCAGCTTCTTCTCATCCATAGTAGGATTTCTTTCAGATATTATTTTGAAATTATTGTGATCAGTTACTAAAAGCTTGAGCTTGGTAACTTCAGTCATAAGGACAAATTTCAACAAATTCACATGCTCCAGATGGAAGTCATTATACCAAGCGCACTTTTGAAGGGTCACTGATAGATATGGCAGATAGATGCATATGAACAGATAAATTGCAGCTCAATACTCTCTGCTGCAGCATGGAATGAGCCTTCCCTCCTGTGTCCACATCTATCCCATCTGGCACGTGGTAGGGATGATATCACAAACATCGTGAGTTTGAACACACACAGACAAGTATCTCTCACTCTGCTACAGCCAAGTAAAATGAAATAGTCAAGTGACTAAAATGGACAGTGTTAAGGCAATGTTAGAAGCTGACTAACAGCATCTAATGAGCTCCAGATGCTTTTTCTTTTGGCCTAATTTTAAGCACAACATTTCCAGCAGGGCACGCCATTCAGTTCTTTTCCATCCAGCTCGATCTTGCATTCTGGAACCAACCATTATGCTAATGATCTCCAAGGGTGTAGCACTCCTGTTGCTTGGTTACACAAGTTTCATAAGCTGCAGAAGCAACACTGAATAGCAGGACCCTGGGCTTGGGGGAACCCTTTAGCCACTCCTCACCAGCATGCTCACACAAGCTTGAAGAGCTGCCATTCTCCATCAAGGAAGTACCATTCTGAATCCACAGGACTGTGCAAAGGAAACTGTCCTGCGTTTCATGCTCATGGCTTTATTTACAGACTGAAAGACTAATTCATTATTCAAAGAAGAGCGGACAGAGGACACCTGCACAGTACCACCCCACACTACTGAGAAAAACCGAGCAGCTTGTGACATCTGCACCTCATCCTCTGGGCCTTTCAAGCTACTTAGCTGGTAAGATCATACACAGGGGTCAGCCTGGCAGGATTGTTAAGATGAAACAATGTTTTTGCTTATTCTTGGTGGGCCTTTGTTTTGCAAGTAACTTTGCACTGGGTGGTAATACAGTGGCCCTGAAGTCACCTGGAAAATAAGAATATTATGAAAGGAAACTTTTCTCAAACTATTTACTCATGGTGCAATTTAGTCTAAACCTGACTGCTTAAGACTGCATTTAAGACGGTCATTGAATTAATCTCTTCCACAAGAGATCACATCCAACAACAAGAAATGGTAACAGGCTTGTGAGCAGGGAGGTGGAATGGTTTGGCTTCACACAAAATCATTTGCTGTACAAATGATGGTTTTAAGCTCTGCATGCAAATATTTCACTATAGATGGTAGTATCACCTATTCCATGGGTGAATTAGCACACGTCACCTCACAGCCTTCCTGCCACAGAGGTGTGCAGGGAATGCAGAGCTCTGCTGGGCTTGCCAGGCCTGCTCTGCAGCATGCAGAATTCCAAGAGGAAATTCTCACAGAGTAGATCAAGATGGGCTCAAGATGGTCCTGTGCAGCTTTGAGTGCAGTGAACCAGGAAGCACCAGCTCTAGAAGAAAGTAACAGGCAGAACCATGGAGAAGCAGGTCCCAAAGCACCAACCAGTGCTACGGGCAGAAGGCCAGTTCTGCTCCAGCCTGGGCTGGGAAAGGAAAGAGATGTTCAGAGTTCAAATATGCAGTCTTTTGGGATCAGAACTTCTAAGGGAAGGCTTAAGATACAATGGGTCATGACTGACCCCTGTGCAAGTGCATAAGTGCAGATAAGGACTAATCCCCAGTCCTTCCTTGCCTCAGAGAGACACTGACAGTCTTAGTAGTGATGCTCAGGTCTGTTCTATCCCTGCAGCTCCCAGCAACAGTGAGCACCACAGACAGCATGACATCCGTGACACACATTTTCTATTAATTTCTGTATCAGATCCACCTCTAAACTCTGGGCCTGTTAAACACTCCTAAAGCTTTGGTTTTTTAAAGCCCATCCAGGCCAAAGATTCTAACAAGTGTAGATAGAAAGGGAAAGGGTTTTCTAGTCAAGATCCATTTTAGTGAGATCTTAGACAGAAATACAGCACGCTCCACCTGAGGAAAAGGCTTGCCAACAACTCAGAGGGTGAAGCCAGCAGTGCAGTGCACATTTAGAGAAAACAGGTGGAAATTCTTATCACCATTTCTTAGATGGTAGGGCAGCACATGTACCTCTCCCTCTGCCTTTCCAGGAGATGCACTGAGGCATAATCAACATTTAAACAAGGAGGACTCCTGTGATTCCTAAATTTTTTAATATCAGTGGCTACAGAACTAGAGCCCTCTTACACAGAACCAAAGATAATGAGACATGGCTAAGTAAGCTCCATTATCTCCAGCTACAGCCCTGTAAAACACTGATAATTAGTTTACAAGCATGCAGAGGCAGGAGAGCTATTCATCCTCTTCAAGTTCTTAAACACACTAAAATGTTTCTGCAGTCCTCTAGTACTAATCCCTATTTTTGGAATTGCAAGTCATATTTTTCTAAGTTTGAAATATGGCCCCAACTTTTAACCCAAACTAAGTAGCACTTAGAGTGAGCACTCCTTAGGGACTTGATCAGTGCATCTGAGAGGTTCACAGCTGGATGTAAAAAAAATCTGGCTGAAGTAGGCTGTGGGAAGAAACTCTTTGGAGTCTGCACATTATGCAGTGCATCATACAAAGAGAGAAATCACACTGAACTGTTTGTTTGGACTTGTTTAAAACTTGAAAGGTCCAGGTTCAAACTTAATAGCAGCTTGGAGAGAGTTATTGACAGAGAAATACTCAAACCCAGCAGGCTGAGCTGCAGCAATCGCTCAGCCCTGTACGCCAGGCTCCCTCTAGTGCTGCCAGGCACACACAGCGCAGAGGGGCCCCGGCGCCAGAGCAGGGGCACAGATGAACGATTCCCTGCCTAGATGGTATTTTGTGAAATAGGGAAAGAAAATATTTTGGCTCGATGTTCTCCTTTTAGATTTTAAATAAAAAGTAATAGAAAAAAAATTTAGGAACAGAATGCAATGTTTTCTGAGATTTAAACATGTGTTTAAAAAGCATTTAAAAATAAATTATAATTTTAAAGTTAGGAAAAAAAAAAAATTTTTTTCCTTGAGGCCCCCGTTCATTTTTTTAAAAGCATACTTATTTGACAAGCTTCATTTATCAAAAAACACTCAGTGTCTTGGTCAACTCATCCAACACAAAATTCTAACAAGAAAAAGTCAGGCCCAAAGCTCATCTGGTTCATGTCAATTACAGGAAGCTGAAAGTCTCTTTCCATTCTGCCAGCATGTAAGAAAGCTCCCCTACAGATCTTGTCCTGAAGCATGGTGGTGACCTCACCTCTGTGCACCAGAAAGGACTCAGGGTGCTCTGTATCAGCAGCAGGGCCCTGGTATTCCACATACTGCTCAACTTGATCTTCACAGACTTGCCAACAAGAATATTGCATAAAATCCTTAAAATGAGTGAGCTGTGATTAGAAAACCCTGCTGTTTTGATCTCTAGAACTTTCTAGTCACTCCTGAGGAAATTATTTACACTAACATCAACAAAGGTGAAAAGAGTACTTATTTACACTGTGGAGTACTTTGCCTTTGCTTTAGTTACCAGTCAACATATAGATAGAACAGCATTGACCTTCTTGGTAATATGGTTCTGTATGTACTCATGAGAGATAGAAACCTGGGAGTGACACACAGAAACATTTAACTGCGAATATTTTCATGTAAAATAACAAAAAACCTACTTTGGAACGCGCCCTTAGGGCAAGACTGAATCCACTGCGCTGCTTCCAGTCCTTTCTGAAGCATCTGCCTCATTACAGGGCTCTTGGGAGAGTGGGTGGTAGCTGGGTTAATGCTTCTGCATTATTTGGGCTATGGCATGTAATTGAAAAGAAGCTGAAATGCCTTAGTTGTAGCTTGAGCTTCCCCTTCATGTATTCACACATGATTAATGAGTAGCCAAAAAGCCTGAAGGGTTTGTAGTGCAGTCTCTCTAATAGGGACATGTATTGTCGACAAATCTATATTTTGTCCTAAATAATCATTCATCAAAGCTGCAATTTGACTCTTCAAAATTAAATGCCAGAGCACCCAGACCTGAGATTACTCAGCTGTAACCTGTGCGCTTCTCTAAACTCTCACTGGGAGGGACATTGCCATCAATTTCCAGGGAATCAGCCTATTTCCTTTGCCATTAACCATAATTAGCAGCTGTATTTGATGGCCTTTGATTAGAAAGAGTTCACCAAACCAGAGAGTAAGTGGACTGTACTCTTAGAGGCCTCATTCCAGGAAGCATGTCACACATGCTGAGCATCAGTAGCAATCAAAAATCTGACTCCTACACCTATATGGATTTTTCTGTGGGCAGGGCACCTTTGCAGTGGGAGACTCTCTATCCCACAGCATGAAGAAAATAACAAGGTTAGAGTATCCAGAGGAGGAGACACTTAGCAAGGCCTGGTTCACATAGCATTAAGCAGCACTGACATCAATCCCTGTTGCAGTTTGTCCTGTAAGTGATGTATGAATTGCCAATCATTCTGGCAAGCCTAGGAGCCCATCATGTTCCTGAGTCCCGGTCAAAACAAAATTCTTAATAATTTCCTTTAAACTTTTAATCTTCCAATAACATCCAGAGCCCAAATCTCAAGTCCATTACACAAGAAATTGAACCAACCTGTTAGCAAATGCTAGGCCTGTAAAGATGGCAAGTGTTGGTTTGGCAGAATTTTGGACGGCTTTTTTTAATGCAGTCTCTAAGGACTGTGTTGAGACCTGCAATATATTTTTCTCCTCTCCTCTACTGGCTGATGGATAATAATGTATTTCATTCAGTTTCTTTATATCCTAAGCTCAAACCAGTATTTAGGAATGAAAGACAGCAAATGTGTCCCACTTGTAATTTCACCCTGTAATGTAACATAGATGTCACATTGCAATGAAATTATATTATAAATTATTAGAATTTCACCTACTGAAAATACTTCAAAGAAGAATTTTCAGAGTTGCAGATTTTCAGTTTAAAAGTTCTGACCTCAAAGAAAACCAACTTCAGAAAAGTCTAGCAGTAATATTAACATGTAACTGTTATTAACATATAACTGTGATTAACAGCCATGGCTTTCAAAGGCCTTATTGGAGTTCTCACATTCTATCCACAGGGTCTGGTGTCTGTTTGTCAGCAGAGAGATGCCCAAGGGAAAAGGAAAAGGTCCACAAGGGAAAAGGATCTCCTTGAAAGCGGCCAAAAATTCAATGCGAGTACTTTTTAATGGAAGGCGCCGGCTTGAGCTGAGCAAAATGGGCATTGCTGTCTTCCCCAAGGTCCTTCTGCAGCTGGCTGATGTGGAGGAAATTGATTTGAGCAGAAACATGATAAGAAAGATTCCAAACATCATTGAGAAGTTCCAGAATCTGATATGGCTGGACCTGCATAGTAACCAGATTGATGAGCTGCCCCCAGAAATAGGCACGCTTCGCAACCTTACTTTCCTGAATTTATGCAACAACAAGCTGACCACAAAAGGTCTGCCAGAAGAGCTGACCCATCTCAAGAACCTGCGTACTCTCAACCTTGGCTTAAACTGTCTTGAGAGTATTCCCACCACTCTTGGGGCCCTGAAGGAACTTATTGAGCTAGGTCTTTTTGACAACTCCTTGACCATCATCCCGAAGAGTGTGAAAAAGCTCCCCAAGATTGAGAGAATGAATGTAAAAAGGAACCCTTTACCAGAATTTGCAGAGGAAGAGGAGCCGATTGACACCATTAAACGTTTAGAATCGCTTTACTTAGTAGAAAAGAAAGACCTGTGCGAGTCCTGCCTGCTGACCTGCCAGGGTGAGAGGGACGAGCTGCACAAGTTGGAGAACATGACACCTGTCCCCCCAGAGAAGCCAAATTTCACTTCACTCACCACACCCAATTCTACTGCAATAGATAACCAAGAAGAATGGAGAATAAAAGAAGACAATCCTTCAAATACACCAGAAGAAGACAATCCTTCAAATTCACCAAGGAACTCTACAGAACTTGAAGCTCCATGAAGTCCAGCCCAAGCAAATAAAAAGCTGACTTCCCTCCTCCTCTGTTTTCCTGCAGTTCTGCTCTTTAAAGATCAGCTTGGTTTTAGAACTCAACATAGATATCTGTGGTCTCTAGAATGAAAACCATAACAACTAAACCAGATGTGTATTTGGAAAAGGCTATTTACATCTGGGTCTGTCCCTACAACTTGTTCTCCATGTTTGGGCTTTTTGGGGTCTTTTGTGTGTGCAGTGTCCAATGAAGGGATCTTTTAAACAATAGGTTTTTCTAGTAAATCCATTCCCGCCATTAAGCCCCAAATATTATTTCCGCTCATTTTCATAGGGTGAAAAACAGTTGAACTATGTTTCATTTGGAGGAAAAGACCTGGGAACTTTCTGCTGCTGGTGGCTGCCACCAAGCTCTCAGAGTCTCAAATAGGCACTGTCAGTGTAGGAACTGCGAGCCTGCTCCAATTTAGCAGAGGCAGCAAACACAATTGTTATGCTCAGGAGTAACTAAGCAGTACAAACACAACGCTTAGAGATAGCCAGTGATCCTGGATGCCATCAAGAGGCCAGATTCTGCAAGTTCTTTGGGATTTTGAGTGCTATACCTAGGTGCAGCAATCTCCAGGTTGTACAACACAATCAGCATGACTGCCTGTATTCAGCATTTTGCTGGCCTCTAAGTCTCTCTCCAAGGAGGATGCAGAAGGGGTAGGAGAAATATTTCTCTTTTTAAGGGTGTCAGGTTTATCACTTAAGCAGTGACTAAAGTGATTAAGAGAAGAGTCACTGACTTCCATGATCCAAGAGTCAGCTTCTGCATTGACAAAAAGTCTGGTACCCCCACAGCACTTCTAGCTTTCTGTTGGCATGTGCATATGGACATGTGCACCTCAGCACACACATTCACTTGCTGAAATCACATCTGTAGGGCACAGAGTGCTGACATCCTGCAAACAGCAAAATACAGGGACAAGCAATGAGCAGATTGTAAAAGCACTCAGGCAGGACATGAGAAAGGCTGGCAGTGGCCATAATAACCTATGGTGACAGCAAACATTTAAGTATATTTGAATGAGGAATAAAGTGCCAGGAGCACTTCATTTTTTAAATTACTACAGTAGAGCCTGGGAACTCCTGTGTGTTTCCTATGGACTAGGTGGAAAAATTGATAAGGGATTTCCCAGAAATTCTATTACCTCAATGTCATATGATGAATCAAACAAGTAATTTCTTCTTTCCGTGCTTCAACTGTGCAATTATTAATAGTATGTCTGGGCAAAGAATTTAATCTGGCCTGCCTCCTTGTCTCATGTATGGCAGGAAGAGCTGCAAAGATGTGGAAGTTTGCCATTGTCCCCTTAGATGGGGAAGAAGCCCCAAATGCTGCTTTTGAAATTTTCCAACTCTGAAACAGCTCAACAATTCAAACAAGGGAAGAGTAAACTCATCAAGTCCTCAGTCCATTAGTTCTGACTGGTAAAGGGAAGCACAGCTACTGAGGTAATTTTCTCTAACTTTCCACTTTAACACAACTTTTCTGGCTTCAATACTTAAGCAGGGATTAAAATAAATTTTACATTTATTTTATTTCAGTTCATGCTCTGACATGGTCCAGCCAAAGCTATGCCAAAGACCCTTTATATTCTCAGAGTGAGTAAGTTTTGCAGGGGCTTCTCTCAGCTAGTGGAAAAAAACTAAAGGCAGAGCCTTACTGGAATTCAGGACAGGCTGCTTTGGATCTAGGCATGCAGCCTCTCTCAAATTCTGAGATTAATCATGAGTCAAGTGTTTCTTCCAATAACCACGAGCACAATTAATGCCCAAATTTCTTGAAGCTCTAATGCATCTTCTCTCAAGACATTCTCACCTCCTGAGCTCCCAGCAAGCAGGGGGAAAGGAAATCCTAGAGCCAGTTGCTGTTTACACAGAACAGATCCCACGCTCCACAGCCAGCCATCACCTCTGGCTTAGGTTGGGCTCTAGCTGGAGCTGGCTCCACATTGCACTGGTACTGCTAGCCAGGTGATAAAAGTGAAAGCACTTTCAGCACTGAAAGTGCTCACTTACAAGACAGATAATTATCTGCAATGGGTAGACTGAAAATTAAAATGGAGATAGCTGACAAGCTGCAACAACTCAGGGGCAATGTGCACCTCAGGTCTCAACACAATTCCTGCCTCAGCAATCATTTCAGAGGACACCAACTGGGCACTCAGGGTTGTGCTCCCCAGATACCTAAATTGAGAAAAGTTACTCTAACTCATGGAATGCATAAAACATTCTCTCAAGCACCTCCCACTAGGAGAAAACTTTTTCCTGCCACAGTAAATCTGAGGGACAAGTTAGAATCTCTTCTGTGCAGCTAATACAACATGCCAAAGCATCCATATGTACATCACTGTCTGCCCTGAGCACACAATGAAGACATTGTTATGTAAAAGCATTATGGATTAGCTCTGTCCTCACCTCACTATCTCTTCCCACAGAAACCATTTGTGTAGAGTTTATCAATAAAGTGATACAAACGAGATAATTATTAATCATCTGTGCACAGTCAGCTTTTTGACACTCATCTTCATACTGTGATGAGGTATGCTAGAATACTTTTTGAAGTCCTACTAACACATTTGAATTTTTAAAGGGATGGATACAAATAGGTGTTTCTATATGCTTTTTAAAGGTGTAACTTATTCACATAATTGCACTTATTACAATTATCCAATGTTTCCTATGTTTTACCTTATATTTAGGGATTCCTCTGTTATCCCCTTCGACTTCAAAGCAGGTTGGAAAGAACAGAATCTATAGGGGATATGAAAGGTCACATTATTGTTATGCAAATGGTTGTTAGGACACATTACATATCTATATAACTGCTTTGTCCTCACAACTTTCTTCAGGAAGCCACAGCATTGTCCTGAGACTATAACCTAGGACAGAGCTATAAGACAATAGGCGAAAGGATACATTAATATTAAGGAGTTGCTAGGGGCTGGATAAAAGCAGTTTCTTTCCCCAACAGGACGTTGAATTTACATACACGGTTGTGGATTTTTTGGTTTAAGATGCTATTGAAGTCAGAAAATAAGAACCCACTCAGACATTTATTTAGCAGAAATTGCAAAAAGAGGCACCAACCCTCATCTCAGCCATTCATATTTACAATTGTTGTGGATTTATGATGACTGACAAACTATACCCTTGAAATATACACTTTTGGTGACCTTCAGCTGAGGATCAAAACCTTGTCTTGAACTGCCTTTGAAAGATTCCCCCAAGAGATTCTTGACAGAATTCAAAGACAGCAAAGATAAGGGCTGGCTCTGGGGCAGATCCTGGTGCAGGATCTAAGCAGCCTGTTTGAAAAGGAAGAACAGACAAATCTATACTGACTTTTTTTATTAAATACTGCAATAGGGGTTGTTGAGAGATTTCAGGAGCAGAAGGAATTCCTGTGATTCTTTAGAAATTAACAGTACCAATGCTCAGTTTGGACTGCAGAATTTAGTACAGGAAGCACTAGCGCTGAAGTGGATTTTCCTGTGTAGAGGCCAGTGAATGCAATCCTAATCTAATGACCAGAACTGCAGTAGACAATAATATGCAAGAAAACATTAAAAGTGCAAATTAATCACTTCATAGTCTTACATTCAAGTTCCATTAAACAAGACAAACACATAAGGAGAATTTTTTAAAAAAATGCCATTGTTAGAAGGTAACTTTACAAAGATAAAGTTGGAGAGACAAAAATATGTTATTCTTAAAGAATCTAGTGATTCTATGAGGGTTGGAAGAAACCTTCTTTCACCCAGTACTGTGAGGTGGCTCTCATCTCAGCGGGAGGAAGGAAAACAGCTACAGTCAAAATTTCCTGGGATGAAGGGACACATATCATCACTGGGTGCTGTAAAAGTCCTGCACATTAGGTCCCTTGATAAATCAATGGCTATATAATGCTCCAAACAGTCCACAAGTCAGCAAAAGGAAAATTTCAGCGCTAAAGTGTAACCCATTAAAACTCAAGGAAAAACTGGAAAACCAATCTCCTGCAGCAACATAACACAGACACCTGACACCAGGATAAATAAGAGTGGTATACCAAGCATCACCAGGAGCATTCCCACGTTATTGTGAGCTAGTCATTACCTTTTAAAGATCTTATTTCGGTCACTGTCATGGAAGACAAGAAATCTGGAGTAGCCATTTTTGAAGAATATTTCCAAGGCGACCTCCTGGAAAGGTAAATAATTTAGTGTGAGGAGCTGCAGAACAAAGCTTAGTGCTGCAAAGGGTCCATCATGGCCTGTCCAGTTCTTCAGAGGTTTAAAAAAAAAAGACCCTGACTTTTTTGACAAATGTGCAGAACTAAAGCAAAATATGTCTAATATTCTAAATTTCTTCAACTTGTAGGGATGGTCCCACAAGGTGACTAGCCGTTCAAACACTTCCTTGAAGCAAAACCAAACTCCAGATATTGGTTCCATCACTCACCTTTTCCTTTTGCTTCTGAAACATTTTTTTTCATGAAATTTCAGTGTGATTAATAACACAATAGTAGCATTAAGTTCCAACTAGGTGATAAAGATAACACAGAGGGGATTCTAAATAAGAGTTTCTTTTAGAAAGCAGCCATACTGCTTGCTAAATTAGGACAGAGCTCAACAGAACTGCCAAATAGTTTCTCCTGACTAGAAGCACCAAAGGAGAACAGGGATTTTATGACATTTTGCACAAAAACTTTGAGGAATTGAAGATGAAAGATAGCTTTGCTCCCTTTTCCCCATCCCCAAAATGTCTCTATACTTTCTTTTGCTGGGCATTTGAATATAATCCCCTTATTTATTTAGTGAGAGGTCCTTTTCCCCCCCAAGTCATTCAAGTAAAACTATAAATAACATGTAGTGTCTGGGAACACAGACATGAATTTCAATCCAAATGTGGCAGGTGCAATACAAACCTAGAGAAACACTCTGATGGCACGTGGCCCATACATGATTCACAAATAAAATATAAAGCAGAAAGGTAATATGAGAGCAGCTATGACAATAAACACCTTTCAGCATTTGCTCTGGAGCTCAGCTTTCCAAACCAGGTCTGCTCAAGTGTTGCCGTTGCAGAACTGGGCCAGTGCTTTGCTCTGGGCTGGAATATGTGCATGGACAAGGGGAGACCAGCTGAGGCACAGTCACTGCCAAAGCAGCAGATCTACCTGTCCTGCAGGGAAAGCACAGGGAATCAGCTTTCCTCTTTTTCTGCAATGTTTTTTCAAAGAAGTTTTTGGCATAGAGTCCCAGCACAGGTCTGATACGGATACCTGAGTTTTCAGTTCATTAACTGAACAAAACAACCCTGGAACAACAAAAAAAGACCATGGAACAACAATAAAAAACCCTAAACTACAAAACTCCTCCAACCAATAAGCTCAACCTTTGACCCAGTCCCATTCAAAGACTACTCATCTCAACTTTGGGTCACACCAAAAATTTCTATTTTGTATGGTTAAAAAAACCATGCAACACTGATAACCCAACAATTGATAAGTCAACCACTCCAGTCAGGGTGGTCAAACACTGTGGTGTGTATAGAAAAGATATTGTATTAGCAAAGGCGAATAGAGCAATGATGTGACAAAAAGCATTTTGATACTCAAGCGAAGACATATCAGCAGTCTTAGCGGAAACTGAGCAAGTGATTTTCAGTCACATGTCATTACTGCTGTTGCAGCTTCCCCTCAAATGACTGAGCATGTTAATTCCTACCTGCAGGAGAAAGCGCATCAGATGGATCTCTTTGATATCCTGATAGGAAAAACGGGAACACGTCTGGTCTCCCACAGCATGGTCTTTATGACATAAGTTGAAAATAAATGGATCACTGATTCTGGATGATAAAAATAAATAAAAAAAAAAATTTGAAACAAAAAAAAAATGTTCAAGAGGGCTTTCCAGGTTAAGTCTTCCTTTGAAGAAAAATAATACCAAGAGATATCAAGGTCAACTGGGACATACATAAATTGAAAACAAAGCTAAATAAATAAAGCTCAACACTAAAGGCAGATTTTATAATAGTTACCCAAATAAAGAGCCTGTGGAGGCTAAGGGTAAGTTTGAAGTTGTTTTAGTATATGCAAGTAGGAAGACATCAATGTTTTGCACACATTGGAGACTGAGAATCAGCAAGGGAAGAAACTTGTTGGGAGAACCTGAAAGCCCAAGTCAAAGGTAAGCATCATATGGACACACAGCTATTGTAAACAGCAATTACTTGGAATTAATAATTAAGCAAATAATTAATTATTATTTTAGTAGTGTATATGTAGAATTGCAATCAAAAGCCTAGCCCACAGAAAATCCCTTAGAAAAACAACCTAAGCTTTTATTAGATCCAGTCTGATCGATCCTCGAGTCACCTGATCAGATTGACTGATATTAGACTTCGTAAGATTTGGATGCAGAGTAGACAGGCAGTAAAAATGCTGAGCTTTTCACTGTCCCACTGGGCTTTGCTCATGAGCACACAGCATGCACAAAGAGCTTGGTCTAACAGACTCATTTGCAATATTGATCACTCTCAATAAATCATGAGTCAAGAGATGATAGCAGTGTGCCAAATATTAATTACGATTCTGTCTTGGAGAAACAAACAAAAATCTTATGAGACAATGAAGCTAAAGGCTCCTTGTCCTAACTGTTCCATATGAATAAAAGATGTGAGTTACTCAGAAAGAAATTTTAACACTATAGCATAACTGAAAACCAGCAATGTAGGTGTGAGATTGTCCAACATCTGTTGAAGATGGGTGTTCTCATGGCACCTCCAAAGCCTGTGAACAAGCATCTATGTTAGTTATGTTAAATAGTTTTTGTAACAAATGGGAATGGTGGAAGACTTCTTGTTGTGCTATTATTCTGCTTGAAATCCCCAAAAATCTGTGCAAACTCAAGGTATCCATGTGCCAGTACTGAATTTGACCAAGCAGATCTCTGGAAGGGAGGAGAGAATGACTCACCTGGACAAGCAGTGACGAGTACAATAGACTTCCTCCTGAAGGGATAACACAAAGCACTCACAGATGTAAAAGTGCTCTTGGCCAAAGAGCAGCACCCCTTCCAGTGCTGTATGACCCTGCACAACTGCCATGGAGCACTTGAACGTCACCTAGGATGGAGACAAGCATAATAAGGCCAGGAGCTGGTAACACAGAGCCAGTGATGCAGAACAACACAAGTTTGTACCAAAACCCTGCCATATTGATTCTAGGGTTCACAGTGACAAAGTCACAAAAATCACCATATGACTGACAGAAGTCCAATCAGAATATAGGAATCTATCAATCTAATTGTCTTAAGGATTTAGATAAACATTCCAGAATTTTTTTTTTATTTCCCTTGATATACTAAGACTCAATTTCTTGTTTTTACTCCCAAGTAAACTAATTTGGCCATTACAATAGAGGAATTTCTAAAACACAATTTAAAAACATGGAAAGTTTTTCAACTAAGTATTTTGTTTATTATATATGCCAGTTGATAGAAAGTTCTTGGGAATTAACCAGTTTTGATAAAGAAAAGAAAGCCCTTTTTCTGGAACATTTTTTATGGCTGAGAGATGGTGCAGAAAGTAAACAAACCAATTTAGAGATCAGAAAATTGTGTGGCCTGCAGAAAATTTAAAAACTCTGATTTTAAATCAAGCAGTAGTTCATTGCAAAGAACATCTCTTACATTTAGAAGCATGGAGTTCATTATTTTTTTGCATGAGCATATTTTATGCTCATAAAATATTCTATATATACTCAGCTCCAAAAGTTACATCCAGTGGTTAGTACAGTCAACTGGGATGATCAAGGTCAACTCAGCGTTGTGCCCAGTTTCAACCAGAGTTTTCAACCAGTACCTCCTCTTTTCCTAGAAAGGGGGCAGTAGCTAATCATCCATTAGGCCCAGCCTCAAAAATATTGCTCCCAAAATTTCCAAACACTAATACTACCTTACCTACTAAGAAAACTGCTCACTGCTGAGCTCCTCCTCTAAATTAGCACAATCCTGATTTGCACAGGATCCAGAAATGAGTGTAGAATTTTGCAAGCTGAGTCCTTCTCAAGCTGCAAGGACCAGAGGGTGGTATTTACATAACAGGACAACTTTTCTAATTCAGAAATGTAATGCAGTGTTCCTAAGAGAACACACTGATAAGTATGAGAAGTATCACAAAGTCCATTTTTCTCTACTAAACTTCATAAGGACTAGGGAGGTGTATTACTTTATGGAGCATGAAAAATTGACCCAGAAATGGAATTAGTTTTACTAGATCATGTAAAGTCAATATGATAATATGTAGAGTAAGTACGGATCTACTTCACTCTTTGCTTTTGTTCCTAAACTCACTATTTCTGGAGTCAAATCTACGACCTTCCTTGCTGCTCCAAACTACACATGATGTAGCTAAGATCAGCTGAAGCAGACCCACACTGCTTCACAAGCTTTTAGTCTTTGATGTTAGGATAACATAAACATTAAATTCATGAGTAAATTAATAAAATCTTCTTTCCACACTTAAATACTTTACTGAAAAGCCACTATTTTACCAACAAATGGGGTGCTTCATTTTGAAATCACTTAGTGGGCACAGGAAGTTGTTACCCTCATTCTGGGTTTAAGGGGGAAAAAACAGCCCTGGGAGATTTCTGTGGGTAAGTTTTCATAAAAACTTCTTCAATCTCTCTCCCCTCTAAATGATTTCCAAGAGGACGGTAGCATTTTTCCATCACCTCTCCCACAGGAATGCCTGTCTCTGCAGGGATGTGCCAACCACAGAACTCTGTACTGGAGCACCTGCCATTACGTGGTTAGAGACATGTATGCCTGCACTGAGAATACTGGGGAATTCTGCTCACATTAGCAAACCACATGGTTTCCTGAAGTAATTAAATAGGAAAAAGATTGCTTCTTCCCAAAAGGAAGGTAACTGAATATTGAAACATCAGGCAGTTGCATAAAGCAGCTCCACAGACACAAAGTTAAAATCCAGGCTTCTGAGAAATCCACCTTACCAAACCCAGAGATGATCTGTGTGGGTATAGGAGGCATGTGGATCATGAAGGAGGTCTATAATCATTAATATGGTCTGGCACAAAAAACTACTCTGCTATTCTGCCTAAGGCAGAACCAGGGCATGTTAGTACGACTTGCTGAGGGGGAAAAGCACTTAACTTCTCTTTCACAAACCTCAAACTCTAAGCCCAAGTATTGTGTACTATCCAACCAGAAACTGTCAACAGTAACAATCCCTTTCTTCAATTCTATATTATTTCTTCAAACTTATATTGTTAATTAAATCTGCATTATTTGAAATACAAGAGCCCTTCAGCCGAGTAAATTCTTTTTCATTTGGGGAATGTGACTTCTATTATTGCTGATGAGTAACAAAGATCTGACTGAGTTGTACTGCAGAATCTCCACCAGGACAGTGCTGTACCTGCAAGTCTTGTACCTTCAGTCTTGCACTGAAACACCAAGCAGCTTGGCATTATTATAAATTAAACAAAAACTTTCATTTTCTGTCAAAACAGATCAAAACTCTGTTCACAAGCTACTAGAATCATTAATCAATGAAGCAAACATGACATAAAATAATTGAATAATTACCTTTTAAGGTATTGCCCAAAGCCCTGCATCTCTCAATTGCTCTGTTCATTCAGATGTACAAGGGAACACATTCACTCAAACTCACACACTGACACACACACACACTCTCAATGACTTTTCTGAGCAGTGCAGGAAATAAAATGGCAGCATTGCCTGCTTAAAGTGCAAAGAGCTCAGGAGGCATCCACTGACAAGGCAGGACCTCTGTGCACTAAGTGAGCACAGGACAGCTAATGTCACCCCCCGCTGCCTTTGTTAATGCTTCTGTCAGCTCGGCGAGGCAGGGACTGCTGCTGGAAAAGAACATGCCTGGCATTTCTGATGGCTTCCTGCAGAGTTACATGGAGAAGAGACAGACAGCCTGAAGGCTCAAAATGAGATCAGTGCATGGAAATCAGGCCTCACATTTTCATGCCTGTCTCCTTCTGCTGGGGAGAGGTATGGGGAGGAAGGGGCAAAAGGAGGAGGGGCAGAGAAATGAATTCTGTTACAGAAACAGACTGCATCAAGAACTCTGAGAAAGTCATATTAGAGAGCACAAGTGTGACCCCTTAGCCAGTGGCAAAGCATCAAGAAAATCTGGTGATGGTATTGAAATATTTTAATAAAACAGCTATTTCTATAGCTGTGTACAACTGTCACAGCACTGTGAGGTCTGAGTTTACATACTGCAAGTATTTGGCTTCCACTATGGGATGCTAACTCCTGGGCCACTGAGGGAATGATGCCACTGAAAAAAACAGGTACACTGCAAAAAGATCAGGGAATGAGGCCAGGTTGCCAATTTAATTGATGCTGTCTCAATTAAATTGACAACATCAAAGGTGCCATCTTCCTAAGAGTCACCCTTATTTACTCCACAACTCATTTCCTCTCCCAGTGCTCCTGAACCTTAAGCCCCTTCCTAGTATTGGGAAGAAACCTCGGTGAAGGGCATCCAGTCCAGTACAAGAGCAAAGAAGGAACAGAAATGTTGTGAATAGATAACACATGATGGAAGCATCAAAGAGGAAGCATGGAAAAGTTTATAGAGGGAAGAATCTGTCCAGTACTGATGGGGAGACAGAAAGAAAGACATGTAAAAGGAGGAAGGAAACATTTTCTGGTATTCTTCAGGAACACATGTAAACACCACTGAACTAGCAAGCTATACAAAACTGGCATACTATTCCAGAGGTTAGAAATAAATTTGATGTAGGCACTGCTCTGAGCATGAGTAAGGGTTGTAGAGCAGCACAGGAATTCTCATGCGTCTCAGAATTTTCCATGTCTTAGGCAAATTCAGACAGTGTCTCATAAGAGAATATCTTGCTTGCCATGCCCAAATTTTTTCTCTTACTTCAAGGAATTAATGTTAATTGCTCTTCTAGAAAAGTCCGGAGTTCATACAGAATCTGGAAAACTGTATTTGCTCTAAGGAAACAGAGAATAATGATGTCTACTGTAGCCTGAATCCACCTGAACCCTGAACTGAAAGGAACAGATAGGCCTCCATATCCAATTCACCCTCTAAAATGCCATGACCCCAGAGAAAATTCTCTAGTTCATCTTTCCTACCTTTTCATTCTCTGCAAACTCCTGCAATATAATTTGTCTCTCCACGCACAGTTCCAAGAAGTCTTCTGAATGGAAACTTTCATGTAGAGCTGGGAAGAATGTTAACTGGTTACAATCCAATCCCTTCTGATCCATCTCCGTCTCTGCTCCATTTAACATCAGCTCTCCTATATAAGTATAAAAGAGATTGTGGTTTTAGTGGCAGCCAGATGACACCAAAAGCATTTGCAATTTAGTCTTTCACTCAATCTATTCTACTTTGGGAAATAGCATTATTTATCTCCAAAAAACAGGCAAGAGAATTAAAATCTATGACTGCTGAAGAAGGATACGCATTTCAGGGAACCAAAGACAGATACATGCAATCAGTTATAATTCAAAAAAAATCCCTATATTCACAGAAGATTAGGAAATTAGGAAAAATTTTAAATGGTGTCTTTTAGGGACATGGACTGAGCAGGATCTTAAGAAAACCCAAAGAGAGACAACCCACTTATATCTTGCCCAAGCTGTTTCCCAGGTTTTGCAAGCTCATGCAATGCATGCTGATAGAAAAGGCACAATCAGCCTTCTCATTAAGGCTTCATGCAGAAACTACATAGTGCTTCCATCTTGTGTGAAGTCTAAAACAATAAGCTCCACTCATTTATTTGCTAGGCCCTATCACAGTAAAAAGTATATATAAAAATACTGCATATTTCCAACAGCCCTTTTTCCAAGTTTGAGCAATTAGGAGCTTTCCAGGTCCCCAAAAGTGCCCAAAGCTTACACTTCAGAATAGCTTTTTGTCCTTTAGACCTTTCAGGTAGCAACAAGAGAGCAGAAAATTCTGAAGATAGATGATATATCACCTATGAAATTTCCATCAGTTTTGTCACAGATGTTACAGTGACATTTTCTCCCAGAGCACCAACAGTAAAGGGTTTTTACTGGATTAAATTCTGACCTAGAAATTCATACCCTAATTCCAATTATCTTTGACTGTTCATGTCTACTGTCTTGATGATGCAATGTAGCGCTAAAAGGTTACCTGGATTCACTTCAGTAGGGGAAGTTGTTTCCCTTCTGTTTCCTAGGAGAACCTGAAAAGAGACTAGGTGTGACTAGAGTGGAACATGCAGATAGGTACCTAACTCAGAACCTTATTGACAGAGAAAAACACAGATTTAGAACTATGTTGCAAATAAATGCCTTGGAAATGGAAATAAACTCATTGGAAAGGAACAAATAACCATCACTGGAAAGGAATCTAAAGAAACAAATGTAAACAAATTAAGAAAAGAACTATTATCTTTCCAAAGATGATTGTACATGAGCCCAGTTTTAGGATAAAAATCATACTACTTAGTACACAGAAAACTGCCAGAATCCAAGCAGTACAAAAAATGTCTTAGGTATGGGAACCTTATATTAAAGTGCTTCAGCCTTTCATTGATGGGATTTGGCATTTTGACATTAAAGAAACAGAAATAGTAAGTACCCCACATTCACAGTTCAGTCTTAGCTTAAACCACTCTTATTTCCCCTTTTGGCCATTCACCACTTTTAGCAGCACTAGTAACAGGACAGTGCAGCCTTCTAACTGGACTCTGCTGCATATATTGGGAAGCACTGTATCATTGAGATACTACTAGCAGAAAAGTATGGACGCCTTATACTGTCATCTGTCTAAGGAGATTTTGTACAAGAAAAGAGAAAAAAAATTCTGTTGCTGTTAAATACATTGCAGCCTTTCTTAACCCCAAAATCAGATCCCTTCAGTGGGTTCTCCATACATGGAGCAGCATATTCAGGAGTCAGGTGATGAGAACCAGAGGAAAGAGATGCACATATTTGTCAAAGGTTGGACTCTGCTTTTGAAGGTCTTGTCCAACCTTAACATTTCTCTAATTCTATAATCACCCAACTGTTACAGACATTGTGCACCTCCTGCAAAATCTTTCTACCTCACTCTTCCTTTGCATTGCTGGCACTTGGGTGTTCATGAGCTGAATCCTCCTCCTCATTCGCGAGGGCCCCTCAAAACAATCAAGAATCCATCGTGGCTCTAGGGATGGTGAAGCATCTCTCCACGGGCCCCCTCTGTAGAAAAGTTGTTCCTCGAGTGTCATCCAGTCCTTGGCTGCTTTGCTGTAAGCACACTGCTGCATCTGTGGGGCAGGAACACTTTGTGGTGGCTTTTGGACACTTCCCTCCTCTCAGCCACCAGTGGCACTGCCCCAGTGACTCAGAGGGACCTACCCAGCCCACCTGATGGGACCCTCTGCAGAGGGAGTGCTGCAGGCCTAACAAACACAAACACAAGTCCAGCTGACCACTGGAAGTGTGCTGCAGGAGGTGTTACTAGTGATAAAATAGTGATAGTCTGACTTGACAATACAGTGACAAATAAAAGCATGTCACAAACTTGAAAATGGCTGCTTTCATAAAATTTGCAAGTCAAAAGCAGGAGATCCACATCACAGAGGTTTTTATTCACTCCATTTGTTTTCTGGAAAACATGTGTCACAAATGGCAACAACAAGGTTCACTGAAAATAGTCTGAATGATTCAGTTGTAAGTGTACTACGCTCCCTCTGAGCAAGGCATAAACTTAATTCTTTCTACTTTGGTGTTGCGTGCAAGCAGTTAGGGAGCACTACCATATCAATTTAAAAGAAGAGAAGAGGTGTGAATTCAAAAGGGCAAAAAGTTTGTTGGTCCCTGATGGCCAAACCTGAAACAGAAACATACCTGTGATATTTTACTGTCTATGAGCTTGAGATATATTTAAAAAGTTTTACTGGCTACTAAAGAAAAAAAAAAGTCAAAGTTCTCACTTTCATTTCTGACATTGGAAGAGTTGAATAATTCATTTAAACAAAGAGGGGAAAAAGGTCCTGAAAATAAAGTGGGGAGACTGATTGCTGGGTGATGCTGTATCACACTTTTGCAATAATGTCAGGAAAGGAGTGTGGACTCATCAACTCTCAGCAATTCTTTAGGCACCATATTCCTCTCACTTCTAACATTCTCAGTTTCTCAGGGCAGTCCAAGAGAACCCTTTCAACAACAGAAAGCTGTTGCCCAATATTCCTGTCCTTTACCTGCATGTGGTCCTTGTACAGAGAAGCATAGAGCTCCTGCCCAACTCTTCGGTACCGTTCCATACATGACACAAATCCCTAGAAGAAACATCAGAACACATTATGCCAAGGTGCTGCAGGTGTAAATCCTGCCAGGGGCAGAAGCAGGCATTAGTTGCCCTGTCTTTTACTAGAACAGTTTGGGAATATGGCATGTGTTTGCAAGTTTGATGGCTCTGCAGGCAGTGTAGAGATGAGTCAACCACCTGAGAGCAAGTTGGACACTTACACCAGGAATATAAACATGGACATCATCTTAACAAGGGTCATTAGTGGAACTACTCAGAACTTTCTCAGAAGGAGAAAGAAAACACCAAATACAATGTAAGGTTCCTCTTTTTGCAGCTGAATTAATACTGCAAATAGCATAAATTATAATCATCTGTTATACAGACCCCAACGGAGGTAAGGATCTATAGTGAGATTGTAGGAGAGGTGAGTGCCCCCAGTGCCATATGAAGGCTGTCACCTCCAGCTGAACTTCCCTGACAAATGTGAGATTGCTGTGGGTCACAGCATGAGGCTGAACTTGCTGTAAAGTCCCAGCCTTGTACTACCTGAAGCCATGGGTCAGGCAGGTAACTTTCAAATGCAGGGACTCTGTGCCACGCTGGCAGTGGTGCCTCACAGCAAACTCCTGGCTGCTGCTTGCACTGGGCTCTAATTAAGTTAACATACAGGGTCTGGGTGTTGTGCTGATTACTGCTGGCTGCCAGCCAGGTCTGTAACCCTGCTGTGAAGTCACATTTATTGGTGTTTCCCTGCAGGAAGCTCCTGTTTTACACTGATGAAAGTCATTATATTTTTGTTTGTTTAAAGCATCATTGAACCTGTAATCACAGTTGTGGCCTCACAAAACTATTCCACAATTCATATAAAACTCCCATAAAGGCTGACCTAGAAAGCAACAGCATTTCTGTGCTCTTAAACTAGTCCTGGTATAGAAGAGCTGAGATCATGGCTCTAGATGGACTTGGGGCAAAACCATTCAGAGCAGAAAAATCAGTTCCTGCACTTGAGGTATTCAGAGGCTGTTCAAGCCAAGGCACTGCTCTACTGAAAGCTATTTCAAAGTTGCTCATAGTCTGTATTTCACTCATGGTGATCAGTGAGACCCCTCAGTCAAAGTCCACATTGCAGATTCTCTCTGACCCAGCTCCTAGCCCTTGGAACATATGAAGGGTCCTAAGAAGGAAAACTTCTGCTACCCGCATCTGGTCAGCTGAAGACTAACCACTTTGGCTTCCAAATGAGCTATAGCTAGCCAGCTTCAACCAGATGAACATGTCCCTGCTGATCTCACAGGAAAACCATCTGGTTGTAAAGTAAAATGAACAGTTAACAAAATTGGAGATTACTATGATTGAAGGAAAAAAAAAAAGTCAGACAAGCCAGACCAACACACAAAAACAAAACCCGAAAGACATAACCAATAAACATGGAGAATATACACCAGACTATTATTAACTAAGTGTTCAGTCAAAACATTTATACTGTAATGCTTAATGAATAACTAGCACAAACAAGTTTCCAACAAATAAACAGATTCCTACAATTAAAAAATGTAGGTGCTTATCTTTTAAAAGAGCAACTCTTTATGGAGTAGATTAAATACAGCAGTGCCACAGTAAAATCTGTCTTAAATAAGAACATGCCAGCTTTGATAATTGCTAATGTAGTGTAGCATAAGGTTTGAGTTTCATATGCAGAAAAGCAGGTGTAAATGTAAGAGATGTAATACACATTTTTGGGAAGGGCATACTAAAGGGCCTTATTGATCAATCCTTTCCTAAAAATCTAGGAAACCATAGTAGGAAATACTAGGAAATAATGCTTTAAGTCTTTTTAATACAGATTTCTCTACTTTGCAGCCTTAGGCAATCACGTTGTAAGCAGAATCAGATCATTTTGCTGCCACATATTCCCCAGTCAATATTTAGAGCTTGCAAAGGAGATAGAATTTACAAGTTACTTTCCTATTAAAAAACCAAAACAAATCACAGACTCAAAAACTCTTTCTTGTCTTGCTGCATGGAGTCCTCAAATAGGAGAGAAAATTATTAACAATGAGGAAACCCAGGGTGTGAATTTTATATAATTTCTTTCAAGTAAAGCAATTGAGACACTGGCTATAATGAGAAACAGTGGAAAAGAAAAAAAGATTGAGGTGTGACTTATAAGCTAACAAAATTCTACTGAGCTTTGGAACGCCTTATGTCTTTTTTTTTTTTGAATACATATAGATCACTTAACACTCCTGCACCTCATAAATATTCAGGCATGCCATAATACAATTGAATTTCATAATACAGACAGCACACATACCACAGTTCTTTCCTAAAGAAACATTATGTCACTGGGGCTCTGCACTTGGAGGCTTTCTTTGTGTGTGTTGTGTTACAGAATACACATGCGCACAAAAGTATGTGCCAAAACTCTCAATAAATGAAAATAAATGCCAAGACAAACTAATTTTGGACTTGTAAGAGACACAAGGAAAGCCCAAATGCTCAAATCTCTTGCTGTGTCAAGTGAATTATCCTGTGGATGATAGCGACAATACCCACATACTTGTTTTGAAGCATGCCTTTTAAGTTATCTGTTGGTAAGGGCTAAAACTAGTGATTGTTCTTCTGAGCAAAATATTGCGAGTATATAAACATACAGAATAAGAGCATTAATGTAGCATCACAGCTATAACCCTTGTACTTTTGACCAGTACATCTTAGAGATGTTCATGAGAGAAGACAAAGTCTTTAGTTTACAGATGGGGAAGCAAAGAAGTGAGTTTCTGGAACATCACAGAATCATAGAATGGTTTGGGTTGGACAGGACCTTAAAGATCACCCAGTTCCAACCCCTTGCCATGGGCATTTCATTTCAGAAGAGGAAAAATTGTTCCATTACTCCCCAGGTAACAATCATCAAGCTAAGGCAGATGATGTTTTCCTTAGCAGACTAAAGAGCAGTTTATCCTAGTCCTTTCACATGCACTCTCCACACTGAGGGCTGTTTGCAGGCTCTTTTGAATCACACAATTGTTATTGCTGTGTGGATTTTACTGTTGCTCTGCCAAAATTCATTTAGCTTTTCAACAGCCTGAGTTCCAGCAGTGAAGTGTTGCATGGAGGCTTCGTGCCTCAGCCCGCTAGGAGGCTAATGCAATGTGCCAACTGCTCCTAAGGATCATGGATGGATTCCTGGCATTGCCAGTTGGTTGGGGAATAGCAGACCTAATGAGAAAATCCTCCATATTTCAGTGCATCATAAATGTACTCACACACAGGGGTGGGCTTCAAAGGGTAAACCTAAAGTGTGGTGTGTTCATGTGATGAGACTTCCACACTGCATTTATCAGCTAAGGACAGGCAGTACAGAAGCCAGTCTACTTCTATAGCAACCATAAGTCTGTATTTGTGTGTGCATACACACAGCCCTTCACCAGATGACACTCCTGAACAGATTATTTCCTGGGAGAACGGATAACTTGCCTCCTAATAGCAAAAAAGCACAATGAGAGTAAAGGCACGTTTGTTCTTTAATCCTGTCTCTGAGAATGGCTTCTGTGACTTTGGGGTAGTTCATTCAACCCCCTGAGGACTCAGTTCCCATCCTGTTACAGAAGCATTAGGTTTTACCTCGAAAGTGAAAGGTGAAGGTCAGACTTTGGCATTGTGGGCAGCAGCAGGGGAATCTCTTGCCTTCATTTGTTCTTACTCACTGTTTTCCTATTTCTATTTAAAATGCGGAAGTCCTACAGGTGGACGTAACTTAGGGGTTTATTACACACTATTATCTAAATGCATTTGTCCAACAGCCTCCTGGGCTGGCATTTTCTGATTGCATTTGAATCATGGCTTTTTTTTAGGAAAACTTGCCCTTCTATTCCTTTAGCTGATGAAAAAATTCTGTAAACATCAGTATATGCTATGGGGCCAGAGTAGAGGAAAAAAAAAAATCTCTCTCCTGACCCATAAAAATAAGTTTTTCTAAAATGACTTAGATTTAAAGGTGACAAGACTACTTCTGGGTTTTAGTGGATGTAGTTCAAGCTGCTCTGCAGAAAAAGTATAAATAGAACACAGATAGACACAAGCAAACTTTAAGTTGGCTAGCAAAGATGAGAGCAACAAGAAATGAATGGTCACAAACTTCAGTAGAGGTAACAACCTATACCCTGACCTAGAGGAAACATTTAAGTCAATCTTGCAGAGATTTCTAAGACCTCCCTCATTTTTTCTGTTCTTTAATTTTTCATTTTAAATTGACACTTCAGTCTTTTGAATTCAGTCCATTTCTTTCTGAATTTTTTATAAATAAAATGTTGACTAAAAAACCAGAAGAAAACAGACCTATTTGAATCAAGAAATATATAAAAAAATATTTGTCTGTGTATTCAGCAAAGAAAAGAATAATCTGTTTCAGTGGTTAGCACATGTTTCTAGGGTTTTCTGCAACCAAATAAAACTCCTCTTCCAACCACATTAACACCATTCAACTCATTTGGCATCAGCTCTGTTACATGAAAGTAAAACTCTGCAACCAGCAGCTCTTGAAAGATGAGACTTTGGTGCCAACAGCTTTAAACATGAAATTCCACTGTCTGAAATCCAATATCCAAACTTAAGCTTGACCAGACAGAATCTCTAGCTTGAAAGGCAAATGGATATTTTAAAACAATATGCAGGAGAAATAACAGGCAACATTTTTGTCCAATGTGTACTTCAATGAAGGGACTTCACTCCCACAGAAGACTACTGAGTTTAAAAACAGAGGAAAACTCCCCATGAAGAGCTACCCACAAAAAATTTGTAAGCCATATCTCTTGTGTTTCAGGTTTTGAGATGAAACTGATATCAATCAAGAAAGAAACAATTCTGCTAGGATAGGTTTCCTACTGTGCACTGGGCTATCACACCCCATCTCCTGTAGCAGCCTCTGATGAATTTTTAGGGGACAGAGGGGCCTGTGAATCTGAGCCAGCCTGAAGACTTGTATTCATCATGCAACACTGATTTTCCAATTCTCAGCTAAACACTTTTCAGAAATTTCAGAAAATTCAGTGATTTGTATCACATAATATGAAATAGGTCTATATTTTATGTTTTCATGCAATTCTTATCTAACATTGACCTGTTGAATGATTTCTTTATGATCTTGTGAACAATCTGAAAATGATAAATGAGCAGTGTGTCAGATAGGCGTGTAGGAGGACATGAAAATTTCTGTGTTCAAAGTTAAAGAAACTTTTTTCAGCTTTCTACAGCATGCTGTAATTTAGCTTTGAGCCAGTTATTAAACAAGACAATAATATTATAATGGAAATTGTTTAATATACATCATTAATAGTAAAGTGCCTGCTTTCATTGAAGTAAAAAAAATGTGTGCTATGAGCAGTTTTGAAATGAATATTTGATTCCAAAGTTCCCTTGTGCATTTAATGACATGCTAATTTACATTTTAATTACTTCCTAAGAAATCAAAGCATTTGTTGACAGAAGAACATAATGTCAACTTCACGGTGCACTGTTGGTGGATAGTTAATGAAGTTAATTAGATAATTAGTGATGTTAATTATCCTTCTATTATGAAGATAAACATGTTACACAAATGATGCTCTTTTCAAAGAAATATCATTAAATGTTTGCTTGTTTTAACTCAGTTAACTTGAAAAGCCGATAAAAGACCAACTGAGTGACTGGTAAGAAAAAGATTTAAGTAACATTTCTGGCTTTGCAATTACAAGTTAGGAAGTCTCTTAACCTCTTCATTCTGAACAATGAGATTTAAAAGGGGATTAAAAAGACCTTATCTATTTCAAGTTATATGGGTCTTTGTCATAGAGGAATGCAATTAATCAACAAAAACAGTAGAGGACAGGCGCAATCAGGCCTCCTGTAAAACTGAGAAGGCTCTGCATTTCTTGTAAAGAGTAACAGCTATATCTGCAGTTCTGAGGCAGTGTGTCTCACAGGAGCTTCAAGTGTGGTGCTTGCAACCTTGCCAGGCACCCATCCTGAAGAACCTCAGGTCAGGGCATGGAGAAGCTCTGACTGATTTACAGTTGACTGAAACACAATTGCTACAGTGGTCCTTTGCTGCTTTTGTAGCTTTTTATGATATCAAAAACTGTCACAGTCATTGTTAGCCTAAAATATTTTGACAGCAGAACTCGGTGGTAGGGGGAAAGGAGGAGAAAGAGCAAGAGATCAAAAGGCTCACTTTGAAACAGGAAATTCAGTGATTTGAAACCTTTGGCACTATATTCAGTCTTACAGACCATCCTGCCAGCAAATGTACCCAAGTCTGTCACCAGTAAGCAGCTAAAAAATCCAATATTGTGCAATGTTCCTCACGCTCCTGCATGACTACCAACAAGATACAATCACCACAGCAGATCACTGCCATTCTAGTACCAAAAATGTAATTACATTCTCTTTTCTACGTGATCACGCCTCCCAGACAAAGCCACAAGCAAAGCATGAGATAGCACAGTGTACTCAGAAATATACAGAAAACACAGCTGCATTTGATGGCTAATTCTCACACTTGCCACCAAACAGCAGGAAATTGGCTTTGCTGAGGATGGAGAACATGAGCAAAAGTACAACAGGAACGTGGGGTCTGAGCTTTTGCTGAAGTGAATAGTTTGAATTTTGCTGTTTTTTTCAGATTGAGGATTGCGTCTCAAAAGCACTCTTCCTATCTTATAAATAATCACAGGGAAAAACTTCAGAGGAGTGTTTTGCTGCTTGCTTTTGTTTGTTTTTAATCTGCAGCAAATATTACTACTGCTTCAGCATCTTTGTTTATTTTTCAGTTGATAAAGGAATCAAGTTAATAACCCAGTAAACAACCACTTTGTTCTTTCTACTGGGCACACCTCTGAAGTCCTGAGTGAATTCCTGCACTTCTCTCAGTAACTTTACTCAGTTAGGAGCAAATATCTTTATTTAGCTATGGGATTTAAATTCTTCTCATTCCTCGCTATGTAGTTCATACTGTTATTTTTCCTGTAATCTCCATGTTTCAACCAAACATGGAGATTTCCTGTTGCTTTAGGACATAAGTCCATAACTGGCAGAAGTGAAAATAGAGGCCAATAGCGAACACAGAAGTCACCTGACACAGAAAATGATACAAAATTCCATCACACCACTTTTTAAAGTGATTACCAAAGTTGCCAAAAATACGAGTTAAAAATACAAATACCACTTATTTTTAATGTAATTTTTCTAATGTAAGTAAGTGTGCAAAGGAAGAGGGCTGTTGAGAGGTAACTCAACATTTTCTTCCTCTTAGATTTCACCTCTCTAAAAAGAGCATCAAACTCTGAAAGACAGGCTGGAGGGAGAAAGGGGGAGAGGGAGAAAAGAGAAGAACATTTGGAACTGTAGCTTCATATCTTGTTGAGAAGAACAATTTATCAGAGCTATGGAGCTGTCAGTGCTTGACATGATAAGGAATAACACCAAGTGAGTAATGTTTCTTCCAAACCCAGCTCCTTTAATTACAAGCAGCTTCCTTGCAGAAGAGAGACAGAAGATGTAGAAACACCAATTTCATGCACTTGTGCCTGAATAATGTCTCCGTGCTGCCTTTTCCAGATGGCAACCTTTTCACTGGAGGAACTAATGATGTGGGCATATTTAGGGAAAAACCAATAACAGAGTCTTTAACCTTCAACAGCAAAAAGCATGTTGTACAAAATGTTCCTTGGGATACATTTACAAATATCAATTACATTGCTCACTGAGGTGTAATCAGCTGTAATAATCAAAATTAATTTTAAAAAATAATTAAACAGACCCCAGGGCAAATAGTCAACACTCTTGCAGTATGACATCACAGTATGCATATGTACCTGGGAAGAGCTAGCTCACTCTGTAAGCAGCAGTGTGATTTTAAGGAGTGAGAAGGATTCTGCAGCACGCTGAAAAAGCCTTTCAGCTCAGCAAGGCACTGTCAGACACATTAGCTGGGTGTCACAGTCTGCCTGGTCACCTGCAAGTGGACCAGGCATCACCAGACACAGCTGCAAGCTCCAGTAGCTCGAGCTAGAGGGTTAAGGCTCAGAACAGACTCATTATTTCCCCAGGAGGAAAAAGATCTTAATATGTTGAGCACAACAGGGAACCAAGCTTGGTTTAGAGCTCTGAATATTCTGTCAATGCCCTTCTGCCCTACCCTATAGCTAGTTACTCTACCCCTAGTACACGCAAAAAGTAACAATCTAGTGCTTCTTATGTCTATTTTTGACAATGCTAAGCAAAAACATGGAAATGGCCCTCTCTTTCAGCAAAGGAGGAGTTCACACATGGAAAAGATAGCTCACATCTTCATTGCTGACAGGAGAAATAATGCATAGCCTCCAAATCCACCCCTGGAGTATATACCAAGACTTGTATCTCTATTTCTAGGGGTTAAATTAAAATTTGGACCTTTAATACTTCATATTGAGTAGAAAATGTAAGCTCTATGATAACACCCGAGTCTTCCTGCTAATTCAGAGACTGAGGGACAAGGTTCACATGGGTGATGCAAGCCAACAGCAGCAGCAAACCTGGCATCTCCTCACCTTGCTCCACCCCAAGCAGAGGCCTGTAAGCACAAACACATCTGGGCTGCTTAGGTTTTTCAAGTGCCATAATTGGGCCCTATACAGAAAACATGCATTATTAGACTGTATGAACAAGCTGCCAAGAAAAGTTCTTCAGGACACTGTTTCTTTGTGATTATTTCTAGCAGCCTAGGAAAGGAACCTCAGCTGCAATAGCTGTCTAGTTTGTAATGGAACATGTCAAACAACAGACACACTCAGAAGCCTCCCAAATACAGATCCAGAGCTATATACAAGGTAGACCCAGAAAAGACAAAGAGCAAAATTCACCTCTGATTTGCATGATGCTTCCTTTGTGTTTCGGCCAGGTATGAACCTAATAGCTGAAGAGAGGCTTTCACTCCAGGAATTGTGCTTGCTCTGGGACAGGCTTGGCCCTGCTTTATTCTGGAGAAGCTTCTTTTCAGATACTGCATGGGAAAACAGACAAAAAAGCTTTTAAGATGAGGTTGAGCCTGTCAGAAATAGAGGGGTTTTATCCCCATTGCACAAGACAAGACAACGTGGCAGTGTGTCACTCCAGATGAATAACGTTCTATTTTTTATGAGAAGTGAATTAACACATACTTCTCAAGCTTTTATTTAAAAGAGGTCTGCCATAGATCAGTTTCAGTACACAGACATGAACATTGAATCACTGCAGCCCTACACACATTGCAATGCCCTTCTTTCAATCATATATCCTCCCTTTTAAATCTTCCTATGGGTTACAATCATCTAAGGTGATTTCTCTTTCTTGCAGTATATCATGGGCCCTGTGACCCCACCAGATGATTACAGGAGGGCTGGGTTATGACACAGTGAGTAATCACAGCCCTAAATGAGAGAAACTGAGAATCTGCTTTCTCAGCAGCTGAGGAAAGGCAGAACCAAGGAGCAGCAGCTTTCCACCAGGCACCCCATTTAGCACAATGTTTTTGCATACTACAATAAGTGTTCCATAAAAGAACAGAGACCTAGCAAGTGCTGCCAAGCTTTTGTCATAATTTCTTCCCATAAAGGAGTGATCTCCGTTATCTTCATGTCCCTTTCTTTGTCATTTCCTTTTACAGAAAGATCCATCTTGTAAATGTCCTCCAGAGCCTGCCGCCTCTGAGAAATGAGCTGCTTCCAGATGATTTCTACTGTCCTCAGAATCTCCTGGCGGACTAGGAAACAAAAGTAACACCAAATAAAAGTTATTAATTTATGTTTTCAAGTCAATAAGCAGCAAAAAACAAACCAAAAAAGCAGAAACATCTAACTTGGAAAAGCACAGGTTCAGAGTAACTCCAGAGTCAGTGGAGTTGCTCCTTTTTGCCCATTGCCTCCAAAGTTTCTAAGCTAGACTAGTTAATCTAATACAGAAAACAGCAGGACATTTCTTTTATGATATTTCAACTCCTTGAAAGAAACAAGTAGGAGTGACACATGTTTTTAACTGGTTTCTGCTTTGGAAAACCATTTAATCAAAATTTTGATGGCCTTATTATTGTGCATAGAATGCTAAAGCACATAAAGGATATTCCTTTATGTCGCCAAACATCCCTGGAGATGGAGGGGCAAAGGTAACCAAGTTGTGAAACAATTTGACACAGCATGAGGATATTGTACAAGAAAGTGCTGAGTTTTTCTTTATATCCCTGCAAACCAGACTGATTTGATTGCAGCTTAACCAAGCCAATATATATTTCAAAGTAAAAATTAAAAAAGCAAAACACTACTCTGCTGCAGGGTTCAACTGACCACACTGAATCCAACATATTTTTCCTGTGTGTCTCTGAAATGCTCCATTACTTCTTTCTGCATACAATAGACAAACCCTGTATGGGCCTTGAAAAAAAAAACAGAGCAACAAATAGTGTATGTATCTCACCCCTTATACTGGGGTCATAACATGGAGGAGAGATCTCCAAACTGATACCCACTACTCCTGAGGATGCTAGGTGGGACTGTTGATTAAAAAGGCTTGATGCAAACACAAGTAATTTTTAGCACAACTCTCCTTTCTCTGTGCTGTGCCTGCAGTGCCTGTACACTAAAGAGGAATTAAGTGGCACTTGCACAAGCTGCTCTGAAAACTACTTAAGACAGGTATTCTCCTTCTAAGCCACCGGCAACACGTGCCGTAAATTACCATCATCTGGAGTAGGCAGGCTGCCCTTTTCCTCTTCACTAGGTGCAAGGAAAATTTGGTGATGAGAAGCCAGCTTTGGTTTTGCATCCATCCCAAAACCTTCTGAGCAGCTGTGACAAAGGGAAAAAAAAGAAAAAAAGGAGGGCAAGTAAGGAAACCAGACTGCAAACCAACTGAGAATAGTGAAAAAACTACAGGTGTTTCTGCACACCCAGTCCTCCTTGATTCATTTAGTAGATGAGTATTTTCAGGTTTGGATCTTATACCAGTTATGGAATACCAAGGAATTTTCATCAAGAGGGAACTTAACTGCCAGTCTGGCTCTCAAAGGCAAGGAGCAGTCATCACGACCCTGTAATCACTCTCCTGTATGTGCCTTATCCCTGCACTTTACTGCACTTGTATTCACTTCATTCACCCCAATTAGATGGAGCACAGGGCTGTCCTGATGTAGTCAGTCTGCTTCAGCCTTCTTGCACCTCCTCTGGGCATCTTGTACTTGGTCTCTACTCTGAATTTCTTTGCTAGAGGTATCTGCCACTATGTGGAAAGCAGTGTCTTGCTCTACCCTGCACTTGAACTGCTTACTGAGTTTTTTGTGTCAGTGATGGTTCACTCAGTTTCTAAAGTGCTCAGCACAAAAAAGCTATGAACTAAGCTCCATGGATACTGTTAGCATGCAGATGTGATTATTGAGAACATCACCATGGCCAAGAGGACTTCTGCTTTGAGACTGGGGGCTGTGCCACAATCTACCAGTCAGGAGGTAAAAGACACTAGGAACTTCAGTACAGCAGTAATACTTAAAAAAAAAAAAAGAAACAGGCTTGCTTAAGGTATCCAGAAAATCTGGACTTTCTCACAGAACTACTGTCAATAATAGCATTTATAAGCATATATAGCCACTAGTAACACAAAGCTCTTTCAGTTCTGAACAAGCCCTGATATCATGGGAGAATCAAATCCTTGGGTATGCAAAGCTGGCAGCTGGCATTTTTATTTCTGATTTTCTTTAAAATACCACATTTCTCATTCCCTGGATTGTTTAGCTTTTGGATAACATAAACCCTTCTGTATTTTACGCTTTTTTAAAATAGTTTGTGCTCTTACTCCATAAAAGCAATCCTCAACGGGTTTGGCCTGGAAATTATTATCTGACTGGAATAAGAACATCCAGAAAAGATCTCAGGAAGTGCAGCTCATTTCTGGTGTGATACTTGTATTAATGGATTCCATTCAGATCATCAAAGCAGTACAGAAGGTTATCATTGAAGCAAGAAACATTAAAGTGTAAAATGCACTTGCCAATGTTTGGGGGTTTTTTCACAAAACTAAGCTTCTGAGGTAACTCCCCAGCTTGCATTAGCAAGAGTTCATCTTTTATATCAACATCTGTAAGAACAGCAAACAGTGGCTATGGATGTTCTAGCTCTACCCAATGGCAGAAGGCGAAACTCCCAATGTCAGAACAACTAAAATATTGCAGCTCAGATCCAGGTAACAATAACACAAAGATCACAAGATCCATTCACACTTCTATATATGCTTCAAATGTACCCACACACAAATGACTGCTGGATCAGACAAAACCTCTCACTGAATTACCCCACGCAGATGTCTCAGAGAATGGCCACCCTCATGATTTGGGAGTGATCCTAGCCCACATCCCAGGAAGATTTCCAGCTGCTCATTTTCCTGATGGGCTTGTGAGCCAGCTCCACTGAAATCAGTTCAAGCTTGTTAACTGCAGTTGCTACTCTGAAGTGAGTAGCTGCTGGAAATGCTGGATCCAGCTCAATCTCAGCTTCTAGCGATTCCCCAGACTGGAAATTGCCTAAGTTATGTGACATCTCCCCCTCTGCACCCACTTCCACAGGTACAGCACAAATATAAAGAATCATAATGAGATGAACACTTGTACCTGCCCGAGTTCAGCTGGCAAAGGCAGTACATCAGGCAGATGACAAAATTACTATTTGAGTTGTAAGTTGCAAAGATAATGTCCCACTGCTCTTGCAGGACAATGAGAGTATTCAGGACATTAAACTGCTCAGGCAGTGATTGTTGAGGTCTGGATAAGCAGTATAGGATGGCTCTGTTTAAGCAGCTGTACAGGGCACTGAGGAAAACTTCCTTTTGAGAAACAGAGCTTTCTATGACCTGTGAAAACACAAAGCAGCAGTTTACTTGGCTTGCTCAAAGAACTTTCTCCCCAAGGACCCACTCCTCCCACTTCATTTAAACTGTTGGAAACTTATTTCAGCAAAATTCCCCTGAACTACCTGTTTCATAAAAATTCTATTTTTTCTGTATTTCTGCTGAAGTACCCATAACTGTGGGGATTAATTTATTAATTTATCCTAGTTCAGCAAATGTGTACATAGCCAGCAAACAGTGTCACAAGAGAGTTAACTGTCCTTTCTTTATGCTGCACAATTTCTCTCTAATTTTAATTTACAGCTGTTATGTTCTCATGCAAAAAATCCCAGGAATAAAAACATCACCAAATGAAGTACAGCCATCTTTTCCAGAATTGCAGTATCATGACCTCAGTGTAAAAAACCTGCATGTTACAGCATGTTAGAAGTTGGAGAGAAGAAAAGTGACTCACACACATAATCTGTTTGGCAATGAAGATCAGGATTTGCTTGGGGTCAGTCACAAACATTCTGCTGCTCAGTTTCTCAACCAGTTTCTGAGCAAAATAAGCAATATTCATCATGGATAGGGGTGCAGCTGATTCTGAAGTACCCTGAGGATCAGTGTTTGCTGGAGAGGATATAAGAGGGTTGATTATTGCAGAGCAAGAGGAAATTAAAAAAAAAGTGAAATGTGAGATTACCAGAGCTGAGAAGGAACAGTCTCATTCCATAATATCTCAGAGGTGGGACATGTCTAAGAAAAAAAGTCTCTAGGTATAGCAGAAACACCTTACTCAGATTGGAAATGACAGTCCCATCTTAAGGATGGAGGCAATCTCACTAAAATGCTGTAATGAAGAGCTGGTTTAACTAACAACTCCGAAAGGAGAGCAGTAACATCTAAGTTAATGGGGCTGTTTCCAGAAGCATTCAAGGATGAACCTAGGTTTCTTTCTATATATTCCCTTTCTAATATTCAGTGTCTCTTCTCAAAAAGAAAAAAGGAAGATGCTCTCCATAAAAATTATACAATTACAATAACTGATGCAAACTGGCTTGCAATAATATAGAATGGACAGTGCAGCCTGTTGAGCTGGACTGTCATTCTAGCTGTTGTTTCCAAACCTTTCTAACAATGACACCTACATGCTAAATATCAGTTACAATGATATTTAAACAAGAGTTAAACAATCGGATTCTCACCACTCACCTCTTGGTCTCATTTTCCCCTCGCCTTGGCTGGCAACCTGAAAGACATCCATAGCAGACAGCAGAACTTTTGTCTGAAAAAGTCTCCTCTGCTCACTGGTGGCATCTTCTGGAGAAGCCTGTACAGTGAGGGCACACATATTAGTACAGCAGGAAAACAGGGAATCTGACTCGGCTTCACTTTCAGCAAGAGTGCATATGTGGACAGCTACTGGACAACAGATGAGATGGCAGAACTTCATTCCCAGCTGGAAAACAAGGAAATCTTACACAGGTCTGCACCATCTAGCTGACAGCCAGCACTGTCACCCTCTGCACGCTGAACAGAAACAAGGTTTTGTACAGGGGCAGAATTGGCTCACAGGTTCTTCCCAAGAGGTCTTGTGGTCAGGGGCACTGAGCTCCCAGGATTCAGACAACCAGAAATCCAAACTCTATTTTAACTGTATCAAACTTCAGGAGAGTATATGTAAAACTTTAGGGAGCTGGTGATGCACAAGAGGATTTAAGTCATTAAAATTGCAGTCAAGCTTATTCTAACAACTTAGTAATTACTATTCGTATTACTAAGCTAAGTCTGCATCAGAACCCACACCTGGGACACCTGAACTACTGACAATTTGGAGCTGAATCCTAAATTTTTAATTTTCCCCCTTCTTCAGACTGCTCTGATTCTCTAGAGCACTTTGAGTAATTGAAATCTATTATCCAGACTCAGCTGTCACAGCTTGTATTAATCTGTACTTACAGTGGAGACAGGATTTTTTTATTTGAGAACTGAGATTTTCTTATCTCAAAAATCAGTACACAGGATGCTCCTTGTGACATTTTCTGTTCTCAGATTCAAGGGGTGGCCTGATGACAAGCAGGTATTACTAAGGAAAAGGATATTTTTTCACACTTTTCTTTAATATTAAAGATTGCCTGAAAAATTTCTGTTTTCCAGGGACAGCATTTTCTTAGTTCACATTAACGCAGAGGAATTAGAGAAGTCCTTTCCTTTAGTCACTGTTAGCACTTTTGTTACTAGGTCACTAGAAGGATGTGTCCTGTCCTTCCACCCCCAGTGCAAGGTAGAGCAGCAAAGCCTGCTGATGAGATAAACCTCGAGAAGCAGCTCAAGGGGGTGTCCTTGCTTGCTTGCTGGGATGTTGAGAAGACTGTCCATCAGGAGGACTCGCACAAAATCCCACATTTGTTTCTTGGCAGGGTGTGGTAGCAGTGGGAGAGAGGAGGGGTCAGCACAGCCTTTCCCTTCAGTAATGGCTGGAGCATCAGGGGTCAGGAGGCCTTCAGACCCACCCTGTGAAAGCAGATATCAATACATTTGCACTCAGTCTACTGTACATTGATTTTTTTCCTCCTAGTGACCGATCTCTGATCAGAAGAGCTTATGCTGGCTCCTGTGCACATACCTTGGGTGATCCTGAATGAAAAGCAATCATAGCCAAAGCTTTCAAGAAGTCAGGACAGTGCCACACAGGGTCCTGTGTATAACTGTGATAGATCAAGCACAGAAACTCGATAACATTCCCTGGATAGGCAATCGCCCAGGAGGCTTCTGCATCTGCAATAGGCTGAACAGACAAATGTGCATCTGGTCAAGGCAGCATTCCTCTCATTCATAAAAGCTATCTTTGTAAAAGCTTATCTTTGTTCCTCTTCAGGTATTCCTAAGCAAGCATGACACAGCCACAAATTCAGACAAGGCACCAGTAGCCAACCCCACGTTGCAGACTGAAGATACACCCAACCAGAGTCATCATCAAGAATTAAAAAACTGAGTGCTGTTGTGGGCAAGATGTGCCTCTGGTCTCTCTCAACCATGAGCCCATCACATCCTGTGCTGCATGACCAGGGCAGTAGTAGTTGTGCCCCTGTTCAGTGTTGCCCTCTGAGGGCAGAGCAGGACTAGGGATTACAGGGATTACAGGCACAGGCTGTCACCAGCATCTCTCACACCTGGGCTCTTTATTCAGCCACTCACACTGTACTGTCCTTGCAATGACACTTACCTTGTCCACAGTGAATCTAACCATTTCCAGCAGTAACACAGCTGCCTCTGCACACAAACCAGATTTGAGGACATTCTCTCTATGGTGGTGCTGCAAGATCCACTGCAACATAGACTCAAGATCTTTCTACACAGGAGGAAAGATTTCATTAAGAGATGGGAATTGTACATGATACAATTTACATGACAAGAACAATGCCTACTCTCTCTACATCAGAACAAAACCAACATGTGTCTACCTCCAGCAGTTCCTTCCTCTCCTATTAAGTTTGCAACATTTAACACCTGCATGAACAAGGCTGTTCTGAACATAAATTTTCTTAAATAAAAGTTAATTAACTTAATTTAAAAAGTATGAATAGTTTTTATTATTACAAAGCCCAGGTAGGGTTGACATGCCTGAAAATCATCTGATGGAAAAGGGCATAAAATGTCAAAACAGTAATGCAATAGCAGCTTCAGGTGCCTGTCTGCTATTTTTTTTTCATACCTTGACTGCTTCAGGTGGTTCAGATGGTGGAGTTGCCAGAAAGAGCTCTGCCACAACCAAGTAGATCTCAGGGATGTGAACATGATCAGTGAGACATCTTTGCAATACAGAAAATCCAAAAATCAAGAAGTAGCCATTGTCAGACACTGGAGGATGACTTTTTAAATTATCTTTAAAGGAAAAGAAAATGAAAGTGTCTAAAAATGAATGTCATATCAGCAGAAGGATTACTGACACAATTTTATACTTGTCTCTGTCCCAGAACACAGTAGTCTGCTAGGCTGCAGTATCAACAGTTTAAAAAACACCTCCAGACTAACAGATAACAATTTTTACCACTATCACTTTTGTTAAAAGGCTTTCTCCCTGAATTGTTCTTCTTCCTTTCTCCTCCCTTTCTCAGATCCCCAGGTCTAATTATCAAAAAGCAGGCTGAACAAATCTTTAAGAAACAATTCAGAACAAGTTGACATCTGAACACCTTACAGGCTTATCAGGTAGCCTGATTTTGTGCAACACAAAAAGGCCCATCTAATCAGAATTGCTAATTACCTGCAAGGGAGAAGTAATGCCTTTCACTTTTCAGCACAGAAATGCTGAAGTACCAGGACAAATTTGCCCTAGAAAGTAATTTTAACTCTTGGTCTACTGAGATCAGTGGGAATCCTCCTATCATGTGCACAGTGATTTTCTATCTGTGCTGGATAAGGGCAGTGTTTTGGAATGGTAAACAGCACATACCCATTAGGATGTTCAACCCTGCAGAGCTGTTTTCCAGCCAACGCCCAGCCACTATCCCCTCCTTGAATTTGTTCAGCAGCAAGCGATTGTGCAGGAAGCACAGGAGCAGTTTGATTCCCAGGACAACTGTGCTGAAGTGCAGGTAGCTCTGTGTGAACAGCAGAAACCAGTCTGGCCCCAGTGCCAAAAATGTCTTTTCTTTTTCCCTAGGAAAAACAGGTAAATGAAAACACATGGAAGGAAACGATGGAAGACAGAAAGGAGGTATTATATAAGATTATCTTGAAGTGATTTAGAACCTCATGTTTCTCTAGAAAAAAAAATCTCATTAAAGGTGTACCCTTAGAGAATCACAAAGATGTAACCATAGGCTCATCCCCACAGCTGAAGTCATTCAATTCCTGCTACATCTAACCTTCTACTGCTGTCAGGCACAACAGTTCATTAATGTGAAGCCCCTTCTGAGAGTGTGTATCAATAACCAAGGCAAATGATGTCACAGACCCGATCTTTCAAGCTATGAAATTCAAAATTCTGGTTTAAATTTTCAAGTCCAAGATGTGCTATCTAATGAAAATGGACAATTACAGCTCCCAGCATTACGAAATCTGCCTTTCAGTTATGAAAGGCAGAATTATAATAATGGCATTCTGATGGTTCCAATAGAGCAGTGCAAGTAATCCTACATTAGATTGACTTGATTTTCAGAGACAGATTTCAGAGACAGGGGTTTCTTCAACCTCTGATATGCAGCAGAAGCATCAATATCCAAGCTCCCCCGGTCACTGTATTTTCTGAAAACATGAGACTTTTTCCAAAATGGATATAAGATGTGTTATCAGACCACACAGCTGTGTGAATGCCAGATAAATCACTGACAAAAAAAGTCTCTGAATCCAGTCTGGTCTTACTTAGTATTTGTTGAAGTTCAAATATTATCAGTGTGTTTAGTCCTGGTTAAGCACTAGGACGATGAAAAATCTGGGAGACAGAGACACTTCCTAAACGTTTCTACTTACTCAGAGGACAGCTGAAGTTTGTCTGAGCGTATTACATCTAACAGCATCCTCAGTAGCTGGTTTCGAAGACAGATTGTCCTTCCAGATGTTTGGTTTAAGGCTACAAATATCAGAAAGCAATAAAGAATAAAGAACAGACAAAAGATGTTCCATTGTTCCATTGCTTTGGTGAACAATTTTGTTTGCACCCAATTAGCCCCATAGAAGTACTTCTATCTGGTTTTTGCAGAGTAAAAAGATGCAGATGTCAAATTTTAGACATAAGGATTCCTGCTAACATAATAAACAACCAGTGCTTACATTGCCCAAGTCCTCTCTCTTAAAACTCATTAACACTGCATGGTGAACAATATCTCAGGTTAACTAGGGAGAGAAATATAAACAGGCAATCTGACTTGTATTGCCCAGCTGAGATGTCTAGTTACAAACTGCAGTTCCCACTGTCACCTCAATATGATCTGTTGTTTAGAGGTGCAGTAACAATAAAGCCTCAACTGAAAGATCCCAGTGAAAGGGCCAAAAGACTGGATGCTCCTCCACATGAACCTGACAAATACACAGCCACTTTAAGAGGTGCAGAGCTCCTCATTATTATTTGCTACAACTGGAAATGTTTACAGAAAATCCAGGATGTCCATTGAAATTTTATTCCTTGTAACAGCCTAGTAGGTTGGTTTGGGGTTATTTCAATTTAATGTCCTTTCTCTCTGTGTATATCTGAAATCCAGCATTTTGTTGGCTCTGAACAATGCAGCAAAAGTACTGCTGGTTTATTGGCAGAGAGAGAGCAAAGGGTCACCTCAGTGCAGCCTGTCCCTTTCCATATGAAGGAATTTGAATTTTGTCTCTTCCTGCAGCAGAAGGCAGAAGCAATAATATTGCAATTAGGCAGAAGCACTAATATTGCAATTAGGTCCTGGGAGAGGAGGAAAATCCTGTAGTTGAACTATCACAGCACATACCCCAAAGGCAGCTCCATACCTTCAGTGGGCCTCTCAGCCACACTGTCCTGGTAAATCTGATTTTCGTCCACAGAAGAAGGTTTCAAGGTGTAAACAAGGAACAATCCAATCCTAGCAGAGAAAGAGTGAAGCAGTTGTGGTCAACAGAAAGATATTAATTTACTTACTTGGAGGTTATATGCAAAGCTGCATACTGGTTAACAGTGACTTAAGAACCCCGATTAGAAACTCTAGCCATTTCAGAGATAGGATGAAAACTTCATAAACTAGGAAGTAAATTAAAAAGTCACAGACTGTGCTGTGTTGGAAGGTAACCACAAGGATCATAAAAGCCCAACTCCTGGCCCTCAGCAGGACAATCCAAGAGTCACACTTGTGCCTGAGAGCATTGTTCAAACACTTCTTGTTCTCTGTCAGCCTTGGTGCTGTCACCACTTGCCTGGAAAAGCGGTTCCAGTGCCTGACCACCCTCTGGGGGAAGAGCCTTTTTCTAATACCAACCTAAACCTCCCCTGACAACTTCAGGCCATTCTCTGGGGTCCTGTCACTGTCACCCCAGAGCAGAGATCAGTGCCTGCCCATTCTCTTCCCCTCAGAGGAAGCTGTAACTGCAGAGAGGTCTGTCCTCAGTCTCCTCTTGACCATGCTGAACAGACCAAGTGACCTCAGATCTCCTCATGTGGCTTCCCCTCAAGGTTCTTCATCTTCGTGGCCCTTCTTTGGATGCTCTCTAATAGTTTATCTTTCTTATATTTTGATCAATGAAACTATCTAAAAATCAAAGTAAAATATATTCTGCTATGGAAACATTTTCTCCACTTTAAAGGTCTTTCACCAAGAGGAAGGGATTACTGAGTAAAGCACTCAGTTTATATGAAAGATTCTGAGCAGCCTGTGGCATTGTAATTTCACTGTTATTACCACTTGGCTTCCAAGCATATAGAGGAGAACAGAGAAACTTTAGCTGGTCCACAGTGAGGGGGACTGGCTTCCTTTTTTCACCTGTAGTTTATTTTGACACATTAGCTGGTTCTAAGGATAGAAAGATTAACGCAATATATACACATTTAGGGAAAGTGCACAATCTCCTCCTGCCCACAAGAGGGATATTTCTTAAGGGACAGAACACCTGTTGTTCTGCAGGAATAGTCCACACAGCAATTCCCTCTGGAAGCCCAAATCTGGGACCAGCAGAAGCTCCAGCACCTCTCAGTGCTGCTGAGAGCCTGTTACAGTCTCTGCTGTCCTGGGGCCAGAAGGACAGGGACAGAGGGCTGTCTCTGCCCACTCTCAGCATCCATGGGCCTGACAAATAATCATGTTATCATGGAATAACAAATCATGATTATTTAAGAAAAAAATTCCCATTCACACTCTTAAAATACAACTAATTTGATACACTAAATCCACAACTCTCACCTGTCTCACCACCTGTATGAAAAAAGACAGACTAATTCCTACAAGCCCAGGGTAGGAATATATACATAAATAACGTATATCAAGGAGCATACAGTCACAAAAGAGCTGGAAAACACCAAGTTCTTGTATGAGCTTACTCCACAGTTAACTATTAGAGATGCTCATACTCTCCAACAGAGCAAAAGGCAGCATCCACAGATTTGACATGTAACTCTGTTTTTACATTTTATTAAAACAGAGCTTTAGAAATAGAGCTTCCATCTGTGCAGTGCATTTCCCTGGGAGTTAGGTGGCTACAGCCAGCACTATGTGGACCTCCCTCAGTTGATATCTTGCAGGTTGATACAATTAGGCTGTGAATATAAAATGAAGCGGTTCTCGCATTCTGTGAAGAGCAAACAAGGATTTAAATGCTATGCTTCATGAAATCCTGACTAACATAACTGATTGAAATTCAGGAACAAACAGGATTGTTACTGGTATATAAACCAAACCAACAGGATTAGGTACACCATTCTTTGGGGCCAAATTGTAATACTGTAGTGATACTTTAGGGACAAGGCTTTAATGAAACTAAATATTAAGTACATATTTGAGTAATCCCAGTCGTACCTACAGAACTGTCTGTGCCACCATTATAACAGGAATCACCATATTCATCTTCACACAAACATAAGGTTGGAGTGAATGATAAAGTTTTTCATCAATTTTTCACTAGGGGATCCTTCAGTTGCCAAAGATCTGGCATTCTACCAAAGACAAGGTGAGGGAAGCTCTACTGTCAAGCTCTCTCCAACACTAGCACAAGCATAGCTCATCTGCAATCTGAGGAAAAGCTATAGGCCTTGACGGTTACCTGAGAATATCCCTTGTATTAAAGTATCCTTGCAAGAGATGGGACAGGATAGTGCAGGCCACAGTGATCTTGGAGCTGCTGATTTCAGGATCATTGAAAAGGAAAACAACCTTGGGCACCATTTGCACCTGGTAGGCAATTGCAATATTCTGACGCGCATCTCTGTAAAAAAAACACAGGGACTATTAAAGCTTTCTACTAGAAATGATCAAATTTGCAGAGTTTCAGCTAAAAGGATTCTCAGGTTGTACTGATACTTGGCACTTTTGGCTTCTAATGCTGTCTTTATACCATTTAAAACATAGTCAGACAAATTGAACATGTATCAGTGATGGAGATGGGAAGACTACTTTGTGTGTTCTACTCTTCTTTTTTGCCCTCTCCCCCAGAAACTGCTGCATTCCAACAAACTCAAAGAAAACATTACTGCATTTTCAAGCAGCAAGTTGGTAGCAAAAAAAACTATTCCTGTAAAACTTAGCAAGGGGAACCAGACAGCTCTGCAAAAAAGTAGGAATCTAGCTTTACTCAGTCCCTCTGCCATGCTTTGTCTCTTTAAACACATTCAACTCCAGTCCAGATGATTAAGAATACTGATAAAGGGGTTGTGTTTTGATTTTAAACACAACTTCAATAATATATTTAAAAAAAAATTCATAGTCAATTCAAAAATTAAGATTTCCCCTCCCCAGCAGATATTTAAACTTGCATTGTACAGCAGCGGTTCCACATGAACCAGGTAACCAGATATCTTTTCCCAGGCTCTCCCCCAAGGGGTTGATCAAATCACTAACTCCAGGCTTGAAAGAGCAATACATGAATGATTCACTCTCAGAATCCTCTGATTGCAACTGGGATTAGACCCTTCATATCCACCTCAGAGTTCCAGCTCAGGTTACAGATGCATTTTCCCCTCAGGTTTCTGATTCAAACAGAAGTTTATACCTGGAGGACTGCAAGATCTCCACAAGATGGGAAAGAAGAACAAGGTCAAGATTTTCTGGTGCTTTCATCCAAAGCTGAAAGAAAGGAAAGCAGAGGTTTTACTGCTCTGCTGAGCTGTGAGAACAGTAGCTGCATCCGAGAAACTGTTAAAACTATTTAGGGAGGAGAGCATTATAAACTTTGAGTGCTTCTGTAATGCAGCCTGCAGGCACTGGGCAGTCCCTGCTCGTGCAGGGAGCTGCAGCTCCAGTTCTAACCCTGAGGATCAGACCCTCGGGAGTGTTCCTGCAGACCTGGGGGCCCACAGTGTGAAAAAGCACAACACACAAATATTGGATCCAGGAGATGCTATGAACATACCAAATCTTGTATTATAAAGCCATCTTTAATACAGCCAAACCCGCAGAGCAATATGAACAGTTTTACCTCAAAGTTGCAGAGAACATACTGGAATGCACTATAATTCTTGATGACAGAAGACTCAAAGCCCAGCTCAGCTGTGCCCACTAGGGAGAATATTAACTGTAAAATCCTGTTGTTTAGCAGCCGAGTTTTCATCTTCAATAGATAGCTCAGCAACTGAAAAGAGAAGACTGAATAAGTATCTGCCAAGTATAAATCTCTATTTAATCCAAGACCAACATATAGTTTAATCACACGTAGCAGTCATGCATGCATGCATTTTGCATAAGCATCATGAGGAAAATGAAGATTTTAGTCCAGACATAAAATTTCATGCAGAATGTCTAAGGATGCATTTTTGAAGGAGTTGGCAACTCTGTGGCATTGAACAGGAGGAAAATATGTGCCATATTATGTTGAATGGAAATAGACAGACAAATATAACTGTAAATAACCACAGTAGTGTTCTATGCTATTCTATTCTTAATGGATGTATTTTTAATTGCTTATAAATGGTGTTAATTTAAAAAATAATAAATTTTACCTCCCCAAATGAAAAACATTAGTGAAACATGGCCAGTTTCTCAACTGAGCCTACCTTTGATTATCCAACAATTTCTCCATACTGTGAGATGAATGTTCAGAAAGCCATTACATTTTGAGCAGGTTGGGAAAAATAGAAATCAATTTGAAAATACATATCAAAAAATATATTACTTGGCTGTTAAAAAAAACTTCACTCCATTGCAATATAATGATAACTTGGAGAGAACACTATGTAGCAAAAAATCAAAAGAACAGCTCATACCCAATACAAAGACAGGCATTGACCTACAGAAAAGGATTGGGCAAGCAGTAGCTAAGTAGGATAAACATATTCATATAAATTGTGATCAATTGATGAACAATTTACATGTGGGGAAAATGGAAGGTTTATAATAAATCATTAATGAAACTCTAATGTTGAGGGTCTTGTTTGGAACCTTCTATATTAAAGAGTCTTGTCTGTTCCTTCAGAGCTCTCTGCTTCACCTACACAGCACAAAGTAAATTATACTAAACTGAAACTTCATACTTGAGCCTCAATCCATCCAATATTACATATTTATACTTTACATACAACCAAAATCTTCAATCTGCATAGCTTTCAGATTTAAAAAGTAATTTGGGACTGACCTAATCGATGCAATTCAGACAGCACTTATTTACATCAGCACAACTCCTCATACACAGTGAAGACTGAGCCAGGGTAATTCATTGTCAGCCCTACACTGGGCAGTCTGTAAAGAGCAATCTTAGGCTGGATGCACCAAGGGGATGAAGAAAAGCTGCTTGAGAAGTGGTCTTATGTGCGTGGGACCAAGTGTGTTGGTGAAAGGTGAAGAGTGGGTCAGTCACAAATCTGCTGCTCTGGCTTACTTAGTGTATTAAATCATGTCTGACCAAGAGGCATCTGCCCTCACATTTCCCTCAGCAGAAAACTGTTAGAGAGGCTCCCAGGAACTGTGAGCACAGGATGTAGACCACCATCCTCTATCCCCCTCCTAACTTGCTAAGTTCCAACCACACGTGGCTAGAGTCAGGATATGTTTGGTTCACTCCCACTGACAGATTTGGGGGTAAATATCTACAAGGGAAAGACTATAACCAGAATGAATGAACAAAAGTGTGTCTACCTGGTATCCATGGATGTGCCTCATCAGTTTTGCACTCAAGGGGCTGCTGTTGAGGATGGAGTTGAGGACTTTGACAGCTGCATACATGGTGTGGTCATCGTGGGCCTTCGCAATGAGACCCAGGAGAATGGCAGGGCCCCCAATAAAGTTCAGGCTGGTGGCTGCTGGGGAGGACTGGAACACTCTCACCCCTAGGAAATTGCACTGTTACTCTACCAGGAGGTCACACAGACAATCTATTATTGGACAGAATAAAGCTTCACTCTTAAAAGAATATTAATCATTAAGACAAGTGCATTTACCATATTGGCCCACAGCAACTGACCCAATGGTCCTCAAGGAACCTGAGAGATGCGCAGCAATATTCTTAGCTAGGAATATTGGAGTTGAACTGTCCCGAGAATTAATCCCAATCTGAAACAGATAAAAGGCACTTTAGGAAAATTTTTGATAGTATCAGGGACGCTAAAAACTGAATGCTCTAATAGTTTAAATTATTTTAATAATTTTAGACTAATAAGTGATAAAAATTTGATTGTAAGGACAAATATTCACCCACCAACAACATCCTTCAATGCCACTACTTTCATATATCAATAGACCTGGTATTAGAAAGAACAATAGAATAGCATGTAAAAAGTCCCTGTGAAGACATTAAGAAAACACAGACTGAAACGAATTATGCTAAAATCTGAAAATTATGGCTTCTGTTCCTGTTTCAAAAAATGCTTTTAATAGGTCAAAATTAACCTATGAGTAGAACAAAGTTAAGGAATGGAAAAAAGAAATCTCTGAAGGTACACAGGTAAGACAAAGTCAGAAATTTGGCTCTAGGAAACTGATTAGAAGCTAGAGAAAGCTTGTTTAAGAAAGGGAAATTTGTGACCTCTTTGGCAATCAGCCGACCATCCACTTCATTGTAAGAGCTCTTTATATCTTGGACTGTAGTGAGAGATGAGCACACGGCATTGATTCCAAAAGAAATCTTCTCTTCTGCCACCAGAGGTGCGATGATACGATCACTGCACTGGTCCTCACCTAAAACAACAAAGGCTGTGAATGTCTGAAGGAACTTCACTGTGCCTTATGCAAGACAGGAGAGAGGCAGGTGAAAAATAACTGGAGGAAACGAAAGTTTAGGAAAAAATTTTACTTTGTCTTAACTATAACCATGAAAAAGCATTCACCCTTTGAAACACAGGCCATGGCAGCTCGCATCACCAGCACATGGCTGTGTCCCCTGGTAACTGCTTTGCCTTGATTCTGTATCCTCTCATAACATCTCATGGAGCTCAGAAATGTCCATAATAAACCCCTCTCTCTGCCCACACAGTATAAACAAACTTTCTGGACACAGAAAACATTTCAGAGACCTTCTGTTTCTGAGAACTTTATTGGGGTACTCAAAGCAAAGATTTGTGTGGAAGGAGAGCAGAGGCAAAAGTTCAGGGCTGCCAACTCACAACATTTGGGAAACTTCTCAATAGTACCAGGTTCAGCAGTTTAGTATGAAATTCTCTTATGCATTTCTTTAAAGAATTTCCTATTCATTCTCACACTTGGAAAAACTGTATGTATCTTTATTAAAAAAAAAAAAGTCATGTTGTATTTTTAACAGTTTTATAGACTGGGAAAACAGCTGAGTTGCAAAACTGTTTACTAATGCTGGTAACACTGCCCTTTTAGACAAAAAATTAGTTCACACACCACATGAAGATTGACTATAAATAAAATGCCTCAAGACTGTGTCACCAATTCCCTTTCAGCAGCACTTGGTCTGCAGACTAAGCCTCTGCACAACTGCAGCTGATGAACAAGAAGCAATGAGATAGTGGGGAGACAGGACACACCACTGCCAAAAATTCCCACTGCTGTTTGCTACAAGGTCAAAAAACCATTTTGAGGGGAATAAAACCTCACTGTAGTATTTGGAGGGATTGTATACAACTTTTTAGTCAAAATTTTCATTTGCCTGAGTTTCTTTGGATGTTTTGATGGAAATAGGGAGAGTGCAGAGAGAGTGAGATCATTTCACAATTAGGAGATCACATCTTATATGTTGCTCAGTGATCTCCCCTAAACAGGGCATCCCTAGAGTCACATGGACACAACCTGTGATTAGTACTGAAGTCCATCTGGGAAGAACTATGCTGAAAACAAGCCCCTAGACTTCATAAAGTCCCAATGATTCAAAAAATCAAATCCTTCTGACTCCTACAGGTAATGTTTTTATTTCAGAGCTGTATTTTGACACCATTTCTCTCTCAATAACCCCTTCCCACACTTGACTTGCAACTTTTTGTGCATATTTACAGCATTCTGTCAGAAGGAGTACTCTCAGACAGTGGTTTTGTATTCTTTTAGGCCGGAGCATGACCAAGAAAGATTACTTTGTTGGTTTCAAATGAGAAATGGCCATCCCATTTCATCCTAAGATCTAGCATGGAGGGGAACGCACTACTTGTTGGACAAACAGTAATCAATAACTGAAATGTTTTGTCTGTCTGTTTAATAATTGAAGCTAACAGCATACTTTAGTTAAAAAGCCTCTTCATTAAATTGAATGTAACTTACTCCCCTGCCCCTCTCTCTTATTCTGCAGGCATTTGCAGTTAAACTCCATACTTCTCTTTCTGCCTTTTCCCCCCTGTTAATACAGAATGCCTCACTTAAAGCTTCTGCTTTAAAGTTTGTCCAACAGAAATCACAACCTTGCAACTGAGGACATGCTGTCCCTCTTTACTCTTCATCTCTCTCTGCTGCTTGATTCCTACCCTTCTATCCAATTCACAGAGCATTACAAGATCCTCATGTATCTTATTACAATCTTGTACAACATTCAGTAATGTCATTTTCCAGAGTGATCTCTAGACACAGTTGGAACACTAATAGAAGATGAAAAGAATAGAAAGAACACTGCCCTAACAAACAGTGGCAGATATGAGAATTGTCACATACCTTGAAGCTGTACTGCTTGGAAGTTGCTACAATACTGAGGGCCAAGCTTAATGATAACTTCCATGGTTTCCACAGAAATGGCTTCTTCAAACAAGTGTGTAGGACCAAGGCGCCAGGTCAAGGAGGACTTGTGTTTCCAAATGCGAGGGGTGGCTATGTACCCATAGACATCAACAAAGGAAGAGGGATCCATGGAAATGCAGCTACCTGGTAAAGGCTGGAGATACTGCATCTGCAACAGAGGAGGAATTCACTGGGGGGATCCAGTGCACTCAGGGTGCCCTGGGGTCTTGTCCCTGTAAGGTGCTACCTGCCACCTCTTTGCTCATTGAGGTCTCAGCTGTGTAACACAATCATACTGGGCCTGGCTCAGCTGCAGCTCCTTCTCCCACAGCAGCCTCACAGTGCCGTGCTCTGCCCTGGCAGCTACAGAGGGGTTGGGAACACACCAGAGCTCTGGCTCTCACTGAGCAGAGCTGGCAGCATCAGCTCTCCAACATTCCCCTCATCGAGGGGCTGGGCAAGATCCTGAGAGGGCACAAAACTAGGCCAGCTGACCCAAATTAACAACAGATATTCCATACCATATAATGTCAATGTAGACATATAAGCTAAGGAAAGGAGGAAGAAGGGAGGGAATTCATTATTTACAATGCTTGCCTCCTATACCTACTGCTCCATGTGCTGAAGGCCTGCTTCCCAGGAAGTGGCTCAACAGCAGTCACTGATGGGAAGTAGAGAATAAACCTTTTGGTTTTTTTTTCTCTTTGCTTGTGCACATGAAAACTCACTTCTGCTTAAATAAACTCAACATACAAGCCATTTTCCATCTTACTTTCCCTCCTCTGTCCAGCTGGGAAGGGGAGTGATACAGCTGCTTTGCGGGCACCTGACATCCAACCAAGGTCAACTCACCACAGCAATTATTAACTACCATTAAGAAATTGGACTTCAAGTACTGTAAACATAAGCATTTTGAATGTTTAAGCCCAATTATTGTTCCAAAAACACAGTAAAAAGAATTGCAAGTATTGGCAAAGAAAAACCCTGTCTTGACTCCAGACATATTTCCTTTCCTAACTTCATAACCCTGACTGGGACATTCAACACAGAAAGGCAAGTTACAGTTACTTTGTACTGGCATTAATGGAGAATAAGCAGTGTTTGAAGAGTGTAGATTGTCCAATTGCATCAGTAAGCTTCAGTGGAACTAACATTGTTTAGAAAACAGGGCCATTTATTTTGGGTACCAGAATAATGATTTGGCCTCCTAAACTTAGTCTATTTTATTTAACTGTAGAGGAAGTAGTTGGAATTTTTGGTAAAGAGAAACTATATTGTACTTTGGGGCTTAGCCCTGTCGTTAATAATTTGTTCCCAGGATGGGAGACTCCAAGCATTTACTGGTCTCTGACTACTGAGATTTAGAAAACAGGGATGGTCAATATTAAGAGGCAGGAGTTGACACTTCAGTGAATAACATTAGACTTGTCGCAGCACAGTAACACACCCCACTCCAGCTCCACCAACTAAAAATAGCCTTTAGTACTGTTAACAGCCTTCATCCATTTCTAACTTCTTAGGCCACCTTTTCTTCACTGTACGTATCAGGATGAAGACTTACATTAACCAGTGAGCCCAACACTGGGACAATCTTTTGTTTACTAAAGGATTATTTTATTCATATGAGCTGTTTCACTGAATGTTAAACACACTTGTTGTGAATTCTTTCATCAATTGCAATGTTTAGGCCTAGTTTTATTGATGACTTTCAGTCTCATTTGAAGGAAGTCAAATTGAATTCAATTTTCATTCTTGAAATGGATATAGGTCCCAAAAGGCATTTATAAGACAGATGATTTTTCTCAAGTATGGGAAAGAGAATACTTGGAATTAAACAGGTTGTGTTTACAACAGTGAGCTTTGCACGTGCTGAGATTGAATTGAAATATGGGAACAAAAAGGAGACCAAGGTTAAAAGTTTCAATTCATAAAAAGATTCTACTCAAAAACCAAAAATCCACCACACCAACCAGAGATATAATAGAAAGAACAGGCTGCATTTTCTACACTGTATTCAAAATCCAAAAACAAGACCTCTGAAATAGTAAGAGATTAACTGCAAAACCAGGAGCATGATGATATTAATAATAGAAACCAGGGGCTATTCTCATTTATCTTGTAGATTATGAACCCTTCAGGTGCATTTGGATTACTTTTGCCTGCTATTTCATCCAACTTGTGAATTGACTGCTGAGTGACAAAAATCACAAGAAATTGCATATTAGGGGAACTGCCAGTACACCAATATTAGCAATGAACGCATGAATTGATATCATCTGAACAACTAAGCCTGAGGAACACCTATCTGTTCCTGAGTGCTTAGTGTGCTAGTGAGAAAAAGACCACTGACTGATTGTTCAAATGGTGTAGGAGAAAGAGGACAGCTTGACCAAATAAGATGCTTGAGGAAACTCCTCCCACCTTTGGATTCAGCAAAGAGCTGACCAGTCACAGCAGCTTATTTTTGTGTGACCTTTCCACTTTTAAGAGCTTTCTTGAAAAGAAGGAATGGAGACTCTCTGTGTAACTCATCATCTTTGCAGGTTTTAGCCTAAATCCAAGTCATCCTTGATTTAGGGCTCTCTGGCCACACCTTGAAGTGAAGTACACTTTTTATAGCTGACAACCTCTGCAGATGTTAGGTTTAAACTGATATATCCTCTGAATCACTAGTAAACTCAGAAAATGTTGACCTAAGGGTATAAATGAATTCCAGCAACATAACCCTGAGCTACCTGTATGCCAAGTGTCCCCAGCTCTAGAGGAGCATCACCACACAAATTGGCCTGGTTTTCTACATGCTGAAGGGGGAGAGAAGAGCAAGCGCAAAGCATCAGTATGAGCAGAGAACACAGTTCTGAAAAGCAGCACAAGTACTCCCTGTTTTGTACACATTTCTGACTCCACTCACACCCAGCACAGTGGCATGTGTTAAAAGTGTAAATCACCATGCTTTGAGTTTCTCAGATAATTACTGAAATCTCATGGTATTGGGAGATGGAAATGAAAAGTAAAGCAAGGCCAAAGCCAGGCACAGGATCTTTGCAGAGAGCCTTTACCTTTGCAGAGCCAAGCATCTGGCCATTTATATAAGATGACACAATGCAGTTCTTCTTTGCTTCCTTAGCAACTGTCACTGTGAGGTGATGCCACTGGCCAGTGACCAGAAGTTTACCACAGCCAAACTTGACTTGCCTTGGAAATGGGGAGGGATTTAGGACCTCAGCCTCAGGTTCCATAATATCTGTAACAGCAAAAAAAGCAATAAGTCAACGGAAAGTTTCTCATCTTCACCTGCCTCTGGAACACAACTTTCAAATGTGACAGGAAGAACATGACATTCTGTGGGTACAGCGTGCTTTGATGCTATTAGGTCTGAATTCTTTATAACACTGCCCAAGGTCTGTTTCAGGACCTACAACTTGCACAGCTCTCAAGATGCCTCCAGCATGCAACATGTCACCCTTCCAAATAACACCTGCTGTCTGCCTTGATGCTGCAAACCTGCCCTGAACTAGGACAAACTCAGCACATTCACTAAGAGGAGAACCCCTCTGTGTATTTACAGAGTTAGCTGACACAGAGAAAAAATCCCTAGCAGATCCATGAGATGATAAAAGTCTCTATATTAATTTGTAGCTTTTATGAAAAAAGGCAAGCTGGAATTTTTATCATTATCAGAGGCAATCAGAGCACTCACACAATGTCAGCTGTTCATCAAAGTCCCAGCTACTATTCCCACATCATTTCCAACCTCCTCTGGAATACTCAATCAAATTTACATTTGAAGCATCTACTCTACTCAGTAAGGAAAAAGGGGATAAATATCAGCAGGGAACAATATTAACAGACTGGCATAATAGAAAACATTGTGAAAGCAAGGAGAGGAAATTAGTTGTTTCATTAGGAAGCAAGATCACTCCCCAAATCCTCAGTCCTTCTCTCCAAACCTGCTTAGTGTCATACAAAACTGAATTGTTCATGCCCAGTCTCCACAACTACACTCCAGAATATAAATGACACTCTAAAATTTTCAATTGAATATTGCAGTAATTCACAGTGCCTACAGCAAACTTAAAAATTAAACACTGGCAACAATTACAATCATGACTGGATTCAAGAAGAAAGCTGAAGAGAAATCTCATTAATATTCTGGGTACTTCAAAGAAGAGGAAATTTATTAATGAAAAATTTCAGATAACAAGAGGACACAGCACTGCAACTTGACTGAAAAGAGCCTTACCAAGTGGCTGGAATTCTACTTCTTCTGTAGAAATGACCATAGAAAGGTCCTGTGGGAAGAAGCTTACAGAAAAGCAAACAAATTCTTGCTCTGCTCTTGCCATGTGTCTGACAATGGTAAGGAAGCGGAGTGGGTGGCTGCTGTGCACCAAGCCAAACTTGCTCACCAGGAACCAGCAGGACAGTGTCAGGCCACTGGAGGGAGGGAACGTCCTGCTGCCTGTAGACAGGAGCAAAAAAGCATTAAGCAAGTTGCTCTCCTTGTGCAGCCATTAGCAAACTGCTTTTCATTCTTCCATACCAGGGAAGAACCATCATTAGATTATGGAATTTAATTTCTATTCTGTTGGACTCCATTGCCTGCATTCAATATCACAGAGATTGCACATATGACTCTGTGTGCATGTATAAATGGCCTAAAGCTGACTGATGGGAAATGAGCACTAGATCTCCATGCTGTGGAGCAGATGAATTAGCATCCTCTGAGCTAGAAACAAGTTCTCAAATTTCACAAAAACTCAGGAAGCAAAAGGTTCAGCCATTTCCCAGTCCACCCAATAGAGTATTTTGTTGTATAGGAGAATCCCATTAAGTGAAAGATACTATTCCTTCCATAGATCACCCTAAAATCTGGTGACTCTTACTGGCTAAGACTGTTTTCTTAGAAGTCTGCTTTAAATTTTTATTGCTAATATTCATTCATCACAGTACGAAGCTGCACCCAATTCCCCATTTTGCTGAGCAGTACAAGCTTTACAGTTCAGAGCTGGTCTGGCACACAGAGACAGAAGTGTTTTGCAAAACACAGCTTATGTGCTGCCCTTTTTTACAGCTGTTGAATGTTTTCATTGGGGCTCAGAGTCAGTGCTCCCAGAAGCTGTAGGTGTGTCACAGTGCTTACCTGTGCCAGTCCCTCCTGAGACAGATTGGTCTGCACTGGATCCCATGACAGTGGCTAAGGTAGGCAGGTATAAACACCTATAAAAAAGCAAGCAAGAACCCTTCATCAGAAACAAAATCATCCCTGAGGGTCACCAGTAGCCTCTGGTACTGCAGGATCATGGTAGCAAGGCAGAGAGGAGGCTGTCAGCAATAAGACAGTAACAAAAGGTATTGGCAACATTGCTGCATGGAAGGTAGCCAGAGGATACATAGATTAGGATGAAGAGAGAAGTGCATGGTTACTGTGCTCAGAGTAAGGGTTTGGAGACCCCAGAGCAACTAAAATAAAAGCAACAGCAGCAATACCCATAGCCTTCCATGGACATGTCAAACTCCACAAAGGAGGGAGCCAAAGCAGTGCTGTGCAGCTGGAAGTTCCGAGGGGATGTCATGGAGATGAGACTCATGGCAGTCTGCAGTGCCAGTGCAGATCCCTTAGACAGCCGAGGAGAGCTCCTGATGGGCACAACGGTCTGAGGATCAGATTTACTGCCCACCACACTCTCTTCTGAACCTGAAAGACGAACACTGTACCTTAACCAGATCAATGTCTGCAAGTAATTTTCCATCCACAGGTATTGCCCATATTCTAGGCATCCCTGCTCAGAACAGCACTTCATGCTCTTGAGATAACACAACCTCAGCAGCCCACAGAAATCCTACAGCAATACAAAAAAATATTGCACTGAAGGTATTTCAAAATGGGAACCTGTCAGGAGAGCCATAGCCCTATTTTAGCCATATTTTCTTCCCACACATCTTCAGGCAGCTCCAGAACTCACCTTACTAAAAAATGTCCCAAATCCATTGGTTTCATTTTTATTATACAAAGACCATTCATTCAACTGTGCTGTAACAGAATAGTCCCAAGCAACACTATGGGAGTTCCAACAAGCAATGGGAGAGGATTTGAAGAATGACTGCAAAGTACATAAGACTCAAATACAGACCATGCTGTATCAGGTGTCTCAGGCATGGGACCAGTTTAAGCACCAAATACTACTATACTGTAGCCTCTCATCTATAAAATATATCAGAGAAACAACTCAGACTGCCTGCATAAGCAAGGAAGATTACTAGAATATCCCCAGGACTACATCCTTATTCTATTTCTGTCTATAAATCACTAGGAAAATATGTTGCAAAACAAAGGAGACATTCCCCTTGGTTTGTAGAATATTAGTATTTTTATAAACCACGTCCATGTCTGATCCAGCAAAATCTGAATATATACTCAGCATCTAACTTGAGCAAAGATTTAATTTGATCTCTGCTAGCTATTAGATCAGCTCTCAGTGTTGGTCAAATACCATCCAATTGGGGAAATACCCAGTGAAACTCTTCTAGGCATACTCCAGCTTCACAGGGACTGTCTTGGAGCAACAGCAACAGCAATTTCCAATCATTGTAGAGACATCTCTAATTCAGACCCTGTTCATTGTGTGCTTACCTGCATCAGCTGAATCACTCCCCTGACAGGAAAGGACCTTGGTCTTCTTAGTGCTGGGTCTAGAAGGCACTAATGGAGAACCTCCCAGCCACAAAAATTGCCTAACATAGAAAAAAATAAAAGCAATTTTAAGAAAGGAAAACAAGCCAGACACTTGGCGTCACAGCAACCATGCAAATAGAGCTTAGACTTCTGGAGAACAATTTTTTTTTTGTTGAACACCAAATTTTAAAGACATCCCAAATAGAACAAAAGAAATGTTTTCCATTGTAGCAACACAAGTATTTTGCTTGCTTTATATTTCCTTTCAAGATTTTCATGTTGAAAAAAATCAGATGTTGCTTTTCTTCATCAATAATTTTGAATAGCCCTAATTTTTCAGGAAAAAAAAAACTATGGGTAGGGGGTTCTTCATTGAGTCCTTTTATATAAATCCTATTCCCTATTTGACTGAAAGAAATACAGTCTTCCACTGAATATTTAAATTCATCTGCACTCTGGTAGCTGCTAGGTACTGTAATGTCTAGCACTTCTTAGCATTAATGAAGAAAGTGCAACCTCAAACTGGAAATAGTGACTGAGGAAGAAGAATGCACTTTTTATTTTTGAATCTGTCATTGACATGGATCTGAGACATGAGGAAGTCATTTTTACTCTGCAGAAAACAGCTTCTCCATATAAATACCAGGAGAGAAGAACCCTGTTTGTTTTACAGTGACTTAATCAGTTCATTCATAAGAGGCTTTATAACCCCTGCAGTGATGATGCAGAACACTACAGACACACACCATCTTCAGGAGTCATTTAAGCATATACCCTGCAATCAGTGAGGAAGGAGGATTAGTTGGGACTTGAAAGAAAAGTCTGAGTCTTGCTGAATTAGAGCACTACGTGAAGCATCTAATTATTTACTAAACTTTGCCAAAAAAAGCACCACTAAAGCAAATTGCTTCCATTAGATACAATCTTATACCTTAACACATGTGGCTCAACAGCCTGTGATGCAAGCTTCTCAAAGACCCTGGTGAGGGGCAGGTGCAGGGGGTGGCTGTCACTGCAGAAAGCATCCTGACAGGAGGTGATGACTGTGCTCAGCAGGCCACACTCACACATCACCTGGCGGCTCTTCTCTGACTTCACCAAGGACTGGATATGATCAACCAGAGCACACTGGATCTCCTGGGAAAGCTGAAATGGACACAGAAGTAAAGTCAGAGAGCTGGAACTAAACTGTACAGGACAACTGATTTATTCTGCTTTAATTTGTTTTTCAATTGTCAAATCCCTGAGTGTAAACATCTGGTCCAGAAAAGAAGTCCCTGAGGCGAGAGGCTCAAGCAGAACTGCATGGCTGTTCTATCAAGCTCTGCACTAAAACAATGTGCATATATTCATCTGAGCAGCTGCCTGGCCATCCACAGCTCAGCTTTCCTGCCTCGTCTCTGTGGCAGTGAAGGAAGCAAACAATCAGCTGGCATTCAAAAACAAGGCATCACCACCAAGGACAGGTTACTGGGCATAAACTCCAAGACCAACACAGGAAATATATAGAATATATTCAGAATATATATAACAATAAGCCCGTGGAGAGAAATATTGATATGATCTACTCTTCATTCTAAAAGCACTGTTCTTAAAGAAAACTGTATCAAGCAATGCCATGAAACAATTTTAAACATTTCTCTATATGTTTTGCTGAATTGAAACTTTGCTTCATTATTGCTTCTTAATGATCTTTAAGACTCTCAATTCTCCTAAATTATCTTTAGAGCAATTTGTTTCCAGTTAGGAATGCATTGTACCCCATTGACCTAACTAGATTTCATGTAAAAGTAACTGGATCATATATTTAAACACAAATCTTACAAAGATTAATTATTCCCTATTTCAAAGAGCTTTCAAACTTTCTCACATGATGTTCCAGGAAATAGACATGCAAACTTTTAAAGAAAAGGACAACAATGGGGACAGACACACAAATAAAGGCAATGGGATTTGATTTTATAACATGAATGAGAAGCAACTGGATTCAGAATAAGCTTAAGTGGAAAGAGGAATTGAGCTCTTTTTCATTCAACCAGACAAAGCCAACACAGGACAATTTCAAAGCCAACACAGGACAATTTGTGTTCAAAGTGCCCTCAGCTGCAGCACTTAGAAAACAATACATCCGTTGTAACATACATACTGTTTTTGCAAACTCAACTAAATTTGTCATATCTGAAGGGTGTGTTCTTTGTATAATATTTCCTAAGGGTGAGTTCTTTGGATAACATTTTCTTCTCTCTGAAGGACTATTCATTGCCAGGGACATACCTTTCACTGTGCATAGCATTACACACAGAAAGCATCCACCAGACTAAACTACATTATTTCAGAGTGTTTACAAGTTCCACAACTTTTTAAATCTTTTAATTAACATTTTACTTCATTTCTGACTATATGCAGGAAAGTATGTGTAAATAACACTAAACAGAGGATGTCACGGGTCTTGACTAAGTGAAGCAACTGTTTTACTCCAAAATAAATCCAATAAAAGCATAATGGTGTACAAAAAGATTGATTGTTTTCATTAGCCTAGCAGCTCTGTCAATACCAATATTGCTTTGTTTTGAATAAAATGAGCTGTTTTCATGGATTTTTGTTCCAGTAAAATGAGATTTTAGCGGAAATATTAAAGGTGGCCAAGAAACCATGCTGTGTATTTCTGTGTGCATGGATTGATTTTCTTAACACTTATTACTTGCACTGTGAATCAGGATATTGAAGGTGCAGTTAGAATGCAGCTGAGCTCTGCCTCAGAGTTTTAAGGGCAAATGTCACCTAGCAATTTGTCCAATCTGCTTAAGTAATTCCCAGATTCTTTCTCCTAAGAGCCCATAGTTTCAAAACTTGGTAGCTGAATTTAATTCACTGTTATTCATCTTCAGGGTTATCATGCTATTTTAAAGGTATGCAAAAATGATGAACTTTTGTCACTGTGCATTCACTTCAAAAGGATGCAATTTCTTTAGATTGAAGAACAAAATAGCAATAATTATGTGTGCAGAAATACCTGAAAAATTTAGCTTTTTTAACATCTAAAGGGAGAACAAGTAATTTAGCCTAAATTTAAAACAGGGATAAGTGTCTTTTTAAAAATTGCAAAATCCTTATTGATGTTGATTTCACAGCAGTGACTATGACAGCAGCTCATTATACAAGAGACATGGACGAAAACAAAAAGGAAAAATCCAGCTGTGTAAGCAATAGTATTACTTAGCAAAAGTGTAAATAATTTACATGATTAATTGTGTGAGGATTATTTTTTGTCAGTATTCAGAAGAAGCCTGCCAGGATGATGAGACAGAACTGAAAAAAGCTCTTATTCTCTTCTAAAAAATTCTTTCCTTTCCCTTACCCACTTTTGTCAGATCTAGATGATCTCTGTATCTGACATTACAAATGGGAAAGATTTGTCATCTTAAAATTTCAGTCAAGAATGACATATGTCTGAAAGGAAACGTCTTTCTTCTCAAGGCAGAAAATACACTGTGAATATCCTGGGCCACATATCTGAAGTGGATAGGAACCCATCTCTATTTACAAAGTGTTTGAAACATTTGCAAGGCAATCTTTCATCACTGAACAGACAACATATTAATGAAAGGAAAATCTATCTTGTATGTGGTCAAACAGAGTCTGATGGAAACAGGCTTAGTTCCAGTCATAGGCATGAACATGAGCAATGTCCTCTAAATACAACTTACTGACTTGAAAACTGCTTACTGACTCAAACCTCTTGGTCAGTTTAAAAGTTTTAAGCAAGTTTCTGGACCCATGAAATTCAAATTATTTTTTTCTCATGCCTAGCAATGGCAGGAATATACATCCACAAATCTATTATCTTCAGCTCTTAAATGTCAGAAAGTATAAGGAAATGGCTGAAGTGCAAAATCACCTGTTTTACTGTCTGCTACTGGGTTTTCTACACTGACAGGTTCAGCATTGCTTCAGCCCATCATTTCCTGAGTCTGACAAAGGTCACTGAGAAGTTGCAAAATTGGCAGGAAATTGATATTATTTCTGAGGGTCAGAATTGAAAGTACATTAATTTTATTGAGTCCCATTAAAGTTTCTGTAAAAGCAGTGCTTTCTCATTGCTAATTCTTCACACACGATCTGAACTGATTCTAAGATTTTTCCAGATTACTCTCAGATGCTTGGACCTAAAATATTTATCATGGCACTAAAACAAGCAGAAAGAGATGAGTTATTGTCCCTTCTTCTCCACATTTTCTCCCAAAAAGGGTACTTTTTGATTCAGTCTAGTCTTTTCAGTCTTAAATTCAGAGCAAGAAGCCCCTTAAGAGTTTTTCATCAAAGTCTGCAGTACATCCAGAAAGCCATTATTTCATCTCATCTAGCTGTTAAATACTGTAGCACTAGAAAAAGAAATAGTAACCTGTTTGGGACAGAATATATCTACCCAAAGAGCAATTGCTTCAGTTATTTTCCTTTTGGCACATAGCTCCCCCTCACTAGCCACTGGGGTTAAACCTTTTGCATCAGATCTTACCTGACTCCTGTGTTCCAAGTAGAATCTCCTGGCACAAAGCCAATAAAGTCCAGCCTTTTATGTCTCTACCTGGCAGCATCAGTGAGCTCCCCAAGCTCTGAAATATTCCCTTTATTCTCTGTCTCATTCAATGATTTTTCAATAGAAATAGCCAGGAAAATTCTATTTTTCCTTTAACCTTTTTTCAGGTTATTTTATGAGTATTCCTCAAGACATTTGTTAACTCCTAGGTAGGGTTTGACTCAGGACTTTGCATAATAGTGGTCCAATTTTACCTGAGGCAATCATATTCACAACAGAAATACTAAAACACTACCAGTAATAATTTCTTATTGACTAAGAAAAAAGGAATAAGAGAAAAAAAGAAAATATGAGCATACTTAAATACATAACTGGAATTTGTGCTGTAGTCCTTCATACTTTTAAGAACACTGCCATCTACTGAGGATCTCAGAGGCTCTCCTTCTTACAGAGCTCAAGTCCTGGAGCCAATTCCAATTTCTCAATGACACTCTCATCCAATTAACCCTTCTACTTGTTTTTCAGAAATTAATTACTGTAATTAACAAAATTTCACTAGCTGGTGCCTTGATTCCAATAAACAAGAGTTGGAATGTGCCAGCAGTTCCTTTCAGAGCTCTGGATGAAGAACCTGGGTTTATTTCAGTCCCTTCATGTGTACTTTCACTGCATGTTAGACCAAACAGCCAATACAATCCAGGCAGTATATTTATTCAGAGTGGGTGTGTATATATCTGGATGGTTTGACAAAGAAAAACACATTCTAAGCTGCATTAAATGTTTATGGACCATTAGGTCTGAAGGGTCAGACTGTTCTGGTTGCTTGGTCTGTTGGCTATACTTAAAACAGTTTTCAAGGCACTTCTACATTATGCCTTTGCAATAAGTATTCTGGGACCAAAATCCATACACTGCATCAGACAGGCACAGAAATGCTTTGGCAAATTGACAACCAATAGTTTTTGTTGTTCTTACATCTACTGACGCAGTGAAATTTGTGCTGTTCCTCCTGACAGTATTTAGGTAAATTTTAGTATTGCCACATTTGCAAAGACTAAGCAATTCCTGGAAATGATGCTACAGAGAAGTAGAAGACACTGTTTGGATGGCATTTTGATATATTCAGACTCACCTGAGCATATCCTTCTTTGTACAGCCTTGGCAACAACCTCACCATGACACAGACAGCACCTGGTTGTACAATGGTGCAGTCTCTCATTTCCAACCTGCAGTAAGAGGACACATCATAATTATCATTAGAACAGCAAAGAGGTTCTAACCATGTTCCAGCAGAGCACAGCATTAAATCCTCCCAGCAGCAACCAGGCTCAGCATTAGAAACCAAGCAAATGACCCAGAGCAGCTGGATGCCTCCTGAGAGTAACAAAGACAGGACATCACCTGCTCATGAGCTGACATTTCAAGGACCTGCACATTCAAAGGTGTGAGGCAGCCTCTTTAAGCAAATTTTGCCTTTGAAGGTATTTGCAGAACAGAAAATGGACAACCAGAGGAATCACTGATGCATCAGTCCACAACCAGTGCTATCCTTTTATTTTCTAGAAGTTTATAAATTGAGTTATGCAGTATCCTTTGTACTTTAAAATAAAACAGGAATAAGCAAAGGTGAGACAGTCTTGATGAAATCAGTATGCCATCCTCCCCTTCTAACACTAGAATTTGCCTAAAGTAATAAAGTAAAATTGAATAGCTTTCCCACAAGTCTTCATTTTTGCCACTTAGGACCTTTTTATGTTCAGGCACAGGAAGGAACTGAGGAATCAGAAACATCACAGAGAAGATCTGCTAATGCCATGATGCAGGCTAGAGGTCAGATATAGCTCAAAGATGAACCCACAGCACAGTAAAAACTCTAGCTTAGGCACTACAGGCTCATCCTGTTTAGAGTATCATCAGCATTTCTGGGTGCACCTCTGAACTGGAGCTGTGATGTGCACTGTCAGAAACATCTGTCCCAAGCAGATCTCACAAGGAAAGCAAAGGCAACATCTTATGGCTGTAATTAGACTGACAAAATAAAGTATAATACTTTATGAACTGGATAAAACACAAGGTACAAGGATAAGAGTAATTAAAAAAAAATAGTTTTACAAGGGATGTAAAGAAAGGTAAAAAGGCTGCAATTAAACATGTTTGTCAGCAACTCCCAAAAAGGCTCATCTGATACAGCAGAACAGGGAGTAGTGTGTAGCACACTGCCACACAGTGACAAATAATTTTTACTGCACTCTCAAGAAGGATAATTTCAAATTAATTGTTCTTTTGCAATATTTTCTGTGCAACAAATCAAAATCAGGTCTGGTATAAAGAGTTGCTGCAGCAGTGGTTTCAATGTGGGTACATAGACCTGTACTTGACATGAATGTGGGCAAGCTTTTAAATATCACAGAAAAAAAAGTACATTGAAAATACACTCTCCTCCCATCTCCCTGAGAAAACCCACACCATTTTAGAAGAGAATAATCCCAGCTCACTAAAATGAATAGGGACAAAATCATGGCTGGAAAGCTTACTGGCTGGAAACAAGCTTGGTGTGCTGGCCCACGCCCAGGTGAGCCAGAGCGTGCCCAGGTGGCCAACAGGGCCAATGGCATCCTGGCCTGCATCAACACCAGTGTGGCCAGCAGGAGCAGGGGAGTGATTCTGCCCCTGTACCCGGCACAGGTGAGGCTACAGCTCGAGTGCTGTGTCCAGTTCTGGGCCTCTCACTACAAGGACCTCAGGGTGCTGGAGTGTGTGCAGAGAAGGGCAACAAGACTCAAGAAGGGTTTTTAGGAATAATATTCTGAATAATAAGAATTCTCGGTGCTCCTCATTTTATGGCCTGTCTTAGTACAAAAGGTGTGTTCCTGTACTCCTCACCTCTGCAAACAGCCCCTGTCTCCCACTCCTACCCCAGGGCTATCCAATCAGCCCTGTGATTCCACTCCATCTATCTCATCAGCTTCATGGTGTGAACTGCAAATCTGCTCTGCACTGGTGCTACTTAAATAAGATAAATAAGAGGGTTTGGGTACAAAACGAGATGTCACAAAGAACCTGAAGAGCCATTAGCACAGTGAGCTGTCTGTGGTAACAGCAGCTGCAGCAGCCATGCTGCTGGGGTGGGCACAAAGAAGGAGATCAGCCTCAGTTAACACAGCTTGCAGCAAGCTATGTCCAATCACCAGGAACAAAAGGATAACCAGAGACCCCATCTGCCACAAAAGGTGTTTCAAACATTACTGCAGGAGCACAGAGGGCTGGTTTTGAGATGGGAAGGACAGAGTCAATTCCCAGAAGTTTGCAGCATCACTGACTACAAGACACTGGAAGGGGATAGAATATTATCCAGCATTAAAATACTAACTTTGCTATGTATTAGCCACAGGCTCCTGCAGGATCACCTCCCTTCCCTGCCTCCTTGGGAATATTAAATATGTGTTGCAGGATGGGGTATCAGAGGCCACCTACACTGACTGCATTGAAGTTCTCTTTTCAAGCTGCTGCCTGAAACCTTTCAGGAGGAAGTGTGAGTGTGGATTACAGCTAAGAGGAAGCTGCACTACGGGAACAACAGGCTTGCAGAAACTATGGGATTTCTTATTTTTATTTTCATAAAATTTACTGGTGGAAAAGGATACAGGCTGTATAGCTTGAAGATTGTCAGCTTTCCAGTACATGTTCCTCTTTTGTGTTTGCATACAGCTGTCATGGACAGTCTCCAACCTCCCCTAGCTGATCTGGCTTCCTTTTGTGCCTTCACATCCCAGAATAAACAACCCCAAATCAGACAGACACTGTGAACTGAAAGGGTCCCAGTTTTCAGGATTAATATCTCCGCAGTGGTCTGCAGTTACTGCACAACATCACATCTCAGCAGGCAAAAGAACACAAGGAGATAGGAAGCCTTGCTCATTTCTTCATTTCAGTCCTAGTAACTTCAGAAAGACAGACAGAGCCACACCCCTCCCAGCATTGCCCCAACTTACTCTTTCTCCCTTAACATCCATACAACAGACAGTATACTTCTCACAACTACCACCCTCTATGTCCTCTATGCGCACGGACCCATGTTCTTCCAGATCAGGCTAGGAAGATCTGCTTGGCAAAGAGCATTTATTCCTCCTGAGCTACCAAGTCCTCTCCCCAGCACTGAGTACTAATCAGAAACTTCCAGTATAACTTAAAGACTAAACATGGAGTGAACACGGTAAAATCTGCTGCACAGGGAACAAAGAAATCCACCACACTTTTACTTGCTTCAAACAAGTATAAATATAACCAGAAATGCTTATTCAGCCTGCTTCAGTACTCAGGGAAAAGGGTTCTGCTGACTTCAGTGACTGCTGCTATGAGTGGCAGACATCATGTCTTGGTCTGTAAATTGGAAGATGACTTTGCAATAATCTACAGTAAGGGTTGAAGAAATCTCACGCTTATCAACTTAGCCTTTTTAAGCATAACTCCAATCAGAAACAAATTTGATAAAAGGATTGAGATTCAAGATAAAACTAGAGAAAAATGAATAGACAGAAAAATCTCATGAGTTACAAAATGCAGGTGCTTCAAAACAGATAGCTGACAGCTATGCTGATTTCTGGTATAGTCTTCCCTTCCTACCAAGGATATATGTTTTGACATAAACCTTTATTCAATGAGGTAGGCAGCATGACTGTTTCTTTCCCAATTTTCTCTATTTCAACATGAATAAATGAGAGTGTGTCTGCCCCTGTGCTTGGACACACATGCATGTTAAAATACCTTAGTGTAACTTCTATTTTCATTGTATCAAGTGACTGGAAGCAGCTTTCCACATAATTGAAAAAGTCAAAATTGATCAGAGCAGGTTCAAGCAGTGACCAAGCGCAAGATTTAAGTCCCACCAACCTTCTTCTAAGACTCCATTCCTGCTCCCAGTTTGCAGGTGTCAATCTTCAACATAAACTCTGCAGCTCTTGGGGCTGTGTGTCCCACTGATGCACTAAATCCTTACACCCCAATTTTTTATCATTTACCTTTCCAAAACCTTTCCAGACTTCCGCTGCCTGGAGGCCTGGGAGTTGGGATTGAACTGGTTTGTTTACCCTTGGCAGGTTATAGCACACCTTCCCTCAGTTTGCTACCATATAAAATGCACATATCACCCTTAGTACTCTATTTCCTGTAGTAAATAAAGGCTTACTTCTCTTCAGGGTTCCCCCATAGCATATAGGCAGAGGCAGGTAATTTGTTGACTGGTCTTTTGAAAGGAACAGGATGCTCTTCTTGAGCTTGGGGGGCCTCCTGATCATCTCTTGCTTCTTCTCCCATCCCTGGCTTCCTCTCCTTAAAGTAGCTTTCCTGATGGAGGGTTCCTTTGACCATGTGATCAAGAAAATTTAGAATCCAAATGCAGTTTTTTAGCCATTCTGGGAGAGGTTGTGAAGAACAGAGTGCTGCATCCAAGAATTCTGGAAATGTCCTTGTCTTCTCAAGGCTCACAGGAATTTGCTTTTTCCCTCCTGTCCAGAAGCATCCGAGTGATCCCAGATCCTCTGCCATCTTTTCAAAGAGGCCATTCCTCTGGAAGAAGGTGCTGTTGACAGGGTCTAGGTGCAGGGCTGCAGTTATCCCCTGAAGAGCATGGAAAACCAGCTCCAAGATGCAATTCTGCCCAACTGCTGCCCACTGCCCAGACGGAGGGTCCTGCAGTGCACCCTCCATGTCTGACAGGAGGGACAGGAGCCCGTTGAATCCACTGCAGGTTCTGAAAGCTGAATGGCTCTTGGGACTCTCCAGTATCCTCAAGAGTGACTAAAAATGTTAAAAAAAAAAAAATTAAAAAAAAAAAAAAAAAAAAAAAAAAAAAAAAAAAAAGCACTTAAATCAAGGGGGAAAGAAGTTTTAGAATACTTTAAAATCACAAGCTCGCACAAAAATTCTTTGACCAAAATTTCACTCTGAGGGGGAAGGGGAAGGTGGTCAAAATAAAGGTTATCACTGCACAACTTCTCCCTTTCCCCATATACCCAGTGAATCATACAACCAACCCTTGAATGCACCCTTAAGCGCCACTAAAGCAGTCAGGTACAGAACAGTGCTCACAGGAGGAAGCAAAGAAATCAAATTTCCTGCTTTACAAATCCCAGTCACTTTGGCCAGAGGTAGTTTCATATCTTTGGCTGTATTTTACCAGTCTTCTCAGACTCTCTCAAGAAATCTGCTTTTGCTCTAGATAAATGGAAGTAAAGATTAAATTGTAAATACTCTCACATGGAAACTGGCAGGAAGGGACAGCTCTCTACAGACAACTCTTCCTGCAGCCCTGAATGCACATGAGAACCCACACTAAACTTTTGCTCATATGACTGAGAATGCCCTTTCCATAAAAAGACCAGTGACACAGGATGGCATAAAGAATATTGCAAGCAGCAGGCTCTCCTCATTAAGAAAGACAAGAATATCTTTTCTCAGCTAAGGTATTTTTAAAGTTTGCACAACACTTCAGAGGAAAAAAGCCATAAAAAGTAAGATCTCAAGACAATGAAGTCATTAGATTTTATCTAACTTCAATAGGATTAAAGCACATAATAAGTGAATGCCACTTGACAATATAACATATATAAAACCAACTTAAACTATTTTCCAATTTTGAATGTTATGGGCTTGCCATTTTAAAGCAAATCTGGAAAAGTTATTAAGAGCTGTGGAAATAAAATTGGTGAGAAAAAGGAGCTTGCAAGGAAACAGTCTACTGCATTTGAATATAATTGATCCCAAGTTTTTGAGGTGTTGCACAATTCATTTTGTACAGGGACTTTTCAAATTTGATGCTGTACTTTTGCACATTGGAAAGGGTTAATTTCACATATAGATCTCCCCAAGAGATATCCAATGGAAAAGCTTTACTTCACAGCCTCCTGAGGAGGAAGAGTTTTTAACAGAAATATATCTGCCTGTAAGAGGAGCTAGGACTGTGAGAAAGGACTGTGAGAACTGAAGGGGGAGGGGGCACTCTATTACTGTCATTCAATTTTGTATGATAATGTATCAAACCAGGCAGAGACTTCTGAACAGGGAGTAAATTTAATAACTTAGAGTTGAAGTTATCAGGATGGCTTTAACACATTCCAGAGTAGGTCAGCAGTAAACACATTTCCCCCAGCTTTAACTCAGTTAAAATTTAATCACCTATGAGTTAGTATTCCTCTGTCTTGAATCTATAAAACTGATGTCTGCTGGAAATCCCCTAACTCAGTTACTGCTAACAGAATTTATTTTGCACATTCCATTATTTGTTATTCCTCATAATTGTCCACGTGCCACACTGGAATACGGCAATGCTAATCGCATTTGGACTCGGGCTTTAACAGCTAAATATACATTAGCAAATCAATCTGAATTTGTGTGTAACACAATCACAGTCCCAATGGATAAAGAAAATAAATTCATTTGCTTACATTATACTTTAATACAGTTATCATTTGTCAAAATTAGACACTGAAGTTGCATTTATTTTCATATTAGTTTGGACACCATACTCAACTTTTCCACAGGTATTGTTAAAGTTTACTATTTCAATTCAAAGCTATAAACTTCATCCTTTTAACTTCTTTCAATAACATGGTTCTTTTGTTATAGAAGCAGTTGTTATATTGTATGGGAAAGTGAATTGCATTTACACTTGTCAGAGAAGGTAGAAAGAAATTTTAAAATCAGCGCATACAATAGTGTTGAATTCTAAAAGCAGTGCTTACACAGTGCTGCATTCTAAAATCAGTGATTATAAGAGTGCTGCTTTTCACCTGGATGTCTATGACCAATAAACCAAAAAAAAGCACCGTGATTCTTTCCTCTGTTTTCATTGCTTAGGATCAGACACTCTGGAGTTAATAGAGGCTATGCCTAGTTCTAGTTTCTTCCTCCAAACATTCATAAAATTCTTCCTTTCCATTGCCTCATCTCTTTTTACATGTGTTTACACTCGTGTTTGTGAGAAATGACAAAATTAAGGACAGCAAAGTTTCAATCTTGGAAACTTATCTGAATGAAGCTGTTTGTCTCATGCCTTTCCTGACTCTTCCAATCTTGCTGCTTCACATCTTGCATCCTCTCTCCACAAATCCACTTTCATTCACATTTGTTTCTCCTTTCTCTGTCACATTATATAGAACTGCTCATACAATTGTGCCTTTAGCATTTCCATTTTTCCCTCTTGCATTACTATTTATGTCTTCAAAATACTTTGTAATCTGATACTGAGTGAAGGTATTGACCACACAGGCATTGCTAAAAATCAAAGTGCCCAAGTCACCATAAACTAGAGTTGGCTTATGGCTCTTTCTTCTGCTTTTACATCTTGAAAACAGATGGTTCCCAAGAAAACAATGTCCAAGTGAAAGCCACATTATTACCTTCAGAAGATCTAGTTTCAGGTGCAGTTCCCATTGAGTGGAAGAACAGAGGGCCCCAATAATAATGCTCATATATTCTTCATAATTGATGACTGATAACTGCTCCAAGATGCTGAGGGTAGCACTCCTGTAGCACTCATCATCCAAAAATATCTTGATATATGGCACCATTCCATAGTCCTTCAGAACAACTAGGGACAAACACATTGTCACTTTTCAGTTAAACTACCCTTTGCTTGTAATTTTTACAGGGAGATTTTCAGTGTTGGTGTTAAGTTCCACATTTCTAAAAATACAGCAGGACAGGTAAGAGCAGCTGGTTAAGCTAAAGATGACACAAGCTGAATGGCACAAAAACAACTAGGGATAAAATGACTGGATGACCATGATTTCCAATCATCAGAGATGACAAGTTCTCAATACAATAATGAATAAAAGGACACCTTATTTTCAGCTTAAGCATCTCTTTCATTTAGGAAGGGAAATTTTGATGATTTCCAAAAATATATTTACACCATGCAAAACGCTGCAAACATGATGATTCTAGGGTTCCATAGTGAATTGAGTGGATTCCTGTATTCAGTAGCATTCACTCCTGTGCTACTGTGTTCCACAAGATTCCCTACAAACAGGTATAAATTCTTAGCTATAACACAAATATAGGAGTGTTCCTCAGCATGCACCTGATCCAATCAAGATTTCAAATGACAGATATAATGGCAGAAAATCTGGATGAACAAATGATACACAAGAGTCAAGTACACACTTTTTTTTCCACAAGCTAACTCTATACAAACACTTCAGGAGCATGTCCATGGATGAAGGAAACAAGCTGACTACTGGGGGCAAAGCTTATAATTCAGGATGAGAATACCTTTGTCATATTTCCTTCTAGTGTAACACAGTTATCCCTACACTTCTTGCTTTTTTCCTCCATTTTTCACTGAAGCACAAAAGTCAGAAAATTTCTTTGTGCTCCTTAAGACCATGGCCACTTACCCCCAAATATCACAAGGGTAACACAGTCATGTGTATTTCCTTACCCGTGTTCCTCACAGACCTTGCTGTAAGGGCAGCCACCATTTTCAGCATCACAATGCTTAATTCCTTCTCAGTGCCTTCTTTCGGGTTAGGCAGAGGAGTTCCAGCTGTCAGCATATTAAAAGTTATGTTACATTATACAAGAAATGGAAGGAAGTATTTTTCTTGCTCCCATCTCAAGCTTGCATTATAGAGAACCCCAAATTAAGACTTGTTTAAAAGTGTGGGCTGAAGGGTACCACCCAGAAAAATTCAATGTACACTAGCAAAGAAAATCCCAGAGCTGTTTAGGCTAGGCTAGTGAGCAGAAAAACAAACAGCAAAGATTTCAGAGAGGACCCAGCTTGTGTGCCAAATTTAGGCAAATCAGCTTGAAGACAAAATCTAGCTACTCAGTATAAAAAAAATACATAAATTTACTGTAGAAAAAGATTATTTATTCCTATTGATCTGCCTTCTTCTGTGGTTGTTGTGAGTGGCTTTAAGCTGTACCTGATTTCCTCAAGATCTTGGCTTCCTTCCTCAAGAGTGCCAGCAGTAGGCCTAAGAGCCCAGAGTCACGGAAAATGTCACTAAATAACAGGTCCTTCTGGATCATGCTGAGAAGGCACTGGAGAGCTGTTAAGGTGCAGAATGGCACTATGTTTTCCTTTATCAAATACTGAACCTTCTTCAGAATCTCATGGGGAACATAGGACAGGCTCAGGACTATGGACTCCACCAGTCTGAAGAACTGGACTTGGACTGGGGGTGGTTTGAAGTGAATGATGTCAGTGAATTGGTTGATAGGTTGCAGTGTCCATTCCAGAAGAAAGAAGTTCACTCTGTCCCAAGCCCATATGGTACCAATTGCTGCCAAGATTCTTCCACACAGGCGCTGATTATTACTTCTCTGGAAAATGGATTGCAGCACCTGGAAAGGCTGGAGGTTTTTCACTGTCATTCCTGTGTGGAAAAAACCCAGGAGAGATCATTTTTACATGGCACTCATGTAAAAATTATCTCTCTGCAAGTATCCTGATTGTAATGTTAGATCATCTGAAAGTGGAAATGAGAGCAACAGACATGAGAGATGTGATGGGGAGGTATATTCTTGAGCTTGGATGAAATGCTAGAGCTAACATGGTCATTTCAGTTTGATGTAGGTGGCATTCAGGCTCCAGCAGCACTAACACATAGATCTGAAGATGCCACATCATACTCCTTTCTTCCATATTAAGACACAAAATGAATAGCGTTGCATTTTCCTATGACCCCTCTACCCAGCCACACGTGCAGATATATATACACACATACACACTCACATATACACCACCGTACCAGAAGACTGTGTCTGTTCAAAATCAAAGTGTGGCAATTGTGGGTGCACAATATTGCCAGAAACTTTCAGTTCGGTTTTTCCACAGGTTGTAAGGCAAGTCAGCGTGGCCAAGATCTCATCCAGATAAGGGTCTCCTTCATTTTGCTGCAAATCCTCACATCTAGGAATAAAACTCAGGACAGTCATATATTTATGCCATAATTATGAAACACTTTGGGTACATCATCAGGCATGGAGCACATTGGAGTTACACAGAATAACCCACACCATAGTGGCATACTGAATCAGAACAAAACCCACAGACTGAAGGAAACTGAAGTGACACTGAAAGAGTCTTGTTAACAAATGGAAGATAAATATTTTAACTTAGTCCCATTATATGTCCTTAAAAAAAAAAAAAGCTAACTCAAAACAAGTCAGATTTGGAGGATAAAAATTTAAAGTTTGTGAGAATTCAAATAATTAAAACACACAATATAAAAAGGTGGACATATGGTTGGCAAGATAAGGGACTAGCTAACCGAGATAAATAACAGAAAAATCTCATCCCTGAGGAACAGAAAAATATTATATTGCCAGAGCTTTATGAATCAGACATGAAGATTGCAGGTCTCTCTTAAGTAAGGAAATAGTTTGAAATGTAACCCCAGATTTGCCATGGTTCATAGACTGAAGTGACAGTCTGTCAAAGAACAGAGAACAGTTTAGCACATCATCTTATTCTGTAATTCTAAGATGGGTCAATTCTTAAGGAAAACTGCATAATTTGGGCATGGGTTAGAGGCAGAGAAATAGACTGATACAGTTAGGTTAGAAAAACCTCTGAAGAAAACAAAAAAATATTCTGGTTTCACCTAAACATGAAAAAGAACGAAAGAGAGAAAATGCTCTGTTTCAAAGAATGCTATTAGCAAGACTTTTTTTACCTAAAGAAAAAGTTCCAGCCATCAGAGAAGAGGGTACCTGCTCACACGAAACAATCAGGAAAGAACTCTCCATTATGCCAGCATATGCTGGGAATGAAGCCCTGAGCATTTCTGTCTCTTCAGCCTAGTTATATCAGTTGAAAGGGATGGGGACAGTCATAGCCCTTATGGAAAAGGATTCCGTGTTTCCTGCCCTAACATGGCTAGAATTTAATCAGAAATATGCATATCAATGCAGTTTATTTACAAGGGAAATCTAGACAGTCTCTGGTAATTAAAGAAAACACTGCCAGAAAAACACAAATTTTTTTCCAACCATAAATTAATAAATTTGTGCCATTCAAAAATCATGAACTGACATAGTCATTCACAGATATCTTTGACTTCATGATTCAATTTACAATCCTCTAGATCCAAATTATAAAATACCCTCCCCACCCCAGTCATTGTTCAGGGACCAAAGTTTTCACAAGTGTTGGATGAATGCTACAAAAATAGGCAAGTCCAGAATGGAAACAAAAACATCTGGAAATGCTCTCTTGAGATTATGTTAAAGAAACTCAGCCTGGTGCAACACCACAAGGTGACAAAGGAGAGCAACGGATTCTGCTTTTTAATTTGGATTAGAATAACTAGTAGGGATTTTTCCTGATGTGTTTATGCTCATTTCAGTTCTGAAGAATGTAAACATCTCAGATTTAAGTTTGGGTAGGTTTTGTTCACTTGTTTTTGCACAGCAAGGACACAGTGTTTCCCTCCCTAGCTGACTGCATTCCTGGATTAAAAGCTCACCTTCACTGAGACAAATGTCTCTAACCTACATCCTCTGTAAACTAATTGATGAACCTTTGTCTTGTGTTCAAAAAGTCCCCATCCCACCTGCAAACTAACTTCCCCTGTGCTGTTCTCCTTCTGTTATGGCTAAAGTAGTAAAAGTTATGCACTGCTTCCCTTCCTAATATAGCAATGCTTTGCATCCCCACAGAGTTACCTATGTGATTGATATTTTAAGAGACCACTATGCATTCTGAAAATTAAGCTTTACCATGCTTTAGAATCCTACTAGAAGCCTCTCTTACCTGAGTAAAATTTTTAGCAGGAGCTGGTAGCCATCATTACTTTCAAACTCTGTCAATAAAGCTGATGATACAGGATAAGAATCTTTGACAAAGCACAACACAATGCTGGCAGCTTCACAAACATCACAAGCAGGTAGAGTATCAGCCAGTGTAAAGAGATTCTGAACAGCTATTTTAATGCAGTCAACAGCTGTGAAAAAAAAAACCCAGCAGGTATTTAGGGACTGACAGTCAAACAAATTTAAAGTTACTAACAAAAATCAAACAAATTTGAAGTTATTTCCCACTAAAATAGGAGTCAGATAGCTGTTTTTCTAAAAAGAAAAGAGGACATATGAATATCATACTAATTTCAGAAGCATTGCTGGCTTTAAAGTAGGCATGCATTTCTTTGCTTTACTACCAGAAACTGATTTAATCTCAGGAGTATAAGCTTTCAACCCCCGCAAATCACCAAAATTCATATATACTGAATCCAGCTGTCTGAGCACAAGGCAAGCAGAGACTAACAGATTTTATTGTCTCATACTAAGTCAATCACACATCCTGTGCAGAGTTCATAGATTCAGTCTTTGCTCAATGAAGCATATACAATGGGGTACACACATTTTGCTTTGAGAAATGAAGCCTAGCTTTCTTGTCTAATCTCATGGCCAGTCCTTCCAGGGCAGCTTCAAAATATGCCCAAATAGTTCTTTCTATCTCACTCGGGAAGCCGTCTTTTGATTTAAAATATAAAAATATCTATATGCATTTACTCCATGATATGGAATACTGATGGTAATTTGTGCATGATAAAACTATTTTTTCACTTCTAAGAAATTGAGCCTTGTGACCTTTGTACTTCTTAATAAGAAAAAAAAATTGCTTTAACTAATAAAGCCTAGAAAGAAGAGAGGGCTTAACCAACCAAGCTGTTGTCCCTCAAGACACCATTACTCTGACCCAATCTTGTATTTAGTGTTCATGAGGCTCAGACCCACAGACTGAGTCACACAACCTAAAAAATCATACTACATCTTCCTCTTGCCTATGTCAGTGTGATTAAGTGGGATTGGCTCTTGTCTGTAATTTGGAGAGTTTTTTTATGTTACAATCCTTCAGTTTCCAGATGACTATCAGTACTAAATAAAGCTCCTCTCTACTAAGTCACAAGCCCATGCTTTGCAGCTGACTACTGGATGATGTAAGGGAGATTACAGATGATGTAATCTGTCCTGGGGAGACTCTTTTTGGTAATTCATTCTCAGGGGAGCGATGAGGAAAGAAGAAGCCAAACCTTGTAGATACACAATGCTGTTTTTGGTCTGAGCCTTTGAAATTGTTCTTAGCACACAGCCTGTAGGTACTTTCCAAGAGTGGCTGCACTGGTCCCACAGAGAAGAAGTTGCTATAATTAATGACTGAAGCTTATCAGCTGCCAGCAGTTCCTCTATGCCTTGTTCCTCTTTGTACATGTTAAGCATTATCTGAAAAGCAAACAAATATCAGCTACAATAAACACTCTAGAGATACCCAGGAGATGAAGAAAAATCCATTGGGGAAGGAGATGATAAGTTTGATACTAATGCCAGGAGAAAGGACGTAGTGAAATGAAGAAGTAAAACTACCACCAGGACATTCTTAATGGATTTTCCCAGTTAAAGTAATTTTTTTTGTTTAGTAAAAAAAGATGAGATAGTTTTTATATGGCTCCTGATGCTTATTCAACATTTTGCAGTCCAAGCTTACAGATTTTTTGCCAGCTTGAATCAAATTAACAACTAGGAGCCTAAGTGAACATCTGAGTACCCAGGGCAAATGAACCCCCAAATGCATCTCACCTTAACAAGCATTTCCTGAGTTTGGGCATCATCCTCACTTGTCTCCCTATCATCGCTGGTTTTCTTCAGAGGGACAGTAAAGAACAGGTACAGGCACTGCATCAGAGCAGCTGGGAGTCCAGATCCAATAATGTTCCACAGAGTCCTCTAAGAAGAAAAATACAATCAGCTCCTTCAGCAGCTGACCACAGTTTCCTTGTGTTCCTCCACACTGAGAATAGCCATGGCAGATGAAAGACCCACTTGGGCATTTTGCCCTCATGGGTGCTCTAGGGCACACAAGACTGGCAGTCACACAGTGTGGCTGTGAAGTCCATTGGCAGAATTAAATACACTTTGTGTATTTATATAGCTGCTCCCAGACTTCCTTCTCCAGCTGAACTCCAGCTTTGGCAGCACTCTGTCCTGCATATGGAGACCTGCAGCCAGTGAAGTACACAACCTGCAAACTAGCTGGCAGCTGGACCAACAGCAAGGCCAGGGACAGACAATGTCCCCTTTACCATTACTGTCCAGGACACTCTGCAGCTAGAGAGGCCTGGAATGCTGCAAACATGAATTCTCCACTCCTTCCTGATTCGGAATAGCAGCAGTTTACCTATAATGCCTTCATTTTTTTAACATATTGAATAACTGCATATTCAACATATTGAATAACACCTCTAATAACAAGTTTTATAAATGCAAATGGCAGTTTCTTCACAGTGTTTCTCAATACTTAGTTTCCTCTCATCTTCGCTATGGCTGCACAGAACTTCCAGAGAAGTCCCAGTGTGTGTGCTTGGCACACAGTAGTCATAACAAAAATCAGCACCAAACTAACAGAAGAATGAGGTTTGTGATATGAAGTTTTGTAAGTATGTGTGCTACAAAAAATGGCAACGTCTTAAATCTGTGAAAAACACATCAGAAACGTCATGTTGTGACTAGCTATATGTATATGTATATATAATTTTATAGATCTCCTTATGATACAGAACATATCCACTATAATCTGACAGTAAGATTTTATTTTTGTGTGTCTTTGACCAAGAAAACTAACACAAACTGTTTAACTAAATGTCATGGATAAACACACCACAGATGCCACCAGCAGGCTGTACTCCTGATGCCAGTCTGCATTTGGGATGGCTCTACAAGTAGAGTTTGTGAAACACTTCGAAGTGAGAGACTATCAGGATTGAAAAGTGAAGTCAACCATTCTATTACCAGACAGATTCTAACTATTCATCTTTTCTTATATGTAAATTAGACTGGTAAAGAATACACAAAAAGATACACAATGGGGAGGGGAAGCAGTGAAACACTAGAAAAACCAGCCATCTGACAACCAAAACTAAAAGGGTATCAGAAAGCACAAAATAGTTACTTCTATCTTTTAGAAAAGACTGGCCTACAAACCTGGTGGTGTGTCCTTTAACTGTATACCTTGGGCATGCTCAAACTCAAAATATTAGGGATAATGCAAATACTGAGACTTGAGTGTTCTACTGCACCTACAGAGTTTCTCTGAAATAAAATGGAAAACATGCTTTGTGGTATTTTCTCTTACCAAGTCAGTCTGTGAGAGCAGATACACTGATTTCAGGAGCAAATGGCCATCTCCTGCTTCATCTTTCTGCTTCAGCAATTGCTCCAACGCCAGACGAGCTTCTTCTGTTATCACAAAAACATTAAACTTTAATTCCTTAGTCAAAGATGAAAATGCTGCATTTATGCTTTATCTATGCATTATGCATTTATCTATCACAGATCTGACAAATTTAACAAAATTACAGTAGCAGGAGTCCACTAAAGTAAACAGAAAAACAAAATTATTTTGATTCAGCATCAAGCTCAGTTCATGCAAACTACATATTTCAAACTGACAAATTTCACCAAGAATACCAGCTCAGTTCATGAAGCCTGGCAGCTGACAGCACAAAGAATGTACAACAGCCACCAGGAAAGCCATATGTGGCTAGCAATGTTTCTCTCATTTTTAAGAAAGCTCCTCAGAATAGTGTGTAACCTACTCTTTCACTCTTACCTGCATTCTACATTACACACTTCCAGCTACAAGAGTTCCAAACTAAAGATCAGCATGTCATACAAGGTGAAATCCTCAGTGCAACCACCTCAAATCAGTGCTAGCTCACACCTACTAAAATATCTGGCTTGCTGCACAGCATTTTCCTGGTCCTCCTTTATTTCCAGCGCAGAGTACAACTGAAAGACACACATTTCCAAAATAACTGGATCCAATGGAAATTGTATGGGATCATTACCTGCAGGTTTTCCATTGAGGTTCCTCTTAATTTCTTTAGTCAGAAGCTTGGAAACCTCACTGGCTAACAGCTGAATGTTGGGGAATACAATTACTCCAGCAGACTGTTCCCAGGCCTGAAATCCAAGTGCAACTGTTAAGTCTCTGACACATCATGTCTTTGGTAGATTGACAAAAATGAATAAACATAAATAAAGAAGCACAAGACTAACATTCCTCTATAAAATTCAGTAGTCAGTATAATCCACTAAGCAGTATTTCTCAGACAGGCAGGAATATGACACTTTGGATACAGAAGTCAAACTGGAGCTACCTTTTGAATCATGCAATGCACGTCCTAGAGAACTTTTACAGTATTTTCCAAACGGTGTAAATGTTGGTCATACCCTGTGTCACTAATTTGTATCAAAAATTATGCTAGCCCCTTTCGAAATATGACAAATGCCCTGAAGAAACAAACTTATACACAAGCTTATAAACAACTTATTTATAAGTTTATAACTCACTGTTTCAAGAATGGACAAGCAATTAAGTACAAAACTTAGTAGATAAATAACAGGAAGACTTGTTGATTCCCTGAGTCTGACAAATCTTTCTTATGTTTCTTAGCCCTATCTTTGGGGGAAAAAATTCAACATCAATAAAGAAAATATTCCAGCAGACTAATACTATTGCACCCAACCAGCCTTCAAGAACCAGGTGCCAATTCTTTTATATAAAATCTCTGATGATACACATATTTATGTATTAGCAATAGCTCAGCATCCACCTCTAACGACCAGTCACAGATATTTCTGTCCTCAGCAAACTCACAAAATTTACAAAAGTTTCCTCCTTTTAGAAGCTCTGAAATATCATGCCATAAGCCCCAATGATTAAAGGAAGAAAAATTACATGTCTTCCTAAAAAAATTGGATCAGACATCCCATATTACTTTCTGTCAAGAAATCAGTGCAACTCTTCGTAAATGAAGATCCTCCACAAATACTATTCCCTTCCCTACCATGGCTTTCAATTTCTTTTTTTTCATCACAGGTGGCAGCTTGTGGACAAAATGTCAGTGACCTCTCAATAATCAGGCAAGCTTCAACTTTTTACATCATTTTACTGCAGTCAGTAAGTAAAATGCACCCAAATCTTCTTTCTGTGCTACAAGACTGAAATGCAAGTGCACTGTGTGCCTATTATTAATTTTCATCAATCAGCCAATATTAAAATCAAATTAATTTTTTCAGATTTTGATCCTAAGTTAATTTCAGAACCACTCAGTTGCAGAAGCAAGATCCACAAATTCATCCACTTCCAATGCAGAAGGGAGGGAATATCTGTAAAGAGCAGAAGCAAGCTGCGCAAACAAAATGACAAGAAACCTATAGTCACTTAAAAATATACAACGTTTGTCATTAAGCTATGGCCTTTTACAGAAGAAAGCAGTGCAAGATTTCTGCCCCTCTTCCTCAAAGAGGAACATCCTCTTTACACTTCAGAAAGGCCTCACTATACTCACTCTTTTGCTAACAGAATGAGAAGGATAAATTTTAGAAGCTTGGATCATACACAGCAGAGAGCAGTAACCAAAAGTTCATAGCAATTGATGAACGGAATAGTTCGTCTCCCTACAAAACAGGCCACTAACATTCTGATTTGATTGTGTCACTACTCTTCCTGAGGGCTAAAAACCAATCTTCAGAATACACTCTCCTTTAGGAACAGATTTTATTAATTTCATATTCATGTCTGAGCCTACAGAAGATCTATATCTGGGAGCATATCAACCTGACTCCATTGTAGGATGTCTGCCTTGAGGGGAAAATCAAATAATATGGTATCAAAGTAATCTTCTTTTCTTTCTTCCTCTTAAACCTGTTTCTACATATTTAAGATTCTGCCACAAGTTCCCTGTGTCTGCTGTTCCCATCTGCCCTTCCTATTCCATGGTTCATGGAGAGACGCTAGCTCGAAACCAGCCGTGTAATAGAACGTTCTGATACTCTCTGAGGCACCAAGAGGGAAGATACAGAAGGCACATTAAAATGACTCCCAGCCCAGGCCTGAATCACGAGCAGATGGCTGACATTTCCCTCCCACATCTTCTCCTTCTACGTCAAGGAGCCGCAGTGAATAACGAGCCCCCGCACCCCAGGTGTCTCCTGCTTGGTGACCCCTCTCTTCACCCAGCCGAGCAAGAGCTAAAGCACTAAAACAAAAAGGCAGAGATGCATTGGCATCTGCATGATCAGAACAGGAAAGTAAAAGCAAGAGAAAAATCTTCCAAGGAGGGAGAAGGCTCACCCAGAGCCCATTGTTAAACAGGGTAGTTTCTGTAAGAACTTCACAACGTGCACCACCCAAACTGAGATGCATTTCCCCAACCCAACAGAAGGCAGGCATATGAAGGGACTAAAAGTCATGTGGGCAAGGACATGATGACTAAAAGCTAAAAGGCAGAATGTAATCTTAAATGAATGTTGCAAAGCCAAAATGCTCTAGTCACACTTCTGGACTTAAAGGCCTACAAGGCAGTGCAAAGCTCCAGCAGCATATCTAAGAAAAGTGGAGAGGAAGAATCTCATGCCTAGGGAATAAAATCAAGTGTTAAGCTAATGAAAAAAATCACTTCTCCATTATGAATATATTCAGTAGCAAAGTTTCCTTTGAGAATTTAAAAGCCCCCTTTTTCAAGCATTATTGAAATTCAGTATCAGGATTTCACAATCCTAAGCCTTGTGAAGTTCAGCCCTACAGGAGGGAAACACTTGATGCATATGCACGACATTGCCAGTCCCTCAGCAATACTCATCTTGCCTCCTGGGAGCAACTGTTCCTTGACCCTAAAGTACTGGTACTAACATTTATTTGCTTACTTATCGTGACATGTGAGAATTTTCTGCTATGTGGCCCAATTTTTAATTCCTAAGACTTCAAGATTTTATAACTTTTATCACCCTTGTTCTGCTTTCTCAGTTCTTTGAAAATTTCATTCCAAAAATTATCAGCACATTAAAGACATTCTTGCTATTCATACTTAGTTAAGAAGCAGTAAATATAAAGAAATTGTATATAATCTCATCTCACACAACTTGTTTCTTTCATGCTCACTACATGGTATTCAAAAACTAAAGCTCTAATAGAACTTAGAAACTTTGAGATCTAAGAATTTCAATTGTAATTGTAAATTTGAGGTAGGAAAACCTCAATGGAAGAATTTCATATAAAGCCTGCAATACATTTCTTATGAAGACAGGAGGAAGCAGTTGAGAGAGGTAATCTTCTACAGCAAGGCCTGTTCATTGGTCTGAATAATACCCTAGAAGCATTAAGGATGTGTTTTCCACAGACCTTGAAGAGGAAGTGTGCTGGTTTGGTCTGGGGTAGAGGCTGGTCTGGTTTCAATGGGGCTGTTTTGGATTTGTGCTGCACACAGGGCTGATAACAGAGATACTGCTGTCGTTGCTGAGCAGGGCTCACACAGAGCCAAGGCCTTTTTGTGCTGCCACGCTGGAGAGGAGGCTCCCAATGGAATAGAAATTTATCACCTAAAGGGATCCTGCTTCAATTAACTACAATGGCTGTTTAGGTGACCGCAGAATGGATAAGGCAAAAGAAACTCAAATTATTATCTGCACCAAAGGCAATAAAGAGAACAAACCTTTAAGAAGAGGGGAAGAAATTCTAGCAGCCTTCTCTGTTGCTCCTCTGGGATGAGAAATGGAGCCACTTGTTCGTATTCTACAAATTGTTTGCCCAGAGTGTCCCACAGGATGGTATGGCTCTGCAGTGGCTCATCCTTGCCGTGGGGTTGCTCATCCTTGCTGTGTGCAGGCTGCTCCAGCCCTTCTGCTGTGTCTCCATCACCAGGGCTCTGCTCCTGCTGTCCTGTATTGTCAGGTGACTCCTCCAGCTGCCACAGGAGTTCAGCTGCTTGGTCCATGCTGAGATGCGACCAAATAAATATACTGTGTTATTTACACATCTTACCAGTCAACTCACCCAAGAAATTAGACACTGTTTCCATATTTCTAAATTCTAACTCCAGCAGTTAAAACCATCATTCTCAGTCACTGACTTTTTCCAATTAAATGGCAAATCAACCTGCTCCTGGACAAGAACATTACTGCCCTGCAGCTGCATGAACAAGCTCTCTTCCATGAGATGTATGCATGTGCTACACAACTCATCTGGGCTTTGGCAGAACAAACCAGTAAACCACACAGCAAATCTGGATTCCAGTCCTAGCTTTGCCACTGAGGCAGGTCCTCTCCCTTTTTACCTCAGCCACCCCAACTGTAAAAGTTATAATTATTACTATCAGCAGATCTGCAATAGAACACTAACTAAGAGCCAAGTTACAGATTTCATTGAGTGTGGATGCTAAACCTAGCTGCACATCACTGATATATTTCCCACCCAGAGTGGGGCTGAAGACCATCTGGAATAGTGGCTGTGTGGAAAAGCCAAAGATTCCTCACAGAGCTGTTCTGGTCCAAAGAGGAAGCAACATTCAGCTCTTTTTGTGGCAGATGTACAGCTCTGTACAATAGGTATTTTCACAACAACACTGCTTGTTTTGCTGATCCTGTAAACTGAAGCAGATATGCCACAATGAAGGAGCATGGTGCTTCTGGCACTCTCATTTCCATCAAAATTAAAATGTGATTTTAATTTCATCTTACACTACACATCGAGGAATCCTTCTGGTACCCTTATCTCAACCCCAAGTCGTCTCATCTACTTTACAGCCATTTTTTCATCCTTAGTGTTCTGGGTGCTCACTCTGCCCTACTTTGCCACAGCCTCTGTGAGCTCACCCTGCTGTACTGAGCCTACATCATGACAACAATGGAGATCAGGCTTCTCCAGTTTCCATCAGGGCCATCCATCTGCTTACTGGAGTCTAGGTCATTGCCTGGCTACTCCTAAAACTACAACAGGACAAATTATGGGTGGGTGGGCAGATGGGAGTGGTCACCAAGATGAATGTAGCTCACTTTGCTTACCATGTATATCATTTTTTAAGAGCTCAAGAGAGTCTTTAACAAATCATTACCTCTCAAAGAAAAACACTAATCTACCTTCATTTCTGGGAAATTGGTTCTTTCTCTACAGTGTCTCTTTGACTGCTATTCCACCATTTCAAAAAGAAATGCCAAAAAAGCAAATGTAACTAAAATTCTGAGTCAGATCTGCATTACCAACACATACAGACATGAAAATAAATTTTAAAAGACAGTATTATGAGTCTGGCTTAGAATTATGAGCCAACGCTAAAACAACATTTGGGATTCTCTTCCTTCTTCATCCATCAGTTACACAGCTAGCTTACTGCTTGCATTCTGCCCACTCCATGCCAGATGAACCAGTCTCACTTCCACACTCTTGCAGTGATGAAGGGCAGGGCATTTATCTTGTCACTGTGCACCATCGCTGTGTACCACACCACCTGCAAATGATGGTCCTAGCAGACATCTGTGCCTAGATGCAAATGCTGGTCCTTCACACTGCACCCAGGCTAGCTTATTTTACCACAGCCCATACTCTGTCCTTGGCTAGGAGATGGAGGCCTATATAATTTTGATCGGTCCCCAAGGAACTGTCAGTCTGGAACTTCCTATCTCCACAACATTTTCTGTTTTGCTGCTGTTGTTTTCCTTAATTATCTGTATTAAGACAACAAGCCCTATGAGAAGAAAAAGTGTGGTGAGTGCACAGAGTAAACAGGAAGACTCTGTTCCTCATGACTGTGTGGGAGTTACATTTGTCATATGTTATACTTAACTCTGGTGTGGGATTTTGACCCACTTGAGTCATCCTGAAGCTGTGAGTGTGTTGGTTGAGAAAGCCTGGGCACTGTTCTAGCAGTGAGCATAGTTCAGTTATGTTTTCAGTGAGGCTCAACTTGCATCCCCAAATAGGAAAGCCATTCCCTTCCTCAAGGAGATCCCTCACCCTGGAAGCTACTCTGCTAAGCCTCAATCAGTGTTTACAAGTAACTCACTCCAGTGCCTACACTCACTGTGGTCTTCTGCACAGAGAACCCCAAAGTGCTTTGCAGAGGGATTCTATAAATGGTGAAATTAGTCATGGAGAGGTGAAATGAAGGGCTTCCACTGGCCTCAAACGAAGGTCAGTGACTGATGAGTCAGCTCCCTGAGCTACACTGCATGGCCCTGGAAATGTGGTTACCAATTTTCTCTTTCTATTTATACTTGAATGAGAAGGCCTTTCCTGTTGGTGGCACAGTTAAAGCAAGCAGGGATAGCCTCTCAAAGTGCTCACTCTGTGAATCCCTGCAATGAAAGAGTTCATTCCAGCTCCACAGAAACTCTTACAACCAGTTACTCACAAACAACTTCCTTAGTGAAGATCAACTTGTAACAGGCTATGTGAGACATTTAAAGTGTATGTGAAGCACTTCAATCTCCAAAACTACATGAAAGCAAAAGGAAGATTATGATATTCCTTGGTATTTTTTCCAACCATCTAGACTACAAAAGCCATATCAGATTAAATATCAGCACTCCAGTATCAGTCTGTTGACTCTACTTGCACAATATGCTTTATATTTTATTTCCACTAGAAGCCTTTTCTTGCATCTACATTTTGATTAGGACTTTTAAATCCTTTTAATTTTCTAATCATCTGGCAGGACAATTACTCTTTTAGACCTACCACAAAATCACATAGTTCATTATTCAAATATCTTTGGAATTAAGGATAAATTTAATATTTTGAAAAAGTCTTATATATTATGTATTGTACACTCCACCACTTGTTCTTATCCTCAGTGTAAGTTAATAGCTTATTTCAGTTTTGGTAAATTTTTTGATTCTTAAGTTTGAGAAGATACTTTTTGATAACAATGATACAAAAAGTAAAATCTAAATAATAAATATTTTAAAAGATATAAAAGTGAAGACTAACCAAATAAATCTGATAGCATCATTCAGAATGCAGTGTCATGTTACAGAGAGAAAATGGAACTTAATCATGTATTTTCCCTTTTTTTCTAAATAAAGCTTGTGTGAAATCACACAGTAATGTGGTTACATCTTTACAGACTGAAAAGACAGAAGGGAAGAAAGGCCTGACCAAAACTGGCAGAAGGATCAACAGAATACTGTTACTAACAGCTTACTAGTTGAACAAACATTATTTTTAATAACATTTTAATTGTATTTATCTGTGATTACCCCCTTCAGCAGTTCATAGAAGCATTCCATTCAAGTAAAAAAATCCCAGTTTGCACCAAGACCAAAAGAGAATCAAGTCTCATACCAAAATTCAGGCCAAAATTGGTCTCCTTTTAACTGTAAGTGTCTTTAAAAAATGTTAGTTCAGTGTACATGGCAATCTTTAATCTCCAAAAGTACATGAACAAAAAATAAAGACTGTAATTGGCCTCGTATTTACTTCAATTGTTCAGATAACAAGAGATATACTAGAAAAAATAGCAGACCCCTAGCTCTAGAAGTACCAGCTTTAAAAAAAAAATCTTTCTCTAATATACTTTTCTTGACTATTAAATTCCAGGATTGTGTGAACTATCAGAAACACACAGCTCAGATTGTCCCAAAAATCCAGCGTGATATTCTTTTATACTCCCTTCCTTTCATTGGCAGCCAAGATGACTCTTGAATGAACACAGTTATGACAGCTAAAAATTTGTAAATGCTGAAAACAGGAATTCCGCTACTTCCTAAAGAAAACTGTCTTTGCACTGCAGTTTAGAGTGAACTTCAACTGAATCTTTCACCAATTGAAAGTAATCCTATCAAAATATACCCCCAGTGGCAGCCAATATTGCACTGTGTTCTGTCTGCTTTCACAGACAATCTCTTGACATACCTGGGCTCCTAGATGTGGTAGCTCCTACTGCAGTCAATGCCCACATCCAGAGAAATGAGTGTTGCTGCCTCTGCCCTTCTAGGCATGCTGGTGTATGCAGTAGCTCCCACTCTGCTCTTTAAAATTTCCACTGTGAATCACTTGATAGGCCGCTGCACTTACTTCCTGAGGAAAGCAGAAGTGAAAAGCAAATGAGCCACAGCTCAGGAGCCATCAAGCTCCCAAAGCAATTTAGAACAGCTCAGCTAACACACAAACCTGGGAGGCACAGCATTCTTCTCCCTGCAGCAAGAGTAACCAGGTATTTCCCCCTCTGTATCATATTCACAAGGGGGAAGGGGAGTGGGATTTGTTTCATTTTGGTTTTAAATTTAAGGCTTACATAATTACTACTGGAATCCAGCACCACAAAGCTCATGCTCCCTGTGCAACAATCTATGGCCGAAGTCAGGCAACTATTGTAATCCTTCCTCAAATGCTGAACCCTTAAAATAAATACATTTGAATGACAAGGGGAACTCTGTGTCCCTGACCTCTTTACTGAAATTATCAAGGCAGCTACTCAGATCAAAAGGCAAACAAGAACTATAAGCTCACTGACAACATAAATGAACCCTGATTAGATAGGGGCTTGGGGGAAGATTACTTCTCAGTTGTCTAGTTGCTTTTTTGTTCTCCCTAATAACACATTTGAAAGGCTTTATAATTTATTTTTTTTAAGGGGAGGTGGAGTTTAAAGATTTTTACACAAGAGATTCAAGTGTTTCCAACTGCTTCTCCCCAGCAATTTTATGGTGATCTTGAGAAACAACAGGATCATGACCTTACAGTGACTGAAACCTGAGGGGACTCTACCCTTGGTGGTTAAAGCCACCTGCTAACATATGCTTTATTCAAATGCTTGGAAAAGCGTTCAGAAGAAAAATTAACCAACTTTCTCTTCCAACCAAGCTGCAATTTCATTGCGTAAAGTGCTGCTAATCCAGGCTGAAGACTCCTAGTAAGTCATAAGCCAGGATAACCATTGCCTGTACTCCACAGGGACCTCTCTTGATGCAGTGGTGTTCCTGGCACAGAGCAATCCCAGAGGACAGCTCTCATCCCTTACAGGGAATGGATTGGAATACAGGCATCAGCAAAATCATGGGTTCAGTTTATCCCCTTACACATTATACCAGGATTTAAGCAGAGCTGTAGCTTTGCAGAAAACAGAAATATACTTTAGATCCCAAGGAAAAGACTGCACCAGTCTATACATACAGTAGCCTCTAAACTGACCAGGCTTTGGAAAGAATTAGCTAAACTATAATTTAGAGAGTATTTTCCAAGAAGATGCAAGGTCACCCAGAGCTGTGCACACTCAGAGCAGCTCCAGTGAATGTTGCATTTGGCCACTTCAGTGGTCCCCAGAGCCACTGACAGCCCCTGCTGCACTGCTGCGGCGCCTCTGGCAGTGTCAGCACAGGCTGAGCAAGCTCCTGCATCTTGTGAAGCTCCGTGCCAGCACATCTGCTGCTTTCCTGCTGTAGGCCATTCACATAGCAGCTGGTCCACTTTCAGCTGCAATCTAGATCAACCCACGCTGCTGAGATAAGTGGCAGAAACACAGAGATCCAGAAGAGAATATTAATACCAGTCCAGGGAGAACCTCACTCAGACTTCCGAACTCAGAACCAAGCCTAAGTGTGCTCCATTTCCATCCTCCCACTACCACTTTAAAAGCACAGATGGTCATTTGCAGCAGCCCCACCATGCTGTTTGTTAAAGAGATGTCCCCCAGTCCAGTGGTACCTCCTCACTAGACGATGCCAGGACTCACGCAGACACACAATCGTTAGGAGAGTCACAGCAGAGGAAGTTCCATTTCTCTTTTTCATACTTCACTAACTGTTGATGGGCCCAAAAGTCCAGTTTCAACACGCCCACCCACTTAATTTCTGCTTCACTGGAGCAAAACAGATGTAACCAAATTATCTGTAGTAAAAATAACTCAAGGGGTAAAGACAAACAGAGTTCACATAGTAAGAAACAGTGCCAAAACCCCCTTTGTCAGGGTGGGTTGTTTATACTAAAAACCCCTTTGTACAAAAATGGGAAGAAAAATCCTTCTTTGTCCTCTTCCCTACAGTCTGAGGGAAACAACAACAGCAACAACAGACATGTCTCCCACTTGCATCTATGTCAGGGCACCTAGTTCAAAGGAACCTTCACCTTGAGGGATCCAGAAAGGGCACTACATCTCCTGGTCCCAGAGCCAGCTGTACCAACACCACTGGAAACTACCATCTGGCTGGGCAGCACTGTGGTGTGATCCATGGCCCAGTGGAGATGGTGTCCTGCCCGAGCCAGACCTACAGCTGGCTTTCTGAGACAAGGAGCCAGAGATAACTGCAGCTACAAGGCCCACCTGTCTCACAGCAGCCAATACTGTCCCTCACGTTGCTTCTTGTCAAAATTCTCTCTTTGCCACTCCAATCTCCACACACAAGTGGAAAAAAACAGATTCATGCCTTTACATCTATGATACCAGCCACACCAATTTATCTTATTTGTTCAGAATGCTAAGAATCACAGTACTTCTTCAGCCTGAGTCTGGAGGTCAGCTAATGCAGATTTTCCCAAAAACACAACTTGTAGTATGCTTCAGTTTTATCACCTTCACCAAATGGCTGACTGGCTACAGCAGGAGCAGACACGTCCTCTGGCTACTGCTGTGCCCCTGCCTTTGCCTGAGGGCTTAGACTTCAGCCCAACTGCAAACCCAAATGGGATGGGGCTTTGGTGAAAAGCCTGTATTTCTCCCTTCAGCAGGTTTGTCTCCTTGTAGATATAAAAAAATAAAATTCATCTGAATTTGCTGAGACAATAAATTTTTGTGCTGCACATTTGTTACCTTCAATCTAGAGAAAAAAGCAAGTTAAACATGTGTTCCTTTCAACATTTCAGTGTCCAAAAGCTGAATTAGCTGCAAGTTTTCCCCCACTCTTTGCCTTTTTTGCTAAAATCCATCATCTTTTCTTGATAAAAAGAAAGTTGATTAAAAATGTTCATAGAATGATTATTCATTTCTTTAGGGAAGCGGCTGTGTTTCATTTTCCTCCCCTCTTTTCAGTGGCAGAACGGAAGCTGACAGCAAAACCGCAGAGAAAGGCAGCGCAGAAATTTAAACCATCTGCTTAACCATCATTTTCACTCATCGTTTTTCTCAGCAAACCTTGAAATATGCAATGAAGGAGGCATTCAGCTCCCTCAGCACACCCTCCCAAAGAGGCAAAAGCGGCAGGCACAAAGGAGCTGCAGAGGGGGTCTGAGCAGCTCAGCTCCTCTCCACACACAGGGGAGGCGTGGGGCAGCACCTGTGCCCACCCCACCTCGCGGGCTGGGTCTCCTCTGGAGCTCAGAGCCCTGGGCAGGTGGAAGGAGAAGCCAGCTTCTGTTGGTGCTGGCAGGCAGCCCCAGCTGAGCCAGGGCCCTTCCTGCCCAGCCCTTGGCAGCCCAGAGGGGAAGGAGGTGCCATGTGCCAAAGCACAGCCACAGCGTGCAGAGTGCCAGGCAACTCACCTGCCTGTGCACCTGAATGGGGAACTAACTGCAGCTGTTACTGGAGCTCATGCTGAGGAAACCATGAGAGATGGCTGGTGAAGACATACAGTTTATCCTCAAGGAGAGTATTTCCTGCCTGCCAGCATCCCTTGCACCTGAGCACTCTCAGCCTGTGCTGGGAGCCCCATACATCCCACACTACCCTGTGACAGTGTTCACAGGGGGTCTTGGATGAGGGAAGAGAGGAGAATGTTCACTCCATGTTTCAGAAGGCTTGATTTATTATTTTATGATATATATTACATTAAAACTATACTAAAAGAATAGAAGAAAAGGTTTCATCAGAAGGCTAGCTAAGAATAGACAGGAATCAGAAAGAATGATAACAAAGCCTCTGTCTCAAGTCCAAGCCAGCTGTCTGTGATTGGCCATTAATTACAAACAAACCAACATGAGCCAATCACAGATCCACCTGTTGCAGTCCACAGCAGCAGATGATTGTTTACATTTTGTTCCTGAGGCCTCTCAGCTTCTCAGGAGGAAAAATCCTAAGGAAAGGATTTTTCATGAAAAGATGTCTGTGACACTGCTCTGGCACCATGGCTGTGGGTTAAAAACACAGGGCAGTTTGCAGCCTTGATGCTGTGGTCAAGCTCCTAATTGTCCCAGGAAAGTGATCCATTTCCTTTGCCCATGCTTCCACCTGAGCAAGGTCTGGAGTTCTGCAGCTGCTCCTCTGTGCCCCTGGCACCCAGCTGGCACCTTCCATCAGCAGCAGCAATGTCACGTAGTAAGGATAATCTGTCACTTGAATTTTGCTATTTCAAAATGTTTCATTGGAAACAAATTCCCTCCAACACAAATCTGTTAGTCAAAATGAATTTTTTCCAATGTTTTTGTTTTAACAGGAACCAAACCGAAGTGTATCCAATGGCTTGCATCTTACATGTTGGGCTGCAACAGTGGTTTTCAGCCTTTCAAAATCTGTGCAATCCTGATGTAGTTTCCTACAAACTATTTTGCAGCACATGTAAATCAGCTGCTTGATAGCTTCACCCTTTGGTCACTTTTTGCCTTTGTAAAAATTAGTCAGGGAGACTCATAGGATGATATAACTACAGGAGTGCACGGAATAATTTTAAGCTACACTTTTTAAAAATTCTGTGCCTAAATAAATCTCAAAATTATTTCAGAGTCAATAAAATAGCATCAACTTTCAAAAAGACAAGAAAAAAAGAAGCCTCTTTGTAAAATGGGTATGTAATAAAAGTGAAAACATTTTTATTTGGAATTGTCAGACCCAAAAAGAACTGTATAAATAGAATATTTTTTTCCCAGAAGGAAAAAAGTATCAAAAAAAAAGTTCCTCTGGGAAGCTGCTATTTTGATTAAATGTCACCTACTGACTAGGAAAGTGCTGTGCAGGAAAATTTTAAGGCAACTTGACTGAACATATGATCTCCACACAAGAACCCATGTTAGCCTAATAAGATGGAGGAAGTTGAAAGGCTGGTGCAAAAAATTTAATTGGCATACCAATGGTATTACCCTTCCTGTACCTCAGATTAGTTCTCCACTACAGGACACACAGGAATTCATTGTTTTCTTTTCAACACAAAAATTGTTGAATTAAACTATCATGATACAGAAGTTCTGCATGATTTTTTTTAAAATACTTGCAAAGCAAAGTTAGACTTTAAGACAGAGCACTTATCAGAAAATTGCTCTCGCAGACAGCTGCAGGTAAAACCACAAGATGTAATTACAAAACACACATTGACCAAGATCTGCTCTTCTTGGAAGATTCGTTCTTATGTTTTTCTTAGAATATTTACTCTTATTCTCTCTGCAGAAGGATCATCAAAATCTCTGCAGACAACATCACTTCCTTCAGTTTCATAAACGGGTCCTAGTTCCCGTTTTACACCCCCTTTGCTTTCTGCAAGGATGTTTTGTAGCTTGCATAGCCTACAGCAACACTCATCATCATCATAGAGGAAACAGGGAGCCGAAGTTCAGGCTAAACAAATTAAAAAAGATCCTTCAAACAAGTGTTAGAGCAGACATTTTTCCAGCTTTGGTATGCCCCCTGCTAACTACTTTTTTTTTTTTTTTTTTTTTGGTTGGTTAGTTTGGCTTTTTTTCAGTTCCCAAGTCTACTGATAAACTCCAGCTCTTGTGGCCTTGTTCTCCAATAAGCTGTGCTCCCAGAGAGACTCTGCACATATCCAGGAGGGCTGCTTCCCCACAGTCACATCTGCTCAGGTACCTGCAAGTGCCTAATAAGCCAGGCTCAGTAAGCTGTCACACTCTATTCATGGATAAGCCTGGTTTTGCTATATTCTTCTAGCACTGTGAACTAGACTCAGGTATCTTCCCTTTTCTTCAATTCTTTATTTATAGAACCAATACTCCAATTGCATTTGGTTTGCCATGCCATACAAAATCCTGGACAAAAGGAATGGGGATGAAAACAGCGGTTTTGCTATCTAGTATGTTCTGATTTAAAAACAAAAAAAAACCCCAATTCTTGAAGCTGAGTCGCTTCCCTGGGGGCTGCTGCTTTTAGGTGTTCAAACAGCCCTGCTCTAGCCTAGTAAATAATAAGAAATAAATCTCCTTCATCTGTACTTAATTTATAGCCAGATTCTACATTAGTACTTGCTTTTGTGCTAGGAACTGGATCAATATGGATACACAAAATTGCTGCTGCTAATCAGAGGTATTTTTAGTCCTGAAATTAAACCTGAGCACTGCATAAGTAGAAAATACTTTGTTAAGGGGGTAAATTAGAGCAACAAGGAACTAGTTGTTGGCTGTGTGATCATTTGGAGCTCAGAGCATTCAGCAGAACTTGAAAGCAGAGCTGTCACAGCAGAGGTAGCTACCACATGCAGCAAAGGAGGAACTGGTGAAAGAATGCAGTCCTTACCTTGCAGGGGAGCTCACCACAAGAGGGAAGTGCAACAGGCCCCTCAGCAGCTCCGTGTCACACAGGAGCCCCTTCTGCTGCTGAGCCTCTGCAGGGTGCAGAGCTCTGACAAAGCAGAGAGCTCCTTGTGCAAGGCTGCACCTTGGGATGCCAGCACAGACACAGGGGCTCTGGGATCACTGCCCCCAAGAACTGCCTGGCTCTAAGAGGGGAATGTGAATGGCAGGCTTCACAGGGAGGCTTATTCACTAACAAGAGGTGCTAAGCTGTCTAAAAAACAGACAGCAGTCATAAGGTGAAGCTTAAACAATTGTTCTGTATCTCAGTACATCAGTCACAGCACAGATGCCTCAAGTTATTGAAGGGAGCAGAAACCTAGCTTGCCAAAATCTGGGACCTGCATGCATTCAGAATGTAACCTGAGAGGTTTGCCCCCTTCATCCAGATATGTAGCAACAAACTAGTACCAGAACCTATGCTCAGAACATTGACAGAGCTACTAAAAAAAAAGAAAAAAATGTCAAAATCATGCCCAGGGCTTATATTTTATTCTGCACAAATGGAAGAATAGCTCAGAGGGGGGATCCATCTTAAAAGACATCTGAAATGCACAGATGACAACCATATGACTAAACCCTTAGTGAGGTAGGCCAGGATCTGGTGGCATTTTTATTTCTATTTAATGTCTTTTTTCATTTCCAAAAACTTATTTCTTTTTTTTTTTTCTCAAATGAGATGAGAATAAAGATGAAAAATTCAGACAGACAGCCTTTGCCCAACACAGACATTCCTGCCAGAGATATTCAGGGCTGTCCCCTTTCCACAGGCCAGTTTTGTCCATATAGATCTTAAATTGGAAACTGTACCTTACAGCCTTTTAGCCTCTGTCTGAGCTCCAGAGAACATTACTTGCTTGGTGGTTCTCAGCAGTAACCTGGGCAGTTTTCGTTCTGAGCATCTTTTGGTTGGCACCATCCTCCCTGAGCGTCACGAGGTGGCAGCACAACAGAAGGGCTTGCAAGGGCTGCTCCTGCATCAGGCAGGAAAATCTCACACACCTACCTGCAAGTACACAGCTCATTTTCATCTTAGAGTTGCAGCTCCCGTTTATTTTCCTGAGACCATCTTAAGATACGAGACAGTAGAGTGCCACAGCACAAAATACAACCACTCAGCTGCCCCTTTACAGGCTTTCAGCTATTTAAGCACTTATAGGATTACATTTTCACGCTCCCACCAGCCTCTGGAATGGACAGGTGTTAGCTGGGCACCCAGTAGAGAAGCCACTTAGAAAACAGTGCTGTATTTTGACCTTCTCCCCTTAGGGATGCAGCTTATAAAGGTGTCAGCATGTAGCAGAGCAGATAAAAGATTGTGGATGAGGAATGAAGGTCTAGGGGAAGCAAATTACCTGTACATTTTGTCAGCATTGGCAAAAGAAAAAAACATAATAGATATTTAGTTTAACAAATGGTTTTTGATACTTTCAAAACCAAACTAGTTGATGCTTTGTTTTGGCAAGGTATTTTTTCCTTGAACAAAAAATATTAGTAAGGCTAGATGAAGGATAACAAACAGGAATATACTGAGACAAATTATATTGGTGGGGAGTTCAGGTGGGTGATTTTTAGAGGGTTATTTGGTTGCTTTAAACAAAACAAAAATCCCATTCATAAAACTTTAAAGAATAGTTTGGCTCTCTCTGAAAATCCAGTAATATAGAACTTTTCAGTACTTTATTTTTTCCAAGTTGAAATTCCCTGCAGGAACACAAGCTTAGGAATCTTGTTAAGGATTTAGAATCGTGGGATTTTTTTGGTACTACAGTATTAAATGAAGTATCTCTATGCAAACTCATGATACTGCAGCTATGAGTGGACAACCTCCACAGCAGGGCATATCTGAGAAGACATTTGTAAAAATAAACAGTTGGATGGTCCAAATGAGTCTGCTCTACATAAGAATATTGGGGGAGGCAAAGGGAAGGAGCATTTGTCTTCTTCCAGGAAAATGGTTCCCTTGTAAACAAGATGCTGATTACCAAGTTAAGACAATCGTTAATAGGATAACATCTGCTCTAAAATGAATGATGCTTTAAATTACTATGAATTTTAAATGAATTCTTACATTTTCTTCATCCATAGAGAAGTTGAAAATATTTTTAAAAATAATACCACATTGTTTCGATAACATTTTGGTCCAAAAAATATTCATGGGAACATATTTTTAGATAACACTTATGCATAATAAATAATATTGCTTATTCTTCCATCTTGAAAATCTTATCAGAGAGGTCAGTTTTAATTACTCCATTTCACAGGCTGGAAACAGTAACATTAAGAATTGAAATTACATACCCAGCCAGTTTTGTGGCAGAGCCACAAATAGTACCTGGGCCTCCAAACCCCAAGTCTGCAAGTCATTAACAACTCTATTTTAATCTCTTTATTTTCTTATTCTCTGCTTAAAATGATTTGAAACAGAAGAAAAATGGGTCAGTGTTAAAATAACAGCACATTTGAAATTTTTAGCTCCCTCCATTTTTCACCTAGCCTCCAGTTTTCACCCTAGCTTCATTTTGAATCAGATCTGCCTAAATGACTGTATTTTTCCCTGAGGCAGCAGGAGGAGATACATTCCTGAGGATGCCAGTTTCAGTCCAAGGTGTCTAAAATATGCATGCACTGCTCTTTGATTCCTGCCACTAAAAGAAAAAAAAGTAACATCCATTCTGCAGAGATAGCATTCAAGTTTTAAATAATGCATTTCTTTATCTCCTCTCCCAGCCAAGGACTTCATTTCTTCCAGGCCCACAGGTGACAGAAAGGATAAGCAATTGCCCAGGTCCCTGTGTTTTATGGAGCCGAATCATGAGGTCCTGCAGCTCCTTGTCGAAGGATGTATTACTGTCACTGCTCTCAAAGGTGCAGGGAAGGTCTGGGGGGTGTACAGAAACAGATGAACAAGAGAGAAATCCATGATGTTTCCAGGCTTTCACATCCTACCTGTCTCAGGGATATCAAAGCTCATTCTGGCAAGTTTTGTTAGGTGATTGGAGCAGACTGCATAGCTGGATAGGTGACACAATTAGAACCAGAGATGTGAGCACAACAGCACAGTCAGCAGGGACTCGGTCATGTCAAGAAACTTCATCTTTAACTTTGAGATGCTTTGCTTACATAATGTCAAATCCAAACAATGTGAACTACTCCAAAAAATTCTAATCCAGCAGGTCAGTTAAGCATGTATTTTGATGTGAAGCTTGTGAGCACTCTCATTATTTAAGTTTTATTAATTTCAAATGTTTTTCTATATTGGAATCAGGAAATTAAGTTCAGAAAGATCAGAATACATTTCACAGAGAATTTCAGTGAGAAGCTCACCCATTTAAAAGAGACAATGATGAAGGGAAGATCTTCAACTGTGATTCCCTGATTTGACAGCAATAGCAACCCTCTTAGATCTGTGATGATCTGAAGGTGATAGTGAGGCAAGGGCTAGAGAGAAAAGTAGCATTTTGTTGGATCAAAAGATATAGCAGCAGAAAAGAGGCTTTAAGACAGACTCACAAACATGTTAACAGAAGGGACCTCTGGAGGTTGCCTAGTCCAGCCTTCTGCTTGGAACAGAAGTAGCACCAAAACCAAACTAATGTAATCATCTTAAAAATCTCTGAAGGCTGACATTTTCCCTGCTCTGCAGGTACTGCACCATCATCCTCCTGGTCAAAAAGATATTTTGGTCCCCAGTCCGAATTCCTAAGGTCCGAACTTGGGGACAGTGCTTTTTGTGTTTCAGCATCTGTACTACCAGGTGCTGGATTTTATGCTCTGAAAATGCCCTTTAACTACGTGTGGGTTGACATTAGATTCCTTATAGCCTTTGTACCAGATTAAGAAAATCTGTCTCCCTTAACTCTTCCTTGTAGGAGAAGTGCCCTAGTCCTCACTAGTCTGAGTAGTCCTTATTCAGATATGAAACACTTCAAACCAAATATAATACAATTGGGGAAAAATTTATTTGTGCGTACCTTAATTGTGTTAATACTATTTCATCTGGCTGTGAGACACAAGCTGTCATCCTATTTCAGATTGGAAAATATCCACTATATCTTGTATGGAGCAGAACCAAATGATTCAAAGTCTCTGATCTGCCCTGACATGTCCCCAGTAGATATTGCAAGGGTTACAAGATTTCTCTCTGCCTCATTGATAAAGTTATCATCTACAGACAAAATTCAGATGGGCACTGGTTGTCCATGCAAGTAGTATCCATTCTATATTTATCTCCTTTTCCTGTGAAAAGCAAATGCAATGCTTAGAGGCATCCTGTCTTAGTATCCTTATGCTCACCTTCATTGCCAAAGGAAACTCTGCTTGCAGGAAGATGGCAACAGCAAGAGTTTGTAGTACTAAAAGGGACATATAATTTCTGATCCTGGTATAATAAGAATACCACCACAAAGACAAAACAAAAAACACAAAAAAACCCAAAAACTAGGAACATAGCATACTTTATCTCCCTGCTTATGAAATCTAGAACATCTGGATTTATAAGACACTTACTGCTCTGAAGAAAGTTCTTGCATTCCCAATCTAAGTCTTGCTTTCCTGTAATACATGAAAGCACATCACAAAACACATTAGGAAATATTTATCAGATCATTCAGAATTGTCTAAACTTTTTTCTTTTGCCACCTCTTCAATTGCACTGCCTAATAGCTTCTCAAAAGGTAAATATTTCTGTCAGAGGCTTCTCGTCTCATTAGAATAGGGCACCTTGACATGGTCAGAGATCACTGTTTATAACAAAACCAGAAAGGGCACATCAACTTCTCTCATGTTTGCCAAGTATAAACAAAAAAAAAAAAAAAAAAAAGAGAGAGATCAAGCTCTGCTTTTTTAATCTACTAGGAAAAATAACATACAATTCTCAAGGTGTTTTTGCAGGCCACCTATATAAAATATATATTTTTCTTTCTTGTAAGAAAGGGCACTGTTTTGGATAAATTTGGATTACATTAAGGTATTTCCAATAGTAGTGAGATCTTACAAGGGTAAAGGTACACTTGGTATATGTTCACCACTGCAGAGGGGAAAAATTGAAGTGTGGCAGGAATATCTCTGCAGGGTAGCTTCTCATCCCACTGATGTCCAGGGCAGCTGTGTTATAGGCTTCTCTCAAGCTACAGCTGCTCTCTAGAGAGTCACTCTTACATCCTGAACTCAATGATTAATTACTTCTGACCTGTTTGTGGAATGTGACTAGATGGGAAGGAACATTGAGTGTAAAAGAACAATAAAGACAGACAGAAATTCCCTAGTTTTACTCTGAAAAACATTAAAAATTATTATTTTTCAGTGTTGCCCTTAATCCCCACTCCTGAATGTAGTTCTGCAAGATCACAGTTCTGTCCTTTCCTCGCAGCCCTGATGCGTTCGGCACATTCACTGCCTTCTGCAGCAACCATCACCCCTGGGAAGCCCAAGATGTCATTAGGCTTATACACTTTCTTACTTTTCAGCCAAATTGAAAGAAATTGTTCCAGTCTTTGTCCTTTGGCATTAGATAATCCACAAACTAAAGTTTTTCCTGAATCACCTTTTTCCCTGAAGGACAACTTTGAGCTTCCAGTTGTTCCCAGAGCTGCTCTAGAACATCCACACAGCTTCCTCCATTCTGCAATAACAGTTTACATGATACTAGAGAGGCCATCTCCAAAGAAAAATAGGAAAATTGTCACTTCATGGATTGAGTGCTTCTTCTTATAAGCCCTAAGACTGGTTACTGGAAGCTGAAAGACCAGTAGCCTATTTCACCTGGAAAACCAGCTGGCATCATCAGCATCAGGAGATTTCAAGTGGTGATCATTTAGCCTGTAAGCAAGGGCTATATCAAATTGAAATTCCTCCTGGTCATTAGATACTTTAAAAGTTGTTAATTTATGCACAAACTTCTTCAGCAGAATTCCACAGTTCCTGAATACATAACCATTCAAACTTGCCTCGCATAAGAAATGTCGCTGCAGTTAATGATCTCAAAGTGAACACTGTGGTCTTCCCTTGTTTCTCTGGACCCTTTTCCATCAATCCAATTTTTAACATATTAGAACAGATGGCAATTTTGGTTACAGTCTAAATAAACTGGATCTGAGATTCAGTGGGGCCAAAGTCCAGGGTGATTTGATCTCGGGCTTTGATCCAAGTGCATCATGCTGATGAGCACAGAAAATGTTATCAGTCAGCTAGTTACAACAAGTCCTTGGCCCACAGATGGAAGCAGAAGATGAGGAGGAGGAAAAAGGATATACCGTGTGCTAATTGGTAGGTGACAGCATGCTGTGTGTGCAGCCTGGGGAAACAGAGACCCATTCAATCTGCCTCACAACAGCTCCAGCAACTTCCCTGGCCCACGCATCTTCCGTCTGCAGCACCCGCCGCGTTTCACAGCCTCCAGTCATCAGCCTTGGCGCCAGCACATGAATCACAGCTCCTGCGGGGGTCCCCACTGCAGCAACTCCTTATCATCCTCTGCAGATAGATTGCACTTGCCAATCCCAGATCCCCAAACACTGCATTAATATGGACATGACCTGGGATTTAATATCTTGCTTGGAGCCATGGGAAATCAGCTGTCATTAAGACAAGAGACCCCATCTCCTCACTCTCCTAAAGCTTTCTAATCCCTAGATCACATCACCTGCCTTCATTTTGTGCTTAGCCATCAATGGGGAACACTGTTGACAGACAGAAGAGCTTTTCCACATTCCAAAAAGGCAGCATAATTAATGACCACCTTTATTTTTAGATTCCCATAAGAGGTACATAGTAGCACTTCTCCAGTCTGTGGTTAGTCAAGTGATTTCTGTTTTCTGGCCTACTAGATGCTTATTGCTCTACAATATATACTTTCACTCTGGATTTAACCAAGCAGAGGGATAGAACCATGAGAAGAGTGGTTATCAACAACTGGTACACATTATCACTTTGGTATCCCAAGCCATCAGGGATGCCCAACATCAGTCTTAAAAAGTCCTGTTGCCTACAGCTTAGCAGCTTCCTAACTCACTCTGAGAAGCCTGCTAAATGGGACAGCCCTTAGAGACCAACTCTGGAATAGAATAACCAGAAAACCCCCTTTGCCACCTAAGGGTAAGAGAGAGAGAGCACAGCAGGACAGGCCATGGTACCCATAGTACTCAAACAAAGTAAGGAGGGAAGGGTTAGAAATACCCAGTTTCAATCAGTGCCCAAGTACATCCAACATGCTTATAGCAATGAAGAAGCAGGTCTAGGGCCATGCTAGGAAAACATCTTGCACCTCTAAAAGTGAAAACTACATAGAATAAAGATTACCACTATCAGACATAATCCTCTAATTACCAGGTAGAGATATAGTATTGAAGGACATGTAAGGTCTAGCTGAAAAAACAGTCTCTAATCATAGCCCAAATTCATACATTGCTAAAGAAAACCAACATTCCTACCAAATAGCTTAAGCTGGATATAAGGCCCAAGCTGGGGCTTAAATAGAGGTTCTGGACCTGTGGGCAGAGGGTGTGGATGGTGACCATGTGAGGTGTATTAGGGCCATTAAGGCTATTTAATGCGCGGCAGGACCACAACACAGGTGTCTCTCATCTTTGTAGAGTGTGTTTACACGGGAGAACATCTCTGCTTCTGGGATGGAAAGGACCTGTTAAATTCACACAGGAGAATTAAGGTAAATACAAACCATTGAGGTAACTTCTCCCAATTATCTTCCTTAATTCAAGCTTTCAGTATAGAAGCTTTAGGAATGACGCATTTCCACACAGTCTGGTTCCTTCTAGAAACTTGTGCTCCCTTTCTACTGGATCTACTCTTAGTGTTTCTAGAAGAAGCCATTTCTCTAAGTTTCCAGACCAAAGCATTGCAGCTAGTGCAGAGCCACTTGCTGGAGGTGGTTGTTTGGTTACGTTTTATTGGTTTTTTCTCTCGGATGGCTTGTTTGTTTTAATTTGGTTTGTTTTTCTTTCCTTGGGAAGCAGCTTACTTCCCTCAAATAGTGTTTCATAATTTTAGATCTAAATTTCAGACCAGTACTTAAATGTGGGGGAAAAACCCAACCTCACCCCCACTTTCCTAGTCTTTAAAAATTTATTTATGTTTATACTTTAAAATGGTTTTGAGAAGAGCAAAAAATGTTTAAGTCAAAGCAAAACAGGTGAAATTGAATGTTTCTCTTTCCACTGAGTATTTTTATTTAACAAGAAAATCTTAGAAGTTAGCATTTAGCGTTGAACTTGGCTTGAATGTTTTAATTTTACTCATAAACATGATAATTATTTATATAGCTCACATTATGTAATATTTTTGCTAGAGAGGAAATGAAGTTTTCATGGGAAATGACTTAGCAGGATGAAGTGTTCTATGCTTCCCATAAGGTTAAAAGTTCAGTCAACTTTATCCCTTTGTCATGTTTACTGTACACACCTTTTGACTTCCTGGTTAAGCTGCAAAATTCTATGTGTAAACAGCGCTAAAACAGACAGGAATTACTAAAAATACAGAGATAAAAAGAGTTCTAGTAAATAGCTAGTAAGGCAGGAGTGTAAGAAGCCCCTCTGCTGATGTTCTTCCTGCTTATGCACAGTATCAGGATGCTTGCTAATTTTGCTGGGCAAGGGACCATCAGCTAGCTATTCTTCACTGTGCTGGAACTCAGCTGAAACAGATGATAAGTGGGGAGATAGCTGCAGGAGGCTGTGGGCTCAGAACTGAGACAGCAGTTCAAATCCCGCTTGTATCTTTGCTTACAGGTGTGTGAGTTTGAGTTCATGCCACCGTGACCTCAAAGATTTACAATCGCTCATAAGCTGCTGGTTTTACCAGCAGCTAAAGGTCCAAAATATCTTAGCTATTGCTGTAGATGCACATTGAGAAGTACAACCCCTGTAAAGAGCCAGAGAACCTCTTCCAGTACTGGAGATATGACTTGATAGCCAGCATTCAATATCCAAGATGTGATAGATCTTGGAAGAGGAGAAAACTGCCAATCCCAGATGCTTTTTGTCAGTATAACTCATCAATACAGGGTGATAGGGCAGGGCAGGTACACTGCAAGGGAGTTATTTACCCCTTTTTGGCACTCACAGAAGGAACTGTTGGGTGGATGGAGCTACAAGCAGTCCAGGGTCAGGACATGTCCATTATTCAGATACAATTATGCTCCAATTATCTATTTATATTTTATAGATGTTATTTAAGAGTGTCTATCTATGTCAATAAACGTTTGTCCTTTCCTGCTCTTCATTACTGTCTGCAGAACTGCACACTTCCCTCCCTCCTGGGGAGGGGTGAGCTAAGTAAACAGTACAATTAAAATGATGGGTGCTAAAATGTCATGTAATGCAAAGGTAATGAAGACCTTCCCTTGTGCCCATCCTGCGGGTCTGCCAGCGCAGGCGAGAGATCTTTGTCTCTCTGGCAGAGAGCGGTGCGTCGTTTCTCGCCCGGCTCCCCATCTCTCCCCGGGATGCCTTCCCGGGAGGGATGCAGGGCACGGCAGGTGGCCGAGCACGCCGCCGCCCTCAGGACCGGCGCTCTCGGTATTTCTTCCAGCGCAGAAGAAACCCCGCTGAATCAGGCTCGGCTCCCGATGTGAGCCTCGCCGAGCCGGAGCATCTGTTGAGCGCAGGGCGCGGAGGCAGGCGCAGCCCGGCCGGGGCTGAGCGCGGCTCGCTGGAAGCGGCGGCACATCGATCACGTTGATCGCACTGATCGCACTGATCGCATTGATCGCACTGATCACATTGATCACACGGCCGCGCGGCCAATTAGCGCCGGCAGCCGGGGCCAGCCCTCGTGCCTGCGCGCTGCCCATCTATCGGCGCTAATTACCGAGACGCTTCATGCCTACTTTGGATGGGAATTAATTCGAGGCCGGATAAATAATGCATTAGGGTTTGTCCAGCCCCGCGTGGAGCGGCGCCCCGAGGCAGGGCTGGAGCGGCGGCAGCGGCGGCGGGGATGCGCGGGGCGGCGGCCGGGGCCGGGCGCTGAGGCTGCGGGCAGCGCCCAGCCGGGAGCATGCTGAGCCCCAAGATCCGGCAGGCCCGGAGAGGTGAGTGCGCGACCCCCGCGCCCCGCTGGGTGGGGACGGGGACCGGCTGCTGGCCGGGGAAACTTGGCGGCGGTGGCGGCAGAGAGCCCCGGCTCGGCTGCGGGGGCTGCTGCCCCGCTGGCCGAAACCTGCCCTGGGGAGGAGTGACCGACCGGGGAGAATGCAGCCTAGGAGGAGGAGACCTGTGCTGGTGTTCACCGGCATGGTCTGCAATGTCTGGGCTAAACAGCAGCATTAATTAAGAAAAAAATAGTACTCTGTCCTGAGACTCGACATCGCCTTTTCATCCCCTTACCAGTTGCTAATGCTGTGTTTCTAACGCTGAGTTCATTCCAACGGCTGGAGACAGGTGTGTCTAGTTTACCTGCAGCATCTTGAGAAGCAGTTTGCTGTAGCACATTATCTTTGCAGGGCTGGATGCAGGAGGTGGAGATACTCATTCTGTGAGCTGTGGGCAAAACAAAAGGAAGGAAAACCTGCCCTGGGTTTGCAACAGATGCTTTGAGCAGCATTTGGAGCTGTGAGGTGTGGTGTGCCATGTTTGTAAAGCAGAGAGCTGGGGCTGGGCACAGCCGTTGTCTCCATGTCAGGTCACCTGGAAGAGATGCTCTGGCAGGGGATGCATTCTGTGATCTTCAGGGGCAGCACTAGTTACTCGTTTGACATGGCATTTGGGAATCATCTTTGCCACTCACAAACTAATGACAGTGACAGAGGGATCTCTTCCTGCCCACTGGAAACAGATTAATGTAGTTTAGGAGCTAAAGCAAACACATTCAGAAGAGTATGTAAAGATTAGGGTTTTCTTCAGCCATGCCAGTATTGTCAAATAGGAAAGGTATCACTGGTTCTAGCTACTGCGATTCCAGCACAGGTATTTTCAGCCAAATGTCACTGCATCATGTATTGAAAGCCCTATTACGTGATGAACAGTCCCTAAAATACCAACAGCCCATTAAATAGCTGTTAGCATCTTGGAAAGAAGCTTCCTGCCATCTGGAGGTGTCAGGATCAGATATGTACTGCTGCACCCACAGTAAAGTCATAAGTACTTATTTTTCAGCTACACAGGGTTGTAGAAGTTCAGCAAGTCTTTTGTAGATGCTGCCTCCTTGCCAACCCCCTTCTAAGGGAGTCTTTTATTATGTGTGTTATCCAGCATTCCTGGTAGCTGTTATAGCTCTGATGAGACAAGCTAGGTGATGCTGCTAAGGTTGTACAGGAAGGCTGTGTCACGCCTGCCATTCTTCCACAGTCATCAAATCACCTGGAAGAGATGAATTTGTGTATTAATATATACTGAACTGTACATTCTACATCCCTAGGGCCTACTGATACTTGGGGGACAAACTATAGTGTACCTTTGTGATTCAATTTCAATTTATAGCAGTATGTGTCATTCTCTCTGTGTTTGTTCTGATTGGTTCGTTACCTGTGCACAGGTAAGTTTATTTCTGAATTAAGAACTCATGAAAAGAGCTGGGATTCTGGGAAGTCTCTTACTTGTGCAATGCTGTGGCAGAGCACTGCTAATCCCTTGCAAAGTTTACCAAGTAGGACCTAATCCTGCAAGGTTCTTCTACAGCTCTTGTTCACAGGAACTGTAAACAGGCCATGCTGGAGATGCTGAAAGGCTCTTTAAGGTAAGTGTCCCACCTTGCAAGACTGAGCTGAATGGGAAATGGCAGTTCGTGCTCCCTGGAGTCTCAGTTGGGGGTGCTAATGAGGATTCAGGTGAGAAACAGTGGACAAACAAAGTATTCAGAAGGCAGTGAGAATGTTCTGTGCACAGCGAGCATCAACAAGGGCAGCTGATCTGCTGCAAGCTGCTGCTTGAGTTTGGCTGACTTTTCAGATTAGTGACTGTCAGCTCTGCCATTGGGACTTGTGGAAGGGAAGTAATGTGATTTCTGTGAACAGACAGATTCAAGAGAAGGGACAAGGAGGGATACTCAGGTATCCTGAGTATCTGTGGTCTTACTTGAGTGTGACAGAAGGCAGTAATGTGGCTGAACCTAGGAATGTTCCTGTATTTACAGAGTTCTTGAGGTTCAAACCCCAATATGTGTTTGGCTAGCTAGCTCTTTGCTTCAGGCTCCCCACGTTTGTGCAAACAGGAATGCTTCATCAATTTCTCTTTTATTTCCAATTCTCTGCTGAGAATGTGCCTTTAAACATGGAGTTGTGATGTCTGATGCTGTCATTTTTGTTTGACTTGTAGATTGTCCTTAAGAAAGCTCCTGTGTTTAAAGATATTCAGACTTTTGAAAATGCGTGCTCTGGACTTGGGCCTGACATCCAGGGTGTAGCTCCTAATGTCTGTGAACAGGACAGTAGAAAACAAAGATAATTTTCCTTACTAAAAGTAACTATCATCTATAAGGCAGCCCTTGCTGTTCCACCAGCAGCTTCACATCTGTAATTCTGAAACATGCATTCAGAGGTACATGTTCTTTCCATAAGATCTAGGAAGGTGTAAAATCTCACAGACGGAAAATCTTAATGTGAATAAATGGGCGTTCTGGGAAGTCATTTATTCTGGCTGGGCCTGAATGGATTTTGCATTATTTTTTCATCTATAGGGGTTCATGTACAGCAATTGGTGTAGTCCAGGATCCCAAAATAAGTAGCTGCAATGGAAAACATCTATTTTCCCTTTCTTCTTATGTGGTAGGGTAGAAAAATAAAGCCTTGCAGAGTGGGAGGAAGAGAACTTTCTGTATAGATTAGATGTAATGCAATTTTCAGACTACATCCTGCAGTCTCAATGGATGGATTTTTGTTTAATTGTTTTTAAGAGATTAAAAAAAAGCATTTGATCCTTGGCTTGAAAAGTCCCAAAAAGGTTGCCAGCCCAGTTGCATTTAAATGTGCTAGAAAATGGAAGTTGGACTGGCTGCAGGCTTATGCATTTGTATTTTGAGTGATGTGATTGCCCTCTATAGAAAGAGAGCCTGCTGCCATCATATATAATTTACAGTATTCCTGTCTTCAGCACAATGTGTCTCAATTGTAGAGACACTAAGAATAGAAGGCACCCTTCTCCTCTTATTAGACTTTGTACTTTTGGGTGACACTATGACCTATTATTTCTGTTTGTGACATGCTCAAACATATGTTAAAAATTTTCCTTAGAGTCATAATAATAAAACTTTCTTTGGTGTGTTTTAAATAAAACTTAGAGTCTAGAAAAAGTCATGGGAGACATTGTGGTTAGTTAGGCTGGTACAAATATATCGACTGATATCCTTCACATGCCTGTAGTGGAACAGTTATTTCCCTCCTGGTGTGTGAAGAGCCATCCTTCCATCAGCCAGGAAAGATGGAAAAGGGAGATGTCGTGTGTCTAGTGGCCCTCACCAAGTGCCAGCCTAGCACCAGGGCAGCACTGGTGCCTGCACAGCCCCAGGTCAGCTCTGGTTAGAGGGGCTGGAGCTGTGCACAGCTACCCCAGAGCACCAGTGTATGCCCAGGGCCCTGGCACCTCCAGCCTGCCAGGCAAATGGGAACACCCAGTTTCCCAATCCTGGAACCAAGGTAAACAGCCCTGGAGCTCTGAGCTCCTGCAAACACTTCCTTCAGCCCTGGGAGCCCACCAGCATTGCTGGGAGCACAGGAGGCCCGGGTGGGAGCAATCAGAGTGGCTGGTGCAGCTGGCAGAGCAGAGCCACCATTAAGGAGCAGCCCACCTGTGAGGGGCTGGTTCACTGCCCCACATCCTCACATGGCTGAGCCTGTAAGGAGGAGAGGCAGTTTGGGAGCTCTCCTCTGGAAAGGTATGTGGGTAAAAGGCAATAGTGAGGTGTTGGTAAGTATAATTGTATTCCAGTTTGGTGGAGGAAGACATCTGTGAGGTAGGGAGCAGGAGATGGTGGTGGTAGGGCTGCCTGCAGCGTGAGCCTGGGTTTTGTCATGTTGCTTTGGAGGAGCTTGAGATGAAACTGCTGAGTTTAACTTAAAATCCTAAGGCAGGAGTACAGGGGCTGTGGAGGGAGTCATTGGTGCAGCATTGGATTAACTGCCCTGAAGGCAGTGTGAAGAAATAGGACCAGACTAAGGGGTAAAGCAGGGAACAAGTAAACTATGAGAGTCCCTTCTCACTGTGTGCAGCCCTAGGGAGGTGAATGAAGCATGGAGTAACTTTTGTTCTGTGGTACAGGCTCCTAGCACTGAGCTGCTCTGGTGTAGGGGCTGTGTGGCAGTGACCTGTGTTATGAGCTCTGGGCTCTAATTGGTTTTTTTGTCTCTGTTCTGATTCAGTGGCCATGTGCATATAGAGACAGGGTCAAGAAAGTGATGTTTGTGGGATTTCTCCAGAGGCAGGTTCACATTCTCACCCTTACTTGGTGGCATGTCCCATGAAGAAGGATGTGAGTTGTTCAACGGTGTAATCCTCTTATCTCTGTACAGATATCCCTCTCCAATTGGATTCATGGTGTATGTTGGAGTAATTGCTGCTCTTGGCAAAAGCAGCTTTCTATCTCTGCCTGAAGGCTCAGGCAGGCAGTCATTCTCCTTAGAAAAAGCCCTGAAAAGTTTTCAGGCAGGCACCAGCTTATTAAGCACAGGCAATCTGAATTTGAAATAATGAACCATGGCCTCACCTCCTGGAGAGGGAAAGAGGCATTGAGAAAGATCAGTAATTCAGCTCTAAGGGTAGCTGGACTGCTGGGGAGAGTGCTTGTGGGGAGGGAATTAAATATTAAAAAAATCACAAAGTCATAGGCTCTCTAATTACTAATAGAAAATCACTGAGGGAGTACAGGGTGAAACTGTCAGTCTGTGTGTAAATAGCACAGTGGAAGGGCTACAAATGCTAGCACCTCTCTCCTGAGACGACAGTCACCTGCACTTTTACCACCTGTATAAATGTATTACTCTTCACTATAAGAATTCTACCATAATTACTTTTTTTCCTTGCTGGCTCTCCCCTTACATTTATGGTAAATGATAGACAAGCCCAGCAGCATACACCACCTCATTTGCTTCCTTCAGCTCCCTGCAGTGTGGGCAGGGGTAGTTTGATGCAAGGTTCACTGGTGGGAAAGGGAAACTCCTTTGTGAGGCTGCAGTGTGAGCTCTCTGCTGAGCTGTGCCCAGACTCTGCCCAGGCCTGCACATATTTAAGTACTTAAGACTAACATGGGGGAGGGAAGGTCCTTTGACAATCTTTCTACCAGGTATTCTTTCCACAGGAAGAAATTCTGTGCATCCTTTGTACCCGATGAGTTGTAAATTAGCATTTATGAAGATCTCTAAAGAGAGGAGAGAACTTTATTAGTTTTTTGCTGTGGTTGAAAGTTACTTGTAATATCCTTCCTCTTAAAAGCAGGTGTTAAGAATTGTTATGTTCACTAAGGTTGTCATCATGTGAACTGGTATTTAAGTTAAAACAACCTGTGGTATAAGCAATAAAGGATAAAGAAGCTGCATATGTTGTTTCTAAAGTGAGAACTGATTATGTTGCATGGGAAGGGATTGGGTGGCTCATGATCTCTTTGGAAGAACTGTAGGCACAGGGTTACTACTTACTCCTTTGCAGACCTCCAGTTTAGGAGGAGCCACCTTTGCTTTATTAACCTGTGATGTCACAAGTACTTATGGCTTAATAATCTGAATACTTAAATTCAGAGTATGAATTAATGCAGGAGTAAGAATTCCTATATTTCTGCCCTTGTACCCCAGATCAACCCTGGTAGTGTAGCATTTCACTCAGCTGTTGCACACAGTAGGAAGCAGGATTTGTTTGCACATTAAAAACAGGTACAACAGTGTTGAAATAGGCACACTGAGCTCTTGGTTATGCCCTAAAAAGCAGGGTAGGAATGAAGACCCTCCTGACCTTGGGACGACTGAAAGAAGAGAAATACAATGTTGTGGCTGAATTCAGGAAGTTTACTGCTGAAAGTGGCTGGGTTCTTGTATCACTTCATCTTACAAACAGTTGCTGGTAAAAGGCCATTGAGAGAGTTTTCTCTACTCTAGATTCTATTTTTTTCAGTCCAGAATAATTTTGGAAAATTATATCCCCTGAGGTGGGGTGGACAAATTTCTTTGGTGCTCATAACACCAATTTTAGGAGCCATTGATGCTGGCAGCCACTGTCTGAGGAGTATGGCCCATGTGCTTGGCATGGCACAGACAGTGTTTAACAAAAGCACGTGGGTGACCAGAGTGCCTCTGAGGAGCCTGAGTTTTCACACTGCAGTGGAGCCATGCCTATGCTGCATCTGTAGTGCTGCAGAGCTACAGTTTTGATCAGGACTCCCCAGTATTTGGTTCTGTACAAGCTCAGGCCACAGTCCCAGCTCCAAACTGAATGTTATCATAGTCAGCATTTTTTTGTTTGTTCCTTAATCTACTGTGACTGGGAAGATTATTAAAAATTAATAGCCATAGCCATTGGGAGGATTACAAGGGGTTGTTTCTGATTGCAGAGGGAGCTCAAGGTATTTGTTCAGTCTTCCTTCTCTGACCTGATTTGACTCACTAAAATACCAGAAAGAAAAAATATGTTAGAACTTTCTACCATTCCAGTGAGCAACTATTCTTATAAAAAGGTCTCACCTTGTCAGTGTAGGAATGTAAGGCTGGGTGTGCTGGCAGATGGAAAGAGCAGAATGGAAGCAGGGAGAAAGGAATAAGAGTTTTTCCTTCTGGCAGGGCAGAGCTCAGTGTGGTTGTCAATGGGGTTACAAGAGCTGTGCCAGCAGCAGAGATGCCTTCAGCAGTGTGGGATATGCAGATCTCTTGTCAGGTATGCAGCTCCAGCCAACCAGATAGAGAACATGTACAGCTTCCTGGAGATTGTGCCAGGGTTCAGTGGGAGTGGAGAGCTGGTGCTTGGGTCTGCTGGATAACGTTGTAGTCACAGTGTCTAACAGGTGCATGTGCTTTAAAGCAACACATCCAATAGCTGTGACCTGAGGGCTGCTCTGTCCCTTGAACAGTCTGCAGTGGATCCAGGTGGAAGATGTCAGAGGATAGTGCAGATAAAGGGACTTTAAAATATGATCTTTTTCTGGGAGCAGCTTCTGTGCTTGTTCACGTATTGTCAAAATGGTCTGTAACTCTGGTTTTGCAATAACAAAGGATGTGGGCTATTTCACTTTACTAGATTGTAAATTGTTAGGTCAATCTGTTGTAGCAAAAAGAATTAAGTCATTATCCTTCCATCTTGGCACTTATCCATGATCTAATGCTAGTGGTTTGAAAAGACTGGCATGGCTATGTGGATCTGCAGGACAGTTTCAAGAACAAGTGGTGGCAGGTTACCTACTGTATTTAAGGTTTGTTCATTGACAGGTGTCAAAATCACCACATTCCTACAACCTGAAGCAGAAATTCCAATTCTTTTGCAAATGCAAGGTTAAACTCATTTAAGTTATTATTCTGTGGAGTTGAGACCTGCTGGCCTTCTTGCTGATAGTGATAGCAAATGAAGTTCAGGTCTACTTTGTGCAATAGCTGAAAAGTCTCCAGTGTGAAATGTCAACCAACAAAGCAATGCCCCTTTACCTATAAGATAGCAATGGATTGCCAAAATCCTTCACTTTTCCTGATGTCTGACATGACAACAATTGCAACAATAGTTTGAAGATGAATGTCAATTGTTCTTCAGAAGAAAAGGATTAAATTATCCCACTGACTCTATGTTTTGGGTTGGGTTTGGTTGTTTTTTTTTTTTTTTTGTTTTTTTTTTTTTTGTATTGTGTGGGGTGGATCGCATTGATTATCAAATATACTTGGGTTTTCCTTGACCAGTAAATACACATAAACACACATACAGCAACACAAACTTATATATATTAATGCAGGAAAGGTCCTGCATTAATACATATCAGCTTGTGTTGCTGTATGTGTGTTCTTTGATGTGATAAAGACATCGCCTGGCTGTTGGCTGAAAGAGAAACAAATCAAGGGAAGGAGTTAAACATAGCATGTAAGTTTGCTCTGTCAAGTGTTGTGAGGAGACAGGTGCAGCTTTACTGTGAAGAAAGGATGGAGCACAAGCTGGCTCTTAGGGTAGATTTGCTGAATTGTCATCCATATCACAAAATGTGAGCAGCTACATAGCTGTGTAGCGCCTTTCTGTTTCTGTAGAGATTGCTACTCTGTCTTGAGGGAGCTAAAAGCTCTTGTCAGTTCCTTATAACTGATATTCTTCTAATTGCCTAAAAATATCTTGTCACCAACCACTTCAAATATTCTGCCTTTAATTATTTGCTTATTGTGTTTCAAGATGTTTAATTCTCAGATTGTACTGAGGAAGTACCTTGGTTTTGTTTGTGCTTACTGACTCTGGTATCTTAGCAATCAAATTCAAAGACAAATATGGTTCTGTGATGGACATAGAAAAATCTAAACCAAATACTTTATTGCCTACAATTCAATGAAAGGAAATTCAGTATCTGTTTATTGGCATATTACCTGCATTTCCAGTGAATCCTTTTTATAAGGCCAAATTTGAATTAAATAAACCAACTGAGAATATAATTTATAGTATGGGAAGCCACTTCCCTTTGTGGCTAGTACTTTAAATGAAGACTATATTAGAAATAATATGCAGTGTCACAGTGTCATCAGACTGAAGGAACACCGGAGCAAAGTGCCTTTATTGTAGGACAGATCGTTGGCCAAAATCAATTATAATGGCTATATTGATTTTAGCTAACTGCCTATGAAATTTCAAAATATTACCTCTTTAATTGATATTGAATTGCATTGACTTGATTGATTTCCATGTCTGGTTTAAGTAAGTACTTATGGAGTGCTCAGATCTCTAGTGGTGTTCAGAGCTGGGAGTGGGAGAGGAGAACAGAAGAGATTGTATAATATTGCCAGGCAGGATTGAACTGGGGAAGGGGGGATGGTATGGACAGGGAAGGGAAGGTGTTGTCTCTCTTGTGTGCATGCTCAGGGTAGGAGATATATGTCATGAGAAAACAGGAATGTGGCTGTTGCTTGGAGGCAGGTCTGAGTTGCAGAGGAACTCCTGTAGTGGTGTGTGGCCATCTGGGTAGGGATTCCTGCCTCTGTTAGGAGTGGCAGTGTGACTCCATCCAATTTGACCCATCCACTCCTTAGGATAATCTCTGGTTTTACCTTTAGAGGCATGACAACAAAGTATGGGGTTTTGGAGGGGAGTTTATTTAGTGTAGTCTCAGGCATTTACACAGTGACTGTTGAGCAGCACTTCACTGCCTTGGCTCGTATTCCTCCTCCCATCTTCATGGATATGAGAACTTCCGTGTGCCAGCGTCACTTGCGGTCGTAGGAGTGATTTCGGGGTCTGCAGTTCTGATTCTTGCCTTACAGAAGGATTTACCCTCCCAGAATGGCCTGACTCGTTAGTGCCACCTGTGGATCTGCCTGCTCTGTTCTTGCCTCGCTGTGCTGCACTCGCCTTGTTTTTGGCAATGGTGTGGGTTGTGGCTGGCATTTCAGTACTGCTGTGCTATGCAAATGAATCCTAACCCTTTTCCTAAGGAGAGTTTGAGCCCTTTCTACACTGATTTCTGTTTAGAACTTAGGTGTATGGCTAAATCAATAGTCAGCTAATGATAATGTGAAGAGTGAAACCAACCTATGTGGTGTTATTGAAAACATTACTGGATCAGAACTCCAGAGCATGTAAAGTATTTGCTGAGTTGTGAATCTGATTTATTGATTTGTTTTCTTCCTGTTCTGCTGATTCCATAATTCTGTTAAATAGATAAGCACAAATAATATATTTCTACCATTAAGAATCAGGGGCTTGGTGTACTGCATTAGACCATCAAAGCAGATATTTTGATCCCAGTGACCTAAGATAGCTGCTGCTTTAAAGGCAGGCCGTGCTCATTCTGACCTCTATGCAATTATTGTAGTCTGTGAAGCATGCAATATAAGCATCAATGCTGTTAATAGCCATAAATAATTCCCCTTTCTAAAAATTTCTGTCTGATCCATGCTGTTGACTTGCAGATGAAGTTGCTAAGTATGTCCCTAATGAAATTAACTATTACAGTCATGACCAGAAATGAAGGAAATGGAAAGCGAAGACAGCATGAAGAATTAACAATCATAGCAATTGGTTGAGACATGGTGCTGCATAAAATAAAATAAGAATAAGTTCTGCATTCTCCTGAGGCTGATCATGAAAGCTTTGACTAAAATAAATAATTACCATGTGAGCTGTACAAATACTATCAAAGGGGGACTGAGAGAACACACAAGGTAACATATTTGCTAACATTTCAAAGCAAGATGTTTGATGTCTTTCATGATGTCTGTGTCAATACAGATGGTAGGTTTCCAGTTGAATTAAACTAATTTCTGTTTAGAGGGAGAGATAAAGTAGCAGAGGGTGTATATAACTACATGCAAGTCAGGAAAACTGGAGGCTGATGGGATTTTCATGCTGAAGTTGGAGAGTGCTAAGGTACTTCAGTGTGGAGATGACTTAGATACTTGCTGAAAGATGGATTTTGGTATCACTAGAGTAATTGGTTACCTTAATAGCCAAGATGTCCCCTAAGAACCATTATAGTGCCTTTGATAAAAGCAATTTTTTGGGATATTTATTTTTGTAATGACATAATTTGTAACAAGAGTGTGGATTGGAAATTGGACAGTCTAAACCAGATTGCACTTTGGTCATAGTTGTAAAATGGGGTCTGGGATGAGGCAGAGAGGTTTTATCCAACTCAACTCCTCTGGGCCTCTGCAACAGAGATTTAAACATAAGGAATGAGTTTTCTAACTGTGAAATGGGGTCCTCCATGTCCTGATGGTGATGGGGAGGGGCTGGGTGTTCTGGTACCTCTGCCACCATCTGCCAGAGGATGCTGTGCTGCCAGAAGGGACCAATACTAAAGCCTGAGGATGCTGGCTGTGTGGGGAAGAGTGGTTCTTGATGTTTACAGGAATAAAAATACCTGTCTGAGAGAGCTCAGATAACTGTGAGTGAGCTTAGATAATATGCCTGCATACACTAAAGCCTGATTTTAAGTGAACTCTGTATATTTTTTTTTTTACTATTGTTTTGGCACATAAAAATAATCAGAACCCATGAGTACTGGGTTGGAAAACTGCAAAAGTTACTGGTAAATTTTACTAATCTAGGACTAATGCTGTATATTAGCCACATTAAATTTAGCAATGTATTTTAGGCATAAACTAAAGGAAGACTAATTCTGAAAAAGCTATGATGCTGCAGCAGCACTTCTTACAAAATTTCAACTTTTAAATTAACTTTGAAGTAAAACTAAAAATAAAAATAATTTCTTACAGCACTAAATAGTTATAATTTGAAAACTAATTTCTCTTGATTGAGCCACAAGGCAAAACCTGTTATTCAGAGTTTTGTTGAGAGCAGCAGGATTTACCTTAGCAGTTTAGAGAAATGGGAAAAAAACCCCATACTGCCTGTCAGCCAGGGCTTTCATCAAGTCTGAAATTTAACAAAGCGATGCATCTTGTGTCTCTAAATCTGGAAGGTTGTTGGGGTCAGTATGAGTGCCTGCTGGATGGTGACAGGAGAGGTGAGTGGATCCTTAAGACAGAGTGGGAAGAGAAAGTATATGAAACTATAGAAGTGAGGATTTTATCACAGATTTTTTGATACTGGGAGGGTGTGATACCATTCAGGTCTGCCCTCTGCTGATGGAAGTGTTCAGTGTGTAGATGTGCTGCTGGTTTAGAGCTCTTTATAAAGCACAACATGATGACCTGACTGCCGGGTCGTGAGGAAGGTCAAAGCAGATTTTATCACAGACACCAATGTCATTTCCCTCACTGAAGAGGCTCTTTCAAGATTTGACCTAAGTCCCTTATCTGCCTCTCCTTATTTTGCAATTTGCTTCATGGAAGTGCAGAAACAGGATCAATTTTAATGTTGCAAATGTGATTTTTTTTTTAATTTATTCCCCAAACACTGCAACATCCTCATTATTTTTCTTTGGTGAATTCTGGCAATTTCATCACTCTGTAGTGAGGCACCAGGAGCAGAAACCAGTCACGTCGTAACATCAAGGCCATGTTTAGTTCTCTGAACCCAAAAGAGACAAAATTAGCCAGTACTCTCAGAGGCAGAGGCTTGCTGTGCCCTTTCTTGTGGTGGTTTGAACTAGCTGTAGTGTATCAGGGGTACCTGGATAAGAAGCTTGCCTGGTTTTTAGCTGCCACAATTCACAGTGTTAATGTGAGATATTAGTGATGCAGATTTACTGGTACTGGCCTGTAAACTCATGCCTTGTTCCAAGTGGGCTGTTATAAATTGTGCTTTAAGTTAGCTGAATGCAGAAAATTGGAAGAGGCAGGATCATATTAGCTCTAAAGAAGGAAAAATGGCATGAAATATTAAATAATTATTATTATAAGATACTTCATAAATCCAAAGGAGATAGAGGTGGAAAATACCTATGAGGTCACCTAACCTATCTATTCTGGAGGACTGGCTTGCTGCCTGCAAAATATAATCAGTCTGCTACTCCAGACTAGTTCTGAATGCCCCAAGCTTTAGTATTCTTAATGCAAGAGAAGAGAGAAGAAAGGGTCATAGAGTTTTTTTCTATTTCTTAAACTTTCCATCACTTGTTTTCTGTTTCTGAAACCCTTCCTCAGATTTACGTGTTGGTTTTTTTCTCTATTTTGTCTTTTTATTTTTTAATTTTGTTTTTCTGCTTCAGTGTCAGAATGCCCTGAAGAGAGAGATAACGTCAGTAATTCTGGATAGCTGTGTTATCTCTATGTATTTTGTATGGATCACAGTCACTACTTTGATTGACAACTCTCTTTTTAAGTTTTCCTCAGTTTTTATTTTTTTTCTCTCCTATGGCAGCTGGGTTCCCTGGCTAATGCCCCCAAACTGGTAGTGTGTGGAGTGAATATTTTTTAATACTCTATTCTTCTCTTTGTGCCCCCTCACCACACATTTGCATATCCTCATCAGTCAACTATCCTGTTAGGAGAGAGCAATATCGTTATTCCCATGCAGAGCTGGGAGGCAGTGATGATTTGCCACAAAGAATGGTTGTATGAGCAGTGGAGGTGTTGTGTCTCTTTAGACACTCTGGAGAGAGCAGTGCCAAAAAAGGTGATGTTTGTCCTGTGTTTAGCTGTCATGAGCTTGAATGTACACCCTAAAAAACAAATACCTGTTACAAAAAGGAAATCTGTCTGTCCATATCTGAGGAGGGAGTGTGGAACAATTATTTAGCCTGAGTGTTCTCGCTATTATTTGTTTGTTTCACTTACTCTGTAATTGCCTTTTCAGCCCGGTCAAGGAGTCTGGTGATGGGTGAACAGATTGGGCCTCCCTCCAGACCATCTTCCCCAAACCCTCAGGAACGTGTGCTGAAGTGTGGCTGGCTCAAGAAACAGAGGAGCATCATGAAGAACTGGCAGCAGCGCTGGTTTGTGCTGCGTGGGGATCAGCTCTTCTACTACAAGGATGAAGAGGAAACTAAGCCTCAGGTATGGCTAGAGAGCTGCAGGAGGCAATGATTGTGACTCCTGTGTGATCACAGCTGTGCTTTGGTTGACAGCTCATTTCAGATGTTTTCTGTCCTCACCAAAAACATTCACACTTAAGGAGGTTCAAAGGCAGGAGATGTTGCAGGGAGGCTTTCCTACTACCAGACAAGTGGTGGAGCTTGGGAAAAGGTTAGAAGGTGTTTACTTACCCACTAGGGCATGCTGACCTCCAGATCTTAGTATGGTCAGCTGTGAGACTGGAGTTTGACAAGAAGAGCTATGGAGCTGCAGATTACTGAGGCAGGAGTGATTAACCTTCTTGCTCAGCTGGGACTCGTTATCTCCCAGCTAATCCTTGTTAGCCATGAGGTGAACCAGCTGCTTAGAGCTGGCTTGTGTGTGTGGGGTGTGTGGGTTTGGCTACATGCTGAGAATGGGCTGTAATGTGTGTTTGAGTGGGTGTTGTGCTATGGGCTAAAGTTTACAGAGGAGATGAAGAATTTCTTATTCATGTTTTTCTAAGGCCTGTAAAATTCTCTCAGCATTTGAGCTAAGGTCTTTCCTGTTGCTGTAGTAGATTATGCATCATAATTCACGTAGTCATTGTTTTGACTGTCAGGCCTTTAACCAGAGTCATTGAACACAGGGAACATAATTGAATGAGCCAGACAATGTCCCTGTGCTGCTGGCTCCTGATGAGTCAGTACAGGCATTACAGAGTGACAGTCAGCCTGTGTAATATCATCACCATCCACACACTCATTATAGGCAATTATTAAACTGCTTGATGCAGCTGCCTGCTTGACTGTCACACATAAATTTCATTGTAGAGTGAGAATGGAAATTAATATTCCCCTGTGGGCCTGACATAAATACAGTAGATGAATGAGGATGTTGACTGCATCTTGTATCTTGCATTCTCCTGATCAGGGATTTGGTCCATAATTATGGAAAGTCTGCTACGTAAAGGCTAGAGAGATTTGAACTTGATGATGTAAGTTGATTACTCAGGATGCTGCCAGCAAGAGATGGATTTTGCACTTTCAAGCCAGGCACCTTATCTTCATATGCAATGCATATGGGAGAGCTGGGCACTTCTGAACCGTGTCAGTGAATATGATGAGGAAGAAATGGCCTCAGGCTGTCAGGTTGTGAAGGGTCTCTTTAACCCTGGCCCTTTTTGGGCACAGGGTTACATTTATCACTGTGGGAAGATATTTGCAACTCCCACAAGAATAGTCAGAACATAGTCCTGTATCATCCTATACAAATTAGGATTTGCATCTGACTTCAGCTAGGACTGGATACATCCCACAGGTGAGATGTACTTATGGGACTTATGGACAGCTGTTGCTTGGGATTCTCTGGAATGAAGGGGCAATGGCACAGGTGTGCCCATGCATCTTAGAAAGACAACTGAGACCCTTTGTTGTAGGGAGATTTTTTTATAGGTCATGCAGATATTTTCTCCGGTTGTTATTGATATTAATCCCTAATTTTCTTCAGCCCTAAAGGTACTCATGCCTGATTTAAGTATTTTTGTTTTATTTATTAAGCATGGCCTTTAAGCTTGTGTGTAAAAACTAAATCAATAGTTTCACTGAAATTCCCATTGATCTTCCACCTACTTGATTATTTATACATACTCTGGAAGAGAGTTATATTCTCATTGTTTATCTGATGAAGTCAAATGAGATTTATGGCATAATGTTTCAAAAGAGAAACATGAAACAACTTCTTTTTCTTCATGGATGTTGGCTTGCCTATTTTTATGAAAGCCTGTTTCAGATTCTTGGAGCAAACTGTAGATACTCTTCCTTTAATAATATTGCTGAAAAGGTGGAATTGTAATCTAATGGCAGGAGAATCACACAGGCTTTCTGGAGTGGAGAGGAAATTTTCTGTTGTCTTAATGGATTGAGTACTGTTGAAGGTACTCAATTTTTATTTGTGTGCCACATGACAGCTGCACTTGCACAGCCCACTCCATCAGAGACCAGAGGTTAGAGGGTGGATCTGCAGCCATGGCTTTTCTGCAAGAGTTTTCTTTTTTTTGCCCCATGAGGATGGGGGGAAGGGAGGACTGACCTGCAAAGAGGTTTTGATGCTCCTACTGACTCTGTCAATATGTTTGTGTTTTTAAAGGAGTTTTGGGCTTGTTTCTGTTCCCAGGAAAGGAGAGAGCATACATCCCTCCCCAGTTTCCAGGGGAAAAGAAGCCACTGTGCAGCTGATTCATTAACCCTTCCTTCAGTATTGACTTGACATGATGAAAGGCTTTAATGCATCTGCAGTGGGCTTGCATTTTGCACTTTAGAAATAATTTTCTAGAATGTGTTCTGGCCACTGGACTTTAAAGATGATATTTTACATAATTTTTTTGATGCCATTTGGATTTCAGATGCATTTGCATTTTTGTCAAGTTGCCTTTCCTGTGTTTTCCTGTTATTGATGGAATGTCTTCAGTTTATCTTCTAATTTCAGTGAACCCCAGAGCCAAATTGCAGGGCAACAGGATTGGGAGGTAAGGGTGGTGGAGGCTTATCCTGTTGTGTTAACTTATTTTGCCTCAATTTTAAATCTTACAACCATTCTTGAGAAAGCACTCAGCATGGACTCTGCTAAGTGCCCTCCTCCACAGTGTCCTTCCACAACCTTACCCTTACACTGGGTAGGGGACAGGAGCTAAGCCTTGACCCTGCTGAACAAAGCATTTGTAGGAGGATGCATTCCTGAGCAGCAAAGCTATGGAAGTTATACTGAATAGTGACAAAGTAATACATCTGGCTTTTTTTTTATAGAGAAGATTGCAAAACTCTTATGATGAGTTGTCTTCTCTTAGTTGAAATTTGGGATTGTCTGTCTCATGAGACACTAATTGTATTACTCCATTGTATGTGGATCTGGAAGCTGACAAATAGCATAACTAGAATTTGTTGTGATTACCAATATTATGATGGTCCAGTGTGTCTTGGATTTGGTTGTTGCCAGATCGGTAAACATGCATAGCTACATTCTCATCAACCACAGATAGGTGTGAAAAATCTGACTGAAACAACTTTCTTCATTTTCTGTTCATCAAGAAAAGATGCTCTGGACCCTGTCTGCATTCCAGGGCAGTTCAGTGCAGGAGTGGGAACTGCTGATTACCTTCTTCATGGCTTAACTCTTGAGAGTCCCAGAGTCTGTCTCATTGTGCATAGGTCCTGAAGAATGTTAGCTGGAAACCCATTAAAATATCAGAGATTAAATGCTTGTTTCACTCAGGTTACTGGAGAAGAGCTTCTTGTGATGTCTCTTTCAGTTTTTCCATAGATGAAGAGGATTTTGTTCACTTTGAAGATACTATGTCACCAGCTATGCAGAGTTCACAAACTGGAATATATTGTGTTAATTATGCTTGGGCTCAAACTGGAAATGAAGCTGAATACTGGCAGCATTTGAACTTGGGAAGGGGCTCAGGTTTTTTCTAGGGAAGCTAGAGTCTTTTGGAATAAAAAGTTGTCCATTGTCTTTCAAACCTGAATTAGCTGCTCTCTTCAAGTATTTCCCTGGGAACTTCTGTGTACTGAGCATCTCTGGAAAATCAGCCACTTTATTCAAATGCATGCTGCAACCAGAAATTCAGGGGTTCAGAAGAGTAGGTGTAATGTGAGATGAAACTCTTGCAAGGGATAATTAGGTGTGGAAACCAAGGAGAATCATTTCTGCATGCTCAGAATTGTGTTATTCCAGAGGAAACAGCCTTAACCAGCAGTGTCCAGTGTGACAGAAAGGACAGTGAAGCAGGTGGATAACCAGCTCAATTATTTTCTTGCTCAAATCTGTGGAAAGGTGTTGGGCTCAGTAGATGAGCTGGACTTGAGTTTACTATGCATTTTATCATCTTTTCCTTACCCTTTTAGTGGCCTTTCCCTTTTCACTAATGTTTGTGTCCATTACAGGGTTTGATACTACTGCAAGGCAGTCAGGTGAATGAGCTGCCGCCTAATCCTGACGAACCAGGGAAACATCTGTTTGAAATTACTCCAGGTATGCCAGCAGTTTTTTGTGCTTTCATTACAACATCACATCACTCCCATCAGTTGTCACTAATGGTAATTGAGTTGTATTGATCCCTCCTGAATGTTCTGATAGACTGGCAAGATTATCCAGTGAGACTGAGAAAAGGGACTTGACAACATGATGTTCTTTGTTCTGGGTATAAGTGCTGCTATGGTGCCTCAGTAGTTGAAATGCATCATGATCCTTGACTTTCCTGTTTGGAGAGGCTCCTTGCTTGGAGCATTGTGTGGTCTCTCTGTGGATGCATTCTTCTGGTTGTTGCAGGAGAAACAGGCACAGAACTTAGGGAAAAGTGGTATCTGGATGCAATTTCTTTCATGTATACTAATTATTTTGGGAAGTGGGTGGGAGGGCAGACAAAAAGCTTCAAAACACTTCCCTTTGGATAAAAGGTTTAAGAAAATAAATGGCCTAGAATGGAAGTGCTGCTGAAGTTTTTTCAGGTAGAAAATCTAATGATCTGTCACTGTAGTATTAATGTAAAACTTTTGCAGTCATTTTAGCTCTGATAAAAATGCTTTCTGGGTACAGAGTTGGTATCTCCAGATAGATTTATAACTAAGTTCCCTATTGCAGGAGCAATTTGGTTCAGTTCTGATTGTATTTGGGAGTATTTGTATTGTATTTGTGTTCAAACCCTGCACATAGGTTGTCTGCAAAATGAAGATGTTTTCCCTAACTTATGCAGCTAAATCCCGTTTGTAACAAACTTAGTTGCTACATGGATAGTAAATATTGAAAACCACCATAAATAGCCAGTCAATACAGAATGTGATTGACACAGACATCACTGGAGAATGTGGCCCGAAGAGTTGCCCATTTTGTTCACAGTACATTTATTCTGTGCTGGTTTTGGCATTAATGCCTTTTCTTTTTTTCATGTGTTCTGAAATGACCGTGTTCTGCGTGGCTGCCAGCCTGCAGAACACCCACGTAGTGAACAGCTCTGAAACAGATGCCAGATAGGAAGGGCAGCACAAATGATCTTGCAGGACCCAGATCTCTATTTCCCATCACTGCCCATCTTTCCCTGTGTTGAATGTATAGCCATGATCACATTTCTGTCTAATTGTGTTTCATTTATCCCACTATAAGCTGGGACTCTACAGTTTCTATAGAAATGGTAAGATATTTTTTTAAATCTGTCGTAGCTAAGTTGAGGATTTTGTGAACACAGGTATATTCAATAGCTCTAAGTATATATTAGGGTTTTACTGTGCTAGTAAGCATCAGAGCTTTAACCAACAAAATTAAGAATGGAGTGGAACATTCCTAAAGTGTACCTATAGCTGATATGAGTTTATCTGGCAAAGAGAAGAGGCTGAGATCTGAAAAATTTCCAAAGAGTTCCAAAGTCTGTGGTACCAGTTATCTCCAAAACCCTATTTTGTGATTGATGGCTAAGGCACTCAGTGTCCTTGTTGTGCAGCTGTTGCTGTGATCTTGCCACCTTTCCTGTGCTGCAGGCTGTGTTAAGTTTGGCTGTGAGAGCTGTTCCCTCAGAGGGCAGGGAGTGGAGTAACAGCATGTCCTGTGCTGTAACAGAGCCTGTATTGATTTTCTGCTGAGTAACAAGAACTAATGATGGGCATTGTGTATTATTCATGTTTCATCGAGTTCATTTCTAAGCTGTATAGGGCAGCTGGGAGAAGGGTTAACCAGGGACACGAGAGGCTGCAGAAAAGTTCTACAGTCAAACCAGGGTTAGATCTGGTGACAGGACTTCCTGAAATATATTCTCTATATTCCTTTCTGGGGAAACTGTCTAAATTTCTGGACCCTTTTGAATCCATTCATGCTTCCCTTCATCATAGAAGCTCAGAGTGGAATGGTGGGGTAAGCTGTGGGTGCAAGTGGCTCTCATACTCCAGTGCACATTAGCAGGTGGTGGGGGATGTTTTTGTAAAGTTATCAGGGTAGTATGAGGTCAGGTGCAAATGTTGTACCATTTGGGGTAATCATTCCACAGCAGCTGGTATTTATGGATGAAATTATCTGTGTTGTTTGGGAGAGGAGTCCAAATCTGGCAACAAAAACAGCATCTGCTGTTGCCAGGGGCAACAGAATACTCAGTGCTCACCTGAGGTTACAGCGCATTTTGGAGTGGTGTAATGCAGCTTGTAAGAAGCCACAGGGATTAAGCTCAGAGAATGTCTTAAGGAATGTTGATGACTTAAATGCTTCTGAAGTCTCACCTTTTAGGAAACAATGTCTTAATGTCTTGTGGCAAGTGGTCTACCTAGTTTCATTCCCCAGTCTTTGCAGCACTATGAGATGCTCAGGTTCTTCTGCAGACAGAGAATTTCCTGATACATTAAGGTTTTTAGAATCAAGAAGGGGAGCGGTAAAAAGTTTCAGAAGTTAGGAGGTACTCATGGTGCACATTTTGATGTCCCTTATCACTGATGATAATTAGTTCCTGCTTCTTGCCAAGGTGCTTTTTGCTAAGGTGAACAGTGGCAGATCTTAGCTGAGACTTTGTGAGAATGAGAGTGCAGTTTTGTAATGAATTTAATATTTTTATTGGAAACAGCTGCTGAAGGGGTTGATCTTGTTTCCATATATTTAATCATATCTTTCATTTCAGCTCTTATGACTGAAAGAAGTTCTCAAACCAGTTTGACTTCAGGTCAATCCAACTAAGGTGGTGAAAACTGCACCTTCAGGTTGTTTTCTGTGCTCCAGTTGAGTTAGCAACACCCCTCTCTTTGGTGAAGCAGTTCATTCCTCTTCATAGTTGTTACCTTGGTTTTTTTGCAGACTTAGCCAGAGCAAGGGTCACTGCCTATACATGATTTACATGTCAAAGGTTATTTTCAAAACTTTAGAAGTCAGTTCTCTAATGGTGTGTTCTTTCAGTTAGTTATAAAGACTGAATTCACTATAGGCAACTTGCCTTTACAAAAGGAACTTGCATGGAATACTGAATCCTTCAAAGATGGATTAGTGGTTGCATTATGCCAGAAGTTAGGCTGGGGCAAAATAAAATACCTCATGCAGGAACTTTGTGCAGGGCTTCTGCAGAAACTACTTCATGGCCTTGGCTGCAGAAGAAGAAGGAAAATCAAGAAAGGCAGAATAAGAAGGTAGGAGTCCTAATTCTTACAGGAACAATAATTGTTTATTTGTTCTGTAGGGGTCCATTTGTGTTGTTACAGTATCTGACAGAGAAGTTGGAGTGGCAGCTTGTTTGTCTTGTACCAGTAGGTGGAACGGTGCCCACAGAGCAGTCTGATCTGTGGTACACTGTTGCATCCCAGGTGATCAACACCAATTAAGCTATTTTTGTGGCCTTTTTATCTCAGTTCCTGTTGAGATGCTGTGTAATTAAAATACCAGGAGGAGAAATTAGAAATTCATACATTGAAAATCATTCTGTGTTCTCTATTATTCAATGCAAATTGCAATTCCAATTAACAGCAGGATCCTGAATTTGCCATTGGTAATTAAGTTTTCTCCTGAAGTCTACAGCTGAAAACTGACTGTGCATATCTAAATATGCAATGATATTGATATTTGAGAGGTATGTTTAGATTCCTGTAATTTGGCATCCACCATATTGACTAGGGAATGGCAGCAAAATAAAGTAATTTTGGGTCCTACAAGGAAGTTTAAGACAGAGTAGTTGCAGCAGTGCATTCTGGAAACACTCAGCAAGAGAGAGCTGTGGATGTTACCATGTCCATGGCATTGCATTGGCCTGGACAAGAAGATTGGAGGTGTTGATTTTGCAGTGGAGGGCCCTGTCAGATCTGTTTTTATTACTTGTACATGTCTGGAGCATAGCTGAGAGCATGCAGTTGTATGTCATTAAAAAACCTGCCTCTTGAAACATAATATAGACTTTTCCATTTATTGAGGGGTGAGAAACAATAAGGGCTTTTTCTAAATTTTCTTTTCAAAGGAGTGCCCAGAATGATAAAATTGTATGCTTTCTTTGCAGTCATAGTCGGGTAACAGTTTTTTATTATTACGTTTTTTCTTGGGTTGAGACTTTTAAGGTAATAAGGTTTTAACACTCAGATGATGATGGATACATCTGCTTGCCTTTTCCCAGCTGCTGTGTCTTTTTATGCTCAAGTGCAGTTTGAGTTTCCTAGGAAGTGTGTGTGCTGAGTTTCTGCGCCCGGGGAGTGCTGGTGCGTTGCTCTCTGTTCTGCTTGCTCCGTCTCTCCTGAGCACTAGATGGTGCTCCTTATTTCCAGCTTCTGCTCTCGCTGTCTGCGATGGCAATGCCGTGAATCCCTGGAGCGAGTTCATCCTCTCAGAGGAAACTGGCTACTCTGCTGTGTTCATTCGTGTCTCCTCCAAGCAAACCAGCGAGCAGGGGTTCCCTAACGACGTCTTTGCCCAGCCTGTGAAGCCAGTGTTGTGCTCTGTAGGCAGAATGCAGTATTGAACACATTCCTGCACGTTTGCTCAGTTGGTTAGAGTGCGGTGCTAATGATGCCAAAGTTGTGGGCTTGATGCCCATATGGATCATTGATGTAAAAGCTGGGCTTGTGATCCTTGTGAGTCTCTTCCAACCCAGAATATTCTGTGATTCTGTAGTATTCTGTCCTGAACACACTCCATGTATTCACAATGTACAGCTGCTGTCTCAGATGCCAAAATCAACAGTCTTTGAAAACATTCAAGTTCATATTGTTTACCCATTTCAATCTTGTTTTGGTCTTAAAATTGTAATATAAGAGCAGAACCTGTTCTGTATAGACACTGTGGGGAAGCCACTTGGGTGTAGGTCTCCACTGTTTCAGGTTAACATACTGACCCACTGTTTATGGGCTATTTAGTGGCATCTGTCGGACTGTTTTCCTCTTTCCCCCATCCTGAGCCTGCTAAACTTATTTTTCAAAATATTTCTTTCCAAAATTTTGCAATTTTAATGCATTGGCATTTTCCAAAAGATACTATCTGCCTTGTGTGGGATTACTCCTTTCTTAATTCTACTGAGATTCTTTTATTGAACTGAAAAAAATAGCTTTCATGGCCTGCTCAGACCTCGATAACTTCCTTTTGTTCAACAGAAGTATCAATCAGCTGCCAGTATTTCTAGGCTTGCTTTACTAATGGATATAAGTTGATGAACTGGTAGTTGAGTAATTAATGGAGCCTCTCATTTCCCTTGTGCAGATAAATGCTAGCAGCTCAAATCTCCTGCAAGCAAGGCTTCTCTTCTTACTGATATTCTGACCTGTACTTTCCCTGAATGCTTGACTCTATCATGTCACTGAATTCTTATGAAAAGAGAATGTGGAAAAAAAAGAAAAGAGGACTGAACTTTGCTCTCAATTCATGTAACCTTATTGATTTCAGTAAGTGTTCAGTCCAGTGCTGTATCCCTACAGCTTGACCAGTCCTCTTCTACTTGCTTAGGATGATGACTCACTGCAGGTGAAGGTCTTGGGGCTGTATCCAGAGTTTTGGGCAGAAAGGTTATTGGGCTCCTCTTTTCCCCTGAGGCCGATGAGGCTCCCTGATAGTTAAGAATGTTTTGGCTCACCTTAAGTTATCAATTTAAAACATCTTGAAGGCCATCAGGAGGCACCTGCAGCCTGTAAATTGCCTTTTTCTTGGTTTTCTTTTTTCCTGTCGCATATGCAATGCCCAAGGCTTATGTTTGCATTTGGCAGGTAATGACCCTGCCTCATGAAATAAACAAGATCCTGCCTTTGTTTTATTAGAAATGTTTGATCTACTTCAACTTGTACTGCCTCCATCCCTCAGTGCTCTGGGGCCATGGGCAGCTGAAAGTAGGACTGGAAATGGGCTGCAATAGCATACCTGTGTTCTGCTGTCCAGGGATTTGTGTTCCAGGAGAAGTTGTGCATTTGATCCCTGATCAGTAGCACCTAGCTGTCTTTAATGCACGTGCTGGCTTTAAAGAAGAATGATGGTTTTTAAAACTTCAATTGCAGTCGCATAAGGCCTGCTGTGAAAGGAGCATGAGACTTAAGAAGTTTCATGAATAGGGTTTTCTGCTAGTGCAGATCATTAAAATGTAACCTCTGACTGGTTTTGAGCAGTCCTCCTTAACCCATTGTGTTCCTGAGAGACAAATATAGCATGTTATATAGGTTGCCCTTTGGGTATAGAAATATGGCTTTGTAGTGTGATGACACATTGTAGTGGAAATGTGCAAGGCATCATTTGATCTCCTCAGGTTGATTTTTCAGTGCAAATTAGGTAAGATTTTGAATACTTCCTGCTGAGACTTTCCATAGTGAGTTCTGCTATTGAATATTCTACCTTGAGGATAATCTACTAAGTCCTAAGGCATGTGTATTTAATAGAGGGATTTATTTTTTTTTAAGTATTCTGGTGCAAGTACAGCTTTGATACATAGAGATTTGCTTATCAAACTGTCAGCATGATCAGTTATGTAGCATCATCTCTATATTTCTTGCTAGTTGGTCAGAAATCAAGTCTTCAGTGATATTTTACAGCTTGTGTGCTCTGTTGCTGCTGTTATGGGTTTTGTTCAGCCCCAGAAAGAGCTGTGCTCCCATTTGCAATAACAGTGGGTGAATTCTCCACAAGATTTATGCAATGTCTGGGATCTCTGAGGCCAATAAAGTACTCTATTAGGTTAGCATGATGAAGTAAAATAAGATACATGATATATGGCCATGTTACAGCACACATTAAATTCTAACAGAAGGGAAATAAAGACAGGAGGAAAAGGCCTCAAGCTGTGCCAGGGGAGGTTCAGGGCAGACATTAGGAAGAATTTATTCACTGAAAGTCTTGTCAAGCCTTGGAACAGGCTGCACAAGGAAATGGTGAAGTCACTGTCCCTTTTCTTCACAGTGTTGAAGAAAAGAGTGGATATGGCATTTAATGCCATGGTTTAGTTGACATTGTGATGTTCAGTCAAAGGCTGGACTCAGTCTTGGAGGTCTTTTCGAACCCTAATGATTCTGTGATTCTGTTCCTTGATACTGGCAATCCTGTAGGGCAGCACCCTTTGGAGGCACCCGTTAGCACCGCACCTTAACTGCTCAGTAGGCTACACTGACTTGGAAATACCATGTGGCAGTCATTCTGGGAAGAAAAGGTAAGAGAACTACAACACAGGTCCTTCTTATGAGGCCCACAAAAGGTGTGGGGGGAAAGGGAGGTGCAGCTGATAGTGTGCTGATCCAGGATCCAAAAGACAGAACTGAGAAACTGCTATCTGGGGTGTTTACGAATGCACCAGCACCAGTTTGAAGTGGCAACTGGCCCAGTGTCAAACAGCTGTGAGAGAGGGTTCACAGGCAAAACCCCCTCTATATTTGTCTGAAATAGCTTAGGGATAATTAGTGTGCTATCAGTGAGAACTTGTTTGCTCTGGGCATTTTGAACTTCATAGGGAGGAGGAAATATGACAAGGATGTATTGCCTATGGGGTAGCATACCTTACACCCAGCTTAAGAACCTGCAGGGGGCTTTGTTTGTTTGTTTGGTATTTGTTGTGGTTTGGGTTTTTTTTTTTGGGGGGGGGGTGTTTGTTTTTTATTGTCCAGATATTTTTGATCAAGCTCAGACCTCTATGCCATTAGCTTTAATTTCTGCAGCCAGCGAAGAGTTGTCTCTCTGTGAGCCAAAGCAGTGCAAAAGCTTGCATACATTAATAAGCAGGCTGTCTGCTCTGTGTACACTGGGATCTGTTAGGAAAGGGTTCCCTTTAGCAGCTTTGAGTGCTGAGGGCAGCGAGATGCCTTCAGGTATTTGCAGTAAAGCTGCTTCTTACAATCTGTGTGCTCAGCTGCTCTTCCCCTTGGGGCTCTAACTGGTGTGAACTGTGAAAGAGCAGCTATGGGTCCATGGCAGTGCCAGGCAGGAATTGCTGATACCAGCCAGTGTGCCTACCTGCTGCCCTTCTGCTGCCAAAAATGGAACAGGAACAGTGGCAGCTCTGCCACAACCAGCTGCAAAAGGGGACTTTGTCCATCTGTAAGGCTTGACTGTTTGGGATTTGTTTGGTGTTCCCTCAGCATTTCAATGCCAGAGGCTCCAGAGCTTGCTGATGCCCTCAAAGCAAAAACCTGGGGAGATACTCAAGCATAGTGTGGCTAAATCTGTATTGGAATTTCGAACCAAACTTTCTTCATTTGTTGATGCCTGCACCTAAAATTCTTTAATTTTTTGCGTTCATCAGAATTCAGGGAATTCTCTTTTGCACTTCACAAGTGCTTTAGGCTGCAGAGTCGTTATTTGAAAGAAAAAGCAAAGCAGGTGGACACCTACAAATCTCCTAAAATATGGCCATTTTCATATTCCATTTGATACGAAAAAATGTCCTAATGCCAGTGAAAATTATTGTCATGGGAGTGTCAGATGGTATGACTGAATTTCTCTTGGAATTGCTGTGATTGGATGGAGAAGAGAAAGCAATGGATATAGTCAAATCAGAAGAACTTTTTATCAACTTGGTGTCTTTTGACTCTTTCTGGACTAGAAATTCTTTAATAGGACAAGGCTAGATGTTTTGAAATGTGATTCCTGACAGAACAGGTGACTTTTGATCCTTTCTTTTTTTCTTTATTTTTTGAAGCCTGTGAGCCTTTTCTTAACAGATCTGTGCTCCATTGTAAATTTAGCCTAACCTGGTTAACAGGAATGCATTTTAGGTCACTTGGGGCATGGCAACCTGTGAATACAAAATGTGTACTTTCATGAAGTTTCTCATACAGTCTGGTGATATATCTGCATTGAACTTGTGTTTTCTGTGCTAATGTCTTCTGTGAAGAACAGATGAACTATAAATTGTTCCTTTAAACCATGAAGGTCTAATTCTTCTCTCAGCAGGTTATTTTTCAGAGTCTTAGGAGCCTGGAGAACTGCAGTTTTCAAAAACATTTCCTTTGCAGTTTATATTAAACATACTAGAAGTGTGTATTTGGAGAGCAGGGGATGATGAAGACTGGGGTTTGAAAGGGTGAGGATGGTTTACATTGCTCTGCTCTCACAGGAAAAAGCCTTAGGGGAGATAGCATGTCACTTTTTAAATAAATACTAGGCTAGAAAATTCACTTTGTAGTTTCAGGCTATTATAAGAAATGTAGTGGGTTTTTAAGGGGGTTAGAGTATTTAGATATATATGAACTAAGACTGGTTGTAATGTACTCTTCTACCTCTGTTACTACATTCCCAGAATAGTCTCTTCTTTCTTCTGAGTCCAGTGGCTATTTGGAAATGTGTGGAGAGTCAGAGTATTTCCACTGTGGCCTGGCAAGCCACTTCTTGCTTCACCATGTACTTTGGAAATCCTGGAAATAATCCATCCTGAATCTGACTTAGAAAGTAAACTTTGCATTTTATGAAGGCTTTAACTTTTGAAGAGGAAGTCTATAATTTCCCTGGTTTACAGATTATTTGATTGATATGGAGATCATCATAGTATAAATAATTTTACAGATCAGGCAAAACAAGCTTTTATTGGCCAAGCTTGAAAATTCTAACACATTCTTCTGAATTTTGAGCATGGGTATTAGTATAAATTGTGAGCTTTCCATGAGTTCATGTTTGCTACCGGCTGGCTTAGGTCCATTCTCTATGAAGCCCAGCTCACCTGTTTAATGGTAAATGATGCAAGGTGGTGTTAACTTTTGTGTTCTTCAGATGAGTTGTTGCTCCTTGGGGAGGAGGGGATGGTGAGGAAAATCTCCAAAACTATGTAATCATGGTCTTATGTCTAAAAAAGCTTCCAAAATAAATGCTTGCCCAGTTCTAGAGATGTAACTGATATAGATGGGAATCACAAAAGCCATTTGTTTCCTAGTAAAGGAATGATTGATAAACACCTTCCGCCACTAATACTCTGTCATGTCTGCAGTGAATCATTGAACTAGAATAACCTATTCCTCTGCCATCCTGCAATTTTTAAAAACTTACTCGGTTAGAGTATTTTTTCCCATTGAATATAAGTGATTGGCTTAACTAAAACTGAAATCTTTACCTCTGGCTTCCAGATGTTTAGCAGTGTCCAGAAATATAAAAGTTCATTTTTCACACAGCAGTATTTAGCAGCTGGCTTTCCTTTTCAGTGGCAGGGAATACACTGAATATACACTATACGCATACAATATACACTTAAGAAATACACTACTGTATTTCTTAAGAAATGAGAGGGAATATAAACTTTAAATCAAGAATTTCAGATGGTGGAACCAAGAGCTATGGCAGAGGAAAAAAAAAAGTGCAAAGTAGATGCGTTATTCAAAAAATCTTAGGGCACTCAGTCTGCTCCAGTTAATTTTACAGGGAACTGCTAAGTCCTTGGAGTTTTTGAAAGATCAGCATAATGTTTTAGCATTTGAAATCCAAATTTAGACATTGAACTCTGGGCTCCTGATTTTGTAAACCCTAGTCTAAAGTTGGTGTTTGCTTGGTGGTGTCTTAAGGAGAAGACGTGCATGGTTAAATCAAAAGGTAAGACAAACTTTTTGTCAGTTTTCTAAATATTTTGCGAAAATAAGTAGAGTTTAAAACTGCAGTGTTTCAGTAATAGAAATGAAAAAAAAACAAAAAAAAAAATCTTTAAATGCTTTGTTGAAACTGTCAGATTGATTGTCTGAACTAAGTACGTGTGCCAAACCCCTCATCAGCCTCACCTGTCCGTGTGAAGTGATATTCGTAATAGTCCTAAATCTTCTAAAAAAAATCAAATTTCAGTATCTTGTAGGTAGTCTGGGAGTTCCTCTGACATACAGCATCCACCTTTCCATGGAGCTGACTTGGGTGCCAGGCTGGAAAGCTGGAGAGGAGGGTGCTTCCTCCATCCCTGTTATCTATCTGGCGCTGCTCTGGCAGTGCCCTTAGCAAACCCTGCGGCTTTTCCAGGGCTTGGAAAGCTCCTCCGTGCTGGGGGCTGCCTGGAGCTTCTTTAAAACCAAACGGAGAAGTGCTGCCAGGAGACTGTCCAGCCCCTCAAGCAGGTGGTTCCCGTGCCTCTTCCCTGAGATCAGATCACCCCCTAGCCAAGAGGAAAGGGAAGTCTCTGCTGCTGTACAAGGCAAGGGAGCGCTCTGCACAAGAGATGGATTTCCAAGCAGCTGTCAGCTATTGGCACTCTCTGACGAGTTTAGAGGCTCAACAAAACAACTGAGATGAATTCTCACACATCTATCCAAGAGGAACAAGTTGGTACCAGCAAAGCCAGAATACTGGATTTCCTTCGGTTCTCTTGCAGGAATATCTTGAACTTCCTCTAGTGTGTTTGGTGGTGGTGGGAAAGCTTTCCTGCCCTGTCCGTCTTCTATCCTGTGTGGGATTTGGTTTTGTTTTGGTTTTTTTGTGCTAACTAATGAATGCTCATACTCTGGGATTGCTCAAGTGTGCAGTTAACAGCTGAATACTCTGCAGAAGGACCTCTCTGTAAAACATTATTGTAGTTTTTTGTTTTCTTGTTTTTTTCTTTTTAATGATGGGAGACCTGGTAGACATCTACCCTTTAGGTCATTCATTTTCTCTCCTGGAAGTGCATTCTGAAGAACTTTAGCTCAAAAGGCTGAAATATGTACTAGGAGCTGGAGCTGCATATCAGTTCTTGGGCTCAGGCTGTTTCTGGTATTTTAACTGTATTGAAAGATGTATCTCCTTGTTATCTCCCCTACCCCCAAACCTCTATTTGTGTAGCTTTCTCCCCTCCCACCCGAACTAATTTTTGTGCATTGCATACTGCTATCAAAGAGTGTATTCTTCTGCAGTGTCCAGCCTGGAAAAGACTTTATCATTCAGTCACTTTCTTGTGACATCCAACTCTTTAGCTTGACCCAAGCTTTGCAAAGGCAGCCAGTTTGCCTGTGAGTTGGTGTATAAAACAAACTGTGTCTCTGCTGCAGTGCTCAGGGCATTGCTGCACCTGGGCACTGGGGCTTCAATAAGCAGGGTCCCTGCTGGAGTGAAATGCTGCAGGGTCTAGGGAACAAGCACGGAGTCATCAGAGATCCAGCAAACATCTGTTCTAGGGATGTTGTTCTTTCCTTATCCCAAAACAAAAAGCTTATCTTGTTTTTGTGGCTGGTGACTCAGGTTAATGCAATTAAAAGTGAGCATGTAAACGAGCCCTCTGAATATTGCTAGAGCAGCGCTGACCTTTGCAAGAATGCAAGGTCCCTCTAACACTCAGTATCTCTGTGGAGACTCAGATATATGGTGTTTACTCTTGTGGGGGATATACCATATGACCCTGTCCTGTCGTGAGGGAGTTTTGCAAGAGGTGAAATAGTCTATCTGGTATCTTTCTATGCACGCTGAAGGTTTGTGCTGGGTGTCTGTTGCCCTCTGGCCATCTGAGAGCCTCTCGTACAAAGCAGGCTCCGGTGGCTCTCACCCTTCAAAGGGTGACTGTAATTAATAAGCCAGCCCGGTTTAAGGGGCAGGGAGCCGTGAAGCGCCGAGTTCTGCCTCGAGGCCGGCTGGAAACGCGGGCGACAAAGGCGGGGAGCTCCAGGGCACCGACCTGCCGCTGTCCCTGCGTAGTCCCTGCAGCCCTATCCCGGCTGCCCGCCCCGCTGCCAGGGATGCTGGAGGCGGCCCCGCCTGGCCGGGAGCGGGCTGGCCGGGGCCAGGAGGGACGCTGCCACCTGCCATGGGGCTGTGCTCCTGCAAAGGCTGCCGTGAGGAGCCCAGAGGTAACTGACTGCCCCCGGGATGTGGCGGGACGGCTCTCCTTCCCCGTGCGTGTGTGCCTGCGGTGTGCGCGCATTGCCGGGAGCGGCTGGGCTCGGGCTCCGCCTGCGGGACCGGCACCGCCGAACCGGGCCGGCCGCCCTCCGCGGGCAGCGCTCCTCCGCGTCCAGCCCGCGGGAGCTGCCGCCGCTTCTTCTGTGCTTCAGCAAAACTAGGCAAACTAACCCTTAAAAACTGTCTCGATGTGGTCTTGTGCTTTAAACACAATCCTTGGCTCTTCTTCTCTGCTAACAAGTAAAATTTGATGGGAGGGAAGCTGGTTGGTTCTTTTCAGAAAGGCTTTTAACGTGGCAATAGCATACGCTGACAGTCTTTCCTCATCTTTTCTGTGTAGTGGAGGACTTGGATGTTTTCTGGAGGGTCGAGCTCCCAGTAGAAGAAGCTGCTTTAGGAGGCAGTGTCTCCAACGCACTTAATTCTCCGGTGGATTTTCAGTTACTTCCAGGGTGGCTCCTGCATGGGTTTGTGTTGGGACCAGCCTCTGACATCCTGTTTGTTTTGGGAAAAGTTTCAGGGGCTCTAAGAATAGATGGTGTGTGAGCCCAGAGAGAAGTGTAGCTTTCCTCAGTAGAAAGCAGTCTCATAAGAATAGTGCTCAAAGATGTTACTGTGCTTGGAGTCTGTAGAATAAATGCTCTACTGTTTTGACTTTTTGACAGCTGAAAATACTTCTCTTTTAGTAATCAAAATCCTCTGAAGTTGGATTCTGGAGAAAATAGGGGGGGAATTGCTTCCGGTGCAAAACTTTGGAAGAAACACCTTTAATAGTTACTATGCTGGAAATATGATTCAGATAATGTTAGGAATTTAGCACACATGCTCTAGTTTTGAGACAAAGAGAAAAATAAACACATTGGTGGAAATTCAGTGAGTATGGGGCTACTGTCTTCATCACTGCTGCATCAGGTTAAAGTTTACAAGTGAAGGTAAGCTTCATAAAGCTAAAGGTGGCAGTCTAAAAGCTAAAGGAAAAGTGTGCTGATCTAAAGTAGTATCAGTAACTGTCCGTTATACCAGAAGCATAAACACTGAAATAAATTTCCCTGTCAGGAGTAGAGAAGACCAGGTAAAGCTATATCTATTCTTTCAAGTATTATCGAGTTGACTATGCCCGGATTGTCAGTGTGGCACCCAGTGAACGGATGTGAATTTCCCCCCAAAGACAGGATGAGGAGAAAAGATTTGAGCAAATACCCCTGAATTTTGTATTGGGAATATTGCAGGATTTTCCATATGCATCAGGTTTTAATCTGTTGAGGAAGGAGAGGCTTAGGCTGGGTGTTATCAAGAAACATTTGTCCTCATTCTGGCATGAATCCAGTCACCTCATTCACTTGAGTGAAATTGTATTTATCTTTTTCGGGTAGAGCTTCTACAAACAATGGGTGTTTCAGCTAGCATATTGCATTCAGGCTTGAAAGAATAAAGTATGTTTGTGTCAAAATTGCAAATTTGTGTAAACCTGCAGACAGCAGTGACGCCACACCATTCTCTGAGAGCTGCTACAGTTGAGATACGTATTTGTGTAAAATTGTACTTCGCTTGTGTAACACTCTCAAGTATGTAACACTAATAAATATTTTGGGGTCTTCTTTCAAGGCTAGCCCGTAAAAGGTTCTGCAGGATTCTTTTATCTTATTTGGAAAATATATCTAAAGTAATTCCTGTCTAACAAAATAAATCTATCTCTTAGTTTACTCTCATAACTTGTGTAGCAGGCTGAAGACTGCACAAGGATTGTGTGCATGGAACTTAACCAGTCTCAAGTTTAATACAACTTTCCTGTTGATACTAATATGATTGGTGAGGTAAAAAGTCCATGCCCTGTCTTGCTGATCATTCACTGTGAGGGAAGACCTGAAGTGCCAGGCTGTCATTTGTATTCTTAATTGGGGACCAAATTTGGCTTTGTATAATGCTGCTGAAATTTGCTTGTTCCTTGGTGTTTGGCATGGGTCCCTTTAAAGCAGTAAGATTATTTTCCAGTGCTTTTCAGATGTCTCTAAATTTGTAAGCTATGTAGAGAAGCCACTGATTTAGATTGCCCCTGCTGCTTTGCTTTTTTGGCTTTAAGGAATGGTTTAGGGACGGGGTGCACTGGCCTTTTGATCATGAGCTTCAGCAAGTCCTGCTTTGCTGAGAAAATGCTTTCAGCAGATGTGGGAGGGGGACCTGGGTACTGATAACAGTGTTTTGTGTTTTTGCATTTGCCCTATCAGCTTTTTCTGATAGCCTTTTAGCACATCAGACACAGATAGGGGTAACTGATGAGTGGATTCCTACTTCTTCAAAGTTGCAGGCTAAAGTGTCTCCCTGAATGCAGTGGGTTATCTGCAGATAGCAGAGGCTTAATAAGCTTAATAAGGGGGAGAGTGTTTAAGGATATTTGCATTTGTTTAAGGCCAGAATGGAAAGCTTGAGTTGACATCCTTCCCCACTCATCTCCCCTTCTGTTCCTGCAGTAGAATTCCCCTACTGGCTGGAAAGTAACAGATTCCTGGGCTGGAGTACTGAATTGACCTTTACTGTCTGTTAGATTCACTCGATTGCTGTGTGCTGAAATCTTAATGTGGGAGAAGGATGTGATAGATGGTAGGAATTAGAAGTGAGCAAAACAAAAAAATCCTCCTTCCACCTCACCGTGTGGTACTGTTGGTTCCCACTAGCCTAGAACCTGAAGTTGTTGGGGGAGTGTTTGCCATGAGCTGTGGTTGATGGTTTACACTTCACTATTTCCTGTGCTTGCTTGTTTCAGTGTGATTTTATTTCTTTTCTTCGCATTTTTTATACTGTTCACCATCAGATGTTTAAAAAAATTCTTGCACTCTAGTGTAACAAAGATTTCTGGTCGCTTTCCAGTGAGGCAATGTAACCAAGATTGTGACTTCTGCCTTTACTTGGTTTAATCTGATCATCAATCAGTCCTGCTCAGTTTAGGTCCTTTGGGGAGACCCACCTTGTGTTCACTATGAAAAAAAGTTTCAAATTGGTGCAAGGATGAAGGACAGCTCTAGTTCTCAGCCAAGTGGTATTTGCCCTTTCAGTCTTGTCTGGTGTCAGCTGCCAAGGTGTGCTTTCTGTTACAATTTTGTGTTTAAGAAGTTGCAGTGTTTATATAGGACTTATAAGACGGAAAAAGGGGCTCACCTGAGATGCCAAAACTCATTAGGTTTTTTGATAATGGTTGTGCTTTGTGTAAAAGGAGTAAAAGAGGAAGTCTGGAATAAGTCAGTTGCATCTCTTGAATGACCTTAATACTTTCCTGTGTAGAAGCAAAAGGAGTGAGGATTTAGGAGAAGACTATACTTTGGAAGTCTGCAATTCTTAATGCAAATGAAACCTGTTCAGTATCTTCCAGTCTGAAATACTTTAGAAATGTGGCCTTGGGTTCCATACTACTACCTCACAGCCAAGAAATTAATTCTTCTGTTTAAAAAAAAAAAAAAAAAGCTAAATTGTTTCCTCTATCTTCTTGCTTCAGATTCTTTTTGCACCTCCCCAGTAACTAAATATAGCTTCTAACAGAAGTCCAGAATGAGTTCTCACTAGAAGTGTTGAGAAGATTTTAATCACAACATTTGGCTCTCCCAGGGACAGAGTGATTGGCTGTGCAGTCGTGTGAAGCACACAGGAGCACAGTTGCAGTATTTTACAGCTATAAAGTCCCCAGCATGCGTGTGAAATAAACTTGTGTGCTTATTGTGTTGCACACTTTTTTCCTGTGAGAAACAGTTCTCTGTGATGTGAACCTGAGCACTGTAAAAACAGCCTGTGCTGGGTGGGAATGTATATTAAGTTAGGATGTGAACTCATTCATCATTTCAACAGAGTGGTCAGTTTACATTATAACTGTAGTAGCAAAAAGGACTTCAGAGGTTTCTGCATTCTGCATTTTTTTTTGAAAACTGAAGACATAACAAAGGAGATAAAGGAGGAATTCACAGTCTCTTCCAAAGCATAAGATCAAGTGAATGGATTTTCTTAGTGAGTACAGCAGAGAATGCCACCTGCATGATTCTCCAGCTGGCATTCCCTGTGTGCACCCAAATGTGCTTCCTTTCATTTTTCCATGTGCCTATAGCTACTAAGGATGGAATTTGGAAGGCACATTTGGGGCATGTGGGAGACTTTCATTATTTCTGCCCAAATTTTAAAAAACCTAGAAATTTGAAAACTTGGGGGATTTGTTTTAGGAAGAAATATTATCCTGAAGTTATCTGGTCAATTATTACTTACCTAGGAAATGTCTCTGTGACTGGTTTTGTCACTGAAAGCAAGGAGCAACCTTTGACCTAACACAGCAGAGCTGTTGCTGTGTTAGTGGATGGAAAAGTACTATTTACCTTTATGGTCTCTACTACTTATGCTCTGAAGAGGAAAGGAATTAACTGATAGCATTTCAAAGGCTTGATCATATGTTTGGTCTCTTGTCCAATTCACCATCTGTTTTTTGATGTTGCCTAGTTTCTAAGCAGAACTAATTGCAGTTCTTTTGTTGAGACACTTCATTAAAAAGACTTTTTATTTAAAACTTGTATTTCTACAGCTCTTGATTACTGTAACTTGAAAATATCAGTTTCAATTAAACAGATTTATTTCTTCCACATTATTAATAATTTAGCAGAAGTGCAAAATATTTTCTGTTGTCATTTTTATCCAAGAAAATGTTACTTTGTGCAGTGTTGGACTATGTCCCTCAAAAATGAGCACATATGGCATATTAAGTGGAGTGGGATACAGTTTTGCAGGACAGGAAATATGGGTCCAAAACCAGAAAAGCCAAGCAGGGGATCAGTACCTGTATGTTAAACAGGGGAACTATGGAATACTGCTATGCTGGGGACAGGTGCACAGAGGTTTTTAATGCGTAACAACCACATAAGCTGAGATGCTGAAGCAGCTCTTTCCTTAGTCTGTGCCCCTTCAGTGAACTTCCACATATAGGTTAAATTGCCTGCTGTGTTTTATCTGTAGACAACTGAACTAACACCTGAAGATTTAGTAACATCTGCTGTATACATAACTCCTAGCTTGTATTTACTGTCAACAGTCTTGTTACTTGTTGATCTGCATTCAGGCTTTCCTAGTGAGAGAGCTCATAAATGCAGCATGAACCCCTGCAGTGACATTGCTTCTGCCCTCTCTTACTGCATCACTCACTCGACAGGAAAGCTTTCCAAACTGCACAAAATGGGATGAACTCTCTCTTCTACAGCTTGTTTTATAGCCTCACTCCTCTTTTTTCCTAAATGCAGTGTTCATCTCTACATAAGGGCTTTCAGTCTGGCCTCCTACCATGGGCAGAACTTGCATTCATTGTTCTTGGGGACATCTTACAGGGATGGTGACTTCACCACTTTCCTGGGGAGTCTCTTCCAAAGTTTAACTACTCTGAGTAATGTCCACCCTGAACCACTCTAAATAACTTTTTCTCTTGTCCTGTCACTGGTTACCTTGAGAGAAGAGACTGACCCTTGCCACAGCCTCCTTGCACGTAGAGAGCAGTAACTTCTCCCCTGAGCCTCCTTTTCCCCAGGATGAACAACCCCAGCTCCCTCTGCTACTCTTCAGAGGACTCAAGTTTCAGACTCTTTTTCCAGCTCTGTTGCCTTTCTTCTCCAGCACCTCAGTGTCCTTTTTGAAGCGAGGGGCTCAGCTCAGAATTAGACACAGGACTTGAGCTGTAGCCCCCCAAGTCTGAAATACAGGGAACAATCACTTCCCTGGTCCTGCTGACCACACAATTCTCAGTAGAAGTCAGGATGCCATTGGCCTTCTCTCCACCATGCTGGATCATGTTCAGCAGCTGTTGACCAACACCTCTGGGCCACTTTCCAGCCACTCTGCTCCCAGACTGTAGTGTTATAAGAAAGATCTGCCAGACAGTGCTTTTGGGCTTTAAAGTGCCATTGGAAACGAGAGGTGAAGGTGTGATGAGCACAGCAAGTCTGCTGTCTTTGCTGCTCTGTTAAAAATGGCTGTCTAATTGGAGGTCAGAGCAAGTTGGATATTTAATTTCCATTCTCTTTTCTAGCCCACACCACTTAGTAGTACTGTATGTACATCTACCTAGTTTTGATTATGTAAATTGGGTGTGTTGTAATTCTTTGTGTTCTTCAAAAAAAAAAAAAAAAAAAAACCTCAAAACCAAACCAAAACAGATTTCTGAAGGAATTTCCTGAAGTATAGTGAAAATAGACAATAGAAGGGCTGTTTTCTGCCCTGAGGTGTTCTACATCTCTTACTCTAGGATGTTGCAAACTGAGAAGCCATCTCTGTGCTTGTAATCCCCATTCCTTCAGCATCCAGTGCATGCAGCCTGCTGCCAACATTCAGTACCACACCTCTCTAATTGGTGAAAATGCTTTGTCTTACTGCTGGGCCCAGATCTGCCTGTTTAGCTTTATAGTATTGTCCTTGTACTTTTTAGGGTGATGTTATTTGTATGTAAACATTGGACTCTGATGTTTGTCCTCTGAATTTCAGGAAAGTGTTTTTTGTTTTTTTTTTTCTTTTATACTTGTAAATTGTATTGTCAGCACTAACTGCTCTTGCTTTTTGGGGTGAAACCTTTCTTGTCCTGCAGCAGCTGCTGTCCCACAGGGCCCAGTGTGCCTCCAGTGACACTCAACAAGGTACTCCAGAACTAATTGGGAACTCCAGAACCATTAGGAACTAAGTGGGACCAGGGCTACGTGCAGTTTGTTTCCCACCAGCCTGCTGCCCGAGAGGGTTTTGCCCAGAGTTGCTCTGGATACTGAGACAGGTGCCTAGGGCAAGAGAGGGAGCAGTCAGTCCCTTAAAGCAAAATTCTTGAATGAACCTTCTACTTTTCTGCTGTCTCCTCATACTCTGTGAAGGCTGGTTTCTTTTCCATACGGAGGCCAGCATCTTCCTGAAGTTGAAACCACTTAAGCACCTCTAAAAAGGTGGAATCTGGGACTTTACTCCCATTGCCTAAAGCAAGTAGGCCTTTTGTGTCTAGCTCTTGAAGTATGCTTTGAAAAACCAGTGTTTTGGCTTTCTGTGTGGGAAAATCCGTGTGTGCCAATGTGTGTGCCTTGCTGATTAGCCCAGTGGGTCAGACACCCCTCCAGAGCACAGAGTCAGGCTGAAGGGTGGTGGGAGGGAGGGCTTTGACTCCATCAATCCCTTTCTGTCTGTGGCTCTCAGGAATGCTGAGAAACCATATGCAGTATTGTTCCCCCCGGCATATTCTCATGTGCTTTGAGTGGCTTGTCTGTAAGCAATTCAAGTGACAGGCATCCAGCCCTCCCTTGGGAGGCAAAATATAGTTCAGTCATCACTATAGGAAGGAGAATGAGATTCCAAGGAAATGAGGGGAATCTGCTTGAAAACAGCAGCAATGTAAAGGGGCTCTTAGACTTTGCTGTTAGGGAATTACCCAGTCTCAGCCAGAGACAGACTTGGGCAGTTTTGTACCTGCTGACAGTGGCAATGACTTAGGATCTTACTAAGTCTGTAAGATCCTAAGTCTGTATGTTTCTATATTATCTTATAATTTCCTTCTGATTCTGAAGATTTAATATTACCCTCTATATGGTAGAGAGACTTCAGTATAGGAGAAGCACACAAGGGAGTGTGTGACTTGAGTTAATCTTTTGAAGCAAAGGAGACTAGACTAGTTGAGAGGTTTCATAGGCTGTTTAGGGGGCTGGAAAGGGTCCCTGAGCACACTGATGGTGAGATGATTTGTGAATTACTGCCTTTAAACATCTTGGTTCCTTGCTTATTAATGCACCATGTGTATTGCTAGATCACCTGACAGTATAAGTGTGATTTTATCCATATCATCCATTAATCAGTGTTTATATTGGATAAGGCAGAGCACATAGTAGGGTTTCATGGTGGTGCTTTATGTCTGTGGAAGCAGACTATGCCTGATCTGACATGAAGAAATTTATTCTTTCATAACATTAATACAGCTGAATAAGGCATACAGAATTCGCATCCTTGTTTTGTATTGCACAACTGGGATGTTTTCTGGTATCATGGAAAATGCCCTAACATTTGCTTTGTGCCTCAGAGAACAGAGGCCTTTCTAGTCTGTTGGCATTGCCCACTCCTGTTTCTCACAACTCTGTATCTTCTCAGCTCCACACTACTGATCCTCCCACGTGAATTCATGGTAGTCTTAATTAATCAGGTCATTCCTCTCACTCACAGCATCCCAGTGATTTATCCATACTGAGTAACTCAAACTGTTGGAGACACAAGCTGGTGTTACTGACAGCTTTGGCTAGTTCAGGGAGGGTTGAAGAATCATTCTCTCTTGTTTCTCTGATGCTGTAGGTGAGTGCTTGTTAGTGTATAACTGAGCTATGAACGTTTTGAGTCAAGGAATATAAATAAGCTTTTGTAAGTTTGTGGTTTCTCCTCAAGAAAAGTAAAGTGTACTCTGATTTCATGAGCTTTAAAGCTGTTTTACCCACCTCTCATCTGCTCTCAACACTCCTTTCTGAATTACCTAAAGCAGGAGTTATATCATCCTTGAGGAAATCTCTGCAGCAGTAGCCTTTTTCTGATAGTAGCTAAACCAAAACATGCTCAAGGTCTGTTTTCACTTACAGTTCAGTTTCCCTGGATAGAGCTCTTGCTGTGCTGTTAATATCAAATTATCAAGTCTGTTGTTTTCTTTTTTCTGAGAAAGCAGCAGTTGCTAGACTGGGTCCAACCCAGGGTCTGGTACTCTCTCTCTGGCAGTGGCTTGCACCAGATGTCTCTGGAGCAGCAGTGGGAGCTAATCTACCCCTACACTAGCTTTTATCATGTCTTTAACAGCTAGTGATAACTTCAGCTCTGGTGTTTTCCTTAGTATTTTTCTCCTTTTTATTTTTTCCTTTATTGGGTTGGTGCCTCAGAATATCTGTTGCCTATATGTGGTGGTACTGCTCCTGTTTACTGAACTGTTAGTTTTTGTACTTTTTTTTCCTAGCTTCTCAGTGGATTTGTTAACTTTTTTCTTATGAAAGAGGAGTTTTCTTCTTTGTTGAAGCCAGCTCAGCTGCAGTGATAGTAAAAGTGTTTTTTGCTATCTACTGCTCTTGGAGGCTGCTCTGCGGAAGTGTGTTAACCTCTTGCTGCCTAGATGCCATCTGGCCACTTGTGGAAGCATAATCAACATTACCTGCCCTGGTCTTTTGTTAGCTGGAGTTCAGTAAAAATAGCTCCACTTCAGTAGATGTATTTTCTAATAACTAGTAGATGTATTTTCTGTATGTTATAGAAAAAAAAACTGAGGCAGAGCAAGAGCGCTCTTTTATCAGCTAGAATTTGAGCCAGGGAATATGGTATCTCACGTCCACTGATAGGCACTATTTCTTAAAGGAAAAGTCTGAGTTTGGGACATTGATCTGTTAGTTCACCTAAATAAGAAGTGTATGATCTGAGAATCATGAATTCCGAGTATGGAATAGCCTCAATAGCACTGAGCACCACCCACATCTCACCACCTAGTGCAGTTCAGATTCAGATCCAGCAGGACTATTTTGTTGCAAATTTTAACAGTAGTTATTACCCTAGAGCTGCTTGTGAATATCCTGGCACAGACAGCTAGAACAATAATTTGAATTGTCAGAGTTGTATTGCTTCAAGAGATCTGCAGCAGCTGTAAATCTGCAGTTGTTGAGTGCTCCATTGATTCAGAGCAAAATAAAGGCAGAGAATAAATGATGCCACACATTACTACAGTGTTTGGGAGTAATTCAGCTGGAGTACAGATCTAATCTATTCCTATTTTACTGATGAGACTGCTGAGACACTTAGGAGTTGAGGGACTGACCTTCAGAAATGCAGTGCAGAACCCCCACGGAAGGCAGTGGGAGACAGGAGGGCATGGCAGCTCTGAAAAGCAGGTCCTGGCAGACTGCAGGAGAAAACCTGGGATTCCTGTCTCCCAGCACAGATTAGCATTCAGTAGTCTGTCCAAAAAAATACATGCTTAAATGCCATGTTGATAGATGTTTTAACCTTATTCTTTGCTGTGTGACAATGCAGGTTTGTTTCTGTCTGTTCAGTTGTGGAAGGAATGCAGAGCCCCAGAGAAGAGAGGATGAAGACTTATGTGGGCTATTTTAAACAAGTCTCTTTGCTGTCTTCAAGAATCAAAAGGTGCACAGACTGTTCTTTCATGGGGTCAATATGTGGGATATTTTTTTATTAAATGAAACATACTGAGACAATTCTCCTTAAATAGCAGCAATGCTCCAGGGGTCTTGGTGTCCTTTTGTCCTGGAACACCAGGAATATTTTGCACTAAAGACATCCTGAAGTAGTTTGCTTTTGTCTGGTTTTAATTTTTTTTGTACTGTGCACAAGAATGCTTTCTGGATTAAGGTGTAACATGGCTCTGAGAAATGATGGTTTAATACCATTGGGGTGTGTGGCCACCCCTGAAACTAATGTCACGGAGTGAGCTCCATCAGGCATTTAAGTGTAGCCTAAGAATAGATCTAGATGCTTGTAGCAGAATGGGTTTTATTTCCAACCCTTTCCTTTTTGCTTCTTTCAATTTAAATTCAATTTAATTCCAGGTTTGAAACTGAGCAGAACTTGAGTGTAGGACATGAAATGATCAGTGCATGTGACAGATGTGCATGTGGCAAAACCTCAGCTGCTGTTAGCAGTCCAGAAAAAACATAGAATGCTGCGGTGTCATCCCAGGACATAGGTCCCAACCTGTGCCATTTAATAGCGCCGTAGATGAGATCTATCTTTTGTCAGTGTTAAGTGAAAGCCATCTTTAAGGCAGCAGAGGCAAGCTATAATTGCCTGGGTCCCAGGGAGACCCAAGGCTTGATGAGGGGTTGGGAAGGCATGCCCAGCCTCAGAAATCAGTGTCTGATCTGCAGGGAAGGCATTGATATTTTAGTGGTAATTTCCCAAAAGATTCACCCTTTAGTATCCAATACTGATTCTATATTGAGTGCTCTTCATGTGAATAAATGTTGTCAAAGTCAGGGATAAAGGATCTGATAATCTGGGTCAAAATTAGTCATAGAATGGAGAATCTCCATTTGTGATTGTGTGTGGGGATGAGGAGGGTGATTTTCTTGGGTAGGTTTCTCCTGGGGGGAAATCAGTCAGTTCTGACATTCTCAGCCTGTGTTAGGATGTTGTGTCCAGTCAAATCAGAGTAATAGTCCCAGTAGTTTTCACTTCTGGCAGATCTATTCTAAAATGTAAATGCTCTAGGGAATCAATATGAACAAGATAATAGCTTTCAACTAAAGCCTCCATGAAGGTCTGCTCCTCTGGGAGTTCTGTAATTACTATCACGTGAGCAGAGTTGATGTTTTGTGAGTTGTGCGCAGAACTAGTCCAGGTTGCCATACAGAATTCAGCAGCCATGAGAACTTTCAGAAGTGGCTAAATCATGCACTAAAACATGCTTTTGCATTGTGTGCATGCCTGTGATTTCTGCATCGCTGAAAGAGAATGAGCCTCAGAAAATGCAGGGGAGGATATCTTCAGAAAAATCAGGGAAGGCAACTTCTGCTTGTGGGCCTAGGAAAGGTTGTGTAGGTTTGGACACCAATTTGAATCTATGCAAATGAACTGGAAAGCCTGAGACACACAATATTGGAGGTCCAGCTTAGAATGAAATGGGGAAGAGTCATAATTTTATATAATATTTTTTCCCTTTTCAACCTTTAAATATATTCATACCTATTAAATACCCCTGAGATACTTACAGCTATTTAGTCTTCTGTGAGGTCTTGTTTAAGGAGGATATATAAATGCTGTCCAAAGTGTCCAAAACCTAATCCAAAGTGTCATCCCAGGATGAGGATTACTGGAAGGGGCAGAACAAGTTGTTTTGCACCAGAAGTGTGTTTGGCCTTGGCAACACTGACAGTGCTGTAAAGGACTTTGAGAGCAGTCAGACTGGTGCTGTAAGGTGGTCCTTGCTGTTGCGTACCAGCCTGCTCCTAAAGGAGATAGTTTTTACACTGTCCTGTTAGGGGAGAGCTGTGTCCTTTCCTGCTGCACACTGCTGACCCACTTTGCCTTCCCAGTTGGGTTTGGGAGGGGCAGAACCAAAACCAACAAATCCTCAGTTCCTAGTATCTGGCCATCTAAAATGTATGGAGAGCTCTCCCTTTGTAGTTTCTCTGACTTCTTATTCAGTTGTTGTATCTAGGTGATTTAAAGTGCCATGTGAGTGCTCACTAACAGTCATGTTAGTGATGCTATCCTAATGGACTGGCTAAACTGTGTACATGCAAGTAGCTATTGTTGCAATTAATTGCTCAGGACTGGTAGTGCTTCATAATCAGAGGGATGATTTTGACAGTGATTGTTCTATTTCCTTTATTTTAGCATCCATGGTGAGGAGGTGAAACTTAGGTCCTGAAACCCTAGCTTTTGTTATTGCCTAGAAAAAGTTCAAGCAGTTGAAGTATAACACAGTGTTAGCAAATTGGACTGAAAGGAATTTATTGAAAGCATTAACTTTTGAAGTACAAGTTGAAGTTCTATTTGGAGCTGTTATAGCAGGCAAACTTTCTTAGTAATGCTTGTCAATGGTTATGCATTCTCCTGCTGTGGGCTTGTGGGGAGATCAGACTATGCATCATTTGTAAAGGGTGACTTTGCCAGTTTCCTTCAAATTCAGTGAACCTTCATCAGAAGGACTTTTGTAGCATTACTTAAGGACCCAATATATTATTCATAGCCCTATTATTCTCAGCACAGATGCCAAGAAACATGTAGTTTATAAAGTAAATACAAAATGACTGTGTGAATTAATAAAAATCTTTAAATTCTGGACAAAAATAGATGAATGATTCTTCAGACTCTAAAATACTTCATAAATTCTGCTCAGGAGTTAAGGCTTCCAGCCCAAGTTACACCAAAAAGAGGTGCTGAAGAAAAGACATATGGGAAAGGAGAACTATGTTGTATTTGGGAATGAACTTTTCACCTCTGGATCCAAACTGACTAGAAGCTCTAGATCAAGGTGCTTAAACTAATCAAAGAATAATAATACAAAAATGCTGGAGGCTAGATTTAGTAAATTCAGAGTAGCAAATTAGCAGGTCTTTATCTAACGGAAGAAGAGCTGATTATAGTCCCTGCGGTGTTAAATTCCTGTTTCCACTGAGGTTCCCTCCTGCACCAGATTAAAATCTTCCTAGGCTTCAGTTATTATTTCTGACAGACTGGTGGCCTCTTAGTTTATATGTATGTTAGACAAGACACATGCAAGTATTTCTGTGTTGCTTGCTCACTATGTTGGGAAACCAGCAGCTGCAGCAGTAGACTCTTCCTAGTGTTATGGTGGGCTTGGTTTCCACATCCTTAGGGACAGTTCTTACCTTTAAGTAGTATCAAGACCTTTCTCAATGTGTGTCATTACTGCCTGGGCATTTCTGACCTTAGAGTATCATCAAAGTATTCAATTTGCATAAGGTTCTCATGCTGTTCACTTGTACTGAAGCTTTCTTACATGCTGTGTCAGATTATGGGGTCTGCTATTGTAGTGACATTCCAATCTCATGGGGAGACTTCTAGAGTAACAATTTTTGTGCCTAAATGTTTAATAAAGGGAGGAAAGCATGCAGAACTTATGCCTGTGATATTTTATTTTTTGTCTGCTTTATTTAATTCTTACAGCAAACCTTTATGGCTAAATCAAAATTTTGTACTCAGCTGATGGTCCTTGCTGGGTTACTTATGTCAGCTTTCTTGCTGTCAATTTGATCCTCATTTGAAAAACATTTTAAGGAAATTGACTCTTAAAATATAACTTGTTAGGAGAAAAAGTTTACACATAGCAGGGAGCCTGTAAATTGTGGACAGTAGAATAAAATGGTTGTAATTTGAAGTAATATGTCATTGGCTTGTTCTTGAGTCTAAAAATGTGATACACTAAGATTGCTCTGTATCTGGGATCTGGGGGGGTAAATTTTATTTTCAGTCCTTTGGCCTGACTCCAACATCTGTAGACTGTTTAAAGCTGCAGTTGTTTGAAGATATGTCTGTCCCTGCAGTGATACTCTTGTTTCCTCATCCCAGTTCTCAAGGGCATGTTGGATTAGCTTGAATAATAAATGTGTCTAATTGAGGGGAGTTGACATTGGATGTAGTTAATACAAAATAGCATTGGAAACAGGGTGGGTATAATGTAGCCTTTGAGAGGACATACTAATTTTTCTTTGGAAATGTGTGTCGTGAAAGACCATTATTGCAGGTGTTGGCATGCCATGGTTATTAATATCCCGTTCTCTGAGACTTCATGGATACTAAAGCTGGATTTGCCTCTTCGATCTTCGTTTTGAATTGCTTGGCAACAGAGTGAGCAGGAGTGATGTTTGTACTCTGCATCTGCATGCAGAGAATGGCCTTTGGTCCCTCTGTTTCCCTCCCTTCCTAACATCTTTACTGTCTGCTGCTGTTTTTGCATAAAAGCAAATCTCATCCCTGCTAAAGAGATGACAGCTTATAAGAGAATGAGTTTTACATGATACAGAGCACAGTTTACAGCACAGTCACAGTGGGCCAACAATGAGAATCAAAGCAGGTGGATTAAAAACACCTCAGCTATAAAGAAAGGAGGTGGTGTGATAGGATCTCAGATTTCTGGTATAGCACTTTGTCTAATGCAAGTGCCACTATTAGAAATGAAAAAAACAAGGTAGGAGAGAGCCTCTGCCTAGTTTCATAACAACCTTTGGTTTTTTTTTTTCTCTGTTGGCTCAGCAATGTGTGCTGGCTCATGCATAAAATTGTTTATTGAATGAATTGAAGGTTTTGCTTTTTTGAAAGAAGAAAGATTACTCTTTGCCACAAGAGGGAGAGCATGAGAAATGTCAGAGAGAGGAAACTGCACTGTGGCAGCTCTGCTCATGTCTTCGTTTTAGACCTCACAAAGGGATAGGGAGGTTTTTGGAGCTGAATTCCTCCATTATGCCCAGACACACTAGAAAATGGAGGTGCTAGAGAAGGTCAAAATCTAGCAAAGCCTTGCCTAATCAGTATTGCCTAGAGGTTCTTGCATTAATTGTGATTATATCGTAGCTTGAGATGTATATCACTAAGGTTTTATGAATTAAACTTGCAGACTAATTTATACAGCATGTCAGTCATAGTACTGGAGCTGGGACTTGGAATCTAGAGAAGAAATAAAAGCAGTTGTTAGAATTCATCATTGCTTGTGTCTCATTGGCACTCTATTACTGAGCCCACTTAACTAAATGGAAATTGATTTTTAGTTAATTCTTTATCCAACCAAGTCATGCTGATACACTTTTAATGCACTCTGACTTTAGTTATGCTGAAGGGCTACATCTATTTTAACTGTGTTGGGGTTTGTGTCAATTTAGTTAAATCTGTATAAAAGTGAGTATTGACAAGCTCAAAGTGTTTCCTAATGGAATTTTGCCTGGTAAGCTCACTTTGCATTAGGATCAGGTTTAACCTCATCTTCTGTTCTTCATTTGGTCTTTGGTGATAACATTTTCTAGGTTTATCTTTTATTTTATTTTATAAAATCCAGCACAAAAGCAATTGAATACTAACACTCCAAGAATCAGTACTTCCAAGTCATGAAATAACATAAATCTGCCTTTGGTTTTGCTTTCTTCTCCTTGCTGTAATAATAGACATCTCATTCATTTATTTTGTCTCATGTAATTTTTTTTCTTCTTTCTCCTTTGATAATAGTTTTGACGTACTTTCCAATCCCTTAGTATTGTGATTAACTTGCAGAGCCTGTGAAAGGTGTCTGTAAAAGTTAATTGCACACACACGGCTCAGCTCAGGTGAGTGGAATATGAGGCAGAAAGCAGATGTGCTGGCAATGTGTGTATCTGAGTGTGCAGGTTCCTGTTGTGGACAGTGGATCAGGCACGACAGAAGGGAGCAGTAAGGGTTCCTTCCCCTGCTCTGGTGATGCCTGTTGTGAACACACACTGCTGCCTTTGTCTGCCTGCAATTCCCTGCCTGTCTGTTCTCTAGTTGTGATGATAAACTCTGCAGGGCATGGACCAGCTCCTGTTGTGGTCTGAAGAAGCCAGGCACATGCTCATTAGCTGCTGCTCTCTCCTTAGACTATTTTTAGTCCCTCTTTGTGTCTCAAGCAGTTGTTACTCCTTGCAGACAGCAGGGACTGCCAGCTGCATGCTTAGACAGCACCCAGCACTTGGCAGCCCAGACCTGGTGAGCATCTTTAGGCACCACAGTCACTCTCTTTCCATGTTTTAGTGACACAAAGGATTTCTGGTATCACCTGAATTTTAGCTGTGGCACTTGTCACAGCTAATTCAGTGCTGGTGTTATCAGCCACATTTCAGTGCATCTCAGGCATCAAGTTCATAAACTGAGTTGAGAGAGGCAAAGTTTCAGGCATAAAGAGAAGGGCCAAATTGCATAGTAGCAGTAGTATATAAATGAGCACATTGACTTCTATTTCCTGAAAACTGAGAGGGAAAAACTCTCTTTAGCCAAAGTAAAATCTTCACAGTTTAGGCAAGAATATTAATTTAGGATATTTCATCCTGCATTTACAGCTTTTCAAAATTGTCAGGGCAGCCTGAGGTTTCAAAAACATTAATCCAAGGATGCCAAGAATACACCAACACAGGCCAGAACATTCCCATTCCCATCCTGCTTGTTGGTGGTTCTTCAGCTGTGGGCAGGAAGTGGTTTGAGGACTAGAGGGTTTATTCTTCTAGTCCTGTCCCCATTCTGCTCCTACCCAGAGGCTCCCTAGATTTTTCCTAGCACATAAAAAAAGTAAATTTTTCAGATAAATGAAATTCTGACAGCTCCTATGCATGCAATAAGAACACATCTGGTCATGTGTTAGAAAATGCCAGGACTCTACATTAGAAAATGCATTTGACTCTGTATGTACACATCCCATTACAAGATGTCCCAAGACGTCTCTGTTGTGTGACACTTACCTGTCATGTAATTTCTGTAATGACATGATGGGGTGCCTCTTAATGCTTAAGAGCCTCTAGAGGAGTTGATTTGCCCCATGATCTGGAGTTATTGGGACACCAGAAATGGCAGACTTCCAACTAGACCCTGATTATAATCTTCTGGGATCTGCTGTTCAGCTTGTTCCCAATCCACTTCACTGACCACTCATCCAGACCACACTTCCTGATTTTGCCAACGAGGATGTTGTGAGAGGCAGGGATGAATGCCACACTGAAGTCTAGGTAAATATCCACTGCTCTTCCCTCATCCAGCCAGGCAGTTGTTTCATCATGGACTGGTCAAGCATGATGTGCCTTTAGTGAATCCATGCTGACTGCTCCTGATCCCCTTCTGGTCATCCTGTGGAAGGAGATGGCCTCCCAAAGGAGCTTCTCTAACTCCTTCCCAGGGAATGAGCTGAGGCTGAGTGGCTGGTACCTCCCCAAATCCTCCTTGCCTTTGTTGAAGACCAGGATAGCATTTGCTTTCTTCCAGCCCTCGGGCATCTTTCCTGATTGCCACAGCCTTTGAAAGATGATCATGAACAATCTTGCCTTGGTGTCCCCCAGCTCTCTGAGTACTTGTGGCTGCATCACATCAGGGCCCATGGACTTGTAGATGTCAACTCTGTTTGGGTGTTCTCTCACCCAACCCAACCCTCCCTACCCAAGGGAAAGTTTTCCTCCCAACATTCCTTAACTCTCTCTCGGGTCAGAAATGCCTGAGGGCTGTCTTGTCAGTGAGGAGGTGTTCAGTAACTTTGCTTTCTCTGCACCCTCTGCTCTACAATTTAGTAACATTATCCTTTATTTTTCTTTTGTTGTTGATGCACTTGGAAAAGCCTTTTTTGTTGTCTGTAACATCCTTGGACAAATTGAATTCCAGCTGGGTCTTGGCCTTTCCTGTTTAATTTCTGCTTATTCTGACAACCTCTCCACATCCACCCCAAGTGGCCTGACCCTGCTTGCATGTCCTGTGTTCTTCCTGTTTATGCTTGAATAATGACAGACAGTAATGGCAGCAAACTGTGAGACTGGGGTGGCTCCCATGCTGAAGAATGGGCAGACAGGAGGCTGACTCCTGGCTCCTGTGACTCCTGCCTGCTGCCCTCTCTCCAGGAGCTCACTCATGCTTAGCAACTCTAGTGCTGCAAACTGAGCTGCAGGGCGCAGTTAGTTTTGCAAGGGAAAGGGCATGTGAATAAGGGAAATGGTGTCACATCTTTGAGATGCTTAAGATGCAGCCTGTGCCTCTGTCTGTATTATGAATCTGTTGGAATTATTAATGTCTACTCCAGATAGTTTTGCTACTTTTTTTCCTTTTTTTTCCTCATGTGGTAACAGCTGCCTATTTTTATGTGAGCTTATGGGAAAATCCAGTATTTCCCCAATTAAAAATAATTCTGAAGCTGTTCAGATAGCTGCACCCATACAAAGGGCAGCCTAGCAGCCAAGGCAGTAGCAAGTGTTTGTGCCAAAGACCATGAAGAATTCCAGCTGTGAAAAAATGTGAGAGAGCAGCCTCTGGGTACCCAAGCACTGTTCCCTCCCAGCTATCATTTCTTTCACAGCTGTGGGAATGCTTTAAAATTATGGATGGCTAGGGAAGAGGGGAAAAAAAGATCACACTGAATTTCAAATATTTGGTTGAAAGCCAGAAACACTGTGAGCAGAGAATCAGCATTAAAACTGCAGCTATGAGAGACACTCAGAAATTATTGGGATTTATTTTTGAAGTGTACTTAATTCCAAGCTTCTTTCTCAGAGCATGTTGGCATGCTGAGGTCTGGCCTGTCCTTTCTCTCTCTCCTGGGAGTATCCCACTCCCAGTCTGTCTCATTGATTCCCCATAGCTGTTATTAATTGAGACCACTTAGTTAATTTTTCATTCTCCTTCTTTCAGCTATTTCCACACCACTTTTAGTTCTTTAGGAAGTTCAGACAGCTGAGATGGGAGTGAGGAAGCTGGGTTGAATAGAGAAGTCAGGTTGCAGTCTCTGAAAGATGCTCACCTGCCAGGTTATAATACTGACCCTCCCACCGCATCTTCGGGGTGCTTTTAGCTTGCAACAATTATGGTTTGTGATGGCTCAAGCTGTTCTTCCTTGGGTACCGGTTTGGAATTCTCAGCCCATGTAAGTGGTGTTCTTTTCAGTGCAGCCTTTCCTTTGGGTGTGGGATTTGGGATAAGGAGGTACCCAAGATATGTGAAATCTCATTGCTGGGGTTTTCACCATGCATCCAAACACTTTCTAGGTTTAGCTTGTCATCAATGAGAACTTTATAACCAGAGGTAGATTAAGAGATAATATTGTAGATTGATGCATATTCAGAGATTTGTTTGTGTTAGAAAAAGCAGGGGAGACAAAACTTCAAAATAGTTTTTTTTGCGTGTCTTTGTATGAGTGATTTTTCACAGAAACAAGAGTGGGCAAGGTGGTTTGTCAGCTCATCTGAAAAGTATCTGAGCACTAAAGAGACATTAGGATAAAAGAATGTACTTACTTCTCAACAAATACTGCCATTCATCCACCTATATTGTAAATAGTTTCTAAGATCCAGAGACTCCCTGCTCTTTGTAACTTGACCACAAATTCAGTTTCAGTGCAGTTCAGGCAGAAATGTTAACTACCCCAATAGTTTCTGTGAAAGGTTGCTTGGGGGCCATCATCCACCAGGAGGAGGTAACATGTAGTTACCACTTACCCATAAATATATTGGTTATCATCCTTAGAAGGACCACTCCTTCATGGCTCAGTGTAGTACAGCATTCAATGCAGCTCTTAAAACCAAAATACATTATTATATATAGTTAAAAATACACATCTTTATTCTTGTATAGACATGTAAGTGAGAAGGATGAAAATAATTGACTTGTAAGGGTATTTGACTGAAATTAGACATAATAGCAGCCACATGAGGTTGGGAGTAAACACTATTATTGAAAGTTATGATGGATGGAGAAGTTAAAAAACCCTCATTCAATGAAGCTATTGACATCAGTATTCAATTATTTTTTTGCTTCATGTTTACTGTACAAGACTATTGAGAGAGCAGAATCCATTCCCTAGCAGTGAGGTGTATAGATGGAGTAAAACTGCTAAAATTGAGATCAGAGTAGATTTAGATAAGGGAAATGGTGTAGAGTAGAGATCAGAGTAGATTTAATCTTAAACCAGCAATGAGGTGGTGAGTCAGTCTGTTTAACTGTGACTCAAAAGACAATCTTGCTATTACTAGAAAAACCAGTTTTGTTTGTTGCACCATGGTGATTGGTTAATGTTGTAGCAATTTAGCCTTTGAGATTAATTTTTGTCATAAACAGGCAAGTGGTATGTATATATTGTGATGAACAGTTGTAAATACCTTGATTAGGTTGTGTGTGTGCCTCACTGCTATCGACACCAATCCAGCTGGAAGGGAGAGAGAGACAAGGAACTGTTGCTGTGGCTTCTTGCAAGGGCTCCCTGCAGGCAGGAGGAGAGCGAGGGGTTGGGGGGAAAGATGGATTCCATGTTGTATCATTACTGTTCTGTCTTGTTGTTTTTCCCTGTTTTAAGCCCAAAATGGCACCCCAGCTCCCTTTTGTGGGGAAGATCTTGCAGGAACTGAGGGTCCTGGCAGGGTTGTGAAGGGGGCAGCCAGCCCTCTCTCCCTGCCACTCTGGCCTTTAGTGCTGCAGGTTGTTGGCTTTCGGATCATTTTAGAATTCATTTTTTCTGACTTAGTAGCATGGCCCTGTGATGTTTTCACATCCCTTTAAATAAGTTCTGCATTTTTTTCTACTCACTTTTTTTCTACTCACTGTCTTGTCTTGAAGCCCTGGAGTGCTGCAGGGGAGATGATCCCATGAGAAATGATTGCCTGTTCAGGATGAGGGTCAGCCTGAATTGTTCCTTGTGAATATTCTCCATGGTTTGAGGTTTGCATCTTTTCTGAATAGTATTGTAGACACTAATGCTGAGGTTCAGTTTTCTGATCCCATTTCAGAAGATATGATCTTAAAGTATTAATGTATAACTTTACAGAAAATCCTAGGGGAACATGAGACAGCATTTAGGAATGAGTGTCAGTGCAAGACAATAAGGTTTATGTCTGCTGGTGACAACTGCAGAACTGCCTGCCTGGTTGAATAGCAACCCAGCACATTCAATATTAGTTTATAAGAAAACCCTGCATGGCATCTGTGCAGGGAGAAGGGGGGGAACTAGTTCCGAATCACATAAGTAGTTGTGATAGCCTTTAAAAACTGTTTACACTGGCTTGTATGTAGGCTGTATAGTGACAGAGCAGCCAGTAACATTTTAACCTTGCCTTTTCATGGCTAGGTCACCTAATAATTTTGCTGAAAAATAAAACTTTCACAGAAGTCTGATTTTCACAGATATTAGGCTTGTTCCAATTTTAGCAAAATCTCTTAATTCAGACAGGAGTAGCAGGGAAAGAATCCTGTCTGAGAGGCTGAGAAAGTGTTCAGCTGGGCATACAGCAGGTAACTGTACAACATCATCTGAAGTTCACAGAGCCATGTAATACGTTGGAAGAGGATTGATGATATGAGATCTCTTATTTTTGCAGACAAAACAATGCTTTCTTTACTGCTTTTATCACATACAAATTCCCTTCATAATTAACCATTTCCTGTCAACTGTGATGGTTGCCAGGATTCATTTTTCCATAACATTTCTTTCCATATAATACATTATTTTTCATCTCACATGGTTATTTTTGTCTTTGTAACCTATCTAGGATCCTTTTTTCTACTTCTGCCACTGCAGTTTGCAGTGCTTGTACTAACTTCACACGATCTCACATATTTCTGTTTACAGATCTTTATAAAGATACTATCTGAACACTAAATAAAACATTAAAAGATGTGTTCCCTAGGGAGAGAGAAAGGTTGGAAGCCTCTAAATGGAGATGCAAACAAAAATCTAAATACAAAACTTGAAGAAGAGCTGAGACTAGAGCCTCATACTATGTGCATTTGATGAGAAATTTAACATGTACTGTAGAGTTGACAGTCTGAGGCTGTTCAAAAACTGAATGTGGTTTTGGAGCTGTTAGTACCAAAGATGCAGGCATGTGATCCGAAGTACTGTTCTGATATAAATTCTTTTTCATGTTTCAATTTCATTTTTTTTAAGAAAATACATCCTCCCCAGGCTGTAAACTAGCAAGCTTTATTTTTAGTCAGATATGGTCTGCTTATATAGATATGGTCCACTTATATAGATGTGGTCTGCTTCTATCATTCCAGTTTTGTTGGATTAGGTATCTTTTCTCCTGCAGCTGGCATAAAGCTGATGTAAACCATTGTGTGCTTTCCCTAACTTGACAGAAATGTGATTGTGTCCATGCCTGATCTAGCTCAGTCATGCTTTATTAAGTGATTTTGCAGTTTAGAGCCAGTATTAATTGTTGTGGAGCCTCGGCCATGTTACACAAGACAGAAATAAGTACTCCTCTTCCCCATTTTTGCATATGGGGAACTGTGGCAAAGGAATCAAAGCCATGCTCCTGTTAGGAGCAGAAATGGCCTCCTCTCTGTCAGCTTTCTGCTCTGCTGCTGCCTATTGCATATTTCTTTCCAAGCTGAATACACTGAGTGCTATAATAATGCTTTTCTGAGAAACCTGAGTTTTAAGTACCTCTGATAGTGTTCATATTCCAGACAACTGGAGTTTTAGTACTAAGGAATTCTGGAGCCATTGGCACTGAAACAAAATCCAAGCACATTGCTCCTGCTGCACTTTGCTTGTTCACAGCCTCCTTGCAGCAAACTAGCCCATTTTTTCTGGAATACTTTGCCCTTTATAAACCAACACTCTTTCTGAAACCTGTCATTTACTATGTTCCTGTTGATTAGTGATTAGTTACCTTTGTAGTACTAATATTCTTGCTTGGACAAGTGGTCTGGCTCAGGACAGTAATTACATGGATTTTTTTCTCTTTCTTTTTATGACTGCATGTAAAATATATGTCATGATAACACAAAGCTTTATAGGTAGCTGGAAATTCTGTACTTCATAATAATGTAAGCTTAAACCTTATGTTCAAAGGGACTGTCAACCCTTGGTTCCTTTAAGGTAGAGTTAGTGGCAGGTATAGAGTTTGCTGTTCACCCAGCACTATCATGTGTGCAAGGCCATTGGAGAAAAATGAGGAAACTTAATTGTCAAAAGTATTGTGTGAGGCCCTTGAGGTCCAACCACCAGTCTTAGCTCTGTTCTGTCATCTCCTGGATGGAGTGGGCTAAATGCCAGATCATTCTCCAGGGTTTCCAGACTGGGAATTACCCACTGGCCTTGGGAAATCACTCTGGGAAAAGATCTGGAGAGGAAAGTGCTGAGGAAGAAGGTAGTGCTTTAGAGCACAGCAGGGAAGACATGAAAGCTGATTCGGGAGTGGCAGGTAAGAAGCCTTTATCTCAGAAGAATCAGTCGCAGAGATGTGCTCCCTTCCCCAGGTCCCCTTCCTAGGTGACCCAGTCAGACTCTTAGCACAATTTCCACCAGGGCAGAGAGACTTGGACTGCTGTCAGTACCAGGCTGGAGGAGCAGATCCATCCTGGTACTGACATCCATGCAACCCTTTCTGCCCAGGGTGAGCTGCCCAGCCTGCAAGACACAGGTAATCCTGTGCAAAACAGCTGTGATACAGGTGACTGAAGGAGTCTTACAGTGCCTAGTGCTGGGTAATAATGCAAAATTCTTAATTTAAGAATTGAACAAGAGTTGGGCAATTGGAGTTTTAACCCCATTTATCTTGCTCAGTGGAATTTTGTGATGAGATTGCTTAGGCTAGCTGGTCTGACCCAGCCTGTTCTTTTGGTAGCATTGTTGGGAAAAGTGGCTGCAGATGGGCAGTGCCTTCAGAAAGGCTCCTTGTCCATGGACAGTAGATGGACAGTGCTCAGCACCGTGTCTGTTGTACACTTTCATTGCTGCACAGTGAGACATGCTCTGCAGCGTGCTTCAAAACAGGAAAAGCCTCACACATTAGCTAAGTTACTGCTCTCTCTATTGAGTGTATCAGGAAAGACCTAAGGACACAAGATGACTCCAGAAAGGGTTCTCACACTGGTTGTAGCAGCTTATTCAGAAGTCCTAAATAAAGCTACCCATGGATCACAAGCATGAGTGCTAGAACTTAAAATGCAGATATTCTACTACCATACTCTGGAACCACACTGTACACACACATTGCAGGAATGGGGAAGAAACAGCAAAGCAAAAAAAATTAGATGAGGAAATCTGTTGTTTCCCTACTCCACCAAGACACCAAGATGCTGGTATCCTGGGGAAGATCACCAGTTTCTTTGTTTTGATTAAAGTCTCACGTTTGTGTGACATTCTGAAATTTGTTTCAGCTAGCAGCCAGGTGTACATGGTATACCCCAAAAGGAACCATTTATTTACTGTTGATACTGGGGACTAGAACTTGTGAATCAAGATATTCTAGGCTGCTTCATTTTCCAGATTGTTAGGTAAGCCCATAGGATCCAACCCTTTTGAGCCTAAATATATGAGGCTTTTGAGTGCCCCTGCTCTGATCCTTCCATCCTGTTATCCCCCTCTCTCCCAATCCTGTGGGTGCATAATGTACTTGATGTAAGTCGTTGATCCCATGTTATCAAATCTAATCAATAATGATTTCTCTGTCTAAATATTTAGTTCTCAGTCTTCTAAAGTAGTACCATGATAGAAAAACATATTTTTTTCAGCTATAGGAAGCAGCTGTCCACAGCTCTAAAATTGACATTGTCACTGTGCAGGTGGTGATGGGCAGGGCTAAGTGTGTTACCTGGGTGTTCAAGTGATTAGCAGTAAATCATCTTAACCTGTTACATGAGGATATTTGCATCACCACTAGTGGGTTTTAGAGTTAACATCTCAATTCCTGGCTCCTCATATCTTCAACTGTGTATCACTGCACTGGCTTCAAGTGTGTCGGGATATTTTTCTGCTGCACAGTGGGAGAAAGAAACTTGGAGGGGAGGAGCCCCTCCCTTTAAATGGTGAGAGTGCAATTTAAAGCAGAATGGTGATGAGTTTACACAGTACATCAAGCCTCACATCTATATATGCAGGAAGCAAGGTGGGGAGACTGTTGCTCTCCATAAGGACAAATGAGAAAAGCAAAGTACTGCAGACTCTGGGAAGTGGCCCCTGTGTGCAGTGGGAGAGTGATGAAGATGCTGACAGTCCTTATCGGTGGGGCTGCTGGTGTGAAGTGCTTAGCTGCTGGTGTTGATGGATTAAAGCACTCTGAGCACAGAGTGTGCAAATGTCTCCTGCTGTCTGTGCTGCTCCACTGGGAAAGGAGGTGTTTGAGCCCTTGTGACACTCTCACCTGCAGGGCCTTTTGTGAACAAAGAGAAGCTTTTAGGGCTTAATCTAGATACCACTGGAGAAAAGTAAAAGCGTTGGTTAGTCTGGGGGAGGGGGTGGTTTTTGTTGTTTTGGGGGGGTTTGGGCTTTGTTGTGGGGTTCTATTTTTTCTCCGATTTTTTTTATTTATTTCTTGGCTACATTTTTCTCCTGTGAAGGTGATGATCTCAGAATAAGAAATCTAGGGAAAGATACCAGTTAAGGCTTCCTGGGGAAAATCAGATGACAGAGAGGTTGAAATTACTTTTCAGCAAAGCACAAAATTCATTTTGTGTTATCCCAAGACAGCAAGCTGTCTTTCAAGTGTTTTTACTTAATTTTTGCTTCAATTGCTTTTGCCTGAGCTTTTCTTCTCTTGTAGATCAGCTTTTATATAAAAAATATATTTATTAGTAAAGACATTGAAATATTTTCTGCAATATGTAGTATCTTGAGAGGTTTTAATTTAGGCCAAACCCATTTGCAGTGAATTAAAAAAACTGTTATAATCTCCTTGAAATACACTTTCATTTCTTCTGTCTGTTCTGTTGTGAAGATGCTTCTGTGAATCAAGGTGCTTAAATTACTCTAGGTGTACCAGTCTGACGCTGAATGTACATTTTATCCTCTTTACTGGTTAAAGGTGAAAACAGATGTCCTCTCTGATGCCCACATCTGCCTTAGCAGACACTGCCAGTTCAATATCCATTACCTGTCTTTACATGACGCTGTTGTCAGCGTGGGGTACAGGATGTGTTATGGTAGCAGATCTGCAGCTCCATTAGTCTAAGCTGATGGTGTTCTGGAATGGTGCTTCAGCCTTCTACCCCTCTGGCACCACTGGAAAAGCTCCTGGTATAAATCTAGCCCTGGAGCTCAGGCTCAAAGCTCTCAGCTGTGGTTCTGCTGGAAACAAGGGGGGTAAGTCTGTCAGCCAAGGATAAATCGGTCTATGCTGACATCATTATTGCTGACTGAGAATTTGGCCAAGTGTCATGGCTGTATTTATTTCTCCTGCTGTACCTTGAAATACAGGCAGCTTTTGCTGCATTGAATAAGCCTGTTTTCTAGCTGGGATAAAAACTGTTGTAATTGTTAGTTCTCAAGAGAAGGTGGAGGCAAAGGAAAATAGAAAGCTCACTGTCAAGTTGCTGCCCTGAGGAGGTGTCATCCAAAAAGAAGAAATCCTGGCCTGTGCAGGTCCCAGGAAAGCAGTGGTGTAACCCCTAAAGAAGATGCATTCTTGTTCAGGACTCTTAGAGGAACCTGCACTGTCTCTGTTTCCTCACATTTGTGCATGAAAGAGAAGTTCTGTGTCAGCCTCTGCCCAGTGGAGGGATGTGAAAATAGAAATACTGAACTATAGTACCTTTATTCTTCTGCCTGACTGTAACACAGAATTCAGATTCTGTTCAAAGCCAGTGACTTGCCAAGGCAGATGTTATATGCTTGAATGAGTTTAATAAGATGATCAGGACTCTGTTTATCAATTTGGCTTGCTTAGAGCAGTGCTCCAAACATCCAGGGAAACAGGAAGAAATTGTAATTAAAGGCAGCTTTGAAATTCAGTATGTGACTGATTTGCATTTTACTACTTTATTCCTCTTTCCCTTTCCCTGTAAAAGCCTGGGGAGGTTTGCATGGTGACTGGCATTGCTGTGGTACATTATCTATGCTTGAGGGACTGTGGAGCAGCAATTGTGTAATGAGGATGAAAATCGGAGCTTACTCTGAAGAGAAAAAAACCTTTTCCCTAAACTGGCGCCCGGGGCCTTTCCTCATCCCTGCTGCACTTGTGGGGCAGAGCTGGGCTGCTCTGAGGGGCTGTGCTGGAGAATCCAGCAAGAGACTGTGGGGGCTTGTCTGGGGCTGCTGACCAGCAGCTCTGCTGCGTCTCAGTTTCCATTATTCTGAGCAGGGTTGAGAGTACATGTGTCTGTGCTAAACTTCTTGTCTCTAGGACTAGGAACAGAATTGCCTCTATTGCCTGTGCTGAGGCTGTAAGCAAAGACTCCTTCCCCACTCTCACAGCACTTACAGGTTTTATGACTTATTCTGTTGTGGTTTACTTACTTGTCACTAAAAGCCATGCTTTGCCCAGTTGAAGCAGTAAAAAGGTGTTACCAATCAGTTTATTATCTTAACTAAGCTCTACAGATTTACCATTTTGTCTTGTTCTTCTTTGTAAGTGCTGTAGATGCTTTTGTACTCATCCTCTTCTGAGTACCTGAATAATTTAATTTCCAAAATGAATTAAGAAAAATGTGACAAGGCTCTGGGATTTCCTGTTGAGGGCACAAAGGCCTGAAGTTCTATGCTGTCTCATTGTGAATGTGTTTTCCCTTGAAAACCCTAATTCTAAATACTATGATTATGTAAAACTTGCAGCTTTCATCAATAAAGAACAATCTCTTAATGCTTATGGATTTAAAATAAAGATACCAAATAGGATCAGCCAAGGCTCAGAAACTAGAAGATGGATAATAATGAAGAATTCCCATTGGTTGAAAGCCCATCTCCTGATTTTGGTGGGCTGACCTGATATTTATGAATGCCCGGAGTGGCAATGATTCAGAAGCCAGAATGTGTTCAGGCTGGTTGACCAACAAAAGTCACTGTTACTTTAAAAACATGTCATTCAAAAATCAGTTAAGATAGAAATGCCTTCTGGAAGCTCTCTGTGGACTTTGCACTGCACTGTAATCTTCTGAACCAGGTAGGTTTTCATCACATCACAGCTACCCAGCACATGTAGCAGGGAAACAGCATACAGCATGTCTTTCCCTACCATTGCCTGTCCTGTTAAAGTAGGAAAAAAAAAAAAAGGAGAAAAGTAGGGCAAACTCTGTAGCCTTTATGCAGGGAAAGTCCCATCAGCTTCAGTGGGAGACTTGGCTCGGGGAGAAGTACAGGAGCCAAGCCAAAGTTTTCATTCTGGTTTTTCAAAAGCTACTACTCCATGTTTGTAGCTGAATGCCACATAGATTTGCAGAAATGAAATGCTTTCAACTCAGTGGATTTCTGGCATTTAATTCCTGCAATTTCCATTTGCTGTGTTTTAAAAAAATCTATTCTTCATTGGAATGTGTTTGCCTGAATGTGACATGAGGAACACAGCCAGCAGTGCTCGAATATACATTGGCATAAATTAAACCCCATCCTTGCTAAGGGACAGATAAGCATGAAGGGTCTCAGTGTTCTCAGATAAATCATACTTAGCTCATCAGTGGGTGCCTTGATTTAATGAAGCCACAGTATGTTAATGTTAACACTGCAGAAAAAGCTGAAAAGTTACAGGCAGCCATGCTAACTAGCTACAAGCATTTAAAAGCCTGGGCATGAGCTCCTACTTGGCTATTCTGGCCATAATTAATGATGACAAGTATGTTGGAAAAATAATTATTTTGCTTGCTTTTAAAGACAATTACTTCGCTTGAGGCGAATGAGGAGGTGGGATTTATGTGGCTGTAATGAGCATATGTAGATGGCATCTTCCCAGAAGAATATTATAGCCACAGGATCTTTTTAATTGACCTGAGATTCCTTTGTTCTCCAGATACAATTTATGTATGTGGTCACAGACTAAAATGACCCTACTTGTTCTAGGGTAGGCTTAGTTCTACACTGCTGAAAGGAAAAAAAAAAACCAACAAAAACCTGCTTTTATCAGCCCAGTCAGCAACAGATAGAAATCTCTCCTGGTCACTTTGTAGGGGGGAGAATTTTTTAAATTGGTACCCTGAGTGCATGCTCTTTTAATCTGATGAAATAGGGGTTGGGTGTATGGAAGCAGGCTGAGGTATTATTGCAGTCATCTGGTATCACTCCTGTGTTTGGGCTTGCAGAGCAGCTTTTGTCTGGCACACTGTGATGCCATCCTCTGACAGCCACCTGCCTGCTCATTTACCCTGCTGGGCTGCACAGCCTTGGTCCCTTTCCAGCCTGGACATGGTGCTGGAGCCAGGCAGGAGCACCTGCCTCTCCCCAGCTGCCATCCCAGAGCAGGCAGGTGGGACAGCTCCAGCCTCCTGCCGCCCCTCCCTGGCACTGAGCACTGGGAGAGCCACACAGCCTGGTCACGGAGTCTGTGATGAGATCTGTGGCCATAGGGTTGTGTCTCACTGCCTTTCTCTCTGGGTTTACTGCTAACTGGGCCCAGGTGGGAAATAACAGCAGAAAATCCCCCAAGGCTGCAATTCAGTGGAAAATTTCAACATTTGCAAACAACTAATGACCTTTAATAGAAATGAGGAGTTTTCATGTTTGCTGTCAGTCATTTCAGTGTTCATCTAAGGTAGCAAAATTTTCTTGGGCCTCTCTCTTCTTGGGAGAGAGAAGAGGAACAAAAAAGCTATGTGCTGCTCACTTACATATCAGAAAAACCTCCCTGTTGTTCCCTTTTTTATTTGTGTGGTGGTTATACAGAAGTCACAGTCCCTTTCTCCAGTTCCCATCTGTAAGATGGAGAAGATGATGTTGTCTTTCAGTAAAGTGTTTTGAAACCTGATACTGAAATGTGTTACAGAAAATGCAGTAATGAAGAGCCATGGGTGCTTTTCTCCACACTACTTAGCCTGCTGCTAATAGTAAAGGTTGTGCTCTGTGCACTCCCAAGTCAGTCTCTCTGAATTGGGATCTGAAGTTGGAGGAAGGAGGATGAATAGAAGAGGAGAAACCCACTAATGATATGTTAATGTGGTTTTAGTACAATGATGCATAGCAGAAAAATTTCGATTTCTTGCAGTCTCAGTTGTATCTAGCCCTTTCTAAAAGGATTACTAAAGAAAGAAGTCTTAACAATGATAACATTTGATGGCTTGGGTCCAATTCATCCTATCCTATCCTATCCTATCCTATCCTATCCTATCCTATCCTATCCTATCCTATCCTTTGTCTACAGATTTTTGTCAGGATGGAAATTTTTACCTGATTTCAGTCTATTTGGAGAGCTGATCAGGGAAAGCTATGCCTGAGCACCAGAAGAGTACCAGAAGATAAAGAATAAACAGTTCTCTCATGAAGATACAAATTCTTAGGGTTTCTCAGAGTAGGCTGTGGTGGTAGGAGGTGGGGAGGGGTGGAGAGAGATCCTGTGTTTCATGGCCCTGAGTGAGAGATACAAATGTTTGTTTACAAAAGTTCAAAGTTCTCCCTGGAAATTGCAAGTCTAACAGGAGGGCAGCCTCTCTTTTTAGCTCCAAGGGCAGAGAGAGCTGGAAATGAGGCAGAATGCAGGTACTGGAGTTAAAAGCACCAGGGGTTTGTGCAAGGTCATTAAGGGGCCAGGAGCTCAGGCAGCTGGGAGGGATTACTGCATTAGTCTGTGTTTGACCTTGTGTTAAACTGGCAGAGAAGGGAGTTCCCTTGTGGTTGTGCTGTGGTTTTTACTGGTTGGGTTTTGGGTTTTTTTTTTTTTAAATTTACTGAGTGCAAAAAGGCAGACTTAGTTCATCAGGAACTCCAGTGTGGTGTGTCACTGCATGTGGGACATGTTTGCTGGCAAAGAGGAAGCTGGTGTTTTGAGGGCTTTTTGGGGATGACATCTTCTCCCATGTACCACACAGTGATAGCACGAGGAAGTGCCACGAGGTTTAGGAATTAACTCAGAGTTTATCTTGGCTGTTTACCTTCTCCTTCAAAATAACCTAATTCTAGAGCAAATTTTTGTTTAGGGTCTGCTAGAAGGAATTAGGAGTGCTGGAAATAGCCCCCACCCCCAGATGTTTCCAGATATCCATGGAAAGATTTGTGAGGGCCATAAATTGTTACATCTGGAAGAATGTGTGAGGGAGTTTTTTGATGACACAAGATCAGGCAGTGTTTCCAGATTAAATATGGTGTAGACTGGGCCATCTCTAAGGGCCCCCATTCCAAGGTGATGTGTTGCTGTGGCAGCTGAGTAATGCAGAATTTCTACCTGAAAAAAATGCTTCCTCCTTTTGTGATGCTGTACATTCCCCAAGTCCAACCCACAGCCTGCAGTGGTTCACAGATGGCAGCTGCCTGTGTCACTGACTCATAGGGACTCTTTTCTCATCTCTTTGCTTTCTACTGTTCCTCTCTGCTCCATACATGCTGAAGAACCAAATGGGACTTTACAATATCAAGTTAACATTACCTTAGCTTGAGGTGTGCTGTGGAAGAATTATTTATGCCTGAAAGCTTGTCAGCTGATTTCAAAACTATCTAATGAAAGAGCAGACAGTTGTTGGGGTGTTTGGTTCAGGTTTTTTTTTTTTTTTTTTGTGTGTGATGGTACAGATGCAAGAACAATGACATCCTATTGAATATCATGGCATTTATGAATTCTAAACTGTGGTGAAGTTTTTCTGATGGCTTGCTGAATGGATTTTTCTTGAGCATAAAACTTGTCTTTCCCAAAAAACCTAAAATTTATTTCCATGCTGACGACAAATGGTTCAAGAAAAGGCACAGCTAGGAGCTCCATATCTTGTGAAGTGCAGCCCTGGCTTTTACAGTCTTCATATAGTGTTGTATATTCTTTTACTTATAAGACCAATACTGGTTTCCTGTGGATCAGTTCCTTTGCTAGTCTAGAAAGCTGACTTCAGATCCACTCAGTGGGTTAATGGTTATGGATTACAAAACATTTTCCCTTGCTGACAAGTAGCTGCTTTCTTGTATCTCAGTGCACTGCTGACTTGGCAGTACCCCAAAGACTGGAATCAGTAAAAGCCAAGAGCTAAAGCACCACTGGAAGTATGGATTATTTCTATTTATGAATTTTCTATAAATCCATGAACCTTTAAAAGGGTAAATTCCATCTTTGGGTCATTACACATAGAAGGACTTGAAGCACAGAAACATTAGTATGCCCAGACTGGGTAGTCAAATTTCTGGCATTGTCCTTTATATTCCAAGGAATGAGGTGTTGCCTGTCCAACCAATATGCTGTGGTTGAGTGAATTAGAGGTGGGTGACTAGAAGGAGGCAAACACTGATAAATGTCATTGCCATAAATGTCAATCCCAACTCTATGGAATTAAAAAGATAGGAAGTCAGTACCAAACTGACTTAAACACTCCAGAGAGGCAGCAGAAGCAACAGGAATAAGACTGAATTTGAAAATCAGGTCATCTTGGTTGAATAAAAGCAAAAGATTTTTAGGAGACCTGAAAGCAGCATGGTGGACTAACGGGAAATAAACAGCTGCAATCATATAGGACAAAGCAATGGGGCTAAGCCCTGGTTCTTCTCTTATTACCCACTGCCCAAGAGTCTCAAAGATTTTTTTTTTTTTTTTTTTTTTTTTTTTTTTTTTTTTTGTTTAAATAAAAGCACTGCCACAGTGTTGCCCCATTTGAAAAGCAGGGAAACTGAGGCATGGGGTAGTGGTATGAGTGTCTGGAATCAAAACATCATGAAGCAAATTTTCTTGTGCCTAAGTAGAAATAAGGAGATAGCCAGAAGTGCCTAAGGAGGAAATTAAGAGATAACCCAGAGACATGACAGGAGATTTATAGTGCTACATTTTCTACTCAGGACAAGGACTGGTTAATAGAATCAGGTTTTTTACGTTATCCAAACCTGTTGGGTTTTTTTTTTCTTTTCAACATATGTGTCTGTAGCAGCTGAGTAATGCAGAAGTTCTGACTGAAAAAAATGCTTCCTCCTTATATGATACTGTACATATTGTCATGGAAATTGTCCTCATTTCCCCCGAGCACACTTTAAATAACTCGAACAGCAGTGCTAATGAGCAGAAAGATATCTGCAATCCCCACCGTGCAACTTGACATACTTTATCCCACTCTGAATTCCCTTTGCTCATCTCTGAGCATTTCAAAGATCTGGTATAATAATTTGCTTTCTCTCTTTGGTCCGTTCATTTTGCTCTTAGCACTTGATAATAAAAGGTCAGCTTTGGCTGAAACCTCAGTGTTGCAGCCATGCCGTTTTTTACTGCCAAATATCTTAAGAAAAGCAAGTGTCTCCGAAAGGGTAAGTCATGATATTTTTGATGTGTTTAGTGTTGTCTGTTTTGCTTTAAATCACAGTAAAGGATTTATTTTGAATTAACAAGCAGTGGGAATGGATCTATTCATGCTGCCTGTCGTTTAGCACTGGGGGTTTTGTTAGGCTGCGTGCAGTTGTGGTTCAAGATACAGTGTATGTTATTATCTTGCATTTTACATTCAGAAAAGCCGACTAAGCGAGAGGATGTTTAACTCTTTAAACATGGAGCATGTGTTTTGCATAGGGTTGGAATCCCTGAAGCGGAACAAAACAGCAACAAAGAATATGTATGTTTGTTTTTACAGATAAGTTTGGGTAGGCAGCTGAGTAATGGTCCACTATTTTTTGTCTCTTTTGTGCAGAAGGAACATTTTATTTTCAATCTACACTGAAATAATAAAATAAATGATACTTAGTGAAGGAACAGCACATTTCGTCTTAGCATCTCTCCTCTGTAGGAGTACCTGAGTGCAGGACTCCACTGAGATTTTTCAGCTTGCTGTTATGAGATTCACTTTGTGAATTGCTGTGTGGGCTTATTCAGGAAATACTGATTTTTCTCCAGGTGCATACAAAACTCTTCATGAGAGCAATCTGTCTCTAGCATTGTAGAAATTGACAGTGTAGTAAAGTCCCAATACACACATTGATTGTAAATTATTTTCTTCTCTTTGCATGTGTCTTCATTGTGACATTTGTTGTTTAGCCAGCAGTCCAGAAGCAGGGTTTGCATAAAAACAAATGGCAGTGATTTCGTGTGTCTGGGACATGCATTAGTTCCACAGGATCTGAGGAATCTGATTTACTCACCTGGATAATTTTATATATATTACATGGCATTTATGAATGTTGGTGTTTACTTAATAAGTGCATTTCTCGAATTCCTTGTTTGCATATTAATTTTTTCTAAGGGATACATGCAAATGGGAATTGTATAGGTTTTCATCACTGGTGTACGGATGAGGAAAATGTTTTGGAAAAAAGTTAAAGAAAACAAATTTGCATTAGTTTTTTGTTTTCTTCTGGGTTACTATTTTAAAATAGGATTGTACAAGAATGTAGCAGTTGAGATGTGATAATTTAGTTAAGCTGACCTGTAGATGGTGGTTCCAACTATTTGGTATTTTGTTGAGCAAAATGTGTACACATGTACACAAATTTACAGAATAATTCAGAAATTCCTAAGGACAGAATCATCTCAGTAAAACTTCTTTTAAAAAGTACTATAACTGGATTATTAATTTGATTGTGACAAATTAGTTTTTGGAGTTTTGTCATACATGTGTACATATAAATGCCACTTTGCAAGGTGGCATAGGATGATTTTTGTTCATGTCCTGGGGGCACCCAGCTGTCCAAGGCTTCGTTCCCTTCTGGTATGGGCCACAGTAGCAATGTGTTTCTAGGCAGGGGCTGGGGAAAGGTGCCTGCCCTGCCTGTGTGTGCATTGCAGGGAGGGGCTGGCGGTGCAGCCAGGACAGGTAAGGCTGTGAGAGATGACTGAGAGATGCTCAGGAAGCAGCTGCCAGTTGTACTCTCAGTGAGTCACTACCAACAGGAAAACTGTCAGCCAATTGAACTGAGGGTGTTCCCTCTTGGAGCCTGTTTCTGCCAAAAGCTATGTGATCTGCAAAATCCACCAAACTGTCCAGAACATCTCCTGAATCAGGCTCGCTGGCAGGGCAGGGACTCCTGATTCCTTCTGGTGCCCTCTCTGCTCTGTGCTACCTTTTCTCTTCTTGCTTCCAGGACAGTGTGGGAAGGGCAGTGCTAAATCAGTGTGTGTCTGAGTGGGAAATGCTGAGGTAGCTGAGCTTCTCCATGAGCTGTTCAGTGTCAGTGTGTCACTGATCTTGCTTTGAAGAAGCTGGACTTCTGACAGCTTTTGAGCCACTTTCCATCCAGTTACTTAAGGCAATCCCCTTTAACTCCCTTTCAGAAAGCACTTCATTTGCAGAGGGTTTTACTGTCATCTGAGTAAGGACATCCTTCCCGGTAAGTAAATGTGGTTGTTCAAAGGCACTAAATGATTAGAGTGCCCTAGGCATAGCATCAAAATGTGATGGCATAAAAACTGTAGCAGCCACAGGCTCCAGTGGTTCTGACCTTACTGTTCTCTCTGTCTCTGAACAGGGAAGGAGCAAACCATCAGGAGGAGTGAGATTAGTGTATAATCTGTGGCATTTTTGCCAAAGATTCAGATGGTCTAGGGACAGAAGCTGGGCTATGGACAAGTTCATGGCCAAATGGGAAACAAAACTCCCAGGTAAATGCTCCTGGTTCAGCCTTGAGAGGGAACTGGCCTAGATTAATACAAGAAGTGGTCAGCAGAGATGGGAACTGGAAGCTGATTCTCCAAAGGCTGAAATCCCAGGAAGTGCAGGATTTTGTGGCTTAGCTCTTTTATACCAGGTTGTAGCTGAAGCCTGTTTCTTTCCAAGTGAGATTTATTCTCACAATGCACCATTTTATCTGCTCACTAGTATTCCAGGCCAGGCCACAATGTGTTTTGAATTAATTCTCTACTTGTTTTTGTGGAAGCTGCAAGAGTTTCCAGACATGCCTGAAAGGAAACACCCAAGGCAGAGTAGTGTTCTCTCTTGCTGTATATCCCTTGCTATGAAGGCTGTTGGGCCTGTGGAGAATTCCTGTAGGTCTCATTTGGTCACACAGCCTTACCCTACTCATGCCCTCTGTTACACATGCAACAATGACAGATTCTGGACTCTAAAATTCCTTTATTTTTCCCTATTATCACTTTAACCTCAATCAAACTCCTATCAGTTACATCCACACACACACCTTATTTAAGGCATCAAAACAATGAAACTATTTATTAACCTCTGCAGCCTGTTGTCAAAACCTTCCATTTTCTCATGTCTTTTTCCAATATTTTTTTTGTTTTCTTTGGCCATTTCCTGAGCACTGGCTCAATACTATTCAAAACTGAGCTATAAAATGTCATATAGTCATATTGGCCTCTGATCTGGCAAGTCGTTGTCAATTTTGCACTTATGTCTTCATTTCTAGTGGGCAAAAAAGAAAGTTTCAGCTTCAGGAAAGCCTTTTCCACTTTAATTCAAAAGAATTTAATAATGAATGTTTTATTGCCAAGTGGTCCTTACTTTTCTGCAGCTGTAGATTTACAGGACTTCAAAGCTGGATGATTAAGGTGCAGTTTTAGTTTGTAGCCCGGCAAGCCAAACAACCTAAACTTCAAAGGAGGGGAGTGTGCTTTAATGTTGTGGGCTCACCCTTTGTGTTCAGCAAATGGAACTGCTGGGGAAAATGCCATGTGCAGCAGACAAGTGATGTGGCTGCCACTTCTGGGAGCGAGGGGGGCAGCTGGCTGCTGCCTGAGAAGAGCAGCCCGTGCCCACCAACCTCAGGATATTTTATGGCTGACAGTTAGGGCATTTTTGCATGATGTCGGCCTACAAGACTTTCAGCTTTGCTTTCAGTATTCTTAAACGTTCTGTCTCTGGGGATCTCCAAGGCTGGTGGGGCTAATGGCAGGATTAGAGCCTGAGCTCTGTTACCTCTTCTGTTTCAGTTTGTCTGTGCCTGATTCTTTCCTCTGCTGGTGTGCTCACAGGGTGGATGGTTTTATACTCATTATGAAAGTTGAGAAACGCTGTCCTGGCAAAAGGAAGCATTTGCTCCATACAACACTATGATTTGAGGGGAATAAGGTAGAGGACTGGAAATAAGGATGCTCTGCATCTATGGCAGTCATGTTGAAAAGGGGCCACTGTGATTTTGCCTTTTTTTTTAATACCCTATGCAGTTAGCCCAACCATATATCTCCAGTTTGATATAGCAGGGTTAGCAGAGAGAAAAAAGGAGCTTAGATAGATCCATCATTAGATGGACCTGGACATTGTGGTGGTATGTGATTTTCCTTTCAACTCTGAAGCCCAAGCAATGTGACCCTAACCCTTTGTATTTTATCAAACCCTTTACTGCACTTACCTGGTAGATGCTCCAGTTCAGCAAGTAGAAGAAAAGCCTCATGATGAGGCAGAAAAAGACCTGGATAATTCTTACTTCTTGAACTGATGTGTTATTTACTAGGACTGTTTCCTTGACCAGAAATCAGTCTTAAAAATCCCTACAAATGAATTCATTCCATAGGCTTGGGATGCAGCAAGGTGCAAGCATGCGATGGTGATACCCTGAGGTGGTATCTGAGATCAAAGCAAGGTGCTTGGGTGTAGAGGATGAGTCCACAAACAGTCTGGATCCTGACTGTACACTTGACAGTTTTGAGTTGTTGGAGCCCTCAGGAAATGGTGTGCTGGACTCCATGGGCTGGGAGATAGGAAAGGAGCTGGCAGGACACCGCAGAGTCATGTCTGTTATTCAGTAAATGACTCGCAAAGCCATGCGACTCTGGTGCCAATCTCCCTCATCAGTACTGAAATCTGAGTGGAACTGGGGCTTTATCCCATCAGTATCTAGGCTTCTGTGGGATCTGGGCCACTGTCTCCGCAGGGCTCTGGCATTCAGCAGCCAGAGGGGCCAGTGCTGCCAGGGATGGCAGTGCTCTAGAGGCAGAGCTGGCCAGCGCTGTGCCGCTCTCAGTGACCCACGTGCACTCTGTGGCAGAGCAGTGGCTCCAGCTCACCAGTTAAAGCTCTCCAGAGAGAGGAGGTGCCAGGCAACCTCTGGAGCTGCTGAGCAAAGGAGCAGCTTTCTGAGACACAGTACACTCCTAATTTCCTATGTGGCTTTCCCTTTTTGAGAGACCTGCTTTGGTGAGAGAATGGCCTCCTTTCCTCTCCCGTCCTGTGCTGGGAGAACAAGCTTCATGCTGTTCAGCTCTTTTCCTTTCATTCTTTGCTCTCTGCTTTCTAGGGCTGGCCCTGCCTTTGCAGTTCCACACAACCAACCCTCTAAACAGTATTCCTTGCTTTGTGAGAATCCATGTCTGATTAATCTGGGTGCCTGGATGTGGTGGCTGTGTTTTTCATTCTGACTCTGCTAGCTGATCGCCAGTGTCATACTGGAAATCACTGATTGTCTCTCTATCTCAGTTCTGCACTGGTATGTAGGATTTTGTCATTGTGGCATTCTAAGCATTTTTTTTGTTTTTTGTTAAATACAGACAAGGCATCTTTCTCACAGATGCACAATATAACCTGGGAAAGTAGTTTCAGTCTCTGTGCCTGTTCTCCCAGAACACTTATATTTAATTCTATGTGAAAAGCATATTCCAACAATGGAGAATATTTTTTTAGCTACTTGAATTTATTTGTTAATAGCTAAAGCATACACTGAAAACATCACTTTTGCTTTCATATACTTATGATTGGTTTGCAGTTACTATTGTGTGACTATTCCATATTTGAAAAAGGTCATCCAAGCTGTGTTGGATGTTTTTAATTGGACAGAACAGTAACAGAACTGGACTAGATGAAGTTCATCTTAGGATAAGGAGTATGGTATAAAGAGTTCTTTCTACTGTTGGCTTCCTGAGAATCAGCCTTCCTCATATTTAGACTCATAGACAGGAGTAGAATATCTACAAACAGGAGCATTTGAGGCTTACAAGTGCTGGACTGTGCATTTAGAAATATGCCCCTTCATTATGATCATTACAAGCATGTAGTGCTTTCACAATTAGGCATCCGGATCACCTAACTGGTGATCTTAAATTAAACAAGAGAATTAAAACCTCTCTGGAAGGCTGGAGAAGCTGTGTGTGTTTGACAAGTGCTTGCAGATTTGCTTCAGAGACCATGCACTGAGTTTTCACTAGAGGTAAAAGGCAGAGACCAGGCTTTGAAGACAAGTTTGCTGCTGTCTTGGGTTTCTGCTTTCACAGTATGAACCATTTAAATAAAGAACCTGATACATTGGAACCTTCTGTGTCTTTAATGCTAGAACACTGAAACGGGCTGCGGTCACAAGCCATACAAGCTTATAGCCCTTTTATTTTTCCCTGTGTTTTAGATTTATATCCCCTTTTAGGGACTTTCAAACTCATCTGATTGCTCTTAATTAAAAAAAATGTAGAAGGGAAGAGTAGGGAGCAGTTGCTATGGTCCCCTCATTCCTTCTGTAGCCTGACTGGGGCTCTGACAAATCATGAAGCCATCAGTAATTATTTTCCCTGCCTTGCAGACCATTAACCCAAATGGTTCTTCGATTTCCGAACCGTGTCCTCCCAGCCCCCTGTGTTCCACAGCTCACTCTAGATCCATAATTCATTATTTGCAAAGCTGCTGTTTTAATGTAATATTAAAGAGGCAGCAGCTCAGCAGGTGTCCCCAAGGTAAGGCCGGCTGCATGCTGCTGGCAGCAGCTGCTGCCTTCAGGCTTATCAAGATTTCTTTGTTTTGAAACGGAAGCTGGAAGGATTTTTAATACGTGTCCTGTCATTGGCTGAGCAGATCCTGCTTTCTGGCTGTTATTCTGCCTTTGACTACAAAGACAAATTCTTATAACACATTCTGCCTGCAATGGCTGCATACAGTTCTGTGCCCTGGAGAAAGGAGCAGGGGAGGAGAGAGAGGAGGCTCACAAGGCAGATACGTGTGCCCTGTTTCCTCCTTGCATTTTTCTTAGTGGACCAGCCAGGTTCAGTGAATCTGTGCAGCAGCCCAACATTTGTCAGCATTTTCAAAATGGGCTTTCTGCTTCTATAAGCATAAAAATAAACAAATTTATTGCCTATAGAGGGCATTCCAAATAGTGAGAGCGATATTCTGCTGGTCTCATGCAAGTTCTAGTTCTCTGTGGCCTAAATCTGTGTAATTAGATTTAATTTATGTTGTTCATACCCCTGGTAGAATCTGCTCAAATAGCAATGCTGGCATTTCCATTTAAGTAGTATATCACAACGAGCATTGAGTAAGGCTTTTTGGTTCTTTGGAATAAGAACTTCAGCTTCTGTATTTGAACATCATAAAATGCATTGATGGCTGGGTTTCCCCGGAGTATGTGGGTCTTAAAATGGCCATATGTAAACTGCATGTGCAATGTTTCTTGCTCTGGGGATAACTGGGGCGTAGTTACAGAGTTTGGCTGCCCAGTGTGGTCATCCATGCAGCAAATATGCTCTCACATCAGGAGGAAGTTGCTTTATTATACTTGGTTGCTGTACATACCTGTGTTAGCCTTCAGGACTTTTGGGGCAGGTTCCTGTAAGTTGTAATGTCTGCTGAGCATTTGCTTCCTTTCTGTACTCCTTTGTGGAAATTCTTTTATTTTCCCTTGTTAATAAAGGGGCCCAGCTTTTTTCACTGCCCAGCCTGGAGTCCTTTAGCCATCCAGAGTTGTGTTCTGAGTGACAAGTATGTACTTCCCACGTTTTCCCAAGGAGATTGTTGTGACAGTGAAGAATGCTGCGTGCTACAGTCATGCTTAGAAGGTTTATTGGTCACTCAGTGCTTAGCCAGATACAGGAGGAGGCTGCTGTAAAACTGTTAGTCTGTGCAAACTGTAACAAGGCTGCAGACTTGATCAGAATATCCCTGAGCTCCTGAGTTTGGATGTGGATCAGCAGAACTTCCATCTGCATTGTCTCATCATTAGCATTGGCAAGGGTTTCCTCAAACTTGTCAACGTTTTGCCAAAGGCCTACAGTATATATGCTTTGGCATTTCAGTCCTTTTTCTGTGTTAATGTGACAAATAGCTTCGTTTTTTGTAAAAACAAAGTCTGCAACTGTTGAGTCCTTAATGATAGTCCATTAATTTGCTGCTGCCAAAACTGTGCTTGTAAAGCTTCAGTTACTTTACTAAAGAAGATAATAATGTTTGTAATTGGTTGGCTTGAATTTCTGCAGTACTCTATATTCAGTCGACAGAGAATCAGAGTCTTTACAGGCCCAGCTAGAAGCTCTGGCATCTGCAGCCTAGGCTTTACCAGTGGATGGCTTCTTTTCCATTCTCTTTAGCTCAAGGCTCAGAGCATTGGCTAAGATGGGAGACTTGTAGTCTTTTAAAAATACAGTGAGGATGTCTTTGGTTTCATGGTGGATTAAGTGCAGGAGAAAGAAAAAAATAGGCATATGAGGGGCAAGGTGGTGGGAGAAGGTGATTGTAGAGAGATGCATTCAGAAGGCATGACCCACTTCATTCCTGTCATGGAGCAGACCTGGCAAATGTGAGCATAACAGTTCAGAAAGGGTGCAGAAGTTGGATATTATCTCTCCAATATGAAATTATTTAAAAAATACATAAGAATTAACTATTCTGATGTTATAGTAAGTAATTTCTTGTCAGAACATAAAATTTTTGTCAACTTTTGGTTTTGGTGTCAAAGATTTGAAGGAATTTATGAGAATTAGAAAATTACTTGTGGTTGCATGGTAATGCATAAAAATTATCCAGTCATTTTCATTCAGATTTTTCAAAGCATGAAGTATCATCATCTTTGGTCAGGAAGGAATTTCCTCCCTTATAATAGCATGTAAACATAACCACAGTTGGAATACATGATTTGATACATTCTTCAGAAGTGTTGAGCACTTGCTGCTTTGGAGAACCATGTGGAACCATATGGCCTGTTTTGCACTATGCTACTATTTTCTTAGTCTTTCATACATATATTTGTAGTTTCTTTTTTGTACCCTCAAATTAAGTTGACTTAATTTAGATGCCTCCTGCCTTGTAGGGACAGACACACAGCTCCTGCCAGGTGGCCTGAATTGCCTCCTTGTGAGTGTGTGGCTTCTGCTGCCCTGAGAAGTAATTCATTCCCTCCCATTTCAAATCAGAGGTCAGCAAAATAACTGTAGGCACATAGTCCAGGCAGTTCCACACCATCACCATAAAGATCTGGGCTCATTGTAACCCTCTGGGTCTGAAATTTGCTGAGGAAAGGCAGTGAGGGTTTGTTTTCTGGAATGGAAGAAAGGAGGGTAAGGGAAAGCAGCCTGCTGTTGGTATGAGGCTGTCAGTAGAATGTGCTGGGGAAAAAAAGTCTTGCTCCCCCTTGCTATCACCAGGTCTTGTTCCATGAGGGGATGAAATTACTTCGTTCTCCCTTGCCCCGCCAGCACACCTGTAGAGAGGGGTAGAAGCTTTTTGATATTGGTATTTAATTCCAATATTTTGTCATTCTAACATGGACAGATGATGAAGTGAACAGCTCCCTGAGAGCCGGTGACATGTCAGACAGATTCTGAAGGAAAGATTTGTGAGTTCTGAAGCACAACTGTGTGTGAATGGAAGAAGATGAACTGCAACTATGCCCAGGCTCCCAACACTTTCAGATTCTTTTCCATTGGGAGCACTGGCAAGGAAAGCAGTATTAGCATTGGCGGAGGCAGCCCTATACCCTAAATTTGTCTGCTTTGTCAATAGGTACTGCTGTAAGAGGCAGTGAAAGTGCCCTTGCACAGTGAGAGCTCCACCTAAGAGGCCTCTGATATGATGCAGGCTTTGAATTGAACATGCTCAATCTCCACAGCAACCTCCTATCAGGAATCATTATTTGAGTCAAGAGCCAGAAGAATTTAAAGCATTCTAACTCCTGAGGCATCTTTGGATGTGATTAGAATATTGGTACTCTGGAATTCTCACTTGGGATGAAACATGCAAGTCATCACAAAGGTGGTGTCATGCAGCTCCTAGGAACTGCTGGTGTAGTAGTTGTTGCTCATGTTAATTATTGCTGATTGACTCCCCTTTGCAATCCTCCTTGCTGGCCTCCTAAACTAGCTGTGACCATATTGCAAAGTTTTCATCCCTTGCTGCTAGATGGTAGAAGCTAATAACAAAGCAGTTAAAATACAGCTTGTTTATAGGGATACTGAATGGCTTTGGGGGCACATTTCACAAGCTACTGAAACCCTGTATTTGGGGAGGCAGTGTGACCATTGTTAATGTCTGTTCCTTTCATGGAGCAAAGTAGTAGTGGGCAGAAGGGGGAGGGATTGGTGCCTGGGCTGTGCTGGTATGAGGGAGATGCTGTGTCCTTGAAAAAAAATGTACTTAGTTGCATGTTATGCTGGGCTCATCTGAACTCTAAATATTGGGCTGCTGCAGTAGAAGTGGCCTTTCCTCCACTGTGAGTCACTTCAGCCCCTGAGCTGTACCTCGTGTCCACAGTGAGCAGCACATCCCAGGCAGCGCAGTGGTGCTCTCTTGTCTAAAATTGCAAATAACTGGAAACAGGGAGATGTGAGAGCATGGGTGTACTTGTACCATAAATATGTTTTTAATGCCAGAAATATAACTTAAGAATGACTGTGCCTTTTTTATTTAAACTTTGAGAAGTTCAGACAAGGGCAGATAAAGAACATTAAGGAAAAATCAGCTCAATTAGACTCATTACACAGCACTGAACTCATGTAAGCAGGTTTTACAAGCAGAAGTTCAAGGTGAAGCTTGTGTGCAATTCTACTTACTTTTTCTTGAAGAGTGCTTGAAGTTATTTTTCTCTCTTCCTCTTACCTTGCATCATTTTTTTCCTGCTTGCTGTGGTTCCTGGAGTGTGACATCACTTTGCTAGCATTTGGCCTACCTGGAATATGGGCTCTGTTTATTTCCAAGCATTGCTTTATTTGAAGTGGTTGGTAGTCTTAAGCAGTTCTTCACTTTAATTAATAGATAAAAGTCTAGAGTTATAAGGTCACATGCATTATCAAGAAAGACATCTGCAGGCAGGAGAGTCAAGCTAACCAGACACAGGTTTTATGTATAACAGGTCAAAGATTTAGTTTAATCTCATTTCTTTCATATAGTTTCAGTAATCCTACACTTGAAACTGACAACTGACACAGATCACTACCCTTAGGTTTATATGGGGTTTCTGTAGGCCATGAACCAGTACAGAGAAACTTCATTAGTGACTCAGTTCATGTTAAATCTTGTCAGATGTTTTTGCATAAGAAACCACAGCTCTGAGGTCTCATCTCTTTGTTGGTGCATTTTTAAAGCAGTTTAATGGCTTCTGAAACCACAGAAGGCATGGGAGGGGAGAAGAGATCACAGGGCTTTTGGATTGCTTAATAGATGGCAGTGGCTTTAGAATGTTTGCAGGCTTTTACTTTATTCTCTGGGATGAGGTCTAAAATATGGTATCAAAAAACCATTTACAGACTCATCAAAATCCTCTGCAGTGATTTTGACTTGGAAAATTTGATCAAATTCTGCTTGGACCTACACAGGAACTTGGTGAAATAAAAAGTGCTTAAGGAAATTATAAATTTAATATTTGACTGAGAAGTCAATGAGATTTTAGTGCATGCTTGTAAGTCCTGCCCTACAAAAATGTGAATTGTGTCAGTTTGAGCTGAACTTCCTCATTACAATAAAGGGTATTTAAGATTTCCTTTTTCTCATTGACACAACCAAATGAACGTTGAATGCCAAAATCCCTCTAAGCTCCTTCACAACTGTGGAAATGAAGCACCTTTCACCTACAAAGGTGTCTGTTTCTTTAGAAAAAAATGTGATTATGTTGTCCATTGGAACTGTGACACAGTGAATGTATTTTGATTCAAAGCTTGTTTCTTTCATTTGCACTCCACATGATACTAAATTCTTGTGCCTTGTTTTTTCTTAGTTTTGTAAGCCTTTTACAATACCATCATGCATCAGCTCCAAATCAGCTTCCAACTCATATATTCTGTATATAAATAGATGGGTGGGTGGGGATAGATGGACAGATACAAAAAAAAAATATCATGGCAAACACACATCACTGTTTACTGTACTGTTTAATTCCTCACAAATCATACCCCTCCTGGGAAACCCCCAGTTTTCCTTGGTTTTTATCTTACTCCTTGTCTACTTCAAATTTTGCTTGCTGTTTTTTCTGTTCTCAGGCAGCCTAAATGGACCATTTCCAGATGAGTTTCATATTCACAGAAAATTTCTCCTTTTATTAAATAATAATTCAGAAAAAAAAAAAGCAGAGAAGTTTAAACTGATGCTGGTGGCAGGTTAGCCCAGGATTCAGGTGTAATAGACAGGCTCTATCTCCAGCATTCAGCCTCATGGAAACCTTTGGTTGGGGTAGAAAGTGCTCAGGGTAGAGGTTCAACATTACCTGGAATCAAAGGTAAGAAGACTGAAGAAATGAAATTAGGTTTCAAGTGTCTATTCAAAGCATTCTTAATGAACTTTTGCTTGCTCATTGATATTTCTTTAGTCTCTTGATCCAAAGATCAAGATTGGTTTTCTTTGGGTTTTTTTCCCTGCTGTGCAAAGAAAGACTCCCTCTAACAGAGCTGCCATCATTCTTGACAGAATTCATCTCCTGATTTTTCACCTTCTTTCATTATCAGGGTGATCTTTGAGCCCCGGATTCTGATACTCACCTTAAAGTCAATCACAAAGACCAGGTCAGGGAAGATGAATCATGGCAGTTGTTCTTTTTGGCAGTGAGTGCTGGTTTTTGACCATTTGTCAAGACCTTTGTTGCTGCTTGTCTGCAGCCAGAGGCTTCCTGTCACTACCTGCTGCAGCTCTGAGGGCAGACACGGCAGCTGGGTCATGTTCCCACCAGGCACCCTCCCCATCCCGCCCCGAGCTGCTGCTCAGCCGCCGCTGGAACCACTGCTGACAGCGCTGCTGTCCGCACCAAAGCACTGCAACCACCCAACAGACGCTGCAACCAGCCAACAAGCACTGCAACCACCCAACAGACGCTGCAACCAGCCAACAAGCACTGCAACCAGCCAACAAGCACTGCAACCAGCCAACAAACACTGCAACCAGCCAACAAACACTGCAACCAGCCAACAAACACTGCAACCAGCCAACAAGCACTGCAACCAGCCAACAAGCACTGCAACCAGCCAACAGACACTGCAACCAGCCAACAAGCACTGCAACCAGCCAACAAGCACTGCAACCAGCCAACAAGCACTGCAACCAGCCAACAAATACTGCAACCACCCAACAAGCACTGCAACCAGCCAACAAGCACTGCAACCAGCCAACAGACACTGCAACCAGCCAACAGACACTGCAACCAGCCAACAAGCACTGCAAACAGCCAACAGACACTGCAACCAGCCAGCAAGCACTGCAACCAGCCAACAAGCACTGCAACCAGCCAACAGACACTGCAATGAGCCAACAAGCACTGCAACCACCCAACAAACACTGCAACCAGCCAACAAACACTGCAACCACCCAACAAGCGCTGCAACCACCCAACAAACACCCAACAAACACTGCCAACACCCAACAAACACTGCAACCAGCCAACAGACACCGCCACCACCCAACAAACACCGCCACCACCCAACAAACGCTGCAACCAGCCAACAGACACTGCAACCACCCAACAAACACTGCAAACAGCCAACAAAGCCCTGCAACCACCCAACAAACACTGCAAACACAAACAGGGCAGTGTGTACACCTACACAAGCTACTGCAGTGGGTAACTTCTCATGTAAGGACAATACACAAGCACATCAGTAAGAGGAATGATGTAAGAAATGGCTGAAAGGCAAACCAGAGGGAGGAGGTGCAAGTAAGAGAAGCTGCCGAAGCAAAGAAAGAAGATGCCAACTTCAGAACTCAACAACAGCTTTGCTTGAGAATATGAAAGTTCCTCCTTTTACATGCAATGGGGCAGTCTCATCCCCCATGCAGAAGTCCAGTCCTGTTCCCTCTGAATTTCTTTTCCATATGGACAAAAGGGATCTAAGCCTTGGCTTCACAAGTGATCTTAAGAAGGTTAAGCTTGAGTGAATGAGGTTCAAGGCAAACAAAAAAATTCAAGCTTTTCCTCATTGGAAAGGGCTGTATGAAGGTAGAGATGCAGCCTGTCTGTTGAAGTTCTTTGAACAGGAATATAGGGCAGGACAAGTGTAAGAAAATGGTACCTTTTGTTCTGCATGTTCCAGTGAATGCTTACGTGTCTAAGGATGGTCAAAAAAAGAATTTTCAGTAAACAGGGCCTTGAAGAGTAGATGGTGACCCCTGCTGCTGTTGCAGCACCCCATCTCACCTTTAGCAAGATTTAGTCTCAGTGTTTTTGGACTTGACCTTCCCTTTTGTGGGGCATGGGGGGAAAGCTGAAAGGAGGATCACATCTAAGGATTGGGAGGCGGACATTACTCTGAGGTGGCTGCTGCCTTTGGCAGGTCATGGCTCCCAGGCCACATGAAATGAAGGAACCGTGAGTGGAGGCAGAGGACAGCAGTTCTGCTAGCTTGAGTTAGTCTGGTCCTGGAGAGGAGAGAGCATTTGTGCTCTGCAGCTGGGGCCTGGAGCTAAACTGCTCCCCCAGGCAAAGGTACCTACCAGGGTGGGTAAAGCACTTTGGCAAAGGTACCTTGGGACAGGGGCAGCAAAGCATTCAAGTCAGCTGGGACCTGCAGCCCTTTTGATGGGGAGCACAACCAAACAAGTCTCTTAATCCTTCTAGGCTCTTACATGCGCTGTGTATGCTGACAGGGCTGCCATCACCTTTCCCACTCTTCAGGCTGTTTGGTTTCTGTACACTGGATGAGAGGAAAAACAAGGTGCCAACTTGCTTTGTGGATAAGGATGGGATCCAACGCATCCTGTCCAGCATTCACAGCAAGGCTGCAGCAGGCAGCTGAATACAGGGTCCCCTGGTCATAGGCTAATGCTAAAGCAGTGGACTCTTCATCCCCTGAGTTAAGCCCCCTGTTCCTGCCACATCTTTTGACACACTTGCACTCTGTTTGTGTTTGCAGACAGTGTTATTTTGTCTTTAGTCTGGAGATTAAAGTAGCTTTGAGCAAAAGGACTGGAATGTCTGCCCATGGCAATCCTGAGCTACTCAGGGTTTGTCTCTGAGGCTCAGTCCTGTTCATATGGGAGCTTGATTAAAGATGAGTGAGAAAGGGATGGAGCTCCCTTAGTGGCAGAGAAGAGCTGAATTCAGTAGCTGAATATGAACTTCATCCTGCTGTGAGAGGCAAAACTAAAATTCTGTCTCCAAGGGTTTCTGGGCAGGAAGCTTTGAAATTGTTTTCTAAGACAATCCCTAAAGTCTAGTGTGTTTGAATTGATGGAGTGTTGTGTTTCCAATTCAAACCTGAAATCCATGATAGGATCCTACTTTGTGTCTGAGCCCATAAAAGAAATAATCTGTAAATTTCAGGTAAAATTCTAGACTTCAAAGAAGTTTCTTGTGACATTGTTTCCTTGGGTTGTTTGTTTGTGGAGGTTGTTGGGTAGTTTTTTTTGTTGTTGTTGTTTTTAAGAAGTTCTAGGTGTTCAAATTGACTGTTTCTCATTCTTGTGACTACCAATGCTGAAAAGCTGTTGAATGTCACAACAATGTAGAGAGATATGTGTCTGAACTCTGCCTTTAAAAACCCCTAATTTTTCTGCTTGATGCCTCAAAGATGTGGTGGAAGTAACCAGCCAAGTGTACAAAGAAATATGAGTAAAATGTTGCTAAAAAGAAAAATGTTTACAGGTGGGTCTCCATGCTCTGCCACTGGATAGTCACATTATGCTAACATAAGCAATTCTGAAGTGCTTATTTCTTTTTTCCAAACTAGCCTTCATGTGTGGAGTTGCTTTCATTTGCTTGTACTTACATGTCTAGCACTACTGACTCTCCCACAGGCAGATTGTGGGGTCATGGCCTTGCTCCTATTTCAAGTTACAGTGGGGAAAGCCAAACGTGGAGGAACTATATGTAGTCTTTGGCAGAATCTCAGGTCTGGTGTGTACAGAAATCTGTTTTTCCCATCCAGTTTTTGCTATTTGCAGACACAAATAGAAGTATAAATGTTTTCATATTTTTCCCCTAAATGCTTGCATGAAAACTGTCTCTGAAGGTTTGGAAAGCAGCTGGCTGGTCCAAAGTAGCATCTTAGGGGAAGGGGAGTTGTAGTCAGCTGGTACAGTAATTCCTTGGGAAGATGCTGATGCCAGTTTTGCAGAAGTCCAGTAAATCATCATCCTCTGCCTATTGTGCTTCTTATAGCAATCTTTGTATACGGGTTAGTGCAGCTAATTCCACTGAAATTACAGTTTTTGATCAATTCTAAGCAAGCTTCTGGTCTCTTGTTGTCCTTCATGGCTTGGGTGGGCAAGATCTCAGCTGATCCCTTTAAACTTAAGAACAAGATGTATTTTAGTCTTGACCAAACTCAGTCGTTTGCTGGTGGTGGGTGGGACCCATACAGTAAATGTCTTTTTGAGGCTGTTTCATTCCTTTGAGGAATGATGGCCTAACTTGAGTTCAGGCCACCTATGTGCCAAATGCCACATCCTGAAACCCATTTCTGATGTGTATTGAGGGCTGTGGAAAGCCCCTTTCAATTGTATCTCCTATGAAACATTTGATTATGGGAAAGGGTGTGTCAGCAGGTCAGCTGGGCAAGGTGCAAGAATTCGACTTCACAACCTCTGCATTCACCATGAGGCTGAGTATGCTGGTAAAAAAGATTTAGCAGTGACAGGAATTCCACAGGCTGCGGTTCCCTGCACAGGCAGTTTTGTATGCAGAGGATGAAGCATGTCATCCCTGCAGAGGACGATGGGGGGACATTGATTTGTTCAGATGCCTGCACCTAGCCTTGAGCTAGAGAGCTGTGCTCTCATATACCTTAAGGAATATGAATAATTCAGTAAATCAAAAAACGGGAGACTGTCCAAGAGGATTTGGGCACATGTGGGGAAAAAGCATCATGGCTTTTGTTTCTTAAGCTGCACAGCTAGTCCCTGGTGGCTGCTGTTTCTCCTCTTTACTGAAAGACTGCCTCAGTTTCCCAGTTAAGTGAATTGCTTCTCGGAGAACCACAAAATACTTCCCAAAGCATCTCATTTTACCACTTCTGCTTTGCAAATCAATAAATGTTCCACGAGTGTGTCAAGGCAAGAAAACAATTAATAGCAAGAAAAAGTACTTCCTTGGCTTGCAGGCAGCTCCCAGCTTGCTTCTTTCCCCAGATTAGCGAGGATTTAAGAAGCACATGTTCTGTGTATGCTAAATCAGCTCTGCAGAAACCACAGCATACCGTCATTCTGCCCTTATCTCTGAATTCCAGGGGCAGGCAATCTCAGCTGCTCAGCACAGGCTGGCAGCCTCAGCCTGCCAGGAGGTGCTGAGAGCCATGAAAGCGTGGAAATGGCAGTGACACACGGCTCAGATGTTATCTGCACAGCACAGCCAAAGGCAGTTTCCATGGTGATGGGGAAGCTCCAGGCTGCTGGGGATGCAGCTGCTGAGTTGGACAGGATCAGCAGCCTTTTCATACAGAGGCTCGTCTAATAAGGCTTTTATGTGTTTATGTGGCACTCACTAGGTTGTATCCAGCTCTGGAACATAAAATGAAGGGTGAGGGGAAGATTTAAATTGTTGTAGTGAGTGCTGACCTAAAAATGAAACAGGAAAAGCAAGGTCAAAATGTTTCAAGTATTGAAGTATCCACAAGGGACAGGTTTTTGTGACAGCTTGAGTGAATTTGATATTCTGGTCAGTGCTTTTCTGCACACCAACATTAATAGCTCCTAAAATTCTTACATCAAGTGGAAGAGTCAGAATCATATCCCCAGCTCTTAACTTTCTTCTAAATTGGATCCAAAGTCAGAATGGGTCTCTTTCTCTGTATTGAGACTATAAATATCCCAGAGACTTGGGGAAAGTGGATGATCTTGTGACTTCTACATTTGAAGCATTTTAAAATATTTTACACTCCACTTGGTCCCTCTTTTGGATAAAAATCTCTCAATACCTCAGCACAGGTATGTGGAATTAATTTCTTAATTTTCCTATAGAGTCTTACGGCCTGTGCTTTTACTTTTCTTATTGCTGACACAGTAGATACAACATCTCCAGGTTTCCCACACTGGAAATGCATGTTTTGCACTTCTGCTTTGATCTTCTGTCAACCTGTGCTCTGTGGGTGCCACAGCACATCTGCAGGAATTGTCTGTAAACTTGCTCAATTAAAGTAGTAATTTAATTATTTTGACTGAGATTTTTGGCGGTGTTAAACTTTGGTTGCTCTCTTTTAAACAGGATGCTAAAAGAGATTTGTGTTCTGTCTTTCAGGTGGTGCAGGGGACCGGGAAAAGATGCCTGCCAATCATGAGGCTTTCCTGCTCATGGCTAATTCCCAGAATGAAATGGAAGATTGGGTGAAAGCCATCCGACGGGTTATATGGGCTCCATTTGGTGGAGGTATTGCAAATAGCTCACATGCACATAAATTAAAACATTTGCCTCAAGGTAAAGCATATTCTTGTGATACTAGGATATGTGTTACACTGTAAAATCATTGAGATGTCTAGATAAGCTCCTGATTGTCTGAAGTGTTTTGAAGCAAGGGATGGGGTTGATTTTTTAATTTTTTTTTTGTAGGGGATGGACAGGAATGAAAGGGGAGTGCACATCCACAGTGTATAACTATCTCAGAAAGGGGTGGTAGTAACAAACATGCTACTGTCAATTCTTTACAGCAAAATATTCAGCGGACCTTATGGGAATGAAGAATTCTGTCCTGTTATCTCAATTTTCTTCCGTAAGGCAGATGCCCATCTTGACCATCCATACAGCCAGAAACAGCAAAACTTTAATTAAATTAATATAGGGCCCAGCTGAGAAGGCAAAGCTTCCACTGGCTTCACTGGGATGTAGCCTGAGGAAGAAGAGGGTCAGGCTGAGTGAACACCTGTAGGGTAATACAGCTGTTGACAACCCCTGTAGTTAAAATGAACAAAACATCCAGATTTTCATTGTTGATATTCTACCACAATCTTCAAATTCTCAAGTCAGTAGACTAGGTAGGAGTTGTTTTCCTGGTTTTGCATAGAACAAGGACTCACAGATGTCTTTTTCTGGGTTTGGTGTTGGTGACAGCTGCTGCTGGCCTGGTACTGGACACTGCTTTGAAGTGGCTTGGGTACTGCTGATAGAGTGCATGCAAAGAGTGATATCATGTGCAGACAGTCCTGTCAGCCTCTTGTGAGAGGTACAGATAAAAAAGTGACAGATAAGGGTTAGGTAATACAATTACTCCTGCTGAAATGAAGTTACTACTTTTCCTGGATCTAGGGGGGAAAAAGTGACCTTGATGTACTAAGACCCAGTGTTTGTTAATAACTTTTGTCCTGGGTTTGGGGGTTTTTTTGTTTTGTTTTTTTTTTTCAAGTGACTCTTGAAATTTGGGCTCTCTGGTAGCAGCACTTGGTTTGTCTGGAGGAGATATGATCTCTACTGATACTGATGCAGTTCTTTCCAAGGTCCTTTTTTCACTTAGCAGAGAAGATGTAGGTACAAAAGTTGGCTTGTGTCTGATCTGAAGTTACGTGTGATGCTGTTGTGCTGTGGGCGGAAAAATCCCTCTTTGCTAGTAGAAAACTGTGCTACCAGAGTTTCTCCTCAAACATGAGGATGTGCTTCTTCTGCTTCCCTTCTGAATTCCAGTCCACACTGAAGGGTCTTTTAGACTGAGATCAGTGCAGATCCTCCATCAGAAGTCTCAGACTCTCAGAGCTGGTATTTCTGGAGCTGTTTGTAGTTGATGTTATGGTGTGTATTTTATAACTTTGCAATGTGCATTCAAGAGATACTCAGAGGAAAAAGGAGAAATTCAGTAATGACAAAGGGTGCACTCTCTAGCAATAGCCATCTTTAGGGCATGATATTGTCAGCACTGCTGGTATCAGTGCAAATTTGGCTTTATGTTTTTCTTGTGTTTTGTCTGTCTCTTGAAGTAGTTTCAAAACAAATATCTTCAAGTATTAAAATAATAAATAATTAAAAATTATAATATTTTATGAAGCATGAAGATGGCATAAAGGTAGTGATAGATTTCCTGGGGTTTTTTTTGTTTGTTTCTTTATGGGACTAGTATTGTCCTGATTAATTGGCTAATTTTCTTTACATTTGAATTTCTCTGCAAAGCAGTCAAATAATATTTTGGTCTTTTCTTTAAATGAAGCACATACTCTCACATTGATTCCAGGAACTGGAGCTTTATGAGGCATCAAAAAATATTAAATAATGAGAATGTGGAAGCCAGGCAGCACAGGGGAGATTAGTGCAGGGGGAAATACAGGAGCTTCTGTTTGTTGCTATTTTCACATCCTGCAGACTAGATGTGGTTCAGTGATCAAAGTCAGTAAAGGCTGCTCTGGCTGTTGGTGAGAGCCAGCTTAAGCATTGTAGAAGGGAAACACTGGAGTTTGCAGAGTTGGAAAGAATTGCAGTTGTGTATCAATGTTTTTTCTCTATCTGTGGATAGAAACCGGCCAAGGACATGGGTACATGCTGGGCAGTCAGTCTGGCCTGAGCTCTCTGCCCTAACACTCAAATACTTAGCCTGAAGCTAGCTTGACCGTGCCTGCTTCGCAGTCCAAGCCGCAAGAGCAGATCCTTTCGTTGTGGCCACTTCTCTGAGCTGGCCAAGCACCAGCTCCTGTCAGGAGGGGTCTCCTGCCCCCCAGCAGCTGTGTCCCACCACGCTGCCTTCTGCTGGCACTGGTGCTGTGAGTTGTGCCATAGGAAACGACCTGGCAGGAAATAAATGGTGGGGAGGATGAGTTTGTAGGTAGACTGATTCCTTGGCCTTTCCAACAGTGAAGCTGCAGCGCCAGTAATTCCACTGGGGATACACGATGGCGTGGAGAGGGGCAGGCTGCTTCATTCTGCCTGCAACCCACACATAAATTGGCTTAAAGAAACCACTGAGGAGCTGCATCCTCAGTTTCTTTGCATTTCAGAAAGAATGCGTGGGAATGCTAGTGACTGGGAAACAGTAAAGATATTCAAACTATTGTTCCCAAATGTTTTTTAGCCAATTTGGGGAAATGATCAAACTTACTTACTTCTCCATCATAATCAGAGCAGGACAGTTTCTCTGAGTGAAATTCCAGCTTAACTCAAATCTGGGAGGAGAATAAACATAGCTGTCTCTGTTTTAATGGAATAATTTGAACTCTGCTTTGCCATCACCACTATTTGAAAGCTAAGTCTTATCTATCAACACTTTTTAATATATTAAGCTAAAGGGAGGAGTTAAAAAAGCAGGCTTTATTATTAATATGTAAATATCCAGCCCTGGAGAAGGTTGATATGGTGTAAAAATGAATTATGCCAAGATAAAAGGAGTGGCTTAACCACACTTTAATCTTTGCTGATGTATTGAAGAAACATAAATAAAAAAGGGTTGAGGGTACCTTCTTATGTTGATGAGTGCTTATGAACTGTGCTTAAAGGTGAACAGCAAAGGCTTCTTAAAATAAAACAGAAAACTGCCCAAAGCAGCTGAGGTTCACAAATTACTTATTGAAAACACAGTCAGGTTTAAAAGCTGTATGGAATGTGTTCTTTGAAATACTCTTCAAATGTGGCCTTAAAATAAAATTGTCGAGTTCCTAAGTCTTTTGAAGAAGAGCTGTCTTGTTTATAGGGAAAATAATTTCTAACAAGTTTCCTTGAGTTTCAGGCTCCTGAATTCCTGGGTCTAGTACAACTCATTTAGAGCAGAAGATTGTGTAAACTGAGATTTGAGAGTACTCCATACATTTTGATTGTCGTTAAGAAAGAAGTTTGTCACAGTGACTTGATAAAAGTGAGTTTTGCAGCACATTCTGACAGAGGATGATTCAAACTGGTTTTTATGATCCTTCATACCTCTGTGATTAATTTTGCTCCATGTTTGTACGACTAAAAGCTTATCTGGAGAGTTCCTCTGTGTTCTCCAGTTGTGCTGTTCAGTGAGTGCTCATTAATGTGAAGTGCAGGCAGCAGTGCCACAGTGCTAAATCAAAGGGTTTGTGGCCATAGCCTTGGGTGAGAATGACCCTGCTCTTGCTCTCCCAAGCTGGATTGGAAGTTTTTGATATATCTGGGGGAGAGAGGAGGTCTTGGTCTGTACAAGTGTGGTGGGACTGTACTTCCAGTCTGAGGAGGTATAGCCACTGCAGAGAAGTTCCTTTCCATGTGCCTTCCTCACTTCTGTCTTACATCAGCTGTAAAGCAGAGTTTGTCTAGGACTGAATTTCTGATCATGAGAGACAAAACCTAAACTTTTTGGTGCCTGAGTTGAATGTCAGGTAGCATAATTCTCTCACAGCTCAGCACAGCATGGGGACAGAATCATTCTGTGTTAATCTTGATTTATGTTTGTGTTTGTTTTCTTTTGTTTACATATTCTGTCTTGCCATGAGCAGTTCCTTGCTTCTCTGCCAGAAATGCATGTCTCAGCCCCTTTCTTTCTCCATTACTTTATCCTAATTTCTCCTCCTCTTCATCCCAAGCTTTCATCAGTTACTTGTGATGGAGGGGAGGTGAAGCAGTTGGAAGGGATGTGTTTCCCCTTAGGCAAATATGAAGAGCTTTACCCTGTGACAAAGTAATTGTGTTGCCAGAGCTTCATGAATATTTTTTTTTTATTCAGGAGGAATAGTCACTGTAAAACTGGTGGGGTCTGAAGAGATGTCCATTGAGGAAGCTGTTCTACTGTCACTAATTCCAGACACCTTTCCCATATAGATAAACCATGATGTGTGGATTCTTATTCTTCTGCCAGCAAAGTCTGGGGTTTTTTGGGAATCAGGACCCTGTGAAATTGTCTTGTATTAGGGGAGAGCTGAAAGATGTGGGACGAGGTGTCTGAGGTGTAATTTAATTCCCGGCTCCATGTCCTAATGCGTGATGGAAGATTAACCCTGCATGGGGCTAATTAGGGATCCTGCTTTTGATGAGTAAATATCTTTGAGATAACATCTGCATGAGAGCAAACATGACTGTTTTGAAGGGTCAGATATTGATATTACATGCAAATCCATCAGGATGCCAAACTATTTAGCTAGGGTACAACATTAAGTTTTGGGAGTCTTGAGTTTTAATTTTTTCCACCTGTAAGATGGGAATTTTACAGTAAGAGCCATGTCAGTGAATTTAAAATGCTAAAATACCACTGAAGAGGTAATGAAGAGGAGGAGGGATTTGGCTTCTGTTATTTGCCCAGTCTGAAGACAAAGATGTGATTTCTACTCCCTTGTTTGCTGGGTCCCACAGGGTGACAGCCTCAAGTAGGATTCCTGGCTGGGTCAGGAGGAACCCCTTCAGGAGGTGTCAGGGTGGGCTTCCCCTGGCCAGGCTGCCCCAGGTGTGTGGGGAGTGGCACTGGGTGTTTGTTGTGCCTGATACCTGCTGTTATCTCTGCCCTGAGACAGCTGGCGCCTGATGCAGCTTATCAGTGTTTGCTCCTGCTGCTGTCTGATGCTGGGAGATGGGCCCAGCCAGGGCAAGAGGAAGAGAAGGATGATGGGGGTTATGGGGTCAGTACCTGCCCAGGACCAGGGGATGCCCGAGTCAGCTCAGATGTGAGGAGCTGCTGGGTCAGCCTTGCCCCCAGGCAAAAGTGTCACAAATGGTACACAAATGGTAGATGTGGAAACTAAGATAGAGTAACTAAAGTAAGCTGGCAGTGGATCCTGCTGCCAGAACTTTTTACAACAGAGAATGTTTTAAGATCTGTTTCTGAGGCCTGATTAAGTTCTTTTTTTTTTTTTTTTTTTTTTTCTCTGATGTATCTCTGTCAGATATATCTGGGGCTTCTATTACTGCTTTATGACCAACATATTTTTACCATCCTGTTACAGCCTTGAGGCAGGGAAACACAGTTGTCCTAATTTTTTGTTAAGGAGGGATCTGAAATATTGAGCAATCAGATGACTTGCCTGAGCTGACAGTGACTGTCTGTAAAAGAACCACTCTGATGGCATTGTTCTGCAAGGCTCATAGAAATATTCCACCCATGGACCTTGACTACAGGTAAAATGGAAAAATGCCATGGGGTATGATGCTGAAGAGAAGAGGGAACTAGAAGATCTGGTGGATTTTCAAGGGTTACTTCCTTCAATCTCAAGAATCCTCTTGCTTGGGCAGGAAACTGAGCAAAGGTGGCAGAGGTTGAACAAGATGCTTGTGACAAAGCTCATTAGCTAAAAAGGAAGCATAGAAGTGGAAGCAGGGACAGGCGACCTAAGAGGAGGAATAGAGAGAAATTCCTGAGCTTGTAGGAGTGGACTTGGGAAGGCTAAAGCAATCTGGAGTTGGATCTGGCAAGGGATGTGAAGTGCAGTGCTGGGGCCAGGACTGTTTAACAGCTTTGTCAATGACCTGGATAGTGGGGCAGAGTACACCCTCAGCAAGCTTGCAGATGATCTTGGGAGGACTGATTGGTGCATTAGATGATTGTGACAACATTTAGAGGGGTCCCAACAGGCTGAAGGAAGGAATGAACAGGAACCTGAGGAAGTTCAACAGAGAGTAATGCAAAGTCCTGCACCTACAGATGATGAACGTAGGCAGCAGCACATATGGGGAGCTGACTGACTGGAAAGCAGCTTTGCAGAGAAGAACTGGGATGCTCTTGAACAAGTTGAATGCAAGCCAGCAATGCACCCTTGTGGCCAGCAAATTCCTGGGCTGCTTTAGGAGGAGCATTGCCAGTAGGTTCAGCGAGGTGAGCCTTCACCTCAGCACTAGTAATTGAACATCTTCTGTTCTTTGTCCAGTTCTGGTCTGCCTGAGACAAGAAGGCCGTGGGATCACTGGAGTGAGTCAAGTGAGAGGTCACTAAAATGATTAAAGGATTGTGCAAGAACATGCTTAGAGAAGCTGAGGAGGTTTGGATTGTTTAGCCTGAAGAAGAGAAGGGTCAGAGTGGTTCTTATCAAGGATGGTGTATAGTGTGTAAATATTTGATGGAAGAGTCTAAAACTAGAATCAAAACTAAGGCATGTCAAGGTTTTCCTTACTGACTTTTAAAGATCTTACCTTTAGAAGTCAAATCCTGCTCCCCTGCTCCTTGCATGTGTTTCACCTCTAAAGCTGCTGGTCCAAGACTCTCAGTGATGGTCAGTGCTGGTGCCCAGGCTGGGCTGGGCTCTGAGTGGAGACTGTGCTTGGTCATCCCAGAGCAGGAATGGGTGTTCTTGGAGTGCTGTATCAGAGCTCATTGAAGGTTAGAGATTGGCTGAGGTATTTCTGATGAAGTTTGATTTGGATGAACATCCATGTGTTTGGTGTGCATCCTGTCTGCATCTCAATGAATGACTGTGCTTAGGTTATCAACCCTGGGATATGGGGAGGCTTGGGATATGGAAAAGCTTCAGGACATAAGAAAGCCATGTCTAGCTTTCTGAATGGATCAAAGTGCCTAATGTGCTAAATGTTGGCTGTGAATGGGGATCTCAGTCCCTGCCAGGTTCCAGGATGGCCAGAAATCCAGGTGAGTAATTTTATTCCATACTAGAGGTTTCAGACTCCATGATCCTTTCATTTGAACCCAGAGCTGGGATCCATCTCTACTGATAAGACACTGGTAGCAACAATTACACTATGTCATAACTCTTTTTTACTTACTAACACCCAGAAGTTTTGTAAAGCTTTTCTGTGCAGTGGGGGCACCAACAAGAGCACCACTTGAAAAAGGTGACCTGCTGATCGAGTGCTTTCTACAGACATAGCTTCAGACAGTCATTTAGAAGCTGTCCTTTAAACATAGAGAGACATATGTAAGAGTCAATAAGTAAAAAATTCTGTAAAATATGATCTTAGGATGTGGGGAGAAAGAAGTTGTCCAGGGCACATTGGTCCAGATCACTGCTTGATAAAAGGCAGTTGTTGCTGCTCTTGCTGTTTTGTTCTCTAAATGCCTTTGCCTTTCTTTAGAGAGAAATAGAGCAATAAACACAGGGGTTGGCTCTGGGTTCAGAATGCTGTGGTTAAGTGATGTTTAGGTCTGTTTACAATCTTTTCTCTGTGAGCACAGTTACAATCTCAGTTTGGAGCACAAACTGGTCAGTCCATCACTGGGTAATTTACAGTGCTGCTTAGTAAGTTCCTTTGCTGGCATATTTTAGAGAGATGGGAAGGCACATCACACAGGTTAACGAGAATCTACTGTGGTAGAAAGGTGAGCATAGCTATTTGCAAATCTTTAACCCAGAGTGAGCTGTTTTATCAGTCAGTAAATAGAAGCCTGTTTACCCTCAAAAGATTTAATTTCCCCTGTAAGGGTTGAGACCCCAGCACAGAGCTGGTGAGGGGTGTGGGGACATAATTTTGGTTTGGGAAGGATCTGACCAAAGTGCTTGGAGAGGGAGGAAATGGGAAAATTTCTGTACAGAAGATATTAGTGCTGAAGTTTTTCCTGCTGGGTTCAGCTCTATGACTGATCACCTGTAACCAGTTCACTGCCAGTTTTCAGCAGATAAAAGATATTCAAGTGCCCAGGTTTACCTGGGTTAAAAAATGAGTCTGTACAAGGTTTGATCTTCTTGTAAAATAGGGAACTTCGGCTATGGCTCTAACTTTGATACTAGGCCCTTTGTGTTCAAATAAAGCAATTTCCTAGATTTGAGATCCCTCAGATCTGCTTGAGTGTACCTGTATATTAGCTAATCCTCTAATCCAGCATCTAAAAATACACACACCCCATGGGTACTTGCTGGAGCTGTGCAAGCCAAGAAGTTTGCTCACAGTCAGAGATGAGGAGAAATCCTCTGAGTTCACGCAGGTTCACCACTCCTGTCTGTTGCAACCAGACCCAAGATTGAATTTCACCTGAGTTAGATGCCAAGCCTGAAACATACCTGGATTTTCAGGGGTTGTGGGAGCTGTAGTGAGCTTTCCAGCCAATCTCAAGGCTTGTAGTGATGTGTAAAGGCAGGGTGCTTTCTTCTGTTCTGGTACCTGCAAGAGAATAACTGCAGCAGTGCCAGCTCAGGAGAGCAGGGCTGGGGCTCTCTCCCTGCAATGACACTGGGAAAGAAAACCTCCAGCTCCCCTGCAGCAGGTTTGTGGGAGATGTAATGTCTGAACAATTTTATAAACCTAAGCTGTTTCTTAGAAAATGAGAGCTGCTAAACTTTTCTGCAGTTAAAGAACTTCATACCAGTGTGGGAAGAGGGAGTTCAGTCTCCATTACCCATTCTCTCCTTGGCATATGTGTATAGGGAGATCTCCAGGTGGAAGTTTTCATGATCTATGCAATGTGGCAAATTCTTTGGATTATATTGCTACAATTGCATATCAAGTATACTTCTGGATCCTGCAGCCCCTGCAGTCCAGTGATTATGTGTGAAACTTGGATTTCATTTTTGACAAATGTGGTTAACAGAGAAAGCAGGATCCAAGTGTGACGTGCAAATTCAAAACACAGAAGAAAAATTGTGTGTATACATATATATATATATAGTGATTTTTATTCCAGTCTCATCATATTCTGTAGTCCAACTCATGAATTTTAACCTCGTGTTTTTAAAAGGTTTGAGAGCTTCATGTAAGAAGACAGGCGCTACTTGTGGAGTGTGTAGCACAGTGTTGCTGTCAGAGGACACCTATAGCTGCAGAGTTTCCTTGTGCAGGGAACAACCCTGAAGCAGCTGCCATTTTCTGCTTCACTTCTGATGCTTATGAGAGCAAGCATGTGCTCCAGAATTTTCTCTCACCAGAGAGCTGTGTTTGCTCTTTGGAGAAGAGTTTGCATCAGCTTCATCATCTCATAGCATTGTAAATTCTGCTCAAGTCTGATCATGCTTTAGTCATTGTGTCCTTGGCCACAGAGAGGCTGTGAATTTCACAGATTAATTATACTTTGGGTATAACAATATCCATGTTAAACATCATAACTTTCTATTTAATTGGATGCCTCCTTGTTCCTGTGTTCTGAGAGATGGAAAACAGAAATGGAGAAGTGAATGGAAGAACAAAAGTCTGTATTTGCTATCTCCTGTGCTTCCATCCCAAACACTGAGTCCTAGGCTCCATAATGTTATTAGCAGATGTGGCACAATTTGAGGTGTTATTCCAGGAAATAGTGCCAGAGATCTGGTGGCATCTCAGCTGCTTAAAATCAGATTTGTTGTGCTCACCAGTTAGCATTGTGGGCAGGCTCTCCCTAACCTGCAGCCTGTTGTGTTCACCACAAGGGAAGAGAATACAATAAAAGGGTGAAGAATACTGAGGAGCTCATTTGTGCCTTGGGTTTAAGGATTTCCATCACTTTCTAAATATTCTTTAGTGTGCTTTAAATACTGCCTGGTGTATTGACTGGCCTTCTGGTGTCTAGCTGTGCAGAACCATGTTACTCAGAGTATGCCTTAAATAGCTAGGGAATACCTTACTATCTTGCCAGTCATAGAATATTTGAGTTTGAAGGAACTCACTAGGATCATCAAAGTCCCAGCTTCTGGCCCTGTACATGAGCTCTAAGAATCACACCATCTTCAAGAACTGAAGCTTTTGATCCTGGTACTGCCTTCACTTATGGTGAGAAGCGCTCTATTCTTCAGGAGTGGGCAAGGGGTGGGCCACTAAGTTCAGGTGAGTGTGCTCTGTATAGTGACCACAGACCTTTTAACAGCTGAAGCAGATAAGCAGGTTAAGAGACGATTTTTTTTGTTGTTGTTGTTGTTTGTTTTTTTTTTTTTTTTTCCTGAAAAGAGAGAAGTTTTCTCTAACTTATCCAATAGTGATAAAATTGCCCAGAAGCCTGGTGCAAGGGTTTTGCGTGGTGACTGCTGCAGATCTGCAGTCACATGAGTGCATTTTGTGAATGGAGTGGTGGCCTGACCGCTGTGAAACTGCACAGGGCATTGCATGGTAAGCGTTTTTGTTAATGACAGGCTTCTTACCCTGAGAGCGAGAGCTGGGCGGGGTGAGTGTTTTCCTGCAAGTGAAGCGCCTGGGTATTGGTTCACATGCAGGGAATTGTAGTCTCTTCCTCTACCAGTAATTCAGCTGAGTTATTAATTCAGGCAACTTCTCTGTAAAGAGCTAAAGCAGAGGCAGTAAGCACCAAAAAACCTGCCCAGGTCAAGGAGTGTAGCTTTTCCTAAATTTTGTTAGACTTTCCAGCATGTCCCAGAGCTGTGGAGGTACTCTCAGAGCATGCTGAGGCTACTGTGGGGAAACGTTCCCCTCCAAAACTAGGTTTCTGCTTCTGTTGCTTTGAGAGCAGATGGGAGGCCAGACCAGGGCACCCGTTTGCCTGCAGCACAGTAATATTGCCTGTATCAGGAAGGATCCAAAGTGTGGCATGCAGACAGCAACTGTTGCTCAGCTTTTCCAGCTATCTGGAATAGATCTGACAAGCAATTAGAGCATGAATATATTACAGGGCCGATGGGGGATGCCTTTGTTAAAACTTGTGACCCATACTTAGCTGCTGTTTACATTGGCGGCTGCTGCGAGGGTGGGCAAGACCCTACCTGCCTGTCTTTCTGCTCTCCCCTTCCCCGCGCGCAGCGCTGCAGCCCATTGGATGTTTCAAATGCTTTCTGCACAAGTCATAATTAATGCCGAGCTGGGGAGCTAAGACCAGATGTGCTGCCGAGATTATCTCCCAGGGCAGATCGGCTGCTCTGTGCTCTGTAGCGCTGTGTGAATGGAAAGCTGCCAGTGCTGGGACTCAGAATGTGTCTGATGCCTGAAGTCAGGACTTTCTTTCTCTGCCGCTCCTGCTGTCTGACACTGCCTGGTTTCTGCTTGAAGCTCAGCGCCTGTCATGTAGCGGAGTGCTGCACAAGAACCAGAGGTATGAGATGATTTTCCAGAGTTTAGATTTGTTATGGTTTTCTTTTGCTAGAGGAAAAGCAGATATTTAAGTGTAGCCTTAGACAGAGGCTAAGAATCTAAAACAGGAGCTGACTTTTCAAAGAGGGAAGGAGTGGGAAGGACGCAGACTATGGCCAAAAATACTACTGGATACCAAGCTAGCATGTGAAGATAGTTCTGGGGAGAGGTGTTTCTATTTCATATCTACAGAATATTTAAATGGATGTGTGTAGATGAGAGCAATCAGCTTCTAGTATATGGACACTGCTCTTTCTGGGAACAGGGTCAGAAAACACCAAGTTGTACCACAGACTCATTTGTGTGACTCTGGGCAAGTTATGTTGTCAATTTTTCTTGATTCCTAGTTGTCTTTTGCCTCCTTTCTTTCCCCCCTTTTCTTGCATTTAATTGTTTAGTTGTTCAGGACTATCTCTTTTAGTACACATGGCTCCAACCATGAAACTCTTTTTCTGTTGCTGCTGCAGTAATTCACGTAGTCTGTGCTTGGGTGGGCTAGGGGAGGGGAAGCAAGTTAAAGATTTGTGTGTGTTTTGTGCTGTGGAAACACACACATTTCTGAATGTCTGCCCGTGATTTTTTCTCAGTGCTTTCATGTGTGAGAGGGACAGATAAATGGGAACTTAAGAATGAAAGTGGGAAGGTAAAAGCAGGCACCTACCTGTGCAGGTGAGCACGTACACAATCTTTATATCCATAAACTGCCTGTCTGTGAGGCACCACATGCGTGCGCGGGTGTATGTGCTGTTGTGGAGCAGCATCCAGGTGTAAGCCTGATTATCTTCCCACACATCTTTTAGCGTGTGTGGAATAAGCTGCACGTACAGCTGACGTAGGTGTGCCTGGACTTTTCACACTTTAAGTAGATGCAGAGTCCTCAGTCCTCCATATGAAGAAAATCTACTCAAAAACTGACTTTATCTCTGTCTTTAGTTTATTTTGGTTGAACTCAGAGCCTAGATGAGGAAAAATGTAGCAGAGAGCATATATTTTCCTGCCCACTGCATGTCTGGACAGCATAGCTGAATGTATAGGCTTTGTATGCCTGGAGCTGGTGGGTGAGCTGTTCAGGCCAGGACAGAGAGCCTGTCTGTGTCTTAGTCAGTACATCATTCCTGGCTTGCTTTTTCCACAAAGAGTCACCTAAATCTTTAAAGAACAGAGGCAGCTTGTTGGAGTAGAGGGAAAGAAATTCTGTAGCTCTGCTAGCTCATTTTTTTAGTATCTCTTGAATCTTTCTGAGATTAAGGATGTGGTTCCAGGCATGCTGGAGTTTTTTTGTGCTTTGAAATCAAACAAAAGGGCCTAGCTATAGATAAGGGTAGGACAAGGAAAGTTAACCCTTAGGTTGCTAGTAAACTTTTGGCTTTATTTCCAGCTTAACACTGTCTGGAGTGTGACTAGATGGCACTGGCTCCCCTTCTTTAGAATGAAGAAAAAGACTTTAATGTCTTCCAGCGGGATCATCAAACGGAGTGAAGCGCTGCCAAGTTCAGTCTGAGCTGCTGGGCCCAGTGATTAAAAACAGGCCTGTGCCTTGAGGAGCAGGCAGATGAGGCTGTGTGTGACTGGCTCCACATTTCTTCTCCTTGCAAGGCAGGGCAGTCCCTGTCCAAACTGGAGATGCTGTCATATACTGGGAGTTTCAGGCACATTTAACTGCACATCACTTCTACAAGCTCTGAGACCTGACAGAAATGAGATGAATGATACAGAGCCACAGAGCCCCAGTTCCTCAGTTTGCCCTGTGTGGCACTGGGAGACTGAAGTAGGCACATCTGCTAAGTCTGTTCCCAGTGTGACTGAGAGGGTCCACGTGATAATTCTCCCAAACTTCATCAAGCAGATGCCCAGATAGCCAGCCTGGAACTGTCAGCATCTCAGAGTTCCCTTTGATAGAACCCTTCCAGCCCACTCCATAAATAGCTTTTAGATTGCTCTTTCTACGTATCTTAACACTATTTTTCTTTTCTAAGCCATAGACAAGTTCTGCAGCCACTGCAAAGACGAGCAATTTCTCCAAGGCCAACTTGTTAGTCCCGCTAACTGCAACTCTTGTGCTTTTCCTCTCTTAACACCAACCATAATGCTCTTACTGCCAAAAGACTCAGCCTGGGTGCAGTCCTCCTTCTGAGCAGCATCTCTGGTTGCCCTTGCTTATGACTCAGCAAAAAAAAAAAAAAAAAAAAAAAAAAAGTAGGATAGAGAGAAAGAAAAAGCATGGAGCTGCAGTGTAACTGAAAAATGTAACAAAGGAAAAGTTGCAGTTAGCAAAAGACTTGTCTTGGGTGAAATATTTTGTCTGAGCAATGTTTGGTGATCCTTTCTAATGCTTGCCTGGAAAATTAGGGTTCAATTTCAAGGGAGAATGAAAGGCATAGATCTGCAGCTGCAGTTGGGTTGGAGTGGGGCTGCCAAAACTGGGTGTGCGGCAGCTGAGGGAGAGCTGGGCTGCGAGAAATCTTTCACCCTGGCAATGACGTGAGCCCTCTTCCCATCAAAAATCACCTATACAGACTGTGTGATCCCACTAGCACAGCCCTTCAGCAGATGCTGTCACACAAGAAGAAACCCATGCTTGTGCCAGCTCCTTTCACTCATCCTGTGATAGGTAGATCATCTTCTTCCTCAGTCATGTTTGTTTCATGCCTGGTTTTTCTTGTTACTTATTTGTAATGGTCTGAATGGAGGTGAAGAATACTGCAGTATAAGAATATTTCAACGCCTTTCTTTCCTCCAAAGATTGCTGTTTTCATCAAGGAGAAAAGTGTAACTGACCTTAGTGTGTGAGGAGGAAAGATGGCATCCCCAGCATCTGGCTGTGCTGGAGACACCCACAGTGATGGTGAGACTTGTGAAGGGTCCATCTGCTGCTCCGAGTCTCAAAGGAGATCACCCTTCTATCTCTTAGCATCACATTCCTTTACCTCTGTGTTGGTGGTCCATATTTGACTGTAGTCCTCTTCTCTCCAGAAGTGACTCACTGTAGATTGCACCTACAGAAAGCTATTGCTGTTGTGATCCAAGTTGGCTGTGAAGGCAAGGACTGATGCTGTCTGAAATGCATTGGAGATGCTGCTGATCACAGACCCGTCAAGGCTGGGGAAAAGTAGATTCTCTTCAATGGAGATTATGCATGCACTTGTTCTGCCTGTGCTTGCTTATGTGTGTGTCTGACACTGCCTTTGTCCTTGATCTGAGTTAGGTGAAGAACCTCAGAACATGAGCTTGGAGGAGAACACTGTACATGTGCTTTATGCCTGGGGAATGCAGAGCATTTACCTCCTTCCCAGAGTTTTCTCTAGACAGACCCATTAGGAAACAGATTCAGCAAGCAGGGATTTGAGGAAAAGAGGGCTGCTGTTGCCCCGACACGTGCCACGTCCTGACCTCCCTGAATTTATGTGTCTTGCATCTGGAAAAGTGGAACGTATGTCATTTTAAGGAAATAGATATGCCCCATCATGACAGCAGGGATTACCTGATGGGATTACAAAGCAATCCATGCAAAACCAGAAAGAGATTCTCTTTCCTAGAAACTGACTTCAGAGGCACCCAACTCAGTGAAAACTCAAAGAGATTAGAAATAAGAACTAGTAAAACCTTTACTCTGCAATAAACCCAACACATACAGTGGTAAAGATAAGTCACTCCCATGCTCCAGGGCATGCTCTCCTGCCAGGATGAGGGAATTTCCTTTGAGACTTTTCATGGCCCTCCAGCTTTGATACTGTAATGCAGTTGTGTAGGCTGTGGTGTAAGGAAAGTTTCTGTCTTCTGATGTGTAACAAACAGGCAAGGAAAGGAAATTGGGCTTCAGGATTCTTCTTGCAGCTTTTGTTCAGTGAGTTGAACCTGATAATGAGGGTTTGTTTCACTGAGGATTCAGCAGGCTTGGACTGAATATAGAAAGAGGTATGGTTTGACATGGTGTCTCCTGTAAAGAACAGTGATGGATGGTTAGGGAATATCCTGCCAGGAGTTACTCTCATGAATTTAGCACTAAAAAAAAGAAGATATGATCATTAGTGGGGGAAGGTAAGTGGACCCTTCAGAAATTACCAAAATCCCTGACCTGGTATGAGCACATATGTGCAAGTATTAAACACAGCTTCAGGCTATTGGTTGTGAAACAGTGTGACTCCAGCACTGCATGCTGCTTTTTTATTTTCAGACCTGCAGGTTTAACTGAGTGCTGAATGAATGACCTAAAGATCCTTGATATCTACGGAAAACTTCTTGTATGTTTGAGAAATCCCTGAGTAGAATGTCCTACCTGCTCTGGTCTGGTTTAATCCGAAATTCTGAGAATAGATTCTGAAATTCTGAGAATAGATTCTGGGATTCCCTCACTTACTGAACTTTTATTGCCAAAACATTATTAACTTGGGTACTCTCTTCCCTTACTCCACCAAACATAGTAGGGTGCTAGAATTAGTGTTTCAGAACTCAAATCAGCAGCAGTCCTTTTAGATGGAGCAGTCTCCTAGTAATAGGGATTGAACTAAGATCTCTGGCTTACACAACCCCTTCTGTCTTGCTGAAAAACCTGATGCCAGACAAGTGGCATTCAGCAGCTGGTATTGGCCAGGAACTCCATACTCCCCAGAGAAACAGACAGTGCTTCATACTTAATGATAAATGTCTACAGTAGATCTGACTAAAGAATTAACCTAGGCCAGTCTGGTTTTACAGAATATGGTGCTTCTGATACTTTCAATATGCAGGAAGTACAGGACACAATTTTTAGTAGGAAGGACAATGGATTTTACATTATTTTAATATGGGGTTTTTTTCATTTTAAATTTTCATTCAGCAAGTGTAATGCAAGGAAAAGAAATAGAAAGAGTCTGCCAGGATGGTGGAAGATTCTCCCAATATCCAGTTTTGATGCTGACAGCTGTACTCTGCTGTGTTAGCAATCCCTAGTGGGATTGCTGTCTGTTGGGCTGGCCAGCTGCAAACTAGTGGAGGGCAGCTGTGTGACAGCCTAAGCAGTGGGTGCATGCAGCAAGGACTTGTGCCCCATAAAGTCAATGTAGCCTTTGTTTTGGTCTTCTTGGGATGGGAGCTGCAGTGAAAGTATAATTACTTAGTCTAAATCCAGCACAGCTGTGGATAACCATAAACATAACCTTAAACTCACCTTCCTTGTGTATGAGATACAAACCAGCTTAGGGCAGAGAGCAGTTTGAAGCACTGTCAAGCAGAAAAAAAATAATTCGTCATGTACTTCTTGTTTTTTAAAATAGCTTTATCCTTCAGAGTCTGTTAGAAACCTTCCCAAGGCTGCCCCCTCCATGTGAGCGCTTCCCCCCCGCGTGCCCCAAGCAGGAGCCGAGGCAGGGTGAGGCTGACCCTGACTCTGGTGTCTGTGTCTCTCTGTGGTGCAGGGATCTTCGGGCAGCGCCTGGAGGACACGGTGCAGTACGAGCGGCGCTATGGGCAGCGCCTGGCCCCGCTGCTGGTGGAGCAGTGCGTGGATTTCATCCGCGAGCGAGGCCTCACCGAGGAGGGGCTCTTCCGCATGCCCGGGCAGGCCAACCTCGTCAAAGATCTGCAGGACTCTTTTGACTGTGGAGAGAAACCCCTTTTTGACAGGTGAGTTGGCATTGTCAAATTTAGGCTGGTGTATGTGTGACATGTAAAATCTGCCAGGAATGTCCATGCAGTAGCAATCCTGGCTTGCTTGTTCTCGTGTTCTTTCCACACCGTAATTCTCTCTGTTGAAAGCGCTGATGGAGCTTTCTCCCACATGGTGGTGGATGTGGAGCCCTTTATTCAGCTCACTGGTGGAGCAGAGCTCATTGGTCTGTGTGGGGCTTCTCCAGTGTTTTAGCTTTAGCACATGTTGAATGAAAAACATTGCTAGATTTGGGTGCAGCACACTGAGAGGCTGGTGGGATCCCATCGGAGAAATGGGTGTGACAGAGCTGAACTAGGTGATGTACTGCTTTCAGATGTTGAATTCTTCCAGCAGACCTGCCTGGAGCAATATCTTGACTCTTCCTTTGTCACCAGGTTTCAGAATAGTCACCACCATCTGACATGTTTTACCTGGCCTTTATGCCAGCAGCTGTTTTGTAGATGCTCAGCTTAATATTGGTTCCCATGGGAGGAGTGCCAGCCCTGTCTCTGAGTGCTCATCCGAGGGCAGCAAGTGAAGGGCAGCTCTCTGCTGTGCTGTCTCTGCATTGGCCCTCGGGCAGTCAGATGATCAGAAAGATAAATGCCATCAACGCCTTCCAGCCAACAGCTGTCCTTACCCTGTAACTAACATTCCATCCACTCTGTCATGAGTACATCCTGCCTGGAGTGAAGGTCAGCATTGTGCAAAGCTCAATAGCCCTTTGTGAAATGGGGCTTGACCCTAACAGAGACCTTGAACTTCAGGGATATTTGGATCCAAGGGTGTTGTGTAGATCTGGTCTGATCTCTATCACAGGTCCATAAATGAGATAAGATCTGGGATCTTGTCTTGCAGGCCTGGCACTATTTCTTGCTGGTCCTCACTAGCCCAGGCTTTCCAGGTGATGCCAGTGGCATCTGGTGTATTACCAGCACACTAACCTTGGGGATTGCTTCCCCTGGACCTGCGGCCAGTCTCAACCTTGCCAATCCCTTCCCTTCCTGCCTACCACTGCAGGAAGAGCCAGCACTGTCTCCTGCGTGGGCAGAAACAGTGTTTGGTCTCATCTTGGGAAGTATATCTGCAGAGTTTATTTGGAACATTCTTCTAATTCTTCCCTTCCCTCAGCTTCCCAGACCACCCATCCTCCTTTCTTTGATTCCTAACCACAAACAGCATTTGCTCCCTAAATGGAAGTGTCAAACATTTAGCAATATTTCCATGAAAAAATAAGTTTGAAATCATCAAATTTTCTCAGTTAATTTTTTCTTAAACAAAACCTTTGTGTTTTTAACTGAATGTCTGGGTGTTCTAGTTCAGAATTAGAATTATCTTAATTCAGTGCTTACACTGTGGAACAGGAGTATCTACAGAAGGAATTAATTAGGAGTGAAAGTTTCAATTTCAAGTTTTATTTAGCCTTATCTAAATTCTTTGTTATGTAGATAAACCAAGCCTCCACACAGCATTTTTAAAGCAAAATACAATTGTACAATAGTTTGGATTGGAATGGATCCTAAAGTTCACCTCCTTCAAGCCCCTTGCCATGGGCAGGGATACATTCCACTAGATCAGGTTGCTCAGAGCCCATTCAACCTGACTTTGAACACTTCCAGGGATGGGGCATCCACAGCAACCTCTTGCAGTGCCTTACCCCAGCTCAGGTGCTGAAAGCACCTTTATTTCCAAGGCATTTGCACTGGCTAAATAGATCAGTGCTAAGTCTCCCCTTTGAGAGAGGCACCAAGGACCTCCAGGAAGGAATGGCTGCCTTGTGTGTGTCGGTGTGGAATGCAGCACATTCACTGAAGGGTTCAGTGCACAGTCAAAGGAAGCAAGCCTGGAGTACCCGAGTAGTGGAAAATTGAGGGTGTCCCAGTTGTTGCCTTTTGCTCTTTCCACCATTCCCCACACAGTCTGTCTCACACACCTGTGTCACAGAGAGCAGGAAAGGAGAGGGAGTTCCACTCTGGCTAAATGAAATCCTTCTCCTCCTAGCAACCAAAATTTTCTGTATGTGTAACTACAGCTTATCTCTGTATGGCCTGGGATACCTTGGCAGCAGAAGTGTGAAATCCTTATGCTTCTTTCCAAATCAGGTGCAGTGAAAACAATATCCTTTCTTATTTCCCAGCTGCAGTCAGTGCTTTTAGACATCTTTTGTAACTACAGTGATATCCTGGGTTTAGAGCCTGCCTTCCCCATGATGGATCAAACCTCTGTGATGGCTGACAATTCAAATATTTATTTTTAAAAGGCTTTCTTTTCCAATGTTCTTATGAAAGGCTGCTGCTTTGGAAGCACCTATAGCAGTCTGCTCCTGGTGCACTTTCATGTTGACTGAAAGTCTGGCTGTATTTCATATGGCACCATGGATGAACCAGTTACTGCAGCCAGTGGCCCTGAAGCTCTGTTCTGGGCTCTGCTTCTCAGGGATAGTCAGATTCACCATCCATGCCTGAAACTCCACACTAAAGGAAAAACAAATAATAAGGGTATTGATCTCATTTGTAAAACACTATAATCAGCTGAAGAAAACCACTGTGTGAAACTCTGATATTCTTAAATATGATGGAGCTGTTTAATAGGAATAACATAAGCAAGATGAGGAGTATGGGGTATCTGCTGACAGTTTCCTGTTGTAGTTTTTCCAGTTTTCTTTTTTCCAGTGTCTTCCAAAAAAAAAACCACAACAACATATTAAATAGAAGAGATTCAGCTTTTGGAGAGAAGAAAGGATTTGAAGCCTCTTGCCCAGTGTTCACTGATATGTTTTTCTCAGAATTCTTTAAAGACAGTCAGTCCCCTAATGGTAGGTAGGGAGGAGCTGGTGACAGAATCTGTTTAGACTTCCAACAGTCAAAACCTTTGAGGAGGTCATCTGCAGCGATTAACAGTGTTGTACCACAGGAAAATTGGAATGAGGGAGAGATACTCCCATACACCAGAAGCTGGGTAGCTGGAAAGGGTTCATCATGGGATCTGACACTTCAACCCCAATTTCAAAGCAAAGGAGAAAGAAGAGGGAAAAGGAGTTCCTGGACTAGGAGAGAAAATAAAATCTGATATCCTATCATAACAGATGGGCTAGGATGTTCCAGATACCACATGCCAGGCAGCCATACCAAAAGGCAATAGAGGACAAGGAGGAAATACAGCTTCCTCCATTTCTACTCAATGATTGAGCAGGGCACGTGGGAGCCCAGCCCATGAGCTGTACATGTGTGCTGGCTGGGGAGAGCATCAGGGAGGATCAGTGAGAGACTCAGAGGTTATGTTTCACAGAGCAGGGATGCATCTGTTGTCAGTGCTGTGTGATCACTGTGCACTTGGCCTGCACTATTCCTCACATTCCTGGTCCACGCTGGCAGAGGAACCACAGTGTCACCCTGCCTTAAGCAGTATTATGGACAGGCATATCCCTTCCACTGCCTGTGTTACCTGAGGTGCATTTCTGTCTTGACAGAATGGAGATTTACCTTGTTCCCAGGCAGGCCTTCCTGCCTACTACCAATGACTAGGAAGAGCTTCCTTCCATGTGCCTGCTTTGTCCCTAAGAGGGCCCTTGATACACCCCCAAAAAAGGCATCAAGCTTTGGGGTAGTGTGGGTTTCTAAATTTCCTTCCCTGTTCTCTGTTGCAGCAACACAGATGTTCACACTGTGGCGTCCCTCCTGAAGCTTTACCTTCGAGAGCTGCCAGAGCCCGTCATCCCCTTTGCCAAATACGAAGACTTTCTTTCTTGTGGACAGCTACTCTCAAAAGATGAGGGAGAGGTCAGTGATCCTTCTAATCTGCCTCCTCAGAGGATGTTTCCAACAATCAATGTAGTACAGGTTTTTTTCCTCATCTCTTCAAACTTGGTTTAAATTAATGAAATCCCTGGGAACCTTTCCCTGAATTTTCCTGGAGCTGTGAATGGGGTGCTGTTATCACAGGCTGCTACTTTAAAAAAAAAGTCAGTCTTGTAGCCTGGTGCTTCTTTCTTCAGAGCAAAGCTCTTGTGTAGCATAATTGGCAAGAGATGCAAGGTAGGAGGAAATCTGGGTTCCTTTCCCAGCTTTGCTGTTCACTCACTAATAAGCTGTATGGAGTCACTCCCTTTGTGTTTTCCATTTTATATATCAGAACACTATACTCTTCTTCCCAAAGATTTTGGTGGATGAGACATTGATCAGTGCAATGGTCTTTGTATTTCATAGAGGAAAGTCATTATGAGAAGGCAGGCTATGATATTATCCCAGAACTAGGAGGAAATAATGCTATGAATACTTTGCCAGAACCTTCTTACAATGTTTTTCTCTTTGGTTTCCAGGCAAGGGAAAGGGCTGACAAAAGCTACCAAGTCTGTGGCAGTCATGGAGTAGGATCATTTGCAATGTGTTTGATTGATCTTTTTCATCCATATTGTGGTGCTCCCTTAGCCCTTTGCAGATTGCAAAGGCACATTAGATGTGGTCTGATGTGGGTGCCACCTTCTAGGTCACAAACTTAAAGAGGCTGTTACTTGTGTCTTTTCTTTGCTAAAGAAGCCAAGGCCTGAGGGCTTGTAAGTTGTGGTCCCCAGTTCTGTCCCTTTTCTGTGTGTGGTCTTGTCTTTGTCTCTGGCAGAATTTGTAGAAACTGTTCCTCACAGTGAGTCTGGGGTTCACTTTCAGTTCAAGTGGCAGAAGGCTCTGTGGAGATTGCCCTTTATGATGCCCACAGGAAGATGCTTGTTTGCACGTATCAAATGGATCATATGTGGCAATATAAGTTTTTTATGGTTAAAAGGCAAATAAAAAAAATAATGTAACCTCTAGTCAACTGTGAGAAAGCAAATTTCCATGCATGATGCAGCATGTTACCACATGTGAATATGTACCTACATTCTGGACACAGCCGCATCAGGGTGCCAGTGCACTAATGTTGTATTTTAGTGGGTAGAGGTGTGTGTCTACTCCCACCAAAACTTGCTCATTTTCTGCCTTGTCCTTAGTGAACTCAGGCATCTCTGCAGGGTGCTGTGCTACACACCCCACAGCTGTTATTTCACAAGAAACTGCAGCATTTCAAAGGCAGTGGAGCTGGTTTGATTTTGGTTGTCAGATGTGCAGACTGGGAAGTTTTGGATCCATTAAGCACTATTGCACAAGAGTAGAGACACTGCCAAATTGGGCAAACGTAATTGTACATCACTGCTCAGCTTATTAGCTATGTTGTTTGCCCGATTTTGTCTGCACAGGCTGCAGCAGTTTGGGAAGCAGCATCTCTGTGAGCAAGGTCAGACTCAAATGACTTGTAGGGCAGAATTCTCTTTAGATTAGAAAGGCAGTGGGGAGCACTAGGTAGCCAAAATGAGCACTTAGAAAACACAGCGCTGCTCATAGCACAGAGTTGTTTTGTTAAGGTGCTGTTGTAAACAAATGCAATTTTGGTACTGTCAGGGAAACCTGGAACCCCAACGTGGGCTGTTTACCTTTTCAGAAAGGAAGGTGGAGTGCACACAGCAGGGATGGAGAGGCTGTACGTGCGCAGTAGCACGTGGAGCAGAATGCAGCACTAAGTCATGCCCAGCCTATGGGGCCTGACTTTCCTCCCACGTGGAAAATCCCCCTGCTCACAAAAGTGGTTTCAGTGAAACTATGATTTTTAACATGTAATGGTAAGCAGGGAATTTAAAAATCAAACATATTGTTTTGTAAAGATATTTTGAAACAATGTGTAGCTGTACTGGTTTAATTTGAAGTACTGTTTTCTTTTAAATTTTCACTTGAAAGTTTTGAATGAGACTTTTGGACTCTTAGCATAATTTTTTTTTTTTTGTATGGCCACCCCTCACCTCACACCCAAAAAATCAGAATTGCCTACAGCAAAGTAGCCTTTCAGATGAATTTGTGGGACCTCATGCTGCTATACTGGGCCTATGGATAGATATTATTGTGGTGTTTATTAGCCTAGCTCCAGTACTGCCCTAAGTTTTTATTCAAATTGCTTTTCATCTTCATTCTGCACCCAGCTGATCCCTGGTGTTTGAGTGCAAACAGGGCTGTAACACAGACCTTGGGTGGTGCTGAGGTCTCCAGGTGTTTCAGCAGGACTGCAGCATTAGAAAAGATTTGATTCTGATCCCACCTGACTGGGAGGAGGGTTTGAAAATTTAGAGCAAGAGGAATCTTCAAAAGCCTCAAAATTCATTTGAGTCTGAGCTGCCTTTACATGGTGGTATTTTAGCCTTCCCTGCTACCTGTACATTAGAGAGGCACACAGCAGTTCAGTGGATTGAACACAGGTATTCAAGTTTGTTTTTTTTTTAAAGAAGCATCTTAATTTTTTATGAACATTTAAAGTGTCGCTAGTTTTCCAGCCAAGCTAGAAGCTCTGATTTGGTGCTGATCTGTTACACACATTGCAAAATCCTTGGGTTTGGGATCATTCATTGGAAAGCAGCATTTTCAAGGAGGTAGGAGTTATTTCTGCAAAATCCCATGATAAATAACAGTACAGTGCTTCTGTTGCTTGCTGGGCTGCAGACACTGGCAACGATCAGTGCTGTTTGTCACTACAGGGGTTTGTGTTTTCCCCTGTGCTGTCACTGTGGTGTTCCTAGGCTAAGCCTCTGCCTTATGTGGGCCAGGCCTTGGAAAGGACAAATCTGGCAGAGCTGATAAATGCTGCAGTAGGAGAGAGAACTTTTTTTACCTGTCAGGTGTTTGTACTTCGATGAATATAAAGATACTCTCTGTGTAATCCCATGCCTCAGATTCCTTGTAACAAAGCATGGATTGTAAATTCTTAGAACTGTTTTTTCTTTCAGGTAGCACCTTTTACCTTTAGGTCATGTTTCCTGCTGTTCACAGCTGCCTAAGTGTCTGTTCCAAAGCTTTCTCTTACATCCAGTAGAGCCAATGGCATTTTAATTCAGAGCACTTGAAATACAGTGCCAAATGTCATCCTGATTTCCCTATTTGAAATAAATTGGGTTACAGAGTAAAATTCAAGAGAAATTAGGTCTGTTATCTCACCTAGTTCTGGTTCAAACTTGTCACTTGAAAGTTGATTGACCTGAACAACTGACCTTAACTTTCACACCAGTAGCAGCTGTCTCTGGCTAAAAAATTTTTAGAAGTTGAAAAAAGAGGATTGAGATTTTCAGAAGGGACTGGCCTTTTAATGGTATCTCCATTGCCGTCACCATTAAACAAGCATAAGTACCTGTATATTTAAGGTAATAAGGAGGCACTACACTATTGATCCTTGTGACTTGTCTGGACCAGAGAAATGAGGAATACATTGCAAGAGTTTGGCCAACAGAATTCCCTTCCTAACAGTTCTTAAAAAGGGGAGTTTGAAATGAATGTTCAGCTGTACTTTTTTGGAACCATTTCCTTCTGGAATTTCTCCATCATAAGTTCACAGCTATCACTCTTCCTTAAATGTGCTTTGGTATCTGTTTTTTCACAAAAGGTTTCATTGTGTCCAAAAATAAGCAAATCTCCAGGGCAACAGCAGCATTGAGGAACAAGCAAATGATACTTGGGATTGTGGCAGGACAATAACCTCCTGAGTCAGAGGTTTTCATTAGATGATTTAAGTAGCTTCAGGGCTTTAAGTCATTCCTTCAGCTGATGTGTCATCTTACATTTTAATGTAAAGACAGAAATATGTCCCAGGTCAGAATGACTGCAAATGGAAGTATGTCATTAAAAAGGAGGCAGCTGAATTGGACTCATTTAGCTTTTCCAAGAAAAAACTTTCCTCTGCTCAACTGAGCATTACTTCAATGTATTTACTGCACTCAGTGCCTCTGAGTTTCAGATAGGCAAAGGCACATCTGCTGATACCAATGCCAGTGGACAGGCTTTAAAGGCTGCCGGCCTCACTAAATGAAGACTTCTATCTCAACCATTAAAGTTTACAGGAGGATTTCCACTAAGAACTGAATTGAGTTCTGGACATTGGGATTTTGGTAAGGCACAACACACTGGGTGACACCTCTTCTAAAGGAAAGCCTTTGTGTTATCCTCTGTTGTTCAGCATTTGGCTGTGGAAAGGAGACTTTGTAGTCCTAAAGGAAGGTCAGTCTACTTTGCAGCATTTACATTAATAGCTCTGCTTCTTGTTTTTCCTGTCCCTCAGGGTACCCAGGAACTGGTTAAACAGGTGAAGAATTTGCCCCAAGCCAACTACAACCTCCTCAAATACATATGCAAGTAAGTTAAATTAATTAACACTTGGAAAAGTCTCTAAGTTTTGTGAGGCTGTCTTGTATGCAAATAATATACTCTGAAAGTATGAATATTCAAAAACCACCACTTAAGTGTAAGTCACAGCTCCTTTAAAAATGTGGAGGTGAATGCAGCCTGCCTGAAGGAAGCTCTTGGTTTATCCAAGAGGATCAGCCAAGCAAATTGCTGCCACCTGCAGCCTTGGCAGCAGGCATGAATGATACTGATATATTATATTGTTTATTTCAGAAGCACCTACAGATCACTAAAGGTAGACACTTACTCCAGATACTGTACACTTGGAAGACTATGACACAAGCTGAGTAGAAGATGCAGTCAATAGCCAGGCTGGCATTTGCTCTGGCTTGGAAGTGGGGTTGGTAGTGGCTTCCTCTTGGATTCCCAAAGACCCTACTGCCTTGTCTCCTTTCATGTCTGCTGATTTTCCCAGTTTTTGGGTTGCCTCTTTCTCTGGGGATTGGAAGATGATTTTTGAAGGCTGCTTCCAACTCCAACCATTTTATGGTTCTGTGATCTGTATTTTGTTAGATTCAAGCCAAGCCACTAAGTTCTTTCCACAGGCTGCTAGTTCTCAGACAAGGATATCACTTATTACTTCTGTTATAAGTGTAAGTGAAAATTTGCCAAAGTCAATCCATGTAAATTGAGAATTTCTATAAAATGCAAAAATCTGTCCTTTCAGACCGAGTAGTAGGCTGGGTCACTGCTAGGTGGGCATTTCTGGCAGAAAACATCCTGTCTTCTCTGGCTCATACACTGGGAGGGATCTGGGGTTTCACTGAATATCTAAGCTACAGTAGTTCCTCAAATCATTTCAGGGGTCAGGGTTGTATGAAAACAGGACAAAACTCAATGCTTTTAGTCTGAGAAGTGACTTATGAATTCCCTCTTCCTTTGATTTTTCTGGGGGGTTTTTCAAGGTTCCTTGATGAAGTTCAGGCTCATTCCAGCATTAACAAGATGAGTGTCCAGAACCTGGCTACAGTATTTGGACCAAACATTCTGCGGCCCAAAATGGAGGATCCAGTGACCATGATGGAAGGTAGGTGCTGTTCTGGGGGATGGCACAGCAGCTGTATTTTGGAGCTGTAAGTGAAAGCCATACATTCCTTGGTAGCTGTATCAGTTGCCTGCACAGTCAGAACAAGTCAAGCCATCCCTTTCATCAGGGCCTGTGAGGGATGTTCCAGCAGGCATCTTATCCCACTCACCACTGGACTGGGAGTGTCTCTCCTCTCCACCATGAGGAGATGCCTCTACGCCCCTGAAACTCTTTCTGAGCCTATTGCTAAAATGAAAGCTCAGCTGTTTTTTCAAGAGGACTGTGTTTAAGTACTGAACTGCAGTCATTTAGTATTGGTGCATTTCAGTGGTTATACTGCTCCCTGTAGAGAACATCCAAGCCATGAGGAGAGGACTGTAGTTCTGGCTGTGGCACAGTGGCTACAACTAGAAGTGTCTTAGAAGTGTTGTCTTCTAAGGAGACTGTATGGATCAAAACTTCACATAATCAAAAATAAAAGAGTTAGTTTTGGATGTAAAAAAATCTGAAGCTTTAAAATTATTTGCTTCCAAACAAATCAAGCAAGTTGACATTAGGGCTGGGATACAGCTCTTCTCCCAGGTTCCACTGAAACACAACTACTATTGTGTTTAGCAAGGTTTTTGCATAAAGTTTTGTAGTATTTTGGCAAGCCTGCCAAAAGAATTGATTAATTAATTAGGCACAGATGGGGATGCTGTGCCCAGGATGCCTGAACTTGGCTCTGGTTCTGCTCCCTAGCTGTAGAGCACAGCTGACATGCTATTCTGTGTGATGCCAATCCTTCACTGAAGGTCAGGGTTGTCATGCCTTAGCAGCAGCAGTGCCTTGAGCTCTTCGCAGGTCATGTGCAGATGTGTCTCCCACGATGGCAGCTCACTGTAAGGCAGCAGGACACCCTCAGAGCATGACCTGATGTATTATAGTAGTTCAGGGACTCAAAGCCTACCTCAGAGCTGTGGGCCATATTATTAAGGGTACATTTGATAGTTTCCCTGGCAATATTATTAAGGGTACATTTGATAGTTTCCCCTGTCTGTGCAGAAGGTGCAATATCGGGGAGGAGCAGGGAGTGCGGGAGCAGTGCTCGTTGTTCACTGGTGGAGCTGGGGACAGCTGTGAGCAGCCTGTGTGCGATGCTGGCACTTCCCCTAGTGGCCACGGGGCCAGCGCCGGTGCGGCTCTCGCAGCCTGGCAGCAGCGTGCTCCCTGCCCAGCTGGCACAGGGAACGGCTTTGGGCTCCCATCAGCTCGGGCATTTCGTTCTGCAGCTCATCCCATGGCACAGGTGCCTGAACTGTGTGGAGGTGCACATGTGCAGGTGCTGGGGTCCCTCCTCATCATCGTGTAAAAACACTACAGATCTGACCCAGAATTCTGTATTGCCACAGGTCTGAACTGTAAAACTATTGGGATATGTAGGCTGGATTTTTAGACTTAATAATGATAGCAGGATTGGCAATGTTTTTATTTGAGTTGAGAATTTAGTTGAGGTTGGTTAGATAAAAGTAACAGAGAAGTGGAAAGACTTTTTTTTTTTTTTTAGCTTCAGAGTAGCCTGAGTTGCCTAAACAAACTGATAATGAGATCTTAACAAAAAGCACTCTAATTGTGTCTCTCTTCAAATTTAACCCATGCATTTCAAATAGAAATACCTGAAGTTTGACAGCTAAATAGTTAGGAATGCCCTTATCTTCAAAACATTTAGTTCTCTTCCTGCATTCACAGACATGAAATAGAAGTGGTAGGTAAGCTAAGTACATCTTGCTATAGATCAAAAACTCATCAATAAAATCAAGCTCTTGCCTTGAACCCTGAGTATGTTATTCTCTTTCAGGCAATACTTAAAAATAGAATTGCTTACTCACCCTTCTAAAAGTTTTCCTCTTTTGTAGGAAGTGATTTATATTAGGTTTGGTAAGTGGTGTTCTCTATTATGTTCATAATGGTCTGCTCCACTCCTGGAAGACAGTGGCAGCACATTTCTCTGGGTTTAAACAACAGAGAGCACTTTCAGCACTTGCTGTACACCCTCTCCAAGTGCATATATAATGCAGATGTTTTACTTCCTGCAAGTTTCTCTAGACACTGAGTACAGCAGAACGCCTGAGCTGAAATTTGTAGTTTTTCAATAAGAATAGTTCTGGGCCTGTTCAGACCAAGAAACTGGGTCCAGCCTAGTCATGCCAACAGGCTGGGGTGAGTCGCAGAGGTCTTTCATGTCTCCTCACTTGCTTGCCTTTGTTTTCCATCCACAGGCACCTCTCTGGTTCAGCACCTGATGACAGTGCTGATCAGTGAGCAGGGGCGGATCTTTGCTGTTCCTCAGGCGGATGTGCCAGGGAGCCAGCTGGAGATCAAACCAATGCGCCAGCGCAGCACTGTCGAGTGGATCTCCGAGGAGGACGGGGAGGACAGCAGGTCACAGAACAGCGCTGCCAGCCCCACTGATTTGCCTTCTGGCAATGCTGTGGCTCTGGAGGCCACTCCAGGACCTGCAGTGAAAATCACTCCTCCAGAGCAGAGTGGCAAATCGACCCAGCCTGCCACGAGCCCCAGTAAAAGAGTGCAGACGCTGCCTCCATGGAAATACTCCTTCCGCCAGCAGGGAGCACGGTCTGTGAGCCCAAAGCTGGGCAGTTCTTCCTTAGACATCCCCAACCTCTCCTCCAGTGGGAACTGGTTGATGAACGGCCTGTACTCCCTCCGAGGCCATCGCCGGACAGCCTCTGGGGAGCGAGTGAAAGACTCGTGTTCCTCCCAGAGACTCTCCACTTATGACAATGTCCCCTCATCCAGCCTGTCCCTCAGCACCCACAGCATGGCCAGCACCACCTGGTCCACATCATCCTGTGAGATCTCCGTGATGGACTCGGTGAGCAGCTGCCCAGCCTGCCGGGCCAGTGACTCTTCTGCTTTGAGCTCCCTAAAAACCGAGTGGGTAACTCAGGGCTCGCTGTCCCAGAGTGAGGGCAAGACTGCAGATCTGGAGAACAGCATGGACAGGTTTGAAGCCTGCAGCAGCAGCAGCAGTGAACAGAGTGACCCGGCTGCAGCTTCCCGAGACTCTGTCCAATGCTCCAGGGCCTTACAGAGCTTGGTGGTGGAGCTAAAGACAGAGCTGAGCAAACAGAGGACTGAGTATGAGACTAGTATCAAAAGGTAATGTCTTCTGCAGGGGCACAAGGAAGTCATCTGTCAACATTCTCCCATCTGAACATGGGTGTGGGCTGCCAAGGGTACCAGGTTCTCAGCCCTGAAGTTTGGGGTTGGGTGACAGCAGATTTGCTTCTGCTTTTTCCTTGCTACTCTGAATCCAACATTTCTTTCTCTGATTTGAGAGAGCATCAAAAAGAAAACAAAGGAGACACAGGGAAATCCAGTGCTTCATATTCTGTTGTGTTCACTGTAAATGAGAGCTGCACAGGTAATGCCAAAGTCTGCTCTTAGTGTCAGAGAAATAGCAAAGCAAACATCTTGTAGGGAGGAATTGGGATCCAGGATGGTCAGGTCTCAACAAGGATAATCTGTGCAGGTGCTGATACTTGCACCAGACCAGTCTGAAACTGATGGCTTCCTATTCTTTTCCCAGCTCCAGCATTCTTGAGGAAACTGCTCTTGATTATTTTCCACAGGTTTTTTTGGAGTGGTGGTATTTGGACTGCATCTCAGCTGTAATGTTTTGAGCAGCCCTTTTGTGTTGAACTTCTACAAACCTCACTTTTGGTATCTGATGGAGAAGTGTGGTCCTTGGCTGATGGGGCAGCTTAGCTTGGAAGAGCAGCAGAAATTGTGTCATTTGCCAGCTGATGCTGTACTTTCCATCTGAGCTCAGAAAAATTCATTTCAGCTTTCAGGAGAGTTGTGTGTACGGCTGGGGCTAGGAAGTAGGAAGTATTAATAACAAAGGAGTCATTAATTTGTGTGATATGTTAGGTTTTATGAGTGTATGTGATAATAGAAAGACTTTTAGGAAAGCATTCAGGAGAAATATGCACATGAAATATTGGTGCTTAAAGGGATTAGATGTATTTTAATATACAGCCATGTGCAAAAATTGTAATACATGCTGCTCTGCAGCACCAGTACTCTGCACTGAAGAAGGGCTGTAGTCCCATTTCTTACCAAGAGTTGAGTTCTCAGGGTTTGGGGTTTTTTTGTTTTTGTGTTGTGTTACTGTTATACTCCTTCAATTATTAAAACTCAGATTGGAACCTGAGGTATGAAAATGCTGCCAGTCTCCCAGACATGGTACCAAAAGCACGTAAGACTGTTGGGATTGTGTAGCACAGCTTTAGGCTGCGGTTTTTGGCACTTTTTTCTTGTTAAGGTAGTTTCTCAAAAATGTATCTGAACTGTGATCTCTTCCCATGGGCCAGTTGTTAAGGTAGGTATTCCTCCTGCTATCTTCCTGCTTTATTTTATGATTTCCTCTGGTGGTGGCTTGCCAGCCCCCTCTGCGTTTCTGGCTCTTGCACTGTGCTGCCTTGGTGTGTGGAGCTGGAAGGAGAATCAGGCTGTGCAGCAGTTCCAGTTCCCACCTAACATCCCCAAGTGGGAGAAAAGCCCCACCTTGTATTCAAAGTGTAAGAAAGAGCTCATGAAACACCAGCAGCTGCTAGCATGGGATGTTGGGAAAGGCCTGTGAATGAGGGTGGAAGTTCATGACTTACATGGTTTGCTTTTTTTGATGCCCTACTGATACAGAATGGGAGGAGGTGAGGGTTATGTGCCTTACATTTAATTGTGCAGAGCTGCCCTGGCAAGCCTTGTTGCAGGGATACAGGTTAATAAACAGAAATACCAGGCTGCAGAACCTGGAAATGTGTAGCTGCACATTCTTGCCTGCTGCCTGGGGGAAGAGATGGTTTCCCACCTTTTATCAGTAAAACTGTTCCAATGATGCCTTAAGCTGCTGCAGGAGCATCTAGGAAGACCTGTTCTCCATTTCAGCTGTTGAGCTGCTTCAGCTCCAACACCTGCCTTTCCCTGCAGCTGGACAGGACAGAGAGCACTGTGGCTCCAGGGGAGGACTCTAAATTGTCCAGGTTTGACAGGGCAAAGTAGCTGAGAGAAAAATGCCTAATGAACTAAAGAGTTTCATAAAACCAGGCAAGGTGCAATCACTCCTTTTTGTAATAAACAGGATGACTCCAGCTGTTTGGGCCTACAGCCTGAAGGACTGTGCTGTCAAGTCTAAGAATTTCAGGCCAAGTTTTTCAGCTCTGAAAAATTTTGCAATGTTTTTACTACATCTGCAGCAATTTATAGGTGCAAAAGTACATTCCTTTTCAATTTGCATGGAAGTCTGCTACTGTGGAAAGACAGGAGCTAACTAGCAAAGAAGGCTGCTTAGCACAAAAGATTTAGGCTGCCTCACCAGCTTTATTTTATTGAAGATAATTTAGTCCCCTGAAATTGTAAATGTGCCTGTGTAGTTTGCAGAACTGTGTGTATCTAGCAGGACATGTTTTAATGAAAGAATATGAGCTTTTCTCTTGGCCCGTACATAAGTGAAGGGAAAGCAGAGTGAGTACCTGCCTGGGGCAGAGGTAAGGAACACTTGCTGATGGAAAAGCTGTTATTTCTCATCAACTGCCCATTTTCTCTCTCTTAGTCAGAGGGAGGCAAGTTTTATTGCCTTCCTGTAACCACTCTGTTCCCGAGCATTTCTCCCTCAAGGCTAATATAATTACCAGACATTCTCTGTTGAGTTTCAGTAATTCATGTTTACCACCTGGCACTCTTAAGAAAGCGTAAGCATTGGGAGAGGACTGTTATGAATGTAGCAATGCTGAATAATTCAGTCCTGAGTTAGCAGTTCAGGCTGCTGTAGTTGACCCCTAAACTCAGTGGTAGAAAATGTAATTGTCAACTCAGAGCTGTTATGTGTGTGTGGGGCAGCATCCCAGCTTCAGAAGTGTCATATTCCAGCTGACACTGTCTGGACATAAAGGTCTGCCTTCATCCACAAGGGCTGCTTTTTGCTGGACTTGGTGCAGGTCAGTGCACCTGTGACTTTGATTCATTGTGAAAACTGTGACAATCAAACTACCATCTTTAGCTGTATGTAAGGAAACAGAAAGGAAAAGTTTAAGGTGATGCATTGCCCTTTGTCAGTGATAAACTTCACAGAGAATACCATCAAATGGTTGGTGAGGAAGGACTGTGACCTCATTCCTATCTGATCCCTAAGGATGTTTCTCTATATGGGATATCCATATAGGGAAACACAATATCCCTATATGGATAAAGATTATTTTGGGATTATATACTTGAACTCTGCCTAAGTGAGGAGTTAAGGAGTTAATCAATCAATCTCCTCAGGCAGGCAGTCTGGCACTGGAAAGTAGGCATTGTTTTCTAACATTTGAGCATTTTCCTCAAGATGCAAATAAAGGAAGCTCTGCCCTAAATTGAACAGTAATGAAATAGCATTTATTCTCTCCTTTAAAAGTTCCTCTTGGAATATGTTAAATTTAAGTTGTTCCTCTTAGTTTTTTATAGTCATCAGCATTATTTATCCAGCCACTTTAAAAAAGCCTTTTTTTTTTCTTCTCTGTTGGTTTTAAGAATTGAAGAAACAAGTGCAGATCTGAGGAACCAAGTGGTTAGATTAGAAGAAGAACTGGACCAAGAACGAAAGAAATACACAATGCTGGAGATAAAGCTGAGGAATTCCGAACGCGCTCGTGAAGATGCTGAGAAGAGAAATTACCTCCTGCAGAAGGAAATGGAGGAATTTTTTTCAACATTGGGATGTTTAACTGTTGGGAGTCAAAGTGCTAAAGTCCCCAAGTAGAACAAATATAGAAAATCCTATTCCTGACAAAATGAGTGAAAATGCATATTTTGTTCTGGTATACTCATGTATCATGAGTAATTCTATCGTGATTGTGCTCTCAGTGACACTTGCCCTGTTGTCTCTACATGTGCTATAGTATTTGGGCCAGCTGGGAAAGACTGCTGACCATAAAGCTTGAAAATTTAGTGTCAGATTGCCAAGAAATAGTGGGTCCCCTCTGTATCCACAGAACAATAAGATACTCTTCTCCAGAGTGTCCTGATGCCATCTTAGGACTCAGCTGCACCATCCTTTTGTTGGCTCAAGGAGAGTGGAAGGTCCTGCAGAGTGGGTGGATGGCCAGAACCAACAGACAAGCTGAGCCTGGAGCTGAGGGATCCCCACACTTGTGCTTGGGAAGGTGGCAGTTCCAGCCTGTCACCACAGCCAGGACATTTGCCAGATGGATTTAATGAGGTGGCTTTCGCCCTACTCCCTCCATAAAGTTTGTTCAAATTTCTCATTCCTAGAGTGATATTATTTTATGAAGATATTGCGAAAACAAGGTCTGCAAACATGCTGAAGATACCAAAATCTTGACAATTCACTAAAATTGTCCCTTACCCACCTAATGTTTTTAGTGTTTCACAAAAATGCAGCTTTAAATTAAACTGTGATTAATAATGACATTGGCTACACAAACTCTTTGGAACTTTAAATATGCACATTTTGCCTTAGGTATCTGAAGGTTTTCTGAGCCAAAAATAGAGCAGTATTAGCTGCAAGAAAAAAAAATCTTCTGAGATGATATATGTATTAAGGCAGAAGATGGAAGATCCTTATCATCAAAACACATCCAAACTTTAATAGCAAAACTTATGGTAAGAGAAATCAGTGCAATTGGGGTGGGGGTTGTCAGGGTGGTAAAGGGGGGAGGATGGGGATCTATCCTTAAACTTTCCTGCACAATGTACACTTTCCTCCCTTGCAACATTTCTCCTTACACCAGCTGATATTTTTGTTGTTAGTTCTTACAGGGATATGAGGGGACAGGAAGAATACTGCACACAACCCATCATCACAACTTCCTTACTTCTGCTAAGGAAAAATCATTAGAATGAAGCTGTGAGTTCTGGTAATTTGCTGCTGGGCTGACTTCCCTTCCACGTGATTTCAAGAAGTTCTGCATAGCATTTGTAACACCCTGTGTCATGCAGAGCCTGCACACAGAAAACTGTTTCACCAGATTCAGCTTGAATTTCACCTGCAAGCCCAGCATCGTTCACTTTGTCTTGGCACTCCATCTTTGACATCCTGAGGTAGCTTGGGAGTCTCTAAGGAGAAAGAATTTTAACAAAAAGTGCCACAACAACATGAACTGGCTAAAGGGAAAGTATGGACTGTAACAAAGAAGATTGCTTTAAGTATTTTGGAAAAGTGCCCTGAATCTCATTTCTTACTAGAGAAGACTTTGATTCACTGTCTGGAAATAACCTTAGAATGGGTTTTTACATACCAGGACATAGTCAATACTGAAAGATACACTTTCTCCTCAGCATCTCACAGATATCCAGGTATTTCAATATTTTGAACATCTAGGTATTAACTTGTTTCTATTGCACTGTAAAACCTCTCCTTATTACAGAAATGTAAAAAATTGTAAACCATTTAAAGTGAGCAAAAAGCAGAATTTAAACCTAATCTTTCCTGGATAAGAAATGTCAAGCAAGGTGATACAGTAAATCATGTGGATTGGTGCACTCAGTTATTTCAAAACCTTTTTCCTACTTCCCAGGCTCTCCAGCTGCCCTGCATTCCTTACTGCCCCAGTATGAGGCAGGTACCTGCACGTTCAGCAGCAGCTGCCTGCCACCTGCAGGCATCAGCATCATCCCCAATTTTTTTTCCCACCTCTGCCTTGAATTCATTACCAATGGTCTCAAGTTATCATTTAAGGAATAAGATGGCCATTTAAAACAGCAGCATAATCAGATGCATAATGTGAGAGAGAAGCAGTAACAGTGACTGAGCTGGAAAAGCAAGCAGTGTGGCAGGGAGCTGGAGGTACAAGGTCAGTCATCACAAAAATAAACCTTAATATTGGAGGGTGGTCTAATGGTTGTAAGTAGAACACCAGAAAGCAGCATTCAATCCCATTCAGTACTAGTAGCAAGCAGGGTATTTTATTGTCCTTTTTTATTTCTACCCAAATCATAGAAGGCTTTCACTGACAGCCCACACCTCCCTTACGCTAGTTATATTGCATTATCACCTGTAAGTATCCAGTGCAGACTGCTCCCTTTAGTTCACACTCCAAACTCAAGAGAGTTAACCAGCAGTCCTGGCCCCTGCTCATCTGGTGTTTAGTCTCCCAGTCAGCAGGGCTCAGTTCTTAAGTATTTATCCTTAGGTAACTGCTAAAAAACCCACCTATCCCAAACCTGCAGATCCAGGATAGGATCATGAGATCTGTAACACTGCACAATGTGGTATCCAAAATAAAATTAAGTCCTTTTAATATACAAAGAAACTCTATGCACTCAAAATGAGGAGTGAAACAAACCAGTTCCAGACTGGCTGTTGTGCTCCATCAACATCTATGGCTCCTGTTCATGAGGAATAAATTTCAGCTGCTTCTGAAGATGAGCCACTGCAGTAAATAAACCTGGCAAGAAGCTGCAAACAACCCAGTTCACACTAAAACGCACTACAGTGGGATGTTAACCTCAAGTGCAGCAACAGGACCAAAATGCTAAATTCCTGATATGGGCAATTATGCAAGAAATGAGATCCACTTGTACACAGCTTTGAAGACCACTATGCCTTTATGTGAGGAAGATGATAAACCTTTTCCTACCTTTCCTGTTTCCATACTCTTCTCCACCAATGCATTTCTCCACAGCAAGCACTGGAGACTACTCCTTATTTTGCAGACATTTCACTTGTTGCAGTCCTTGATTTAAATGTCAGCTTTCTTAGCAAGTGTTTGTCTGGTTATTGTTAATTAAACACGACAGAAGGTTCTTGGAATAGATAAACTTTTACCACAGCTTCACCTGTGCCATCCTCCCAGCCTGGAATATCCCTTCCAGTATTATGCAGGCAAAAAACAAAACAGTAAAAACTTTTCAGTGAAAAAAACTCCAATATATGCTTTAAAAGAAAGCAAAACAGCAACACTTCAGAATAACAAAGAAAACTTCGGTAGTAGTGGCATTTCTAACACAAAAAAGAACATGAATTAATAGCTTAATGACTCATCTACATTCACATGAGAGTTCCACTGAAAGCAGAAGCATTCAGGAGTGTTTCAGTCCTGAGGCACCAGACAAATCCTGGGCAGAGCAATGACTCTCTCTGGCCTTGCTCTGTAATAACATTATCATGGGAAACTGGCTGCACTTTATGCTGATTTATGCAAATAAAGAAGAACATTTCTGAGTTCCCTACCACATTCGTAGAAGAACATCCCACAAATTGGTGACCCAGATAAACAAAGCTGCCTGCACTGTGGTCACAGTCCCTGTCCCTTGAAACTGGGCACAAAGGCACCACCAGCACAGCTCAAGGGCAGCTGCAGTTGTTAAGGAAGCACTGAAACCCTGCTGGAAGTGACTTTTGTTGGGACTTACCTGTGGGAGAAGTGCCAGTGCAGTGGGTGCTCCAGGCATCCAAGTCAGCTCTCCAGAAGTCAGATCCTTCGGGCTTCTGCAAGATGCGGTGTTGACAGATTCTCCCTTACACCAGGCAGCCCAAGGCTTACCTCTTTCAGCAGCACAGCTCTCAGCTGTATTTCCAGGAATTAAGGTGGCTGGAGCTGGCAGCAAGGGAGCAAGAATGGATTCCCACTGGTCACAAAGACCATCAATGCTGTTAACAGTCGGTGGCACATCCCAAGTCCATGGGAATGAAGAAATGGAAAAAACATGTCACTTTGCCCACAAGTGAGCTCACACACAAGCCAGGATAATACCATTAAAAAACAGATGAATGCTCAGGAAGGACTCTCACTAATAAGATTACAAGTGCAGCCCTAGTATGCAATCCATATAAAATCCATTGCAGGCTGGCAATGAAGAAACATTAAATGCATGGTGGTCAAACTTTTTTTTTCTTTTTTATTTAAAATATCATTATAACCAACTGACATACTAGATAACAATGTATACATTCCAGTGGTGCACATGTAATGATCTATGGCATGAATGAGTTAAAAAAACCCCACAATGTTCTCAGTAATGCCCACCAACAGCTTATTTGGAGGGAATAAAGGAAAAGCAGAAAAAGGTATCAAATGTGGGGAAGAAAAAAAATTAGTTTTCCCCAGTATTTTTAATGGTGTATCTTCCCCTTCATATTTCTTGGGACATAATAAAATTAAGAATATACTTCAAGAAGGGCAGAAGGAATGATCACAATAATTGGGGTGGGATTTTTTTTCTCAACTTTAGTAATAAAAGTTAAAGAACTCTCAAAAATAGACTAGATATTGGGCCTACAAAAGTAATTCATCTGTATGCAAAGCTTACCAAGAATTATTCCTTTTGTAAAATGTAAAGGATGAGCTGACATTACTAGTAAGCTATTTTTACCCTACAAAACCAGACTACAGTAATAAAATCACCAATTTACAGCTAACACAATAATCTAGATGTACATTACTGTACACAGGCTATATATACATTACACATGAACATCCTATGTGAAATAGATAAGAAACATACTGATATTGTCTCAACATTGGCCAATAGGTTTGTTTTTCTAAAGGAGGTGTATTTTCTATTCACATTCAGTGTAGTTCCAATAGCAAGGGTTAGCTTTGCTTACTTAAGAAACGTAGAAAGTTTGTGTGAGGTAGATCAAGAAAACCTAGCTTAAATTTTGAACTGCAGAAATAGAAACACAATGTGATCTGTAACACAGACATACAAAGAGAAGGGAGTGAGAGACCATTTAAAATACTATTATCCAGTGCCCTTAACTAAGAATATATTAAATTAATTGAAAATTTGGGTAGGCAGTACAGTCTTATCACATGCTTCAATGAAAACCTCTTTCTAATTCTGCTGAAAAATACAGACAGGCTCTCCTTCAACTGCTCCAAACCACTGACAGGAAAATGAAATGTAACAGTATGGACAAGCTGCTGTCAAAAGCAAATAACAATATAGCTACAAACTGTAATTCACTCCCTTTAGCAACTTGAAAAAGTAAGACAAAATATAAGCTGAACCTTCTTCACTTTTGCCCATGATCTTTATCAAGAAACATTTACTGTCATACTCTTCAGATTATTGGCTGTGTAGGACCATCCTCCTGTAGGAGGTTTTGGATGTTTTCCTTCATGCACTGCTGAGCTGAATGCTCCATCCATCCATCCATCCATCCATCCATCCATCCCCTACAGAGCCCTGGCCCTGGGCAGCAGGGCCCTACTGGCACGCTGGTGCTGGGGACACAGGACACTCCCACCACACCACTGCTGCTGATGTTATGTCCACCTGGAATTCCTGCCCGGAAAGATGCTCCTGCATCTCACATAGTAAACGTTCTTCAAAGCTAAAAGACCAAGCTTGGCCAGGGCAAAGTGCCACATCTGCTCAGCTGAGCACTGACCCAGGGATGAGCATGTTCCACCAGGGAGCTGTGCTTGGGCAGCACAGCTGCTCACACACACCAACACATCAGCTCTGAGCCACTGACTTGCACCAACAAAGGGCTTCCCAGCACAGCATCCCAGTACTCTCTAAGGGTACTAATTCCCCCCCACCCATCTCTATTTCAAGCCCTTGAACAACCTACTTCTACAGGAGGAGAGAGCTGCTTTACCCTTGCTGCATGGCACAGCTTTGCCCAGAAAAGGCAGACATCAATCTCACTGCCCAACTTTGAACCTCACCTGAGGTAAGGGAGCAGACAGCTCATGGTAATTCAATCCGTATCAACTCCCAGTGGATTGGAATGGCCTTAGAAAGTTGCATGCACTTTAGTGAAGCCTGTTGTCTTGAGAAGATTCCAAATCAAAATCTAAAATAAAACTTACCAATATTTTAAAATTATACAGCGTATTGTATAGCATATAATCTAACAATAGACAAAGACAGCTGAATTCCAGTTACCCATTTGTTTGCTATCTGTGGCAGTGTACATCTATCTGAAAAAAAATTATATTTCAACAAATAAAAAGGGAAGTTAAGACTAGGATGCTGTTGTGATAATTTGATTACTGAATATGATTTTGTCTTTGAAATTTGCCATCACTTTAATTTGCCTAAAATGCAAGCAACTGAAAAAAAGAAAAAGCAACACTCCTGTGACGATGGTGCCAAAAGTGAACTGTTGCCACAGGCAAAGCTCTGACCCTACTGAAGCAATACCTTTAAGCACAGCTTGCACACACATTGCAACAGGCTGCAGTGGGCAGTTCTGCACATTCACTAACTTTGCCTTGAAAGAAGAAAAGCTCAGTTCTCCTTAGCACTTATCAGCTCAGTTCAGTTACTATATATTTCAGAAACTGGAAAGCAATAGCAAAAAATATTTTTAAGTTTCAAAATATTTCAATCATCACTGCAATCCAGTGGGGTCTAAAATAAATTTAAATAGGAACTAGATTTACTAATTTATTTTTAACAGCAGTGAGAGGCATCAGAAGTTATTGTCAGTCTTGACTTCATTACACTGTGCAGACCACACTATCACTTGACCCTATAAAACAATGGAGTACTTTTGTTTGACCACAAATTTTGGCTTAATTCACAGCTTAAACTTTGATAAAAAAATTACAAAATAGACTGTTCCATTGGTCTCTGTTCAACATATTCTACATTCCAGTGCTAGATGAATCCAAACTTGTCCTGCCTGTTCTGAGGTAATATACAATTTGGCAGGATCTTGCAAAAATAATTGCCTTAACAAATGTGGCTTAGGAAGGCAGTATTAAAATATTAGATATAAACGAGGAAAGCAAAATTACATGCACACAGCACTTACCAGCAGTCTAGCCAGGCCAGGAAAACAACTGTGCAGTTTATCAATTTAGTTATCTTTGAGACATTACCATTCCTTGCAACCCTGCATGTTTTTCAAAAAGACATGTTGGACATTGACATTACTATCACTTCTGTTTTTCTAATACTTACTGCAAAAACAAATTTTCCTCTTTCAGTTCAAACTTCAAAAAGACGCAACAAGCAGAAGGAACCACACTGAAGACCACTAGTCACTCCTGGATGACCTCTGCAGGCAGTTACATTATTTGCTTATGCTCAGTGCCTGGCAAGACTTCTGTATTTTTTATGCCCATTTTTGTGAGCTTTACCAATTTGAATTCCTCTTCACATTCTAATTCACTACACAAAATATACATCTACACAAGGCAATCAATTATACAGCCTAGCTTCACTAAAAATCTGCATTTTCCAAAGAAATAAATTCTGAATGATTGTTTAACTCATACATAAACTTAAGTCAGTTACACATAAATCATTCTGTAAATATAAAATGTAAACAGTTAAAATACTTCTGTGAGGAGCAGCACCATCTTACATGACTATTTATTAACTGTTCTATATATCTCAATATATCTTTTGTTTAAAAAGTGTATTGAAACTTGCAGCTTCATTAATGAAAACTACTGAATATTTATGACTTAAAATGAACCACTGCTAAGATTTCTGCTACACTGATCTCATGGTGAAATGAAAGAGATAAATATTAATTTATACAGCACTACTTCTCCCCCCTTTGTATGGCATATATTGCTCAATTAATGCATTAGCTACAGAAATCCTGAGGTTCTCCTACCACTTCATGGTTTTTAACAATCAGTTACTTTTGGTGGAGAAAGAGTAGTTGAAGTTTTGCCCCTACTGCATTCATGTCATTCCCTCCTTGACCCAAAAAGCACTCAAAAAGAACTTGCCTTAGTAGACAAAACTAGTAAGAACCAGAACTCCCAAGAACCACATCTCACATGACAGTATAGCTACAGCATATTGATATTCCCTCTTGTCAGTCTAAACATCCTGGATACACTTCATTTTGTGTGTAGAAAAACAGGCTACGAGCTAGAAGTAAACAGTTTATTGGCATTGCAATGTATTATTCATGAAGTATCCTCATGTTTTATGGTGATCACAAGATTTGGCATGCCACAACTCTGCAGAAAACATCACATTACTCTGCTAGGCTGGATATTTCTGCAGCTTTGGAGATATGCTTTGCTTTCTTAAGTTCATAAACCCATTCAGATAATGTTACTCTGCAAAGGCTTTTCCTGTTTCTCTAAAAAAAACCTCACTAATTGTTGCTTTTGCTGAAGTACTATAGGCAAGTGGCCAAAATAAAAGAGGATTTTGTTCACTATCCAGCACCACAGTAGTATGCCTGAAACTACAGCTGGCTGCACTGAATTCTCTCCCCCTCCACCTGGGACACAGATGTATGACCAAGCATAAAACTCTGAAGGATATCATGAACAAAACATCTGGAATAAATTCTAATTAAAAAATTGAAAACCTATAAAATCTTAAATAATTCATCATATGGTAATGACCACAACATTAATATGTGCTTTGATAAAACAAATCTTACAAATTCAGTAAAAAAAGATCAGCAGCATAATAGTAAAGCAAATATGCAGATTTTAAAACCACAATAAAAATTACCAGGTTTAATATTTTACAGTTAATTACAGCAAAAAAGTGGCTGCTTATAACACAACTTACAGTTTGAAATTACAGCACTTTATGATGAATTCCATGATTATTTTTGAAAAAACACTCAAAAATACCACCAAATTTTAAAAGTGCCCTATTAATGACTAAAAGGACCCCCCCTCCCACCCCCAAAAGACCAAGTAGTCATCTACAGCAACCCAGAGGTCCAGCTGAGGTTTCTAGACTGCTGTCTGTATCAGAGGCCAATGTTGGATCTGTTGACATTGAAGACACATCGTTGACAGATGACGATGAAGATGGGTGTTGAGAGCCATTGATCATTGCTGCACCTGTGCTATGAGAAACAAAACAGCAAATCAGTTGCAGATACAGTTGCACAGTTCAGTACTTGCATTAGTCTGCCTATTCCTAATGGCTGTTACTTTTCTGTTTTGGCAAGTTTGAAGAGATGTGTCTCCATCTGCCATCAAAATAAATAAAATCCACAAGTCTTTAACGTGGGGCTTAATAGATGGTGTGTCAGGAACTGAAATAAATGAAATATCAATTACGCAGGGCCAACGATATGGGGATTGAACAGATCAGTAAAATGATGTCAGCCCTGAATATTCCACTCAAAAATACAATGTCTCAATTCAAGAACCCTATTCTTGAGTTAGGGTTCTTTGATCAGTTTTACTCCCTCCTGACCTAAAACTCAGTGGAGCCTTGTACTGTGCTTTTATTGTAACCAACCTAAAGGGGCTGGCTGGCCACGTATAACCCCGTTCTTGGTTCTTTCCTCCAGGTCCATGACTTCCTTGTATATCAACTCTGAAAATGCAAAGAAGGAAAAAAAATGAATTTGCAACCCAAAGACTAGATCAGTAATACATCTCCTATTAAAATGTCCACTAAATTTCACAGGTCTATTACTATTAAGAATTAGTTTTGAATAACAGATTATAGGCTACACAACAACTGGCAAGTGATATAAAAAAGTACATTCTTTTCTGTTGGATCTACAGTGGCCTGGGATGCTTGAGAACACACTGGCATTACTTAGGGCTCTTTTATTCAGGTTGCTTGGAGACCTGAAGCTAAGCTGAGTCCTAAGGCCCACTCAGTTTTTATCAATGATTTCTTTGGTAAGGGAAACTCAATCAGCAGTCTTTGAAGGAAGAGCCAGGACCACCTGAAGACTTGTCCTTCTAGGTCAGCACAACATACATAGCTCAAGCTCCTGCATTTTTTTCAACTGTAGCAGCTTGTCCAGAAGAGTTACCCTCCCTATAAATGCTGTCCTTGGACTGCAAAAGGTGACTGAGATGAGCAGGTCTTTAGTTCACTTCAAAGGTTCATCTCCTTTGCTTGAATTGTTTGTGTCCCAACAATTGAGAGTCTGTGAAGCACTGGTCTGTTCCCGTGACATCCAAGGAGATGAAGTAAATACTATTAGGTTGCTCAGAACAACTTCAATAACAATAATCACTGGGGCTCAGCATACTCCCAAAAGGCTTATTATACTTCAAATGCCTTTCTTACCTTTCCACTCTTCTATCGTGTGCTCCCTCTCATCTAACTGCTTATCTGGTATTTTTGGTGGAGGCTGAAAAACAAAACTAACTCATCATAGAGCAATCAAAAGGGATATAGAACCAGTATAAATTAAAAATGAAAGTAACCATTCAGAACATGAACCTCATTTAAAAATAATATTTACATTATTATATATCTGCTCATACTTGGACTTATCCTGTTTTTTAGATGCTACCACAGTCTTTAAAGTTCTTCTGATTAACAAATTTGCTTACATTACTGTAACAGAGAAACAGTCTGGTAGAAGAGCTCCTAATTACAGTAGTCTCCATCACAAGCAGCTTTTTTTAGCTACTGTCAATTACTAAATTCTCTATCAAGCCATTACAGAGCACCAGAACTATAATTGCTCTGTCTAAATCAAGTAGATTTTTCTATTCTTAGTGGCCATCACTTAACTCTTCTTTTTTAAAAATAACTTTTCTCATAAACTGAAATTATCCTTCAACTTATTTCTCAAGGAAAAAATTTACATTAATCCTTTTGTTCATTAGTTTTAATAACTAAAAGCTCAAGATCTTGTATTCAGATTTTGCTGAAACACTTATTTCTAGTTGAAGAATAGTATCAATTCGTACAACTGATGAAAGAATTTAGCTTCCCCAAGAATAAATACCTCAGAACCCATCAAGGGCAATCAAATCACACTGAAACAACTGAAGCTCAATACATTAGAACCCTATAGAAAAGATTTCAGATGCATGACTACATGTTCAGGAGATGATAGGCACTTATACACCAACACAGAGATACACAAACACAGAGACAGGTATCTCAACCCATTCCTGATGCTATTTCTAATAAGCACATTTATCAATGTCAATAAAAACAATTATGGCTCAGTTAAGCTTCTAATGAAATGTGCAACAATCTTTTGTCAAGCAGTTGTTCCAAGCATCACAGCAAGATGGCCTCATACAGCAGATTGCCAAGCAGAGAACTAAACCAAGGACTTACAGCTTCTGCTTCTGATGGATCATACCAAACATTGATGTATGGGTGCTGCAGGGCTTCATCCACAGAGATTCTTTTAGAAGCATCTATAACCAGCATTTTTGATAACAAATCTCTTGCTTGACTTGCTGCAAAAATAAAATTTTCTGTTTAGATTACTCCCATATACAGAACACATAACACAGTGTTTCAAACTTTTAAAGAGAAGGGTCAGAGTAATCAAGTCCTAATTAAATATCTATGCAACCCTCACATAATATGAGGTTTAGGAGAGTGGTCCATTTGATGGCAAAAAAAAAAACCTGAATAGAATGACCCAGGTGGGAAAGGGGTCAAACGTTTCATTATCCATTTTCAGCATACAGTGTCCCTTGTTGTGACAGCCTTATGTGAAACAGCTCAGGTGGCAGTGCAGCCTTGTCTCAAATAGCAGCAGGCAAGCACCTACTGCCCCTTTGTCACATGCTTTTAGTCACAGAGAACACGGTGAGAGACTCCACTGAGTAGGTGGCCTTTAGAACCAGAAAGTCTCTGAAGTAACTATAGGGTATCTATATATTATGAACATAAATTCTTTATTCTCATCCCTAGAGAACAAAGATCTGCTCTGCCTACACAACTTCTATTCCAACCTCCCCCCATTCTTCTCTAAACTGCTTTGGCATCTGCCATTGAGAAGAATATAGATATTTACATGTCTTTATAAAGACAGCTCCAAGAATAGGAGCTGTCTCATGAAGATATGAAAATGGAGGCAAACACATGTCAGCACATTCATCCACTCCCATGATACAAATATGTAGAACCTAAGCAGGATGATTCTATATTGAACAAAACCAAGCTACATTTCTGTTCAATATATCAAAGTTTTAAAACTTTTAAAACATACAACACACAGAAGACAGACCTTACCTTTAAGTTTATTGTGTTCGGAGTCAGCTGGGAAAAGGACATCTGGAAAGAGTTTTTCAAAACTATATCCAGCATATTTAGGTCTGTTCTCCACGTAAGTTCGGACTGTAGGCTGTAATTTCTTCATAAATTCGGGGCATGGTGTTCCTAGCTGCTCTATAACTTTATTCCATTGATCAATATCTAAGGTTATGCAGCTAAGAAAAACACTGTGTCTGGTTTTCAGGTACAAAGTTATGTTCAAACCACATGAAATAACCAACAGAGAAAACAGAGGAAATTATAATAAAGTATCAAGTTCATCATCATGACTTAGGACTACTTTCTTACATGGTGAACAAAGCAAGACTATGACAGTGTAGTCAAGGCAACATGTATTTCACTCAAAATCGTTATTGGCTAGAAAAGGATATAATTCTGAGAAACAGAATATTAGAAGACTCACAAAATATTTAAATACAACAAATTTAACTTAAGTCCTTGTCTGGGTCCTGGAGAACTCACTCCCTGATCTGAACATACATTGGAAGCAGTCAAGCTACTACACATCACCAAGGCACTCCTGAGAATGACCCCAAGTGGGTGCTTTGTCCTTCTTTCTCATCTTGGTACCTCAGCCCAGTCCTGGGCAACCTCTCACCAAGGATGTGCAACACTCAGCACCAGTGGGCACACAAAGGACCAAGGCCTGGCCCACACAGGTCAGTGACAGTATTGTCAGGGACTTGAATGAAGTTAAAGAGTTTCAAGGATGCATAAGAAACATCTTAAGTGAGAAGTTGACACACTCTGAAGGGAAGACTGACCACTTCAGGGCAGAAGTATCTAATACATTTTACTGAAACAAAAAAAGTAAAAATTGGTTCAGGAATTCCTAGTTGCAGATGGTTAAATACTGGGGGAAAGCTCAGATAAAATTTTATATACACTAATTCATATTCTCCCCAACATTTTCTCTTTGGTTGCCATCAAAGACTGCTTACCAGGCTACCCAAATCAACAGTGGGTTGAAGCACACCCTCTCTTATATTCTTAAAAATCAACAGCAGATCTCTATATAAGGATTCTCAAGCTCTGCTGAGCTTTGACAAAAGCAACTATTTACATTGTATGGCACCAAGTCTAAATTAAAAAGCCATGCCAGCAAACTAGATGCATAAGGCAAAGCATGGTTCAGTTCATGCAATGACAGAGCTGTGTGAAAGTAAGGATACTCTGGATTTCCTTACCATGGCTCAAAAATCTCCACCCCATTTTCACCCCTAAATAGTACTACATCAAATTTTAAACAGTAACCTGTACCAAAAGCAGGAAACATTTCTGATGGCATCTAAAAAAAACCACTCTGTAAGTAATAATAAAACAAATTGGATCTCAAAGTCCAATTATTTTCACTAATTTTAGCAAGGATCAAGTAGTTTTAGTTCTGTTTGTTTGGAGCAGACTCTGCTTGAAATACTGTTCACAGGACAACCCATATAGACACCACCAAACCATTCACGGAATAGAAAGACAGAAATACCAGGTATTTCTGAAAGCTCCTTGCAGGATCATTTCTGCACACAGAAAATAAATCTCCAGAGTGTAACTAATGAAGATGGTTAGGAATTTTGGTAAACATTCTCTATAAATGCAAAGAATAGTAACTACTAACATGCTCAGGCACTAAACAAGATTAGTAAATTACTACATAAAAATGAATTCCAAAGTAAAACCAATGCATATGAACCAAGAAAACACCCTCTAAACAAAAAGAAGTCTGTTCTAATTGTGACAACATTCAAAAGTAATGAAGAGGGACTATATTACACTGGAAAAAGAAAAGAAGAGGGGAAAAATGAAAAGAAAAAATAAAGCTGTTTGCCCAAGTGGTATATAATGAACTTGCAAACTGGTATTTGAAAAGGCAGTTTAAAACCAGTATTTTAAAAATTAGAACCACCTTAATCTGGAATTGTATCACTGCAGTATCTTTTGACCTTTTACAACTACATCTCAGGCCAAGGGTAAGGATACGATCTGTACCAGGAAATAAAACACCACCTTTGATCATTTCTCCCATGATGCACCCAACTGACCAAATGTCAACTGAAAACAAAATGCAATGATATTAACATAAAAGATAGTTATTAAAATAAAATAAATAAAAATATCTAGACACAGACATACACATGAAGTGACTATAAAAAGCATGTGCAATGAAAATGAGTGAAGGTGAATGTATGCTAACTACAGGACCAGCAGAGACTATGTCCTACTGCTAGGTGCAGCCTGAATATAAATGATTTTTTTTTAAGTCTATCACAAGAAAAATCCATGTTCATTTAATAAAAAAAAAATTGTACAATATGCATCTTCATGACACAACATCAATAAGAAGGTTAATGACTTCCTAACTAATTCAACCTGCTGCAGCAGCACAAGGATACAGTCCCTTCCTGGAAAGAGGATTTTGTGGCAAACCATTTCGCCCATAATGCACCCCACAGACCATAAATCCACTATGTTTGTAGCACAAAAAGAAGGAAAAGCAAAGCAAACGGTCATTTAAAATTAAAAGAAGCATAACATGACTGCATCCTATAAACTGCAGAGACAGCACAGGAAGAAGAGCAAGTCTTTGTATTAACCAATGAAAACAGTTTAACATACACCATGTGTAAGGATTAGCTTTTAACTGTCTCAAATACAAGGCAGAAAAACATCCTTTTGTTTAATATAGTGCTAGAGCAAGAGCTTGAGCAGAGAGAGAGAGACACGAATCAGGCAGAGTAAAGGTCTTCTCCACAGCTGGAGGCTTCAAAGGTACCTCTGCCAAGGGAACAGATTCAAGCACCAAAGACAGATTGATTCCTTGAAAGTAATTCCACTGTATTTGTAGGAATAATTCTAAAAGTAACTAAGTAAACTGACTTGTAAAAATATTGCCTATTGAAACAGTTCATGCTTTTTAAGAGAATTACATAGGAATTACAATTGGACATCAAGTATTTCCTAGAAGTCAGATTACCATGCATCTCTCTCTCGCTTTAAATAAAAAGCAAACAGAATCAGTAAAAGATCACTTAGAATTTTAGAGGATCAGTTAATGAGAATGTTAGTATGCTCCTAGATTTTCAGTTCAAATCATTTGTTTTAAATTGTCTCCAGGTACAATGAAATAACATTTTATACAAAAGGAAAACTTAAAAGCAATTTTTAAAAAATGAAATACGCATTCTCTAGATTACCTTAAAATAAATCACTCAGAAGACAAAGATGCACAAGTTTACTTTGTACAGGTAAGCCAATTTCTTTTGCAGTTACTTTCAGAAGTATTGTTAATTCCATTTGCAAAACCTTCCTTGAAGTCATAACAATGAAATTTTATTATTATAAGGACTTTTATGTCAAATATGACACTGGATTTTCAATTAAGCAGATAAGAGGGGGATTTAAGTGACAACAATCTTATAGTAAGAATTATATGTGAATGTTCTGAAGGAGCTCAACAAGGTCAAGCAAACAATATTGCTTCTTATTTTTCAATATTTCTTCTCCTTTATTTATTAAAGTTCCTCTAAAATAGTATCTAGATAATATGATAGGAGATCAAAGTTGTGCATATTAATAGGTCAAAATTAAGGGCCTTGCTCATTTAAAAAATATTACCAACAGCTTAGTTTAGTGCTCTTTTTCCTTTAAAAACTTTTTTTTCAAATACTTAAGTACATATTATTTGGCTTAGAGACCCAAAGAAGCCAAGTTTTCCATTTGACTTTTTAAATAAAATTCTGAATGTTGACTTTTTGATCTGCAAACAACCTGCTGCCATCACAACCCAAAATATACCCAAATCTCTTGTAATTAGCTTGTGTCCAACACGATAAAGTTACCATGCTTCTGGTATCCCTACAAAACCAAACTCCAGATGTTTTGTGGTGTTTTGACTTATTGCTTTCTATAATCAAACAAAAACCTGTCTAATTACAGTTCTCTGATTTTGTAGCAAGCTGAACCAATGATACTGTGAATACTTTCACAGAAGACTAGCGAAGAAGAAATGTAGGTTCTGTCATGCACACTAACAATCCAAACAAATAAATATCTCAGTCTTGCAACAGAGGTCCACTCTCATTCCTCTGAGCTGGCTTTTTTCATTGCTAGCACCATTCACAGACAGCCTGAAGTCCCTTGCTGCAATGGTATGCAGTTGCCAGGCAGGTTTGCAGACTGTGTTAGGAATGCTGAAAAGCAGAGCAAGCCCCAGTTGTGTCAGGAGGTGAGGAGCCACACCTCACACCCCCAGGAGACAGCTCAGGGCCTCCATGGAGGCCTGGCCAGCAGAGTTTGAGACACACAGGGTGACTTGTGGGCACTGCCAGCCTGAGGTGGTGACAAGTGAAAGCAGGGAGCTGCCTGAGCACAGGGACAGCACAGCAGTGAAATGGCAGCAGAACCAGGCCACTCCAATGGAGCGTCAGCAATGACAGCACACTTGGCTCTCCTAATGGGTACCAGAGCTGTTTCCTTGCAGGTGCAATGTATTTGATGATGTGTTTCTCTCAAATGACAGATCTTTTTTTATTTTCCTGAAGAAGATACTGAGAGGCAAATTGGTCACAGAGTGAGTATGGTCAGGAGGAAGTGTATGTAAAATTCCCCTGGAATTTGTCATGGACCTCAAGAATCTATGATGCATGTACTGTCATCTTGACAGCATTGTCTGCACGCTTGTCTCAAGTATATTATTGAGATTTACTTCAGCAACATTAAGAACTTAGTGCAAAAGGCTTAAAGGAGGCTGATTTTAATAAGAAGCAATGCTATAGTAGGTAATCTTGTTTGTTCCTCAGTAGACTTTATGCTCCCTATCCCCTGAAAGGCCATACCCAATACAGTTATTTAGCAACGAATTTAGTACACATATCTACTGAAGAATTACAATTTCTTCTTCACCAGGAATAAAGTCAGATGAAGGTATATCAAAATACATACCACATATTAAGAAAATATACTTCCAGTTCTTCCTGGACGTCATATAATCTACCAAGGAAGTTATTTAAAATTTTAAACAAACAAGGCCCTCAATTTCTTCTCCTATTAAATGCAAACATTTTCTAATGGGTTGAGTTGAATAAACAAATTGGTGTATCCAGAATCTGCATTTTGGTCACAAGATAAATTTATAAAATTTTTACAGCTTGAAAAAAACATTAACATGTAAAATGTGGTGTGCCAAACAAAAAAAAAAATAAAGCTATGCCAAAGAAAGACTATATTTGCTGACCGTTTTCTTTGTATCCCATCCCTAGGATGACCTCTGGTGCTCTGTAGTAACGAGTCACTACATAAGGCGTCATCATAAAACTAGTTCCTGCAGTTCTGGCCAGTCCAAAGTCAAGAATCTTCAAAGTGCAGTCTGACTTTACTACTATATTACTGGGCTTTAAATCCTTTAAAAAGAAACATCATAGATGACTGCTAAGACAAGCACAAAGTAGCCTGTGGTTCACATTTTAAAAAGATAATATTGCTAACATTAAATCCCACGCACACAACTAGGTTATTGCTATAACTGCAGCTTTTTTCCCCTTGCATCAATTTATGTGCATTCAGCAGATTACAGAATTAATTCCTTTATTGTGCTTGTAGGCAATTAAAGAAGGAAAATACAACCAGCATTACAAGATATGTTAGCAATGTCTGAAATAAACTGAGGTTAGTAAGAAGTGTTAGCTCTCAGGAAAGGTCTAGAAACTGCTCACTGGAACAATAACTATTACTACAGTGCAGTAACACAAGTAACATGACAATTACTTGATTAAATAATCATCTTGATACAAGAATTATTAGAAGTATAATGAATGTGAAAGGTTCATTTGCTAGTTGAGGTTACATTACCTCTTTTGAATCAATATATTTCTCTGAATAGAAATCTCCATGCCCACATGGTTTTAGTTTCCAATTTATGACTTGATTTTATATTAAGTTTGGCAACCAAACCCAAAAAGACACCATTGAAAAACTGCCAAAAATTAACACAATCCTTGAATTGGAGTGGAAAATGCTGACATGACTTCAGATTGTTTTGGTTAGCAACATGGTAACTATTCTCTACACTTGAACCCACTTGACAATAGTGGCTTTGCAACATTTATTTATACAAACACTACACAGGATTTCTCTGTCATCACCTCAGCAAGATCTTACACACACCTGAACATCACAGAGTAAATATTATAGAGTAACTTCAGAATAACTTTGCAATCATAAAATCATCCACAGCACACAGGACAACACAGATAAGACTAAGATACTTCCTCTCCACACTCTACTGAGATTAATGAGAGAAAAACCTGAGATGTGACAGAGAACTCCAGCCCTTGAGCAGTAAGCATTTAGTAAGTAGCCCTGTCATTGTTTCTTAAAGACTCGAAGGTTGATTTCTGCCAGATTTATGTAGTTTTCATTTGTATTTGGATGACTTTCAGCAATCTCCTCATAATGCTAAGAAAACTGCATTAAAGATTGAGAGGAAACAACAAAAAGAATTCCAGTACAACAGAATTTTAATGACTAGGTAAAAGTCTTGCATACATACATATTCACATGCATTTCCACACAAAGACTCTGCCGAAAACTTTAGCTTAAAACATTCTCAAATACCACAAATTAATTTAAGTTCTATAAGGCCTTCTGTCCATTTAATATGCATGTTTCAGATTCTGCTACATTCCTGTGTATTATCAGGTTTATTTCTACACACTTATTATTTTCAGGATGTTCACTGCAGAATGCCAGGCACATGCTCAGGGTATTAACTACACTCATCCTCCCCAAAGCAGCAGGATTAGCACTCAAAATGTTAAGAGATCTTCTCTTTGCTTACCAAATGCTGTCCATTCTTATTTCTGAACACCATGTAGCTGTCATGAAGCCTAGGATCAAAATGATGAATTGACTTACACTACATTAAAATTCATGCAGAGATGCAAAACCTGCATCTCTTATATAGATATATATCTTCTGTTAAATAAACAGAAACTAAAAAGCTCATTTAGGAGTGATCAAATTAATTAGGATGGATAAATATAACCAGAACCTATAGCAAAAAATTTCTCACTGAACCTTGAAAATGTAAAATGTCAGTGCTTAAGAAACAGATTCTTGCATGGCTGTCTCCCCATTAGCCAAAGGAGACAGGGACATCTCTGCAGGGTAATTCATGGCTTCTTGGGGGCTTTTCACTTTCTAACAGAAGATTTGTGAAGGGCTTCCATAATTAGGCCCCTTGTTAAGTACTCAAAATTGGGCAGAATTCAATGTTTCAGAGCCTCCATGCGAGACTAACGAGCCACTCTGTGTCCCTCAGAAAGTCAGTGAGGCACAACTCTGCAATGCTGATCATTCATCCTCAGACTATGAAATATAAATGAACGTGTACTTCTATATTGGCTGGAAACTGCATCTCTGCAAAATGTTTGGAACACAGTAATGTTGATTGGCCAACATCTGTTAAAGTCAGTGCAAAGTTATGGCCAAATCTTTACCATTGATATGGCAACTAAGTTTGCCCCTACGACTTCAAGATGAAACTGAATGAAACTCTTTGTGTTTGATCTCTGCCTTGTTCCATGCCTCTAGCTTGCTATCAAAAAAACACTTAATTCTATAGTACAAAGAGTTACCACTGCAGCCACATGGTCTGTGTGACACATGCCCGTTTGCAGGATATCTTCCTTGTACTCCAAGGTTTTGTCCAGCTTCCTCCACAGAGAAACAAAACTGACACTGCATCTTGATGCAAAAAGGCACAATGAACTTATCAGGTAACTCTGTGCCTGAATATCCTCAATCTTCTAAAAAAGTCTAAGAAGAAGCTGTAAGCTGAAAATCTACCCGGAAGACATGCAAGTGAAATGTCCTTCAAAAGCATCTGCACATGTCCTTTAAAAGCACTCATGCATACATATGGTGCTATTTACATAGCAATTGTATTTAGTTTCCTTAGGATAGTTTATCCCTGTATGATAGGAAGCATTTCAAAGACTTAACCCATATCTACAAAGGAAGGAATTCCAACCTCAAAGCTGTCTTTACTCTTGCCCAACTACCTAAGTAGTTACTTCTTTTCTGTAAATGTAAAAATGTTTAAATTAATCCACAACTTCTACAGGATCAATGCCCACTTCAGAGGAGTACAAACCACCCTGAGGCAAGCACACTTTTAGAAGCTCACTTAAGCTTGAGCTAAGATCCACAGAGAGACATTGTTACTTTACCTACTCTAGCATATTCCGACAATACACTGTTTTCTGAAACTAAAAAAGACCTAGGAAAATTCCACAGCATTAAACCTGCACACGTAAATATTGAGGAGGAAATGTGAAACTGTATGCAAACCATTATTTCAGACCTACAGGTACATGACATTAGAACAGCAGAGGCTGCATATTTTCTGTCATAGGCAATATGGTACCACAACAGTAAGTGGAACAATCTAGTTTTGCTGAGCATTTCCAGACAGTGCAGAAGGCCCAAGTGACCTATCTCAAATGCCCAAAAGCAGACCAAGCAACCATCATTGCCTGGTTGCAGGCAATGCTTCTCCCTCCCCTGCCCATCTCCTCCAACACAGCTGTTCAGTGAAATTGCATGCAAGAAGGAAGGTTTCACCTTCATTCCTTGAGCTCCTCACTGGAATGAAGCAGCTGATGAGTACTAGAACTAGCTGAGCAAAAGGAAGCAGCATTTTCCCGTTCAAACTGTATTTTCCATTCAAATAATCATCCCTGCTTCCCTGGGGAAAAGATGGCACACTGAACAGAAGTGTCAGACTGCAGATCCAGCTTGCAGACCATTCAACACCCCAATCCCAATGGCATCCTAACATAGCAATTCCTGTGGCAGTGTACAGGAAGTTATAACCAGACAATCTCAGGCAATTTTTAATCTCTATACCATTACATACAAGATGCTCACTTGAACAAGGAACCTTAAATTCAAAATTTCTTGACTAGATTGCAACACACACATGCCATTTAAAAATCTGTAGTCAGTTTTGCCTGTTAACCATCTGAGTGAATGATTTCTGACACACTGGTATTATCCAAGTTCCAATGACAAGTCTTTATCAGGAGATTTCAGATAGTTATTCATTACTCTGTTAGTAAAGAAGAAATAAAATGGGCAGTTCTTTCCAAAGATGGAATTTCAGGTTTGGTTACCAAAACAATAAAGGCAGAGACACTTCCAGATATCCTTTCCTGCCATGACTACTAAAGTAGAATATTATACAGAATTAGAGGAGGTAATGCAACTCACTGCAAAAATCTTCAGTGTGCAGATTGTTACCAAATCATTTAAACATTCAAAAAGCTCATTCCAGAATTATCCTGGAAAAAAATGTGATTTCCCTTCAGCTTTCTCTCCCTGCCTATGGGACAGGCTATTAAACATCCTTCATGCTTCTATTTCTAACTTCTTTTACCTTTTAAATACTCAAGAAAAAAACAGAACAGGTGCAATGCAAATGATACATTTTAGTTCGCTTACCCTATGAATAATCCCAGCTGAATGAAGATGTTTGATACCACACAGCATTTGATATAGAAGATAGGACATTCGTTCATGGTCCAGCTCCATCTGAATCACTTGGCAGAGATTTGCATCCATGAGCTCCATCACTATGTAGCTTACCAAGAAAAAAAAAAAAGAATAATCAGATAATACTGCCATTTTACTGTATTCTCTCTCTTAATCATCTTTTCATAAAATAAATTCTCAGCTTTAGCTCAAATCTGACTTACACATCTTGAAATTCTTCCAGGGATTTTTGTGGTGTGAACACATTCAGTAGGCCGATTATCTGCAGGGAGGGGGAGAGGAAGGTAATTGTACCACAGCAATAACAAACTCGCAGAATCAACATTTCAAAACTGGTAACTATTATTCTGATATGAACCTCCTGGCATACACTGAAGCTCAAATGATTTTAAAAGGAGCATTTTTCCTCCACAAATGACAATCTAATGACACTCCATGTGTTAACAAGATGATATTCAAATCTTAAAACCTAAGTAGCTTAGTCACTCTTACCCTTCTTCCTACTTTCAGTTTGAAGAACTGGTAAGATTTTTTTGTACATGAGAAATAATAAAATTAAAACCAACGAAGACTCCCTAAAAGATACCCCATTGCCACTGACAGAGGTGAAGAAACAACTTCATCCAAACAGAAAACCAGGTTTTTACAGGTGCTTTAGAACATTTTGCATTAAGAATGGATAGGACGTACAGAAAGAGGCCAAGCTACTACTCATCAAGAATCAGGCAGGCTTGCAATAGTTTATCATCATACAAATTATGCTGTTAGGTGGAACATCCTTCAGTGAATCCACATATAAACCACCTGTGTGAGTAAAATTACAAAAACTTTCCCAAAAAAGCCAGAAGACCAAGCAAGCTTCCTATGACATTCTCCCTCCCTAGCAGCCAGGAGAAATTTTATCTTCCTGATGGGAGATTGAAAGAGAAGGTAAAGTAGGCTGCACACATCTGACTCTGAAGGAAGAAAATGGCCAACATCAGCCTCCTGCAGTTCAACTCCAATGAATTTATTACCTATTTGCTTCCCATTTCTGTGATCTTGTCTACTGCACAGCTTCATAAATGCTGGACAGCAACTGCTGTCACAATATAAGTTCTAAACTCATTCATCCACCAGGGGGAGAAAAAAAAGCAGTCTATTTCTTTTTTCTCTTACGTGTCTAGCAGCAGGATGCACTTACCAGCCATGGTACTCTTACTTGACAGCTGCTTGTAAATTTTAGCAATATAACACTGAGTCCCTTGCTGAGTTTGAAGGGGGTATTTAAAGATTGGGCAGGTATTAAAATTAGTCAATAACAGCTCTTCTGCAAGACCCTTCTGTACTTATCATGGAGATACAGCCATGAAACGGAAATCTCCTATGAAGTCACTTTCCAGACTTTTACAAAGGATAACCTTCCAGTTAATTCCTCAACATCTGAAGGAGGACACTACACTCACGTTTTTGTGATTAACACACTTCATAAGAACAAGCTCTCTGTAGGCTCTTTTAGCATGGGTTTGGTTCTGAAACGGTCGACTTAACTTCTTGATTGCAACATTCCGCTCCAGGATGGCATCATAAGCTGCACTGTAATTAAAAATAACATTATTACATCTCTAGTGTCAAGGTCCTTTAAGCTGTGGCAGTTGCAAACATTTTCAGCTAATTTGTACCATGTCTGCAGAAACCCCAAATTTTCAGTGTTATCCAGCTTTAGGATGTGACAGAGCAAAGTGCTCTTTTATGTTAAGTAATTCAAAACTTAAAAATATTTCCCAGCTTCAGAGCATTAACACATGACAATCTCTACAATATAATGCAGTATTTCTCCTTCCAAAGATACTGAGTTCTTGCCACTCACTGGCACTCAAGAACAGACCATCTACAAAAGATCCAAAACACTTCAAACATAAAAGGCACATCAATTTTACATAAAATCTTCACACTAAAAGGAAGAAGGCAGGAAAAGTAGGTTATAAAAAGGTCCCATGCTTTAAATTATGTATTTGCTTAATATCTTGATGACAATGACAGCATCAAAGTCAAGACAAAAAAAATGCTAAGAAAGCTTTAACCTCTAGATATCACTGACTTTAACTTGTTGAAAAAAAACCCAACACTTTGTTTACAGACTAATGCCAACATTGTCATACGATTCAGTGACAGAGGCTGTTTAACTGATGAAGACTTATTGGAGACAACTCCCTTACATATCACATTTCCATGACAGGAAGGCATGGCTTGTTTTTCCTGTAAGAGCTAATATAACAGATGACTGCCATGCAGACTCGGGAAATATTTATCAGTTACTAAAAAAGTCTCAATAGAGAAAATATTATTTTCTTGTCTCTTCTCAAGAATGGTACTCCAATCTAATGAAGAATATCTGCCAGTAAACAGTAGGAGCTATTAAATCCAACTCACTACTTTAAGAAGTGGATTGTATGCATGTGGGCTTGAATGATTTGTAATTTATCATCAACAAAACCTCTAGACACTACTAAAGAAAAATAATGGGAACAACATGTACTGGTAACTTTCTTTGATGTACATTTTCCACTGTAACTGGAATTCCCCCACCTGCCCCAAAGATAGGGATTATTTTAGGAAAGGTGGCCAACATAGGACTTCTGTTCTAGTACTTAAACTTCTGCATTCCCTGTACATAATAGAAGCCTAGAGCCTATTTCAGTATCAGGCCATCTACTTAATATTCCTCCTAATCAAGTAGGATCAGTTACAATAACAACAAAAATTAACAAATACAAACCATGACCACTGACAACAAAAATTTCAATCCAAAGAACTGCACTGTATGGAGACACATGAGCAAGATTTAACCACAGTCCTCATCAGGGGAAAGCTGCTGCAATTTAACTAAAAAGGCCTCAATTACACCACTAGCAGCAACTACAGAATGGCCCTAGAGTAACTACATGGTCAGCTTTGGGATCTCTGCTCTAGGAAGGGCAACAAATTTGGAAAACAGGCAGTAATTAACATATGACTGGCCATCAGAAGGACAGTAATAATATCTAAAGATTTACTGGCATTTCCATAGCAACTAAACAAACTAGTCAAGCAACTGTCTACATCCTCAGTCTGCTAATACACATGCAAACAAAATTCAGTTCAGTTACTTTGTTGCTGCTAGTTAATACAAGTAATCTTAATGCCAGAAGTTACCATTTCAAAAACAACTTTCTAGTGGTTTTTCTTCAAATTTACATTTACACTTTTCACACTGTTTTATTAATCCTGCTAAAATACAAACATGAATTAAAAACCCACCTATACCAAGTATTCTCTTTACACAGATCAAGAACAAGATCAAGGTAGTAAAGAGGTGACAGAACTGAGATTACACTCTCACCTTTCTCTTCTTTAATGCTTTTGTATTTTTATGTACCTAGTTAACATCTTAAGAGTTACAATAAACTGAAAAATTGGCTAGGTCCTGTGATATTTACATCCTTTTCAAACATTCAAAAAAGCTTCCAGGAAGGTTAAGCCCACATTTCTCTTTGAGACAATACCAATGCACAGGACACAGTGCCTACAAGCAGCTAGTTGTCAACAACTTAAATCAACTGGACACTTTTCAGTCCACACAGCAGAGCTCTTATTCGAAGAATGACATTGTCGGGTCATACTTTCCCAAATTGCATCAGGCACTTTCATATGACAGCCAGTATCCCAAATGCTCACTCATTGGTATCAAGGACTACTCAGATTGCGACACAGACCCCTATCAAGCCATTTCAAGTAGTGCAAACATTTACAAGCAGCAAATATTATACAGAGTATTTCCGCCTTTTGTTTCACTGCAAGCAGTGTGGCTTAGGATTAGGATTAGTTTCTTTATCCAGTTTCTTTTTTCCCCATTAATTTACAGGACTCAGCACAACTGGCTGAACTTGCACAGAAGGGCATCAATTCCAAAGTTGAACAAGTCAAAAAGCAACAGCAAGCCCTTGCTGAGGTAAAATGGTCATCAGTTACCATTGCTGTTTTGCCTGTAAAAGGTAATTCTCCACACTCCTGGCTCTGTAACATCCAACACTCAAAAAACGATGTTAAGGAAACCTAAAGGTACATTTAAATTTTAAAGAAACCTTACCATACTATCCCTTGTGCTCCTGATCCTATTGGTTTCAAATTCTGATACCGTTTCAATACGGTGAAAGTTGAGTCTCCAATTTCAACACTGTAAAAATTGTTGTCACGCTTGCTCCTGCTCATGACGGCAACTTGGTTACTTCACTTCATCCAAATTTTGCTTCTGGCCTATGAAGACATAAAATTGGAAAAACTAAGGTTTCACAACTGTATGGAACCTGACATAAGGCAAAACTCCTTTTAAGACACACAAGACACTTCCCAAATAAATCCCAAGCTCACATTTAAGTTATTTCTAGTGACTGCAGGAGTAAGATGGCAGGTGTTTGAAATGCTGTAATGGATGATAAAAAAATCTGAGATGGAAATGACGGAAGATCAAAAGGCAGGAAGCTCCACAGCATCCAGAGAGCTTTAAGGGTCCTACCATCCCCTCCATACACACATGTACAGTACGGGAGCAGGGCCTGGGCCAGATGCTCTCCAGAGACCCCATTCCACCTGAATTATTGCATAATTCCATAAATAAAAGAGTGACGGAACATGAACAAGTCTTCCAGACAATGCAATCATTAAAATACTCTTGGTCGCAACCAGCAGGGATACCTGACACTGATATGGAAACACACACTGTCAATTGAAGCCAGAAAAGGAAAACTGGCCTTGTCAGACATCTTTCATGAGGAAAAAGTAATAATCACAGCAGTATTTAAAAGAACTCATTGTTTATTTTTACTAATATCACAAGAAAGGCAGGAGAGATATCCCAAAGTGAGGAAGGAGAATTTAACTTGCTGTTAAATTCTCATTCCCTTCTCTGCAGCCCTACACAGTGTTCATCAAAAATTGTCAATCTGTACTGTGACAGCAAGAGGTACAGTCTCTCTCTTCATTTTAAATGCATGCTCTCCTAGCATAAAACAGATTTACTCAGTGCTTCAGAAGACATGGAGCCAATTCTCAGAAAAGCCATTTCTCCTTGCACATTTTGTTTCTACCTTAATTGGAAAACACAACATGAAAAGCCAGGATTCATCCTATGCTATAATGCATCATCTCTTACTCTAAGAGTATCCTTTTATGCAAGAAATCATACATACTCAGCTTATTTCTACTTCAGTGAAGAAGTACAGCCGACAAGATATTTTCATATCCCAGTACCTTGAAATACAATAAACAGAAGAAATGAGAAAAACCAGAGATGGGAACAACCATCATTAATTACAAGATTCGCATTAAATCAGACTTGATTTTCATGATCATGACTTCTAAAGCAATCCTCTCCTAAACAAGCAAGGATCAAGTGGGCTAAGTCTTGGAAGAAACTTTGGATGCTAAGCCAGCAAACAGTCTCAGGGACGAGACATGTCTGAGGTACTACACAAACACCAACTAACAGTGATCTGTCTACATGTGCTGGCACAACTGTTCTACAGTGAAAGATTACTACAGGAGCTGCTCTGAAGTAGGACTGACAAAAAATGAAAACCGTGGCAGTCAGAGATGCAGAAATGGAAGAAGGCAATTTAAAAATAAAACAATCACATGTATTAATACATTAAATAGCAATATAATCAACATAATATAACAACATAAGCTACCTATCAATGATGAGTCAATAATTCATTTTCATGGTGTTAGATATTAGAAGGCATCTAACACCATGAAAATGAATGTTCTGTAGGAATCTGTGGTTGACCTAGAAAAATCCAACAGTTCTTCAAGTACATGCCAGTTTGCTACTGAATGCAAAACAAATGGACAGTGTATATAAAGCTCTTGCATTAATGACTCTTACTTAATTTCTTTGTGAAAATACAGTTCACACATAGCTGATTTGTATGCATCATGTGTTTTTGAAGGCTTGTCTAATTTTCAGCTGTCATGTTTAAAGATATCTGGATAGCTGCTAAATGGATAGTTCAAACACAGCCTAGTTTTCACGTACGCTTGCTTCAAAGGCTCAAATTGAGAAAACAGAAGAACTGTTTCTAAAGGTAACTTCATAGCTCATTCAGTTAGTCTCAGAAGTAATTACAGTTTTAATGTTTTGTTTGTCCATGTTGCCCTCGAAACTGAATGTTGTATTTTGCAATACTTCCAGCTCTGTTAAATATTAATGCAGATAGAACATTTGGATAAAGGAGTTAACATTAGCTGGGTGAAAACTGCAGCAAGATATTACTAAACCATTACAAATGCAAAAGATGTCTAAAAACCTGAAGCTTACTCTAAAGTGGAATATTCTCACTGATGACTCTAGGACTTGCATGGGTTTCACAGATCAGATGGTTTTAAGCTGAACAACCTCCAGCTGCCTGAACCACTCCCAATGCTGCCATGTGTTTAAGGAGGCTGCTGTGCCCTGGCAGTGCCTCTCCCCTCAGCTCCTGCACACCTGCATGACACAGAGCCCTGCCTGCTCACACCACTCACAGCACAGGAGGCACAGCACAAACTGAAAGTCAACAGCTCTGATCTCTGCTTGCAACTATTAAACAAAACCACAAATATACTGGAGTGATTCTTGTATAGCTTGGGTCGGAAGGACAGTGCAGGTACATTTCTTAAAATAACTACATTTTAATGTATCTTTTGTCCACGAAGAAGTCAAACTTCACTTGTTACAGATTCAGTAAAGCAAAAGTGAACACTAGATCTCAGTGATCACCAGGAAAAGAAGTACTGAGCCTGGGGAAACCTGCATAAACATGACAAGGGCACATTTAGACTTCTATGTTATGACTTGCCTACTGTTCAAACAGAATAAGGTAGTGTCACCCCAGTTCACTCAAACACATGAAATTTAAGGCACATTTAATTTTTTTTACACTTTAGGATGGCTACATTTTTATAGCCTTTTATACAAGGAGAATTCAAAGCTAATTACTTGATTTCCCAGAACCTGTTGAGTATTCAACAATAAACAGATGGCTTTCTCCACTGAAGATGGTAATTTCAGAAAAGATGACAGGCTCAGTATAGACAAATAAATTTGGATATAAAGCAAAATATTACATTTTATTAAGATTCATTTGCTGTTGTGTACTCAGGAATATGGGCTGTTTAAATCAAGGAATTACTTCATTGGTTTGGCAAACATTGTTGCCAGATTGATATATCTCAGGGATATAGAGCCCTCTCTGTTAATCTAACTGTCCTCAGTAAAATTTAACAGGGAACAACTATGTAGAGTCCTAAATTAATAAACAATGGACTAAATCCACTAATATGAATGCAACCTTTGCCATAATTTAATGTTGCAGTTTACAGGCTCATACAGTGACTAACAACATGCTCCAGCTGCATCACATGATGACTTTCCAGTCATCTAGGAAACTAGATACAGTTGTCTTCATATGTGTCTGCCACCTCACTTATTAAGATAGTGTAATTGAGGAGTTTACTAGAAGGGGAGAACATACAGGGAAATAAACCACCCCCTTCTCCACTCCAGCAGTCTTTTCTTGGCCAGTAGTCACCCTACTACAGTTTCCATAGAACAGATGATAATCTATTTGAAGGTAATTGCAATCGACTGAACTTAATTATGCACTCCAAAAGTCACCTGGAGGCCCTTTAATAACAAGGAGGTACCTACTACTTAAACAGCCCAGGTTCACAGTGTCTGATAATCTGATTTCAGTCTTCACAACTGATGTCTTTGCCCAGACTCCAGTTCTGTTTGAAACAGACAAGTAATCCTATTATCTTTCATAGAGGGAGTTTTCTTGCAATGCTCAGCTCCAGATATAAGTACATAAATAGCATAAAGGGCCTCAAGAGCCACAAGGTCCTCAGAGTTTTCACCCTGATTAGTAGTGACTGTGGAGTTTTTCCAGATCCTGATTCAAAACAGAAATATTTATTTAAAATTTACCAACGAGAACATGAAAATAAAAATAACAACAAAGCAGAATTAGTAGAGGAACATCTGGGTGGTTTTTAACCCCATCTGTAACACATGCAATGAGGATGATGCAGGAGATTAGAATCCAGCCTTGAGGATGAACTGAGGATGCTCCAGGGAAACACTAGAGGTACTGATAAATGCTACACAATTTATCAAAAATTCTTCAACAGACTCCATGTTCAGCCCTCTATTTTTTCCTCTTACAAAAACAGGTGAACTTTTACCCTTTATAATGCTGTAGTAGAATTTGAGGGGCAGGAAAGGAGTAAACTTCTTAATGGAAAAAAAAAAAATCAGCAACTTTTTCTTTTTAATCTGAATTACACTTAGCAAGCTTCCTGCATTTTAAATCTTCCCCACCCTAATATTTATGTACTTAATAAACTACAATAGAAGGGGGCAAAAGAAGTCAATAAAATTTCATATCTACTGAAAGCGAGCTTCCAGCTCAGAGACAGACTAGAAGTCATAGAAAGAATATACACACGCAACAAAAGGATCTATCTTTTTTTATCCATGCAAAAAATGCATGTTCTGTTTTTCATCTTAATTCAAGTGACCTGCTGCTTTTTTCAGTCACTTCAGTCAGCCCACAAAGGGGCTGTGCCAGCAGCTGCAGCACCTGGGTAGAGCACAGGTTAACAGCTTGATCCCCAACCACCACTAACACTGGGAGCTTCCTTGTTTGCTCTGAAGGGAGGGACAGGAGAGGGGAATTATTCCTGACAGCCAGGCAAGAGGAACATTCTTATTTCCCAAGCAGAGCTTCCAGCAGCAGCTGCTGGCAAATGCAGCCCCTTGAGTTTTTCCTTTTCAGGCTGTTACTCGCCCTTGGTGAAAAAGCCAATTTCACTGACACTGAGGACAGACACGTTCTGTGGTGTCACTGAAGCAGGATGCCCCAGGGATTGTATCTGCACAGTCAGTCATACAGATAGGAACTTGATTCTCCAGTGCCTCTCCTGTCATATCTCTCTGATCAATACTATAGCATCTAATCAGAAGTAAATGTTTCCACTAAAGATTGTGCTATTTTGGGAATCTCACCCCAAATGGTTTCAAAACTCACAATAAAAAGTTAATAACAAAATAAGGCATGAGCTCAAACAGCTAATTTTCAACATGATGTCTTCTGCACCAGTGCTGGAATTCCCTGCATCAAATTACATCAAATACATTCAATTCAGCCTGAAATAGCAATCACTCGCAGGTGCAGTCACCAGTGCCAAAATATTAACAGCTGAACCTCAAATTAGGGGAACCTGAAGTTGGAGAGAGGGATTTTTGTATAAGGCAACTGGAACTTGAGCTTTTCAACTTCCATGTCTCAAGTATCTTGGAACGGTCTGATACACTGTCAGAAGTAACTAATGACTGAGACGCTGTTTAGCTGTAAGGAAACACCTCCAACTGGCAGCAGTAAAATTAAGACTGTAACTAGCAAAATACTGATACTGCCTATAAACAGGTAGTGTAAGATCACATACAAACATGCAGAAAGGCACAAGAAACAGCTCCTGTTGTTAAACACTGCTCCAGAGCCATTTCCTGGCACTGCTGGAAGGGACAGAACCAGTGAAGGTCCAGCAGTGATTTCACACACTGCTCCCCATGGAGCACAGGCAGAGTCAGCACCTCCACACCACATTTCCCTCAGAAGCTCAAAGCAAGCATTTATGCAAACCAAGTACAACATACCAGTGTTTTCTCATCCTGCCTGCTGAACAAGGGTCAGCTGAACTGCTGAACCTGCATTCACAGCTTCTGAGTACCCTCTATATAAAAATCAATATTACTGCACATTTCTAAAGCAAATTCTCACATTGTGAAACATCTCTTGCAAAACATCCAAAATAAGCCAATAATTTCTGGTACCACTAAAACATTAGCTTTGTTTAACATCAAATTCAATTCATCTGAGAACCGAATTCTTTATAGTCAGATAAAACACATCACACACCTTGCACAAGCAGGATAATGAAGAACCAAGTAACAAATGCACCACAGTAAATTACTTACAAGCAATGTAAGTTTTGCAGTGATTCTCTTTTCAAAACAGATTTTTTGGTTTTTATCAGTAAATTTCCTATTGAGAGGATTAAGTCACCTTCTTCCTTTTGCACCCACATTTCCCTACACTCTAAGACACTGTCCCATAATGCCATTAGTCTACAAACTACAGCCCTTTTACTACAAAAAAACAAACTAAAAAAATGCATATAATAGCCATTCATGAAGAGTTAAAGCATTATTTGTTAATGGCACAGGACAATTAAAGAGACTGCCATAAAGCAAAGGAAAAATGCCACATGGGCTGTATGTTTATCTTACACACACACATATTACCTAAACCAGTCAGGTAACTGATTCACTTCTGGCACTTTGAGCTACTCAGTTTTATTTTTCTTTTACAACTGTGACTAAAGCAGCTGGTCATAGAAGAAATTATCCATACTTTTAGTTTAGGGCCTGCTGGCCAATTAGGTAAAACACACATTACAGCCACCAGCAGCTCTAACTTCATCACGTGGGAAGTTAAACAAAATTAGGATTCAGAAAAATGAGAAGTCAAAACACAGAGACTTAAAGTAGCTTGAGGACAAGGAAAGAAAGATGCACAAGTGAACACATGCTATCAGCTCCATGAAAAGGTGAAAATTTGTGCTTGCTTATCTACCATTCCTTCAGCCATTTCCCTCTCCCCTCTAAGCAAGGTGAGTCTGCCAGTTTGTGACAGGGAAATTAAGCTTCACATTTCTTCATCATCTGTGATTATTACATAGCAAGTGCTATCCAGATTGCCAGGTTTCTGAAATATAATATCTTTAAAGGTACATAATCTAAACATGAAGCTATCTCTAGAGAAAGACACAACCATAAATACTTTAACCTCCTGAAAGTTGCACCATGAGTTACAAAGCTTAAGAATTGCCCAAACTTTATCTGAGGCTTTCATGTTGATTTTGGTGATAGACACAGTCCTGGTGATCCAAATCAGGAGCAAGACAGCAACACTTACAACTTCCCAGCACTTCTCACAGTCAACTCCTACAATACATCTGCTCTGGAACACCAGAGCACCCTCTCTGGAAAAACCTCACCTGTGGCAAACAGCACTTAAATAATTCTTACCAAGTTAGAGATCACTTCTAATCTAGTTCACTACAGAGCACTCTGCTGCAATATGGTATTCTGTATCACATGTTTTCCAGGGGGCTGCATTTTGTGATAAGGCTACGTGTGACACAAAGCTTATCACAGGAGGTTGTACAGTGAAATTATGTATTTGCAATAGAATACACTGCAGAGTCCATATATTCTTATATATTCTTGTTTTATTAAGCCATTAGACATCAGCAGAGACTGTTTTAGAAAAGTATGTTCCATTCCCTTTAAAGAGGGTTTTAGATTCAAATGCCAGGAGGCTGTAAATGAGGCAGGCTGCAGTATGCAATACTCACCAGCCTGAAAACTGGCATTTCTAATGATGAAGGTTCTCATCCAACCTTTCCTCTTGACTTTTTTTATTGACTCCTGGACTATGACTTTAATTAACCATGAAGGAATTTATTAGGTAGCATTTTTCTAGAACAAGCATTATCAGAATGAGTAGTGCCATATTTATGGAAAAAAATATCACTCTGCAAACTCTGCTGTGCTACATCTGATAGGAGAACAGCTCTACAGCTTCTTCAGTGTAATGTCATATGAAACTCCACTACAGATTGGTTCCATGACAAATCCTATTATCATAATATATGATAATACAAGATGTTGTGTCTTCCAGGTCAGTTTTGTCACAGAAATCATAAACCACAGTAGCTTCAACAAAAGAAAACTTGTGTAACTCTACATTTTGGTAAAGAAGCTGTTATGACAAGAGATTAAAAGACTATTCTTAGTAAAACTCTCCTTTTCAGAAATAATAGGATAAGACAAGGATCTTCCAATTCCTTAATCCTTTTTCAAAGAAAAGATTATAGAAAAGAATGGTAAATGGGGAGAAAATCAAGGTATGCATGTTTTTCAAAGCTTAAAATTTTCAGGTTTATTGCAGGGCACTATTTGGCAACTGAATTTGGTTTGGTTTTTTGTAAATACTGCTCTTAAAATTTGAAATCAGTGAAAATTCAGTAAAGCAACAGTTCAACAAACTGTTCTATTTCAAGCATCTGATTTAACTGTCAGAAGTGCAATCTAAGTGCCTGCTGCTGGACCCAGAAAACATGTTTAATCATAATCATGCCTAAACCATGACTGAAACCACTGCATTCTAGGGAATGCCATTCCATGTTGCCTTACCTAGATCCCTTTTCACACAATCATGTGTCCTGGCCCATTCAGCTCACTCAGGTGCATGAAAAAACATAACCAGGTATAACTTGAAATTGACAGGAAAAGAATAAATTACTAATCTGGGCACAAGACTGTTTCAGCTGTGCTAACTCCCACCATTCCACAAAGGCTTCCCTTCATATGGTAGCTCTGCACATCCAGTGACCACTGCCACAGCAACAGAGGCAAACCATCAGCAAAATAAACCAGTGAATATAACTCAGAGTGCCTCAATCAGATCTGCACAAGTTTAGAAGCAGAATCCTGCCCTGAGAGCAATCCTGGAGTGGGAGGAAATGCTTGTTCTTTAACCTCTTTTTGCAGGGGGGAAAAAAAAGCATATAAAAGCTAAATGTTTCACCAAAAAACAAAATTAAATGGTTTTTTAATTGTTTTCAAGAACAACAGTAAACAAAATATACCAGATACCAAGTGACCTAAAATAGTAATTAAATATCAGTGATCAGGAGGACAATAGCTATAGAACATTAGAGGAAGGAAGGATTTGGGTAACAGCTGGGAAAAAAGTTTTCTGAATGCTTTAAAACTACATTAATTTTAACTTCTAATCCCAGCTACGAAAACTTAGAATCCAATTATGAATGTGCTACTTTTGTTAATTCATGCATTTATCTGTGAAATACAAGCAGATTAATGTGCTATGAAATCTTGTCTAAAGTATTTGGCATAAAATACCTCTACAATAAGAGCTTTAGAATGGAACAGAAAACTTGAACACATGACAGCTTCAGCACTAAGAATTCCTTCAGAGATCTTCTTGTAACACAATACAGTACTTTGCACAATTTCTTGGGAGCAGGGTGGGAAGGAAGGCAGCACTTTTCTAAATAAAGCAACTACTTTCTGGGTAATTTGTAGGAAACTACTCCAATAATTACTAACAGCAACAGTCTGTTCTGTTGTCCCATTTCTCTTAGACTTCAGTAGTGCCTGATGCTGTACCCCAGGGCATGGGGTTTGCATGGCCAGGTGTTGGTAGCAGGGGGCTACAGGGGTGCTTGTGTGAGAAGCTGCCAGCAGCTTCCTCCAAGTCCAGCAGAGGCAATGCCAGCCAGCACCAGGACGGACACGCTGTGGCCAAGGCTGCCCAGCCTGGAGTGCTGGAACACCTCTGTGCTAACAGCCTCTACTGGGCCTGGCTCAGCTGCAGCTCCTTCTCCCACAGCAGCCTCACAGTGCCGTGCTCTGCCCTGGCAGCTACAGAGGGGTTGGGAACACACCAGAGCTCTGGCTCTCACTGAGCAGAGCTGGCAGCATCAGCTCTCCAACATTCCCCTCATCGAGGGGCTGGGGGTGGGCAAGATCCTGAGAGGGCACAAAACTAGGCCAGCTGACCCAAATTAAAAACAAATATGCCTTACCATATGGCAGAAGTTCCCAAAAATAGGAAGAGTTTGAGAACTTCCATTTTTTAAATAAGAATATTAGCCTTCAGAAGCACTGCTGTGCACCGTACACTAGCCCTGGTGGATATGCCTACAAAGAGTTGTGATGAGAGATCTTCTGAAGAAAACTAAGAAGAATTTCAAATAAACTAAAATACAGGGAGAATAAAGTATCCCTCATTACATCAAGGTTTTGTGATTTTCCCACAATGCCATGCTAGTATTAACAAAACCTTTTTATGTCCAATATAATCTTATCATAAACTGAACTGTCTTTCTTCTTCCGCCATCTTGACACTCAAGTAGCACAAGAACCTTGTAATGTTTTTTTTAAAAAAAGGCAAAAGAAACCCTGACTATTGTTCAACAAGAATGAGTTTTGTACTGCTGCAACTGTGCAAATAAAAGTCACCCACTGCTGGAAGGCTTCACTGCTCATTAAATGAGCCACTGCCGTGCATAAGGACCTTCCTCTTACTGTGTGTCTCCTGAGCATTCACCTCTTGGCATGAAATTAAACAAGTGAACCTAGCCCACACCTTTCTAATAAACCTCTTTTAGTTCATCATGTTACTGCTTTTCAGTGAAGGTGACCAGGATGTTTGACACCACCCAAAACGCAATGAACAATGCAGAATTTACCAAGAGTTATGCTGGTTGGCATGTTAGCCATGGCATACACTTTTACTGTTTCCATAGTAAAACTTAACATTAGGATTACATCTTCAAAATTGTGTATTTTTACATGGTACTGCAACATCATCTTAGGTGTTAAAGCTACTAAAGAACACATCTAGGATTCTAAAACACATGCCATCCTTAACACCAGCTTTCCTACACAATTCTCTCAAGAGTCACACATGAGCAGCTGCATTCACATATTAAAATACTACAGGTTCATACCAGGACAGCTGCTTTGTTAAGATACAAAACACTCACTCTGGGTTGTAACTGTCTGTATTGCTCACCTCACTTTCACTAAGACCTCTGGTTGGTTTTGCTAAAGAGACAAATATGTAAGAACTTCCAGAAACAAAAGAGATGCAGGACATTTTCTCAAGGCAGCAGAAGCATTGAAGAGAGATTTATGGCCCTGTTCCTTTCTTCCAGCTGCTATTAGTCCTGCCCGTCTGCAGTGACAGATTGCTACTGTGACCAGCTGGAACTCAGAGCTGGTTTGCTCCATGAAGCCGCTTGCTGGGATAACCACACTCCAGCTAAGCACAAGGAACCATCACCCACCCAGAAGCTGCTAACTTCTTCCTCCAACACAGAGAGCAAGACCTGGACTAACTTCAGCTGGCTACCAGGCTGTTGGCTGCCTGCTGTTTCTTTGGAGATGGGTTTCTAAGTCCATTATGGTGATCACATGCATGACAGGTACTGTAAGCCTTTTTTTTGGCATTTATGCTAGCCTGGAAGCACTTCTTGCCTAGTCAGCTGGGAAGTTCAATGCAGGGCAGAAAAATACATATTGCCATCATCAGACTTGAACTAAGATGCTCATCTCAACTCACGGCTCTTCCCTTCACAACTTGTAACAGTGCTGAGTAACCAGGTTTACCTAAATCACCATGCCTTTGTTTTCCCAACTTCCTCAAACTACTTGGAAAATACATTTAAAATCCATAAACTGTAGGATTAGAATATGGCTTGGAAGCAACCTCTGTAGATTATCTACAAAACAAGCAGAACTTCAAATGGGTATCCTCTCAGGCTGCTCTGGACCTTGTTGAGTCTAAAGTCTGCATGGATGAAGACTTCATGGCCCTTATGGGATCTTGATCCATAAGAGGGGCTGACTGCTACACTAAGACATTCATTCCCCTCATAACCTACTGAAACTTCCAATTTTATGTCTTGCAGCCATTGATTCATTCAGAGGGGCAAGTGGCTCCATCACCTCTCTAACCTCTTGCTTAAAGCAGGTAAAATGCAGCAATGATGCTCTCCCTTAGGTCCAGTCCTTTGTGCACTCTCAGGTACTCGAGCCCCCACCCACCTGCAGAAGCCAGGGCTGGACTGCCCCGTGTGTCTCTCCCACAGGGGGGTGTGTGTGACCCCAGCAGCCCTGCAGGGGAGTGTCACAGCTGGGAACAGCTCCTCCCTGCCCCTTGCAGCCCAGGCAGCAATCACCTTCAGGGCTACAGGGGCACAGTGCTGACTCCTGCCCAGCAGGAACTCCAGATCCTCTTCTGCCAACAACTAACAGCTGAAGAACCACTTTCATTTTATAAACCTGGGCAATTCCATTACTTTTGAGATTCCAGTGAGAAACAGGATAGTCCCTGTTCATCATTCTTATTTCACAAATATCAAAACACCAGACTTGAGACATTTCAACATTTGTTCAGCAGATAAGGAGAAATGTAAATGCTTCAATGGATAGAGACTACAATAATGGGACACTTTAGCCATAGTTCACAGGTCAAAGAATAAATCTTAGTATAGTATCAGTAAAGTAATGGAAGACTGTCAGAATTGTGTGCTTGTTTTTTTTTCTTAAACACTCAAAAATCAATAATTACAGCAAACAGGCTGTCCAGTAGCACTGCAGAATCAATGTGTGCCCTTTTGGTTTAAGTGTACACACAAATGAGCTCGTATACAGTATTTGCTTTGTTACCAACACAAGCGACCATTGAGCTGAAGTATATTTTTCTGTCAGTCCTCATTTTACCATTAGTCTGCAATATTCAGCTAAGAATGATTAATAAGCATCCCATCTGTTCACATATCAAGTAGCATTTATCCAACAATAAAAATGAAAGTACGGGCAACAATAGTTTTAGTATCAAGCTTACAGGCAATCAATTTGAATAGAAAAAGAATCAAGAATTAATCCTTAATAACTTAAAAGAAAAGATCATTTAAGGAGAAATGTGTAGTTGTTAATTATAAGCTTGGCACACCAAGATCGTTATCTGTTCACACACAAGAATACCTTAAAAAGTATTTCAGAGTCCATGGCAAAACTGTGGTGAATGTCACAGCAGGCAAGCAACACAAGTAGGCTCAACTGGATTTTTTAAAGAGCTTTCAAATGCCAAGACATCTTTCCAGAACATAAACGGAAGCCTGTTTCTGCAGGTTTTGAATTAAGGACTAAGGGGTTTCTTAAAGGAACCATTTACAGCAACAAACATTTAACCTTTATTAAAAAACAACGAGGCTCAAAACAAGATTGGTCTAATTTCCAAACACTACATATAGAGAAACATATAGAGAAAACAACAAATACAGTAAAACTCTATACATACAGAGCCCTTTTGTTGTCAAGGAGAGGGATTGGGAGGGTGGGAAATGAAGGTTAAGAAATAGCACACCATATTTTTCAGGAGACTATTAAAAAGGACATATATATTTGTCCAGAATGCTGGATCAATCTTCAGAAATGAGGAGCTAAATGTGTAGTTTCTATGCATCTTTTGTTCAAATAATTTAGGCAGTTGAGGAAGGATGAAAAGAAACCCAAAACATATATATATACACATATATATATATATATATATATATATATATATATATATATATATGTGTATATATATATATATATATATAGTAAATAGCCATTTCGGGTAAATAACAGGCAGAAAATAAATTCAGTTGTTACCATCTTGAAACATTTATTCTTTAATATTTGCATAACAATTATACCCAAGGCATTTGCAAAGAAGCTTACACCTGCACACCTAATAAGCCACCAAAAGACTTGGTTCTTAAAGAGCAGGGTTAAAAGTAAAAATACAAAATCCACACACAACTGCCTAAACCACACAGTCCAAAAACTACAGGACCTGGAACCCTCTTAGATCACCTTACTAATATTTCTGATTTAGAAGTCTCCATGAAGTATATGGTAGCCTACAAGACTACACTGAAAGCTCATGCAAGCCACTGCTGGAGAAACCTTGGGAACTTTTGCAGTAGAAAACATTAAAATGCTTTGTTTCAGAGTACAACTTAGTACATCCTCTGCAATTAGTTTTAGTTCAGCAGACACTTCTCTATTTCTCTTCTCCTATTGCACTTTTCCCCAGCTAGCCTTGAAAACCATCAAGCTCTGCAGGCAGTCTTCAATGTGTCTGGTCCCTGCCCTGGCATCCCATGTTATGCATCCCACCATTAAACTAGCCTGGATTACACATCTTTGAATCAAGTGGGGCAAACGGGAAGATGGCTGTGCCAAGAGACCGAGATCAAAGCAGAGGACTGTTTGAAATTCAACATTTTTATTAGCTACAATTAGAAGAATCAAGAGCTTCCCTTCGTTATATACAAGGAATACTCAAGTCAGTGAAATCACTTTGACAGCACCCTTAAATAAGTTTGGCCCAGATTCATTTCATGTTACAGTTTAAACCATTTCCAAGTTATCTAACACACGGATATTCCCGCAGACACGCACGTCAGCTCCTATTCTGCCCTGCAAGTGCATTTGTTGGCACCTCCAGAACTGAGAGGGTCTCAGAGGTCTTACCTGACTGCAATACCATCTCCACACCTGTAAAGTATCCACACCTGTAAGTAAAACCCAGCTGCAATGAGTAGCCTTGCTCAATTGCACATGCACATACCCTAGGGCAAGTAATACTTTCCATCCTCGAACAAGCATAACACCCTTTGTGTTTGTATTATCAGATAGGCCAAAGCATGTAGGATTTGTCGATTGCCTGAAAGCCTTCAGCAAGGCTGTTCTGTACAACAGTTCTGTTCAACACCACACCATATGTGCAAAACCATTATTGTAGCTAGGGAGTGGAACAAATAATCAAGTGGAATTTGTTTTTGTAGGTTAATAAAGAAGCTCAGATCAAACTTCACTGATGGAACTGCTCCAGGCAGAGAGGCATAAAGAAACAGGAAGGAAAGCTGGATGTAACGACACAGAAATCAAAAGCAAAAGAAATACTGCAAAGGGACAGCTCACCCCCTTTGAAAGAAATTTAAGGATTAAAAGGCAAAATAATTACAGACATTGCCGGTCACCGCCAGCCCGTGCATCTAGAGCAGTTACATTATCCCAGAGAAGTATCTTTGTATCTTTTGCTTTAAGAGGCATTTTTAAGAACAAGGTCACGGTAGGGCTGCATTCCCACCACCCCGCCCTATAACGCTCCTTCCCCGAGCACGGAGCGGCCAGCCCGGCCTGCCCGGGTGCCCCCGCTCCCGGGAGGAGGAGCCCCGCGCCGAGCCTCCTGCCCCTCCTGCCACACCAACAAAGAGGTCCCCGCCATGATCCACCCGCACCTCTCCCGGCCCCCCGGCACCGAGCAGGCACGGAAGGTCACCGGGCCGGAGCGCCCCGCACCGCCGCCCGCCCCCGGGCAAGGGCACGACCGGCCCCGGCTCCCTTCCCGCCCGCCGAAACGTAAACAAAACCGCCCGGGCCGGCCCGGGCCCCGCGGCGCGGCCGCTGTCCCGCCCGCCCCGGCACTGCACCGCCGCCCCGCTGCCCTCCGCCCGCCGCCGCTCCCGAGGGCTGCCCCCGGCCCCGCTCACCGACCACCGCCTCCGGCCTCGGCCGCTGAGTAATGAGCCGGCCCCGGGCCGCGCACAGGCTCCGCTCTCCGCCCGCCGCGGCTGCGGCTGCGCCGCCCCTGCGCTCGCCCCGCCCCGCCCGGCTCGGCGCTGCCCCGCTCCGCCGCCCGCCCGCCCGGGGCCCGGGGCCCGGGGCCCGGCCCAACCGCCTCCAGCCCGCCCGCCCGGCTCCCGCTGCCCCCGGTCCCCACCGCCCCCGGCCCGCCTGGCTCCCACCCCGTCCCTGCGGGGCTTTGGCACCGCGGCCCTCGCATCCCCGCTGGGCAGCAGCATCGCTCTGCCTCCTCCGCGCCCTTTCCCTGGAGCGATTCCTTTCCTGGATTACGCCTGGTAGCCAGAGCTCTCTTCCTGCTGGGGCTTTCATGAAATATTTGCATGTTTTCAGGCCTTTGCCCGGCGCTCCGTGCCAGCGGCTGGCACTTTCCCTCGCAGCCTGGCATGGGTGCTGCTCGCTGACACCGTTCAGGCCTTGGCAGCTCCCGCTGCACGCTGGCATGGCAGTGCTCTACTCATCACTGGGCTTCTGGAGTGGTGTAACCTCCTCTTGTTCTCTGTCTGGTTTAGTGCAGTTCTTCCTCTACATCTTTAGGGGAATTCTCTTGGCTTTTCCATACCATTGCCTTTGGTTTCTGGCACCTGACATGAGTACTCACTCCTTAGACTTTAAATATTTTCCTTGTTATATCATTGTGGGGAGTTTTTTTATTTGTTTGTTTTTGTTTTTCCTTTTCTTCAGGAAGGTCTCTGCTTAGAGACAAAAGGAGGCCACTCAGCAAGCTGCAGCAAGCCTTTGTATATTTTTACTGCAAAAAACAGGCCCTATGACCCTATGAGCAGTATTTAAAAATACATACAGTCTCTCAGTTAGGCACAGGGTACTGTGAAAAGGACATTTCACATTTCACTGTCAAACATGTGGCCCATGTCACATTTTTGAAGATGCCAATCAATCAAGATTTTTGTTGATGACAGCTTTTATCCCTCCTTTATAAGCATAGACTTTTACATGCTAAAGGCAGTGCTTTAGAATATTCCTGTTTTGCCCACTATATTGGTGCTAAAAGTTTCACCTCCATAATTCTGTCCATACACTATTCATACACCCATTTTGGTGAGACCACTGCATGCTGCCCTTAAAATTCTCACTTAATTTAAGCAATTTCTTTCCATATGTTAAAGTGGTTCTTTTACAGATTTCCACAGGCAGCTATATGATGCCTCCTTTATATCTGCACATAAAAAAACCCCAACAAAACAAAAACTATTGCTCAGACTCTGTACCAGTCCTCCCCAGGTGCCTCTGGGCTCTGTGTGGGAGCACACCTTCCACATTACCTCTGATCATTTCCGTGGGACATCCCCCAAACAGAATTAGCCAGCTTTTAGCTCCAAGGCTTGTTCTTATTGCAGTGTGTTAGATCAGACCCAGGCATTTCGTTCCCTTCCATGTTTACCTATGCCAACAGCAAAGCTCAGATGGCACAAGGGGCAATATGAATGCCCAAAGCACACAGCAGGCAAAACTTTATCTGGATAGGTCATATTCATCTTGGCCAGGTAACCAAAGCAGCCTGCAGACTGAGGTCTTGGCACCTTCAGATGTTTATTTGTGCTGGCACATAGACTTCCAGTGTTAACCTCTGGTCTCTGCACAGTAAGAAACAGGTGAGGTGACATCATGTTCAGCCAGGTCAGTTATTTGCAACAAGTCTCATGCCCTTACAGAACTGATGTTCTCCAAATGATTTTGGGAGAGTCATTGTTCCTGATCATCCCATCTGATGTAAAACTGCACTCAGATTTGCAAGTGAAGGACAACAGTGCCTTTAAAGTATGATATGGTATTTTGCTGAGGATCCAAGTTTGTCACATTTCTTTTTTCCTTTAAGGTATAATCAAACTCTCCTTAAGATTTTATAGTTTACAAACTTAATTATTTCAGAAAGAGACATATTTCTGAATGACTTTTTAAACCTAGTCCTCACAATTTTATATACCATCAGCATCTATTGCCATCTTGAATGTAAAGCTAATAAGCAACAGAAATAATGATGCAGAAATTATACAAAAAGATCAGATTGGTGTTGTAAAGCATGATAGTAGAGGCTGGAAAATACATAAAGGTAATATGAACGAAAACTCTGAAAGGAAGAATTTCATTCCATAAATTTGCTATTCACCATTATGTTGCTTTAATACTAAAGATAATGTAATAGATAAGCTATAAAGTTCCTGTACAGTATGGAAAATTTTCAAGACATCAAAATAGTAACTCTTCAAGTAAGAATGAAAAGTTCCTTTGATTGTGTGTATAACCAATTTTCAAAACAAGTCCCTATATAAGAAAATGAAACTTTGAGAATGTCATTGAGCATCACTATAGTATTGTTTTCAAGCATTGCAGAAATATTTTCTTATAAAGATTATGGCTACATTATAAACTCCTCTTTTACAAATGTGTTTCTGGAAAAGTGTTTTCTGGATTGTCCTGACTGATACCCAAGAAAATACAAAACTAGATTCCTGATAACCATGAAAGTAAACAGGTATTTTGTAACAGATTGCAACAAAGTCATCATTTTTCTCTGGGCCTCTCAACAGATCAGAATACAGTAGAGAGCAGGAGCATGAATTCATTAGGACAGAACATACAGACAACGAGACAGAAGATTCATATTTCTTCATAGAGAATCAGTAGCAGAAAGGAGAAAAGTTTTGGAGAACAATATAAAGAGAGAAGACTGTGGAAGAAAGTGTGGCTACCTGCAGGGGTTAGGTCTCTCCAGCAAGGACTGGCCCTGCTGAAGCTCCAGAATCACATAAACTCGACAGGAGTTTTGGTGATGGGCTTGACAAGGTGCATAGTAAATAGTGAGAAAAGCTGAAAGGTGGTAAGGGTCTCTTTGCAAAAATATTGGGAATCACCAACCTCAAAACTTGAATCTTCCTTTTCAAAATAAATATGAAATTTTATATATAAGAATCTAATGAGCAGGTTTGTTTTGTAATAAAAACTCCAAAATTGAATTGGTGAACAATCTGAGCCTGAAAATCAACCTCTGCCTACATGCAATTGTTAATCACTCTCTTATCTCCTCAGTTTCAGTGTTTATGTAGCAGTAGTCTTGGATTTGGACTGCTGCTTTAAATTAAGTACTATTGAGTGTTTAATAAATATTTAGATTTAAAAAGTGTCAGTAAAATCTGAATTATGTCAGAATACTGCAAACTTTCTCACTCCCCTGCACTGGTGTACAAGTAGGTTTATGAACATTACAGTGTTTGGATTCAGCAGTCATGAAATTATATCCAAAATGTAGTTTTGTCTTCTTTTAATATTTTCATTAACTTGTCAATTCCCATACTTGGGGTAGTAAACAACATTTTAGCATATTGATGTTTATAAACTGCAAAGCAAAAAATTCATACTCAAATATTTGGAGACAAGGAAATAGATCTGAATGTCTCACACAAATTTTGATGTACAAAAATCAGAATGTCAAAAACGAGATTCTGTAACATAATATAACGTGTCAAAACGTAGAAGGAGTATTCATTTTTGTTCACAAAGCATGCATCGTAAAGAACAGTGATTTATATTTGCACCAGAATGGATTAGCATAATACACAGAGTAACTCAGCTGAGTGGGACTGTAGTGAACATGCTCTCAGTCAAAGGAAGGTGTTTGAAAGAGCTGCTTCACCAAGAGGAGATCAATAGGAATTGTGGGTACTCAGGGGACACAGGTTTTCCTAGTTTGGGCTTAAGAAGCCACAGCCAGGATCAACATCCATATCCTCTGTGCAAACAGATTGATAAATATTGTTTGCTGAGCAAGACAGATATATGTGGAAAGGCAACACTAACTATGAACATTTTTAGAAAATTCTGGAAGCAATACAAATATAAATAAATAAAGCATTTTTAGTAATAATATATTTCTGAAACATTTTTTTTCATCATTGGTTGTGGCAAAGAAGAAAAAAGAAATTTACATTTCACTTTCTTCTTCACAGAATTATAATATTATAGAATTATTATAATAGTAATATTACAGAATTATTATAATAATAATATTACAGCCTGGAAAGGTGTACAAAAAAATCACACATACTAATTGCTGATGAATACAGCTGATATTAAAATGTTTCCTTTTAATATTGAAAATAATCTAATGAAAGAAATGTTGTAACAGCTAGATTTTAAAAATTAATTCTGTCTTGCAAAGCACTATGAAATCAGCTCCAAGTAATAACTAGAGTGACCTGTATTCCCTCTTTAAAGGGAACTGGAAATAGGCAGTAGTTGCAAAATGCAGTTATACACTTGGATTCTGACTGTTAGTAAATAATAATGAACTGGAGCAAATGTTTTTCTTTATTAGTAACCAAACTGAACGGAGCACTTGTTGGCTTGAGCAAATGTAGGAGGAGGCAAGCAGCCACCATGGGGCACCCTGTGACAGGTTACAGGGAATGGCAAGGTGGGGCCATGCTCACAGCTGATCCTCATCCTGAAGCTCAGACATTCCTGCATATCTAGTCAGAAATTTTGTTCTCTCAAGTACATTAATGCCATTAACCCTTTCTTTGTTGTTCCTGAAAAAGTCTTCCTCAGCTGCCATAATTCCATGTACAGACAATTTGTATTAATTGTTGCACTGAGTAAATAGGCAGCAAAGTATCTGCAATCCTTAGACATATTCTGCCAACTGGAAATTGTTTGTGGAGGCATGTAGGTAAACTGTTAGAAAACAGTGTTTATGGGGTCACATACCTCATATTTCTACACACTGACATTAACACAGCATGGGGTGCTCTTTATTTATAGTACTATTCAATAGAAATTATTCATAGGCAAATTCAATAAAAGTTCTTGGGATCTGGCATTACTTTTCTAAATTACATACTGGCATCCCTTCCTGCACCCTTATCAATGAAGACTTAGTATTTGGCTTTCTAAGAATAATTCCAGAGCAAAGGGCACTTTCAGGATTCAGAACAAGGCCATAGGAAATTTTGTATCAGCTTTTTCTTCCTTGTTATTACAAAGCGATCATAACTGGAAAATCTGTACCATCCTCTCTTCATGGTTTCTGCTACATGAGACCATCCAAAGTTGACCAAATTTTAGTGACTTTACACAGAATAATACCACTGATGATGACTGTGGCACTGAACACAGGGGATACTGAAGGTAAACTTTCACTAAAGATCTCTCCAACCAGCATTCAGTATTCTTCATCCCTGACCTTGCCCTTCTGGTTAAAAAAAAATAAATTTCCCAGGAGTGCACCAATTCTTGTCAAAGTTTCTAACTTTTAACTCCTAAATGCAAACACCCATTTTAGGTTAGATAACGTGTCATACATTATCTCTGAAAAGAGCTGGAAAAAATTAAATTGGCCAACACCAATTATCTTATATCCTGTCTAAATGCTCATTGAATCTAGCACTACATATAATGATTCCAATACAAAACCTGAAAAGTTCAGAAAGCAGTTTTGCAAAACAAGAGACAGTGAGCTAAATGGTAGGTAGAGGAGGAATAATCTCTTTTGACTTGGTAAATCTTATGATTTTACCAAAGCATTTTGAAGATACTTGATAGTGTGTCTTAAGTCTATACTGCATAAAACCTTACTTAGCACTCAGTGAACCACATTAGGCAGAATAAGGAGGATAACTTTAATAGTAAATGATCCCCTGTGGGTGGAACTGTACCTCTTTATGCTAGTTTGGTGCCTGCACACATCTCTACCTTATGGAAGAGCACCCTGTGACGAGTTATGTACACTCCTTCTAGGATTTTGAAATGAAGGTATATTTTGATCACTTCAGCTATTGTAAAGAAAAAACTACCTTCACTCTATAAGTAAAGTGTCAATATGGGATACACATGTATATGTTAATGTACACAGGCTTCATTGTAGTGACAAAGCATAAAATATTGAAAATCTCTGTTGCAAAAGAGAAAAAAATTTTTCCCCTTACCACCAGTGTCCATGTCCTTGCTGTGTAAAATGGCTATTTTTCATTAAACTATGCATTGATTATATACATGGAACTCCTTCCCATATCCCAGAAACCTTTAGAACTTCAGATTAATGGTTTGAACTTACTTTTGTAATTTAGAAAGTGGTTCCATTACAGTCTGAGAGCATTTGGCATTAAACAGTAATCACTTCACAGCCTCTCTTCTTGTATCCTAGAGGGAGGCATTGGAGGATGTATCATAGGAATACTGGCCTCCCATTGAATTACTTCTGGGATCAGCAGAGCTGTAATCAGGTGTCACAAACAGGAGCCATTTGTTCAATAATGTTTTCTTACCTCACATCTCAAAAGCAGTGTAAGAAGCAAAAGCAAATTAAGCATACTGAACTATAAGTGGTACTTTAATTGGGTCTCATCCATTCATAGAACTTTCTAAAGATTTAGAAACTCCCAGAGGTTTGAGCCAGACTTTGCCAGCTAAGGACAATTTTCTTAAGGAAAACTGGTTGCTGTCATGAGTGGCAATAAGAGTTATACTACCTTCCTGCACTCTTCAAACACAAACTTGGAAACCAACTCCAATACACCTCCACTCCCAGTTTAGTGGTATTTTTAAAATTATGTTAGGAATTATTTCTTAAAGAGAAACAAGCTGTTCAGATACTGGCCTCTTGCCTTTTTTAAATTGAGCTTAGGGTTACACAAATTAGATGTAATTCCCCCAAAGATACTGCTGTGAAACACCCCTGACAGCCAAGACCAGAAGGAGAGCATAAACTCACCTCCCTGTATTACTTTGCCAAGCTAAATATAGATGACTGGACCATCTGCTTAGAAACCGTGATGGAAATTAAACTTTATTTGCACATCTAGTAGACACAGGGATGAAGCATTGAAGTGGTTAGACCCTGTTGTATGACTTAAGAAGATCCAAAACAAAAAGGGGGATTCCCTGGTTTTTCTGAAAGCTCAAGCTCTGACAGCTCAAGCAGTCCATGATCCGTTCCACGGGACCCCAAAGTAAAACTAGTTAAAACTTAACAGAAGCAATTCTGTTTAAGAGAAACCACAGCCCCAAGCTGTGGTTGTAGTTTTGACAGCTTGCTTGTACCACTATCGACTGAGAAGTAAATAGTAATCTTCACCTTTATGTAAACTTTAAGAGCTTCCCACACTTCAGCTTCTGTGGGATAAAAAGGCATTAATGTCAGAGAATAATTGGATTCTGGCCATTGCCAGTTCTCAGAAAGCAGGGAGGAACATAAGGGAGATCCTAAGCCTCCATCCAGCAGTTCCTTCACTGGGATAAATAGCCTTTCATCTTGTTAACCTTCTTTCATAGTGATCTAGTTACATAAACTTTGCTGCAATTGCATACATGTCACCTGTACACCTATCAATAGATGAAGAGAAGGAATTCAGCTGAAGCTCTCATACTGTATATTTTGAGTTTATGAGTCTGAAATACTGCTTTGGTTCAAATCAGTATGTTGTAAGTGATTTTTTAAAATGGCTGCTTTCAATGACAATTTAGAACAAAGAAGGAACCATGGGTGAGAATCTGATCTCACAAATCTGGAACTGCTGCTTACACCAACAGAGCTACCACAGGTTTGCAATTGCACATTTTGATGAGAAGAATCATCAAGTCTTTTCTTAAAGCAATAGAACATAAAGTCTTTAGGAACTTTGATTAGTTAATCAAATCAGCATTTCCACCTGATTTAACAGGAGCATGTTCACACAACACATTATTCCTAGCAAAATGATTCAACAAGGCACACACCCTGTTAACTCTGCAAACAGCATTATACACACACCTACTTAAATCAAATCTGGTAGGTACAAATGCACCTCTAAAAATAACTTCTGTCTCCTCCCCACTCATTACCTGGAGAAGGAGCAGTCACAAACTTCTGTGTTGCTTTTTTCCTGTAGTGTGACTGTATCAGACAATAAGCAAAATGCTTCCTGAGCTGCATCAATGCTCAGATTTTATTTTTTTCATTAATAGCCTTTTTGCTGATCTGTTGGTATCTGGATCCACAAACTCAAAACATGAAGAGCAGTATCAGTCTAATGATCACAGGACAAGGCAACAAATAGTTTCTTTTGGTAAGGTTTATCAATAAGTGTTCATTTTGCAACTCCAGCATGTTCTGTTTGGGACATCTCAGATGTGAGACTTTTCATTCTATTTTTATTCCTGCCTGCAGTCCTGTCAGACTTCCTGTCAGATCTGATTTATGACTTCTAGACCAAGCCAGAATTTATAAAAATAGTTTTATTTTCCTGCTTATCCAAAGAAGTATATGAAAGGATGGGTGATGTACCCAGTGGGAGAATTCAGCAAAATATATGTTTTCTGTGATATTTTGGATAAGGCAATATTGCACTTCCAAGTGTCAAAAGAGAGGATTTACAGCCATTGAGATGATGAAAACCTGAATAAATTTTCTTTAAAGACAAATAAAGAAGACCATAGCTTGTATATTTTCCTCAAAAGCACACATCAACACTCATACACTGGAAGGGCTGACTAAACTCAATGTGAAATCCAGAGTGTGGGCTAGGAAAAACAGTGGCAATATTCACAGTGACTGAGAAAGAAAAAAGGAAATATGAGGCTGGTTTCTTCTTTTTTTTTTCCATGTTGAACTTAAATGACTAGTTGCATGCAGTTAGACAATGAAAGAAATCCAAGATTTTAATTTTGACATGAACAGGGAAATCTACACTACAATAATCTGTGAGATATTGCCATGATGAAAATGCATTTGCATATTCCATTGTTCAGGAACAAAATATAGGGAGAACAATTAAACAAATGAAGATTTGTGGACTTATAAAAAAATAAAAAAAAATAGAATTAAAGAGAAACAGAGTTGGGAAAAATGGAGCAATAACTCATGTGAAGAGCTTACTGAATAAGTCCAATAGAACTCTCTTCTGTTTTACTAAGGTTTCGTTTTTCACTTCACTTCTTACAGCCAGCTCACAGTTGCCCTGCAGCATCCCAAGAGCTCCCTCTTCCCTGCTCTGAGCATAGCTGCATCCTGCTGTAATTAACAAAAAATTTTCAGACTAGACAATATTAAAAAATTATCAAATTTCCTTCCTTCAGTTTTTGGTTCATTTATTTTCTTGCCAGGTAGACCCATCAAAATCCTATCTGCATTGTTTATTGAGTCTGAAGGATTTTGCTGCTGATAAAAGACACACTCACCCCTCAGACCATCAGTCTCTGCTCTGGCTGTGCTGTTGCTCCCTGGATTGGCCGGGGGCTGAAAGTGACATCAGCCTACGGGGTTTAGACCTAATGCTCCCGTGTGCGTCAGGTAATCCAATTGAGCCCTTGTAAGTTGACAGACCCAGAGGTTTATACTGAGCCACTTCCTAAAAGCTGATTCTCATTACCTGGCAAGTGAACTACCGGGGGAAAAAAAAAAAAAAAAAAAAAAAGAAAAAAGAAAAAAAGAAAGAAAGAAAAAAAAAAGGAAGGAGTGTAAACAGCCTTAGCAGACATGACATTGCCCTCAACTTCAAACCAGGAGCTGCTAGGTTTGGCTTGCAAGTAAGAGAAGGAACCTCACTGTTTACTTGCTTAGCCACTTGCCAGACCACACAGTGCTTAGTTACAGATACAAACAAAGCAAGAGAAAGAAGGGAAGAAAGGGGGAAAGAAACAGAGAAGACAGAAGGTAAGAAAGAGAGAGAGAAAAATCCAAGAAACAGAAGTCCAATCAAGACCTGAATATGTTTAATGTTATATTTACAACTATTATGGTCTAAACAACCATTATTAGGCAAAAACATAGAAGATTAGAGACCATTCTGGATGCAGCATCTGTCCAACTTGTACAGGTAGGTTCTTACGTATTTCTTTTAATCTCATTATCAATTAAATAAGTATTAAATCACTCATTTTCTTGGCTTTGTACAGCAGTATCTAGTATTTACCGTGTTGTTTGAGTTTTTTACATTAAATTTCATTTCATTTCTCTTAAATTATTAAGCTAATTCTGCTTAGTAGGCTACTTGTTTCTACAAGAAATTATAATATAGAGCTGATTGGATTGTCATCCAGAATGTCAGTGCTCAGTCCCTCTTGCCTTCTTTGGGAGTTAGAAACATTCACCTACAATAGAATTACACTGTTAAAAAATCAGGGTACCTCAGCATAGTCTTGTTTCCTATTGAAGGCAAAGAAGTGGAAGGCACTAAAGTGTTCCTGCTCTTATGGCAGGGATAAGTGTTTGTTTGCATAACACAGCTGACATGATTCTGGAAAATATGTTTAAGTACATCATTTTTTCATGGATTTGTGCTAAGTACTATTATTTTGGAAAGAGCACTGAACTCTAAACAGCAGAAAGATTACCAGTGATTACAACCTGTGACTAAAGACTCTTAACTAAGAAACTGCTTTCCTAATTTCTCCTCCACTGCTCTTCAATGTTTTTTAGCAAGTCCCTACGTAACAGTTTGCAGTTTCTAAAATAAAAGCAACCTCATTTTCTGGATGTTTTCTCATAGGCATCATAATCATTACTGATCTAGAAATTTATAGATGTAGATTCCAGAGAAATACAAATACTGATAATTTACCATTTACATGTAAAGTGTATTATTAATGATGGGAAAACACATTATCCTCAATGATGTGGTAAAATAAGAGACTGAGTCTTTCTTAATAAAAGAACCAGTCAACATCAGAATCAAGATCAGAAGCTTTGAATATCTCTCTTCTGCAAGCAAAGGTGTAACTGTGGCACTGTCAGAACTCAAGAACTCGCTTTAACAATAAGCAAACCACAGCAGCATTGACTGCAATAGGATTAGATGTGAGAAGCTATGGAGAGACTTTGGGAAGACTGGACAATATGATCTAAAATCTTAGCTCTTCATCCTTCATTTAGGACATTTTTCTTTAGTACCTGAAGAAGCTGGTGTACAGCCTGCTCAGGTTCTTTTACCTGTGTTGTGGTGTTACCTATTAACCTCAGCATCAGCATATCCCTTGGCCCTTCATTCCCTGTCCATATGTCTGGCACAAGGCTGCCTCATTTCAGAGAATTTATAAGGCCTTTAAAAGGACATAAATCAAATAATTTAAAGAGAAACATTACCATGGTGCTTGAGTTCTACTGCCCTACTATTTCTGGCACTGCAGCAGCAGAGAGCTTTGAAGCTTCAATCTTTGTAGTGCTAGAACAATGTAGATAATGTATTAGATGTATTAGATTTAATTCTGGGCCACCAGTCGGGTCTACTCTCATGTGGAATGAGCTTTTATGAAAGGTGCATGTAAAAAAACAAAGAAAAGTAGCACTGGCTACTTTAGAGGCAGGAGCTGTCTATCATAGACAGATATTCTATGAGGTCCTTGGCATTTGGCATCAGCTGGGGCAGAGGGGAAGGGGCATATAAACTTAGCAAGAATGAACATAGTACAACTTTCTTTTGATTGCATTTATCCAGTGATATCTTTGTAGGCACTTCTATTGAAAGAATATCTACTTGCAAACTGACTGCAGACAGTGTAATATTTTCCTCTGAAATTCATTAGTAGGTTCCTTTTAAAGAGAGAGGAAATAGGAATTTGACCCTAGAAGTCTGATTTTGCAGGATGCTGGGTTTTTCTAAATTTTCTTTTGTTATCAATAATATTTTGTGTCTTTAAGGAACAATGTCCATAGGTCTTGTAATCAAGTCAAACCTTTAGCACTCTTACCACCCAGCTCATGAAATTCCCACACAGGTGCACATACCTTCACTATTCAGGAGCTAGATTTCAACTCTCCCCTTCAAAGATTAGACTGTTCAGAGACTGCTCCACCTCATGTGAAGTTTATGATTTCCTAGAAAAGAAATTAATCTCTCTGTAGCAGTGCAATTTTATCCCCCTTCAGTGCTGAATAACTTGCAATAGTCTGGTTAATTGTCCTATTTATTTAAGTTCATGCTTCTAGAAAGGAAATAAAATAATTTATAACAGAGAGTCAAAAAATACCAGATCATGAAGGCTTCACTTCAGCTATTATTTCTGGGACACAATCTTTACAAAGCAAGTTCATGCTTTAGCAACAAGGCAACTCCCTTATTGACTTGTCATTGTTTGCAGATTTGGCTCTGCCTTATGTATTTGAACAGAAGTTTTAAACAGCATTTTAAGTGTTTATTCCAATTATAAACCCACACATTTCCAGCCCTTATTTCAGAGAGTTAAATTTCATATTTAATGAGATTCATCTCTCTGGTATGAGGAATATTATGACTTCTCTCCAAAATTATAAAAAGTTTACAGTGAGTTAGAGTTTAAAATTTGTATATGGAATATATGTGAATAAATGAGGTTATGATGTAAATTAATTCTAAAGTATAATTTTCAAAATATGTCCTCTTTTCAGTATTTTCAAACTTTGCACATAGTTAAATTTTGTTGTAATAGCATGGACAAGCAGTAGGTTGCTCTTAAGTAAGGAATAAGGAAATATTCAGCTTTTTTATCCAGTTACTACACTTCTGTATTCAGATAAAAACCATAACATCATGAATGATAGCATGTATCCAGAACTGTTTAAATGTTTATAAAAGGGTATATATATATTGGATTTAGCCCAAATGTATTATATACAGAAGAGGCTCAGAGTTTATTGTAGACATTTAAGAAAGTCTAAAGCACACAAGGCAGGCACCTTCTATCCCCAAAGTCTTTCCCTTTTCATTTCTCTAAAATATGCATACATTTATGATTAAGATACTACATTTATTATTTATTACTACTTAAGAGACTACATTTATTTCCAATACAGTTTTTCTGTATTTCCCCTAGAATTATCTGTAACAATTTGGTGATAGCAACAACCAATTGAGTTACCTTAATTCAGTTTGAACTATATTTAAATATATTTTAAGAATTTACTTGGTTTTGCATTTTACATGCTCTAGATGAATATTGCCTGTAGAGCAAATATATTTAGCTGTCATTACTTAGTAAAATATTTCTAGATTATATTTCTATAACTTTGATTTTCCTTATGGAAGAACACTGTTCTTCAAGAACAGAGCTCAACCTGAAGTATTAAATCAGAACAATCATCAACATAATAGATGTAATCAGACAGTAGTCAAAGCTCATGGCTACAGGCTGATGTGATCATCTTCTTTCCTCTTGCATGTTACAGTTTTGTGGGTTGTTATGAATCAGATGAAAAACAAAAAAGATTTAGAGTTGTCACTTGCAGTTTGGTCACAGCTTTCATTGATTCTTCAGGATCTTCTAAATACCTAGTCCTAAATATTTTGGAGACCGACATCTCTCAAAATCTCAATGCAGTATTCAAATTTTCAGGATTTCAGGTGCGGCTTTTTTTAGTGTTTTGGGTTTTTTAAGAAGAAAAACATGAAGCCCTGAGTAACAAAGAATTGTGATCCTCATGTGAAAACTGTTCATTTAAGAATATTTCAGTCTAGACACTTCAGTGCAGCAAAATTATTTCACTGATCCCAAACTGTCTGTGGAGACCCAGAATCAGATTAATTTCTGTTTTGGAATAATCTTTTGCCTCCATAAAAAGCATATCTTCCCATTTTAATTCAGAAATTATTATCTATATCAAACATTTAATCTGTGTGCACGCTAGGATAACTTTAAATTTCAAAATTGCCTCTGCATTTAATTTTATAACTATATGATTTTTAAGGGCACAAAGGAAATCAGTTAAGTATTTTCCTGGAGATACTTCCTACTGAATGCAGGTTCATGCCAAATGCTGTTCCTGCCACCATGACTCAGAGGAGTCAGAAGCAGAGAGATTGATACATAATTCCTTTTCTATTGGTGACCACAGAAGAGACTCAGGACAGGTTGTTCATAAATTCTGTAAATTTACTTTGAAATTAACAGAGATTATTTCAAAACTGTAGCTCAATCCCATTTTTATCCTATTTTTAATTCTCCTAATTTTGTATTCCAAATTTGGTTTATTATGCAGCCAGTCTTGAGATAGGCTGCAAGAACTTTTCTTAGTATATATTCTTAGGAATACTTGATATTAAACAATGATTTTCCTCCCTTAGTGAGATACTATTTGTGTTTTGATTTACATCTATTCCTTCAGTCCCTTTTCATGAAGTTTCTGAACTTTTGTGTCATAAAGATGTAAAGATACAAATTTATCCCTGCTCTTAAATATAAGGCACTTCAAAGCAATGTGTTACAGTCAGTTATTAATTTTTGATGGGGAGAATCACACAGAAAAAAACAAGAGATAGGAAAGCCAGACTGATTTTATCTTGGTGGAGGTCCTTACCTGGGTATGGTCAGAAACTACATTGCTTGATGTGTAATTAACCCACTGTCCAGCACTCTGGTCAAGTAAAAGAATGTTGACTTGCTGACTAAAAAATCATTTTTCTTGTAACTTTTCATTTTAAAAGATCTTTCAGAATTGGCAAGCCTGTCTTATTCATCTGCCTCTATGGAACTCTTTTCAGTACTTGTTAGCCCTCCAACATCCTAGTAAAGTGTCACTTCAAGTTTCCATATTTCCTGGTCTTGAAAGCAGATTGCTTGAAGTCTTGCTGACCAGCACCTGAGGTCCTCTGGATAATTGCCTTCTTTCAGAAAGCTTTCTTTTCCCCCACTGCATCTTGCTGTCACTAATACAAGAAGTTCTGCCTTTTGCTATCCTGAGGATTGAGCAGGACCTTGGGTTTGGTCATTTTTAAGGTGCTTTTAGACTATCAGGTAGCACCTGAGACTTAACAGGGACTGCTAACATAGCTAAGAAATTGGAGTACAACAGATGAAAGGGATAGAAGGCTAAGGAAAATACCATGTCTAGAGAAAGATGCCTAAAGACCATCTCTTTGTAGACTTGTGTCTAGTTTTATCAGTATAATCTTCAATGCCAACTAGAAGAAGCAATTCCATGTCTCTAAAATTGCTCTTGAAAATGACTGATGGATCCTCAGGCACTGCAGGTAAATTAAGCACAATCTGTATTAGCCAGCTCCAGGCATGTCCAAGTGTAGTGGGTCACACCAGCTTCCATGGACTGTTATGAGTAGGGAACTTCTCCTGGATACAGTGGTGCAAATGGAAGAAGTTACACTCCAAGTTCCTCTCACTTTTCTGTCAGCACACACCTACACTCCTTCAGTGAGGTTCATGGCCAATGCCAGCAACCTCTCAGGTCTTTCAGAGCACCTGGTTAAGTGGCCTCTCTCTGCCTCACCCTAGTCAAAATCAATTAGTCATCTCATTATAATAGAGGGGCTGTGATGGGCATATATGTCCAAACCATAAATAGGCCTTCCTAGACAGAATTGTTTACAAAACTTACATTCGTTTACACCTTCCAGCAAATTGAGAGTTGGTTAAGTTTACAGATAAGTATTTTACAATATACACACACAGAGCAATGAAGCAGAACTGGAAGTTCAGTCACACAAAAGACAAGACCTCGGCATAAACAGCTTCCAGGCAGTAAAAATTTGAAAGGCCTTTCTGATTTGACAGAGGCCCTTCCAGTTCACAGAATGCTTGATTCCTACCAAGGTTAATCCTTTGTTGTTGTTGTTGTAATTGCTGTTGTTGTGTTTATACACAAACTATTTTGCCAGAGTTCTCATTTCCAGTTGTTCTTCAGGATGTCCAGATGGGACAAATCTGTTCTTGTTTCATGCCTTTACAAGAAGACCTGAAACAAACTTGACTCCATATTTTCGAAAACTAAATGTGATTTCTCCTTCCTTATCATCTTCTTCACTGGTGTGTCCTATGATCTCCTTTCATCTTTTTTCATCCAGATAATGGATTGACTTTCATGCCATAAAACTTGCTGTACAGCTAAACCTACTCCCCAGTAAATTCCCTCTGATAAGTGGGAATGAAAAGGGCTCTCGTAGTTAGAAATCCAGCTGACCCATTCCTCTAGAGAATATTTAATGCACTTGACTGTGTTTGATAAGGGAAGGTCAGTTTTCCTACAAAAGTAATAGTTTTTAGCTCTTTTTCTTTCTTTACACAGTAAACAAAATAGCAAAAGTAAAGACAAAGATTACCCAAAGCCAAGTTGTTCCTTTACATTTTACTAAAGAAGACTGCCAAATCCAATAAGGTGACCTTGACATATGAAATTAGTAATGCACAACTGTTGCTAAGTGTAAAAAATTTTCAGATGTAAAGCAGTAGATCATTTACTTTCACAATGAATTCAATTTCTTTCATTGATTCCAGTTTTCAAGGACAAAAACTTGCACATATGATAAAACAAAATGCACCAAAATCTACCAATAAATTCTTTTAATAAAAAGTGATAACTAGGCAGATGTTGCTGGCAAAATAATGGGTTAGCCTCATCCCAATGAAACTTTTCATATCTATGCAAGAAGAGTTGGAAAAATCTGTTGGCTTTAGAGAGGCCGCATAATAAATAAATGTGTTGCAAAGATTGGAACAGGGAGGATATTTTAGGCTAATTTGGATGGTACTATCTTCTTCCATAGACATCAGCAAAATCAGCCTTTGACCTCAAAACACAAATTGGCACTGGAAGCTCTTTGCTACTTTTTCCAGTCACAAAAACATTAACCTCGATATCCTGGCCAAACTCCAAACTGGCTGATTACATTCTGCTGCTCTAATTTTCCTCTGCAGGCTCAACCAGATCCAGCATAATTTCCTGATATGTAGTGTTACTGAAAAAAAACCCCCTTTTTTCAAAGTTGCTGTCAATTTTTCCTTCTTGCCTCCTCATTTGTATGCCTTGTCTTATGAGTTGTAGGTTGTTTGAAGGTCAGAATTGTTTGGTTCTGGATCACAGATTTTACTAAACTGAGGGACTATGAACATGGCCAGTGCTGCAATGATAACAATATCTTTTCATCCCTTTTACTCTCTTGTAATACACATAGTGTAGCCTGGCTATAGTTTTTTCCCCAAGCACTCACGCAGTCAGACTTTTGTTAAATATCACATCATCTCAAGAATCAGAAGTCAAAACCACAGCCTAAAGATACATGGCATTCTGAGTGTGTTTAAAAACCAGTTGCCAATTCGATTGTAAAATAGCACATTGCCTAACTCCACCTTGTTTTAAAGCAATAATTTGTTAAAGAGATTATTATTTCCATGGCCATACAATCTAATATTTTTTCAAGAAGCTTGGATATAACTGATAGCAGAATTCATTTAATTCATATTTAGTATTGATCTGAGACATTACTTTTACTCTTAGGAAAAAAACCATTCTCTACAAAAGCATCTCTGGTATAAATGCTGATTTCACTTTGGTTCTATAAAGCTGCACACCTGCACTTTGGGTAGTTTCTTACTGAGTAACTTAAACTAGTTAGAAATATCAGCACTGAGATCACTTGGTATAAGCACTTCTATCTAAAACAGAGGATGCAGTGCTTCTTCCCCCAGCACAGTCTCAAATAAAACAGCACTAAGTGCAATCTGGTGGATTAAGTGGGTTAAGTGAAATGCTATCACAGTAATTTATTATTAAGAGAAACGGTGATGGCTTAGATTAAGAAGATTTGTCTGTCTCTTCTAATTAAGGTTAGGTTTGTAAGAAGCTTTACTGCCCTTTGAAGCTACAGAGACTAAAATTAGGACTCTGGTTCCGTTTAAAATGTCACTAGGTTGGTCTATAATCCTGTGGTCGTTGCTACAAGGGATCATTCCTTCTATGTTGTGATTCCTTGTTTGCAGGATAGTGAGCCGGGACAAGACCCCACGAAGCAAAGTCTGATCAGTCTGTTAATGAGCAACCAGCTGGTCCTACAGGACACTGTGATGCTCTTCCAGTTACCTCTTGAGGAGTCCATACTGAACGGGAATTTGGCAAAGCAACGAGCTGTAAGACACAAAGAGTTCTATTGCTGGCACAGAGCAAATGGTGGCAGCAAATGGGCTGTGTACAGAGAGTGAAGAAGTTTGGGGGGGCAAGAGCCATCCTCAGGCTGTGAGTGAACTCATTTTACAGTGGTGTTTACAATCCTACATGTGACAGCAGCATCCCGGGCTATAGTGTCCTCACTGCTGATCTACAGACAATGTCAAAACTCAAATCAGTAAATGGATCACTTCTAACTTTTCTTATTATTCCCCTATGTACACAGCATCAAATGAACCTGTGGGGCTGTTACCGGAGAGAAATAGCAAAAGCTGTTCAAAAATTTTTAGGAAATTTGAAGATTGGATTCAGTTTTCCTTAGTGATGCGTAGACCTAGAGCAGCTCTGACTAGAGTAGTAAATTACAGAAACAGAAACCTCATTAGATGGAAAGATCAGGTGCATTTATGAAGAACAAAGCCCTCTTTGAGAATATTTAGCATGACAGAATATTTGAAGGAAAAGTAGCCATGGTGCTTCAAGTCAAAACTCAGTTTCTGATTGGCTGGGATATTAAAATACTCCTCCAGTAGGTCGGACATGAAATTATGATTCACTACAGAGTGCCTTTCTCTAAATGATCTGAAGCTGTGTTTCAACTGAGACAAAACAGCATAAGTGTGTGGATGCACATTCTTCTGCTAGGTCTTATGTACCTGTCAGATAGGACAGTGTGCTGGGAGCCACTAAATTGCTATTCAGTAGTTTAAAAAGAGAATAATTTTTTAATTTGGTTTAGTGAAACAAAGCAAGTTTATATGTGTATTGGAAGGGATGAACTGCAAGCACTGAGTCTCAGATATGTGAGCAAGAAAATCTCTAATTAATTAATTCAGTAAGAATCTACCAGCTTTTACTGATCAATCTGTTGAGCAATTAATGAAATTTAATTGCTCTGTTGCAATGTTAATAAACTTTTTATGTTACAGGGCATATCGTTTGCATTGTATTTTTTTTTCTTAGATAAACTCTGTAATGTTTTTATAGATAGGAAAATCCAATTAAGCAGCAAAATCAATCACCTGTCATTCAAATAACCACTCATAAAATCTGAGCAGCACATATTCATGAAGGACCTCCTGAGTAAAAGCTATTTACTCTCCACAGAATCTTATGACTGCTTTCAAATGAGGAGTGAAAGGGCTCAAAAAGATTACAGGAAGTCACTTAGTTCAGTCCCCTTTATTTACTCAGATTAAGACAGGGATAAACAATACCCACCTATTCTGAACAAATAGAGCAGGGTGGTTCACAAAGTATTTCTTACAGTGAGAGAAGGGTACAGGTATAATCAGTAGGGCTTGTCTTGAGCAGTTCAGTCTATTTTACTGTGTCCAAACCCCAGTATCTACTGCAGCAGGCATGAGCAGTTCCTGTGTGACATTGGCTGAGGTCCTGTGGGCAAAAGGAAGCTCTCTGGAGGAAGAAGAAATATGGGCACTCCTGCACCTGTCCACAAGGCAGCTTCTGGAGGATCTTCAGAGAGGTGAGGTGACAAACATCTTTATAAGAGTTCTTACTGTTGGAAATTAATTATTGAGCTATTTCAATTATTTTGAGTTTGTTTGTTTGTGGGGGTGGGGTGGAGACAAAAAACCTAATGGCACTAACAGGGTATTGCTAATAAAAGTAAAAAATCTTTCAGTGCTGCTGGGATTACGTGCAGATTGCTCTGCCTACACAGAAGATCTTCACACAGTTTTGGCTTCTTTTTTTTTTTTCAAATTAAACATCAAGTAGTAATTAATCTAAGTACAATTATATGCAGACAGAAGAGCCCTTCCTGAAGTCTGAATAACATGCACCCAGAGAAAGTGCAGTGCCAGCTAGGCTCATGTCCTTCATGGAATGATAGAGAAGGGCAGACAAATCCACATGGCTCTCCATTCAGCTATAAGAGATTTTATCCTTGATGATAATAATGTAACTTATCATTATGATGTTTGCTTGCCAAGCAGGCCAGCTTGAGAGAGCACAGGGCACAACTGAGCAACAACTAGAGAGCACAGCTGAGCAACCTGTCACATTTTGAGAACTGTTTATGTGAACGGGTATTCTTTTTGAGGGGAGAATGGATGTGTTCTTACCTCATAAGCATGTAGAATCAAAATACAAAATAGAGAAAACAAGTGATGTGTAACTTCTACTATAGTTGGAGGAGTGAAAATTCATAAATTCATTACCAACTAGTTTTTAATGGGCTGGAACACTATAGGAGGTTGACTATACCATCAGTTCCCTATTAACTGGTGTAACAAGGGGATAGACTAGGCCAGGAAATACAAGCACCATAAATGTGCAAAGGAGTGAAGCACAGAGATACCCACCTGGATAGGTTCAGCATAGGTCCATCTATTGACTGTGCCAGACACTAAGCTGACACTATGCTCTTCTGATTGCTGACTTACCAAAACATTTTTTTTTAAGAGATAATCAGCCTATCTTCCCTATGCTACACCAGATAAATTTAGGGTATCAGAACATGAAAACTAAACCAAGAAGAAGTAGGGGTGTACAACCAAACTGGGCTGCAGGCCAAGTGTTAGGCTGCTAAAACTTGTCTTTAGGGAGCTCAAGTCCAGAAGTGATGTCAAGTGGAGTCATTCTGTGTTGTGGTGTGCTGAAGCTGAATCCACAGTGTTCCAGCTATTTGGAGCGCAGGGAAGGTTACCTGCCAGTGCATAGCATCATCCCAGTTGAGTAAGGCATATCTCTGACTCCACATCTCCCAATTGCAGCTATATTGTTTCTGTAATCAGCCTCTTTTCAAGGCTAATGCTGCCACATTTGCTGTGCTGTGCATGGTGCAATAAATCATGCCAGATCTCATGATGATCAGCACCACTTGGCACAGAATATTCCTGCTGTGCTGGGGCACTGCCAGGTTAGGCAGGAATGCCACTCGTTGGCTGGCCAGCCCTGCAGAAGGCCAGATATTCTCCACCAGGATGAAGTACAAGCTGGCTGGCTGTTCCTCAAACAGACAAGCTTCCCAGCATGTGTGACTTATGTTTGCGTACAACACTACAGAAAACATGCAAGGAGCAGAAGAGAACACTAGCTGAAGGTAACCATGGTCAGAGAGCCCAGCAATCACCAGGCAAGGCCACAGTGACAAGGCAGGTCTGAGGTCAGGCTGGGAAGTCAGTCTGTGGCTAAGGACCAATAAGGTCCCCAGTCAGGCAAGTCATTCTGGGTCCATCTTCAGTGATGAGTTTGGTTATACAGGTGAGATGCCAGAAATATGATTTTCTGAGTACAGTGAATAAACACTAAGATCTTCATTTTATCAACTTCAACATTTTTCAGACCCTGTCATCTGTGTGATTTGCCCGTGGTCAGTACTACTGTCTGCTGAAGGAAATTTGTTTTTCCAAAACACTGCATCTCAGACAGAAGCTGCCCCTTTCAGTGCACCAGAATTGGTCCACCGCCCAAGTAAAAACCAGCACTTTGGACTAACAAAGGTGAGGAATATTGCAAAGTGCATCTTGACAGCACTTCATGAAGACAAGCTTGTGGGTTTTAATGCCAGGCATCTACTGTCACATCCCATTTCTAATAAAACTAATCAAATTAGGCTATAGTTAGAAAGATGTTACATGTATCTTGCAGCTTACTGTTGGATTAGCATGCATGTCAACATCAATTTTGAACATCAGTCCCACAGGCCTGAAGAAATGTATTATTTGTAAAGGCCTACAGAAAGGAAGAATTTCTATGGAATGGTGTTCAAGCAGATATGGTAATTGTAATCTCAGAAGCAGCAGGACTGCAGTATCTGTACAATCAGAGGGTAGAAGCAGTCCCAGGAAGTCAGAAATTTGTTCAGCTTTGTTAACAAATGAGTCTGACAAATGAGTCTCTCTGGAAAGACAGTAAGATATAGCATTCAGGCACCTTAAAGTTTTAAATACCACTCAGACCACATACTCCCCTCAGGCAGAACACAGTATTTTCAGCTTCCCACACAACCGACCACTTAGACACTAGGCAGAAAAATGAAGCTGTGGAATAGGCAGCCTTATTCCAGTAATTATTTTCCTGCATATAACAGTTAGTCAGTCCCACAAGTAGATTCTCAATAAAATTCTCCCACAAGGGAGAATTTTAATCAGCAATGGGAGAGCTTCAAAATTAAGAAAGGAGTTCAGTTTTCTTTCCCTACTTCTGGCATCTTTGAACAGAGGGCAGTCTGGCTCAGCCCCTCAAGCTGAACAGTACTAATGATGCCAAGATGATTTTTTTGCCTTTTCTTTTACATACTTTTTATATAACTTCTGTGTATCCTCAGAATTATTAGCATGCATACTTGTAATTCCTTATGTCTGATAACTTAGCATAGCCCAGACATCCTAAAGGCCTCAGAGTAGGAGGCCAGAATACCCTACGCTGTCTTGGGAAACCAAGGTCCTGTCTAGAACATACCCTGTAAACTACAGATTCAGCCCATCCAGGGGGGAATTCATTGAATGGGGAAATATCACACCATTCATCCAGGCCTCCCATTGGGGCACCCCTGTGAGATATGCAGATTTGTAAGGTCTATAAATTGTATACCAGTGATCTGACGTGTGTGTGCATTGTGGCACATCTCGCCTTGGTGAAACGGTGCACCATAAGGATCCTTATTAAAACACCAAGACAAAAACTCCTTATCCCTTAATCATGTCTAGCTCTCAGTTTTTTAAGACCAGGAAAAGACATCACTAATTGCATGCAACCTAGTCCATAAGCTAAGAGTCACTATTTTACTTTTAGACACATTTACTCTGTTTTTTTTAAAAAATCATCTATATGATTCTGTGACTTCTGCCATTTTGTGACCATAGACACAAATAGATGGTGTGTCTATTATGAGGCTTTCCTATACTGATTTCCTGTATTGATTTCACACAGGGTTTCCTTTTCTGTTTTGACAGATGCTGGTGTATTCCTTAGGAATGACCCTCTATTGGTCAGCAGATTACCAGGTTCCTCCAAACCAGGCCAGTAACACAAAAATTTTTGTTTTCATTTATTCTGGTAGGTTTAAAAAATGAGAGGCATAGTCTTAAGTATCACTAAGAGAGGCTTTGTGTTTTGGACCACTAGAAAAGAATTTAAGAGCTTGTGTGAAGGTCAATCTTCACCAAAAATATCAGTTCCCACAAATCAGGGAATTTAGTTGGAGCTCATCTTTTCTTTCCTTTCCTTTTTTTTCTCCCCTATGTTTCTTCAAAAACCAGCAAAGTGGTTGAATCTTATCCTTGGAGGAATTTAAAAGATGTGTAGTTGTGGCACTTAGGGACATGACTCAGTGGTGGACTTGCCAGTGCTACGTTTATGATTGCGCTCGATATTAAAGGTCTTTTTCAATTATTCCATGATTCTATTATTCAAAGATAGACAGGACTAAAACAAAAACATCACGTTGGCATGATTGTGATGCTGTGCATATTTGTGTGCTTTTTCAAAAATAGAATGGAAGAATAAAGCTAAATGACTCCCCTTATTTCTGAACAAATTCTATCAGTATCTCTGCAAGCTGAAATTAAAAGTTTCTTCCTTACCCAGAATCCTTCCAAAGACTTGCAACATACATTTTGCTTCATTTCTATATTGATGCTTTTGGTTGCTTGTTCTCAATTTGGAGAGCACAGATTTCTAGTAGATTTAACCTCCCCTTCACATTCTTCTAAAAGAAAAAGCTTTATAAGCTAAATGGCCTTAAAATATAAGTATCTGGTCTCTATGACAACAGTTGTGGCTGGTAAAACTCCTCACCTTTTTGAAGCTAATGCTACCACATACCTTACTTCCATGAATCTTAGATTCACAGTCTAATTAACAAAGCTCTGGAGCAACCTGAACTGTCTGTCACCAAGAAGCCCCTATTGGGGCAACAATCATTCTTGGAGGTGCCAATTCCCTCCAAGGCTATCCTGCATCCCATTTATATCCCGCTAATGTGATGCTGCTTGTCTGGAATTCTCCCAAAGTCTAAAGGAATTCAGTGCATGTTTCTCACCCAGGCTTACAGAAATTCCTGATCCCAGTTTACACAGGATTTCAGTCCCCTGGGAGATGTCATTTAACAGTACCTCTATTTTGACTCAGTCCCTTCAGCTGAGTGACCAACTACATACACTCTTGCTGACACTGTGTGAAGATCTGCCACATAGAAGACTTTCTCCTGAATCCATTCTGGAAGCATGCGAAGCACATCAGAAGGAATCTGCTTCCTTACCAGCAAAATTCTACATAAAGAGAATGGTTCAGTTTGCAGTGGGAAGTGTCAGTGAGGTAAGTACTACTCTCACACTCCAGTCATCTCCTTTTCTGTTGTGAGAGAGGTGCCCAGCAACATGGGAGACAGGTGAGTGACTGCCAGAATTAATGTTTGTATGGATTAAGGAAGTGAGATTTGGTTCTAAACTTCTAGGCAGGAAATTGTGTGGGCATGTGTACAAGCAAATAAAGCAATGAAGCCATCTCACACACCACTTCTACACTCCTGGGAAGTGATTTGAAGTGATTTTGTACTTACAGTATCTTAATTTCTTTAGTTAGTACTGAAGCAATGATAACCTTTACAGAGACCTCATATTGGCCAAAGTAAAGGACTCTACACAACTGTAAAAATTTCTCCATTGCCATTCTGGTTTCAGGCTTTCTTGATGAAATTCAAAGAAATCTCATTTACATCATGTTAGGAAGTTAGGTCATTGTGCTTGTGTGGAACTGAATATTTGCTGTGCAATCAAACTTGATCACATGAGATCTTTAAAAATCAGCAGATAAATTTTTTCAAAATTGGAAATATCAGAAACCATTTTTGTTGACAAGCTGAATGACAATGGAAAAAAACACACCAGAAATTTTTTGTTTTCAGTCAGTATTCAATATGATTCTGAGAATAATTTTTCCCTTCCACTCTTTACTACTCTCTTTGCTACTGCAACAGAGGGTGTCCCCTCTTAAACTTAGCTAGCATGAGAGCATGGAACCAACATATGAGAGCATGGAACCAACATACTCAGTCCCACTTTGTGTCACTCTGAGAAAATGAAGTTGCTTATCCAAAGCAGATCAGCAGCCTCTGACAGCCAGAGGGCAAGGATCGCATCACTGTGAGAGTCTGAAGTTCACATATCATATGACAGTGACTTTGAATATTGCTGCCTTCCAGACAGAGCAGGTGGTCACTGAAGACAGCACAGCCTCCCAGCTCAACAGAAGTCACGTGATAAGGAAAAGACTGCATGAAAAAATATCGGACACCTCAACACTGGCATCCCAGATGAATTTCCACCAAGGTAAAGAAAGATTTATAACCTGAACTCTCTAATAAGGATACAGACAGCCTTTTCTGTGTCTTTCCCAAAGTAGATGGATTGTTTAATTTCATGCTGTAGTGATTACATGTAGTGTTAGATAGGATAGTTACCGCTGTACATATAAATTACTTCATAAAGGAAAGACTCTGAGGCAAGTCAGTGAAGTTTCTTTTCCTTATTTCCACAAAGGACAGTAGACTCAGGGCTGTGAAGCAACGATAACAAATCAGCTTGCACAGATTTGACTCTTAAAGCACTTTGCATAAAACCTGTGCATATAAAGCTCCTCTACTTTCAAAACTGCTTTTGTACTTTGCATACTCCAGTGTATTTTTGAAGGTGAGGTTCTGTGATATTATCTTCCTGCCATTAAGGAATATATATGCAACTTTCTTAGTTGATTATTCAAGCAAAGATTTGTGGTTTCTTTTTTTCATTTTAGTTTAATTTTCTATTCAAAAGATGTTTTATAAATTCATACATGAATTGCTGGAGTGATTTCAAGACAAGGCCAAATCCTGCTCACTATATATATAAAACAGTATATACCAATTTTTTATTTAATTTGACTAAGATCAAGATTTATTATCTTTCAGAGTAATTCTATAACTCTATAAGTAATTCTGTCTTTTTTCTAGTGTCCACACTGTACTGTTCACTTTGACAGAGATCTCTGATTTTGGAGCAAGGGAAAGCTGGCCCAAGCTACACAGGATTTTTTTTAATATACTCAGCATTAGGCATATGAACAATACAATTCCTATTCAGTAAATCACACATATGCTCCGTGAAATCAGCCAGAATCAAACAGACTTAAATATATCTGGAACATTTTATTAGGTATTATTGCTTCTAAGAAAAGGGGATTCTTTTGGAAACATACAGAAAAACTACTCCCCAAGGCATATTGGTTCACTCACTCAAGAACTGAGCTTGTAGATTCACACTTGCAAAAGTAGATAGAAATTCTTCTGCTGCCAAAATGGCCCTATTTTCAACCCTGTATTAGCCACAAATTCCTGCCAGTTTCCTTACACTAGTTCTAGGGATAATGTATCTGGTGAGATCTCTGTGTTTGTCCATGACTCAGGTCACTTGACTTTCACTTGCCAAAGGACTTCAATGAATTAGAGTGTCAATTATATTGAAAATGTGTGAGCTGCACTTTGCAAGACAGCATTCCTTAGGATGACCCATTTAATGGAATTTCTGCATTTGACTCTGGTAGTGGATTCTGTTTGGACATTGTCCAACCAGCACACAGAAAGAAGAAGTTATAGCTCAAGGTTTTGGACCTCAGAGTACAAGGAATAAGAACTTTGCAGGTTATCTGCACTTTGCAACCTTTCAATTAAATATATAGAACAGAATTAATGTATTAGATTTGTTTTATATGGAATAGTTGAGAAGTATGAAAGCAAATTTTGGTCAGAATAAGATTATGAAAGTAATAGAATTAAGTTTCCAAGCTTTCCTCAGTCTTTAAGGAATTGGAGTCAGGGTTAGAATACAGAAGGATGAGGACTATATAAAAATTAGCCCATCCAAATGTTATTTACATTAACATGCAAATACAATGACTTATAATAAAAGTATATGATTCACCACATTTCCTTCCTGTTTCCAGACAAAGGGCCCAGATTAATGAACTATAGTCAATCAACAGAAGATTACAGACAACTCTCTGTGGATTATAGTGACTCTAATAGTATTTCTGAAAGTACATCTTTGATACTGTCTAACCGAGGACACAGGAGAGGTAAGATTCTTAAAAAAGATTATGTTTGTGAATTATGTATTCATCTCTTTTGTCCCCTGAAGTGTGGGACTGACCACATACTAGGTGATAGTTATTCCTATGCAACTTGTGGTTATGTGACTTGGGAGGTATATTTGTGCTAAATTGTAGAGCAGAAAGATACTTTTATATTAGATTCTTTTTCACTTGTGTCTGACAGTAAAGCTATATTCCCTGGTTACCATGTAACCCCATCAGCTCCTTCTTGCTTCATGCCCCCTTTGCCAGGTAAAGCTGCTCAGCAGGTCACAAAGTTTGACATTATGTTTTTAGCACATGGGGTCTTGACACAGAAAAGGTGGAGCTACCCCTTAAATGCAATGTGGTGGGCAATGTCAAGATGCCAACTCCAAAATCAGTTGAATCTATAAATAAGAGTGAATGTTCTATGAGGACATAACTCAGAGAGAAATTAGGCACATCCTGGGAAAAAACCCATCATGTCTTAGCCTCTAAGCCCTAAGCCCTCAGCCCAAGGATGAGGAAAGGGAGGTTACTCCTGTTAATGCTCTCCTCCTGCAAGGTGCTTTTCTGAAGCTCCAGAATTGCAATCAATACCAGCAGCAATAAAACCCTGAGACGGCACCTGCTCCATGAGTGACACACATGCATGAGTCACACACACAGTCACACACAGGGAAGGTAAAGTCAGAATAGAAATCTGTTTTGTAAGCAGTTTAAAAGACATTTTGGTCACAAACTTGACAAAGGCTCATTGCAGTGACTTTGTGCATATCTCAGTCTCCACTGAAACACTGGTAGCTGTGCATACTCAGGATTTTGTAAGACAGGATTCTAAAAATACATGAGTAAACAGAATGTGAGAGCTTGTTTGTCACACACATTCTTTCATGACATAATATATTTTAGAAAAAGAATTCTTCTATGAAAAGAAATATTACCATCTAGTAGAGCACTATTATCAAAGGAGATGAATATCTCTATCAAAACTGTACATTAGGAGCTCCTTTAACATATAGTAAATCTAGAGCATCAACTTCTTTGAAGAATACATGTTAATTTAATGTCAGGTGTGTGTTGGATTTGTGATCAAAGCATGGCAGTCTGGCCACTGAAAGTAGCCAAGTTGTCCCACTGCTATAACAGCTGATATAGAAAGACTAAGGGGAATTTTATGGTCTTGTCAAAATATATTTATGCAATTATATTAAGACCACAGTGCAAGCAGAGAATTATGTGAGGTTTTCTCATTAAAAAGCATGCTTCAGGATTGAATCTTAACTTTGGTAACTAGCTTATCTCAAATCTCACATTTTGTCACTACCATCTGCAGCTTGAAAAATCCCCACATGTTTATGCTTATTTTAGCAATGGGACTGCAGATTTTCTAAGTTTCAAAATTGCAGTTGGTTGGTTGGTACACTAGAATTCAGTGTCACGTTTTCATGTTGCAATTCAGAGTGAAGTCTCAGGGTGTAGTGCATGAATGTTTCATCAAAATTATTCTACTTCCATGATAAGCTTCCACACAGCTTATCTTACCACCTCTATCATCCTACTTATGTAATAGTTTGATATGCAATTCTTCAAATAAGATCAATGAAATGATCCAAGTGAACAAAAATTTAACCTTCTCACCCTTCCCTAAAGATTTCAAACATCTCTGCTGACACAGGAAACATTCACAGAACTACCACTTGAATAACCCTCTCTGGTTCTCCCCCTCAATTTCAACCTTCATCTATTTGGCCAAAGCACACCTGTCCATTTTGTAGCAACAGAGATGACTGAAGGTGAAAAACAATGCAATCCTTATTTGCTAAGGCCCCACAACCCCTCCATTACTCCTACCGTGGTTTTTATTTTGTTGTAAAAACATTCACAATATATTTAACATAGAAAGTAACCAGGGGAGTACACACAAACATTTTCATTTATTTGATTTTATATTCTACTCTGATTAAGCCAGAGAAGTTTCATGCCTTTTTCTGCCCATTTTATGCCTGAAAATAGAAGAACAAAAATTGGGCATAATTTCTGAAGAGAAAAAGCTGATTCACAAATTACCCCCATAGAGATGGAAATGACAGCCATTGTACCTACACAGCTGTTTTCCAAATTACATTCACATAAAGGGTTATGAAGAGGAAGTAACAATAACTAGGGAACTGGGAATACTGCTGGTGTAGAATTCACTAATCCTATTAAATAGCCATTTATCATGTCCAAGCAAGGACACAAGAGAGGAAGCTGCCAGTCTAAATTTCTTCCCTGTTGTAATTGTCCCAACTTGTGATGCTGAGTGCTGCTACTATTGCTTGAATATTGAAATTTCCTTTATTTATTGCAGGAAGAGTTCCAGAGACACACAGATCATGTGACACCACACTTAGTGGATCAAGAACAGAAAGCAGCTACAAGCTCTTCATAAACAGGTGAGCTCAATTCAGATTCTACAAGATGGAAGCTGTTTTATAAGCAAGTGAAGCCAGGAACTAGTGTGGCAATGACAGTATCAGAAAAGGCCTGAATTGCATTTGACACTGTTTTGCTTATAGATACTATTTATATAGAATAACTAATAAATACATATTATTCTATTATGTAGAATAAATAAATAATATTCACCTATACTTGGTTTGGTTCCAAGTGGAACAGTCCAAAAGCTCCAGTGAATGGAACTTGGGCCCTGCACAATCCATACCAAAGAAATTCAGGATTTCTACATTTACTCTGCACCACTGTGTCCTGCCAGATACCACAGGCCACCCAGAACAGCTGCCCCAGCTGTGTCTGCACCAGGCAGGGAAGCAGCACTAGCCCTCTGTGACTGAAACAGATGGGAAGCTGCTCCACAGAGACTGTGAAAGGATGGATTTGATGATCTTAGAGGTCTTTTCTAACCTTACTAATTATATAGTTTATGAAGGGAAAAATCTGTTGAAAATGTATGAATAGTCATCACTTTTCATGTCAAGGCATTCTGTCAGAGTCCTTATTTGTCAACATTCAGATTTTGGATGTGGTCTTGCCTTGCTGTCACATTAAAGTGCTGTCACACCTTAAGTGTTCTGGAGTGGTTATGTCAGACCATGTATGTAATGTATCATTTTCATTTGCATTTCCACTTCAGTGCTTATACTGATTTCTCTCACTTGTGTCAGTCATACCCAGCCCTGCACCACCACTGTACTGGAGAGTTGCAGGTAACCCAGGGTCACCAGCAGTTAAGACCTCTGCTCTGTCATGAGGATTAGCCTCATTTGAGCCATGGCATGGACTGCAGCCCTGTAGACATCGGCAAAGAAAACTGAGGATTGTACAGCTGATACTAACTCCTTTTCAAAAGCCAGGGAAACTCCACTGCTGCCAAACAAGAGTTTTCCAGACTGGGTGTTAGCACAGTGCAGCTCTAGTCATGGCTGCTTCCAAAGGAAGAAGAGATGTAAGTACTGTCAGCCTCTAGGCACCACAAATACCAGAATCCCACAGTTAAGCACCATGTAATCCCTACAGACATCCCATTTAAATTGGGTTCCTGACCCAGTTAAACAGGAGTTTCTTCTTTTAACACGAGTAATTCAGGCCCACAGGAAATGCTCAATTTAGATCAACTCCCAATTAAATGTGTCCCAAGTAAACAGTTTGAACTTCCTGACAAATCAGCCATGATAATCTGGGCAATATGAGATATCCCAGTACACCTGTAAAACTGCAACAAGAGATTGCAGGATAGTAGCTGCTTTTGTCAAGAAAGAAGTTTCTGTCTACTTGTCTAACTATACACATACACTTATATTTATACATGTGTTCAACAGCATCTATATATGCTCACATGGAAAACACCATTACTTTCTACATTAAAACCAAAGAGAGCTTTCTGATCTGAGATTTCACACACCTTTTTCTTAATTAAATTGAAAATTCCCTCAGTTCCCTAGGACGTTAATTTATCCTAATGAATTAGTATTCAAATAATTTAATTCCCATTCTTGGAAGATTCTGAATAATGAAACAACAAATGTTAAGGCTTTCTGAAGCTTTTTTCTTGAGAAAATAATAAATGAGGAATTTGCTTCATCCTGTAGAATTCCCAGAAGGGAATGAGGCTACAGTCTTTGCCTGTTGGTTTCACCAAAGTTAAACCAGCTGGACCTGGCTCACCAAATCAAGAAAAGAAACAAACCTGACTCTATTGAATCAAAGCAGAGTTAAGATTTACTTATAAAGGGCACCAGTAATATTACTCCTGTTAAATTATTTCTCTTTTTCTCTAAAGAAACATTAAAGAGCTTATAGCAGACATTGCCCTGGACTTCATAGTATTCCAGTAGTTACTGTACCTTAAGCTCTCTGTCCCCAGGTCGCTGTTGTGTTGACTGCATGTTTTACATTTTCCTCACTATGACATTTCCCTTGGAGGTCGGTGAGCGCTGTAGAAGAAATCCCAGCTGGAACTCAGAGGAACGGCCGACAGAACCTGCTGAGCTTGGGCTCCACCTTCTCTGTGTCCACAAAGGACTACTCAGCAGCTGCTGCATCACAGAAATGTTTCTTCCACAGGAAGGAAAAGGTGAATGATGAAAAAGATATAAGCTGATTTCAAAATGTAAATATCACTAAAGAGAAGCCTCTCATCTAATTTTTGTTTGACAGTGATGTGCATAATAACTACTGACTCATCTTATTAGATGAGTATTCTAAATTGACAGACTCCAAATTAGGCATAATCCAGTTGTGCTGTCAGAACTGAAGGCAGTGAAAGCAATTGTTCATAAGGACTATGCAAAAGCTCATAATTGAAACCTCTCTGACCTACATATGATTTCTGCCAGCATCAAACACCATATGGACTGTTTTCACCAACCACTTTCACAGCAGCTTCAGAATAGCAAAAAAATTTACAGAGACACTTTACCCAAATGTCTGCCAGCCAATGATGCTGAAAGGAGTTAATTTTTTTTACAGTGCATGTCTGGACAGAAAGCATGGGCTGGCAGTGAATGTGCCCAGACAGTAGTTCTCCTAATTGACTATTGCTACTTGCTAAGTTGTGGTAGGACTCTGTTAAATGGAAAGGATAATGTTTCTTTAAATGGTATGTTGTTTTGCAATCTTTTCCGGATTGCAAAAATTCAGAAATAACTGAATCACAGAAAACTCCACCATGATCCTTCATATGGAGTTTTCTGTTGTGGAACAAGAATGGACAGGTTTCAGGCTGATGAGCCCTTTCATCTCCTCCCAGTTCAGAACCTCAGTAGTGACCAGTGACAAAAATTTGGTCAAAAGCTTCAGTTAGATACTTTGAAAAATTATCTTTCCTCATATAAATTTTGTTTTAAATTTTCTTATTATGGTTTTTGTGGGGAATATAACAGCCTTTCACAGGAGTTCAGCAACTGTTACAACATAGTGTTAGTCCCTCTTTAATGACTGCATTGTCTGTTGGTAGGACCATAGTATTATTAAACTATTTTTTTTAAGTATCTAAATGAGTCCAGTTACTAAGTCATGGTGAACAGCTGGAAGGATTCACATCTTATTACTTGAACACATTTAATTATTTCTGTCTGCTTAAGAGATCTAAAAGCATAGATGTATCTGATGAAAACCCAATATATAAAATTAGTTGAGGTGGATACTCAGCAAGAAAAAAAGACCTTAAAACTGTTGAAGTTTTTTGAAATTAAAACAAAAGAATACAATGTCTACTAATAAGAACCATCAGTCAGCCCTTATTATGGGGAAGAAAGCAGCTCTGCATTCCAGTTTAGTTCATAGGGAAGCTGGGTTTATTCAATCACAGCAGTGTGTATGTGTGTGTTTACATGTCTGTGACTGTCCTCAGAGAATTTGGGAATCAAATGAGAAAAGGTCTCAGAATAAATTAAGTTTCTATAAGTGTCATGAAAATAGGTGCCTTGCAAAGGAAATGGATCTTGATTAAGTGACTTTACAGAAGAAAAGGTCTCAGCATGAGCTTACCTCTACTTAGACCCTGGAGAGTCCACACAGGAGAGACCCCAAACAGAGAGAAGCCATCAGTCAACATCTGCACCTTATTAGACACTGAAGTCAATTAGGTCCAGAATATAGAACAATAGAAATGGGTTTTATTGATACTTGTGTTCAAGATCTTAATTCCATTAAGAAGACTCACTAAATTTCTAAATTGCCTCCTTGCAGTTTTCAGGTCCAGAATTTGTTATTTTGTCTAGTGAGCCACCAGTGACCTTACAGCTGCCTGGATCAATTGTGGTAAGAATGAACATTAAGAATCTAGAACTAATCCAGTGACATTTTAGTCAGGGTTCTTTGTAAGTAGCACCTGAGCCTCAAGCCAGCATTTTCTCCATGTCCTCCTCTCAAAACTAGCTAGAGTTCCTGCAGAGGTATTGAGACTTGAAAGGATGTGCTTTAATTATTAGTGCTTTTTAGTTATTTCTGTTGGTGCAAAAAAAGCTTAATTTATCCTTCTCGGCTAAGAATGCTCACTTTAGCCCTAGAGCTATGAGACAAAGACTGTAGAGCAAATCTGCAATATGACATCTAGTTCCAATGTATGGAACTTCTCCAGCTTGCAAGCACATGCTTTACTTTTCATCAAGATAAGGTAGAAAGTTGACAGAGACAGCAGCAAAAATGAGAGCAAAGCAAATTTGGAATTAGCCCCAAATCTAGAATAACCCTGGTGACTGGAGAATTTGAGTATGCTCAGCTGTTTTTTTGTGATTCTTTGGGTTTTAAGAAAATTAGAAAGGTTTGTGACATTAGTTTATGAGAGGGAGACAGAGAATAGCATGGTGTGGTGCCCAATTCCATCAGGTTGCATAGAGACAGGCTACTTGTGAGCCTCAGTAATAAAATGCTGTGGAACTTGCACTGCTTGTACTTGGCACTCATTCTTCATTCTTTCTTGCATGTTCTTAGACTAAAAAAGGGAAATCCTATTTGTCCCAAAGGGATCTCAATGTGATTCTACTCAATGGGCAGTGCCTTGAGGTGCAATGTGACATCAAGACCAAGGCAAGAGATGTTTTCAACACTGTGGTGGCATATGCAAACTTGGTGGAACATTTCTACTTTGGCTTGGCTTACCTGAAAGGTAATGAGACAGTTAAGTACAGCTCTGTCCCTCAGTGCCTCTGTAGTTACTTTATCAATGAATTCCAGTAAGAATTCATCAAAGAATCATTCAAGAATTCATCAAAGAATCATTCATCAAGAATTCATTCAAAGATCCTTTAAGATCCTTAGGTAGAAGCAGATACAAAGCTTGTGCAGAAGTAAGGTATGTTGGATTGAACTGCACTGCACTCATGTAAAGCCTGTCTGCCCTAGGACTGTGCATCAGCACAGCCATAAACCATTTACAGGTTGATACTCCCAGGCAGAAATGGCTGTGTCCCAGCCTTGCACTCAAATAACACTGAGCCATGCAGCTCCAGCAGAAATTCCAGGAAGCATTGCACTGGGAAAGGCTGCCTGTGCTTATTCCTAGATATAAGTGGGATACAGGCTCAGCTGTGTTATCTGCCAGACCCACATCTCCCCAGTCCCTTTCTGATGGCAGGCACAGTTGAGGCTCTGGGAAAGAGCACACCTTGTGTGTAGGGCATGAGCAGAACCTGAGTGGTGAGAAGAATGCAAGCCCCATGAATCCTTGAGTGATTTATCAGATACCATACTAATCCAACATCTAACATTTGTAATCCAAAATTACATACTGTCCTAAGTTCTACATCAAATGAGGAATAAGTTAAATCATGACACAGAGAAGTAAATCTCAGCTGACATCCCAAATCCATTTCATTTTTTATTGCTAGTGATGCACTCTATGAAGACAGCAGAACTAAGCTGCTGAAGTATATCCAGGTTTATCACAGAGCCCAAAATTCTCATTTCAGGTAAAGAATTCTTCTTTTTGGATGAGGACACCAAACTCTACAAAGTGGCCCCAGATGGCTGGAATGACCAACCCAAGAAGAAAATGTCCATCATTAATTTCACTCTCTTTATAAGGATAAAATTCTTTGTCAACCACTTTAATGTTATTCAGTAAGTGCAAAATTCTGCTGACTGAAGGAAACCCAGTAGCATTTAGAGATACTATCCAAAGCTCCTCCTGAGTTCCTAAATCCTTTTCTATTCCAGGCATGGCTTGACAAGGCATCAGTTTTACCTGCAGCTTCGTAAAGATATTTTGGAGGAGCGATTATATTGCAGTGATGAGACTGCCCTGAAACTCGGCGCTTTGGCTTTACAGGCAGAGCTTGGCAATTATGCTTCTGAGGTGTGCAGAAATAATACAGTATATCTCAGAGGTCTCTCTCTACAACTTTTGCAGCTTTTTGTTTGTGACATAGAGTTTAAAGAAGAAATGTGAATAGCAGAGAACTTCAGTTAAGTCCTCCAGATAAGTCCTTCAGACTCAATTATAAAAATTATTAAAATATTCCTGATTATAGAGTAGTAATGAGCCAGGTGAATTTACCAGGGAATGTGGCAGAATGATGAGAGAGTCTAGGTCCTTCATAATTGATAATATACCCTAGGAACTCCAGAAAATCTGTAGAAATTTTCCAACACAGGCCCAGCTTGGATGTACAGAGGGGCTTAAAGAGATTAGTAAATAAGGAAGACAAAAGCAAAGGCACACTTCAGAATTCACAGCTATCTTATGTCTAGGCTCAGATCCACAAGCTGCAAAGACAGGGAGGTCTCTGCATCTCTGAACTAGCTGTCCTAGTTTTCAAGTGTAAAGAAAACACCCATTTATGTTGGCTTCCATATCTTCACCTATGTAAATCAGGATAGCTCTGTTGATTGAACTCTGAGTGGTCAGATCCACCATGGCAAGGGGTCCCCCACTGTAGGTTGTACTGATGCAGCTGTAGCTGTCAGCTCTAAGAGCAGGACACACCTGCAGGCCCAGCTCCTTTCTCCCCTCTGCCCAAAGAAGTTTTAGCATCTGCCTGAGCACAGGGGCAAGAGGCAATTTGGCTGTCAGGACACCACATGCTGTTCCCACTTTCCTTTGGGAAATGGCAGCAGGGTGACTTCTGCAAATGGGTCACCCTGGAAATGAAATACAACGAATAAGAAAAGTCAAGAAAGAACAAAAGGCTCCTGTCTTTTTGTTTTTTCAATTTTTTCTCCCCCAGATGCATGGGAAGAGCTATTTTCGTGTTGAAGACTACGTCCCAGCCAGTCGAATAGAGAAAATGACCCTGGCATACGTACAGCGAGAGCTTGCTAAATTACATCGCATGAATCGCTCCCTATTTGAGGATGAAGCTGAACTGGAGTTTTTAAAGGTAACTTGCCATGCCCCAAACATTATTTATTAATTTTGAGGCAGAAAGCCCCTCTCTATTTAACATTGTCTATTTTCTTCTTGCCTGACACAGTGGATTTTATATATGGTGAAAAAATTTGAATAGTCAACAAAAACCTCAGAATTTCATTCTGCTGTAGATACTGTCACTTATCACTGAGAGTTTTTATAGCATGTTTTGGTGTATTTGCAACATTCTAAGGTTTGATGTAAATTTTTGGCATGTTACCAACATGTCTGGGCTCCAGAAGATTATAAAACATGAGAATAAGCACTTTTTTGACTTCTGAAATTACAGCAGCTGTTCAGCCACTTCCTAAACATGTAGCAATTGTTTGTTTAAAAGTATCTGCGAGCCCTGGAAGGGAGGAAGGAATTATCTGAAGTATTTTCTCACTTGACTATTTCTCTAGGGCTCTAAAGTGTCATGATGATGTGGGATTTCACTTTTTTCCTGCTAGTTTCTATTTCTCCCCAAACCTCTTTGCTTTCCATGAAATGAAAAATATCAGGGATTAGATAATGGATAAATACCAGTAGTCATTTTGCTGCAGTGCCCCATGCTGGTATTTATAGCATCATAGTTTAGTTGCTATTTAATTATATTAGTTCCTCATCTAACACTGTCAGTGCAATTGAAGAAATAGATTGAAGCTTAGCCTTAATGACAGTCCCATCATGTGTGGCAAATCCCATGAAGAAAAAGCAGCTTTGTTAGTATCTGTTTCAATGAATAAATCTGTAGAAGGAGCCAACTCATCATAGAAAGTAAGAAAGACAGACCCCATGGCAAGAGCATGTAAATTCCAAATATGAAAGGGATTAAAAATTAAAACCCAGATTCATCTAGTGATTATAGATGCCCCAGTTTTCAGGACCTGAACATTTGTACTTTGGTTACTTTCTGAGAAAACAGATCTTCTTAAAGTGTTTTATTTTGGTCACTGAAAATCTCTGTTCACAATTGAAAAGTCATTTGAGGATTCTACATTAGCTTCCCAGAAAGAAAATGTAGGGTTTTAGGATAAACTCACATTGGTCTGCAGATCAGACAGTAAATCCCAGTCATATTCCATAGTTCTGTAATGTGTCTGAGTCACATTTTAACACTTTTGTGGCCAAGTACAGCAGGTAGAAAGACAAGCATGAACACCCAGAACCTCTGGGTGAGTTTCTCAGAATATCCCCTGCATGGTTAGATGGCAGGGGCAGACACTGGCTCCTCAGACACTCAGAAGCATTTTCTCCTCTATCTACCTTTCTTCCCATGAATCTTTCTGAGTAAGGCATGGTAAAAGCACTTTTTCTCTAAAGGTGACTCAGCAGCTTCCTGAATATGGAGTGTTATTCTATCGTGTGTCCCAAGAGAAGAAAGGGACAGAAGGGGACATCATCCTGGGAATCTGTGCCAAAGGCATCATCGTCTATGAGAACAAAAATCACACAAGAATTGCCAGTTTAAGATTTCAGTGGCGTGAAACAGAGAGAATTTCAGCTCATGTGAGTTGGAACTAACTGAATCTCTTTACTGCCTTCCTGTTGCTTTGATAAATTAATTGCATTCAGAACAAGAATTAGATTCACTCTGTATGGGCGAGTCCTTTCTGAAAAGAGTTTAAAATCAAAGCTGGATCTGGATGTGCATATGAACATACTGAGTTCTTTGTGAAGTATAGTTCTGCAGTATTTATGCCAAGGCCAAAGACAAATTACCATAAAACTGAATAATCTGGTGCTGACTATTACAGAGACTATGCCAAATCTCTCCACAGTATGTTCCATATCCATTCCTCTCTTGTCTTTACTGCTCTTTTCTTCTGTTTTTATGCCTACATCAGGTCATGGGATGATGTCTTCCACTTTCCAGATCTCATTATTCCCACCCTCATCTCTTAGTATATTGAAGACTGTTAACAAATGAGTATTGGTGATAAGACTGTGACCCATTTCTAAATGGGATTTTGACATTAGAGGTATATCAATGTACTGTTGTACAGTTTAGGTGTCAAACTGGATCACACATTTCCCAGCTTGTTTGCTCTCCAAAAATGGTCCTTCTCCCCCTTGAAGATATGTTCCTTTTCATATTAAATTTGTTTAATAATTTTAACATCTGTAGGGCCAAATTTTGCATTTTTAGCAACCTGCTATCACTGCATTCAATGTCCTAAGGTTCTTGACTTTTGACATAGAAGAGTTCTGATCCCAATGACCTGGCTTACAAGTGCTGAATTTACAACAGTCATTTACTGAGAAAAAAAGGGATGCAGTCAGGCATAAATACAACTGAACAAACCAACAAGATTATATAAATGAACTGTCAGTGCCTCAGTGTAATGACTGATATATAAAGCAACCTGTGCTTTTTTATCCTCTTCAGAGAAAAAAATTCATGATTGAAAGCAGTTTCAGTGGTAAGAAACACACCTTCATTACTGATACAGCAAAGACATGTAAATACCTACTGGACCTCTGCTCTGCCCAGCACAAATTCAATGCACAGATGAATTCTAGGCAACTTCGTCAAACCTCATCAGGTATATTTTAAACCTGTGTTTATGCTAGTCTGTATCAAGCCGAGTTTTTGTTTTATTTTTCAATGTGTCTCCAATTTCCTGCTGTCTCTCCATCCTCCAAGTCCCCTCTCGAGCCTACCCAATGAATATCTTCTTCATCACCGTCTTGTTTCAGAAAAATGAAATCTTTTGAGAGGACAGATTTTTATATAGCAGAGTCCAGGCATCATTAAGCAAGTAGTAGATTTCACAGAAAGATAGAAAACTGGACAGCAAGTGTTACCACCAAGATGGTCCCCATTTGACTTCACTTGTGCAAACGACTCAGTTCCTTGGTGTCTCTCTGAACTCTGGAGAGCACATGTTCCTAGAGTTTCTATCTTCCCAGATACAAATATGCTGGAGTGGAAGGCCTGTGAAGGATGAGAAACTACCAACCTGGATAATTCAGACTCTGAAAGACAGATGTTTCTTATACACCAATCATTTACAAAATACACTTCACAGAAATATTCAGGTTTAAATTATATAGGGTTGTACATTTCACCTGTCTTTGTGGAAAATGCATTTGTAGTATAATTCACAGAAATTAAACCTAAATGCAGCATATGCTTTTTATGAAAGAAAACTCCTTCTACTTACCCCAAGGCCTAGGTATCCTTAAGGATAAAAGAACAAATATATCTGTAATATAAAGGATAAAAGAACCAATATAGCTGTAATTTTTTCCTGGCATATTCAAAAGATTTAAATTTACTTTAAGCTTAAAAAATGCAATAATATCAGTGGATTTATCTTTGCTTCCCTTCTCTTGCTTCTCATTCAGAGGACAGTAAATTTGTGGAAATAGACAAATCAAATTCTGCGTATGCAGCTCAGCGTGAACACCTTGCCCTTATTCAGAGACTGTCTCGCTCAGAGAATGTGCTCTATGGCGCAAACCTGGAAAACCTTTCTGCTGGGATGATGAGCAAATCTTGTGATAACCTCAGCGTGGAAACCAACAATAGGACTAGACACAAAAGCAACCTTGGCAGGTAGGTTTGCCTTTTCTCTCTGAACATGTGTAAGACTCAGGCATAAACTATTTTTTTTAAGTTCTTACTGTGGTCACACCAAAAGGTCTGGGGCTCCATGGTGCCAGCAGCACTGCAAATGCAGGCAGGAAGTTAATAGACTAAGAGAGAACAACTTGAAAAAGAATGACATTTAAATTTGTACCAGACTCAAGAATAAACCATTTATTGGGTTGTGAGGAAGTATAAAAATGAGGAAGAATAAATGTAAAATCTTCAATGTCTGTATCTTCACTGGAAATTATGGTATGTGAATTAAAAAACCATCAGGAGCTGGTTTTGAGCAGGAATGCAGAGATCATTACTTAGTTGATTCCTCCATGTCCAAATGTGCAATTCATAGGGAACAGTGCAAGAACTTCTCCCTCTTTGTTTTGGTGCATTCACCTGTGTAGGTGGTTACTATAGCTGCACAGCCTCAAGATGAATTCTAGTGCCTTTTAGAGCACTAAGAGTTAGAATAGAGTCGAGGAGAACATGAACTACCAGAAAAACTTTCAGACATGGTTTTGTCTAAATGGACTAAATGAATGATGGGGAAGCTATGCTGTGTTTTCCTGATACCTGCTGTCAGCTCAGAGCAAAACACAGGAGGAATCAGTCACGATGAGTGGTCTAATGGCAGCTGTTATTTGGAAGTAAACACTGGCAAGGATAAACCACTACTCCCCTAAAATGAAATATGTCCCAGAAATCAGAATACTCATTGAAAGGCTATAAACCTGTGCATTCCCAACTCAGCTCTGACAAATACCACTGCTGATTTTTTTATTGTAACAGTCTTCCTTTCCTGCCCTGCAGGTCTCTGTCAGGGCTATCCCAGTCAGAAATGCACATCAATTTGAATGGAAAGCAAAGGAGTTATGATTTTCTCTCTATCCATTCAACTCAGAACACCATCAGTGGTGAGTATATTAATCATAAAGAGAGACAGTACCCTTCCATGTTTATTGTTTCAATAGAAGGAGACCAACATGTATTTTACTTACAGATTAAAGACTATTTTTTTTCCTTCTAGTCCTGGAAATTAGTCCAGAGTTTAGCAAGACAAGCTGTTTTCTTCCCCTTAAGTCCCACTTTGCATCAGGTTCAGTGGTAAGGGACTTGGTGGTAAAATGATTCTATAATGGTGCATAATGCTCTACAGAGATGTAGTTCAGTATACCCAGAGACTCTTGCATGGGACAATATCCCTGTGCTCAGAGGTCATTGTTTGGTTCAAAACTGAGATCTACAACTCAATAAATAATGCATGAGACAGCATAGGCTCCAGGTCTTTACTCTGCTCTTGCACTTGCATGATACTAAGGACTGAATATCTAATTTTCTATCAGAAGCCAGACTGCAGGCACATGGGGAGCCAATCTATGGAACATGAAGTTATGCTTATCTGGTTAGTCTATTTAAAAATTAGAACACTACTATAAACACACTGTGGCAGTTGCCCAATGTTAAGTAGTCACCGTTGCAATCAGTGTTGGTTGGACTGCACCTTCAGGTCCCACAGGGCCTAAGGCTGGAGCCCACAGGAGATTTTGTGTCCAAATCACCCTCAGGTTCAATGGGCACTACATGCTTGACTCTTTAAATATTCTAATCTTAATAAAAACATTGCAGGAAAACATATATTGTCCCAGAAAGGAACATTGTAGGACAAGGTTGCACAGTTCTGTAAAGAGTTTTTTAGAAAGAATGTAAACTTCTGAACACTTGTTTGAGCTTCCTTCCAGAATTAGATTGATTCAAAGTAACAGTAATGTTGAAGTCAAGGATAAAACATATATTAATTTTGAAGCCTTAGTTTTGCATACTACATGAATATTCCCAGCATGCTGTCTCCTAGCATTAATCTACATTTATTCTAGCTGTTTTGTTTCTGCAGCACCTGGATCACCAGCCACCCAAAAGGAAGTTTTGCTAAGTGGTCTAGAAAGAGAAATCATATGTGTCAGCCTAAAACGTGACCCTAAGAATGGATTTGGTAAGTAAGGAACATAAATGTTTGTTACTGGGACTATCAGGTCCCGGTGCTAACACTGATGCTTGCTAACTCAGGCTGGGCAAAACTGTAAAATCCTTTAGTCCATTTATTCTTCTTATAGAGTAAGAGTACCAATCTTTGTGAAGGACTCAGAACTTCCAGGACTGAAAAGGACTAAGAACAAAAATCAAGACCATGACATTTTCAGAGGATTAAATAAGGCCACAGAGAGCAAAGGAACCAAGTGCTAAGAGTAGATTGAGAAAACCACGGTTTTAGTTTTGTATCTGAAATACACATGTACTGATTTTATTTATCTTAGACCTTACAGGTGGTGCCTGTGAGGGTGTAAAATATTTACACCAACTTTGCATAAATGTTTCCCAACTTTTGGATTATTATCTGGATAATATTTTTGTTATATAATACCTTAATCACACTGTATCGAGTTCTTGTGGATGACTTCAGAAGTTCAGACTGTCATGTTTTAAAATGACCATTAATACAATTAAAAATCAAATTTATAAATGGTGCAGGTCTGTGTGTAACATCCTAATCCCAAATTCAACTATTACAGAAGTGAGAAGAATATATTTCAATAGTCAGAGTTAGGATAGTGAAACTGAACTACTGAACAATAGATTTCATTTTCTTAGATCTCTTACATGGCCCTCCTCAGGTTTCCTGTTTGCATGATGTAGAATGATGTTCAAATTTATCTCATGAGCTTTTATACCATTTTCCTCCTGCAGGTGTTAAATGCTGCAGGTCCACCTAGTTCATGACTCATGAAATACAGTAGTTAGAGTCTCTAGAAGTACTGAGCCAGGAAAACATTATTATTGGGAAATTATATCTAAGTAGTGATCAAAGTCACCAGCACACTTTAATTATAATGTAAGTTTAAAGCTCTCCCAAGTCAAGACCTTGATGCCCTGTAAATCAAAGCTCCCCATCCTTCAGATTGTGTACAAAAGGCATGCCACTGGAGTAAGAGCCTTTTGTGCTCCTAAGATTCATCTTTTTTAATACTGCCAGTGTTTGCATTCTCATGCTATCTCGTTTTTGCAGGTTTTGTAATTATTGGAGGAGAAAATGTAGGAAAATTAGACCTCGGTATCTTTATTGCTTCAATTATTCCTGGGGGACCTGCAGACAGAGCTGGAAATATCAAACCAGGTCATTTTCTGCACTTTTTAATTAGAATTAAAATACTTGCATAGTTTAAAGTTAGCTTCTCTGGATTTATTTCCTTATTTAGATGTGCTTTCTCTTGCTTTTATCTTTTTTTTCTTAAGGAGGACGACTCATCTCTGTGAATAATATCAGTCTGGAGGGTGTTTCATTTAATACTGCAGTTAAAATCATACAGAACTCTCCTGATGAAGTGGAGCTCATCATCTCTCAACCCAAAGGTATAAAGGCAAAGGCCTCTGCTGGCTCTGGGATGCTAATGGTTAACTCAGGACACTCATCTCTAATGGGCACTGGGATGTAGTACTACATTCCTGCTACTGACTGCCAGTTAGAACAACCATACACTAAAATAGTTGACTTCTGGTAGGTATCATGTGATGTCTCTGCTACATCAGTGTGAAAAAATCTATTATGGGCTGCCTCACTGAAGACTACAGGAATTTTGGCATTTCTTTCACTGACAGAGAGGCATAGTCCTCTGCAGTGAGGAAGCAAACACATTTCTGAACATCTACAATAGCAGTGCTCCATTTTACATTGACTAACTCATTTTACAGATCTGATTTCACAATCAGTTGAAATAAGTAGCTACTTTGTCCCCTTGTGCTGGGTTATAATAATATTTTTCTTCAAGTTTACTTGCTACTTGCATTTAACGATATTTTATTTTGGTATGGCTTTACAGACATGTATGAAGAAGGATTAAATGAAGAAAAGAATCTATCAAGAGGAAACAGCACTAGTGGATCTGAGATCTCTTGTGTAGACAGTGGGAGAAAAAAGATTCAGGATTGTCATACAGCTCTCCCCAAAGAACAGGACACAAATACAGAACTTGAGAAGACTCTCCCTTGGAATTTAGCATCAAAATTGGGCCCTAGGATTCCAGCTCCTTCAGCTAATAGCCTGGATATAGAGGTAACTGAGATTTTGATGCTGCTCAGTAATGTTACACCCAGCACACAACACACAACATACCAGATACATGTAGAAGGGAAAGTCATTGTGAAGGAAAGGAGATAGAAAACCTTCAAATAAATTACATTGGAAATGTCAAAATGATGGACATATCTAAAGTATGTGAATAAATGGGGAAACTGTTCTACAAAATGTTTTAAAAATTCTCCTTCCTTTTCCAGTGGAGGGACACAATTTTGATTATATTCTTTCAGTCTTTTAAGTTTTCAAACCAGTCCCAGAACATGCCATGTCTAATTTCCTACTTCTAGACATCCTCCCTATATATACTCAGGTTATGTGCATTTAGACAGATTGCATTTTGAGTAGCATTAACTTAAGCTTCCAATAATATCAGATATAAATGCTATCGCTCCAGGTTTACAGTGACAGCAGGATCAAACCTTTTACATCTTCTGGAAATGCTCTCTTCATTTTTTTTAATTCCTTCCCCTCCCCCCTTTCTTTCTAAACCAAGATGCTGTAATCTCATTAAAGTTTTTATTTTTGAGACAGGCAGCTGATTCTTCCCACTTATCATCTCCATCAGAAACCAACTCAAAGGAAGTCTACACGGTGGAGCTTCTTAAAGAAGATGGGACTTTTGGAATCAGTGTGACTGCAAGTGTCACTGTTAATCTTTAATTGTCTGTCAAATTGTTACCTGACTGAGAACAAAGACAGGAGAAGATAGGCTGATAACAGAAACAGTTAGCATGGCACATTGTGAACCTAAGTGTCCACTGATTGACACAGAATGCATGAAGTACTGTCTCTGCTCATTGCCTGGTTCTCACCCACACCATCTGGGAAAGAAGTGTCCTGGCATAAAGCACGTGGCAGTACAAACCCTTTTTGTCCTGACTTGATGTGACAACAAAACCTACCACTGAAAGCAGAGTTTAGTCAGGGAGGACTAGAGAAGGTCAGAGGGGACTAGAGAAGAAATATCTGCCACATTTGGATAACAAGTCCTTGTCCTAGCTATTTAATTTGAATTTACCCCTCCAGGCTGAGATGTCTCTACAGTCCTTGCTGAAATGGAATGTAAAGAAACAGCCATTTCATTGTCTGCAGAAGAAATTAAGGGCCATCTTTTTCATCTGAATTTGGCCAGGGGATGTAGATGGACAGAACATGATTCTTAGGTTAATCTGAAATTTCTCTGAGTGCTCAAGTTCAGATCCATGCTTAATATATTGTCCAAAAGATTAGTAATTGAAGAAAGGATATTGCACAGCTTAGAAGCTGAGCTAGAGAATAACTGAAATATGCAAGACCATTTTATGTGAGCATAGGGAGAAATTTATGAACATTTAGTAAAGAGTTTTATGTAGTCACATTGAAATACATTGCATTTTCCCGAGAAAATAAGATTACTGCCTATGGAAGTACATTACAACCAGATGAGGTTTTAGAGTAATGGGGTTTGAAGTAATATCCTCTTTCCCTTTTCCCCAGTATTTAAAGAAGAAAGCAATTCCTGTAGCAGTTACTTTGCAATGCATGTGTAAGTTGCTTTGATGTTTACCACAGGAAGAATATATGAAGACTCTAATCTGTGGGCATGTTTTGCAGGGTGGAATTAACACCAGTGTGCGTCATGGTGGGATATATGTGAAGTCAATTATTCCCAGGGGACCAGCAGATAAGGATGGACAAATAAAGATAGGTAACATATCTGGCAATAAAACCCCGGGCTGCAGTGAGTTCACTGTTAGTGTGAACAATGAAACACATTTGGGATTGGAGGTGCTACAACTGTAAAGTGTAAGATATGGTCCATCATTCCTCAGCCTGTCTCTGTACTACATGTAGGAATCCCACTGAAAAAACAGAAGCCTCACACCAACACTGTAGAGTTACCTTCTGTGGCTGACATCAGGCTAGTGACTCTGACATCATTGTTACTGTGCTAACCAGATGCTACCACTGCATTTACTTACACAATACCCTGGAATGATTGAGCTGCTGGTTATAGAGTGCTGTGCAGCAAGCAGTATTGCTTTCCTATGAATTAATATTAATTTGACACATGTAAGAAAGAAGACCTATTGTAACGTGGGCAGCCTCAAGGTTTACACCCTCTGAACCTGAACATCAAAGCAACTGGATGTTCTTTTTTTTTACCTCAGGTGATCGTCTGCTGGAAGTAGATGGCATCAGCCTCTGTGGCATCACCCACAAACAGGCTGTGGAACACCTTAAGAAATCTGGCCAGGTGTGTGTAAGAGCAGAGATCAATAAGATACACAGTACACTAAACTGGTATGAAGCACAGTAGCCAATCTTGGCCAAAAGAACCATCCCTCCCTCTGCTCCAACCCTATTCCTCTAAACAGAAAAGGAAAAAAGGCTTAGGACCCACTGTGTCCTGTGTAACTGGAACCTGTTTATCACTGTTTTAGATTGCCAGACTGGTTCTAGAAAGGGGAAACTACCAATTCACAGAGCCTTGTCAGACTGCTAATGACAGAAAGGAGGACCAATGTGCAGTTGTTTCTGTGGCAACATCCCTCACAGATGGCACCAAGGACTGCTGCTTTTTGACAGATGGTAAGTGATAAAGAAGGAACTCAGGGTGAGTTCCTACGATGTACAGGAAAGGAATGAATGAAAATAATTCTATGAAATTTCTTTGGGTTGGAAGGAAATACACTGAATAGAATTATAATATTCAATATTAATGACATAATCAAAAATCAATTCTGAAAAATATATTTCTAATGTTCATGGAGTTATAGAGGCTAGATATAGCTGAATTTACCCAAGTCATCACTACTGTATCTCTCAGCCTTTGTGAGACTGGGCTGGCAAAGGACACACTGTCTGTACCCCACAGCAGTCTCGGGCAGGAAGCAGCTGTGTGGATGTGGCCAGGCTGTTCCCCAGGGAGAGCCTCACCTGCACAGCTGATGATGCTCTGACAGTGATGAAGCTGGAGGGAACTGGAGACTCACCACTTGATTTCTCAAAAGCACAAGATTTAGAGATCACTTACACAGAATTTACCCAACAAATAAATGCTGTATCATTAACTGAAGGTTGTCTCATAAGCACCAAGTCTGAACCATACTTTTCCATGGGGCAGTTACTCCACTGGAATTCAGCTACAAGCATGGTGTTTGGGAAAGGCCTAAACTAACTACAGAAGAGTAAAATCTATGCAACACTTACAGAAGAATATCATAAAAAGATAGCATATGAATCTCTTTGTGTTGGTACAAAAAGCTTTTCCCTTTATGGGCTGGTACCAGACTGTGAGCACATGGTGGAATAGATTCCAGTTCTCCCTATTCTGACTGTGAGATTTCAAAGACTTACATAAGATAAAGGAACACCCAAACCTTCTTTTGACTTTATTATTAGTAGATCTACCTCTGCAGCACACAGGTAAAAAGTCTTTTGAGAGTATAGTTTATATTGGCTCCTCAGGGGGTACCTATGCCATGGTTCCCACTTTTTTCCCAATCTCTGATTTGAGCAGATAACACATTTGAAGTGAAATTAACCAAGAATTCTGGAGGCCTTGGATTTAGTGTTCTGCAGATGGAAGGACATGCTTGTGAACACCTTGGAGGAGCTATTGTCAGGATCAAAAGACTGTTTCCAGGGCAGCCAGCGGAAGAGAATGGAGAAATTGAAGTTGGAGATGTCATTTTAGCTGTGAATGGGAAACCTCTCAAAGGGCTCCTGTATCAGGTAGCAGGAAGTGTTATTATTGGGGCTCCATCTGGGTAACAGGTTAATAAAGACAATGCATTTAAACTAAATTATCACCAGAGGGAGGCAGAATTTGCATACAATTAATCCGATTTCTGTGTAGGATTCTTCTCTAGAACTCCTACGTAGAATTTCCGTTCTAAATGAATTCTGACAGTGAATTTCATCTGCTATTTAATTTCTAAGTTTCTACCATTAATGTATGAATTCTATTGTTAGATGCACACCAGTTGTTAATTAGTTGGAATCTTTGTTGCTTTTATGCATGATTGGAACAATTTTACCCTGTGGTCATTTGTGCTTTGTAATGTCATGCTAAATATAATGCCCCAGATTCAAATTTCTACCAAGATTGGTAAGTCCTGTGTAAGTTTTTAACCTGGAATGAGAAATTCTATGCTCAGTAAACAAATTAAATGGATTTATTTTTCTTCGTTGGAATACAACAGTTTGGGGAGCTATGCTGAAATAATTAACAAAAGATGTTACTACCACATGTGGTTTGAATGAATTTTCCTGAAAATTCTGTTTTCTTCAAGAAAAGAAAATGAATCAACCTAAATCTATGTGCATGACGGCAAAGTGCAAGTTTGTAAATAGGACTGACTTTAGATACATGTTCACCTATAAACTATGGTCCATTTGTATGACAATCCTTCAGTGGTGAATGTTGGCCCTCATACCTCTGGTATGAGAGAAATATAGCATTCACTATACAAATTTTCTCCATCTCAGTTGGTAAAATGACAGGTAAGATTTACTCTGTCCCATCAGAAATATAACATTTCTTCTTTCTGTTTAGGATGTCCTGCACTTGTTAAGAGGAGCTCCTCAAGAAGTTACACTGCTACTTTGCAGACCACCAAAAGGTGTTCTTCCAGAAATAGAGCCGATTGCCCTGGTAAGGCAAAGCTTCTGACAGAAACTTGCTTCTGTAAACCTGCAAAGACACTACTACATTTTCTATCCAGTCTTGAACAAGGCAACTTTCCCTTTTCTCCAAGGCCCTCAATTCCATTTCTTTCCTGGTTTCAACTCAGCCTGCGAAGTTCAATTTATAGTTTCTTAGCAACCAAAATAATACAAATCTGGCAGACATTAAATATATTTATCCTAGTTAAGTTGCTGTACTATCTTTGGAGTGAAACAGCACGTACCCAAGCAGGTCTTCTAGTGGGGCTTCTAAAAATGCTCTACCAGATCCTCAGCCAGAAACTACAAATATTCTAAAATGCAGCTATTTTAACTCCCCAAAGTGAGAAGAAAATAAAGAACTTTTCCTATCCAGACTATCTCTTAATGAAGTTATAATAATAACTAATAGTTATAATAATAGCTAATAGTTATAATAATAACTAATAATAGTTTCAACTGGTTTTTCAGGTTCTTATTGATAGTTAGCAGAATCTGCAGGGGGAAAACCAAAACAGAAACAAACAAAAAATACCCCCAAACCATAGACACTGCAGAGACTAAAATATAGCCATTAGATGTGCTAGCATCACTACTCCTGCTTCTTGAAGACACCTCATGGACAGTACTCTTATAAGGAAAATGCATTAGCACTACTCTTGCTCCATTCAGAATGGCCCACTGATGGTTGCCATCCCCCTAGGATTTATAGCACCCACAGGCAGACAGAAGTGACAGTCACAACCATCTCCAGATATCAAACTGACTCCTGCTCCTCTGCTACAGCGTGCCTTGGCTGATTTCTATAGTCAGTCGCATGGGAGTCAAGTCTGGAAACTCCTTCCATGGAATGAAGAGAATATAGACACAACATGGAGGCATGATATGAACAGACACATTAAAAAATAACCTCTAGCAAATAACTCATTAGGAAAAGTGATCTGGTGGAGTAGTTTTGATTGGAATTCTTGTAGAATGTGAAAAGTAAGCACTAAGACAAAATAATTATTTGGTTAGAGAGTACCTTCTATTTTTTCTCCTTCCTCCCAGCTACCATTTGGTATTTTCCCATTCAGAAGCTCGTTAATATTGCCTTTTCAAAATATTTTGCTCTTGAAGGAAAATGATGGGAGATTATAAAGGAGTTACACTAACTTTTCTGTTTTTTTAATAGACTCCAGCACCATCTCCAATTAAGGACTTTGTGGCAGAAATGCCAGGCAGCACAGGGGCAGGAAACAGCATGGATCAGTCTACCAGTGATGGAAGTAGCACCTCTCCAGACCTCGAAGACTGCCTTGATTCTCCAGTGGGAGAAGATTTCAGTGAGCCTCCTGAGGATGACAGCTCAGCTTACGAAGAGCAGGAAGCTGAGTTTCAAGAGAAACCCATACAGAAACTCCCAAATTCCAGAGAAAGTTTCTATAAGCATCTTTGGAAGATTCATCAAGAAGCTTCCAGTTCTGAAGTCTTCCACTCTCTAGAGGAGGAAGTGAAGCAGAACTGCTACTCACCATGTGAGTTTGGGCAGGCCAAAAGGTAGGGAATACCAAAATCTGTTCTCCAGCCTTTCCTTTGACTCTTAGGACTTTGAAAGGTAATTGCTTAGGTTTAAGTACAGGGCTCTCTGCTTCTAATCACTCCTGATTACTAAAGATTTTGTTTTATTATCTGATTCTGACTCACCTAATCTGCTTTCCCTATTTACTGTCATCTTATTAGAATTTTGCATAAGTCTGCATTGAGAGTTCTGCACCATTGTAATCATTTATGCTGCTCAGCTGAAGGTGGTTGCCATTTGAAATCAGTGGAAAGATACCTGTGCACCTCAACAGGAAACAAATACTTTTATTGATTATATGATCTTTTTCTTTCATTTTTTTTTCAGAGTTGACTTAAATAGGCACCAAATTTTTTTCTTATTGTGCGATCTCCTAATTTCAAATTTTTTCATAGGAAATAAAAACACCTCAGAAGAGAAACTGTGATGAAGGAGGGGAAAAAAGGGTTATTTTATGTTTTCTGGCCTTCAGAAGCCAATACAGAAAAAAAAAGGGTTATTTTATGTTTCCTGGCCTTCAGAAGCCAATAGAACCCGAGCCAGAGGAGTTATACAGTATATTATAGTGCAAATGGACTCAGTCTCGTTTTACACTCCTTTGAGTATATCAGACCCTGTCACACAGGAGACAATCCATTCCATTTTCATAATCTTTGCCAGTGCAAAAAAGTAGAAATTATCAGAACAGAATGGATTGATACAAAGACAAATTGAATGTCTTCTAGAGGCCTTTAACTTACAGCTTTAGTAATTTTATTGAGAATCTAATTTTTATTTCCCCATACAGTCACTTGAAATGATTTTGTTACTTTTGACTCTCATCAAGCACAGCCCCAGACAGTTGTCTCTGGGAAATGACAGCACTACCTGGCACTGCAAGCCAAGTGGGATCAGAGTGGCAGCTCATAATTTTAGCTTCTCTTTGCAAAGTCCAGAAGCTTCACTCAATTCATGAATGAAGCTCCTGCTTAATTTTCTGCTTCTGTACTTCTGAGAGTAAAATCAGCATAAATATGTCTGCAGCAAACATATTTGCCAAGCGATAATACAGATTCAATGAAACTAAGTTTATTGTGGGAAAATACCAATTCCAGGAAAAAATTTGGATTCTTTCCAAAAAGGAAGTTCTGAAATAAATGTTTTTGTTTGATACATTTTCAGTATCATCTAGTATCAGCTTTTGCATTTTTAAAAGGAAGCCAGAGAAGTTTAGGATGCCATGCATTTTAAACAATATTTTAAATATAATCTCAATTTAAATCCTTCCAGCTAAAACCACACAAAATCCCCAGAAGGAAATAGGCATTAATAAAGGACTTCCTTTTGATTAATGAAGAAATTTCTCCAGATTACTCAAAATATTTCATGCAAATGTATAAATTTTCTGATAAGAGTTTTACAGAGATCTTCTGTGATTTCATACAGGACATGGAATTTATTTTAATTTTAGTTGTCTATGTTTGCTTAGGAGACGATGGACAGTTCACTTCTATCAAAGAGCAAACATCCTGGCTAGCGTAGATGTGAATATGCCATTTTAGGTGTTTTTAAAATGAATGAATGTTTAGCAATATTTCAATAAGGATTGATATGAAGAAAACATACTTTAAAAAAAAAAAACGTGTTTCTAGCATTTTTATGAGCTTTAATGGTAAATTTTTGGGAGACAATGCCAGAGATGTCTACTCAGGCTCATGAAGGAGAACAGTCAAAACTATTAAACACAGCATTTGTGATTACAGTTTGGGCTTGAACATCAGAAGTGCTGAATACTTTGTCTGCAATATAGTGGAACAGAATCAATAATAATTTTAATTCAATTAATTTAATAAGTCCATTGGTGGTTTTCAGACAACTCATATGCTTCAAGTTAAGCATAAGAATAAAGGCAAGCTTATAAAGAGGAGTATGGACTTCTTTTTAAGAAGAAACAGGAACCACTTCATATTTCATGTTTCTGGTCTGTGCCCAATTACCCAGGAAAGACCTGTAGAAGCCAGAAATGTGGTGGGCATTCCTTTTCCCAGAAAGGAAACATAAAAATTGTAGGGGTATTTTAATGTCCATACTGCTTACCAGAAAAGTTAATTAATTTGTTTATGGAAGATTAAATAATTAATGGTCTGGGCTTTGTCCAATTATTCTTTTTGAGAAGCAACCGAAGTACTAATTAATGCCTTAAAAAAATTAGGAGCGCAAGATTTTGCAAAGGTAAATAATGGAAGCTTTTTAATCTTTCAAGCAGCTTTGCAAAATATTGATTACTTATTTGCTTTTGTACTACCATTGGAGGATTCAGAGAGCAATTCAACACCAAAACTAGTAATTCAGTTAAAATGAAAATAAGGTAATGCATAAACAGTAGACTTTTCAGTGGCCATCTAATAAAGCATATGGAGGAAAACCCCAGCACTGCAATCTTTTTATTTTCCAGCCACGTATTTAATAAGAGTCATGATGACCTATTGAACACAAAATGTATGCCTGAAACTCTCTCTCTAACCCCTATTGATGAAGAGTATCTCACTGTCAGCTCAATGTCTGTGACCTCCCTTCCACGAGGAGGAAGCTCCAAGACAGTCTCTGCAACCCCACAGCCACGTGTTTGTGGTCCCTCATCACCATCCCTGCCTGCCAGAGAGACACATGATAGTGACAATGAATGGGAAGACTTGGAGGAACCTGAGGAAGAGAAGGAAGAAAATGAAGAGTGCATTCAGGTATGTGATGGGCACCAAATGACTGACTGGTAGAATACAAGGGAAAATAAACAATTTTAAGAATGTTTCAGTCTCAAACAATAATTTTAACCCATTTTCTATGCTATTTTCACATGACTTTTTTTTCTTTTTTTACTTTCCTGAATAGTCGCAATCTTCAAATAAAGCAGACCTCTCACTATGCCCAGCTCTCCAGAATTCTTAACCATTTGCCTTAAGGCTATTTCTTTTTTCTTGACATCTTACTATTTCTCCAACTTTCCAAAATTCTGCATTATTATTCTCAGTGTACAAAGACCTAAAAGCTGTCTAGTAGCTTCTAAAATTAATTGGAGTCAGCTACTTGGATTTTTTCTGCCATGTTTCAAGGCCATGCAGAAAATCACTTTGTTACAGTGATATTGCTGTAATGTCCTGATAAGAAAGTATGATTCTTGTGCTAATTGCTATTCAAAATATAAGGCTCAGTGCTGCCAAATGCTGAACATCTTGCATTCCTATGACACTAATGAGCTCTGAATTCCTACTAATTTGAGAGGACTGTGGACAAAATTTAGCTCCAGGCATTTCCTTCAGTGGGACAGCAATAGCAGTAACAACAGTGATCTTGCACCCTGCTATCACAATGCTTGTCAGCTCAGAGGCCTCCAAGCCGTTCTTTACACATTCCAAATGCCTAATTCCAGATCTTGGTGGCATTCTCTGCTTTACTAGGCCCTATAAGTCAATCAACATGAACCTCCACAATTCTGGGATATGGCAGAACACCTTTTACATACTCTTGTACCATCTGAGGATCTGATTCCTACCTGCATATAAAAATTATGGAATATGTTACTGAAGCAACATAAAAGCCTAGATCAAAAAAACTGTGCTTGTTTTAACAGGAAATGGAGATCTTTGTGACTTTGACAAAGTCAGAGAACAATGGTTATGGATTCTCTGTAGTTCTTAACAAAATCGACACCTGCCTGTATGTTGATGAAATCTTGAATGATCCTGCCCTTTCTGATGGAAGATTGAGAAGGGGAGACAGAATCATTATGGTACAGTAATTTTTTGAGTTTATGCAGAGAAGAAAATATTTACAGATCAATGTCATCATTGGCATTCTTTGTTTAGTATCACCCATTTATCACATATTTAGGTATGTAAATAAATAATATAATAAATCTAATTCTGCTGACCTCAGTTGGATAAATCTCAGACTGAATAGATTGTATGATGAGGCAAATAAAATGAAACTAGGAGCATTCAAGACAAGTGAGACATTAAATGCCTTCCCAATGAAATTATACAAACTGAATTAATGTAATAACGTGATACGTGACACACAAAGGATGTAGGAATTGTGTCCTTTGTAATGTAATAACAAAACCTTTTTTCAGCCCGGTTCATGTTCAATTTTTTGCATAAGACCTTCTCCCTTGTTTTTTGCAACAAGATCTTGAGTTTCAATGGGAAAAAAAGCTATTTTTATTAAAGCTCTGCATTCAGAAAAATAAAAGTTCAAAAAAGAAATATTATTGCAATCTTAATTGTTAAATGTATTGACATTAAATATCACAGCAAAGCAATAAAAATGAACTGAAAACTAATTTAAGTTCATATGCAAAATTCAGAGTAGAGGAAGAAGTAAACGATGATCAATGAGATGTATGACATGATTTTACTGGTTTGTCACTTAGGTGAATGGAATTGATGTCACATCTTTGCCATGCAATGAAGTCCTGACTTTACTGCAAAGCTCTCCTCCAGATCTGCACCTTGTGGTTGGCCGTGCTGACAGTGACCCACGTCCCTCAGTTAGGCCAGAGGACATTCCTGAAATTACTCTCACAAAGGGTGCTGATGGACAGCTAGGTGTGTACTAAATGCTGCATTTGCTATTTTGGACAGGAATGACAGCATGAGATAATCATAGGAATGACAAGATAATCATAACCAAACGTGCTCTTGGATCAGTACGATCCAAACTGACCTTGACACCTTTATGCTCTTCATCATCACCCATGACCAAGGAATGAGAGCTTTTTGTGGGCAACATCTAAGAGGGAAGACTAATATCTCTTGTTAGACTAATGAAGGTATCTGGAAAAATGATCTTTGCATTATCATCCCATTAACTGAAGTTTCTGGCAGATTTCCAGTACCATATTTTTATGTTACTTATACACATAAGTTTTGGATGGTTGGATAATAATGTCTACTACCTGCAGAGACACATAAAGATCTATTTGGAGGAAAAGAAAAAAATTGAAGAAAAGGTAAAGTTTAAGAAGGATGAGCCATAGGTTGAGACTACACTTTGCTATTCAAAGAATCTCCACTTGAATCCTTGATTCACCACAGACACAAGGCTTTATCTACAAACAATACAAATGATAAAAGAAATCCCCACAATGTGAGTACCTTGATATTTCTGTAGCATGTTATGAGTACTGCACACAGATAAAACTGTAGCCTCAGGAAGCAGTATGGCTATATGTGCTCATGTACAGCATCCTGTTTCTAGGTAGGAACTAGTTATTTCAGAGATTCTTTGAGTGTAGTTTGCACTGTGTAGGTCCCTCTCAGCTATTGTAGGCCTCCTTTCCCATGGCACTCTGAAGACTGCAAGGTATGTAAATGTGCAGGTAACGAGGGAGCTGCTGCTATGCAGCTCAGTGTCCTATTGCAATGACTATTGAACATCAGGGGAAATAAAGCACTAGGACAGCAGTGAAACACAGAGATGGACACCACCATTTAAGTTTTTCCATACTTTTTTAACATCTAATGGCATTTCACTCTTTCAGTCAAGCTTATAAATCCCATTTTACTGGGGCAAGACTGTTATTTATAATGTCAGTGATTTCTTCAGCCTATCTTTCAGTGACTCACATTTGTTCCACTTTCAGTCACTGACAGTGAAATTCTAAACACTCTGCCACAAAAGATGCTTTCTCTGCATTATTCTAGGCTTGAAGCTGACAGGAGGAGCTGGAAGCACATTACAAGGTATTTATGTGCTAGACATAGTGCCTGGCTCTCCTGCCAGTGTGGAAGGCAGTTTGCAGCCACGAGATCAGATTGTTTACATCTGTGGACTGTGCACTGAGGGCATTAGCCTGGATGATGCAGTGAGAGTGTGTGAAGCTGCCACCCAGAATGTTCAAATCAAAGCCACAAGGTAAATCTGAGCATACCTCATCCTCATGCTGAAGCTAAATTTTCTAAATTTTACATCAACAAGTCAAACCACACAAAACTAAAAAATGCTTTATCTCAAAGGTCTGAATGTTGCAACCTGATAAATAACATTCATAAGACATCTTAACTCCTTGTAATTAAAACTGACACTGCAAGTACAAGTAGACTCACACAAGACAAATGAGAACTCTTCAAATTTCATCATCCAAAACCAAATGTGAAGCCTTTAACTGAGGCTGAGCATCATTTTCATATGTCTTGTTCTCTAGGGAAAATCTTTGTATTTCCATCACTAGTGTGAACTTTCCCTTTATAGTCTCAGATTCACAACTACAAGGAAGAAACTATTTCTGATCAGAAATTCTGAGATAATTCCAACAGATAAAACATTTTATAAAGGTACTAAAAATTCAGCATTTAACCTGCAGCATGACCAGAAAGTCTTTCCAGACCTGAACAATAATTGGCTGTAAAGGATTTTTCTCATCAGTTCATGGCTGCATTTTGATTCATTGTGTTCCACAGTTTCACACCAGCTCAGGTCCTGGACTGATGCAGAAATAGCTTCCAAAGATCCCAGAGGAACAGTAAAATATTAACTCAAAGCATGTGAGTAACTGAGTTATGTAACCAGAGCCTGTGACAGAATGGCTGTCACAGCTGCCTTAACATAGTTCAAACTTCTATTACTGTTTTATTAACTTGTGCTTATCTAACAGAAGAAGAAATTGCTGCCTCCTTATACATCTTTCTGTACAACAAGTTAGTAGCAGCACCTCCTGATTGTCAGAATTTACAAACTCAGGAGCTAAACAGAAATAGGGTAAAAAAACTTACAAAAGAGCATTCCCACTTTATACAGGGGGTAACCAAAGCTGAATTCAAAATGGACCAAAAAGCAGCTCTGTACTGAGCCAGGTGATTTAACATGCTTATTTTTTTCCCCAACACATTTTAATAAAATGTTTCACTACAGTCAAATATTTTCATATACTGACATAAATTCTCTTTAGAACAGTACCACTAACAAAATTGTAGAAGGACAACTACAATTTAGATAATTGCATTTCTAAAAATAATTTTCATATGTGCTTTACAAAGCATGCAGTGCTTAATGGCTCATATATTTCACTTTTTCTGCCCCCAGAAATGGCAATCCAGTGGTTCCTATAGAGCAGGAAAATAGTAAGTAAGGCTAACATTTTTGGGTTTTAGTTCAAAACTTGCTGATTTTGAAAAAAGCATAAGGTATTGAAAACTTATTAACAAATTGTAACTTGCCATTCAGTATTTCTGTTATGGCCATTTTAGGAGTTTGAAGAAAATTTGGTAGCTGTTTAAAGACAGAAATAAAATGTATAGCTCTCTGTAAAAAAGTAATTTAATACATATTCAGTTTCTTTTTTAAAAAAATGTGTTATTAAATAGGAATTTTATGTGGTCATATTTCAAGATCTGTTTTGACTGAAACTATTCTATACGAAGTTTTCCAGCACTTCTTGAGCCACTATTTAATATGAGCCACTACTTCATCATCTAGACCACTTTTTTAAACTGTTATTAATGAAGTATATAAAATCAGCCGGCAGCACTAATATCTGTTAGTTAAAATAAAAGCATTCCTATAAGGGGAGATATTTAATACTCTAACTGATACAAAACTTCAGCAATCATCTGAGCCACAAAGATTTGACCAGAATTGCTCCAGCAGCCTAAGGAGTCTGAGCAAGCACAGGCTGCACTTGCACCCTCAGGTGGAAGGGAAGGAATCACATCTAGGTCAGCACATACAAAGGGTGTTAGTTACGCATGTAATACTTTCAAATGCACTTTGGGCTGCAGCATTAAGTCAGACCTAACCCCAGTTTCATTTACCTGACTGGATATCTCAGTGGTTTTTGAGTTTTTTTAAAATCATGCAAACATGACTTCAAAAAGTAACTCTGGACCACAATTATTCACATGCCTACACTGATCTGAATACTGCCATACGGTTACCTGAAGAACTTATTCCAAGTCAAGTTAGTGACAGATTTCCTTAGACATGTAGCCATGTGTCTGTTTCTATAAACTGAAGCAATTTTCTACAAGATATGGATAAAGTTATGTGTACCCTCAGTTAATACGATAGAACTCAAGCACAGCAAATGTGTGGCCTGGTAGGACTTTGCTTACACAGCCTTGTGTGAGCTTTGCAGATTCCAAGATTTCTCAAGACACCTTCAAATAGGTAATGAGACCTGCTCCACCTCTTATAGCATTATGAATGCACAGTTACCTGCCTCTCCTATAAAACAAGATGTGTCAGGTCCTGTACGTGGGTCAGAGCAATCCCAAACATAAACACTTGGGCAGAGAACAGACTGAGAGCAGCCCTGAGAAGGACTTGAGGGTGTTGGTTGATGAAAAGCTAAACATGACTGAGCAATGTGCAATCACAGCCCAGAAATCATAACCTGGGCTGTACCAAAGGCAGTGTGGCCATCAGGTTGAGGTAGGGGACTGTGTCCCACTGCTTTGTGAGACCCCACCTGGAGTGCTGCATGCAGCTCTGCAGTCCCCAGCATAGGATGCACATGGACCTGTTGGAGCAATTTAAAGGGGAGGCCATAAAGATGGTCAGAGGGCTGGAGCACCTCTCCTGTGAAGACAGGCTGGGAGAGTTGGAGTTGTTCAGCCTGGACAAGAGATGATGCTGGGGAGACCTTACAGCTCCTTCCAGTTCCTAAAGGGTACTGCAGAGGGACTTCTGACAAAGGCATGTAGTGATAAGACAAGGGGGAATGGCATCAAACTGAAAGAGGGCAGGTTTAGATTAGATAGTAGAGAGAAATTCTTTACTGTGATGCTGGTGTGACACTGGATCAGGTTGTCCAGGGAAGTTGTGGACACCTCATCCTTGAAAATCTTCAGGTCCAGGCTGGATGGGGCTTTCAGTAACCTGGTCTAGTGAAAGGTGTCCCTGCTCATGGCAGAGGGTGGAAACTAGATGATTTTTAAGGTCCTTTTAAACCCAAACTGCTCTATGATTCTATGATTCTTCCATTTTATAGGTGCATTAAAAAACCTATACTAATTTTGCATTTGGTGTTCCATTTGCTATCATCACTCATAGATTTATTGATAAATCCGTAATAATTTGTTATTAAGAAAGCGAGCCTTCATTTTTATAGGTTTAGTTACAAGAACACATACTAAAATTGCAATTGCAAAAGGTAGCTTTTTTAAATTACAGGACATTAATTATTTTCAATAATTCACACATTAAGAGTACTTTGTGGAAGACAGCTAAGATCAGAATATGATAAAGCAAAACCACAAAACTGGGGGGGCTGATAGAGGTGGGAGTGTTCCTTCATCTGCCTGATCATTGCCACATGTGTGACTCAGTCTGGCCCCTGATTGCTGTTACAATTTTTAAAATAACAATGGCTAAGATGCAGTAGCTCTGCAATTCATGACTGAAATGTTTATATATCTGTGCAAATCAGCAAACTTCATAATGCAGTGGTCTCACACTGCTTCGTATAGCATAAATATTGGATATTGATGCTTCGTTTAATAACCTAAGCACAGAGTTTGCATTCCATGGGTACATGAAGTTTAGCAGGAGGCCTGTCAGAGCAAACATATGTGTTTGTTTTTAGGGCCACCAGCTGAAACAGAGAAAGCCAATATTTCTTTGTCAAATGAAAACCTGAACTCCCAGGAACAGCATCTGCTGCATCAACATGGTAAGGAACTTTGCATTTTTCAATTAGGATTAGTAAAATTGCGTTCTTTGAAAGAAAAGTAAGTTTATAGGTGATAATAGCATCACCTGGGAAAGATTACTCTTCATAAAAAATCCTGCCTCCCTCAGAGTTTCAGAGAACATTTATACATTACTGCTCTCCATCTGGTGTCTCTGTAGGATGCAGTTCTTAAAGCTTGTTTTGGAACCTGCTCACGAGGAGGTAAAAAGGTCACAGTGATTCACATTTCAGTAGTTTTAGGCCACATAAATCCGAGGGATTTATTTTGTATTTCACATATAAAATATAAAATGTTTTATTATGTCTCCGAATGAGATTTTGAGTGTTATACTGTAGAGTATTTTACCAGGACAACTATCTAAAAATTGCTGTTGGTTTTTCACAGAGAAACATTTGGAGGAAACAAACTGTGATGATCAGCAGAACACTCCTGATTCTCCAGAATGTAAAGTAAGTGACACTCTGAGGTGTGAGGTGGTTCATCAAGTGAAGTGAGCTATATGGAGAGAGGTTTTTTTCAATAGTGGTATTGAATGCATTTTCTTCCTCTCTTTGAAAATGTGAATATAATGCACTTGGAGAGTGTCCTGTAAGTGTTGAATTGTATTCAGCATTCACACAGTAGAATGCACTGGGCACTTCCTGGGGACAGACTCTTCTGTTGCTGTCTTTCAATGCTTAGAAAGAAGGCAGCAAAGGAAAAAGACACAGAATGTCACAGCATGGGATTCTGGGGAAAATATGTGCAATTGTTAAACATTTTCCACAACAATCTTTGAAAACTGAGATTAATATGTTTCATCCTGCAATTTTCAGCTAGACATTTGAAAACAGAGTAAAATTAGCCCAATCTTTGCAGTACTATGCAGCACTGATATAGACCAATATGGTTTGAATTTGGCAGGAGTAATGCATTTTTCAAGTTATTTATTATTTATTATCAATTCCTGAATACACAGGAATGTTGTTGTTTGGGGAAGAAAAGTTATTTCCATGCTCAGCATACAATGCTTGAAAATTCTTACAAGCGCAAACATCACTTCTATTGGTGCAAAGACATGGAAAGTAACTTTAATTTAAATGATCCAAATTGGGAGTGGTATTTCATGTGAATAGATATAGATTAAGTATTTTTCTCTTTATTGTGTAAAAAAGCTGTTTCTTGTTAAAATTAGACCTCCAACCTGGCAAAAAATTTCGAACAATTTCCTAATTTTTTATTATGTCATCACTATTTCACTATTACTGCTTCTTCTGCATGATTTAATCCATGATGGTTTATCTGCTCAACCTGCAAAAATAATTCACAAGGCTGATACTTGTGGCATTGGAACTAGTCATGCTGAAAGTCATAAACATTTCTAGCTTGCTGCTATTTCTGACATAGTATTGACCCTAAAAAAGCAGCTGATTTTAAAAGCAAATAAAGTGCTAAAGTAAAAGAGATGGAAATGTTTGGATTACAAGATTAAGATCTAAATTAGAGAAAAATAAAAGAATAAACTATGTACTGCATTACTGTCATGCTGGAGGTAAGAATGCCTTATTTGTCAATTAAGGTGATTTATTTGATATATTATAAAAGGATTACAGAAGTACACATTTCTTTGCTCTTAAGGAGTTACTTTCCCCAGCAGCAAACAGAGTATGAAAATAAGTATGTACTATTTTTATTCTGATACATACATGCAGCTCTTATCTTGATTCCTGGAACCTCTGTAGATCTATTCAAAAGTAGAGCAGGATATATCCCATAATCCACATCAGACAGTGAGGACTGTGGGAATAATGGGAATCTTGAGTAATAAAAATGCAAACAAAATACAGCCCTGAATAAATGCCACTTCAGACTGCATCCTTGTCTATTGTAGGACTTCATTATTAAGATTGAGCTGGAAAAGGCAGAAAATGGAAGCCTGGGATTTGCACTGGTAGGTGGAAAAAATGGCAGGGCTATTCTAATAAAAGCCATCAGCCCGGACAGCAGTGCAGACCTGGATGGCAGACTTCAAGTTGGTGACATCTTACTGAAGGTAATGTTTGTTCTCCATTGCTTTGGCTCACATTTTCTCTACTTTATAATGAACATCTGTCCAATACAAAGTGGAGCAGGTTGGAAATCTGATGCTGCTTTGCACAGTAACATGTAGGAGGTGCTGTCCCTTGGCTCCTGGTGGTCAGAGGGCTGTCCTGGGGCCCCTGTGTCTTCCCTGGAGTTCAGCCTCCTGTGGGTCTGGGCCTCCCCAGAGCTGGAGGGGACCTCCTCACTGTGTCTAGTGAGGATTCCAGAGAAACTTCAGGGAAACCAGAGGTAACTGGCCAGGCATGCAGGTCACAGCTAACCAGGAGACTACAGGGAAGAACCTGTCACGTTAGGTATTATCAAGACAAACAAAAAGCACTGGAATTAGGGCTTTTCAGTCTTTATTTAAAATCTTACTATCCTAGCCACTCTGTCACCTTTTAATATAAGTAATCCTTTTTGTTACACCAAATTATTTTTTCTTCTCCCTCCATGAGTTTCAAAATTGTTTGATTTTCTGGCTTTCATTTACTTCCATCTCTCTTTCATCTTCTCAATGAAGAATGGGGGAAAGCCCACTTACTATCTCAGACTGTAATTCTCTGGTGTCCTGCTGGCAATCATGGCATAAAGATAAACAGGTGAAGGATCAAGTGAATCAGGAGAGAATGAGAATTCTCTCCCACAAATGGGAGAAGATGATGACACATGAAGTTCAAAGAAGTTATATGAAGATTTCCCAGTGCTAGGGCTTTGTGTTACAGGACTGTGGAAATACACATCAATGTATTTTTCAGGTGAATGAGACCTTTGTGTCTGGTCTGCCACGCCAAACAGTCACAGATCTGCTGCGCAAGGCACAAGGCACCGTTCAACTCACTGTCTGCCGAAGCCTGGCTTTGCACTGGGCCTACTCAGGCAACCAGAGCAACAGAGCTCCCACTCCAAACACAAAGGCAGAGCCTGGTAAGCACCCACATCCACTCATCATATGACAGAAGTGGGAATATGTGTTGCCTGAATTCAACTTTGGTCTTAGTCAACTTTACAGTCAGTTTGTCTCATAGCTGTAGGTACAAACACATTCTTCACCCTGATTTGCAGCTCTGGCTAAACTGCTCAAGACATAGGACCACAGGGAAGAAATGCCCAAGTGTGATTTTTAAATCTAGGAACAAAGCTGTAAGACCCTCAAAGATGTTTTAACTCAGTTTAAGTTTTTAAGTCGTGAATGTTGGTCTGATTCTACCCCATTTTATGCAACTCATTGATGAAATCACAGCCTGGTTTTGGCTCAGTTGCTAAAATACTTCTCCCACAAACTTCACATCCCATCACTCCTACTTATCTCCTGGATGCACTACACCTCCTGTTCTGTCTGGCAGACAGATCCTCTCTCTTCTGTGGTGTTCATGCTCAAACCCAGAAGCCTCTGCTCCCAGGCCTATTGTTATTCATTTGAGAGCAAACCCATCTTGCAAAGGGCAGTACTTACAAGCATGACTAACTCTGTGGAAGAACTTTGTGCTCTATGCTCTGCTCTATTGAATACTCAAAAATTAATTACTAATTAAAGCTGGGAATGGAAGCAAGGATATAAAACTGCCAATAGATTACATAGTTATAGTCCTCAAATTTCCATTTCTTTAAATACTGAAACATTCCCTATAATGTGGAGAAACCTAAGTGGGAAGGATATAGAATTCCTCCTTCTGGCCTGCTGGTTATTGAAGGCTTTGTTTCAAGTATTCATAGTCACAACACTGCCATTGCCATTCTCTTCTTACATGATATCAGTGAACGACATAGTTTCTGGGAAGTTTAAATTGTTTTCCTGAGAAACACAATGGTATTATAGAAGTAATGGCAGCAAAGTTAATCCATGGTATTTTTCCCTTTGCGCTGTGAAGGATGAGCTGGGTTAGGGAGAGCAGATTTAAATTGTTTCATGGTTTTTTATAGCTGCTGTTGATACAGGGCTTTACTTCAGTGTATCTTCTGGCAGTCTGAATTATGCTGGCTTCTTTGGTGGTGACATATGGCATTTGTGCTCTATTAACTCTCCCAGGCATTCACAAGAGGGATATTCCATGCCAGTTTAAGACACTGTTTCTCAGTGCCCCATCTGAGGTCAAAGTCCTTTGGTCTAAGCAGCAGAGAAGAAATGGACCTATATTTTCATGCATTTGATTTTTTTTGTTTGTTTTCTGGTATTCAGCAAGTGGTGGGGAAAGCCTGCAAGCCCAGCCTGTTTTCAGTTTCAAGCAAGAAGGCTCCAACCAAATGTGCAACAAGGTAAAATCAGAGAAGTTTTCAGAAGTTATCAGGCAATGTACTCATGTTTGTTTACAACATGAGTTTGCTGCAATGTGGGCAAGAACCACACCTTCTTGATGAAAAAAATATTTAATCTGAGGGAAGTGAGCTGCCACGACTGGAGCTGCTGACATTTGAGTGAGTCAGGATTCCACTGAGACAAGAGCATATGATAAGTAGAATACATATGCTAAAAGGGTGGAGGGAAGACAGGCTGCATATGCAAGTCTTGTTCTGATTCTTTATAATACTGAAATGAATAATTTATTAATTTTATCATCCTTTCAGTACTTCTAAACCATGTACATTAAAAGATTTCTATCCAGCCATCTCCACTATGATTCAAAATTCAAATGCATCTAAATTTCTTCAAACATGGCTATGATTTTGAATCTTAGTAAATCCTGCAAGACATTCCACATTAAATTTCAGAGCATCTATTATTTATAAATTTAAAACTGTAAAACTCCTCAGTAAATGTGAGAAAATTAGGTCTTCTTATCCTCCAGAAAACAAATGAAAAACCCAAACCCTGATTCGAGTAATGTAATTGAACCAGAAAAAGAAAAATGGTAATTTGAACTAAAATTTAAATAATTATTTATCAAGTGTTACAGCTGAGAAGAAACTGCTTTCATATACTAATAGCAGATATCCTGCATTATTATTTCAATGCAGCACCTAGTTATTACTCTTTAGGATGGATAAACAGCCACCAGTACTATTGCTTCTATTGCATATGGAGGATTATCATCTGCCTTCCCTGTTAGCTGAGTGCTTCTTCAGCAGAGCAGCTACACCCTGCTCCTACCATTAGCATTGTTGTGTCTAAGATAAAAAAGGAAATTATTACCAACAGCTCCATCTCAGATGCTGGTGCTTCCTGCTGCCAAGAATTGGGAGAAGAAGAATGTGACTCATGATTCCTATGATTGCATTTTCTTTCTCAGATCAGAGAGGATATAACCAACCTTTCAAAGTCAGTCATGCATGCTGAGATGTAGAGGTGTCTCTGAACTGTGCTATGGCTCAGAAACTTACAAATGCATCTGATAAGGCTTTTTACTCTGAGTAGTTACTGCAATACACTCTCGTCTGAAAGCAGAAACTATTTTATTTTCCCTTTCCTTCTTAAGCAAAGGACATGTTTCTGCCAGAAGTAAGACTGTTGATGAAAGTAACTACATTCTTGATGTTTCTGTGTACTGATTTTTCACAGCTTTTTCTTATTTGAAATATGCAGGATGCAGAAAGAACAGACAAATCTCCTCTGCAAGGTCAGCTGGCTGGACAAGACTATAAGGACCTCATCAGTAACGTTTCAGACAGGTAAGTCTTTCAAATGAAGTAAAACTATTAAAATAAATAGTATGGATAAATTATTTGTATATTTCCAGCTCTGTCCTAGTGGGGTAAGAAAACGACAAAACACGGGTCTATTGGAATGCAGCTCCACCTTGAGGAAGAGCTGCTAAACAGCTTCCACACAACTACTAAGACAAGAGAATTGAAGCTTACAGGTGTAAGGCCTAACAATGGAAAAATATCCTACACGAAAATACTCACTAGCTGTGAGAAACCTTACTTCCAGTCATTTTTGAGCAGCTTTTTATTCAGAGTATGTTCTTACCTCTGAATAAACCAACAACAATCGCATACTGAAGATAGTATTTTTAGTAGCTTTATTTGCAAACAATACACCAGACAAAATGCTACTACAGCCCCTTGAACTTATGATCTTCAGAGTTCTGACTAATTCTTGTAAAGAGCTGCTTAATAAAGTTAAAAATAAGCACAAGTAGATTAAACACAAAATCTTTGTATGGTTCAGATTATCAAAGCTTCTGCCACTTCAACTGACATTGTTTTGCAGGTCACAGAAATGTGCAGAATGTGAAAGTTGCAGAAGAGAAAATCAACAGTCTGAATCAGGCAGCTGGAGCAATGAAGATGATGTTATGCCCCACAGGATTCCTGTTCTACCTAGAGGTAATCATGCAAAAACTTCTCTTGTTTCTTCAACAGCATAACCCAGCATCTCCATACATGTACACTGAGAACAACACTAGTCTCTTGTACACAAGCTAAGGATTTGCTCTTTCAGTCTAAAAGGCCAGAGCACTCAAGACACAATTTTTACTACTGATGCATAGATAGGCCATCCAAACTTTTGTAACTCTCAAAGGAGAGTTGAGAGTTATATCATGAGGTCTCTCCTCTCTCCCTGACTGTTCCCATACAACTTTGCAAAATAAGTAAATAAACACTTAAAAATGCAGAACAAAGGGTCAAATTGTCTCTCAAGACTTCTTCCTCAGAATCACTGAATTTCACCCCCGGTGACAATTTCATTAAAATCTCTAGAACTGATGTGCTTAAGCATGTACTGAAGCACTTTCACAGCTCAGGTGCCAAAGCCCCTCTGACACCTGGAAGAGTTTACAGAAAGAATCTGCCTAATTGTTCCTTTATGAAAATTAAGCTTCTTCTGCTCCAAATGAGAATAATTGTGAAAGTAATCATATGAAGATGCTGCAGCATCTCAAAGATTCTGTGAAATACAGATTGCTCTCTCTTCTCCTTGCTTCTTCTCACCCAGTGGAAGCAATGAGTTGCTGATGGCTCTTATTAGAAGTAAAACACAGGTAACTCCCTCACACTGACAAGCCTTGATGGCCAACAAACAGAACATTATAAACAATCTATCATCTACTACCTGCTCAGAGTTTGGGGTTTTTTAATTCCCCTTGATCTGTAAGGAGAGCTGTGTGGGAAATAATGTGCTCTGTCTGGAGTGGGGATCTGTCTTCACTGGCACCCTCAACTTGATAATAGGAGCCTCTTTGAGGGTTAGAGACTGGAATACAGGCAGAATATGTCTTAAAAGCTCAGCCAAAGTGGGGGCAAGTTGTAGCCCAGACATAAACACAGAAAGCACAACTCTACTGGAACAGAAAATAATTAAGAGTAGTGATGATACATTACAGGAGGAGAGCAGGGCAATGCTTCTTGTCTTCATCCTGCAACAAACCCCTGGAACACATCATCAGCTTTTCTTTGAGACAGCTGGTATGTTATCCTTTGCAAACAGCAGTCTATGACTAAAAAACCCAAATTCCATAATTCCTCTACCTCAAAACATTATTTTTTACATAACAAGCTACTGTTTTTACTCAACATGGGAAGAAAAGTTTTTCTATCACTCCAGCAGAGTAGTGATATTTTTTCAGATGCAACGTTTATTTTCCTAATCTGTCAAGTACTGGACCAAAACACACATTTCAGGATGAGCTAAGTAGTAAAACTGAATCCTGATTTTGGTGCATCAAAGACAGTTCATATATTGCTCTTGAAGGGCAGTATGAGTTAAGATGAGAAGAAAAATATATTTGCTTACTTTAGGAAGGAAGAATTTGCTGTGATTATTCCTAGCAGTGGAGTGTGGCAATACTAATTGGCATGGAAATGTTGGAAATGCAAAGATAATTCTCTGTAAAGATGTGGCCAGTCTCCTATACCAGTATAAACTAGCATTAAAGTCTCCAATTCGGCAAGAACAGTTTATTTAAAACAGACTGTATTTAGAAACTGTGTGAGGAAATAACTTGCAATAGTTGGATCTGCTTCCAAATAACATGAAATATGGTGCTAGTTGTATCCATGATGATGACTTATTCTTCTTTCTGCTGTGAACATAAGTAAGTTGAAAATATTTTCTTCCATTTTCTCATATTTCACTTCCACAATATAAGCAGCAAAATATATATACACACTGTAGCTCCCTAGTTTTTAAAGCCAAGATTCTGCACTATGAACAATAATAATTAAAAGCTTCTTGCTTTTTTGTTATTTCTTTTGAGTTTTTGTTTGCTTTTTTTTTTTTTTTTTGATACTTAGACAGAACCTTTGCTTCTGGAGATGAACTGACTCAGTTAATTAACTTGAAACCATCACAGAGTGGAGTAGATCCAAGGACTGGCATAACAGGTCTTATTCAAGGACTGCAGCTGCAGATTGAGAATCAAGAGGTGCTAAAGGAGTTTATGGTAAACTTTGATCACTTCTTAAGATTTAAAAGTTCAGCAAAGCTAAGAAAGTGGCTTTCCATACAATGCATACTGTAGGGGAGTTCAGTTTGTATATCTTTACTGCATCCTTTTTCTCTGATAATTATTCCTGCCAAAATGGGGTTTCTACTCTGCTGTTTGGGTGGTAGTACAGTATTTGCATCTCTATTTCCATGCATATCAGTCTTACTACGTTCCCTGTTCAAAGATACTGCCCATGTATAAGGAAAATAAAAATGTGACATTCACAATGTAGATTAGGAATCACTTTTTCCTAGACTGACTTCTTATTACCCTCTCAGCTCTGCTGAAACTCTGCTGAACATCTACCTAAGAACTATCCTACGGGCTGCACCTATGCAAGAAATCCATGCTGCTAAGGATTCACTAAAGTAGAAACAGTTGAAAGGAAATATGAGCCAGCAGTGTGCCCAGGTAGCCAAGAGGGCCAATGCCATCCTGGCCAGTATCAGAAATGGAGTGGCCAGCAGGAACAGAGAGGTCATTCTTCCCCTGTACTCGGCACTGGTGAGGCCTCACTTAGAGTATTGCATCCAGTTCTGGGCCCCTCACTTTAGGAGGGACGTTGAGTTACTTGAGCGTGTCCAGAGGAGAGCAACGAAACTAATAAAGGGCTTGGAACACAAGCCATATGAAGAGCGACTGAGGGAGCTGGGGTTGTTCAGCCTGGAGAAAAGGAGACTAAGGGGTGACCTCATCACTCTCTACAACTTCCTGAAGGGTGGCTGTAGTGAGCTGGGGGTCGGTCTCTTTCTCCGGGCGACAACGGATAGAACAAGAGGACACAGTCTCAAGTTGCGTCAAGGTAGATGTAAGTTAGAAGTAAGAAGGAAATACTTCACAGAAAGAGTGGTCAGAAACTGGAATCATTTACCCAGTGAGGTGGTGGAGGCATCATCCCTTGAAGAATTTAAAAAAAGACTGGATGTGGCACTTGCTGCCATGATCTAGTTGGACAGTTAGAACATCGGCTGGACTAGATGATCTTATAGGTCTCTTCCAGTCTTGAAAATTCTGTGATTCTGTGAAAATGTTCCACTCAAAGGAACACCCCAGTTATCCATGTAACTCATTGCCACAAGATGCTGTTATGATCAGGAACTTTGTAATAAAATTACAAAGAAAAAGCAATGTACCTCCACAGATAATGAAAACACATAATTACATCTGATTGCATATAAATAATGAAAAAAATGTAAAATTAGGAAGGCTTGTAAAATCTCTTGTTTCAGAACATAAACAGAATATGAAGTTATCATCAAATTCCCAAAGAACAGATTATCTCATAATTCTTCAAGATATTTTCCTTTAAAGGACATGCTCATTACCAGTGCAATGGATTGCTGCCACTTTTCCACAGTAATTGTGGAATGTTATCAGTTTCTTTCACTTGCCTTTATATCTCTGACTTTCTGAGTACAAAATTCCACAGGCTGAAGTGTATAGGATTTGCTGACATTCCCTAAAGGCTCAAGGGCATGTATTAATTTTCATTCATTACATTCCATTACTGATGTAGGTGTAGCTTACTATGAGCTCAGTCACACATCTGCACAGAAAACATAAAGATCTAATAAGTAAAGTGCTGGTTACCAAAGGCAGTGGATATTTTATCTGAGTAAAAGCCATAGGAACTGATGCAAGTGTTCAAGAACTGTCATATGTATTTCAGTTCTTATAAATGTATAGTGACAAAATGTGATGATTGAGCATTGTGCAACGCACAGAAAATAGGTAGAAGAATAACAAAAACATCGAGGTAACACAAAAATTTAATGAAATGAACTTGCACATTCCTGCTTCTGACTACTCTGCATTCAATTCCCCTAAATTTGCTGTGAAGTTCTTAATGACTGTATGATTTGCACTTAATATCATTGGTGCTGTTCTCTATATTTATCACTTACTCCATCACTGAAAAGTATTCAGTCATTTTTGCACTGTTCATAGTGCAATAGTTACTGCTTGTGTTATCATTCATAAATGCTGACATTTGGCCAACACAGTATTCCAAACATCTATAATACAGCAATATACAAAAGGGACTTGTAACGATGGGATCTGAGGATGAGGGTTGGAAATATCACTTGAAAATGCAGAAATATTGTGCAGGAAAGAGAAAATACAAAGCAAATTGAATTTTTTTGCCTAGAAGTTTAGAGAATGATGTACTGATTCTCTTCTGTAAGAAGTCTATTTGCCAGCCTTGGGTTATATACAGCAGTAAAATTTGTTCACACTGACACTGTAAAAGCTGTCTGTTGAGGATGCGAACAACATAGATTGACTATTTCTTTTTGATCTAGGCTTTAGAACATGTGAAGCCAATAGATGACTGCAGAATTGGCAAAGCACCAGAAAACCAGAATAAAAACAGATACCGAGATATCCTTCCATGTAAGTATGCACAGAAATGAGAACATACATTTGGTGAACAAAGTGTTCAGAGGAACACAAAAAAAAAATTCTGGACCCTTAATGTCTTCCTAAACTGCAGCAACAGGACAACACATGCAAAAATGTGTAGCATCTCTATCTTCAGTGATGCAGTATATATATTCTTAGAGGTTCTTCTCCTTTATAACACCAATATCCAATGACAACATTCCTATGCAATACATGAGAAGCAGCACTGGGTACACTATGTTGGAACACTGGAAAACAATTCTATAGTAATTAGAAGGCTTTTCACAGTGTTACACAAGTACCTCAAGAGAAATAAAGCTGCAATGAACCATACAATTTATCTGTGGGAATTCCTACTTGCAATGGTTAATATTAGTGCTACTAATCAAACGTGTTCTAAAATCCAGAGGAATACTTTTCTGGAGAGACTGAGGTTTCCTCTCTCCTGAGTTCTGGAGATGGTAGAACTCTGTTTCTGTTCCACAACTGAAATAGCATCTTTCTGTTTCTGTTCAGATGATAAGACACGAGTTCCTCTGGGAGAAAAGAATGGCTACATTAATGCAAGTTACATTAGAATGAATGTTGGAGAAGAGGAACACTTTTATATTATAACCCAAGGGCCTCTTCCATCCACTATGGCTGACTTCTGGCAAATGGTCTGGGAGAGTGAATCAGATGTGATTGCCATGATGACAAAAGAAGTGGAGTTAGGGCAAGTGAAATGCCATCGATACTGGCCTGAATCTCCCTATAACTCTAGAGAACTGGCTAATTTCTATCTCAGGCTACACAATTACCAGCCTCTGGAATACTTCATAATTAGAAAAATAGAAATTATCAGCAAGCAGGTAAGTTGATTTAATACTTTCATATATGATGAAATTGATTACATAGTTTACATGAGTAGATACAAGTAGTATTGTCTGCTTCTTCTATAATATGTGCCCGGTATTTTTGGGGGATGTAAAAATCTGAATAACAGGCATGAAATTAGGATTAATGAGGTGCTTTCTTCTTGCTCATTGCATAAGCAATGGATATAATATTGCATATGTTTGGACAAGGACTTCCAAAAATGAGACCTCTAATAGTCACAGAACTGGTGTGTTCAGTGTTTTGCAGAATTGTTTACTGTTCTCATCAAATCAGATCCCCACCAGAGTGGATTCATATTTGTAATGGTGGTTGAATGGAAAGGGGGAGAAGGTGGCTTTCATCCTAGAATTTAGGACAAATGATACATTTTTGTTCATGAAAATACACAAACACACATGAAACTACAAATCTAGCAGTAATTTGTTAGAAACTTAACAAATACAGAATCCAGGTGGAAGAACACGGAAAACAGGGCAAGTATAAGTCCATCATTCTTGCCTCAATATTAAGCAAAGCTTTGCAAAAATTTCTGCAGGACATATTATCTAGTGGCATAATTAAAACATCTGTGCCAGACTAAACTTGGTGCCTTTTCCATCAAGATAACAATTTGAGGAAATGCACCTTATGTCACTGAGTGCAAAGCATTGTAAAGCATTTGATAGGAGTCTTCCTGAAACACTCTTAAAATGGCAAGATAGAACACCACATGTGATTGTTTTAATGAACATGCTAAGTTTGCTATGTCTGTACTAAATCAGTAGCAAACTACTACAGAAAGCCACAGGTCTACTTCAGCAGAAATCCATATTTACATTCAAATTCATCTGATAGTAAAAATTCAGGTAAGTTATCATTCAGATTTTAATGTGGCTTTGTGAACTGGCAACGAGAATTGTTGACCCAGGAAAATTTAATTAATATTACCAATAAATGACAGAACTACATTCTTTCAAGGCAACTGAATAACTTAAGCGACTCATCAAAGTCATATGAAGCAAATTTCCTAGGCCTGTGTTCCTGAGTGTGTTTCTTGAAATCTAAAGAAACATTAATAGAGTCAAGTATGAAAAGCTAAAGAACTGTAGAGTAAACAAACAATTTTAAGAATGAGGCTCTAGGAAAATTTTTAGTGGAATTCCTTGAAAACTGGTTTTGGGACTGATAATTCTTAACCTTTCTGGTCTCTCTCTTCCAGACAGAAGAAAAGCGCATTATAAGTCATTTGCAATTTACCACTTGGCCAGACCACAATACTTCCAAACTGGCTGAGCAGCTTGTAAAATTTATTTGTTACATGAGAAAAGCTCACAGGAGAGGACCTATTATTGCTCACTGCAGCACTGGCATTGGAAGAAGTGGAGTTTTGCTGTGTGTTGAAATTCTTCTCAGCCATATAGAAAAAGATTTATGTGTAAGTATCAAACAGGTCATTGTTAAGTATTACAAACTTGGTAGGGATGTCAACGGCATGGTGGGAACATCTAAGAACAGAATAAATCCTCCAAGAATTCACCCTAACAAAACAGAATAAACCCAGCTTTCATTGTTTTAAACCACAAAGATAGTAACTACAAATATACAGTTTCTAAAAGAGCTGTCACAGCCTCCTCATCTGAATATGCTTAAATCTTTCTTTCTAATTTGCACATCAACCAAAGTAAAAACAATTCTCTTCTGACAGTTCAACATCAAGCAGATAGTGAGAGATTTGCGAGATCAGCGTTTTGGCATCATCCAAACTAAGGTAAGTTGTAAATATGCAACTAGATCATTTTTTTTTTTTAAAGCCTCGATCCGTGGTACAGCTCCATATGCTATGATAAAGCTGGGGCTTAAAATATCATTTTAGTGCTCTCATTGAGGAAAATAACAGCCCTCTAGGCAAGGGGTGTCCAGTTTTAAATATGAAAGTCTGTCCCTTACTGAATAAGTGAAATAAAAGTAAAACAGCAATATAAGACAAATACAAAACACCCCCCTTTCTTTTTCTAAAACAAGAAGAAAAGCAAGTATCACAGAAACAGGGATTTACTATAAACCCTACCCTGCAAAATTATACCCTTTAGTTGAATTCTTGCTATTGATGAGTTGTCATCACCAAGTAAACTCTTCTATCCTGAGCTAAACCCACTCCTGAAAAGATTTTTCACTCAAAAAAAAGAAAATATGCTGCTAACTCACCTTAGAGAAAACAGCTGGTGAGAATAAAAACAAGAGAAGACTCAAGTTCTTCCTATAGGCAAATATTTTAGCACACGCTTTGATAGATTTTTCTTCAGGATAATGACTGAGCATGAGACTAAAATTAAAGCAAATATATAACCTTCACTATCCTTAATGAGAGTTGAGTACATGCTTAAACTACAGAGTTCCTGTACTTTTACCAGTGATGGAACAAAATTAATTAGGATTCTCTGAAATATGTACATTTTGTATCCGTATGATATAGATGTGATATTATATAACATTTAAACATATAACTTCAGCTAGTCCATCCTTCTTTGTCTAGAATTTATGTTGAATGTAAGCAGGTGTTTCACACTGGTGTCTCCACACACAGGATGAGTATTTATTCTGTTATGAAGTTGTGCTGGAAGTCCTTCAGATCCTGCGAGCCATGGATTCCTACTGAGTATGATTCCTACAACATGACTCTTCCTGTTGCTATTTCACTGGACTCCAGGGACTGCTCTGCAACTACTTGAAAGAGATGTCATGCCAGCACAGACAAGTGTTATAATATATGCTTTTGTAGATTACAAAGTAATTTAAAAACCTTGCTTAACGTGTCCTGTGCAAGTCATTTATTTCTTGGCTCAAAGTGTGCAGAAACAGCCTGCCAGCAGTGCAACACTGCTGTGTCAAACTGCTATGGACAATTTTTGCATTCTGTGTGATAACATATTCATTGTTAAGAATATGTGTTGGGACTGTAGCAAGGATGTAGCAGCCTTTGGAATTAGCTTTAGTATCCAGAGGGCAACTATAAAGATCTAAGATTCTATTGTTGTTAAGGTAAGATTAGTTGTCCCTCATCTATTGTTGTGCACTGTTTGCTTCTGGACTGCGAATCAGTGTTTAGTCCACCAGTTATGCTTTTGCATGGAAGGACTCAGTTTGGTGACCTTTGGTTGCTTTAACAATCTAGACCCATTTCCTGCCCATGAGTTTATACCACTATCACCAGACATCTTAAATCAAGAAATTGACATAAAAAGTAGGATGCCTTTAAACCCTGGTCCTCTTCAAAGGAAGAGCATTCTAATAATTGGATGGAATATTAATTTTTTCCCAGCAATATGAACAGATGTAGATAGCACCAATATTTTCATTCCACATCCATAGAAAAAGAAATGCAATACTAAGCCCAGTGAAACAATTGTGCGTGCGTTGTGGTACACACAAACATTTCATCTTTCCCTAATCCTTTACATTGATTATCTTCTCATTCTTACCTAGGATCTGAAATATGGGATGTCCTGCTGGTTTCAGTTGGGGCCGAATCAGATCTTTAAATTAAAGAACTCTCTGTACAGTTTATTTTTCTTGTAAAAAGTGTTTTTGTTCATGTGGGTGGATTTGAACAGAAATCTGCTGTTCAAGGTGTAAGATTGTATTTTTTTTCCATTTGTTGTACTTCTAAGTCCTTATCTAGAAGGTGACATATAGAAGTGATTAGATATGCATTAGAAGATATGCATTATTAGATATATTTACAAGGAATGCCTATTATTAGATATGCATTTCTTGTAAACATAGGAAACTGAAAAAATCTAACTAAATTGTATATATTTTTAAAACTTGGTTTCTGCAAAAGAGAAAAGATTAGGAGGCATTGAGTATAAAACTGCAGTTGAAGCAAGAAAATAAAATAACTATTTATTTTATTACCTATTATGAATTAGAGGTTTATAATTCAGAAAGAATGGGGTATTAAATAAAAATTTAAAGTATGGCTTTTAGAAAAAGCCACTGTAATACAATTATAATTAAGGACAAGGCCCATTTTTTCTTTCTGCTTTCCAATAGTCTGAAGGCAGTCTCCAATATAGAAATGCAATTATGTGAGCCAGATGCTAATTTCAAACTTTATTAATAAAGTTCCAGAGCAATGCTAAATAAATTCAGGAATAACCCTAGATTTATATAAATATAAACATATAAAGAACTCAATGTTTTGTCTTAAATTCATTGAATTTGGTCCTTCCTTGAAGCATTACTCTCCATGTACTCTGCATTTATTATCTCTGTGTTGCATACGAAGGTCTGTTCACACAATTTTGTCAAATATCAACAGCCAATTTTTTTCTCATAACTTTTTAACCTTAATTTGGTATTTGGCCTTTCACTTTAATTGCTTCACATGTACTAGGCAATCAATGCATTACACTGTAATGAATACACAATTCATCTTTTGTACCACAATAATTTAATAAGCTTCCTAGTAAAAATATTCCTGTATTTTATGCAAAGGTGGTTTTTTTTTCTGTGTGGCTTAGAACAAGTATTCTGGACTTAGAAGACAAATCTCAAAGGTCATTATTTGTACATCATCTTTGCAGCTGTTTGACAGATGTGCTTGCTGTTTGACATAAGTTTTTCCTGTTTTACAGAGATATTAAAAAAATTTATTAAAACAATCTGCTTAATTTCAATTTCTTTTTATAAAAAAAGCAGCTACAATACCTAACTATTAACCAATTCGAGCTCTAGGGAAAATATTTTATTCATGAGGGCTTGTCTGTAAACTTCCTCCAAAGGCAGATTTTGTGATGATGTATAGTGGAATGTGGCCACATCCAGCAGCTGATAAGCATTTGCCCACACACACAGCACAACTGAGTGTCCCACCTCTGTGTTCTTTATTCATGCACAACTCCCTGGAGATCCAGGCTCACTGATGTGAACTCATTTGGAACAAAAGATAACCCGTCTTTACAGAGCTCACACTGCTTGACAAGTCAGGATACACTGAAAAGAAAGGAAAATCTACTGTCTCATTTCATTCATAGGCAAGTGAGGCAGTGGTTGGTGATTTGTCCAAGGTTTACAGAGTTTTGGAAAACTTAGGAACTAAACACAGATGATAAAATCTCTCATTCTTTGCCTACACACAAAGCTATCTTTCCTCAGTTAGAGAAGAGGATCATACTGCTCTGGATGATTTCTGATGAGATATTACTTTGCACATGAAGTGCTCTGACTGGAATTTGCACACATTGTAATATGCAGATGTGTTATGGCAGAGAACCTCAGTCTGTGCCAATGGTCACCCTTCTTACTTCAGAGGAGTGGTACTGAGATCACCCTTTGTGCTCTAACACCTGGTTGCCAATCAGGACAAACTGCAGTGCAAATGTGAACAAAAAGAGCACGTTTATTGAAGATAGTGCCTGCCATAACAAGCACACCAAAGAAGTAAGCGCATGCTAGTCCTCAGATTCGTTCTGTAACTCAAAACCTTGTCAGTCATACTCTGTGTTCAGCCAGTAGCTCTGTCCACAGAACAGCACAATTTGTAACCATATTTTGGAGAAGTACCTGTTTTTTACCTTCATTAAGCTTTTTTATAGCTACCATTTTATCTCAATTTAAAAGCAAGTACAGCAAGAACAACCACTGCATAGCTGTAAGGTTACAAAATCATGTGTGTAGGGGAAAACAAATGTCCACATTTTTCTATTAACATTTTCATTGAGTTCCATGGACCCAGAACTACTTCATGCTGATGTTTCTGTGTACTCTAGTACCCCATCTGCAATGGAAAAGATACCTGAAAATACCCACACCTGACAAATTGGGTGTTACTGTCTACAGGAGCATTGTCAGATATAAATAATTGACTTGTCCTAATATAATCATGTTTCCTTTAAAATTTCTCCGAAAGCCTGAGCGACCAGCCAGTAATTTTTTTCTGCCTTTTCAGCTGAAGTTTATGGCCTCACTGAGCAGCAGGCCCTTCTGTGTCAGAACTAATACACCAACTGCAGAGGGTCCGTCCTGAAAAAGAGCAGCAGTGGCCGCCATCTAGGGGCACATCGCGACAGTGACAGGGCGAAGTGCAGCCGGTCGCTGCTGCCCTGGGCACAGACCCACTCCGTGTCCCTCAGCTGCAGAGTAAACACAGCCAGAGAAATGTAACAGGGGGCTTGCAGGCAGATTCCAGTTGCTAACTGAAATTATGCCACTGTGACTTCTTGCCTATACCGACAAGTGCAGCTAGAAACTCTCACAGGAACATTCTTTCTATTGGATAACAGAAATACTGAATGGAATTATTTTCTCAGGAAAAAAATAAAAATCATTCACATGACTAAAATGTGGCACCCCTTCCACAGACAGGGTCTTCACAGTGTGTTGCACCCACACTGGATGCTTGCTTGTTGCAGCACAAATCAGAGTTCCCAACATCTGAAGAAATGTAAGTTTATCTATACTATTCTCTCTTCCTTTAAAGTGTTAGCATTAATAAATAGAACTTTGCATAATCTCAGTGTCTTAATTATTGGAATTACACAGGAGCAGTAACTCCAGCTTCAAGACACTCAGTTACTTGTGAAGGATAATGGTACTTCTCACAGCTTAAATCACAAAGCTGGACTCAACGTGAAGATTCCCTGCCTACTGCTTGCAAAGCTGACTAAATATTATTGTAATTGAGCTCTTTACACAGAAAAGAGAGCTCACCCTTGCAAGCTAAGCAGACAGAGTTAGAGTCCACTATTAGATGAATCTTTTAAATGTCCAGTAATGTGTGTGATGGAAAGGCACAGCACTTATATGTGTAACCCTGAAGAGTGGTTTGGACATAATCTTGCATGGGTGTAGCTTTGTAGGGTTAGAATTAAGCTTGTGAAACTAAAAAAGTATTCTGTATTGTCATACTGATATATGACAATATATCACTTACTTTGTGCACATCAGGAATAATAGAACCTCATACTTCATTCGTGCTTCTCCAGGCCCAACAGCATGGAAAAACTAGCACTGGATCCCAGAACCACAACTCAGAACAGCTGAGATTGGAAGGAAGCTCTGGGAACCATCCAGTGTAAACCCTCCAACTCCCAGCAGTGTCACCTTGAGCGCAGAACTCTATTCATATGGGTTTTGGGTATCTCCAGGATGGACACTCCTTGACACCTCTAGGCAACCTGTTCCGCTATTTGGCCATCCTCAGAGTAAAAAAGTTTTTTTCTGATGTTTAAAGGAAATTTCCTGGATTTCAGTTTGTGTCCATAGCATCCTGTCCTGTCTTTGGATACCACTAAGAGAAATCTATTTCTGCTTATTTATCTCTTTACTCCCCCCCATTTAGGAATTTGTACAGATTAGTAAGATCCCCCTGAGCATTCTCTTCCCCATGCTCAACAGCCCAAACTCTCTCAGCTTCTCCTTACACAACAGACATTTCTTAATTACAATTACTTAATCATCGCAGTGGCCTTAATATGCAAGTACTGGTTTAGAGAGATTATAAGATTCCATCCAACAGCTACATCCAACAGCATACTGAAATTAGGAGGTAGAGTTTTTGGTGCCTATTAACAAGTGATAGCTGCTGTTTTAATACCACTTAAGGACTGATGAAGGCCTGAGGAAACAATACAGGAGATTAAGAAAAGATGCAGAGTATGGAGCATATCTTTGATGTCAGTCTGAAATATCTGCCAGCAATCTTCTCTACTTTTTTACGTAGTCTTAACAGTTCAGTGTCCTCCCATATGAAGTAGGTGGCTATTCAGAATTCACTGCCTTTTCTGCACAGCACCAGTTACACATTCACGCCTGAGGGACAGTGAACTTTTTGCAATCCTGTTCTGAATTATACAGCTATTTAGATTTCTCATTAAACCATTCAAAAACAAAACCCCAAAAAGCAGTTAAAATGCCTGAGAGCAGTACACCCCCAACCAGGCGACAGACACAATGGGGACTATACAGTAGCTGTCCAGCACCCCAGCTCATTACACAACCTAGCAATTAACTGAGGTTGCCTGTGCTCCCTCCCCTCCCTGCATTTGTTCTCTTGAGAGATGACAATCCCTTCTTCTCCTTCCTGTTCAACACTCTTGGAAAGACATTCCAATGACTGTAGGCTTTCCTTTCCCATCACACTGCTGTAAAATGCTCCTAACTACTTCCATTACCACTTCCTTCATGGCTGAAGCAGATTTATTCCAGGCAAGGCACCAGCTGCAGTACCCTTGGCTCATTCAGCACACCTACCAATAGTTCCCAAGGCAGAAACAACATGCTGTGAGTTTGCTTAATGCCAGCACCGTTGGATAAGTGACAAGGACACTACGAGAAATAATGAACATTAGGGAAATGTAGCTATAGCAACACAAGTATTCACAAAGCAAATCCCCACCATGAGCACAAGGAAACTGCTGTTATTGTATTTGTAAAAGTGCTGATAAAGCAGGAGCTTGGGCTACAATATCAGGAGAAGGCATGCCTGGCCTGCAGTCTTGCCACAGATGGTAACACATGCAAAAGCACCCCTACAGCAGACAGAAACTTAGCTCACACACTTTCAGAAATGCTGGATGAAACAACAGATCCAAATTTGAGCCTTTGTAAGAAAATCCCAAACTCTCCCCAGCTCTTTATTTTCCTGCTCCAGATTTTACTGCAGGTTTAGCACCATGTCATCAAAGGAACCATCCTGATGACACTGTCATGCTGATCAGGAAGCTGCCATTGTTCCAGAAGCAGGAACTGAACCTTGGTCTCTCATTAACCTATGCTGCTTCCACCCTTTTTTATCCACTTAAAGCAGGCAAAACTTGTAGTCGAGTCTTCAACAGGAACACAGACATTGCTTTCTGACTGACATTGCTTCTTTTTTAAATCGTAAGATGGAACAACTGAATTACTCTCAAGGAATTTTGACTTTCACTTGATATAAGAAATAAAAAAAATAGTTTATTTAACTTGGAATAGCACTACACATATTCCTCCAGAACTCCTGGGTTCCTCTCCTCATCATATCTATAATTCACTTCAAGAAAAGTTCCTTAACAGTATCATGCCTCATTTTCTTTGTCTACTGCTCTGCTGTCTTAAAGAAGATGCATGAGGCACAGGTAATGCTTGGGAAGAGTTGAGTGAGTACTCAAGTAAAAGACAATACAAATACATGAAATATTCTTTATGCTTGCACTTTTCAGTTACCACACACTCCCCTTCACCTCTGTGAGTGAGTTAGGACACATGTAGCATATATCTATCTCTATTATTAGGAAATTACACTGAATCATTAAGTGGAAAAATTCACTAAGGGAAAGAGTAGGATTCTGCTCAGGTATTATTTGAAAAAGGAGTAAGAACAAAGTGTTATTTGACAGCTAGAAATTCTGCTAGTATTACTTACTTGAGTCACTTAGCATGGACTCAACATCATTACTTTTGCTTGACAGCAATTTTAGATCAAAAGACCTAAAACTCTATGGGATCTCTGTTCCCATAGACAGAATCCACACAAAGCCTGGAATGCCAGCAGCCTGGGATGACCACACCTCTCAGCTCAGTACAAATACCCAACTCCTTCAGAGTAACATTGCTCTAGGCAAAAGCATCCATCTCCTTCCTTCCAGAGCACTCCATGCCAGCCCCTGCTGAGATTTTCAATGACACAGAGATTTCTCCACCTACTCCTTCTCTCAACAACATTCACTTAGATCCCTGGGTAAAAGCTGGGTGGCTGCTGGGTTATGCTCCTCTGCTAGACTTGGTCAGTGGCCCAAAAGGTTCAATTATCCCAAGAGTCCTCCTGGGATTTACATAATGCTCCTTTGAGGTCTATCAAAGCATCTGATGAAACTCAGTTACTTCCTTGGAGTTCTGAGAAGAACACAGATTAAACTGGGAACACAAACATCAAGTTAGCATGTTAAAAGTATCCAAAGAATAAAATATCCTTTTCATTTTCCTTTATCAACACTTCTCCCCTCTTATTAGTTCCATTAATAGGGCAAAAGGTTTACACGCCTCACTTCTGGCTGTGCATCTTGACTCCGAGTTTTTTGTAAAGTCCTTGAGGAATTCAAATTACAGTTAGGCTACCTCCAGGTGGTTGGGACTTGACTGATCAATGGCCCGTAGCCAGCTGAAGTGATTACAGTCTTGGGCAGGAAAGCATTGTTATCAAAGTTGCTGCTTTCTGTAGCTTCAGCCCAACTTGCCTCAAAATCATTACACAGCACAGATGGGGATAATGTGCCCATTATTCCCATGCCCATATGCTCATAGAGGAGCTATGTCCTCTCTGTAGCTTTACACATGTTCAGTTCCCTTCACAGTTTCCCTCCAAAATGCCAGCACTTCTCTTCCTGTCTGGCTGTTCTTTAAGCACTGATTAGGATATGGGTGATTTGCTTTTAACTCTGTTACTTCTATAATGGCTGAGAGCACCAAGCCTGTATATTGCTATTGTCTTCACTTCTGGGAGAAGTAGAACATTCTTTCTCCAAATTCATCCCATGTCACGAGCACACATAAAGTGCACCAGTATGTGAGAAAGCTGGCAAGATTGGGAAGGGCATCTGCATTAGTGTGGATGCATTTACCTGCCATGGGAGCAGGCTGATAATGGATCCAGATTGCGAACAAATTATGCAGGAAATGGGGCTAGCTGGGAGAATTTTCACCTTCCACCTTTCTTTAACATTTTGAGGTAATGTTCTTTTTTCCTTTTTTTTTTTCTCACCTTCTGCCAAATGACAGAATAATCTACACTAAAATCAGACATCAAGAAGAATAATCTACACTAAAATCAGACATCAAGACACAGTAATGTGTGTGTTTGCATGTGAGTGCCTGAATGTGACACTGCTTTCTACAGAACAGAATCAAAAATATTCAACCAAGTGTCCTTCTACAGCTAGTAGAGACTTTGTAACTGTGGATTTTACCTTCATTCCTGTCTGGGTGAATCTTTCAATAGGAGAATCTTTCTGACCCAAAAGATGACATGTGTATAGCATAGCATTGAACAAGGCTTTCTGTGCATGGACTTAACAGCTTACCTCTGTCTCATAACAGTTCCATGAACTCCTCATTGTCAGCAGAACTGCATCCAGCTCCAGCATTGGCCAGGGAAGCTAAAATAATGGTGTCACCCAACCCTAAACTCCAAAGATTCCATATAGCCTACCATGTTAAAGGCCTAAGGTCTACCCAGCTAGTTGTAGGTTTGTGCCCTGTGCTCACTATGCCTGTGCAAGCAGCCCCTCACCAGACCAGCTTTCAGCAAGGGCCCCTCTGTGTGCAGCTCTGTGCTTGCAGAATCCTGGCAGGATGGGTGCTGACAATGGCCTGTCAGAGGGAGAAATCTCCCAGTGGGAATGTGTGTGATGGACCCACTGGAGTGAATTAGGTCACCTCATGCTGTCAGAAACAATAGGGACAGAGCTCATACAATGGCAAGCAGCCTCATATATGAAGGTCTATGGACAACTGGTTCTGCTAAAAAAGGTTATCAGCAGTGATACTACACAGCAGGGCATCACTGCAGACATGAACTGGCATGTGAAGAGAGGCAAAGGCATGAGCAGCTCAAGGCACACAAGCAGAATCCTCAGATTAAAAAAATTTTCTCTTGAGCAGCTAAGAGAGCATCTGCTTTGGACTTGATAGGCTGATAATCATCCCTGCTTTGTCCTCTAACCTAACTATTTCTTACCAAAGAATGAAAATATAAAGAAGCTGCAATTTTTTAAACTTACCAGTAGCTTTAAGGTTTTCAGCATCCTTCAATGCTCATCCACATTCCGGATTCTCAGTTGCAGCTAGATCTATGGTGTAGCCTTCATAATTGCTTCTGAAAACTTCGACCATCATTTTACTGATTCCCTCCTAAATTCATTCTTTTCCATTACAAATCCTAAAAAGGGAGGAAGAAGAAAAGGAGGTTGATTAATAACCAATTGATTCAGACTTTTGTCTCTCTATCAAATACCCCACAAAACCTCTGGCAAAAGCAGGGAATGCTCTGTTTGAGCCTTTGCAGGAAATGACTCCCTGCAAAAGCAGGGGACATACTGTTCCAATATCTAAGACACTCAGTGAAAATCTTGCTGGTTATTATTTGCTCCATCATGTGAAGGAAGCTGCAGAAATGCTGTACACAGCTAGATCCAAAAAGTGCACTTGCAAAAATGTGCAATAGTGCTTATGTTTATAGGATTTGAAAGAGACAGAAAAAAAGGGAAAATCCATTCACAAACATATTCATGCAGATCAAATGGGATAATTATTTTGAACTTCATGCAATATCTTTCATCTTTCCTTACCAGAATTAGCTTTAACTTCACTACCTTTCCCTTCACTGAAGTTTTGTGTCCACTGCCAGACCCCACCCCTCATCCTAACTCTGGACACATATATCTAATTGCTCACTAGTGGGATGCTGAACAAATCCACAACAGTACATTCCAGCTAAGGTACTATATGTGCTTTCTGCAAATTTAAACATGATGGAGACTGGTTATATCATGGGGGCCTAGAGTTGCATGCTGGGCATTTATGACCTGCATAATTTGGGTTTTATACTGATACTCTGACCAGACTGATAAAAAGATAGCATTTACATTCCTGCAAATACCTTGTATTTCAGCTCTGTTATGTCCCACCAGCATTTCAAGCCCTTTGATCTCTGAACTAGATAGCATTCAGCATGTATCATTATAACATCATGTTTAGATTTTATACTATTGTGTTTCTGAGAATAATATAAATAATTTTTTTGCTTGTTTTTGGGAGGCTGTTTTTAAAAATTGTTTTTATAAATTATTATTTGCAGTCATCACAAAAGGCTTGTGATCCTTCCAGCTCCCACCAGATGTCACCAAGCTCTCAAGGATCTCTGGAGTTAGGGCAGTGGAAGCCTCTTGCTTGAGTGCTAGTGCAGCGTCTTTCCCTTTTCAAGAGAACAGGGTAAGGAGCTGAGGGCAGTCTTGCCTTGTCAGTGGATGAAATGCTGCTGAATCACCAGTGGGCCAAAGCTGCTATGATTTTACTGTCAGTGGATGAAACACAGCTGAATCACCAGTGGGCCAAAGCTGCTACGATTTCACTGCTGTTGAACAGTTTTATCTGAAAGGAGTCAATCTCTTTTCACATGCTACCAGGGAATAACACCATCACAGCTCTGCTCTCTGGCTGACACACGTGCCAGAGCAGGAAGCAGTACAATAACATGCACAAGAAGCAAGTTTGTGTTACTGCCTTCCAGGCTACACACTTAGGTGAAATGGCCTGCTTGTGGCCTGCACAGGGAGTACTGAACTAACTGGGCACTGAAGCCAGCTTTCCATGCCCATTTTGAAAAACATTTGCCAGTAAGCATTTTGATTTTTTAGGCAGTGGTTCTCTTCTGAGTTTTACTGAGTGCTGAGCATTGTGGTCTCCTGCACAGCATAAATGCCTGAGGTCTCACTACTCAAATATGCCTGTTCCCCTGGAATGAGCCAGCTTGCCAAGAGGCTCTCCTCAATGCATCCCAATTGGCAGAATAGTACTCTCAAGGCTCTGCCATCAGAGGAAATATTCAGACTCAAAGAGATTAGATGCACAGACTAAGATGAATAGAATTTGACAAATATCCAAGATGTATTTTTGAGAATGAAGAGGCTGAACTGAAAATGAATGGATTTTAATGAGAGAAGGAAAGGAAATTCACCATGAATTGCAGACATCTATTGTCTTGAAAGGACATTGTTCCCCATGGCCCCAGAACAAACATGAAAGGAACACATTTCATGAGGTATTGTTGGGGCTGGCTTGACTATGGCAGCTTGGGCTTGGATAGAACTTTTCATGGAGGGTTTCAAATAATTCCACTTCTGAGAGCATTATTTATGGGCCTTTTACAGACACTGAAGTACACATTGAGACAAAATTACTTGTCCTTACAGTGAACAGCTCCCAGAGCTGAGAAAGTGAATCCTGATCAGTATCAATGAACCTCTGCTCTAGGCCTTATTTCTGCAACCTTGCACATCGGGAAACTTAGCAGTTGGTTTTCTTACACCAGCTCTCACAAATGACATTGTACTGAAGCAGTTATTGTCCATAAGAACAGCAGAGCCTATTTATCCTTTGTAGCTGGGAATGGATTGGACATTGCTCCCCACAGAGTCCACAGCAGCCAAGAGCATGCAGATAAACACAGTTTGGGCACACTTGTTGGTGCCCTGATAGGCTGCCAACAGTCTCAGGGTGATTCAGCTCAGGAGATAATCTCATTCCTGTGCAAGTCACCCTAGTTAGTCTTGTGTCCTGCCCACTGCAGCCATCAGTGTTATGGTCTCCTCCTGGTCCATCAAAATAGCTTCCAATCTAAACTGGAATACCCTCAGACCTAAGGTGTGAGTTGTCTCTAAGAACTGTGCATATCTTTTGAAAAGTTCATGACTGCAGATGGAACATGCACCAACTACTCACCACTTCATGATTCCATAGTCCCCATTCTTATTGCTGAGAAGGAGAGGGGAAATAAAATTCCAACCTGGGCTTTCTCTGCACTTTCATTTTTCCTACATCAACTGAAGTGATCTATATAGTTATCACAAACACCTCTTCTTCTGGGAACTTTTCCCTCAGTTGGGACAATGACTAAAAACAATATAATTGTGTTTCCAATGCTTTCTTTTCTGACAGAATAGTAATTTCTCTTCCTGCCATAAACATCACACTTTGACAAGTACACAGAAACAACCATCATTTAAAAGGCAAGGTAGGCATTGTAACACATTGTCATCTAGTACAGAATCAAATTACCCTTCTTTTCTCCCTCCCATCAGCGTCCATTGTCATGACATACTCTACTTACACACATGACTCTGGGATTAGAAGCACAAACCTCTGCCATTTACAGTGCATTGCTTCTCTCCTTCACTACAGGCAGACATGATCACAACTGACACAATGCCTTTGCTCACACAACAGCCAGCCTTGTTCAGTTTGTGGTGCAGCCCATGCTAGTGAATGGTCACTGCTTCTGGTACCCAGTGCAGCTACACAGTAATTCTAATAGCTGGCAGCTCTTTTGCAGCTGCCTGAGCTGCAGTCAGATCCATGACCACAATGTTGCTATGAACTTGAAAGGCCATCTGAGCATTTTGCTTTTTATTTGTTTCATAACTGATGGGAATTTTTCCACCTTTGATGCTATTGTAAGGAATTCAAGCCATAAAGCAGAAGGGTAGCAGGACTCTGGTCAGCTGAACACTAACCAATTCCAATCTAAAAGGTCTGTATTTTACTTCTGACTCTTTTCTTGATCCATTTGCCTTCTCAATATTGTTCTATTTCTCATCTCTTAATTATAAATCATCATTATTCCTAATTAAGAAAAAAAAAAGAGATGAAGGGAAAAGAAAGAAAAAAGAAAAGCAACAATGAATTTCGAAACGTATCTGAAAAGCCAAAACTTTTTTGGTTTCCTGAAATCTAGACAAAACTGTAGAAGCCCCCAGGAACAATTCCTGTTTCCAAGCACTTCAATAAGCAATTTGAGCCAAAAGATACTTTAATTCCTCATATAAAAGAATTCCTTAGAGGTCAACTTATCTTGAATGGTCCTGATGTAATAAAGTATTAATAGAGAGAAATCAATTTCCAATATTACTGTCATATCATGCTGTCAGAAATAAGTGCAACTACCTACACGGCTCAGGTCTAGTTACCTTAGTCCTGCTGTAGAGAGGCAGCCCTACCTGTTGCCTGGCCTACTGCAAAGCAGAATAGCACATGCTATCCCACACAGAAATATCTGATTCCTTAGTTGCATCGAGGGTCCTTATTTGCCTGCTTGTACTCCTTTGACAAAGAAATGAGGCTCACAGCAGTTGATCACAGAAATCTCCTTGTAGTGGAGATTTGTGGTTTCTCCCAGTCATGTAGTCCCTTCAGGCTTAGTTGCATTCCAGTCTGGGTTTAAAAAATTGCTAATGGAAAATACTTCCACACCCAGTGGCTAATTACTTTCTCCCTCAGAAGTAAAATCTTGTGTTGGTTATGAATTCACTACTCTTAACTGTTAGTTTCGAGGGAGAGCAGAAAGGCCTAAAAGGGGCAAAGGAGATCCTGCAGTACCTATAGGATTGTTCTTATGGTTTTGCCTTCTAAACCTTACTTCTGAGTAATTGATAATTAGGATTTGTGTTGATTCATGTCTGCAAACCTAGAACATGAAAAGTGTATTAGTGACATTCACTGAACTTTCTATAATTCCCTGTACCCCCTATAAGGTTCAGCATTGCTGACATCAAATGCTCAAAAATGAGAAAGGCCATTCTTCAAAAACTAGAGATTCATTTAAAAAAATAACTATTTAATTTTTTATTCAGTAGTGTTCCAACTGTTCAAAGTCATATGTTCAGATTTTCTTCCTCAGCTACAAGCATTTTTTATTTCATAAGCAGATGATTCCATGAACAAGTTTTTCAAAAGGAAAACAGGAAAAAAAAAAAAGGCAAAATAGTTCTCTTTAAAGGACAGGACTTAGTGTTGCTGACAGTTCCTACACAGTTCCAAATGAAACTGCACACAAGCCACAAGTAGTAGAAGTTTCTTGCTGGCACCCTAAAGTTCAGAGGCTATGCTTTCCTTCCTGCCTTATCACCACCAAAGAGGAAAAATATATTAATATAAATACAAACTGTGATTGTGTTCCTGGAAGGAAACATATCAGGTTAAGCATGCAGGAAGGGAGCCTTGCTGTTCTCCAAAAGGTTCCTCAGTTTCCAATATGAGAGGCACTGGGTGTCATACAAACTCCAATATCAACAAAGCAGTTGTGACCATCTAAAATGCACTATACAGTCTGGAAAGCCACATTCAGATCCACGGTTAGGGGCAATCCACATCTAAGGAAACTACTCTGATCCTTCTGATTCCCTCACTGGACTCTGAGATATTTTAAGAGCCAGAATCTTACAGACCTCATCTCTGTCCAGATTTTGGTTCAGCTGCCTCTTCTGGCACAAGACAAAGCATAATGAGCTCTAACAGCCTCTCAGTTGCCCATCTTGTCTGAAAGAAGGTCACTCCAACTGGGGCATCTGGCAGGATAGAAGTAGCAGCACAGTATTTTGAGTGTGAAAGGCAATGCTGAGAAATTGAGCCATTTGGTTCCCAAGCACAGCTGGCTGCCTTCATGTCCCTGAGAGGACTAGGGCTTGGGGGAGGGGTATAAATTGCATGTTTCAAACTGTCCCTATTAACTAGACATTTCATTTAAATTGCACTTAGCACCTGCCTCCAATTACCTGACTCCAAGGCCCATGTGTGACAGAAGCTGGGGCTCTGATTAAATCTGCGCTTCGTACTAGTGAGCCATTAAGCCAAATCAAGGCTCACCGCTCCTTTGAAGGAGATAATTTGTCTTCATTAAAAGTGTCCATCCTTGATTGCCCTGACAGGCGCTTCTCCCTGAAAGATAATAAGGTCTGTTATTGTTGAGAGGTAAAATAATGTATTGCAGCCCTCTAGAGAGTGATTTGTATTTGTTGATGTTCTCACAAATTACTGTACCCTGATTAACCTGTGACTGTGACAGGCAGCAGGGTGTGCTGCTCATCACGGCCATTCATGCTGGCCACCGTCTCTCCTGACATCACTAAGGGGCAACAGCACATAAGGAAGTGGCCTCCTGCCCCTCAGTGATGCCTAAGGTCCATTAGGGAGTGATGGACAAAGCTTTAGCCAAGTTGTGAAAACCCAACTAATCACATCTTTGATCAGATCCTAATCTTTGGTCCAGATACAGAGGACTACACAAACATCAGCATCTTTGATATGAATATAACTATAATGCTACACATGTGAACCAGTGTCTTATACTTCTCATCCACAGAGTTTCAAATATTTTACAAAGGAGGTCCAACTTCAGTTGTGAGGAAAGGGAAAACATGGGAATTCAAAACTTTCTCATGCTCATGTGAGAAGTCAGGGAAAAAAGCGCAGGCACAGAATTCACATTTTCTGAACCACTAGCCATGCCATTTGGCACAATGAAAACTGTACAAATCCTATCACACTGTTCTTTTGTGACAATCAAAATCAAACTAGAATCAGTGTTCTTCCACAAAGACATCATAAGTAAACCTTCTCCAAAGGTCCTGTGCACAGTTGACAGGAAACATGCAGGAGACTTAGAAGTAGTTAAATAGTTGCAATTCCTACTGCAGTGAGAGTGTTAGGTAGATCATCTCTGGGTTCAGTCCTGAGTCTCTTTTGTCCACCCCCCCCAGAAATTTAGAGCTTATATTTTGATACAATAGCCAATTCTAGCTAAAATAAGCTTATTCCATTCCCCCTGGGCTTTAGGTAATCCTCATCAGGCCATTATGCTGGGGCTCATTTTCTGTGAGAAAACAGTGTCAGATAAACATTTCATAGTGTCCAGGAAATAAAAATAGGAATGTGTCTGAAGATCTGCTCTCATCTGTGCTATCAAACTTCTGTTAGTTCAGCAGAATTCAAATAGGGACATTTGAGTCAGTCCTCTACACATGAAGGAGATACAGTGTGGGAAGAAGTTGAAAGAAAGCAGAATTTCAGAGCAAATTCAAAAGGGATTTTCCACTGAAGCTTCAGGGTATAGCCAGTTCCAGTAGCTTCTAGTATATGTCCAAGTCAGAGAACTCTGGGGTTATATTACTCCCTAAATTCAAAACCAAACTGAGCTTTTGATACTGTGACAGAAAATGGATTTGTGCTCTGAGTTCTCTAAAGCAGAGACAGAAACTTCCCAAGCAGAAAGGTTCAAAAGGTTCCATGGCCTTATTATGTTATGGAGGCAAGGGCTGTCAGGCCACTGCAGCCATGACCATGGAGCAGGCAGAGGCTGACACTCCCCAGAGGAGCAGAGCCAGCAGCACTGCAGAGTGTGCAAGAGCTCTGGTCATGCAGAAAGCACACCAGGCTCAGACTAGGCCATACTCTGCCACGGGATGTGAGAGCCAAGGAGAGCCATCGTATGCCCTTCTGTAAAATAGTCTTTTGGTCTGTAATAGGAGAAAGCACTTGGTTGCCAAAACAATTTAGACTGCCTGCATAGCTGAGGGATGGCCAGGGAGAAGTTTCAGTAGCCTGGAGGCTGGTAAACTACTCTTGCAGATTGAAGCTCCCACTTTTTTCTAAACTTTGAATCTCTTGTTTTGGTAAGTCTTCTCATTTCTTTAAATACACACTTAAACAGTCATTTGTTTAGAACTGATTTACTAGTGATATTAGCCAGACGAAGAGGCAGAGCATGTGACCCGAAAATTCCTCAAATGTCTCTTGAAAACTCTCTTCCATAAAGATCTGTACAAAACACTGGGTAATGTTTAGACAGTTGAAATGCCCTCACACTTGTTTTAAGTATCCAACTGTCAGGCCACAAAGAGTCTGAGTTTGCTACAGCCATCCTTTCTGAGTATGGCTCTAATTCATTAAGCCTAACAGTTCAGAAGCCATTATTTTTATGATAAAATTCTCTGTCATATTGGCCACAGAAATAGCCAGCACTTTTTTTATTACACGTATCCTTACTCGTTGCCTCTTCCTTTGTACATCTTTCCCAGTGTTTCAGTTTACTCATGCTTTGCAAGTGATATTTAGCTGTCACATAGAACTACTGGAAGTTTCATTGTTATCTACTGACTTCAACAAAGTAACAGTGAAAAGTACCCAGAAAACCTTTTTTTCTTAATTCCAACTTTTAAATTAATGAGGTTTGGACTTGAAAAATTGTATTAAGTTCATCCATCTTATAGAGCACGTACTCACCTCTAGGTGAACAGATATGTGAAATAATTTAAAAGTGCTGTATTATAAAGTATGTTTGTTGTTCTGCGGTGAAATTTTGTATAATTCTCTTTCCCTAGGAATTTTTGAAATTAAACATAAGCAATACCCAGAGAGATCTAGGCTGTTGAGCTCATGTCTATAATAAATCATGCATATGATTATTCTGCAGCTCTATTTATTAGCAGTAGAAGTGATAGGAAGGCATTTTATCTAAAAGTACACACTGAGAAGAACACAGACGTCACCTTCATACTGTATTTTACCTTGCCATCAGAGCTCTTTGAGCCAAGACAGTCAAACAACTGAGAGGTCAGAAAGAAGAGAGCAAAGACTGATGGACTCTCGTGTGGTCTGTCAGTACCTTACTGAGAGCAAAACCTCTGCTCTCATAAGCAGCCTGGATTCCTCATCATTCCTCACAGGCAAGTAAAACCTGTCATCCCTCTTAATGTGTGTCTGAGAACTTATCAGCCACTTATCAGAAGCTGGTTGATCTGGCAGAGCCATGTTTTACGGAATGTAATGTTCAGGTGGCTCTGATCATGCCTGTGCCATTGGAAATGGGGTCATTCTGTGTATCCTGTGATTCTCTCTGCACCACAACATTTTGGATTTCTCTAGCCTGAGCCTGAAGTCTTTAATTACTCCATTACATCAATCCTCTGCCATTTCCTCACTGCCCAGGAATCCTTTGGTATCCTGTCCTGTTATCTCCAAGGCAAATATGAATAAGGGTCTCGATGATTGGATAAATAGTGCAGAAAACAGATGTGAGGGGCTGCAAAGTGTATACATTATGAAAAGTATTGCAATAATATCTTTAATCCCTTAATGAGGGCACTTCGTCAGGGTAAGGGAAGATAGACTGAGGGATTTTGCAGCTGTACACAAAAGCCTAAAGAATGCTCTTAAGCTAACAAACGTAACCAACATCACAACATGTTCTTACTTACTATCTTCATGAAAATTAATACTCCATGAAAATTGCACTCATTTGCACATGTTTTCAGAAATTCTGCTTTTATTTTCATGGAAGGACCCTCTTGCTTATTAATAAATTTATTGGCTTTAAGAACAGCAGAGAAGCAGAGAATGAGAGCTATAATCTGAATGACAGCTGAGAATAGCTGAGACCTACACACCTTTGTTGGGCATTTTGGGCAATACTTTTCATGATCTGCTTACAGAAGTTGCCCCAAACTGGCACAGTGCTGTGTGTGGAAAGTCCTCAAGTGCTGCCTACAGTTACATGGAAAAGTGTGCATGAACCCAGTAAGCAAGAAAGTACAGTCTAGGGAGCTGCTGGTCTGACACTGCTTTCCTTCCCAGAGCTCTGGGGGATGCCTGCTAATGCTGTAACACATCTCGGCCCTTCTGGGGGCAGGCCAGATTCCTGTCCATGATTAGAAATAGCATGCAAGAGGCTTGTCTTGTGGTATTCTGGCATTTCTGCCTCCAGACCCAGATGGAAACCAAACATGAAAGAACATCTTATTCCAATAGTTTAGACACTCCAAAGGATTGGGTTATGTTTGGTACTAAAATTGTGGGATGAAAGCGGGCAGAGAGAAGAAGGATTGACACAAACAATTTTTCCCTGCTCCCATCTAGACTTGTGTTATGGAAAGATTTCTTTACTTAATCTTTCCTCTAAGATGTACACCTGACATGTCACAGAATTTAGCACTACTGTTGTGGCTGTTAATGCATACTCACTTATCCCTGCTGTAATATGACAAATCAGCACTTACACTCCCAACCTCAGAGGCAGCAGCAGCCTAACACTAAACTAGGCATACTACTGGATAGAAAATACAAAAATATGCTGGAATAAAGAAGTAAGAGCAGCAAGGCAATAGCACAATCCAGTATACTATCTATGCAATTGTTTGAGCAGTGGGGAAAAATGAAGTACTTAAAGTTTCTTAAACTCTCAATGCAGTAATCTTTAGCCCTCTCCTTAAAAGAGCAAAGGCCAGGCATGGAAAAGATAAGTTCTGTTTTCTCAGTGCATTGACCAGCATAAATGATCTGACACAAGAAAAAGCTACCCAGAAAATAATGGTCGGTAAAGTTAAATACAATTTAAATACAAGGGTAAAAGAGAGAAGCACAGCCAGTGTTTCCCTTTCAAGTGACAATCTGTTTTCAGCCTTGGCTTTTACAGCTTTGTGCCATTCCACTCTATGACACACTGCACCCTGCCAGTACTAACCTTAAGTGGAGAGGGTAGCAAAAAAATCGGGGAAGTATCAAAAAAGTTGTGCCTTTCTCTCTAGATCCTAACCAAACCATCTAAATCTAAATGTGTGAACAGAGGTCTAGTAGGGGGCATCCAGGCCATCAAAGCCAGTCCTCCCCAGCTGTAGACAACCAAGCAAGAACTGAGCTGGCAAATATGTGGAGGCTCTTTAGCAAGATTCCCAAGATTTCCAGCTGGAAAACCCCAGCCTATGCTGCCAAGCATTAACACACAACTTCTGCTTCAGACTCCAGCTGGAGCTAGGGACTACAGAGACATCCATGCAAAAAATCACTGTTAACAAAAAGGGACCCTTTGAACCAAGCTTTTCCAAGCTGCCAAGATGAGCCACAGAAACCATTTGAACACTCAGTGGTTCAAGTGGAGCAGAACTGGAAAGATGAGTCTGCATCCATTTGGGTAAAATGCAGGCAAGTGGAATATTACTATCTCATGGCCCTATGGAATAAGGCACTTATATCTTCTTAATATGAAAAATTTTCTGGAATCTCTGTTGTATGTATTATTCTGCCTGCTATCACAAAAATTTACTTGATTTCACTACGAAAATTGTCTTCACCCACATTGAGACTTCATTCTCATGGGTGCTGTGCAGTCCCTGCCTTCTAAAATTAATCTGTAAAACATATCTGATTTTATGTATGTTTGCTCTGGAGATATATCCAACACTAAATATACCCCATATACCCTGCTCCAAAACACTTACTAAGTTTATAATAAAATTATCTTCTACTTTCTTTAATTCTAAGAATGAATAAAACCAAAAGAGATGAAGGAAAAAAACAGTAACATTTAATTCATATGTGATGAGGTGACTTCACTCAGCATAACCCTTCCGGTTGCTAAAAAGAAGGATTTCCAGCTAGCAGTCTAAGTGACATTGCAACTATTCTTTTCTGAAAGTTTCAATTTCGCCATTTCCTATTATCATGGCAATACAATCTTCAGAAGTAAATTATTCTAAGTCTCAAACCTCTTAAGTTCAAACCAGATATTACAACCCTGCTTATATTCTATTAGCACTTCAGGGGACTCAAGTGAAGTTCCAAGTGTCCAGCGCTATCCAGATCAAAAAGAGAAACAAAAAAACAAAAGTCCAGCCATTTGTACTATGCTACATATAATGAGAAATAATAAACTTCGAAGGGTTTTCCACATTTTATACAGACAGTGGCTGCTTGGAATAGTGCCTGATCATATATTATTAAACCTCAGATTTTGGTGGGGTTTTTGCTGTGCTGGATCCATACACCATGAGAATCCAAAGTAATTGTAAAAAGTTTTCATTTATTCTATTTGGGGATTTACAAATCTCAGAGCAGGAGACCTTCTTATTACCTGAACTAGTCAAACAATCTTCATCCTTTGATCTTCCTCCAATTAATTTCAAATGGCACGAGGGAATAAACAGGATTAGCCAGTCAGCCCCATTTCAAAGCTTTAATCAGTTTGTAAATGAACTTCAAGACAGCTAAACATCCTCCAAGTGGGGAAGCTCAGCATCACCAGTGATGAATGCCTACATTTCGTGACAAGGTCTATTTCCATTTGCACTGAGACTTCCTAATAGCACACATGTGGCAACTTGTGCAACTGCTGCATTATGAATTGGATTGGAGAAATTGAAAAGCTTTTCAGTCCTTCTGTGTACAGAGTAGGCAAAATGCCAGACCTGGAATAAGGGAAGGTGCCAAGTTTCCAGTTGTCATGAGTCACTAGTCCTAAAAAAGAAAATGCGCACACACAAACGTGTATGTGTGCATGCGTAGAAAACATACTCTGCACTTTCTCTCTGATACTCTGTACTTTCTCACTTTTACTCCAAGTAGCCAAATTCAAGACAGTTAATTCCTGCCTAAATTTTCTGATGGGATAATGGGGTAGTCTCTTCCTTTTCATTCAGTTTTGTATTCCACAGAAGTGGGTCAATAGCACCTGTTCCCAAATGCTACAAAGCAGCCATGGAATAATCCATTATCTACAATTCCATGGGACTAATCTGATAAAATTACATCTCATACATCTGATAAAATCAATGACTACAGCATGATTAAGAACAACTGTAAATTTAATTTCATTGACACTCACTTTTAACTTTATTTTAACTAAGTGACACTTTTCCATGGCTTCATTGCTTCCTGAAGCTGACTCAAACATTGCTAGCTTTGGGTATAGAAAAGCAGCACAGAAGGGTGTGAGAAAAATACACACTTAACGCTGTTCTGAGTTTCACATCTGTAGAAATATAAAATTATTTGCCTACTTGGGACATTAGATAACAATTTATAACTTTAATCTAGATATGCATACTATGGCAGAATTCAGAATTTGAACATCATGTTTACTTTACATCAGTTTAAGCTCTCTGAAAATTATAACCACACCAAGCTCCAGGGTTCTCCATCTGATTTAGCCCTCTGTGTGAGGAGCATTAATAATACTGCATATAGATCTGGCACTGTTATACCTTGAAAATGTGACAATTTAATGGATCGCTACTTAAACAAAATATATGTGTCTCTAAATGTTTTGACCCAGAAGCAGTACAAGGAATCCCTGATATTAAAATAAATACATATTTCTCTTTATTTCTGGTACATAATCTTCTGAACTATAGTAAAATGAGACTTGAAAACTAAATAACAAAATACAAGAAGGTGATTACTGAGCAAAGAGAGCTGCATTTAAAAAGCAAAGCAACCAGTGATTTTTAGCAACACACAGAATTCATATAGCTTCAAAGCATCAACATAAATCTCATTTTCTGGGGATTCCTAATGGAGCTCTATACCACACCAAGGAAGTCCATAACATTGTCAGAAACATAGATAAGAGATAAAGATATTTTGCAGTCTTTTTTGTACACTATAACCTTTGCTGAGGGGGTTGGGGAGAAGGAAAAGAAAAAAAAAGTAAAAAGAAAAGGAAAAAAATGCTTCCAAATAGGGTGAGAAGATGAAGAAGAGGAGGGGGAATGGATGGGTGGGACCCCAGACCGAGTGTCTCTTCCCTTCAGAATTTGTTGCACATGTCAGCATACAACAAGCCAGTGGAATTGTTCAGGGCAGACCTTATTAATTACTGTTCTGTTGGTGACAGATGATAATGCTCACAACTGCAATTGTCATTATGCCACCAATCATCCCAATCCATGCACTTGCCAGAGCAGCAGCCTTTGAAAAATGCAAGCACAAGCAATGAGCGGGCATCTGTGATGATCTACAGGGGCTGCCCTGGGAAACTGCTTCTCTTTGAATATTCCACCTTGAAATTTCAGTGCCTTAAGAGCATCCCCTCCTATCCCATTCTGTTCTTTAAACTCCTGCACCTTGTTCTCCTTGGAGTGCCACACACTGCTGGCTGGATGGATTGGCACAATAATGTTTCATTCACATAAACCTGTACTGTTCATATAGGTAATGTCCTTTCACAACACTGGCATCTAGAGGAGAAAGCCAAAGCAAATGGAAACTCTCAATACTATTGTTAAGTGAAAGTTTCCAACTTTTTGGCAGTGGAACTGGGATGCTTATTTTTAGAAACTAAAATATTGACTCCATCCTGCCCCCCTCCTTCTAACAGATGGAAAAAGAAGTCAGGCCAACCTATACTGATGAAAAGCATGCCCAATGCTTTGGGAGGAAATCTCAGGAACAGTTTATACAAGGAAAACACTAGTCTGACATTTTCTGGCCATATCAGTGGCAGCTTGGGTTATCTGCAGCAAACATGCCACTTAGACATACCCAGAGAAATGTCAGGCTTTTCCAGCCTGCTAACTCATAAATATAATTCTAGGCGGTAATAGTGATGTTTCACTTGCTTATACCAAGATCTATTTGCTTAGCCCTTCTGCCACCAACAATTTCTGCCAGTGATACATTCTGAGATGTAACTCTGAGCAGGTTCAAGTCTAAATGTCATACCTGTGCCAAGCCATTCTTCTACACTGGAATGGAGTCTAACTGAACCTCAGGAGCAAAAACTATCATGACCTTGTTCAGCATGCTACAGGGAATGTTCAAATCAACCTGAACACTGCAGCAGATGGTGCTAAGTTTTTGGCAGGGTGGGGGTTTGGAGTTGGTTTTGTTTGGGGTATTTTTTTTCGTTGGGGTTTTTTTTTTGGGTTGTGGGGAGGTGTGGGGTTTTTTTGTGGTTTTTTTTTTTTTTTTCCTTTTTTTTTTTTGTAATTGCTGCACTTACTAGTTTCAGGAGTTAATTGAATACAATATTCTAAGGAGAGCTCTGCTTCTCAGGTTTTGTGAGGATAGGCATTTTGGAGATAAAATACAGACATATGATTCTGATGGCTGGGAGATTCCAGCCGTTGAATTCTTAACCAAACTCTGGTTATTTAGAGGTTCATCCACTACTTGCAGACCAGATGGGGCGAGGAATTCATTTGCCTTGCCGGGAGCTGCTTGTCGTATTCACCTTTTTATTGCTAAGTTGTTCTTCCAGTTCTCAGCATGCTTTTCTGCTGTGTTCCAGGAACAATAAGAAAGTTCTCCCATTGCATACTCAGTGCATGAGTTTCCATGCTTGCAGCCTAACCCCATAAAGCCTAGAAAAAGTCAAGCTGATGTGGCCAAAGCTTGCCTTGAAATTTACAGTGCCGCTTAGATTCTGGTAAGCAGTTTCTTCATAACAACTTTGTTTACTGACCATGATCAAAGACATCATAGCCAAATTTGTTCTTTGTCATAAGACACACACATGCTGAGGCCTGCTTTTACTGTCCCACACACAGCACCTAACCCAGAGCCTTGTGTTGGTGAAACAGAAGTGTGAACAGACTTTTTTTTTCCCAAGTAATACATGTGATACAGTTCACGTCTCATAACGACAGGTCATGAAGGGGCAAAGGATGAGAGAACAGTTTGTCCATGCTGCCCCATTGCAGCACACATCCTGTCTGTAATCCAGTTTACACCTCCACAGCTCTTTGCTTTACTTTTGATTTTATGAGAACAAACTCAAACTTCCAACTGGAACTGGCTTCTCTTTTAGAGTCCTTCTGTTTTGACACCTTTATTTGCTTCAGAAGCACACACAACTCCTTTTACATACTGTGGGGACCGTGACAGGACCTACCTGCTGTGGATGTCTAGATAAATTTTTAAAAAAGCTATTATCACTACAGTATTTCCTAACTTGCCCTTATCCCTCTATGTATATATACTTTAACACTACACTGTGATCAACACCTAAAATGGTTTAAAAACACAAGGAGGGCTGACCCATTTCAAAATAATACTCCTCCTCTTCCTTTGTGTTGTTTTCACAAATCTGAGCATTGGAAAAAAGCAGAGCATGAGCAAGCCGTCTGAGTCAATAGACCAGAACCAGTGCTGAAGTGATACACAATGTCTGTCTTTTCTGAGGGCAACACAGTTCATTTATATTTAACTTCCATTGAAGTAAGAGCAAATATGATCCTTTTCCATGCTGTTAAAGAATATTAATTTATCCCTTGAGAAATCCAAACCTAATCTTTATCTTAATCTTTTATTCTGCAATGCAGCCTGAAAGAAAGTTGGTACAGATTAGATGTTACTCTGCCAGTCATAAAGTATTGACCAGATCTATTCCTGTATCATGGACACTTTTGCAGCTTAGTTAAAATGTTTTCATTAGTCTCCTAAATAATCTCAATCCCTATATGTTTATTGTACTAAAAGAGCTTTTGAAACGTTTTCTACCTTTAAAAGACTAAAATTAAAAAACAAAGGCATATAGCAATATTTCACAGATTCCCAAAATGGGTAAGGTTGGGAAGGATCACTGGAATTCATCTAGTCCAAATGCCCTGCTCAAGCAGGTGTCCCAGAGCACAATTGTGTCTAGATGGCTTTTGAATATTTCCACAGGAGACTCCACAACCTGTCTAGGTGATGTCTGAGAGTTTCACAGTTATTTTAAAATGAAATTCAAAAGAATGAATTAAAAAAAAAAAAAAGTAAATTGATAAAATAATATGGAAAGTATGAATTAGAATTTGAACAAGCTTTTCAAACAGCACAACACAGCTTTTGTGTCATTGAAGTGAACATTGTTCTGGTACTGATGCACAGTCTGACACAACTGTAGGATTCACCACTTAGGCATTCTCCGACCCGTGTGCTGGAATAACAGAGCAGGGAAAAAGATGGGTACTGGCTGCCCAATATGCCAGTGAAACTTAGCTGATAAACTCTTTTGTGCCATAAATCTGGAGAGAGATTATTGTAAGCAATGCACAGACAGAGGGCAGCACTCACTGCTGCAGGGGGCACAGCTAGCAAATGCCATGCCTAGGACATGAGCTGATTATTTTCTGAACCCTGCAGACTAACACACCCTGTACACACCCAGCCTCTGCTGGGCTCCTTGGGCAGGCTCCAGTCTGATTTTCCAGGACCATGGTTGAAAAAGAGACAATAATGTACAAAGAAGGAGGAGAATTCACCGTAACAAGCCTTGGCATAATCTTCCAATCGTGAGCACAAAACAGGTATCATGTTCTAAAGGTTGTTCTTACTTCTCTAATTAGGTTAACTTTGATGGCACACAACAGCACTTGGAGGCAGAAAACCTCAAAATATGTGCAAGTGTGACTAAGCTTTTCTAATTTTTTCTTCTCAATGAGAAATTTTGTTTTGAAAATTTAATTTCTGTGTACAAAGTGCAGGCATTTTAAAAGTTCAAAGTGAAGCAATGTTTTTAAACTACCAAAAAAATTTAAAGAAATTCAGCGTATTTTTTTTGACTAGCAACTTTCTAGATTTCACTTTTTCATTCCAGTAAATAAAATACCCTGCTTTTCTTATTCTCTCATTTTTTCATGGGAAAAAGAAACCAGAAAACCCAACAAATCAAACACAAAAAACCCTGCCACCCCAAAATCCCAACCACAACAGAAATAAATCTCTCAAAGTCCATATAACTGCTAAAGGAGATAAGAAGTAGTAAGGGATTTTTTGTAAGAACTGGAGTGTCATAAAGATGTCAGACTAAGGCTTGCAGGCATTTCCATGGCAAGCATTATTAAGCACCAGAGAAACAAAAGGAGGTTGTTTTTAACATTTGGAATATTTATCAAGTATCAAGTATATTTATCTGTTCTGGATCACTTTGAACTTCAGAGGCAGCCACCTCTTGCTACGTTTCAACAATGATCAAAAAAACTAAATGGGACATTGTGAGCAGATCCCATTTCAAAACATTTGAAGGTTTTGCACCCTGAGTTTGATTCTGCTTAAGTAAATCTCATAAAGTCATAAAATATCTTGTAAAAGCTGCATAGAAAAGAAGCCTGTGCTACACTGCCCTCCAAGCCCCTAATTGTGTTCTGTCCCCATGGTCTATCACAATGTCTCCACAACCTCCCAGCCTCTGCAGGAACAAGGAGCCCCAGCCCAATTCTCATGTACTCCAGCAGAGGTTGGAGAGGTTTAAATGTGGTTCTAACTGTCAGTAAATTTCATTTCACATAAATAAATTTTTACTGACATTTAATCACTGCTGAGGTGAACAGAGCTAATTTGTTTCTTCCAAAGCCTCTTCTGGGTAAAGTCAGAATTTCCAAACTTTTTTGTTGTTTGGACAAGAAAAGTGGCAAATTGCATGATCCTTCTCATCTTTATGTGCCAGGAAAGGATCATGGTGAGCAAGAGGAAAAGAGACAACTGTGGTAAACATGGTTTGGAACAAGCTTCCACTGGGAGTCTTTGGCAACAGATGAGAGCCCTCCACCACAATATCATTATTTCCAGTTAGCAAATTCAGATTTCATGGCTGCTCTCAGGAGACCACTGTCCTGCTACTATGAATCACTAATATCTCTGTATGACCTTCTGCAAGTCCAACACCAAATGTGTTCCTTGCACTGAAGCAGAAAATAAGGCATCACTGGCCACTCTTCATGTCAAAACCAGTAGCACAAGAAGTGCAAGGCTTATTACCCATTTACTTACTTCAAAAAAAAAATCACTTCATTCCTCCTCCCTCTACAATATTAATCTAACATAATTTTTTCTCATTTAAGTATTATCTGTAATACATTACAAGCCCATAGCTCCAGCTGAGAGTGTTGCCACATCACAATAAATGGTCTGTAAATGCACATATTAAATCTTCACTGTACACTTAATTCAAACTTTTATTCCCAGCTGCCCCACACTGGACTTGTGTCTGTGCAGCAATATTGTGGAGTTATCAGTTTAAGCTAACTGGCTTAAATTTTTCACTTTTAACAGCCTCTAAGCTGAGGCTCCTTGATTGATAAGGGAGGTCCTAGAGAGGATCTTGTGTGCTAGCTCCACTTAATTTGCATTTATTCAGCTAGCTGAAATTGGTATGGAAACTCAGTTGCTCTGGAAAAAAAATAAATCAGTGGACTGCATTGCATATTCACTCAGCTCTTTCTGCATGAAATCCCCTTTTTAATCTCCCTCAACCTCTCAGACTCTCTATTCACTCTCTTCCCATACAGAATCTTTTATTTCTTGTCTCTGTTTACTTCCTCCCACTTAAAGGCTTTCTCCTCTCATTGTCTGTTTTATATCCTAAACTTATTTAGCAACAGCCTTTTTCTTGTCTTCCCATTCCTGCTCAGCACTGACAGTCACACTGGATCTCTCCAGTTTCTGGGCTTTCAACCACCTTTTCCATTTCCCCCCACACAGTCACATACCACTGCACATGCCTTGCTCGAAGAATGTTTGGTGAAATCTCTGTATTTTCCTCCTCATTCTGGTTCTTTTCTGCCTGGAACCAGTGATCCTTGAGTGATGGGGAGTGATGCTGCTGCATGCAATTTCTTCCTCAGAATGTGTGTATGGAAAGACATCTAATAACCAGTTGCCAGGATGGAAGAGGAACATGCATAGGTTCTGTCCTTACACTCTTTCTGCCCCTACACTCTGCATTTGGGAGGCCATTTCCTGCAAAACTGATTTGAAACCATTTGTAAATGAGGCCCAGAATACAAGACTTTTCACTTAGACAGACTAAAAAGTGAGGAAACATAAGGTGTCCCAATTCATAGACACACATCTGTTTCCAGCTTCCTCCAGAACTGACATGGAACTGGCATCATGCTTTGCTCTGCATCCCCACAGAACCTCTGCTGATTGAAAGGGACATAGCAAAGCAGCCACATGGTTTTTGTTTATTTCTCTTTTATCAGTCTCTGTCATGAACCTCTCCCACCCCACAAACAATTGAAGTATCAGAATTTCATCTAATGCTTTCCATCCCTTCTTTTCAAAGGCTCTGCTCTCTCAACACCTTCCAGCACATCCGCAGCCGAAGGTTCCCCTGGGTCAGCTGCCTCTGCTCAAGCCTCAGCCTGTCCCAGGTCTGGCTTTAGAACTGCTCATAGCTGTGGGAGGGGAGCAGGGAGAGAATCATCTGCCTTCTCTCGGCTTGAGACCCAGCCAGGAAGCTTAGGGCAAGATCTACTCCATAACAGTATTTGGGAAAATATTTAAAAATCATCCTTCTGAGTTTGTTCTGCAAAATGTAGAGACTATTTCATTTTGGGGACTGTCTGAAAACATTTCAAAGCATTTATCTGTCACATAGGGTTACATGTATCTCTGTTCCAGATCCCACTGCCTGTGTAATTTCAACAAAGCATTTTAGATTAGGCCAGGAAAAGAAAAAAACCAATTTGACCAAGGAGATTCATGTTTTAAGTTAAAGACAGTCCAAAAACTAATGTCTGTTTTTATATTGCAGAGAATTAGCAAGCTCATTAGGCAAAGTGTAAATTCTCATGTGCATATTTTTTCAGGGAATGCTCTTGAAAATCCAGTTGTATTAAAGCAACAATAGGGTTTGAGTTTTTTAATGGACCACACAGTAATTGTTATCAACATTTTACCACTAAGGCACAGGATCAAGTTGTTGTGGGCCTGTTGTTTTTCAAAATCATATTCTCTAATGTTTCCGAGCCTTCTACAATCATTAGGAATTATTCTTAAAATACCCCTGTTTTCCAAGGGGATATTGAACACATCCCAGAGACATGAAGCAATCAACCAATGGTCAGAAAATAAATTTCTGTTGTCTGGAATGCAAAGCCAGATTTCATTCATAATTATTTCCTTTCTATTTTGAAGAAGTTTCATATTTCAAATTCCCTAACTCACATACATTTACAAAACAAGTTTAGATAGACCTCCAGTGTGTAGATTAAGACATTTGTCTGGTTTTCGGCAACTATTCTTATCAAACCATTAAGATACGGAGATTTTCTTGTATAAGAGAATGATCACTGTCAAAAACTGGCAAAAGGTGTAAGTAGAAAACAAAATAGGTTCAGCTGTACAGTTCAACATCTCAATGTGCCTTGAAAGCATTTCTTTTGTTCTTTGAAAATAGATCATGAATGTACTGCTGGCAAAGAACCACAGGTTGTTACAGACAAGACTTCTAACGTGGCTGCAGTAGAGGGAGCTGTTTTACCGGCTAAGGCAGAGAGAGCAGGTTGGGATTCCTGCCTTGGCAGGTACTAAGGAGCATTTTCAGAATGAAGTACATCAGTTCTTTCCTTTGACAGTTGCATTCTATTGTTCTAGATATTTGGACTAGTAGTATCCAAAGGCTGTAATTAAGCACTGATTTCTGTTGAATATCAACTCCCTACTTTTCCAGCACTTCAAATACAATTAAAATAATGGAAATAAGTAGGAAATCATGGGGGTTTTGTCTACAGTACTCTACCCTACATGTGAAGCCCATGACATCCAAGGGCCTGATATGCTAGATAGTAGCTTTCAAATATCAACCCAGAGGTGCTAATCACCTTGAAAGGATAGAACATCTTCACAATCAGACTGCCACACAATGAGACCAGGTTCTGCAGGAGTATATGAAGTACTGTGATCAAAGTCCAATAGTGATGGAGGATTCTTTGCTAAGCTAGAGTAGATAAGGTACAAGAAAAGCAAAGTGTATAATGTGCCTTGATAGGTAGGGATTTTAATTCACCATTTGGATGCATTGTATTCATGAAGTCAGAGGTCTGGATTTTGTTGGAAGCAGTGTATTAAGAACAGTACTAGTTCTATCCCAATACTATGCTCATATGTAGCATATTTGATGCCATTAAATTGTCATGTCATCAACTGAGAAAAATAAATTATAGGATAAAATGCAGAGGGATTAGCCAGGACAGAAACAAAACAGAAAAAGAGTTGGAAAATAGCTGGAGAGACTTTCCTCTTTGTTGAAGTATTGCCACATAGCATCCTTGTCATGTCCTCTCCCATTTCTGGAGTAGTAGTAGCATCAAAATAGTACCAATAGCCAAGAATACTTTCTATGTGCTGGCTGGTAGGATATACCTTTTTTCCTGGAACCAGTCATACCACAATAATCCAGGATTTTGTCTGCACTGCTGCAATACATCTACCTGTGACCAACTGCACATGGGCCACCCAGGAGCTCCAGCTGAATCAACAACGCACAGCAAGTTACCTCTTTCAGAGTAAGGGAAAAAGAGATGAAAACACATTGCACTGGGGCTTCTTGCTATAGATTGGTACAACATGGACCCACTTAAAGGCCCTGCCACTGATCTTCAAGGGGTCAGTAAGTAAGCTACTTACTGCCAGCTAAGGATAACCGCTATCAGTGAAAATGTTTAGGCTCTTCAAGGGAAAATAGAGGTAAGCCACAAACTTGGAGTTCATCTAATGGCTTTCTATTAGAAGTTAGGAGTGTCCAAAGATGCTATGCTCTGATCTGTGATGGACTGAAATCCCATGAAAATGTTATTTCAGGTATCCTATTAACTACTAAGAATTGATAGCTGAAGAGACTTCTGTTCATAAGATCAAAACTGGCAACTTAAATTCAGCAATATGCTTAATCTGAAATAGATAAAGAAGGGGGGGAAAAGGCATTTCAAATAGTTTGGATTTAAAGGAAAAATAAAATCCTATTTTTCACTTTTAAAAGTGTTACTTTTCAAAATTACCTTAAGCGTTCCATACTTGCAGCAAAATTAAAATATTCAAACAAACAAATATTATTTGGGCCACTTCACTGCATGGCCTCTGGGCAGTGGATGTTCAGAACGTGGATTGCTCCTCTCCCTGCCCTTCCTGACCTCCTCTCTCCATCTATGGCATTTCCCTTCCTGGATGTGAGCATGGTGCCATGATTCCATGTGATTCCTGCTGCTTCCACCTACAAAATGGTTAAATTACAGAAACCCCCACATACCCAAATAAGAATAAGCAATAAATTTGGTTGATCACATATTTTTCTAATAGCCTTTTGGCTTAGTTCTTAGGGCAGAATTTGAAAAAAAAGGACAGACCAAAGCTGAAATGACTAACTAGTGGCCTGTACAGCCTGATTCCTATCTCAGCGCAGATCTGGGAGGAGTCCAGCGGAGACCAAGAACCTGCTTCAGGACACTACACAATCAGCTGGTGAAGTATAATGATGCACTTGTGGCTGTGGGCAGCCCAACACCTCCTGTGAGCTAAAACAGAAAATCTGGCCAGGCTGCAATCAGTTTCTTAGCAGTTACCTCCATTGTTAAGATGCCGTTCATAGGTAAAAAAATCACTAGCCACTTCCATTCACAACTCTTTGAAGCCATCTTCTCAGTATATTTTTAAAAATTATTGCTATTTTGATCATTTTCAGCCTGGAACAGAGGTTCAAGTTTCACAAGACATTTATATGTATTACTTAAATCAATCTTTGTTCCACAAAACTCATCAACATATGCTTAGTTGTAAGTATTTTAGTCTTAGCTGTATTTTTAGCTGCTTGTTGCCTACCTGTCACCACAGGAAGGACATTAAAGCCTCTGACACCTTGGGGAGTTGTGCACACATTAAACATGAGCGTAGAGAAACAACTCACACCGGCCAGACATGTACACCGAGATCTGGGAGGAGCATGCTCTGATATCAGGACCTGATGTTGTTCCTGGTGTTTCAACTCTCCCTGCACAGCTTGAGATGGTATTTTGTCCTAGCAAAGCCTTGAGCCTTTGAGAAAGCATGCTCCTGACTCACAAGCATACATTTCTCTTTAGAAAGGTGAACACAAAATATATTTCAAGATACTTTCTGGAATTGGAAGAAAAAGCCTCAAGCCAGTCTTCTGTGTAGCACTCAGATTTTATATTAGCCTTCACCACTTGCATGTGAAAAAAAAAAAAAGAGTATATGCCGTTTCCTTCCTGTATAAAATTGCATCAGGAATGAAATTTAACTTCCTTTGTTTCTAAGAAGTAATCTGCTTGTATAATACCCATAAAGACCCACAGGTTCTGCTAATCTAAGTGTCTCCTACCTGAGCCTGAATCTCTAAGAAATTAAACTTAATAACAAAACCTTCAATCAAACCCAATAATATCTGTATTGTAAACATCAGTTATTATCTGGTCTAGAATTCTACTTGTATCCACAGATAAATAGTGTATCCTGTCAGGCAGCAAGTAGCCTACTAGATACTAGTTAATCACAGTTCAAGAGATAAGCAGGATAGAATCACTGCAAAGTTTCCATCTTAGAGGGAAATTTTTGTTGCTTTTAGTTTTAGAAAAAAACATTCTGACAATAGCTCATCTGTAATCAGAACTTAGAAAACACCTTTGCCCCAAGTTTTAACTCATGCATAATTCTGCTTCCTATCTACTAGACAAATCTTGTGTGTGAAATTTTAACTTTATGATTATTACATGCTTTTTAGGGTGGAATTCTGAAGAGAGAGTACTGGTCACTTTCGTTAGTAATCAGATAAATTGGTTATTGATTATTAGGAAGACAGTTTAAGCACTATCTCTTTTTAAATAAGTGTTTTATAATCCATTGCAGATTTAAAAATTATATTGAAATAGCATGAACACCAGTGGAAAATTTCATGAACAGTTTGTCATTCTAACTCACTCACCACTTCCAAGCTAAGTCCCCAGCTGTCCCACACCCTCCCATACAATCTTTATCATGACAACTCCCATTCATCATCCTCCAGCTACACATCACTGTTGTGGAAGGAGCTGATGATAAAACAGAACCTCTCCAAACATACACTGAGTTCACTGAGAGTAGTAACTGTGGATTGCTGGCACTCCCAGAGACACTGAGTAAGAGTTGGCTTTCTTTGTTGCCATCTCTTTAAAAGAGGAATTGTTGTGTGCGCACTTCCCATCTTTCTACCCCCAGCACCAATTACATCTCTGCAGTGGTTTCTGGAAAAGCCATTCTAGAGAGATCAGCTCTGTTACCTTGAGAGGTGGCACCATTTCAGATTCTCTCCTCCATTTGGAAATTCTTGCAACTGCTCTAACTATTGAACTAAATGAACCTATTAACCCCAAATCCATATAGGATTTTGGACTGGTCACCTTTGTAAACGTTGCAGCAGCTCAAAACTTCTCCACGGCTTTAAAGAGATCTGAAGCTCCATAGCTACAGAGAGGCTTGATCAGCTTTAGAAAAGAGAGGCTCAGTGGCACCAGCAGCTACATAAGTGTGCATGTGCTCAGATGCAAAGAGAGCATAGCACCTGGCACCAGGGCTACCTTGACTTTTCAAATGTTTGCAGCTGACAAGCACAGATGGCCAAGACATGGGGAAATGTCCACAGCATGGACAATCCAGAATGCATCAGCTGCTATGAATTGTCCTTTTTCATTTGCCAGGCAAGAAGCAGCAAGTAGAAGGCAGTCATAAAGAAAAGGGAATGACTTAATCCTAATACTTACATGCAGATTCCAACAAACCATAATCAGGTGTGCATGGTCCAAGAATAGAAGCGGAACAAGGAAAATGAAAGATGCCTATCCTGGGACACATTGCCATGATTTTAAGAAACTTACTCATAGTATACTTGCAAAATAGGACTGTAAGGACCTCCAAAGAACACAATGTGGACTAGATGAAGCTGGGTTGGTTAAATTTAAAAAGTACTTCAAGGAAGGATGAGCTCAGGAAGCCCTATTTACTTGCATCAATTGTTGTATAGTAAATATAACAAACATATATATATGTATATAAATGTATGGTAAAAACATTACACAAACATCTATTTCAAAAATTTTTACAGCAAGAAAATTGACATTTCTATTCTCTTCCTATGTAAACTTTTTTAAACTAGAAACAACACTCTTCTTGAAAGTAATTTTATTTGAAAAAAAGTCAAGTTTAAAGAAGCTTAGAAGATGGGACACACTATTTAATTCTAAAAAAAATCTCCACCTTTTATAATTCATATTGGAAAAATGCTGGATGTGGGGGGAGGCAAGACAACTTTGGCTTTCTGTGATGGGAAAAAAAAACCAAAAAGAAAACTCACAGGCCTAAGCAAGTTGACTTGAACAGCTCTCATTTCTTACTGCAGTGTTCTCCAGTCCAGATTTTTGCTTTAGCAAATGTGTTTCTTCAGTAGACAGTATACAATGCTACCTGCTATCATGCATCACTGCCACCGTACCTGAAGCCTGAGAACTACATTTTATGAGTGGATCTTTATATTTGATTTTCATAAAAACACAGCATCTCTTTCCCTTCCAGGCTCAATAAACAGCTTAGTCAAGGTTTTGACTATCTGTTTCATTTAATTACATATGCCTTGATTTATGGTTCAGGAAAGGCTGTAAATGAGGACATCACATTTGCAATCCAACCTCAAAATGTTTTCAAAAACAGCAACAGAAATCCTCACATGAAGTCTTATGAAAACAATCCCCAGGGGAACCACATGCAGTGCAGCCTAGTCAGCTTCTGTGTTTATCAAACAGGAGAGATGAATGGCTGACTTTGATTTTTTCCTAGGTGTGCAAGTAAAGAGTATTAAATTTGCTTATCCCAAAATGTTTACCTTCATCTGTCAGTGCCGGGAGCTGAACAGGTCGCTCTGTGCCCCAGGGGAGGCTCGGGCCAGGAGATGTGAGCCTGAGCTAATGTGGCTTGGCAGAACTACATGGTACCAGAAGGGCTGAGGGCTGTGGACTGTCAATTAACAAGGATACAAGGCATCAGCAATCACAAACCAGTTTCCAGGTGCTCAGTAAACCCCCCTCACTCAAACACCAGAGATTCCAGTGAGCACATAAAAATACAACAAAGAAAGGTAAGACCCCTAAGGAAATTAATATCAAACCCTCTTCATAGCACACCTGAATTTTGGAGCCATTAAAAGCAAATTCTGCCTGGGGCTCCATATTTATCAAGTGTCCTGTTATATTAATAGTGGAAGAAATTCTATTTTTAAGTCTTCTGTTCTTTAAGTGATTCAAGGCCAATGGCATCGAAAACAGCAGCAGATCTGGGATTGCCTGCACCCAGAGCTGCTGCAAGGCACCTTATGCACTCTCACGTGACATTCCCAGTGCATGCATAACTGTCAGAAAAAAAATGTCAGGCAGGAATAAGCTCAAATAATAATCTCATGAACAGGGATTCTAAGGGAAGTTTCAGGATATGTAGTAAATATGTCAGGATATGTGGTAAATATGGAGAATGAGTCCTGCAGGACTCTTTATATATTCTTGCATTACATGAAGCATATTTTGGTTCAAAGATGAAAGTTTTAAAATCATATAGCACCACCATAATATTTTATGCAAGACAACACAGTTACTCCCGCAACAACCTTACAGTACATGGTTAATCTGTAGTGTTACTTTGAAGTTACGATGGGCGTCTTTTCAAATACCTGTCAGTGACAGAGAATCCAGCATACTTTTGGCAAATTATTGCATAAGAGAATTATATTCTGTTCTAGAAAGTGTTAAAATCTTTTTTATCAACAGATTAAACAAATCTCTCCCTTTCGTAGGTGTTTTTTTTAAATTCAATAAGATTATTTTTTGATCTCTTAAAGCCTTTTGATCTAAGGCAGGTACTTAAGACTTCCATCATTCTTTTCAAATTTTAAAGGATACAATAGTACTGAACTGATCAGCACAAGTACAAGTCACACTTTGAGTTTGTCAATATATTTACTTTCTTTTCTAAGCTGAAAACGTTGTGTTGGGTGTTACTGATTCACCCTCACACAGTGCAGTGGTTGAGGTGAAACACCAAGCAGGAAGTTCAGGTCCAGAATGGAATTTCTGATCAAACTGCAAAAGCAGCCTTTAGCACAGGCAGCAATCTGTAATGGGGCTGTCAATGCAGAAAGGAAAATGACACTGAAGTTTCTGCTCTAGGAAAACTGTATCAGTAATATGAGCTTGGGTGTCACAAGCCCTTGGTAAAGTCTTTGTAACAGACTATTTTGGAATGTTTCATTTGCAAAGTAAAAAGAGAATTTGAAATATCTTTTCAAAAACTGGAATTCTTATTTGCCAATCAGCCCCAGGTGTTTTGGTGAATGTTTCATTAGGTAGTAACACAAAGAACAGAAGCAGTAAGCTTCCCTTATCCTACTTGCCATTCCTGTGAATATATTTGGGCAGCAAGCAGGGATTCAAACAAAGTTTTAAACAACTCTTTCCAGTCAAAGGTTTTCTCAAGAAAAGTGTCCTTTCTATGTTTCTTTCTAAAAATTAAATGCACTGTTTGTGTCCAGGTCACCCTGCACTAAATCACTGGGCGCACGTCTCCCCCAGAAAGAGTGGAGGGGAATCTGATCATTCCCACAATGGCTCACTCACCCCTAGGCTGACAGGAAAACTTAAGCCCTTTTCATGAGGCTTATGAAATGGCTTATGGGCAGGAGGTGCAGAATAGAGGCCAGGGAGTGTGATGGCCAGGGTAAACCTGCAGCAGTGCCAAGCAGCTCACTATACCCAGTGCTGTGCAGAGCCTTTGTACACTGTTGTCTGGAGATGGAGGCACCCTGCTTCTGTTCTCACACGCTCTTTATTAAATGGGCTTTTGTTAAGCTTATAGTTAAGATTAATGCAGCTCAATGAAGTACCAGTTCATTGATTCTAGATTTGATGGGTAAATTTCAAAACCAGACAATTAATTAGGATATCTCACCCCCTACAACTTAATGTCTTTATGAAGTTGAAAGAAGCATTCAATAGCAAACAACTGTTGCTGATACTAAAGGTATTTCCCATATATTGAAATGCTTTTGATTCAGATATACAGGAAAAATGTGATTTAAGTCACTGTTTACTCTGAGATAGGAAAAGCTACATTTTACTATTCCCTTAATATGAGCCACTTGTAGAGCAAAGGCTTATGCAAAGAGCATCATTTTAGGATTTGCATTCATAACACCTTTAGGCACAGAAATGTTGGGATCTAAAATTGCATCCTCATCTCTCTCTTACCTTATAAAGGACACAGAACCCACACTGGAGCTAAACTCTTAGACCATGCATACCTCACCTCTCCCAGTTATGTCAAGAGAAACTGGATAATGGCTTCCTCTGTTCTATACCTGCCTACCATCAGGAGCAATTTAACCTCTAAAAGCCTTTTTTTGTTTCAAAGTAGCAGTGATAATAACATAAGGTGCCTTCAAAAGCAGACTGCAATTTCAGGTGAATGTCATCAATTGCTGCATTTCATACTGGGCTATAAAATAAGAACAGCTAAAGTAGATCACAGGACTTACAAATCTGAGTGGCTTTTGTGACTTGCAGAAGGAAAACCCATTATTTTCAGATGACCAAGATGCAAAGAAAATAAATGCCAAACTCATGCTCAAAAGCACTGTAGTCTTTCAGTTGTCAATGAAAGCCAATTTCATGATTTTGTGCAGTTTGATTTCTGATTTGGGGATTTGACAACACTGGATATATTCTCCAGTAAGGAATGGAAAGTAAATTTAAGATCCCTTTTGCTTACTGAACCTCTGTGTGTTTTAGAGAGGTCATCCTCACCAACCCTACCACTGCTCTACCCCTGACTGTGCTCCCGGTAACCTCTGTGGCTGAACCAGCTGCTTATTGAACTGCAACAAAACATCAGAATAGGTTGCTTTCCCCAGGAATATGCTGGAGACTGGCATGCTATTCCAAAATTCATAGCTACATAACTTTCCAAACATGCTTTCCAACAGCCTGAGGACTCTGTATGGTTCACTAGCCTGTCAGAGGCCGTGAAGTAGACTTAACAAGATTTTTGCATAGAACTCTAACATCATAGCTCAGTCTATGATTGGTAGGCCAGGGCAAAGTTGGGGGTGGGGGGGGAAGCACTAAGCAAATGTCACAAAATACCCTATTCTCTCCCTCCCCAAATATTGAAACTTTGAAACAGCTTGTTCAAATAACTTCAAATTCGGTAGGATTCTCAACTGCCTTCAACCCACCCATGCCACATTTGAAACTCAAAAGAATTAGAAGGAAAATAATTTAGTAGAGATGCCAGTAAAAACTGAATTTATAGAAGAAAGAAAATTTTGCTTTCACAGAGTGTAAGATTGTGAGTTAGACTTACAGAATGGTGTTCACTTAATTCTGAATCATCACTATATCATCCATAACAAATAAAAAAAATCAGAAAATGCACCCAGTTCTACCATCTTATCTTATGAGGATATACAAAGTGGTCATTTCTGCTTCTGAGATCCTGCAGCACAAATATACAAGATGCACAGAGGAAACCTGCATTCACTTCATTTGACATCCAGGCATAGGAAAGCCAAGTGAATCATCCATTGTCACTGAAGGAATGGAATTAAACTCAGATATATTTAACCCTGTGACTGAGCTTTGTCTGCTCACTTGTGTCTGTCTGTAATCTTTTCCTTCACATTAGTCAGCATCTGAGCTATAGCAATTTGAGATCTCTTGATGAAAAATTTGACAAAGTAAAAACATTCTTATGCTACAGTGGAAGCATAGATTTATCAAAGGGGTAGAATAAATTGAATTCAGATTATTCAGAATTTATAAGCATTTCTCACTTTTCTTGTTGATTCAACTTTTGAGAAGTCAGTGAGCTGATTTTTGTGGGTATTGCAGGACTTACACGAGTTGAAACTTTAATAAAGTTTCCAAAGGGATGAATCCACTCCCCTTTTGACCCTAAAAATATCTGTAACCTAACAACTACACAAAACAATAGTGAAGTGTGACTAAACGTGAATGGCAATGTACTGCTGACAAGCTCTGACCATTAACATTTTTCTTTCTGTTTAGCTCAGCAGGCGAAAGGCAGCTAACAGAAGCCGTCTGCTGTTATGAGCACTCAGAAGCATTTCATTGTGAGCAGGCAAAAGAAAACTAATTTCTCTCGAAATTCGAAAGGAAAAAGAAACTCAATTCTCTGTCAGAATGCTACTTTCTAGGTTTTTATCATTTATTTACAGATTAATTGTGGATAAATGCAAGCAGCACATTTAGAAACTGGACACTTTCTTCTGTTGAGATATTTGGAGCCTGCAGCCCAAGCAGGTGAAATAATTGAGACATGCAAGGCCAACATCTGTTGTGCAATTGCAGTAATATGATTAGTTTTGCCATGGTGTTACTAAAGGAAGAATGTAGTCCTTTTATAGCTTAATTGATCACATTTAGATGTTTGGTGAAGTCTGAATGCAATTGGAAAGTCTCTTTAGAGGTCAAAAGTGAGTTCTCCCCACAGTAGTACATAGCCACATTATTAACTGATGTGCTGAACTCCCTTAGGCTTCAGCATAGTGTGGGGAGGCACTGAATTCAGCTCTCCTCCTTTTGGGGGAAATCACCAGATACTCTGTTCTCATGTAAGTGGGGTGTCCTGCTTTGCTTGCAGGACAATGAGCCCTGCTCAATTCTCTGCAAAAAGACTTACAGGGGCCTATATTCAGGAGCTGATTCATGGCATGGATGGATGGACAGACAGATGGATGGACACACAAAACCTGAGAGGTTTCAGAGAGAGCTCTGTGCTTACAGTTCCAGTTGCTCACTCTGTGCTTCCACCTCCTAGCACTGGTTGTTTTGATTCTCACTCTAAAACATCTGCATTGGCCCACCAGGTACCAGGAGCCTTCACACTCAACATTAAATTGTGAATTCTTTCTGCGCCTGTAGTCTGTAAGACAGTGGTTGGTGACTACTTTCCTCTGTAATATTACAGAATCAGTCAACAAGAGCTATTCCAAACAAGTCAACCAGATAATAAAGGGACATTTCTAAAAATATTGCTTCACATTTCTCTGTCTAAGATATAACAAGAATCAGATTAGACTAACCCTTTGGCTACTGTAAATCAATGCATACTATTGAAATTGCTGCAGATTCCCATCTGAGGAAAACCCTGGCTGATACTATCAATAAGAACAATTATCTTCGGAAAGAAATAAAGATTGTACAGAAATGTCCAGTTATAAGAAAGCCTCTTCTTTTAAATGTCATGTTGGGATTATTACTGAAGGGTTCTGTGGTACTTAAGTATAAAGGGGCACTTTTAAGTACAACATTTAAATAAAGAAAAAGCAAAGCCCATGCTCAGTGAATTATGAAGAGTCTGTGAAGGGTGGTAAGTGTGAGAATACAGTCCCTGCTCATAGAAAGAGCCCTACTGTATGTTCCTACAAATATTGATGTTTGAAATCCAAAGCACATGTGATGCATTAGTGTGAAACAGCGATTACATACATGCTGCTCTCTGCCCTGCAGTTCAGGAAAAGTCCTTATGTAACGAAGAACTGAAAGAGTTACGAGGGAATCCAATAGACTGTTATCGTGTAAAAATACCAGTGCTCTCCAAAGTCAACTCACAGCTCCTCAAATGTATGCTGGTGTGTGTTTTGTTTTCCAATAGGCCTGAGAGAGAAGGAGCTCCATTCATGTCAGACCCTGTTAATCTCATACCTCCAGCTCGGTCTGTGTGAATGGAACAGTGACTTGGGAAACCACTGCTTTTCTTTCCAGTCAATTCTCAAACACATAAAACCTACCACAGGAGATCCAAACACACTCAAACAATAACAGGCAATTTTGCCAATTACAGAAACTACTTATGGGCAATAAGAAGGGAACTTTTCATCCAACTCCGATTTTGGGTGTTGGAAAATTAAGAATGACTTCTTGATGTTTCCTTCATCTGCTTCTGCCAATAGCTTTCTGAATCCTGACAGTTTTCATCATACACTACCCAAATGACTGGAGCAATTCTTGATTTAAGAATTTAAGAACCAAAACTCAAGGAAAGCGTAACAAGAGAGCTCTGAGGCTATATAGTCCCAACATGTTATAAATAAAAATTTATTTTATTTCATGGACATCCAAAGAGTAGGAACAGGCCCAGAGTTTTTCACAGGTCAAAATCTGAGTTCAAGATAAGATCTTTCAGCTAAGAAAAGTTCCCATTAAGTTAATGGCAACTCAATAACACTTTTGGCTGCCTAAGTGTTGAATAGGACCTCCTAATCCAATATATTCTTCAGATCTAGAAAATGCTTATTTCCAAGACTTTGGGAATGTTTTATCCACATGCCTTATCCTACATATTAAAATCCCACTAACCCTAAAGAAAATTACTGCTATAGAAATAATACATCTGCTTTTGAGAATTTCTCAGGAATTGTGCACAAATCCTTTATTCTGATTCAGATCTCCAGTAAGACATGATTGTAATTGTCTCCTGCAAACTTTAATACAGTGTATAAATTGTGCCATCAATATCACAGAGTGCTATGATTCACTGTTTCTGTAGCCAAACTAGCAGCACTATCTGTGCTGCTAGACCACCAGTATTTCAGTAATATGGTGCTGGTATTGAAAAGCCATTGGACACCTGGGATAACGTGGTCTCTGACTCATACAGAGATGGAAATACGGAATAAAAAAAGCAAGAGTCCTTTATATTCCATTCAAATATATTAAATATGCTTTCACTGAATAATCAGGGTAGAAACTAATTTGTCTTCATTTCCAAATGGCTTTTGTGAAGACTTCTGTGAATTTTAATTTTTTCAGTATATTAAACAAGTCACTGTGCTACTGCAGCAGCTGCTTGAACACACCTTTTTAGAAGGGGAAGGGGCAATCTATGTTACTGTTGCATGGAGGGAGCACCACAAGTATGCCATGTCAGAAGGCTTACACAGGTAAAAACTTTGAGAAATGCTGGCTTTCCTTCTGCTACCCCACAAACCTCTAATTTCTTCAAGTGATCTTTATGGCAGCTTGTACATATTATTAGATGCCCAAAGAAAGTATTTTTTTAATGCATGCAAATCATGTAAAAGTAGTGGGCTCAAAATGCAGGATGGCACAATCCATTCAATAAATTTTCCTACGGGAATAAGACTGCTATTCTGGAATTTTACCATATAAGTGTGCATGTATGTATATATGTATGTACACACACTTTTTTTTATATCAAAATTAACTGTCTTTTCAATGGCCACTATGGAAAAATAACAATTATTTCTGTGGTGGACAACTGGGGAAAATTAGTTCAGTATAAAAAATACTGGAACATTCCCTGATGCTGAGGAAAAAAATACGTTCTGTACAATATAAATTATGGTATTGACATGGGACTCTCCAGATAAGATTATATAGCTTCATTCCTCAAGAAGTCACAGTTGTCTTAAAGTCGCATCTGGGGCTCCATGCAAATCACAGTACTTCTGGTCATGCTGCAAGTACTCTATGCCAAAAAGAAAGAATGCAGGAAAGGAATGATCAGAGCAGAAAGTAACCAGCTTTTCTTTGACAGCAAAAAGCAATTGTAAATTGAAAAAAAAAATGCTATTACAGTTGGCTTCTTCTACAAAGCTCAAGAATTCCATATTTCTCATAATTTGCCCTGGATGCACACATTCATCTAACTGTTTCTGAAAGCCTAGTAAACTTTCAGTCTCCACAACATCTATGCCAATGAGTTCTTCAGATCAATCATCTGCTATGTAGTTTTTACTGTGTTGACTCTTGATCCCTGCTTTCAAAGAAGTGTCCAATATATTTTCACTAACTTCTTCCCTAAGCTTTTGCCAGGCCTTTCCTCGCTCATTGCCTCTAGAAGTTTAAAAGTCTGAGATCTTACAATTACACCTAGCTGATTTTTGGTAGCTCAGCTTGAGTTTGCAAGAGTTCCTTTTCTGTTTTGTGTGAATTGTCTGTCAAAATAAAAATGAATCATGAACAAAAGTTAATCATGTGTCAGTCTGTGTCCAAGGCCTTAGTTAATTTACAGTCACTGGGTCACTTCAGTCCAGAACTGGAATAAGTCCTAACATACAGCTTATGTGGACAACTGGGTCAAAGTCTTGCCTGAAGACAACATGACATCATATACCTATCCAGCCCCTCCATATACAAAAAAAAAAATCCTGCCTTATAAGAGCTATTATTTCCAAAAGTACACTTAAATTACCAACACTTGCAAATAAAGCATGAATCTCTGTGAACAAGAGAAAATCAGAAAAAATAAGACATGCATTTCAAAAAGCTTTCTGCAAGCACCTTGCCAATCTAGTACCAGAAGAAAGTGCAAAAAACACCTGACACCTGGGAGACTGGTAAATGGCAAAGAAGAAAAAGCTCTGAACAAATAACTGAAGATAGACAGAATTCTAGGAGCTTTAGGTAAGAAAATAGTGATGAGGAGAAGTACTGTGAGCAAAGCAAGGAACAACAGAAGTGTTGCCACCTTATTGCAAAGCTCTCATACCTTCTTGGTAATTTCTCATGGGCAACTCCCCACAGCACTGACTCCTTCTTCACAAAGCAGCCAACTAGGTCCAACTCCCTTCACAGCACAACCAACAAACTGCATCTCTCTTCACCCAGCTAACCCACTCTTTTGTAGCACTCATCTTCTTATTGGACACAGCTGTGGCCTATTAAGGGAGGCCTGTTCCTAATCTTTGGTGATTGGTACAGCTGCAACTCCTGAGGTGTGAGTCTACCTTCTGCACTATCCTCTTACATTCTATCCCTCCACAGGGAAGCAACAAGACTGGGGCGCCAAGATGAGACTGTTTTGTGAGTTGGAGAACATAAATTGAGTACGACCATTCTGACAGAAACCTGATATTTCTCAAGTGTGGAAGCTATTTGGGGACTTAAAGAATACCTGTTTCTGAATTGGAATTGGGAAATATTTACCTTAGGAAACCTTTTACGTTCTTTCTCTTTTGCCTTCTGCAAAGTCTCATCAGGGCACTTCTCCTCAGCACCAGGATAACATTCTGCATGGCATCTGCTATTTTCTGTAGATGGGCATCACTTAAGTGTCTTGCTTGTCTCTGACCCACAGCCCTCAGGTCTAGACCACTATTCTCCAACCTACAGCAAAGCATATTGAGTGAGTGCTTGGTGACCTATATCTTAATCATAGGCAGAGGTGTTTATTGTGGCTTGTACAATACAGGCTTTTGTGGAGGCTCACTGCCTCCCTACCATGCTCATCCTACAGTAACAGGAACTGCTCCTGCCTTATTATTGCTACTGTCATCAGCTGCTCTAGCTGGGTGGCCCTAAAACTTCCAGGATCCTTGTGTCTGTAGCTAGGGAAAGCTAAAGTCTCCTAGCTACAATACTGAAGGCTTTTGGTTTCATTATAGCTGGCAGGAGAACTTCCTGCTCTGGCTACTGCAAGATGAGCTGAACATCCTTCTGCCCCTTACAAGACATGGAGACAACGGCAGTGCACTGGGCAGCTCACCAGTCAAGGAGTTTTAAAGCCAGGATCTGAGTGCGAGCTGACAGAAGCAGAAGAAAGGAGAGGCTTGTGTGATTATTAGGATTATTAGAGCCTGCCCCTTCTGAACTTACGCATGTGCCTAAGAAAACTGTGCCATCTGTACTTTAAGCTCATAGGAGATAAGCAGAGGAAGAAGGGTTTATATCACATGTGCTGCAAAGCCTTTGTAAAGAATGAAAACAAACTGTGGTGCTGACTTTGTCTATGAAAAACAGCAAGGTCCCAACCATGCTAATATTTTGTCAAAAAATATTGAATCAGTTAGTGACCATAACATTTTCTAACGGCTTCCAAACATCAAAACAGATTTTGGCATAAATAAAAATCCTCCCTCTTTATTAAATCCTTATATGGGAAGTTTCAGAGCAGAAGGAATCCTTGGCATCAGAGCCATCAGGCTGGACCTTTGCAGCAGGAGAAACTTTAGTATCAGATAGGGCACAAAATACCAAATTGTCACTGCACAATTCAGGTCTCACCTTAAGGCCAGCTGGGGCTGCTAAATGGGTATCAGTGAGCATCAAGCAGAAAGCAGATGAATGTTTACACTTGGTACGGCAACTGTATAGATCACGATTTTGTCCCCCAGCCCTCCAAAATAAGTTTGCTGGGGTCTCTAATTTGGCTTCAGTCTTCCTTTGTTAGTCAAAACACACAAAGTAATTCACGTGGTAATTTGACCTCCTGAGCTGATTTCCAACTGACTTTCTTCCATCTTGAAAGTACCACCCAATGGCCCCCCTCAATTGTCTCTCCAAAAACATTTAAGGTTTGTTAATTCTGAGGAGTCCATCCAAGACAATAAATATATAATAGTCCCTATTCTTTCTCCCACCCTAACACCTATACAGAAGACAACTTCCTTCCTGATTCATTTACTCAGTCATATGGTTGTCTCCTGTCAAGAAAACAGCTATTAATCTTCTAAAAGTACAGCTCAGGTATTCTCCAGGCCCCCATAACTTTTTTCTCACTTTGGTGTTTTTTATCTTCAGCTTTGGCAAGGCCTGCAAATCCAGCTGAGGAAATTTCATCTTGAAACAAATTTCATGTTTTGAATATAGAACAGATAGATACCTAGAGGAAAAACTACACCCACACTGAGCACAGCTGGAGCATGGGAGATTTAATTTGCACTTCTAAAATATTCTGAAACATAAAACAAAGACAATATTTCAAAGCAGTTTTTTTACTCTAAGCTGTACAAGGTTACCAGTACCAAATATTTTACAGCCATTAGGTGTATCAATACCTAACATTTTTTTTTGGATGCTTACAGAACTTTGCAAAACTTAGCTGTTAGAAAAGAAATTTCACATGTTAAATGTCTGCCTAGGGAACTATTATTTTATTTTCCCCATTGTTCTGCAAAAGATTAGAAGTTTCCAACAATGAAATTAGTGAGAGATACTGTTTTGTGCATGTTAAATATATTCTTACAACCGCTTTTTCAGAAAGTTCTGCTAAAAATGGACTTGAAATACATTGAGTTTCTCATGTCAGAGATGAGCCTTATCCTTCTCTCTAAAACCAATTAAGCTGTCCAAACCCAAAGTCATTAGAGGCCAAAAATGAATATTTGCCTATACACAATAATGAGATAGAGATAGGGTGAGTATATTTCAAATGAGGGATTCAGGAGCTGACCAAAATTGCTGATTTAGTCTCCTCGCTAAAACATCAAATCTGAGATTAAGAGAAACATTCCCCTTTAATCTATATTTAATTGTTCCCAGACGGCATGGGACATAGAATCATAGGCTTATAAAACTATAGAACCATTTAGGTTGAAAAAGACCTTAAAGATCAGCAAGCCAAATCATAAACCTAAATCTGCCAATTCCAACTCTAAACCATGCTCCTAAACTGCCACATCCAGGCAGGCTATGAAAATAGCCTGACTCAAACAAAAAGAGAAAATCATGCATGGAACTAGAAGTACCCCAAGAGAAAAGAGCATGTGGACAAGGAAATGAGGACCATGAAGGAGAAAAGTAATGATGGTGTGATAATGATGATAATGGTGATGGTGATGATATGGGAAAGGGAAGTCAGAGCAAATCTGACTCAGAGTGATAAACAAGCAAGAAGTACCTGTAACCAAATTTTCAATAAATCACTGTTCCTTTCATGTCAGCAAGCACCCTCAAACTACTCTGGCTGTTTGGTGGATAGAGCTTTGGGCATTACTGGCTTGTTTTGTTCAGCTTTTATCCTTATTACCATTACTTAAAAAAATTTCCAAAGGCATTTGGAAGAAGACTACATGTAGGTTTCAGGGGCTGCAGAGCCAACTATCATGGAAGGATGCTGAGGCTTGGCTCAGACCTCTGCTTGCCCACCTCTGTCTTACATTGCTGTGTACTTCAAGAGCTGCTTTCAGGAAGGAGATCAGTATTTCCCTGAAGGAAGTGGAATAAGCACAGCAATGAAAAATAGAGTTAACAGCATGCAGCTGGCTTCAACTATGTTGCCACCTAAATTTTAAATTAAAGAAAAGCAAACTTAGGCCAGGTAAAAGAATCTGATGGTTCCTCTCCTCTTTCCCCGGCTAAATGAACTAGGAGTGCTAGATATGTAAGAATAGAATCCAAGATATTCAAACCAATTGTTTCTAATTGTTCTACTGATGCCTAAAATACCTAAGAATCAGTTGCATGATTTGGCTTTAAAAAAGTAGTAGTATACTCCCAAGGTGTATACTACTTTAAGGTGTGTTTATCCTTCTGTTTTCTACTCCATGGAGCTCTGATTTTTCTGACCTGTTCATGTTATGACACCCTTATGGTAAAATTTTAATCCTTTGCTGTGGCAATGTTCTAGCATACATACTGCCCTGTGCTCACATATGGCCAGCTTGAACCCTGGATATGCAGATACCTGATCTGTTTTCTCGAAACTTGTTACTTGGACAAGATTCTAACAAACTGGAATGTCGGCCCAGGTTTTTTGGCAGAGTGCCTCCGTTTTCTGTGTCCGTAAGAGGCCTTACTTTCCCAAGCTCCTTGTCCCACTGGTAGTTTCATAAAAAAGCTCAGCATGTCCCTGGAAGTTCACAAAGCCTTCTTCATTCATAAACAAGTTGCTTGCAAGCCCACGAACAGAATGGCTCTATCCGTGACGTCTGATTGACCTTCAAGAACTGCACACATGACAGAAAAAATAATAATAATAAAAAAGGGGGCAGAAAGTTTAAGGAAATAGACAAATGAAGAACAAGGGACCCATCAGTGTGTTAGTAATGTGGTGAATGCAAGAATTAAAGATATAAATATCATGACGGGCCGTATTTGCACTGCCAGAGTCTGTTTAAAAGAAAGAACCCCAGAGCTAGGAACCGATGCCTCCTGCATCCCTAATGGCTTCTATATAAAAATTGTCATTTTCTTTGTATGATTAAAATAAAGAGCAATGGCAAAATAAACTCTCCCTTCCTACATGCTTCTTTTAATGACTCTACTGCTGATAGAAGATGCCAGTTTTACAAGTCTGCAGACAGAGGCTTTCTGTCTGCAGAATAGGTACAAGACAAGCCGTGGCAGGGAGAGGGTCTCTGCCACACACGCAGCTGCCTCAGACCAGCAAGACCACCCCAAGAGGGAAAGGAGCATTCAGTCCTTGGCCTCCTTACTGCCAGCAGCAGCCTGGGAGCTAATCAGTGCCATTTGCCAAAGGAGTTCCAGGCAGTCTGAAGTCTGAGCACTTGTCACTAGCATGGAGTTAACAGCTCGTTTAGCTTCAGTTCTACTGGGTGCTACTGACAGCTGCTCCTGAGAATGCACAGAATGTCATTACTGGTCTCTACATATGGGTCACTCATGCAGCCGCCATTTCTAACTATTCCATTAGTCACCATTCCCTGTCATCTCCCTGTTTTATCCTCTCTGACAAGCTCGCTTGCTCTCTGACTCCTTCATAGTGAAATTTTTGTCCCTTTTACTTTCCAGCTGGTGCTTTTCTTATCGTCCAGTGCTGCTTTTCCAGGGGAATCCCAACAGAGCAGCAAGGACCTTCTTGGCTTTAGGTAGCTAACAGCTGACCATAACCCTCTTTCTTCTTCACTGAATTCTGTGCTCACACATTTCTAACTGTATGTTTTGAAAGTCAGAACTTCTAGTTTCTTTCACCTCTGCAGTGCAAAGTTTCTGATGGCAGAATCAATCATTCATTTTGATGGTAACTCAGCCGCCTCCCAGGTACTGTGGGAGTACCTATCAGCTTAGTGGTACTGAGTATGGGAGAAGAGAGATACATGTTCTCTCTTCTATCCCAGTGCATTTCATTTGTTACAGTGACAGAAATGATGCCATGAACTTTCATTTAGTGTAAATCTCAACACTGAGCAACATGGTGACTTAAGACCAGCAGTGGAACAGAGTTCTGTTCAGACCAAGGGTGAACACAAGCGAGAATCAGGGGCTGTCCCCAGGGGGTCTTATCATAATATATTAACTAACTCAGCGCCAGATGCTGAGTTTCCAAACAACTAAAAAACATCATCATTTTAGGTAGCATAACTGATAGCTCTCCATCAAGATGTCTGCCAGTGAATCAGTCATGGAAACTAAGTTAGGGTTTATTTCTCTAGAAGCAATTATTTCAGTTTAAATGATGCTGGCAAGGCTCTGCAGAGGAAATGCCGGCAATTTCCTAAACTGAGTGTTCTATGGGTAAACAAGAACTTTCATCTTTAGGAAAGTAAATCCAAAATATCTCAGCAGTGATAATCACAATAAGATCATCACAGTAAGATTATCTTGCAAGATTGTCATTTTAGTCACACCCCTTCTGCTGATTGTGGCTGGAAAAATTAAGTTGCTGCAATTCACAGTGTTAGTTTTATACTTGGCTGAAGTCTGGTTAGTAGCTTCTTAGTATTTTTTACTGTTACTGGAAGTGTGGCTCAGATTATAATTTGGGTGACCTTGTGATGGGCAGTTTTAATATGGAGGTGGACATCACCTCTACACCTAGTGGTGCACCTACAAAGCAACTTTTCTGGTGCACCACTCAAAAAGACTTCTCATTCTTTCCAACCTCACAGAAAACCATCAGAAGTTTTATATTTATTCTACAAGCATCTTTTGGTCGCAGTGATCCATCCCCCTCTGCCTCAGAGTTTTATAGTCTCCTTTTTAGAGTATTAAAAAATGCTATGCAGTCCTATATGAAATGAAAAAGGCAAAGACTGTGCTTGATTTTTGTATCAGGCTTTTACCATCTCAGTTTGCTGTGATGCACTAAAACTGTTCCCCAAGGCACTGGAAAGAAGGATTCTATGTTCTTTGGGAATGTGCCTAAGCTGAAATGTTTGAGACCTCAGCAAGCACAGGCAAAACTGATTGGCACAGACAAACTCTGACACGGTCACAGTTTTCCATTTGTGTATTTGTGGAGCAGAACATGTACATTACTACATCCAAGTCAGAACACAAAGAGAGCTGTCTTAAAGGTCTTTTCCAACCTAAATAATTCTATGATTCTATCTTAATGAGAATTTCAAGACTCATTAAGGCCAGATTTTATGAGTATCTTAAATTACTATATTTGGTAAGAACTGCTTGGTATATATTGGTTTTCCAGCTATAAAGTGTATTGTTTTGCTTTAAGTGATTTTTTTTTTAATACCCAAACATATTCCAATTATATTCTATTTTTCAGTTCTCTTTCTGAAACCTGGGCTTTGACATCTACCTGTTGGAAGTACCTTACCTTAGCTGTTTGGGAACAAAGTCCAGACATGCATGTGTTTTTCCCAGATGTTCAGCAGTAAGAACCCTACAGCTTTTAGCAGCTTCGGCATGAGCTTCCTAACTCTCTGATGTTTTCTAACAGGGGTTATGCATACATCTGCTCTAGTGTTAACTTCCTATCTCTCCTTCTCTAACCCCCTTCCTCCCTCTCCTGGACAATGAGAAAAAAATACAAAGGTCATGAACCCAACTGCAAGTATCTCTTCCTGCTTCTTGTGTGGTTTTCACCCTGACCTTGATACTCTCTTGTTTCCCTAGTGGCGCCTCATGAACCCCCTTGTGCTTCCTTAAGAACAGGAACAGCAGAAAGAGGGAAAGAAATCTGGCAATTAGAAACATACCCTGAGATTTCCTGCTTCTAAAGCCTATTGCAAAGAGGCTGCTGTTCCTCAGTTAACAGAGAGTAAAACAAGAGAAAATTAATTAGCTTAGCAAATTGAGGACAGATTGAATGAAAGGGGGCAAAATTCATCCCTGATGTGTTTTATTGGAAGGCAACTGATGGGCAAATTTATCTTGATATTTTAAACTATTCTTTACACAAGTAAGGACTGGGGGGGTTTGTTATTGTTTTGGTGGTAGGGTTTTTTCTTAACCATGTATCATTTGTTATTTGCAACCTAAACTACTTCATTAATTTTCTGTAATTAAATATTGTTAATATATTCATGTAACCAATATGATAGAGGGAAGAAACAGCATGATTAAATGGCTGACTTACTCTCACTATGGAATAAAACAGCCACTGCATAGAGGAATGACCTGATACAGGTAATTTTTGCTCTTTGTGCCTTTGGGTATCATCAGTCTAGATCATTCCCTTCACACAAGTTCTAGAATACAGATACCATCTCTTCACTATGCTTAAGTAGTTATTTTTAATCCTTATAGTCTTGGCCTAAGTGAATATTTATTACAGTGAAATGTTTTCATAGCAGGATTACCACAGAACTATAACAAGGACTCTTCCACAGTACTCAAGTGCAAAAAAGTGCTATGTCCTACATTCAGTGCTAAGAGGTGTTGACAACACTGTCACCTAACAGATTTACTTGGCCTTGGGGGGAGAAACATTTTTGGCATGAAATTGTTTCCAGTGAATAAAATACTAATTTTCATTAACCACATTTAAACTGTAAATTTACTATTACATAAGTCACATGTAAATGAAAAGCCTTAAATCAGGTGTGGAACGTACTTGTAGACAAACACCTTTTGGTAATAAATTCTTACGAAGCAGCAATTGCCCTGCTGTGGCCTAGGTGGAGCATTTGCAAGAGCTGCACAAAGAACTGGCTATTCACATGGTTCTGGCACTCCTTCCTAGTTTCCTGCTGCTAAATTACATTAAGAGACTCAAAACATACTTTCTTAATATCCCTACCCCCTGCAGGGAATTACTGTGGTTGCCACAAGAAAGTTACTTGATCATGGTGGGGCAGGAAAAGAGCTTGGTACAATCCTGAACAACTGATCCATGTAACCATCTCTGGGGTCCCAATTCAGCCTGCTGTCTCTACTCAGCAAAATACATGGCCTCTCTATTTTACTTACATAAGAGGTTAGGTAAGATGGAGTGCAATGAGAACTAACACATTTTTAATTTTCCCAGTGGTGTCAGTGGGGTGTTGGAGGTTACCACAGGCTGTACAACTGGGGTTATAGACAATAAACTCTGCAGAGCATTCACTGCTTTTATGATTTTCTTTTTCTAAAATACTTTTTATCACCGGGGCTGAGTTTTAACTGTGACTCCTACAGTGCTACTGTAACATAGCATGACAGTGGCATACAAATACAGACATATTAAAAGATGAAAAGAGAAAGCCACAGTATTCCAACAGTTCCATCACTGAACTGTTGTGATGCCAGCCAGTGAACTGACATGCCATTCAAATTAAGCCATTTCTCTGTTTCGGAGACCCAGCTTACCCGTATCCAGTTTTCATACTCAACATTCTTAAAGTTTTTTAGTTCATAATGGTACATGCAGCAGAATTGATTCAGAAAGTGCTACTCAGTGATTTAAAACACGAAAATGTGGTTATATCCCTGTTTCTGAAATTGCTGATCATATATTTACCTCTGAAATGCACACACCTGAAAGGATATTCATTGAAAATTCTGAGTAAATAATACCCAATCCTCTCTTTGGATTATGTTTCCTGACTTAAATGCACTTGCCAAATTTTCGTATTTCACTAAATATAAACCAGCAACTTTAAATCCATATTTACAAGCCAGGCATTTTGCTTAGTGATATCCACAGCAATTCCCAAACCTGTGATACACTAAACTGTTGGAAATGGCATTTTTTGATCAGGTGGATCAAGTTTTCCTTTGGATCAATCTTAATTTCTATCTTAATTTAAATTATCTTAATTTAAAGATCTTAATTTAAATAATATAGCCTAACATGCTATAAATTTGTCAATGGAACTAGGTCAATTTATAATTAATGAGGACTTTATCAAGAAAAATGTATTCAGGGACTGCAGGTGTGTGCTTGTATAAATAGACATATTTCTTGCAACAAAATGCCAGGGAAGTTTGATATAGGGTAAAGACATTTCTAAAGATTGTCTTCTGAAAACATGAAGGACACTCCATCGGTGCCACTGCCATCTGAGCTTTTATGCAGCAGCTACTGCTCTGTCAGTAACAACAGTACCACAACAGTACCAGAATACAAAGGGCAAAATCTGAGTTTTCAACCTTTCACTTGTCTGTGCTCTCTCAAATTATCTTTGCCCTGGTTACTTACATTGATCTCAGTACAGAATTTACACAGATTACCCTTCCCACTGTATTTTAAGTCAGATGTGTGCAAGGCAAAGCAACTACATCTGCTTTGCTCAGGGTCAGAACTGCTCCTTGCAAATCTCTCTATGGCAGCTCTTCCAGTTGCTAACTTGTATAAACAGACCATGCTTTGCACAAATTCCCTTGTATTCTGGGACTTATGCTGTCAGACTTGAGCATGCTTTTCTTGTTCATGGTGTCCCTTTTACTTTTTTCCATGTCCTTTACCAAGTAGTATAGTGCCTACCAGGAAAGAGCAATAGAATACTCAAATCCCATTCTGTCATTTTTATCTGATGGAGAGAACAAGCACATGCTTTTCACAGATGCAGCTAGAGAAAAACAAAGAAGTTCCTCAGAGGCTGCCTCAGAGGTTGACATAGTGCCTCTCATATTGCTGCTACTGGATTCTGGCAAAGATGAAAATAGCCAATACCTGCAGCATATTGTCACTAATCCCAAGTCTCTCCTCAGCTCTGATAGTGCTTGATCCTAGTTTTTAAAAGTAGCTTCAGAAAATTCAAATGCTTGAATTTTATATATATGCTTGAGTGAAATATAATGCTTGAGTGACTAACATTTGGAAAATTCTTTGAGGTCCTTTATTTATAAGCAAATTTGATGCTTCTAACTAGGTGTAGCTGCAACCTACCATCCTGTGTTTGGACCAAACTCAAGACAAACCAGCCTACTAGCTGCTAGGACAGGAATTTGCTAGTCTCCAGCAAATTTCTGTTGTTCAGACTCCTCTGTGCTGAGTCTGAGTCTCCTCCTCACTGTTGCTACATTCTTTACAGTGGGGACCACAGAAATTGGGAGGTTCGGGAGGGTTTGCACTGGGCCTATACATGATGAGTACTCCTCACACAATTTGAAAAAACTAATAAAGTCTGTGTTCCTGCTCTGTTGCATAAACAGAACATAAAGAGGAAAAGAAGGAGTTGGATCTAATATGATATTCAAATTAATTTAAGCACCCCTTTCTTCTGAAATCATTCAAACTGTCATGTTTTCACATATAAGAACAAAAATGCTTAAATTGTTTTGTAAATTATGCACAATTGGAAGCTTTTCAAATCAAAGGCATCTTTTGTACTTAATCAAAAAGCAAGGTACCCAAACATGAGATCTAGCAACATCTAGAAGCTGACTTGTCTATTAACAACAGATTGCCATATGCCTATGGAGCTGAAAGAGATTTCTCAATTCTTTTTCATCAAGGTACTGTGTCATAGAATGTGGGGAACTTGATATTAATGTACCAAGGGTCACTATTCCTGTGACAGAATCAGCAGCTTTATTGAAACCACCTACTCTGGTTGCACAGAGTTAACTCTAAGTGTTAATTTACACACACACATTCTGGTATCTGTACATGGAAGGCCTCATGCAAATCATCAGGGCTGAGTTCTAAAGAGCCAATTTGGCCTTGATCAGGATGAGGTCTGTCTTACTGACTTTTACAGTGCAGTGCTAAATTTTCAGATTTTGAAAATGTGTGTGTATGTGTGTGTGTGTGTGTGTGTGTTTGTGTGTGTGTGTGTTTGTGTGTGTGTGTGTGACAGATCAAGAGATGCTATCTCTGATTGACTTGATCTGGTACTCTGCTACAGATTATATGATTGTGCACATAGAAAGCCATGAATATCTGCATATAAATATAGATCTTCCATGACTCTATATTTATTATTTAAGTTCAAGCAAAAGGACTTTTACTTACAGTGAAGCTAGTAAAGAAAGGAGAAAATACTTTCTGATGACATTTTTTTATGACTAAGCTTGTTAATTAATGAAAAGAGCCCTTTCATGAAAAGTTTATTCCTGATAAAAGACATGTTGCTTTCTGTATGAAAAGTTATATAATTACTTTTGTGTGTCATACTTTGTGGGAGAGATATATCAGGAAATCTAAAAGAAACTACCCATCCCTTTCTGTCCAAGTATACATGGTGTGTTGCTCCTTGCCATGTGAATGAAAAGAAGCTGTATCAGTGTGCAGTCTGCTCACTTCATCATGAATACAGCTGCAGCTGGCCAGGGATTGCACAGTACTTTGTAAGAGAGTGATAATTTGTAGCTGGAATTCTATGGTTGCTTTATGTAGGAAGTTGGGCAAGATAAATACAATGATTGCTTCTAACTTTAAAATTAAAAAAACAACACCCTGGTAATTCATACTTCTCAGCTTATAAATTAAGACATGGCAGTACAAAGAAGGAAGGTGCTGCCTATCTATTCCTATCTGCTAAATCTTGCACTTTGTTGCTTTCAAAGCAAACCATTATGAAATTAACATCTTTTCACACAGGAAACAATTGCCTTTGCAACAGCTCATCCCATGTCACATGCTTGATTTTCCCTGTTTACCAAGTTTCATAGGCTGCCATCATCATTGCTGATTCAGCATACCTCTATACAATGCCAGTCCAACCTTTTGCAATTAACAGGAGTTAACTGTAATTGCAAAGGTGCAATGTCCTGCAGCCTCTGCCTTTGGTCTCATTGCAGCAATTCCTCCATCATTATACAGTCAAAAGGACAAATAACTATGCTGACCTTTCACAGGAATTTCCATGCAAAGATCCAAATCCATTGTTGAGAAAGTGTAACTCTTTAGGAATTCTATCCTGGAATACAGTGATTGTCAGTTAAGTGACAGGATCATGACTTCAGCTGAATTGCTCCATACACTACATGGAGCACAGTCTTGATATAAAATTCACTGTTCTAGTTCCTGTGTTTGAGATAAGGTAGAACAATGAAAATGACTCAAGGCTGGCATAAATGTTGGGACCATTTGGTCCCATACAACTTCTGCTAAATAAGTTGTATTTAACATTTTCATCTTTAATGTTTTAGTATCATTCTTCAAATGGTTGAATATCACTCTGATTCCCACTTCAGAGCTAACAAAGTCATTTATCTCTTGCAAAAGGCATATGAGTAGAGGAGAGGACAAGGTCTGTGATGGAGGCTGGCTCATAGTCTAAGCACTGGCAGAGAAAAAAATTACCTTAATGATTTTGACAGTCTGTTGTTGAACTGAACATCTTGTTCCCATAAGATGCTTTACATCTGTCTGTAGACAGTAACTGTGTGATCACAGCTGAAATGCAGGTTATTCCATAATGTGTAGTACCCTTATCCAGACAGAGACAACATCATTTTGCTTACTATACATGCCTCTAGAGCTGAAAAACAATCTGAGTCTCCACAGCACATTCCAGCATTGCTGCTTTTTCAGAAAGAACTTTCCTCTTCCTCTCAAACTTCAGCTTGGTACATATATAACATAGGCATTGTGCCCTGAAAATATAAAACAAAACAAACTTTGAAGTGCCTTTAAACTAACATAACTATTTCATCCTTCTAGCACATGCCTGTGTGTAGATTCCCATTCTGCAACTGATATTTATTGATCTACATTCATATGATCCAAGAAAAGCTTGACTGCATTGCCTTGTGGTAAAATTATAAAGGGAAAAACTGGAATGTGGAGGAGAAGGAAGGAGGAAAGCCAAGCTTTTATAACTCTTTGTAAACCTGGTTTATGTGAGCCTAGCCAACCCAGGGTCTAAATGATCTGTTACGCTTAAGATGTGAAAGGCAGCACTGTTGCTGAGCTGCTGGTGCCCCACAGAATCAAAATATTTCTGCTGAGCTACAATTTAAACAGTCATACTCCAAATATGGGAAGCAACCCCTGTGAGGAAGTATGTTTTCCTTCTCAAAGCACTTTACCTTCAGTGAGTAAATGTTCCTAAGTGTAATAATAAAAGCACTAAAGTTTAGGTGCATTTTTATTTTGTGCTAATAGAGCAATCAAAAATGCACAGTCTCAATTTTGCATTTTTATTCTGAAGAGATTTCAATGTTTTCCTGTAGATATATATCTGATCAGCATATCCCTATCTGTCAAGAGAATAGAGAGCTCTCCTGCCTTTTTACTTTCATTAACATAATAATGATTATGGGTTCTCAGTCATGATCAGTTTCTGCTTAAATTATCAGATTGCAATTCCCCATTACTGTGCCTTGCTCTGGCACAAAACTCCAAGGAACCATCTACCAGCTGAATGCCTCCTACCTGTCACTTGTTCCTCTGCTTGCCTCTTACATACAGGCTGTATTTTTACTTCTCCTCAGACTGCAAAATCAATCTGAGTAAAATAAGATTTCCTAAAACATGAAACCACATTTAGATCCAGACTCCCTATCTTCTTCCTCCTCCACCCCATACAATGGGAGCATCTGTGAATTTGGCAGATGATAAAACCATACTGGTGGAAAACCTTCTGACAGTGGTGAATAGACCCAAGAAGAGTAAAAAACTTGTGCCAGCAATCAGGGGAGGTGTCCAAAGATATGAACATCATGACTGGGAGAAACCTGTACAGTGGTGGGTGGAAAGGGGGACATTTGCAACTTTCTAGTGAGTCTAGTATCTAGTGAGTACAAAGAATTGCCAAGCACCACATAAATCAGAATAAAGCTGTATTTTCCAAAAGATATATCCACAAAAAGTGAGAAGATTTTTCAAGCTCTTCATTTACTATTTACAAGCCTTTATGCACACTCAGATTCTTCAAATCTGTATTGATTTCATCTATATACCTAAAGAGGTGCCTTGCCCTTGAAAATCTGGCATCTCTTCTGAAAGTATAAGCCTTAAAATTTTGAGAGGAGTTCTTCCAGTAATGTACTCAAAGGCTGAAAATGAATTTGAAATGGCATATGGCTCTCACACAGCTTCTCTGAAAAGAATTTATCCATTATGGGAAAGAAAATGGAAAGAACATCTGGAGGTCTGTTGAAAAAAAAGGGTTAGCAAGAATTAACTTAAGCTTATTTTTCCCCCACAGCTTCATGTAGGTTAGAGTCTGAAACTATCTCAGCTGAGGCCCAAAACTAAGATGATGTCCTCCTCACTGGATCTTCAGCTCCGCTCCAAGATGTAATGTAGGATACAGGAGGAGAAGAAGCCAGTACACACTGTAAGGGTATTTAACAACTGGAGTAAAGCTCTGGGGCCACTAATTAAGTTTTAATGTCTCAAGGTCTTCATGCAGGCCTGCGGAGTGGAAGATCTGCTTTAGTCAAACAAAAAGGTTCTTGGACTCATTGCTCAAGCAATCAGATGAGGTTCTCTGGCCTGCTACACCAAAAGGCCAGATGACCTAATGGTCCCTCTTGGCCTTAAAATCTGCAAATCTAGAATTACACCCCACTATAAAGCTTATATAAGGGATGGGAGAAAAGAGGCCAAAGAATTACAGAGTATTTACAAGCCTGCTACAGTCATCACTAATGTACATATAATTGGCAAAGCATTTACATCAGAGGCCAGTTGTAACACAAACGTTTATTGAAGGCTTGCACATTTCATTATAACTGAATTACTGAATATATCTAAGCCATTTATAGTGAACTGTGGCAAACTCTAAAATAAAGTAAGCACATGTGCAGGGATTATTGATGTGGTATGGCTGTTCTGATACTTAAAGGCACTATAAACTATTTGCAAGGCATTTAATAAAAGTGACTTACATTTGTATAGCGCCTTTTATCCTGAGGTATCCCAAAAATTCTGTACAAACTGCAACTACAACTCCATTATTCAGGCTGACACCAGTGGGGCTATTCTGAAGCCAGTTGGGTCATAGTGCCATCATGCTAGAGTGCAGCTATCCAATCTTGCATCTATAAATGGTGAAGGGGAAACAGTAGCTGTTTCACAGGTTTCACTGGACGTGAGTCCCCAATAAGCTATTAGATCATTTAATCAGATATTTCATATTACTTAGGGCATCTAAAAACAGGCAGAGGAAATGGCATTTTTCCTCACATGTATGAGTATTGCAACTCTCAAACCTCACATCTAAGCTTGTCTCACAATAATGTCTTTCTTACATATTCTTCTTGGAAATAGCGGCAGTAAGAGCTCTTGCTGGGATGGTTATCTACAACAACATCTCACTCCTCTGAACTTCCAAGGCAGAGTCTCACAGCATGTGGGAACACCTTACCTTCTTAGTCAGCAGTCTTAAAACTCTGTTTGTTGGAAGACAACATGCTTAGATGATTACAGTCAGTCTATGGAAGAATCTTGTTTTCTTCATTATTTACCATTTCATTAATCTTTATTTTAAAAATATAATTCAAAACTCTATTATTTACTTTGCTGAAGAAAATATGAAATCATATTGGAGCATAAAGCAGTCTCCAAAGACCCCTCCCAGCATGACTTAACAAAGAAATGAGATTTATTGGTGATACAACTTTTAATAGAGCCTTTTATTCAAACACTACTGACTGGTCCAAAAGGACCATTCAGACCTGGTCTCCTTCTGTCTTGTGGAAGGAAAGATAGGTGGCTGGGGAGGGACCTTCCAAGCACTCTTCTGGGTGCTCTCTTTTGATCATCATAAGATTAGGACTGGATTGGACCAGGTGATGGGACATTACAGAAATGCCTGCACTGAAATGCTGCCAAATCCTATCAGTACTAAGTCAAAAGCTTGGGAGAAAGCCAAGCATGCTGTCTCCATACCAAATAGATCAACAATCCTATCAGAAAGAGGTGGATAATACATTCACTTTGAGAGACAGAAAATAAATAATTATTTTGACCAAAGCTACAGTGTGATAAGCCACTGTAGGACTGAAGCAAAATCTAAGCACTAACATTCCTGAAAATGGTATTAAGGCATCTTTAATTGACACTAATTGGTCAGGATATAATTTTAGGTCTCCTCCAGAATCATAACCTGTAGAAGCCCAAAGTCCATAAAACTTTGGCCTCTAACACATTAACATTTTTTCCTAGCACAGGAAGGATCTTCTAACAAAACCTCAAACCAAGTGCTAACACCCTTTATACTTTGTGAGATTGTTGTGTCATAACATAGCATGATGGCTGATATACAGGTTTGATAAAGAAAATGGAATTCTGAACTCATCCATTTCCTTAACTCTCCAAAACTAATCGAAGATATTATTTCTCCCTGAAAACTATTCCTGTTGTATCATTATTTCTTCATCACTACAGTCTCATTAGTAAAGTAGTCTGAATTCTGCTGTATTAGTCAGATTGCATACTGCTGAAATTTATGATAATGTATGTACTCACTATCATCTGCAATTTAAAAAGTCAGTATTGTTGGCAAAACGATGTGCTTCACCTATAATATACTCACCCTCACCTAAAGCTAGCTGTTTAGAATACTCTTAATTCACTGTATGAATCACAAACCAGGTTTTACAGCCTGAAATACCCTGAAGTGATCAAAGCAGAGGACAGTGAAGGACCTTGTACTTGCATATTGTTAAGATCCTGCATTATGTAACATTCATGAAATACTTTTCCCTCTCACTCTCACAAGGAAAAATCTAGCAAAGAAAATATACTTGGAGTGATATGAGGTTCTTTTATCCCATTTTCAGGGAGAAGGATCATAGATTTTCCATTTTGTGCTCTTTTAAACGGGTCATTTCTGAGATTGCTTTAGATCACAGTTACACAGACAATTTCACTGGTATGACCCAAGGGCTGTGGTGTCTAGCAGGTGGCAAGAATCAGCAGCTGACGGATGTAGGCAAGCTTGGCAGGGACAGGAACAGGAACCCCTTACACTCAGCTGTGAAAGGATTTGTAAAATTGAACTGCAACCTCGGGAACTTGAACTTGCTAAACGCTAATGACAAATCAATGAGAGACTCAGGATATTCTCAGATAAACGCTTTCTCTGGTGCCAAAGCTGACCTAAGAAGTTCCTGCCCTCCCCTGCACCTGCTCTTTTTCTTTCCCTGCAGCATTACCCATTCCATCACAGAAATGTGTTGAATGAAATTGAAAACTTTTAACCCTATTTTAGTTCTGGTCTACAGGGTGATTCCATGAACTGTTGCAATGTAAGCAAAGTGCTAAAATGAAGGGGTGGGGGTGTGTGGGTACTTGGACAACATAATTATAACAATAGCAAATATGCATCTTCTGAGTTTTAATATATTGTTAGATAGCATATTTCATCTGATTAAACATTTCCTGAGCATTCATGAAGAAATTCTGAGTTCAATTTGAATGAGGTCCCAAAAGCAGGTATTGTGTCACAACCATTTTATCCCTCTCTGGCTAAAAGATTTAGTCAAAGAAAAAACCCAAAATTTAGAATACATTCAAACTCTCAAAACATAGATCTATCTAACTAACCACTGCTATTTTCATTGTTCCATATCATTCCACTGCTACCTTTAAATTTCAGTTTTTATCTGTATCTCTCTGTTATAATTTTATACTGCTATCCAGAGATATATAGATTCATGTGGTTTTACAGCTGCCTCACACAGTCTATGAAAAGTCAAACACACTTGTTTAGACTATGAGCTTGTTTATTCTGGACTATGATAACTAAATATACTCTCTGAAGTTAATGTGATTAACTTGGCCAAGCTGATTCATAAAGAAGAATGTCAGGAATTCCTCTTCCAGATGTAGCCTGCATTGCTCAGAACTTTCTCCAGCAGAAGCACATTTCCCAAGCTCCACCTAACTTCCCATAGATAGTGAAAATCCCAAGATGTACAATTAAGGAGGCAGAAGGAGGAGTGGGAGAAGGCAATGATTGCCTTAGATGTGTTCACACTTAACGGAATTAACATTTGCTGATACAATAGAACCTAAGGAGGCAGGCACATCATTTAATGTGTTAGACTTGCAGACCTTTGACTCTTTTATGGTTAATTAGCCTTTAACTTAAGAAAGCCCCCAGTTCATAGAACTTCCATCAGCTCTGAATTCAAAGCTTTGCCCTCTCTCACCCTGGCAGTTTACAGTGTAATGATGATTGATAGCCAGATGAAAGCTTTAGTTGGGGCCTGTCTTCTTGCATTGTGCTGGAAGAGAAGTGTAATGATCTACAGCTGCAATGGTTTCAGAACCAATTTTGGTTAATTGAGGCCTTAATTACCCACTTAAGCAGGTTTGGGCCAAATTGATTTTATACCGCTTTTTTCTACAGCAGGTTAAAAATTAACCCTGCACTCTTAGATGCATTTGACAAGGTTTCTATTCACTTATTGCCTAAAAAGCCTAGTGAATATGATCTCTAGCTGACATTCATGAACTCAAGTAAAAAGGAGGAATGATACCTTTTAATGGTAACAGATTACTGGTGACACTTAACTGCTATTAAAGATATAGAAGTGACCAAACACCCTCTTATATCTGGTTAGTGAGCAGTATGTGAGATAAACTCCCACCAAAACAAAAGCTTTTTTGTTTAGACCCAGGAATTAGAGGCACCTTTAAAATGTGAGGAGAAAAGTGCCCATCTACAGGATCAAAGCTGACTTCATTGGTCTAAGTAGCATAGACATCAGACTGGCAGGGTGTTTAGAGCAGGCAGCACTCTACTCCTCCTCAAGAAGTTCAGCTTTGCTCACATTGCATAAGGAACATTCTGTATTAAATGTTTCTAGACAGAAAAAAAATGGATCATAAAGACACACTATTCTTTCTGACTTAAAGAGGACCCTCCAGAGAGAATTTGGGTTTACACTATCTCACTGTGCAAACTCCACATGCACTGGGAAGCAGGCATGGTAAACCTATTCTCAGACAAGAGCAGACAACGTCTCAGCAGTCCTCCGAAGGGACTCTTAAAACTGTCTTTCACAAAGATCAGTATTTGCACACAGTCTGGGCTCCCATGGGAACACTGGTAAACCCACAGAGCTATAGACACTCCACATCAAAGTGCTGTGGACAGGTGAGGCTGTTGAGCTCTGACCAGCACCACAGTTCAGCTGACTGTAATGTACTGCAGACATAACTTCACTTGTGCATCTCATGTATTGTATAAATCCACAGTATGCCTCATTGCTTCTGCTTAATGTGATCCATGATTCTTAAATCTTAACTATAAACCATTCCAAAACCTTCTCTTTTATATTGATCACATTTCCTAATTAGAATAGTTGGCTCCCCCAGGTTATAGGCTAGCAACTAAAGAGCATGTTTACTGTAAATTATAGCCTGCTCACAGAAAACTGACAGCCTCAAGCAGAAAGAATCATACACAGATTCAGCTGACTCACACACAAGAACTGCGAGACATTCCCAAGTATTGGCTAACACAACAGGTAGTGTGGAAGCGAGAGTAAGGACCAAAAGAAGAAACAATTTTGTGGGTGCAGCTTTGCAAAATAGCTGTTGCTCACTGCTAGAGATAGAAAAGGGATGCTAATCATCCAAACTAACTCCCTAGTAATAACACACTCCATTTGGTGTAAGTGTTTGTACAGGTCTTTTCAACAAAACTTCAGTAAGCTGACATAGCTGTTCCATAGGAAAAAGTCAGCTTTTGGCCTGCGCCCAGCAAGTTCTGCATGATGCTTTTGCCACCTCTGCTTTAAGGAAAAAAATATGTTCTGTTTCATGCCACTTGACACTGATGTCCACATGCTCCTACCCTCTGTGAGAGAGAACGGTTGTTTGATGTCAGGAAGACACCTTTGTCAGACATAGCTTCCAATTCGTTTTATTCCCACTATCTTCCACTGTATTTTTTTTGGGTTTTCTAACTTAGCATTAGGGGACTTTCTATTTAAGGGCCTGGAACAAAAGCTGTGACTTGGCCTCACAATAGAAAATTACTCTAGCTATATCCTTTGCAATACTGATGATGAGATCTGAACAGGTAAACACCCATGAGGGTGTTCATATCTGGGGATCCTCAGTTTTACGGTGTGCAGTTCCTTTGAAGACTAATGTCTTTGTTGATCTAGCTTGCAATATTCAAATTTGCTAGAATTCTCTTCGGTTTTATATGTCCTTTTTATCAAGTATCATTGAAAAACAGCAGGAAGTCTGAGGTGCTTACATCTTAAAGATCCAATATTCTGCATCATGGCTGGCATAAGTAATGAAAGATACTTGTAAAGCTGCTCTAAACCATCCCCCCAGAGTAAGAAAGCTTTTGTTAAAACCAATGAGATAGGCGCTGGAATTATTTTGCTGTTGTTCCCTCAGGCTCTTAGCCTCCTCAATAAAATGGTCCATCCTGGAAAATGAGTCAATTCAAATAAAAGTCCCTTGCATCTTGCTGGCAGAACCCCATTAACATGATGGAAATCTTTGGCTCTCCCCAGTGATAAGTCCACACAGAACAGCTCTTGAAGGTCATTTCTTCAAAGGAATAGAAGCTACCCTCAACTAAAGGAAGAGATGTACACATACCTGCATACTCAAGTTCTCATTTAATTTTCTTGAAATAAGCATGGGTTTCGTTTTGGATTTTCCAGAAGACACCAACATCATCTTCCCCTTCTGCTTCTAAGTTCAAAATGACAGACTTAGCACATTGATTTTCTGGAGTCAGGAAGGGACCGCACAGCAGACACGCACAGATTAAACTGCCTTTATATTGGAAATGTTTCAATTTAAAATGCAGTTTTTGGTTAGAGTGTTCTCACATGTGCCATTGCTTCCTTCACATAAAACAAGGAGCTTTGATATTCTCATTCATGAAACACATCACCACACTTTTTAATAATCCCAGCACAAAACTGCTAAAGTTAAACCAGCCCCCTGGTCTCTATATTGTTTGATTACTGACACATGCTGTGATCCTGAAATCTGCTTGTGACTTTATCAGGATGGGATGAGGAACAGATTTGCTTAAATTCTTGGCGACACAAGTATAAGGAGGATAAAGGAGAGGTTATTTTCCACCATAACTGTTATTTGCTTAAAAAATTCTTCCCCAAAGCAAAGTTATAATATGATATCTTGAAAGAACACTACTCCATTCTTTGCTCAAACACTCTTTAACTTCACATTAGCAAGACAGAATCATATCAGCTAACTAAAGATTCTAAAGATACTGATCAGATTGTTTTAAATTTCACTGAGGCTAGAGCTGGGAAACATTAGGATGCACTTCCCTGCAAGAAAAGTAGAAAAAGTTTGCTGCCAGGGTAGCCAAAAAAGTTACTATAATGTTGATAACAACTTACTGATTCCAACAGCTACTTTGATGAAGGCATGTCTTTTATTTCTGCAATCCTGCTGCAGCAGGCTGGAAAGGTAATGCCAAAGGAACACAGTTGGAAAAATATTCCATGAACATAGGAACATTCAGCAGAGAGAGTGAGAGAGAGAAGTGAGTGATTGAAAACAGATGAAGCCAGCTCATGATCACAGCTTCCACTGCTGAATAACTAAGTCCATGTAAAACTGCCAGGCATTTCCCTCTGCCACGTGAGAAACCCCAGGGAAAGCCAAGCCTTTGTCTTCCTTTGACACATCAAGCAGTGAGGATATTATTGGCTGATAGAACATCCACAATATACATCACTGCCTTTGGCTCTGGTGAATGTTAGTATATCTTGCCATTTTCAGACATGGGTGAATTATCAGGAAATTGTTATGCCAGAAGCCTGTTGCTGCAGATCAACAAGTTCCCCAGTGCTAATTGTGTGCACCTAATAGGATTTTCTACCATGGGATAGCACATAGGAGACATACCTCTCTCAAAATTTGCAGTGTAATTCAGATGCAGTTGGGCTTCAGTTAGTCACTGAACCACCTGGGCCCTAGCAGAATTAATAAACAGTATGTGTGCAGCCTGGTAGGTGGAGAATTACAGAACTCTAAACTTTTGGGGTTTTTCCCATACTCTAGGACTTTAAATAATCTTGGAGATGTCACTTCCTGTCCCTACATTTCAGCTACTGTATTAAGAGCTACTCAGATAATAAACTAGCTAGCTGAAAGCTAACTTACCTGTGTACACAGAAGTTGCAGTCACAGCCTTCACTACAGACAGACAAGATTTTAAGCTGTTAAGAGTTAAGATCCAAGAGCTTTTTTTTCTGTAGAGCACTGCACAGTAATTCATGATAAATCATTCTGAATGCTACTACTGTACAAATGATAACAGTGGTTATCTGTCTGCAGTTATTTAGAGAAAACCAAGCAGCTCGCGCCCCTCATTGAGACACCTGTGGTGTAACATGCTGTATGGTCAGATTTAGGCAGAATTCCTAATTTTCAGAATTCCTCCTACAACCTGACACCTTGGTAGAAACTGGAAAATCAGTCATCCGGTGATTCAGAAGAATACAAGAGCATACCCACAACAATCACTATAAACATAATTCAACAATGGCATGAATATTTGGGAGAGAAGGAGGGTTTCCCCATACTGGACCCTTACAATGGCATTCAAAAGAACATGAAAAGGCAAGACAAAGTCTGATACTTGTCAGAGATGCTAAGAAGAGCATACTCATGACATTTCCATCAGTGAGCAGCACTCCATGAAGGTTTAGTACTTTTTTTGTGCTTTGAAAAAAAAAAAAATGCAATAGAAGCTGGAATGTCTTCCCCTGTAGGAAAGCCAGCCAAGAGCATTTCCAAACTTTGTTGACTCACTTGCCACTGCAGCTTTAAAGGAGACGAGAGGGTATCCTCACAGTTGTCATGCTAATAATTTGGTAGTTATCATATAATAAGTATAGAAATTCAGTTTCTAAGTGGATTTGGCACTAATCTCTAAAAATTAATGTTTCATCTCATCTTTAATCTCAAATGATAGTTATGGAAATTATAACCCTTTGTTGTGCAGTGTTAGGAGGTGTCACAAAACCCAATCCACTACTGCAATGTAATCAAGACAGCAATTCAACAGTGAAGCAAGATCACATCCCTCTTCACTCCTGCTGTTTCTATCCAGCAGGTTTTCAGCTAAATACAACTTCAACATTCAGTAAAATCTTCCAAAGTAAAAGTTTAACTTGCATCAAGGTGCTTCAAAATATCAGCTAGACTATACTCAGACAAGCTGAGCAGCCTGAATGAATAAATGCAGTGCATAATGTAGACCACTGGAGGGATCATATGAGTGGCAGATGGAAAGGTCAAGATGATAACTTATTTGTGAACCAAAAATAACCATTTCCTTAATAACACAAACCAGTAGTACAGCTACTGAACTGCTATGCTCTGAGAAGGTCAGACAGGACATCAGGTTTCACCAAATGACCTCAGAAGAACCACTTCTAATAATTAAATACTGTTAAAAAACAGTTTTTCAGGTTGAGAGAGATGGCTGGTGTCCACTGTCCCCACAGCTTGCAATCATGACGCCCTCAGTTCAATGACTGTTGGAAAGGGGAATGTGCTGTAAAGATCAATTGAGACATTTGGTTCAACATTTTTACTGATGGAAGGTTACATCAATTGAACATGTATTTCTTCCATGGAACTCAAGCTGTAGTCATGATTCTTGATTTAGTATTTTCTGATTTTCTCACATTTCTGTCTTTGAAGGAGAGGAAACAGAGGAATAATTCCACTCTAACATATTTCTACGTAGTTGAGGTTTTTTTAAGAATACAAATGTCATCTATTTTAAAGTTAAATGGAAGCATTTTTCACACCTTCAGGTTCTCACATAAAATAAATCTGTCTTTTTCAGATGACTGCTAGCAACAGAAGTTACAATTGAGACATATCTTGGAAGGTGAAGACTAACACTGCAGGTGCACCTGAAAATATGTGAGAAGGCTAGCCAAAAGAACCGCATATGAAGAAAAGGAACAAGATGAGGAAGTGTTTGGGGGAATGCTGCTGGAAGTTACAAGACTAAAAATGCCTGGTCCTTTTGCACTGTAATATTCTGGTTATGTTTTTGTCTTAATAAGAACTGTGAGGGATGACAGAATCTACTCCACTCAAACTCCACTAAAAATCCCCTCCTCAATCTCAAAAACATCTGGCTTGCGTGCTGCAAGAAGAAACTTAGGGTTTTTTCATATTTATTTATTTATTTTCAAATGGACAGGATATTGAACCAGCATGAATGGGGAAAAGAGATGCAACCAAGAACTTCAAGCTAAATCACATGTGACAAAACCACAGAATTGCTGCAACCAGGGCAGAGTCCACACCGAGTTAGCTTTTACCTCTTCAGTTTCCAAGAGGAAAGACAGAGAATGGTAAACCAGTGTTGGGAGGCATTAAAGAGAAACATGTAGAGAAAATTGGACTTTTTTTGGTAAACTGATGTTGCAACTTTTGCACTGACATCAATTTACCATCCGTAATTAGCCTTAGGTCACGGAAAAACCAGAGAAACACAAGGATGGTTTCTCCTTCTTAATGTCACCTCCTGAAACTCAAAGATATTACACAGAATTTGCCCAGGACTGAAAGAGGGAAAACTTCTGGCACTTTTACAGGATTTATGGGAACAAAAATTTTAAATTGGAGAGAAGAAACCTTACTGAGTTATCCACCTTGCCTACATACAGAACTTAATATAGAACTTAAAAAACCTCTGATACAGTCTCCAAGCTGTGAAATTCCTTGACTGAGATGTCTGTGGTATTTTTCTGTACTTGTTTTATTACTGGGCAGTAATTTGCAACAGTGTGGAAAAAAGGCAATAAAATCCATTCTGAGAGTACCAAGAACATTTTCCATTTGGATTAGAAAGAATCTGCAATCTCCTCAACACAGCTACAAATAAGATTAAACCAGGAGTCCCAATCTGCATGTGTACAAACCATCAACTCAAAGACATCTTCCAGAAGTCTCCATCCTACTTTCTCTGAAGCAACCTGGGGGTTGTTTCTTTTGTTAACAAACTTCCAGCAGTACTGGCATATTCAATATGTGTCCCATTCCTGTGACTCAGTGTGCTTCCATCAGGTCAGGTCACAGGTGCCACCCCCTGCATTCACTGCTCTCCCATAACAATAAATATTTGCACCTGAGATGCACTGATGAGGGATTCTGCTTTGCTCTATGTCATAGCTAAAACAGGAAAGAGGAAATCCCTGCCCCACTCATTTTTTCCCCTTACCTCATTTTCCTTTCCCTACCCTGTTTGGAAAACAATCTAGCTTGAAAAGATCTATAAAATCTCATTCCTTCCTGCTGGTGACAAGCAATGGAATAATTTCTGCTAGCAAAACAAATGAAGCAAGCAGATAGTGAGGACAGCAAAAGTACTCATTGACAACCAGGTATCATCAGCGTCAATGGCAAATGAGTGTCTGTGGCAGCAACGTGGATACCAGTGGTGAGGCAAACACCCTCTTTACTCCACACACAGTAAGCTCCAGAAAGGAGAAGCAACATCGTGCAGAAGTGGGAAGATTCATGAAGAAGGCACAATAGGTATTTACAGAAGTGATTGATATGCCAGAAAGAAAATTATGAATTTCAATTCAAGAGAAGTACTGCAAAGCAGAACCAACCAGAAGTACCCCAATAAACCATTTTTCTCAGAACTTGCTGATTTAGTCAAATTAAAATATTCTTTATAATCAGCTATATTTCCAGTCTCTGAAAGTTTTCTGCTGTTTTGGGACAATAGTTTTTGAGGACTCAAAATTATTTCCCAGAACTCATATTCATTTTCAGAGCCACTCTTATTGCTGGCACATCAAACATGCTAAAACCGCAAGTTGGGAATTTATAGGCCTAAAACTGTATTATGTGAGTCTTAAAAACTGAGATTAACTGCAAAAATAGTTTTCAATTAATTTGGTTTTGAGCTTTGAGCTATCAGAATTCAAGGGTGTCAAGCTGTGCTATAAAACCTTTTACACCCAGAAAAGCAGGATGTTTTGTAAAATAACTAGAGATGAAATTTCATATGACTGTGGGAGCTAAAGAAAGACACCTTGACAAACATGAAAAAAATAATGAAGCTATTCAATTTCACAGAAATAAGTTGCATCCAGTGAGCTGTGCAAGATCAGCCTGCATAGCTTTGTTTTATATTAGTTAAAGAAAAAGGCTATAAAGGACAAAAACAATGCCTCAGGAAAATAGTATGGCATTCTTTGCTTTAAATAGGGTGCACATCCACTGTTTTTCCCAAGGGATTTAAGAAGACTTGACCTATTTGGATGCCTGTCTCTTAGAGATTGTGATAGCTAAATATGCAGCTGTGTCAGCAAATGGAAAGAGAATTTCATTCATGTAACATCTGGCCTCATTTTAACTCATTAATGCTTCTCTGGAATGACTGCTTCGTCAAGATAATGAAATAACATTTAAATATGGTCTTGTTATTGGTCTGTCATCCTTTGATCCAGAGATTAATTTAGGTGACCTAAGAATTTAAGTACACAATTTCAACAAGCAGGTAAAACAGCATACATGTGGATTAAGCCTGGCAAACACAAGGCTAGTTTTAATAGATATTGACGCACGGGCATGGGAGCCATGCCCACCATGTAAAGAAGTTAAGTCAGTGTGAACCAAGAGATTCCCACAGCTCACAGGGGTCAGGAAGGGGCACATCTCAGTGGTATGCCCAGAGCGACACAGGCAAAAGCAGCTGCCTGGAACTGCTCGGTAATATGAAGCTGCTACATGGAACGCCTCAGTAGGCTTGGGCTCTGCACATACAGACCACAACAGAGCAGGAGCTCCTTAGAAATTCCCATCTCCAAATATGAGATGCACATAGAGGGAAAAAGGAAGATGATGCACAAAAATAAGCAGCCTGAAAAAAAAGGCTGACAGAACGACAGGGGTCAAAGCATTCCCTGCCTTGAACCAGCAGGATGGCAATTCCATTCAACTCCCTGCCCTGAGCTAGCCTTTGCAAACAATCAGGGATTGCTGTTTAGGGTCTACAGCCCAGAGACCGCCACTTCCCACAGTGGCTCTGTGCCCAGCCTGCAGTCTGTACTGAGGTGGTTTTCAGGCAAAGGACATCCCTGCTGGTGCTCAGGCCTCGCAGCCTGGCTGGCTGTGTTCATCTGACACCTTCCTGCCACGGGTCTGGAATGTTCTCTGGAAGGTCAGAACTAGGATTATTTTGGAGACAGAGTTACCCTGGAAAGAACAAACCAAGTACTGTGCATTTCAAAAGCTGTTGCCAAAATCTTCTAAAACTTATTAATCCAAAGCTGGTTAGGGTTTTGTTTTTGTTTGGGGCTTTTTTTAGATGAAACGCTCTAAACCTCCTCACCATGAGTAGGAGGTAAAGAAGAGGGAGGGAAAAGCCCTCATTTCCTTGAACCTCAGCTCAAGCACAAACCACAAAAAATAATCAACCATTGGACAACAAATACCAATGTAAACATTGATATCTTTCAGTACAAGTAGCTATTGAGAGATGAATAGCCAGGGGAACAAATTCAGAAGACAAGCAAGTTAGTAGACATTGAAGAGGGGTGATTTAAACCTCTCTTTTATTGTTACAAGCTCCTTTAATTTCATGGGATTCAGTCCTAACAGATATATCAGAACAGTGCTCCAAGCCTGAACTAATGCTCCAGATGTCTCAGCTTGTCTCCTCTGCAGGTGCACACCAGTACAGCCTCACCAACCAACAATCCTCACTGGTGGCAATCACTGCTGATTTACTCTGAAATGGAGGACCTGCATGTACATATTTCAAACTCCTAATACTTTCTTTTGCTAGAATTCAATCTATTTGGTTACAAGATCGTGGAGGACTGAGATAGAAGAAAGAATTTTAAGCTCCCCCTTTTGTTCTGATGCATTGTACAGAAGTGTCTCTACTTGTTTTATTCCTCTCTAAGGACTTCTCTTTTTTCTTCTTTCTTTCTTTTTTTTTTTCCAGAACAGCACACAAGTGTTAGGAGAAGGGATACATAATTAAAGTAAAACATTAAAATGTCACACAGAGATTAAAAAATAAAGAGCTGCTGTGCTGATTTTCCACATATGCAAGCCAGGCATCCATTGGCATATCCAAGCCTGACCTTTGGAAAAACAGAATCCCCCTCGTCTTCAGTGCTTCCTGTAGCCCTGCTTAAAAAAAAAAAAAACAAACAAAAAACCCAACAACAAAATAACAAAATCAAAACAAAGAACATGTGACTACCTGCATACATTAGCAGAGATATTGATCATTCTGAATGCAAAGACATGCATCTTTTTGTGATGCACGTTGTGAAAAATTTTGGGGGAAGGAAGAATAATATTTTATTAACTTAGTAATGAGAAGTTTCCACAGCTAAGGTAATACATGATAATATGGACTGAACAGCAGCCCATTGTTTGAGAGCAGAATGGAGCCCTGTATGGGATCACTGCTGGATTCTGTACACCACAGATGGAAGGGAGGAATTACACCCTGGATTTGGGGTGTGAAGGGGGGTATGCATTTCTTTTATGGTTTTATTGGCCTTGCACACAGGTCAGTGAGTCACACACTCACACACACACACAAAGATATGCTCATGCATGCACACTCTGCAGCACTGACAGGCTGTCAGAGCTGGGAGGCAGCTTGTCTAAGTTGAAAGTTTAATGGGTGCCCGACACTAAGCTAACAAGTTTTTCAAACAGTGGCTAACAAAAAACAGGGATCAGGGAGACTGCATTTGGTGCCAAGAGATTTGTTTTAATATTAACAAGGACTGAATTCAGGCAATAAAAGAGGAGAAAAATAATATCTTCTGAAAGTGCTGAAAGCCAGGCAGTTCAATATATTTGAAACAACATATGTTTTTTAGCAAGAGATTTTTTACTTTTTTTTAGGATGAGAAAGAAAATTCAGGAATATGAAGCAAAAGTAAGTGGTTAGCAACACAAAAATGTCAGCAAATACACACATAGTAGAATTTATTTTCTATCCTACATTTCTAAAATTTGACATAATAAAAGCTGTGGAGTTTTTTAGTAAAGAGACACAGATTCCCCCAAGAGAGTCCTACAGTCCCACAAAGGTTATGATAAGATCTTTTAATAAGAGTGTCCATTTTAACACTACTGGGAATCTGGATCTATGATACTAAGTAAAAAAAAATATTGTTAAATCTTTTGCTACACTTCCTAGGCTTTTTTTGAGGATTTTAGGATCTGGGCTTAGAACTTTGAAACACACTAATGGTGGATGACCTGTCTTAGAGTCTTCTGAGATGTGTTCACAGCATTCTCTCTGGAGTAAAAGATGTGTGCCTAGATTCCTGGTAATGCTTTCTCTGAAGTTCAAAGACAATAACAAACCTAGACAAGCAATGGCTGCTGCCACCATAATTAAATGGAAGGCTCAAACCTTGAAAAAGAGTTGCAAAAGACTGTACCAGTGAAAAGGTATTGATGTGCTGACCTTGTGTTAGGACTTGCAATGTTATCAGTCTCATCATTCCAAGCCTACACTGAAAATGAGACCTAATTTCAGAAACTAAATGGGATTGAATTGCTTCATAGTTGAAAAGGAAAACTCAGAGTGTACTTGGGATTTAAACCATGACCTTTTCTCTCTGATTCTACATAGCAGTACCTCTTTAGTTCTAAAAACATCACACATCTGGGGAAATTTTAAACTGTGGCCAGAAGTTAGAGGTTTTACACAAGAGAAAATTTACTAATACAATGTTCAATTAAATTTTCAAACAGTTTCATATACCTGATTTGATCAGAACCACATAACTTTTCTCAAAGCTGAGACAATTGAATCAGATAATAGGATTAAAGTTTCCATGGCCAATGGTGCATAAAGAAATTATGTATCTGAGGTACTGTTTCTTTGAACAATTAGTCTGAATGACTACGTAACAGTCTCCAGCTGGGTCATCTGAGGATGCTTTTAAAGATCTCTTCAAAAGCTTCAGCCTGTTACTATACCAAGACCAGAGTCTAAATTACTGACCAATATCCTCTCATTCATTCCATGTGATTCCCTACATCTCTGCACAATGCACCAAGTTCTCATAATTTTAGGTTATTGCCTTTATATTCTTTTCTTCATCCTTCCTTAAACCAAATAACGCGAGGAATACATGGAAATTCTTGTGACTGTGTAGAAAATCAGGGATCTTTTAGAAATATTTGACAAATACTGCTTTGAAAATATATTGAGTTTTTCCAGCCAAAGCCACTTCAAATGATTCTTGGAGTCAAAGGCTTCCTGGGTTCTTCAGTAAGGGAAAGAGGGAATGAAGCAGAGAGAGAGAAAAAAAAAAAAAAAAAAAAAAAGAGAGATGGTTAAAAAGCACTGGCTACAAACATCTGAAAGATTAAAGTCAAATCTGACAAGGCAGCAACTTCATCCATAAATTAAACAAAAATTGGTTATCCCAAATCTATAATCCAGTGGCAAAACTATGTAATTTTTACCTTTTTATATGGATCCAACAGCTGGAAACTACCAAAAGTACCAACAGATGTCTAAATGCCTTTGAAAATAAATGCTGTAGAAAAGTACTGGGGATTAAATGGAATGAATTTAAATCAAATTCTTAGATCAGCCAGAGTTCAGCAACCTTTTATTTATAAAGTTATTCTACAGGGAAAATGGAAATATCTAGAACCTTTTGTAAGTGAAGCCAGAGCATTTGCAACAGCTGACATGCCATTAGGCAACTGAAAAAAATATGTAAAAGGAGATGACTAGAAGAATTACTCCACTGCACAAGTGGAAAAAGAGAAAACTTTTGTGATCTATTTGTTATTTAATAATGTGAGCAGCAAGACAGAGAAAAGGAAAATAGCTGTGACCTTTTCCTGACCATCGGATAACATAATAAGAATCAAATTTTTATGAATTATTTATCTTTACTCAGAAAAAGGAATTCCACATGGAATTTTTGCTGTAGTATCTACTGAACTTTAAATTTACATCTTATTCAGGAATTATTTCATGTTTTGTTCATCATTATTTCAAATTTTAAACAATAAATTTTAAGAAAGAGACACTGTCCTTTTTTGTGGTTTTAGTGCTCTTGACATAAGGAAGACCTGGTCTATGATGAACACATAGATACAATACAGCAAATAGCCATTTTCATGCTACTCTTTTTTTCCCTTTAGATTCATAGAAACAGTAAGGGAAAATACAGTTTCTAAGAAGACAGTATGTCACCTTTGAAGCATACACTGGGCTTACTCTATGAACAAAGTGTCAGTCCTATCAACTTAAATGTGTAGTACTTAGAAAACAGTTTCACAGCCTAATGGAAAAAGCTTTGTTAGAGCTAAGAGTCATTTTGCTTTACTATCAAGTACTGCTTTTTTATCAAATAATGCAAGGAAGATGTTCTGTGTCTTCAGCAACACCGAGAATCATCAGTTGCACTCCTATAAATATTAGTGGTTTGCATTTTGAAAACAGTTGCTTTCCAGAAGACTGATCCTCCCTTTTAATACCAGACATGATGAAAGTTGATGACACTACAGGGCAGAAGATTTAAAAGCAAGAAATGGAAAGACTTCTGAACAGCATTAAACAGACCTGTTAAAACTTACCACCCCAGAAGGTCACAAAGGGAGAATAACTAGCTGGGTATTAATGAAAGGCTGGGATCATTTTATGGCCATTCACATCTGTAGCCATGTTAGGCAGAGATGATTGCACTAATCAGACCAAGCTTCAGGGCATAAACTGTCTGTCTTTGGCCTGTACCTGCCACAGATCACTTGCCAAAACAGCATTCTTTCTCCTTGCCTCTCTCCTGCCTCATAAAGTTCTGAACAATTAGACTTCTACATTAGCTGTCAACCATTTTTTTTCTCCAGTGGTGAGCACTAGTCAGTGCCAGAGACACTGGACCTGATTTCCCCACAATGTGTGGTTTCTGCAGCCGAGACGTTCCATCGTGCCACTAAGACAATGCCCCATCTGGACCTGTGCAGGCTGGGAAAAGGCTCAGCTCAGGGCACACTGGAATTGGGAATGCTGTCTGCAGCACATGTGACCTTTGTATCTCAATCTTCTAAAAGGCTACATTATATATTTCAGTATGGTGGACTCCAAATTTCTTGTCACTGTCAGCTCTCAGAATTTCCCTATGCCCCACCCTTCTAATCCAAGTTTTCATTGGAAAGACCACAAAGGTGATGTACTTAGAGAAACCAGCTACAGACCCATTTATCACTGGTTTATGGACCACCACTGGTCCATAAACCACAGTTTAGGAATTGCTGGCCTAAAGCATCAAAGAAACACTAGGAAATAGCAACTAGACTATCTGTGGATTTAAACTATGAGAATAATAGTTTTGACAAATCTCTGTCTTCTTTTTTTGACCATAAATGCTCTACCAACAAATTGTGACTCCGTTTATTTATTAGTCACAATTGCTGAGCAAATGGAATCCACATGTCCCTAGACTATGCTTGCATAAAAGACCTTGATCTCAGTTTCTCTGTTAACATGAATTGGAACAGTCACTGTGTCATTTCAAGTAGGTAAAGATCGTATTTAAACCAGAGCTCTGGGCTGCTGGTCAAATTCTGACAGTTTTACAAGAAAATCCTTGTCAGTAGCTATTTTCTGTCTTTTATTACAGGGGAACAGGAGCAAAATGGTCTGATTTGATGGCTATTTGCCTTACTGAACTGATGAATAATTTGTCCATTAGATGACTTTCCTACTGGAAATCAATGTCACACATGACATTACTGCACATGAGATCCTCTTGGTTTTCAAGTCCAGACTTGCACATCTGAGACAATTATCTCACAACTGCTCATTTTCAGAATTGACATTTATGGTCCTAGTCCAATGGTAGCTAACTAGATGTCACACCTGTTCAAAAGGACTGTTTTCTGTTTAAAATAATTGTTATGATGAAGCTGAAACATTCTGTGATTATTTAGATGGTGCCAAATTACAAGCTGTCTCTTTTGGGGTTTTTTTTTGCCTAATTTTGCTTTGGCCTACTTTTATTGCAGTTTCTCAGCATATTCTGGGAATATCTTGAATATTTACTCATCTTTTTATAATAATGAAAACAAAAATATGTTTCCATGTGTCCTAATTTTGCTCTTCTGCATAAGAGTATTATAGTGAAATCATTGTGCCCTGCATTTGTGTCATAACTCAATGCCTAATGTAGGGCTAGCACTTAATCCTGAGCAAAGATTTTGGAAATAAGAGCCAGAAATAGAGAAAAATAATTCTAGAAAACGGAATAAATATTTGGTAAGTTATGCCCTTGTCTTTCTCTACTAATTGCTCCTGTGTCTACAACAAGATGCTGCAGTTTTGGCTTTCATTGCTTTACAATAGTCCCTCACTCTCCCAGTTTGGTATGAGCAAGCAGCACAGTAATGGAAAATAACAGACTACTTAGTCATAAAAGATATTTCAAACATCTCATAATATTATGACCACATAAAAATTGTTGACCATAGAAGATCATGATCCTGTTAATTTTCCACAAATTTTCCATGGCTCTAGATTAAAGAAAAAGAGGGAAAATTTTGATATCATTGTAGTTAGTTTATGTTGTTAGAGGTTTTTTGCTTGGTTGAGTTTGGGCTTTTTGTTTGTTTGTTTTTAATACAATTCTGTAGTTTCCTTTCTGGCAGAGAGCTGAAATATGTAAGCCCAGAAGGTTCTTGCTATTTTTAAAAACTACTGAATGGTTATGATTATGATAATGATGATGATTATTATTATTAGCTATGGTGATATGGGATAGCAAGAAGATTGTTTTGTCACTTGAATTTTGATTAGAGCACAAAAATTTTAATGAAACCTTGTAAGTTGTTCTTGGAGCTACATCATCACTTTTTGGTTTATGTTTTATTCTCTAATTTCTTAGTTGAGAATCACTTCAATTAATTTGTGGTGGGAATTTGTCCAAGAAGAATCAGTGTCTGGTTGAAATAAAAATGTTTTAGTTTATGGTACTGACAAATGATACGGCAGCCCAGCAATACTAAGAATTGCACAGACACATAACAAGAATCCTTCCACTAAAGCTCATGTGAAGTCAGGATGGTGAACAAGGAGCTGGCAATAGAAGTCTAATCTCCTGACATGAGTCCAGTACCCTTCCCCAGGACTATCTCAAATTATGTCTTTCTCCCATTTTCAAATTTCTGCCTATTTTTGAAGTGAACATTGGCACACTGGAGCAGCTTGGGGTCAAGTCCAACAGCTTCCCTCTAAGAGCAGTCAATACCACATGTTTCCAAGGGACATTTTGATCCTAAATTTTTCATCATAAAAATTTTTAAAATGTAAGGACTAGACTCTCTTCTGCCTGGCTTCCTGATGTGTATCTTTGCTGCCACATTATTGTTCTCTTCTTTGTCATTTCAGCTCCAAGGTAAGCTGTAGGAATGTGAACTGCTCTGTTTTATGACTGGCCAGGAGACAGGGCAATGCCAGAGTGAGTGCAGTACCCTCTCAACATTTTGTAATCTGTCCATCTCTACTTACTACCTACATACACTGGGTTCCTGCTACAGGTGATGGGCAAGCACCCAGGCTGAACACTCCCAGTTGTGTGCCCATTGCCACTCACAGAATCATAAAATTATTAAGGCTGAAAAAGTTGTCCAATATCATGAAGTCCAACCTTTGACCAAACACCATCATGCTCATGAAGTCATGAAGCATTCCTGCTGCTAGAATCAACAATGGGTAACCAAGTGTTAGGAAGTACCTTACTTTCCTGCATGCATATACATGTGTAAGTTCACTTTATGCCTCAGATTCACAAGTAATAAAATTTAGACAATAGAACTGTTCTGTCCTCCAGGGCTGCTGGGGATAAAAGCACAAAGGACTCTATGCTGGCCAGAGAGTGCAGATACTAGGATCAGCTAGTTCAGAAGAATTTATTGTTTTGAAAGGGTAGCTGAGATAAAACCATACAACTTTGGATTTGGGGTTGGCCAGGGATCTATGTCTCATCACAATTCCAGTGTTAGGGCTGAGACTACAGCAGCAGCTGGGCCACGACTCTGGATTCCAAGCTCACTGTAGAGGTTGTAGCCCTTTGGTTTTGGTCTGTATTCATCTCTACTTCACCCAAAGCAATCATAGAAAGTGATGAAAGATACACAGCTGGCCATTGAAGCACAGACAGAACAGAAGATGAAAGCTGATTGCTCCAGCTCAAAACTAAGAAAGTCTCCTTTAGCTGATAGTCTAAAGAGCCTGGATTTGGGATGTGGTTAATCTGTGCAAGGAGAAGGGCAATGAAGCACACAGGCAACCATCCATTCTCTGCAGGCTTGTGTCTAGCTGCAGACTCCCAGTCAGGGCACATATGCTTTCTCTTCCCATTCTGCCACTCTACTGAATTTTGCCACTCTTCTCCACTAGTTCTATTCAATCAATACACAACTCAATGTGTAGAGTAGAGACTTCTCCGTGCTTTTTTTCCCTTCATCCAGGAATTTTGCAAACCCATCCCTGCCTTGTCTGGATGCAACTAAAGCTCTTCCCTTTATAAACAAATAAAAACAGAAAAGCTGCAGTCACAGAACTTTGTTGATTCTTCTTGTGCCATGTTAGGGTGCACATGGCTCCCAGCAGCCTTTGAAAACCCAATGCATGGATTAGCTACATCAGCACATGAAGCCCTTCGAACACACTGAAAAAGGAATGATGTTTTTTTATTGTAAAAGCCCTGCACTGTCACTGTCTAGACTTACCAGGCACCCATTCCATTTCAGTGCATCAAAACAAATTTAACCTAATGCATCTTAACAAATGAAAGCTCCCTAAACAATATACCATCAACAGGGCTTCATAATTGCAGGCTCAGTGCTTCTGGGAGAATGTGATGCTCCTGTGAAACTCATATCCTTGGGCATATCCTTCACTCATATCCTTCACAGCATTGTGAAGGAATACTCTCCATAGTCAAAACCAAGGTAGAAGAAGCATGCCCCAAGTTTTAAAATATTTCGTTGGCTTAACAGAAATTCTCACTTCATTTCTTTTCTTTTCTTTTCTTTTCTTTCTTTTTTTTTTTTTTTTTTTCCCAGTTCTTTGCCTTCTGGGAGGTTTTTTGGGGGGAAGAAATAAAAAATGTGGCAGGACCCTCCCTCGAAATGTTTATTAAAACAAAACAATAACAAAAGGCTACAGATTCTAAATGAAATATAAACAGCAATATTAACTTCTTTCCAGTTTGGGGGAAAATATGCACAATTGTTTACAGTTAAAATTTCCCAGATGGCATTTCAGAACTTGTTATTCTTTGGGCATTTCTTGTCACAAAGGCAAGAAAAAGAAAATGGATTTTTACAGGCCCTCAAAAAGTAAATGATATGGCACAGATAGCACCCATGCATTCAAATATTTAATCCCTTTACTCTCTTAAATACAGGAAACCAAAACCAAATCAATATAGTAAAATGGACCCAAAACCACTGGAAATATTTATATCAACGAATCAGCCATTTGTTGGTTACTTAGAGTTAATCCATATATTTTATCACAGACTAGGGCCTCTTCCAGTTATTACTGGCTATTTCTCAAGTAAGAAGGTCTGAAATATTTTTCAAAAGCAGTCATTAATTTCTTGCATAGCCTGAGGCTGATGAAATCATCCTTTGATGAGGTATATTTTAAACAGAGACCATTTACTCAGATATTTGCAAATGTATGACATTGCACTTCCCAGCAACTCTGTAACTTTCACACTAAAGATTGCTCAGCTCCATGAATCTTCATGTGGCCAGCTAAGCAATCTATATTTTCCATGGCTTATTTTCCAGACTCTGTTAAGACTAATGCTACAACATCAGGAGCCGGTAACGGAAGTGTCTTTTCCACTTTTGATAGTAACACCATGGTTTTTACAACTCTTTTTTGTTGGAATTTGAACTCATCCATTGTAATATATTTATATCCAAACTAAAGCCAAATTTCTTCCTCCTGCACACATGGGCTTAAAAAATAACATTTATCTGTTCCTTAGGATCTTCTGATCTGGGTGCAAAGGCAAATTATATAAAAATGTAAATAAAATATAGATATTAAATATATATATTTAGTAATAAATATATGATTATATATTAAATATAATAATAAAATATATATATTAAATGCTGTTAGAGTTTTGAGACCTCCCATGGGCAGGAATTATTATCCTGTGTTACAACATGAAGAAGAGGGATCCTGTAAAGCTCATTTGTTTACTGCTGCTGCAAACTCCATGTGACCTTGGCTTAGGCCTACATTTTTTCAGAAGTACCTATCCTTCAGTTCTGTAGGAAAGTTATTTTGAAGCACTTAAAATACACTTTTCAGGAGGTAGCATGATCCTAGCACTGATCCTTAGGAAATCAATCCCTTAACAAACATTTCTAATCAGAACTACCCAGGAAGGCAGCCAAAATCCCAGTTACTTTAAAGAATTAATTCCTCTCTGTTTCTGCTTCCCAACAACATCTCTAAGATTAAGAAAGATCTAAATCATAGAGTGTTTTATTGAAAACACATAAATCAGAAGCAGGCAACTGGAGTCACGTAAGTATTTGAATAGACAACTAAGCCACAAGAACATTGAGTTCTACACCCAAGTTACGCAAAGCTGAGCAGAAATACAAACTGGCCATCTATGGTTCGCCTGAGCTCTAATTTTCGGTTTTCATTGTTGAATTATGGTCCCTCTGCCACCTTATAGTACAAAGAATTGTCTTTTCTCCTTTCCTTCTGGCTGCACTGGGTGTTGACTAGGGATGAGAGTGGTTTTGGCTTCCCTTTACTGAATTCTATGATAAAAAGTGGTGTTAGTTAATAGTAATCATCTATCTGCTCTAAAAGCATCATGAAAAAATAAAAAAAGAACATTATCTCCTTCAAAGAAAACCTCGACTTTTATGAGTACCTTGTACTAAAACCAGAAGGGTATTGTCTGCATTCTGTTTTCAGCTTTGAAGAGCTACTGTGATGCAAAAAGCACAGCTTTTCTAAAGCACTTACTAGCACTATAATAAAGTGTGAAGCAGCAAAGTCCCTTCTAGTTCTGAGGCAAGCTTGCAAAGACTTTTTTCCAAAAAAAATGAAGCAAGTATGAAATGAATTTGTCTTTCTTCATGTCCTTTTATTTTAATTGGCAATTCTATTTTTATGGTTAGGTCCAAGAAACATAAAATTATCACAGTTACATAGACATCTATGTTGTGGCTATTAGTAGCACAATTTATAGAACTGACCTCTGTAAAGAACATAAGCCTAAAGTAAGACCCAGACCAAAAACCTAGCAAGGGAAGTCCTTTGGTTAAAAGTCAAGACTCTCTTAACTGCAATTCAGTGACTCTTCCCCCATTCAGTGAATATATTGTGTACCCCGACAGTCACCTTTCTGTTTTTTTATGGGAGTCACTTTGACTGAATTATTTTGTCTTGCTAGTCCTGAGACTGGGACCTCATGATACACTGGAGCTACTTATGCTGCAAAGACTGAAGTTGTGAAATACTTTAGCATTGTGGCTACAGCTGCCTGTAAAAGCCTTGGCCTTTCATGAGGAGAGACAGGTTTTGAGATAGCTGAGGAGACCAAAACCAGACTGAGGCAATAACATGTTCCACAGAATAACAAGCTTTCTATGGCATGTTGTTTTCCTATAGTTTCATTTTAAAAAGATTTTATCTTTTACAGCTGGATGTATACTCCAAAAAGATACCCTGGAATGAAGAATGTGCCTGAGAATTCATCAAAACCCGACAGATGTGTGAACTGTCCCGTTCTTCATAGTGTAAACTTAACTATTCCAGAAAAGTCTTCAGCTGCTTCATTGTTGAGAGCCATGATACACTGAATTCATAGAATATCCCTCACTGAATTTAATTGAGACATAACTTTGCCCTTAATGGTCAGTTAGAATGACAGACCAGCATACTCTAAAACATAAAAAAATGATGGAGATGAAGACTGCAGCACATGTGCCCCTTTGGCAGCCTTTGGAAGTTCAAAGGAACAGCAGCCATAGCATCAATGCAGCACCTTTCCATAAAGAATATGTACTATCTGTTCAAATCCATATTCCTAATTTCTACTAGTGTGTATCCTACACACTGGTATAGTTCCTAACTATAACTAGTTTGATTACTAGAATTCAAATAATTCAATTTTGGTAAAGTAAGCATTAGACCCAACCATTTTACTCTGAAAATGAGAACTGAAAAGTAATAATAACTCTTCTATACAACATTTGGACACTTTCTTTTGCTAGTGCAGTATCTAATTTCCCTCTCCCTTTTCTCTTTTGAATATTGGCAATCCTTTGCCTTGTGGTTACTTTAATTTCTGCTTTGAATGCTTCCCTCCAAGCCAAAGTAGCTTGCTTTTGATTTTGCTTTGTTTTGTTCTTGTTTAACGGGTGGATTGGAAACTTCCAGATGTCAATATCTAGTAAAATTTTGTCTTGGAGCAGCCCTTCCAAACATTCACTGCAAAACCTCAGCATTCTTCCAGCAGTGACTTACACTCCAGTCCCCTGGCTGGCGAGTGCACCACCACAGCAGGACAGCCATGCACAGGCTGACAGTCTGCCCGCTGCCCTCGCTGCCACCTGTCCTTTGGAAACAGCACTTGGCACACGTGGCCCCGCCGTGCACATTCAGCTTTGGCCTATGGTAAATGCTTCAGGGGAAGGAAGGAAAGTCTGGGTCACAGCCAATTGTGAAAGACTGTACACGGCCAGGATTAGGGACGTGGCGTCAAACTCCCTTTCTCTACAGATCAGCAAGCCCCTCTGGGAAGGAGAAAAGATATCTACTCCTTGAAACACTCTTGACTTGCCCTAGCTAGTAACCATCCAAATGAATAGTGAACCTTTCTACAAGTCTTGCTCAGGTCCAGAGAGTAATTTTTCTGCCAAATGCTGTTCAGCCTGAGCTGTAGTTACGTGTCCTGATGGGCAGTGATGGGGTCTGTGTTTGTGCCTGAGAGTAGGAATGACAGGAGACAGTTTCTAGTCCTGCTTCTGATTTCCTGCTTTTCTCAGCTCTGTTCCTTACCACCTATGGTATTTTTAGACAAGCAACAATTATTCACTGGCACAGAAGCTAAGTTTAGCATGAATGGATATTGAGCTCTTAACAAGAATGTTTACAATGAGATAAAGCATTTTAAAAAATAAATTTGTCACTAAACATTAAAGAGATCGTCACCACTGGTCTAAGATTACAGTTAGAACTGGAAATACAATTTCAGACCACAGCAACAAACAAACTTTTGCTCATATTGCTAAGGAAAAAAGGTTGTCATGCTGGCAGCTGTGAAACAAATTACTTACTTTTATTCTTGAACTACTACTCTTGACTATGAGCTTTTGGGCTATTCTGAAAGCCCTTCTGAGAGGATTAGGGGCTGAGGGAAAATTAGGGTTAAGAACAACAAAGGCTGAAGAAGCAGTCACTGGAATTGAAAGGCTGAAAAGATAAAATGAATACTACTGCTGCCAGGGGGAATGGTTTCTTTAGGTAGCAGATTTCAGTCATTTGATAGTCTAACTTGGATTATGAATGAGGGCTTGGATCAGCAATGATAGACATGAATTAGTAGATGGATTTCCCAATGTCTAGATAGGTAGGAATAGAGCTCTAAAGGCCAGGGGTCCTAGTCTGTAGTTACTTGTGTTGCACTTGGGGTTTGTGATAACGAGGAATGGAGAGGTTTCCTTACCTGAGCCCCACACAGAAGAGGACTAGTGTTGGCACAGGTGAAAGATGCAAAACCAAGAAGCAGGAGCAAAACATGGAGTTTCTGGCACCTGATCTTTTCTTCGTTACTACCTGAGCTCCAGGCAGAATTCATTCTTAGAGAAACACAGTGTTAGAAGTGAAGGCTGGCTGAAGAGGCAGTGTGTGCATGTGTCGGGAGAAAGAGTTTTCTCACTGCCTTGCTGTACATTGTCTGTAGGTAAACAATGCTGTTGACTCCATACAAAATCCACTTAAAGGCAAATACACTAGACAGAAACATGAGTTTCTCTTTGTACACTGTTCAAATTCATGAGATACTCCAACAGAATTACATATTCCAGAGATTCCACACCTGAAGACCTTGGTTTGCTTTTAAATATGCTACAAGCCTGATTATGATCACAAAGCAGCTTCACATCAGTGAAAGAAAATACCATTCCATCAGGTCAGGTGGTGAAAATCAGCATAACACTGACTTCAGCAAAACTTGCACAATGTCCAAAAGTCAGGGATATATTCCATTGAGTTCATTATCAAGGTCACTAATAAAGTCAGTGGACTCTATCTATCACCTCTAGTTAAAAATCACACCACAATGAAGCCAGACCATGCTGAAAATCCACTTAGCTGAGAGTAAATACATTACATATTCTGAAAGAGTGATGGAGAGCTCCATAGCATGGGAGAACATGCCATCAAAAATGAGTTTCCAAATTTAAGAGGATGATGAAGAGTTTGGAATACTGCTGTCAATAAAAGTCTGAGCATAGCAAAGATGATGGCAAAAATACAATATATTTTTTAAAAGGTAATATTTGATAAAATTAGAACTGATTACAAATTAAAAGACACAGTAAAAGGAATTCTGATAAAAGTATTGAAATAATAAAGATGGAACTGACCAGTGGGAAAATGACTGCCAGCAGTTGTCCTGAGCCACAACATAAATTATTGTGAAACATAACTCCAAGTAAAATAATAAGCCGGCTTTCAGTTTGAGGCAGAAGTCAGAAATTTGTAAGGAATCAATTAAAGTGAGGAGAAAAAAAAATCACTGCAATGAACTCTGTAAGAGCTACTCCCACACACTGGATGTCAGGGGACATTCAGTCAGCAAGCTACATAAACATTCCATGATTGCTTATGTAATACAAGTAATATGCTCATCCAAAACCAAAAGCAAAACCAAAAGCAAACCCAGAAACAAACAAAAAAAACCCCACTAAGCAAAAAAAAAATAAATAGGGCCTGAACTTGAAGATGTGAAAAAGACTGAATGTTTCTTAATTTATGTAAATATTATAGTTTTTTCTTTGAATTTGCTCTAGCTTCCTGCTTTTTCCCTTTCAAGAGTCATTGTTGCCTTTTTTTGCTTTAATAATGCAGGTAATAACTAGTAGACGTTGTGATAGGAAGCCAGGCCTGTGAAACAGATGCACCAAACCCACCAGAACAGTCCAAAATAAGTGGTTAGCAGTATGACCATAATAATTTTTTCTCAGCAAGCTATTATTCCCAGCTTGTGCCTTCCTCAAATATACAACTGATGACAATGTCACTCTGCATCATTATCGAGTAACCCTCCAAAAGCTTGAATTTCTTGAATAAAACTGGTCGTAGGGTTCTCCATTAAGACTACCAGTCTGTAGCAGTATAACTTTGCCTATTTTAAAAACATGAGTCTATCTTATGGCTTCAGAACCTTCAATCAAAACTCTTATTGAAGAGCACTGTACAAATATCAAGAAGTTTCTGCTCCCGTGATGTTACTACCTAAAGACATGGCAAAAAAATATCAGAGAAAAGCAGGTGCAAATTAAAACCGAAAGGAAGCCATTTGATTACAATTGTGCACTAACTGTACCACACATCCAGGAATATAAATGGAATAAGCAGCCATGCCCCACCAACCCCAGAGCAAGATTTAAACAATAAAGCCAAAGTGCTCTTTCAAGAATGGTGATGCAGACATGGGAGATTTTCTATGTAAGGTCATACTGACCATCAGTATCCTAATTTTAGCTACTGAGAATCTACATTTTCACCAAAAGCCAATTTTTGATAAAGTATTTTGCTGTATGCACCTTCTGCATATAAGTCCAAAGGAACTGAGCTCACAGTTACATCAAGATTCATGACAGTGCTGCAGCAAATCCTCATTCCTAAGATAATTTTGAAGAGTACATGTATGGTGGTGTGGTTCCAGGGTTTTTACTTTCACTGCAATTCAGAAATGTCAGCTATTCCACAGTATCTTACTCAGATAAGATACTTACTCCTCTTTCCTTGCATCAGAAATCGACTAGGTTTGTGCCTAAGAAATGGATCTGAAAATGCAACTGATTCTAGATTCTCTGCACCCTAGCAGTTAGGAGTGATTGCCATTATTCTCAAATATGATGTACCAATAAGTTTTACAGAGTCATCATCCATGACATGACATTTCATTAGGTCCCCATCCTCGAGAGTCAGACTATTGGAAAGCATTTTTGTCTGCAAAGATAATGCACATGCCTTTTTTCATTGCCTGCTTACTGAAAAGTATGTATTATGTCCCTGGGTGTATTTTTTATTGCACTCTATTATTCAGTTTTTGCATAATTTAAAAGACTTGATGGAAGGAACAGATCATTGCCATGCAAATGACTGTGAGATGAAAACCTCATCATTGTGCTATGCCAACACAACTGAGCCTTCAAAAGTAGTCAGTTCCCATTGCAACCAAAGGAAGTTATGTGGTGAAAAGCCCTCTGCAATCCATTGAAATTGTGTCCCTTAATGTTTTACAAATGCCTGCAGCCGCAATGACTCTCTCAGTACTGCTTGTATCACAGCAGCCAGCTCCTTGTGCAACTCAAATCAGTGACTACAGCAGCAAAGGACATTTGCTTCTCTCTCCAGCAGCCAAGGCTGGTTAGCACTTTACAGGCTTCTCACTGGTAAAATTTAAAGATTGCAAGTATCATCAATTCTATCAGCAGAGAAGTGAAGTGACTTGCTCATGGTTATCTTGTGAACTGAGCACAGAAATCAGTTTCTGGTTGCATTGGGAACTTCCCTAGCTATTGGAATATAGAAATATTTTTGAATCATTGCATTAGTAAACATTCCTTGCAAATACAAATTAATAGCTGAACACTAGCAAAGCAGTAGACTTTCCTAGCACCTTCCTCTGTGGTTCTGACAAAGCTTCCAAATATTTATTATTTTAATGTATCACCTTCATGAACTTACTGAAGTCCTTTGCTTCATGTTTGTAGCCAGCTGGAGTAGATACAGTTTAAAAGAGGAGTAAAAATGAAGACAGATGCTTTGGACATTCTTACCATATTGTTAGAACACGTGTAACTGATTAACACATGTACGTTAAAAAAAACTATCTCTATGCTAGTAAAATATTCATGGTTAATGCTTAGGCTCAAGCATACACTGGCATACAACCACTCCTACTGTTGATTTATTAGTACACTCCCTGGCATAATTTTGGCTCATGTCAACTGACACTCTCTGAAGCAATGTCTGGGCATGGTATGAAAATTCTTGAAGTTAGGGACTGTTTCCAGCTGATACTTTAAAGCAGAATGCTTTGCTTTGAGTGGAAGAGAGCAAAGCAGTGTGGGCAGGACCTGTTCCATGCCCTTTGATACAGAGCCCAGAGAACGGGCCTTTGCCATTTTGTTTGCATTAAATAGTATAAGAGACCAGTATTAGAAAATCCAGGGAGACAGGTTTCAACAGAGCATGGTTCAATGCTCCCCATATAATGATGTGAGCTTATCTGTATGGCTTTCTTTCAAGGCTTATTCCTTCTCCTAGCTGCTCACTGACTGTTCATGTGCGGCTGTAGCTGGAGGTGTGCACTTCAAATCTTGTTACCCACATTGTTTTTCAAATGTTCATTATGTCATTCTCATAGGTGGTAATGATTACTTTGAGCTTTCACTAACTTCAGGGGCACTGATGGTGCTCTGCATAGCTGTAAAGATGTGCTTTCATAAACAGTTGGCTTGAGTTTCAGCATCTGCAGAACCCAGTGCAATGCAGAGATTTTTCAGATGGATTTTAAAGTATCTACAGCTCCTGTGCAGGATGCTTCCTTGTACAAAGACATACGTACTAAGGAACTAAAATAGGTTTTATCTCTGCTCACATTTTGACAGGCACCGTTTTAGTAAAAGCCACACACCACTATCAATTTACCCATTAGCAGAGTCTCAGGCTAGTGGGTTATAAAGGCTCCCAACACAATATTCTCCTTACCTAGAACCACGAATGCTCTGAAAAACAGTGAAAGATTGCTAGTCATTTGATAAACACCAAGTGAAAACAAAAGAGAAGATAGTTGCTATCTTTGAGACATTCTGTTGAATTATTATGAATTAATAGGGTTTATCATGGTAACCCTCCTCTTCAATGGCAGAATTATGGACTGGTCATATTTTAATGGCAATTCATTTAAATGGTAAGGCAGATTTATTGAAGTTACATAGAGGGTGATTAGAGTTATTAGATACAGATATTTGCTGACCATCAGCAAGTATCTGTAAGTACCCCTACAGATGCAGGGGTACTTACCACATCAGATCAGTTTTATTTTCACTGTACCCCAGCATGGCTGAATGCATGGAATACTTGTGAGTAACGCTGGTTTCTATCTAGTTTATGAAGGTGCATGTGTTAAGCTGGACATATATACGTAACTTATCCTCCATATACTAAGATACAGCCTATTTTTTCCAAGAACAGCATGAATGCCTTGTTGGCCTGTGTGGCCCCAAGCCTCTCTACCAGCTCACAGCCCACTGACTGAAACATGAGGGCTTGCAACAGCCACCTCATTGGGGTGTTTCGTTAAGTCTTTTGAAGCAATTGTCCTGTATCAGTCAGATTCTAGTAAGTAATTACTGGCAGCACCTATGCTTCCTTTGGAAATCTGTTTTGTTAAAGCAGCATGCCTGCTAGGCACTTATGATGGTTTTCTTTCTCTAAGTAAAAAATTGTTCACAAAGGCATCATTTTCTCATCAGATTGTTGACTGTTGGTTGCATGTTTGGGAGCTAATGTCACTTGTTTACATCATGGATAATAAATCCTCACCATTTCTCCATTCTTAACCCAGTTTCACATTGAGAGAAGCAGCTTTTCATCACTTAATTATAACTGAAAGAGGAGAAATCATACTGGTTTTGTCAGATAGTGCTTATTTCAGAATTGGGCAGATGTAGTACTCCTGTACTTTCTACCTAACATAAAAACATTAATTATGGTGTTTACACTTTCTTGTTTGTTTGATTTTTTTATTTACAAGAAAAGTTTCCTAGTAGAAATAAATATTTAATTTTTTTTAGAAACCTGAGCTTTTTTACGCAACATAGTATAATTCCCAAAGCAGCTGCTTTGTGAAAGAAAAATAAAAATTGCACTTTTGTGGGAAGAAAAATTTCAAATAGAAGTAATTAGGCCACAATATCAGTTATTTGTTTTGGACACACAGAGTGGTGCAGATGCTTCAGTGTAGTTGCCTCATTTTGGACCTTTTCGCATTTGCCCATTTTCTTCTCTGGATCAGGTCCCTCACTAAGCATTCCCATATCCATCATTACCCTTAGAGAAGAATGATATATATCCTTGATATATAGGATGGAGGAAACAAAAGCATAGAAAGTGACATGCAGGCAAGCTAGGAATGTGCTCCTTTGCACCAGCAGAGTTTATGTAGCATTTTCAAATCCCTTTTCAAAACTCTTTTATAGCATGAAGCATGCTTAAAACTGCTAAATTACAATATGGGCCACAGCATGGTTAGAAATTTTCCAGATATGCTGCAAGTCCTAATTCCTCAGTCCCCATCTCTATTATTGCAGCACTTCAATTGTGAGCTGCTCCACTGGGAAGATCTTCAACTGATCACTCAAAACCTGTCCCATAAAGGCTCAGATTCTTTCCAACACCTTCATGCTCACATGCTACTAACACTAAGCAAAATAAGTACTCTGACAATCTCTGTCTCTTACCATTAGAAATCACCATATATCAAGTGGTTTGTAACCAGTTTGTGTCTACAACTCTATTCAGCCCAGTAATTTATGTAAGTGCTTATAAAAGATATAAAAGGGGAAAAAAACCTCAGCAGAATCCATTACACAAGAGAAAATTTGAATCTCTAGCTAGAATTAATTTGTTAGGCTTTGTTAATTTGACTAGTGGCAGTTGGATTCCTTTTCTCACAAAAGTCTTTTTATTACTTGTCCTCAGAGGCATTCATTTCAGAGAAAGAGAAAAATAATAAATTTCACTTTGGTTTCAAGCTATCTGTGACAAATACACAGTGACATTTGATTTTCCTTGTCTTTTTGATGTCACTTCTAAATAAATACTGGTGGCCTGTCATTGCATAGCTATAGCGAGAAATGTTTTCATCCAAAAATTCAGATTTTTAAACCAAGTGTGATGGGCAATAGAAAAGACATGTTTTCCCAGTGGCTTTTAGTTTTCACAAATGCTTACATCTTTTGATTCTACAAATTTTTGAGACGAGACAAGCTGGAATTAAGGGCAGAAGAGGTCATGCTTTTATTTTCTATTAAAGAAATAAATGAAAATGATAATGGAAAACATGCAGAGAAATTGACTTTGTTTTTATGCTCCAGTAGAAATAAGATCAGATCTTCTTATAACCTCAACACATGCAAACTCTGGGAAGTTCTGATCCTTTTACCTAGTCTGAATCTTGTGACTCTTTGCTGAAGTCTGGACCTTTATAGTAACCAGAGGCTGAATCTGACTTGTTCAATACAAAACAACTGAACTAAATTCATTTGCCTTCATTTGAATGCAATTCAAATTAGAAAGTCCTTCAGGTTCCACAATTTCTGATGTAATGGAAAGCCTTAAACTCTATATTTATCCCAGACAATGATATTTTTTAAAAAATTGATTTAAATTTATATCTTGCATTCTATGTCCACCTTTGCAGCCCATGGTTGGTATTTTACTCTCTTGAAATTGTAGGGTATGAACAGGGAGGAATCTTAGTTTTAAGAGACAAGTGTATGTATAGACAGAAATTTGAAACATTTATCAGAGGAAGTAATGTTTGTCAGAATTCTACATGTTTTGAAGGTCTATTTCTTCTACAGAAAACCTCAACAATACAACATTTTCCTTCATATTATTTTTCTGTATCAATTTTCATGCAAAGTTTGTGTTAATGTAGCTGGTCTACAGACTGTTAAGACATTGACTCTCTAACAATACACCATGTATTCTCTTTTGCCCAAAACATGATTTTGACATTAACACACTAAATAACAGCACAGCACCATATTGCTGGTATAAATAAAGCATGTGGTCAAAAAAGAACCCAACTTTGCTGTATGACAATTGCCTGGGAAGAACTGTTTGTAATGCATGTCCACACCAAAGCAATAGGTATATTGCACTCATATCTGCATAGCAGGTCTAACTAATGCAGCCTAATCAAGCTTTGTTCAGGTGAATTTGGATTGATAAAGCCATTCTTACAGCTAGTATTTTTGTCTAACACTAGTGTAAAAAAATGGTGATACCATGTCAGCAACATGGGCCTTTGCAGTTTTGCACTGCAACGCAAACTATTTACAATTCAATGAAATTGAGTGATCTTTTACATAATACTATTTGTTCACAAGTCAAAGCACTCTTTAGTTAAGAAATGCCTAGGGGTGAAGTTTTGTCTGAGTGGGAATAGACCCCTGTTCCACTCTGAATAGAAACTCCATGTCCTGCTGCTTAATTGTTTAAGTGCAAGCTGAAATATCAATATCTAGACATTCTGAGATTGTTTTTTTGACTGAATCTACACTCTTGCTAGAGTTCAGTCTTATTAATGACCTAGACATAGAAATTTCAGCCTAAGGGAAGACGCTCCTGATAAGTCTCTGGAGAGAAATGTTCAAAACACCTCTGATCAAAACCTGTTTTCTTCCCTTCCCTACCAGACTGGCAGTGATGCTTAAGTTCAGCAGGATGCAATTACATAACCATCAGCAGTTCACAGTTTACTTATCCAGGTCCTGAATTCACCTCAATAATTTACACTTCAAAAACCATTTCAAACATAATCACTTGCCCTGTGCATAAAATCCATTACAAGTACTTAGGATTAATTGATCTCCAGAGCAGAAGGCTGAGCAAAGACAAGAAACTATTTACTGACACACGTGAATGGACACATAAATTTCACACAGAATAAGAAACAACATCTTCCAGAAACACAAATCTACAGAAATACTAACCTGAAAAATGCTATTCCTAATGTTCACCAACCACTAGAACTGAGGTGAAATTACCAAATTAAGTTGCTCCAAGTGCGGGCTGCCACTGAGATGGATGCTTCTGTGGTTGTACAATAATCTGGGTCAGGGAACTAATCCAACTGAAAAACCAACCTGCTCCTTCTGCAAGGGGAAGTTTTCATCCAGTTCCCTGATTAAGTTCCCTTTGCAGCCACATAAGCACAAGTGTCAGCACAAAGGCAAGTACAGCAATTTGAGTGCCAACTGCTTAGTGTTTTAAAATCCTTTCCCTCTAGTGAATTGTTCCTATTACTAAACAAGTTGTTTTACAGACACTGCTTTGCCAGTTTCTTCACTAATACAGTTCCTGAGGGAAGAATGACAGGTATTGAACTACATAAATTGAACTCTACACAATGTGCTGGCTAGTATTCAGTGTGAAGTAGTTCATGTGTAAGAAGGAAAAATCCCTGAAAGATTCAACTTGGAAAGGGATGAACTATGAACTAACAGCTGAGACATGCACTCAGAAAAACACAAACAGAGACAATAGGGCAGCCAGCTGCCCCACCCTTAGACAGGCCTATCAGCATTCACCACGTGGGAAGACAATATTGATGATATTAAAACATTTGCAAACTGATACTTCTTTATTCAGAATTCAGTAGATTAATAACACCTTTCATAAAGTACCATATTTTAAAATCAAAACATTTGAAGCTGTATGCTTTGGTGAAAAATAAATTAACTTTTCATTAAAATATTTGTGGAAAAGTGTTTCTTTCCACAGTCCATATCATGATTTTCTCAGTAGTTACAACAGCGTGTATGAGTGAGGGACAAGCTGGCTAAAAGCGCAGTCTACAATGAGAGGGTTTGTAACATACTGTTGGTACCCTAAGGCTCCACTCTCTTATTGTCACTCACAGGAATTGTTAGGAATTTGTCAAAAAGCATGTGACTGTGAGTATGGCACTCAACAGGGAGGGAGAGTACCCAGATAATTCTTACCACTTTACCATGTGATGGCAAAAGTGCATTGAATTCAGTGAGATCCACACAGTGCTCTGGATTATGATTTTCAGTTCTGCAACTGTCTCCTTTATGTGGTTAATTCCTTTGTTTTTTAATGCCTCTCAACCTTCTAGTTTGCTTGTTTAGCCTGTTGATACTGTGAACTCAAGAGGACTAAGTCTATTTCCTGTAATGAATTTAAGAGTTTTTGTCATATGTGATTTAAGATAACTTTTCTAGAAACTGCTGCAATGTATATAGAATTGACCATATATCACTTCTTGATAACAAATTTTTCTAAGTTTTTCCAGTTTCTAGTGTTACTGGAGCTTGCTTACGTGCCCTTCATGTTTTCACCACACACCACACACCTCATATGTGCTTTAGGGTGTCGTTTTTTCTGGAAAAAAAAAATTATCACTGGCATGAACACTACGTGAATGTTTGTATTGGCAGCAATGGACATCCCTTCCTGAGAAAGTTTCTATTGGAGGAAAAGAATTTTTCATAAGTCTAGTCCTCCTAATGTGCTGTCAATTTGCTGCAGCACACACAGTATCTAGCATGGTACTAGACTGAGCACTTCCAGGATCCATGCAAAAAAGGAAACTTCCCAAAAGATTAATGATTCAAAATCAATTTCTTAATCACAGAACTTGAAATCTGACATTTCAAAGAAGCTTTCATTTTCCATGCTTCATGCTTTCTCTGTGGTCCTGTAAAACACATTTTTCTAATTTAAGGCTATTGTGAAACCTGATGAACATCAGAGAATTTTTCATTTGAAATAGAAAAGAAAAAGTATGTGCCAGTGTGCACAGGAGAAGATAGGAGATGAGAATGAAGGTTGCACTAATATTTAGGTGGTTGTGGTACTTCTAAAATATCAACAGACTAGACTCAGGTTAATCACAAACCAACATTTTATGGTGTAAAGTTGGAAGAAAGCACCACTTTGACCCCAACAGTGTCATTTTTAATCCAAACCATAATTATCATTTGAGAGATGATAATTGCTTTCTCCATTTAAAAATAAAATTAAGGGACACTCCAAAGTTTAAATGAATTGTATTCTGAAAAATGGAAACTCCATTTTAAGAAAACTAAAAAGAACATCTATTATTATTTTAAAGCAGGAATGCATCTACACAAATGAGTAGAATCTGAAGCAAGTTCTTTTTCAGAACACTAATCTGCTTTGCCATTCAGTTTAAACACTTTGTCAAACCCTGAAGCCACTTAAACACGGGCAGTCCCTGAAAGAGCTGACAATCCCAACCTGTGAGTTTCAGTCACAGTTATGAAACCGACATGCAACACCAGCAGGGAGAGTCAGGCCTTGGCCTTTCACTCTCTGGTGGGTGGCCTTCACACATTTTGTGCCAGGAGGAACTCCCATCTGATGGGCCCTCTGTGCTGTGCCACAAGCTAAGGGGAGTAGGGACAGCTGTAGGGGTTTTCTGTGTAAGGTAATTTCTGTGACAATTAACTTACATCCTTCAGCAGCTCTGCCTAGCTAGACATAAACCAATACATGAAAAGAGGGCAACTTTCTACTATATCTTTCAAAATTTACATTTTGTCACAGGTCAGAGATGATTTTTATTATTTGTGCCTTCATTTATTCAATTTCAGAATACTTTATCTGCTTTAGTTATTTATTTACTTTAGTTACCTTACCTTACTTATTTCTGCCAACCATCTCATTCATACCTGATGTCACAAGCTGGAGTAGGATAATTTAATCCTAGTTAATATTGTGAGAAGCTTTGAGATCCTCAGATAACAATACATTTGTAAAGTTTTGGTAATATTTGCCCCAAAACATTAGAGTTTATGTCACATACCAACACCAGAAAGGATTAAATTAATATCTGGTCTATAAAGGGATATCACTCTGTCTCAGTCTAAAAATGGCAACCCCACTTAAGAAGAAATGGAAATCAGGACATCATAAATTAATTTATTTTTCATGTTACTCTTAGATTCAGAGTAAGACTATTCATGGAACAGTCTTATTTGGACAGATTAAATTCTGTCAGTAAATGCTTTGATACAGGAACAATCAGAAGTTCCTATGGCATTCCTATGACTACTTTGTGTAAATACCAAAAAATGTAGGCATTCCAGTTCTGAGCAATTAAAAGTTGTCTAGGAAGTATCAAATCTAAACTATGGATACAACTGACACCACCATGAATCTTAGCTGGAATTGCACTAGAAATGGTGGAAAATTATCTGGAGCCTAGTCCACCAAGTCTCATCTACAAACTGAACTGCTGGCAAAGATGTTTACCTCTCTAAAGGAAGCCTGGCAGTGCAGCCCCTTTCACAGTCCATAAAGTCTTTTGATCTGGACGAAAAACATGTACAAGAAATGTCCAAGCAAAATGGAAATAGGATGCCTAAGTTAAGTCAGAACTAAGTTAGGAGCCACACAACTAAACACTGTTATTGAAACCCAACTCAGTATTCCTTTACCTGTAACATCCAATACTGAGCCAACAGTAAGGGGCTACACAACACAACACTGTGTGCCACCTCCACTCCAAAGCAAACACGACAGAATCACCTAGAGATGTTCTGTGGCCTTTGGTCACAGAAAATCCCTTTCCTTTATATGTCTTAACACACTCAATAAAAAAATACAGTGGTGCTCAGTCTTTTTGGTGCCTACTTGGTTTGCCATGATGTGGTGTCTCTATCTTTAAAATTGCTCACAAAAAATCCAGTTTTAATAAACTTTCATCATGGGAAGGAAACACATCCATACATATTAATCAGCCAAGGTAGTGAGAAAACACTTGATATGGAATTGTGTTTAACATCCCGTATTGTACCACTTTAACTTTCCTTTAGTTTTGGCTTCTAAATTTACACTAAAAAGCCCAGTTCCAATTAGCTTTGTTAAACATGCTTCACATCTATACACAATGCGTCTAGAATGGATCTATCAGTGAACATGGACAAACACAGGACATAACATAAGCTGTCTTCATGCAGCTTGTTTTCCTGGGCTGGCACGAATTTGTGTCATGATAGATGAGTCATCCCTGCATGGCTGTTAAGGTAAGGTTTTTTAATTATTCCTCTATTTTCCAGAATCATAGAATTATGTTTGACAGATAGCCTAAAATCTTAGAGATGCTGATTTAATCCATGCCTTCTTCTTATGCTATCCTCTGCTGAGGTCCAGCATCTGGAGGATAAATAACATAGCTAAAGTTATACCATACCCCAGCCACAGAACAGAGACTAGTATCCATGCCAGCCCCCTGAATCCCCACACTAATGCACAAAGGAGTGGACAATGCCACTTCTAAATTCATTCATTAACAAGAACACAGTTGTGTTGCAGACACATAATGAATATGTGGAAAGGCCTTTTGTTCTATTATGATCTGGGGTCCAGCTGTGGGGGCAGAGATTTAAAATGGCACAATAGCTGTAGGGTTTGCAACTTGTTTCCAAGATCTTTATAACATCCCACATTCTGAGTAGTGGCATGTGACAAACAGGACAGTAAACTAAAGAGTATGTGTCATGTTTCTAGTGGAGACTGCTGTATAGCTTCCTCTGCCCTCCTTGAATCCTCTTTAAAAGAAAAGGCATAAAGCAGAGAAGTGTCCTTTTCCTTTACGAAGCTGTCTGCCTTGATGCCTTTGTTAGATACTTAAAGGACTGAGATAATTAAAAAAAAACAACCACCCCACATGAATTTCATCAGTAACAAGAACCTAAGTTATGTCAGTTACACCATGGAGATATTTTTCTTAGCTGAGACACACTGAGGGATAATATAGCCTACTGCTTAGATATCTAATATTCTTTATGCTTTTGCTAGAGATGTGTGGTTTTGACAGCTGCAGAAATTAAAAAGGCTATTACCATTAATTATCAGGTATGAAACAAGATTATGCTTGTAAAATAATATCAGCAAAGTTGAGGGTGAACAAAGAAGTTAGATGTTTTGCCTGTTTGTTTTAAAGGACCCAGGATAAGTGGGTGGCCCAGTGCTGGAAAGACTAAAGCAAGACTCAATTCAATCATTCACCTTGAAAATTCAGAGATAGGCGGTCACTGATAAGTGAAATGAGCATGTGAGGAAAAATGAACATAGGTGGAGATGCAAGTCTCTGCAACACTGAGTAGAATACAGAGCACAACTGGCTTTTCAAAATTCATAAGAACTACAGGAGGAATGAACAAAGCGAAACTTCAGATTAAATTAGTTGACTCATATTCTCAGGCTCTCTATAGCCAATTAAAGAATAAAGTTCCTGCACAGAGAAGGGGATTACTTAGGTTAGAGCATAAAATGAAACAATATCCTCCATCTACAAGCTGTTCAGAAGAACAGATTACAATTTTATTACTAACACCCAGAAACCCATGGTGTATTTGGTGCTAAATAGAAACTATTGCCCCTCTCCAGAGTTTAGAATCTCAATGAGCACAGGGAAGATTCAATGCATTCAGAAGGATGAAGAGATTAAATTACATCCCTAAAGTTACACATTGAGTATATGACATAAAACAATACAGTCTTATTTTACATCCTTATCTGGCCTGCATGCAGACTGCATGTTCTGGTAAGCATGCAGCATACCATGAACAAGGAGGAGACTGACCAGCCCTTCCCCTGAAACTGAATTCACTCCTTTTTTCCTATAATGTGTTTTTCCAAGGTGTGAGGAAGAAGCATCTGCTCTCAATTAAACTGAATGCTTTCAATGTTTCCTATTAGTTCAAGGAATAGAAATAATCACTTCAGCTTTAATTTTTTCACCAGCCCACACAGACTCGGTGCTTCAGACTTTTTAACAACTGCTGAACTTCACGGAGACAATCATAATGCTCTGTATCTCTCATTCACTTGTGGGAAAGGAGATAGAAAACTGGAATTGCACACTGCGAATATACACCTGTTTCACAGAGCTTAGATATTTTTTGTAGAATGAACTGAAATAAGAACCTCAGGGCAGACTTTCTTCCTTGATTTAGCATGTTATGCACTGTCTTGCCTGACTTTATGACCCAAACTTCAATTTCTCATATCTTAGAGACACTGTCAACATCAACATGAAGACATTGTCTGTGTTATAAGGAGAGCATGGAATAAACATGCTCAGCTGAAATCTACCTTACAGAGACAAATGATATACATATGTCACTGTTTTTTAAACATGAACACTCTTGGAGTTAGGATTCTGTTAACAGCCTACAAACCAGCTTTTGCTACCAGGAATGACTATTACAAGGAATGACTTTTTCATCCTAAACTGGTGGCTCTCCACCATAACCATCACCAAGTAGTTATCTAAGTCTGTGCTATGAACACAAAAAGCCATAACTCTGTAAAATCACAGAATTTTTGACTCAAGCTGATGACTTCTACAGCCCTGTGAAACTTCAAGCAGGATGCTTAGCCCTTTCTGCCTTTCAAATTCACCACCATCATTGTTACAACAGCCTGTAAGTCATATTTTGACTTGAATGAAGCAGAACTGATCAGACCTATTTTAGAGAAGATAGTCTTTCAGCATTCTGTCACCATGTGGTACCAGATCAGTATTCTGTCTTTAGCACAATCATCCCAAGAAGTGGGAAAGAGGTTCAAGATGAATTGTAATCTAAGTTGAAATTCCCACAGATGACGTGCTGAATTGACTGTGCTGTTATCAAGGCAGCTATTATTTGTACAGCAACAGTGTGTAAGCGCCCCAGGGACTCACCTGTGCTAGGTTCTGTATTTCTGTTTCCGCCTCCTGCCTTGCCAACCAACTCCCCATGCCTACTCTGAAAGATGTGAGGCACTGAACCAGTCTTTTAAAATGTCATCATGCACACTCAGGCCAAGATGATTGATGGGCGAGGTCTCCAGCTGGGAAGGAGCTCTGTCAGAAAGTCAGAAGCAGAACTGAGCCCAAGATGTTTACTTCCAAAGTGGAACTGGCAACTCTCTTGCTGTCTGCCAGCTCCACTCAGCACTCCACAAGTATTTCCGGCATTTTCTACAGGAAGCAGCTTTGATGACTGATTGGAACTGCGTTCCACATCTGGCAAGGCAGATTCAGGGACCTGGAGCCTCTGGGAAGCATGCTTCAAGACTCACCTTTAGCTCCTCGGCAGCACAGTTTTGTCTGGTTATGTGCTACAGCCTCTACTAGCCACCAGTGACACACTCTCATTCCTATACACTGCATTCCCAGCACCCCTTTCCTTTCAGTCCACTTTCCTTTTCCTTAAAGTCCAGGACTTTAAAGAGAAAGTCTGGACTTTAACTTCAGAAAAGAATGTTTCGTTCAAAGGGAGTCTGAAATCTCCTCCTGAAAAACAGATCTTTGAGGTAGGCCGCTTTGTCCACAAGTAAATGCTTTGACTTCAGAGGGACAAACCAGGACTGTGGGCCCAGCACATTAAACAGGATGATCAAGTTCCCAGATCATCCTACTTGGCTTGCTTAGAAAACTGATGAATACACAGAGAAGTTTCTAAACTAAGAACAAAAGCAAATCATTGATAAAGCACACCTAGACCTCAGCTTTAACCAGTATTTTCTTCCAGGCTCAAACACCTTAAAAGTCCTGCAGATACTCTTGACTTAAAACATTTTACACTCTTGAACTTCATCGCAGCTTAACGCATTCTCCCTAAATGGATTCAAATATTATAAACTGATTGAGAGGAAAAAAATTGCAAGTTCATAGTAATCTGCAACTTCTCCAAGAATTTTCTGTATAATTTAGTTTTTTTGTGAACAGGTTTTGACCAGCAACAATTTGAAAGGTTTTCTCCCCCTTTGGGTATTTTGCTGACTTTGCTGAAAATCCAATTAGAAAAAAAAAAAAAAAAAAATATATATATATATATATGAACAACTATAAAACTAAATTGGACATCCAAGTTTTCCAGGAAAGAGACATTCTTGCTGAACTATTTTGGTGTTTGTAACAATTTTTGGTTTATGACTCTTCACTTAAATTCTTTTCTAATCAAACCAGCTTTTTTTTTTTATTAATATTCTCAACTGGATGTAAAGTCAGTTTTTATTATAAGAATTTAATGAAAGAACCTTGAGCAGCTCTACCATCTTTATTTCTAAAAAAAATTTTCTGGGCACATTAATAACAGACATGAGAGGAACACTGCACCAACAAAGATCACCTGCTAATACACAAGTGAGAAGCGAAGCTGAAGAATGACAAAGCAAATTTCCCAAGCACTGAATTACAGCTTGTTTCTCTAACCAGATGTTGGGGATGTCCAGACAAACAGATGCAGGCAGTTGGGATTTTCACTCTGCCACACTTCACACAAGCCAGACAGCAGCCAGCTCTCCAAAAGCCATGTAACCATATGAACATGGCATTGAGCCTGAGCTAATATGTCTTGCTTTTCAGCACCAGCATATGGCTTCTGAATTGGACTTCTCCTGTTTAGTGGGCTCAAAAAATGGGCAAAGCAGATGCACACCTGCCATTATTCAGCCAGAAAAGCATCTCCTCAGAAGAATCATTCCCATGTAGTTTCCAAGTGGGCTATGATGCTCTATGATGAAATATCATTTGATGAGAAAAATTCAAGAAAAAATACATCTCAATACAAAAATCAGTTTTGCCAAGCAACACTGATTCCCACTAAAGTGCTTCATCCTCTTTCTGTTCTTAAATGCATATTGTCAAAACAACAACCTGCATGTATCAGTTTTCTGGAATGACAAAATACCTCATGGAAAAATTCTGAGCAGCTCTAAATTTAGCCCATGAGGTGAATTTCCATGGTGAAAAACTAGTACACTGCTGGTCTGTAACTTATTGATGAAATCTTTTTTTGTTAAAAATACATTAATGTCTTGGAAACAAAATTTATTTACTTCAAGAGAAAGTTATATGTGCTCTTAGATCTTGAACTGACTTCCTGGCCAAAACCACACTTGTCTGAGTGGATAAGTGACTTGACCAGCTTTAAGCTATGTCTCATGACACAGGAGAAGCCAAGACTTGCAGCATGGCACGGCTAAAGGGATGCCCACTATGGCTGGTTTGTAACAGTTCCTCATGAGCTGAGAGTGAAGGAAACATCGCATTAAATCAAAATAACACAAAAACCTATACTAATCAAAATAGGAATATATGATTAAATGAGTTTCCAGTTATAGATAATCCCCTAGGGAGGAATATATAAACAGTTAACTGGATTATCTTCCTTGAGGATTTAAGACTTCTTAAGAATGGTGTTAAGAAGGCAAAAGAATGATAGAGCAAAAACAATTACAAGCTGTTCAGAGCAATTATGAAAACATCAAAATAAAAAAAATCAAATTTGTTTTTTTTCAAAGTAAAGTTTAGGTGTGGAGATACCATACAATAATAGCGTGAAACTGAGGGAAAAAAGTATTGTTCTGAAAACTTCAGTAACAAAGCACAGGAGATATGGAACCAGCATGAAAATGGAATTTGACTCCCATGAAATGCTGTTGTCAGTCAAATCTGCCTTGCAGCACTGTTTCTAACTCACAGACAGATTTCAGGGATTTCTTTGCTACTCTGTTTTCCTTTACTTTTTTGAATCTTAAGGAGTTTTACATTCATTCTTCTGACCTTCCTGAATCCTGAAGAGGTAAATAGGCATTATTATCCCTATTTTATGCATAGCAGACTTAGACACAAAAAACCATGAATGAGTCACCAAGATCACACAACACTTCAGAAAAAGTCTAGAACACCATCCTGGAGGCCTGACCGAGCATGCTGTTCTCACCACTTGACCAAATTTCTTCCTATTGTAGGAAATGAAAGGATGGAAGCCAATTAGCCACCTGTTTCATTGTTTGGCATTTTCAAGACATCTGGTGTGTGCTAAGTGAAGCAATGGGCTTCACACATACAGGACCTCCTGCTACTCAAGAAGGTTGAAGTTTCACACATGACCAGGACCTTTCACTGTGTAAAACATAAATTGCACACATTCCAGACTTCTGTTTCTATTAAACAAATGTTTTGACTGGGAGCACTGATTCCATTTTACCTCTGTTGTTTCTGATTTCCTGTTTCTGTTTCCTTTCTTTCCACTCCTCTTCCTCTTCCAACACTGGTGCCAACACACTGGCCACACACACACACACGTCATGGTTGTTAGTAGCCAGCTGGCAGGTGCTGGATATTTTTCTTGCAGCATATGTATGTGTGGATGACTGCTCTTGCTGTGTGACTAACTTAGCTGCTGGCAGTGATTTTGGCTGGGGTATACTCTCTGGCATTATTTTAGTTCCAGACATTTGATGGGTTGACTCTCCTGTTTTGTTCTCCCAGACAGTATTTTTCAGTATTCTCCTTTTTCCAGCCTGAGACAGTCATGGCTGTGTGGATGTCTTTTAATGCTGTTTGCAGAGCTGCAGGCCTTTCTGTCACTTTATACAGCTGTGAAGGGAACCGTGGTGTGTAGGTATCTATGTGTGTATTCATGCGATATTGTTCATGGTCACGTGGCTCCCATTTTGAGTATGTGAATTTGCTTCTGATGTGGATGTGCATGCACAACCCTATGCCCTCCTAGCTTTGAGTACATCTGGGCCTCTGTGCATATCCTTCCTTCGATGTGCCCATTTGTACAGTCTGTGTATACCTGAATTTCACAAGGTGAATGGATATGTGTCCTTAGTACGTGCAGAAAAATAATTTCAAAAGTATTATTAAAGTAGCAAGTCAAACAGCAGATATGTGAAAATACTATAATTCAGTTTGCCTGCTCACCCTGAATTCTAGCCTGTATAAAAATATCTGCTGAGATAATCAAAAATCACATCTATAGCTTTCTAATTCAATGCTTAAAGCGGACTTGCTTTAGGAAGACTGCATAGCAAATGTATACAAATTATCCAAAATCTGTTGCAATAACTGCCTCATTTATTGCCAAAATAAAAAAAAAAAAATTAAAAATTGAGGCAGATGATTACAAAATGAAGGTACTCTGAATCCTTGACCCAGCACCTTATCCTTCCAGACTTCCCCTTGCAGTCTCTCAGGCACCTTGACTAATTCTTTATTCTGATTTCATACCCATTCTGCAGCCCTTTCCAGTTTTCACTAGCTTTACATCTCTTCTCTTTCCAAAGAGAAATGTCAGTGTCAACACCAGAACTGTAAATGCAAGTTCCTTCTCCATTTGGCATTCTTCGCTTACATGCCCACAATATCTATTCCTCTCTTTCCTCCCAAATATTTAAACAATTTCCAATACATATGACTTCTACCTTCATTGTTAATGTCCAAAACACGCTTACAACATGCAATGTTTGATGGTGAAAACAACACATGACTGTTAAAGTAGATTTCTACCATTAATATTATAAAGAGTTTAAGATTTCTGTAGCACCTGTAAGACAGACAGAATTTCTGTTTTTTACAAGCTCAGAAGAAGAATAATGACTCAAAGGAAAAAAAGCTATATTATGGTATATTCAAACAATAATGATTTTTTTATGTAGTAAGAGAGGACACATAACATCAGGATATATTCCTGAAATATTTTGTTACAAAATTAAGTATTATTTTCCAAACCTTAAATCCCTTAATTCTTGCAGGCAACATATTTTCCTTGAATAATGAAAATTATATAATATATGTGCTGCTTGTAAATGGTGATATCAATCAACAAGTAAGGATTACGGATGCACACTGTGAACCACCTGATGAGAAATGGACAAAGAAAACAAAACAAAAAAAGAATTCTCAGTTCTCCAATCACAGCCAGAACAGTCAGGAAAACATCCTGAAGAGACTACTACAGTTTCGCCTTGCAAACATGATGAAAAGACAGGAAACCACAATAGGTAAGAGCAGAGCAGCTCATGAATCTTGCCCACAAAGGCAAAATCGAAGGCCACAGTAAGAACACACAAATACAGTCCCCAGCTCATCGCAGGCACTCAGCTGAGTGATGACCCCCAGTGCTGTCAAGGACTGCAAGCACGTAGCTCAATCCAGGATTTGTTGAGAATAAATTAAAACAGTCCTAAAGAGTCTTAAAGGATTGGGTAAGTGCTGTGATATTTCTTTGATGAATACACTTCCATGGGCTAGTTTGAGAGTTCAGTACTGTTTCAGTAACAAATCAACATTGGTTTGAGTACACCAGACCTAGAGCTTAGTGCTCTGAGTACTCACTTGTAGTCACCTGATAACAACAAGTCTTTTCCAGATTCCTCCACTCATCAGTCTCAGAGAAGAAATGTGGATGTATGCAATGCATTAAAGCACAAGACAATTTATAGCCAGACAGAAAAATTACACTGGCAAGAAAGTTCCAGTGCTAAAGTACATGGTTCAATGGAGAAAGTGTTACTGGCTAAGCTGCACCAGTAACATTTAAAGAAACATTCAGGCAATTCTGCTAGGGTTTGTCAAAAGGGAAATCACTTATGTTTACTCTGGAACATTTTTCAGAAACTCTTACTGCTCATATACTACTATTAAAGCATACAAGTTTTTCTACTACATAGGCATTTTTCCTTAGCCCTGAAAGCATACTGGAAATATAATTGTTCAAAATGAAATGTAATGTTGTTTTCATTACTATTAACAATGTATTTTAATTTTTTTTTACTGAAGATCTGTTATTGCAATTCATGCTGCATTAATTATGCCCCAGTTGCTTAAAAACAGATTTCAGGAATCAGAAATGTGACTGATCACTCCAATCATAAATGCTTTCCATTTAAATTCTGAGATGATTGCACATAATGTAACTATTTGCAACTAGCTTCTTGATTTATTAATATTCTTTTCAATTGCTCAACTCATAAAAATCCTAACAAAAGGCAAACACAAAACCACATGGATTATGGCTTAACGAAGTCTAAATTTTAATACCGAAACAACATTTCTGGAATTTCTAAAATTATCTGTTGGCTATAATAGTGATGCATAAGTGCATTAGAAAAATTAGGTAACTCATATAGCTGAAGTAATTAATGATCTTAATATTAAAATATTTTTAATTTTCTCTATAAAGAGAAAACCCTTGCCTTCAGTTTGGTATAGCAATATAAATTTAGAAAATCTCCAAATTTAAATACATTCTGCAGGGAAATTTTACCATATATCTGTTTATTTTTTCCAATTATTTTACTTCAACCAGTTGCCCAAATAGGAATTCAAAAGTAACAAAACCCATCATTGTTCTATATTTTTCATGCCTGTTTAAAATTTCAATGGACCTTCTTAGAAAACCTATTTTAGATGGATAGAGCTAAAGATTTAAGGCCACAGAACACTAACCACATAAATTGCTTTCATTCAGATCTTCCCAGCATATCACCTGGTGTTTTACAGGCATACCCCCAATGCCACATACTGAGTTTTCAGTATAAACTTGCAAATGAAGAAAATATTTACAATAGTTTAAAAGTCAAAAAGAAAAATTTTATAAATAAAATTAATTACATCTTGAAATTTAAAATCTAGCTTTGCATTACTGTCTATTTGAGTATCTCTATGAAAACAAGAAGATACTATCTCTATGAAAACAAGAAGATACACAAAATTAAGCAATGTGCCTTGTGATCTAAGCTAGCTGAAATCATCCACAAACTTCATGCAAATTACATTGAAATGCATCTTTTTGCAGAGCAAAGTGTAGGTAGGGAGCAGAAGGACACGTGTAGTATATATTAAAGACTACACACATATGCTGAAGATAGAAAAAATAGCTTAGAAAAAACTATAAAACTTATTGCACAGGGTACAATATTTCATGTAGAATATTTTCAGAAGAATGATAAAAAGTTGAAACAACACACTGAATAAAAAGATACTTTGTCCCAGGGGCAAGTACTGTAGTGATCAATTACATCTTGAACTGCAGAAACAAAATTAACTAACTTGATGGAAAGCACCACATTGCAATAAAATATATTACATACAGATGAACAGGAATTGAGAATGCTATTTATTTGAAACAGCAGGTATAATATACTGTACCTCTATACCTCCTGATGGAATATTTCTAAATGGGCTACCCATATTTTGCAACATGACTGCACGTTGATTTATGGAGCCAAAATAAATGATATGCTTCGCCAATAAAAATTCCTTGCAAAGGCAGCTTTTTCCATTTCATTTTAAAGTGAATATGAAAAGAAAGACATACAGAGAACTTTTTTTTTTTTTTTTTAACAAACAGTGCTAGGCAAAATACATGTTACAGGTATGGAAGTATGTTTGTATATGTGTACAAAAGTATTTTCTGTACTGAATCAGTTTTTGATACAGAAAAGCACTTGTACATATGCAGACAGCAAAAAAAGTACTTCCCATCTGAGGGGTGGAAATAGTCAATGAAAACAATTCACTGCTTTGCTTTACAAGTGAATGAAATACCCTGAGTAGCTCTGTGTTACTGTGTGCTAACGCAGCAGCTCAGAGTTGGCGTGTTAAGGGATGCACAAGCTGTAAGTGAGGCCCGTGGATGTGCAAGCTGCCTGCCCTGGCACAGCGGCCTGCAGGCAGCTGGTGGCTGTAACACACACCCATCATCACGCATTACAGGTCACGGGAAGGTGGCAGTGCCTGACACACTGATGGCGCTGACATTGTCAGCATGACAGTTCCATCATGCTCAGCTTCAATTTCACCTTCAGTGCTGCCATGCAGCCGCTCAACGCTGAGGTGGAATGGTCACTAGCACTACACTAATTAAGTTTAGGCAGCTGTAATTTCCCATCCTTAGGGATATTCACAGCATCCAGTTTCAGTCATTGAACTTAGTTATCTGTGAATCCATTTCACATAATGCTGGACATGTAAAAGCCAGATGCCTCATCTTTCCAGTTAACTGTAGCTTTAATCTGTGGGGGTCACCAACAGTCACATCCAGATTCCACAGAAATCAGTCTTACTAAAATAATTCCTTGACATGCACAGTGTTACAATAATAATAAGAGGAATGAATGCTTTCTCACATTAGTCCTTTGTTGTTAAGCATATGAAGTAAACTGCACCAATTTAATTGGCATAAGAGTAAATTATTTGGCATGGGAAATACTACACCAGTTATAGGAAAGGAAAAGACAAAAACTTTTCATGCTGAAAATAAGCAGAAGCATTCGATTAATTCAGCTCAAAACTTTACCCAGATCTAACTGAAGCCTTCATGCAGATTCTGATGGAAAAGTTGAAAACAATACATGGTGGAGAAGTTGGAGAGAATATATGGTATAAAAGTTGGAAAGAAATTTGGAGAACTAGATCTCAACAGAACTTCAGATCTCTTCACTCAAACAATTCAGGTATTTTAATGGCATTTTGAAATCTTTTGAAGGAGAGGTAGAGGCTTAACAAAAATGACACTGTGAGCAGACGACTTCCAAACTATTCACTCGCAGCTAAGGTGACCAGTTTCAACAGGTCTGTAAAGTCAGTACCATAACACTTCTTCTGCTTTACTTCTGACATCATAGAATAAACATTTTCTCCACCCTTACAGACAAGTGAAATTACTATATTCATTCTAAGCATCTTCTCTCCCTGCATTGCACCAATATCACATTGTATCATCCCTTTCGGCATTCAATCCCATGGCATTCTCTACCTCACTTCCTCCTTCCTCCCCTTATCCCAGCTTCTATTCCTCTTTGCTCTGAAATAAAAGCATAGGCTTCTTTCTCTTCCTTCCCATCAGGGTGGGACACCTTCCTTTGAGAAACCTGCTGCATAACTGTTCCTTCTCCTTTCTTCCTAGGGCAGAGGCTTTTAAAATCTTCCAGCTGGCATCATTGTCACTTGTGATTACATGGCTTCTCATGAAAGGTCAAGTACCATTCTAGAACCTTAAAAAGGCCACATGCCCCGTCACTAGAAGGATTTTCTATGCTCATTGTACTGTTGAACCACTTTTCACTGCAATAAAGCAGGGATTATTTAACAGTCATCTCAATATATTTTCAGTGATGTTTATTATAAGTCTTTTCTGCTGTAAGAGCTCCTGCAACTTTGGGTAATGAAGCAGAACCACTGAACTTATCATCTCCCTTCAGAATAGCTCACTGGAATCCTTATTTCTTCTCTGGGACTAAGGAGAAAAGAATGAGTGGAGTTTCTTTGGCAATGATAAAAAACCCCATGATGAACTTGTGTTGTCTGAATCATGAGTGTGAGTGATATTAAATGCAGACTGTTAGCAGGAAGATGAATACGGTAACAAAACATCTTTAGGGACAAGGGACCACAGACAAGCATTGGAATGCCTTGTGGTAAATACATCCCTTCTGAATGCATCATCATCAGAGGATTTATTCCAGGTCTGGCTCATGTTGCCATTACCCTGAAGTGGCTTTCAAGAACTTATAAAACATATGAGTGAAGACAACAAATTAAGTGAAGGCAATAATTAATTATAAAATACTTTCCTTTTCCAAAGCTCTTTGATCCTAAAGCTCAAAAGGAACCCAATTATATAATATTAAGGCATGAAACACTTTTGATTAGTGCCTAGTAAGCTTTCTGAAATTCCTAAAATAGATACCACCTCCTTCTGAAAATGGCATTAGGTACAGAAACATCTGCATCTTAAGTTATCTAAATACCATTTAAAAAACAATACAAGTACATAGATGCTCCACTAAATTTAAGTTGCCTTACAGATTTCAGTTTAATAGAAATAAAATGCATTTAAAATTCCCACATGAGATTTTAACTGAATTGCCATACTTATGAGCTTTCTCACGCAGAAAGAGATTCAAACAAACATCCTTACAGAACACTCTATCTTACAAACATGGAAAAAAGTCAGTGCTGCCCCTCATATACCCTAAGGAACTGCTTTCCATGTTCCTCATGGTTTTTCCCACTGTCCTTGAAGTACTTGTTCCCCAGTCTAGGTTCATAGCTAAGTCCCTGTGAGCTGTGGACAGTGCAGTGTCCTACCATGATCTCTGCAACACTCCCATCCCTGGGAGCACTGCCCACCTCAGTCTAACAATAGTTGGTGATTTAGTGATTTATAGATCTCATGGCCTGCACAGTGTGGCCTGCTGCCACACTAAACTTCCTTTGTACTTGTCCTTACACCTGAATATGGCGGCACTGCTTTTTAAAGCAAATATACCATTCTCCATTCTGTCAAACTTTCAGTGTCAGCAATTAACCAAAGTTGCTTTTCTCACTGTATTCTTTTCTTTACTGCTTCTTTACTGAAACTCTTCACCCTACTCTTTAATCCAGTGCTTAATTATTTCTAGGACAGTGTCATTCAAAACACACTTTTTAATGATCTCGCATTTGCAGTATTCATACAAACTACCTGGAGAAGTCAACCCATAGGTGTCAATTCCAGTCCAGCCACTATGCTAAGAGTTTTGAAGCTGAATAAAACATATCTCAAATCAAGACTGGGTTTAACTAGAAAGAGGCCAAGATGATTAAAGTGGATAAGAAAGATGTATTAAGACAGTCTTTGTTATCCAGTATTTCCTAGGGGCCCATGCTGCAGATAGCAAGGAATTGCTACTGATTGTGGAAGTGAGCCATGGCAAATTTTTAATGTGCTTTGTTATACTTTAATAGTGAAACCCATTAAACTATAAAAATGTAACAATGCTCATAAAAACTTGACACTCCTCACTAAAGATAGGGCTGCTGGAAGCTGCCTCTGCTCCAGAGCAACCCTGCTGAGCCACTTTACTGGGTTTCTGACTCCCAGCTCTGGGACATTGTGGCACCACGGCTGCTTTCAGCTCCTATGGAAGGAGCCTGACCCACCAAAAGCACAAAGTAGAAGCTTAGAGCTTTGTTTGACTACAAACTTTTACTGCCTGCTGCAGCCCTTTCCAATTTCAGAATACATTGCTTCACTGCTTTACATCTGTCTCACTGAGCAGAACCACAGAGGTCAGACCTTGGTGAAGCCAGAAGCCTGTCTTGGCCCATCTTGATACTTTGTTAGGTATTTAATAGGTGTTTCTCTAGGGAGGCTCTGTGAGACACTAAGATGCTCATAATAAAGGTCTAGAACAGATCTTCTAACCTATGCACGTTGTGCTGTATCACCTTAGCATCAGAATGCCATACAACGGCATACTGAGCAACAGAGTACATATATGTCTTCCATTTGTCTTTAAAATATTTTAAACTATTAATAAAGAAATTACTGCATTGAAAAAAAATCTAGTGTTAGCATCATGATTCTTCTGCTCCAATATTCATCTACAAGCTTTTTTCATTAATTTGCTATAAATCAATTCCAAGTGAGTCTTATGGAATTTCTGGTATTTCTTCTTTCTGTGGAAAAAAATCCCTGCATAGAGTTTGGGAGGAAGAAGTTTGGGCAAGTGTTCTTATGATTTCCTTCCTACAAGATAGGATCTTAAATGTGTGTTCAACCCAAAATATCCTATGATTCAATGATAGATGGTTTTAGATTCATATAGGAAATCTGCCAAGAATAGGCCTTATTTTATTTATATCTATGTACATATATGATTAATGGGAGTGAGGGGTAATGAAATTTACTGAGACTACCATAGATTAGATGCCACAAAATGCAAAGAAGTAGTACAATAACTTACTTAGAGTGATATTCCCATTTTTCTCCACTCAGATACTTCAAACTGCTTTAATTGTCATCTTCCTAAGAGTTTAAGAGTTATATAATGTTAATGAAAAATTAGTGTGAGACTGATGAACAAAGCATCTCATGTCAAAGCTTAATTTTTCAATTTACATGGAATAAGAATTTTGGTGGAGTTTCAACTGATGATTACTGTGGTTGCTAGTCTGGCATGCTCCCTTTCTAAGCAAGCTGAGATCAATCATAGCAAGAATTCAACAACTGACAGGGCCAAACTCATCTTGAATGCAACTCCAAAGTTCATATAGTGACATTAAATTCTGATCCACAACTTAGTATAACAGAAAACATCTTCTTAGTATTCTTTTACAACAAACAAAATATCCACATGGACCCAAACTACACAGTGGAGTTAGTTTCACACAATGTGTGAATTCTGCGTACCATCAGGAATTCTGTCTATGGAAATCAGAATAAAAACCCCACTTTAAGCTCTGGCATACTTTCTGTGTTGGCTGTTGGGTTTTTCTAAGCATACCGAATATAATATGTGATGATAACCTAAATAACTCTTTCAAATGAGACAGCTAATGGTGCAGCCTTCAAGAAGTAGTGTTCTGCACACAACCACTCGTCCACATTTCTTCTGGAGGCTGCAGGACAGAATGGGATTTTCTCAGAAAAAGGTGTGAGGTTGGTCTTTCCCTCAAAAATGCTGAGTATAAGAAATGAGAGACAGGTAGATCAAGGAAATATGAAAAAAGGGATATATCTGGAGAATTAAATTCTTCCGTGTTGTTGAATTACCTGAAGAGGAAAGTAACTACTTACAAGAGAAACAAGAGAAGAGGCTTCATGGATTCAGAAACAAGGCAGAGAGAGAAAATAGCTCTCATTAGACCCACAAATATGGGTGGAAAATTTAAAAAAAGACCACCTTTCCGCCTGCCTATGCTAGTTATCTAATACAAAGCACTACCTTTCACCCCAGGTTCCCCCACTAGCGCATGCTGGCAGCAGCTCAGCCAAGGCTGTCCTAAGGCTGAGAAGGTTGTGACTGTCCGAGCTGGAGACAGGGAAGCCTCCCGGCAGAGCTGCTGGCTGGGAACACGTCCCCGGAGCACGGGGCTGTCCCGGGGCTGGCACTGCCTTCGCGACACGCCTGTCCCCTGCCGGTCACCGTGCCCGCGACAGCGCCCGCAGCCGGCTCAGCCCGCCGTGCCAAGGCGCTGCGCATCCTCATCCCGTCTGCAGCCGTACTCGGAGCCACAAAACCCCGCAACTTCCCGGCTCCATCTGCGAGAAGATCTTTGCAAAACCAGCTGCGGCCACCGATGGTTCCCAGCTGCTGCTGCCTTTCCCCCACCCTCTCTCCAGGGCCTTCAAATTCCCCTTGCAAGCAGGAGTGTGAAGATGCAGATCGCAGCTGGCATGCACTGGTGCAGGGGGTACAGGGGCACGCTGCAGCCTCACCGGGTCTGTCTATTGCACAGCCCGTTCCCACTTTTCTCTTGACAAGCACGAGTGTTTGGAGTGGCTCGTCAGATATGGGTCCTGCCAGAGGGCATCAGGCACAACTCTGAACGTGTATTGAACACTGAGCTCAGTGAGAGTCTTTGCTGCCTAGGAAACAAACTGCCTAAAAGGACTGTAAATTCAAAGCTTTAGAGGTTGCAGGCTGGAACTTAAGGACTAGTGCCTAGATCTGCTTGAATAATTTCCTTTAAATTTGTTTTGAACACGAAAATGGATTTAAACACCACAACCACCACCCCTTTTCCTCCCTGAAGTTGTCGACTTCTGCTTCAGCCGCAATCTGAATGGTTTGATCACCTTCTGCTCTCATTCTCCTGCATGATCTACAGCTTCCCTCTCCCATGGAAGAAAGGTATCCCAAGCAGGACAATGGCCAGGCACTTGTGATGCACCCTCTCACAGTAAGGAGAGATCTCAAACAGTAACAAGAGCTACTGCAGTTCAGGTGAGCTCAAAGGCAGAATAACCAACATGGATGAACCAGTTTTTCAACAGACAGGAGTTACCACCAGAATTTCCACTGGAAAAGTTTCTTCCCTTAATAGGAAAAAAAATTTCTTCCTGAATGACTCTGCATGGTGGTGCATAGGCCATTGAAAAGTTGAAAGTGCCTGCTGTAACAGAAACAAAACAAAACAAAACAAACCCCAAAAAACAACAAATCAAAACGTGGTCAGTACATGGTAAAATCACAGAATTGCTACTTCTGAAAATACCAGCTGATACCTTTGCACTTGGTAACCTATGCATGGAGAAAATCCTCCCACAGAGGCTGGTGACTTCTGGGTAGCAACAGAATGGGAAATGCTTTTCTGATAGTTTTCCATACTATCCTTATTACAAGCAAAAATGGTGGACCTCAAGATAGAAACACACATCTTTGGCTCCTGAGACCTGTCAAAAATACATGCTCTGAAAGTCTTCCAATATGGAAGAAAAAATCCTGGACTGTCAGTGAGATAAAACCAGAAAAGCAACAGATACAACATTTCCACTACTGATGGGGATAAGCAATTATTAATGCAGCAATGCTTCGTACAAGCCAATTGAGTAAAGAGAAACTGAAACTAACCCCAGACTTGCAAAATGCTAATCCTGAGGCTGAACAGTGCTACCACTGCCAGTGGAACTGGAATGGGAAGGGGCTCTCTACTTCACACAACCACCCTCAGGGAGTGAAATCCTCCTCCACACATCTAGCAAATGATAGAGATTTCTGGTAGCCAATGAAAACCCACAGACACCACTAGACCACAGAGCATATGAGCAATTTTGACAAATTATGACAAATTACACTTCATCCGTGCACCCTAATTCCTTAGTTTCTGTAATGATGATCATTGCAGTGTGGTGGGATGAGAATAGAGGTAATTTTTGCTTCTTAGCAAGATAGACAAAATAAACTTTTGTCACTAAGGATGAAGGATGGGGAGACTGTCAGGGGGAAAGTTTATTCTTGTGACAGACTGGAGTATGTGAGATCGTGGATCCAGAATGGAAATCCAAGGTGAGAGGTTGTTCTTGAGCTGATGGGATGGACTGAGAGAACTAGAGGTGCTTCTTAAGAGGAAAATCTTTCCCTGCCAACAATAGGCAAAGCTTTCCCTGCCTGATATACCAAACTCTTCTCTCAGCATTAAAACCCTTCCAGAACTCTGGATCAACTCTGAGCATTCTGCTTCCTCTAATACCTAAACACCACTTTGTTCTTTCTGTGGTATTAAAATAATTTCACTATTGTTTAGGAAAACTGAACTAAATGCAAAAGCCCATTTTACTGACCATACATCACTGACCATATAACATCCTTGCCACACTATGTGATTTTGGAAGGAATGTGAAAAGGCTTTGTAAAGTTCTGCCACCAAATTCTATGAGAACTTGCAGACCACTGCATTTCACACAGCTAACTTCTAATTAATAAGTTATATAGTTAAGGAATGGTCCTAGCTAATTGTGTAGCATTACACATAGCAAGGGATTTTTCTGAGTGAAAAATGAATGAGCTGCCCTACAATAAGTAGTAGCCGGAAATTTGGACTGAAGCCCAAATTCAATAATAATTTATGTTTCATTAACTTCCCTGGAGTTTTAAGCTTTATTATCACTGCTACTGACTTTATTATTAAAAATAAAAGAGTCAGGCAAAATTATTTTAATATACATAGATATAATCCTAAAGGGAGTTGATAATTTATTTTACCATAGAACAAGAAGAATAGATACTACTCCGTGTGCTCTATATCCCCTTTTGTATATTTCCTGTGTATTTCCTACAACAAAATACCACCACAGGTCACAATAGTTCCTTTGTGGAGATATCACTAATTCCATAAGAAAACATTATTTGGTTTCTTTTTCACATATAAGCTGTTATTAAAGGTATGTAACACTATTTATATCACAATTTTTTTTAGCAGGAAACTTAGATCTGCAGTTTAAAATCTTGAATGCACTGTTCTAACTATAAGGAGACTTTCTCCAAGTCCTGGCTTGCAAAGCTTTGACTTAAGCTATTTAAGAAGGGAAGCAGAAAAGAAAAAAAGAAAAAGAAAAAAGAAAAAAGACTCTACTTGGCAAGAGCTTTAATTAGCAGAAATTTCCACGCTAGGAATATTATTCTGCATGAGCAGAAATTGCATAGCTCTTGCCTCTAGATGCCTTAGAGATGCCATTGATTGGCCATATTCAGAACAGGGGAATTATGTGACCCAGTGCTAATTTGAATTCCTTTACCAAACACATTTTTATTTCATCATCTCAGCTGCATAAAAGAGTCAAAGTACCAGAGCTTTAAAGACTTTGAATTCCTGCTGTTCTGCAATAAAATAAGGCAAGAAATATTAGCCATCCCTGGTTGATTCTTCAATTCTTTCCCAACAATGTCAAAGTATCAGTGTCCTACAGGTTTTAGTGCAGGTTAAAGACTGATACAAAGTGTATGCCTGAATAGAAGTTTGGAGTGAGTTAAGGAGAGGGAGAACATTTTAATGGGACATTGGTCCAAAATAGCCCAGCTTGTTTCTACCTCCTGCTGCCTCTTCCTCCTTTTCACAGGACCTTGATTGTATAGAAACAGTACAGACAAAAACCACAAACAACAAAAGGTTTGCTCACACCCCCAGTGGAGGTCATGAGCATGCTACCATGGAGAAAAAAAAAAAAGCATCAAAGGGTAGTTTGGCTTACTTATAAGCAAAGATTAATTAATAGGAGGTTTGATACTTTAGCAATGTACATTTGGGCAAATTTGTATTTGCAAATTGTTTGTTTCACACATTCAAAGGGCACAGAGCAATGAGGCCTGGTGCTAATTTTAAAAATTAATCAAACCTTTCTTTGCTATGATCCAAAAACTACAAACTTGTGGTTCAGAGGTTTTCAATGGTATCTGCTCAGACTTGACACTCCAAGGTTAAGAGAGAAAAGCACAAAAGAGTTGTGTTATACACAGCAACAGTAGCTTTTCCCAACAATTTTTCAATTATTGCTTTGTATAATCTCCAAGAAAAGTAACTGTCTTGGCTACTAGAGATAAAGGTTTTAAAAAGAAGGCGGAAATTTAAAATTCCCTTAAAATATACCCCTCTCCTTACAAGTTGTCTTTAAAACTGCTATTCATTACACCAGCATTTATACCCGCTGGATGACTATGATTCAGAACTACCTGTGTCACATGAAGAATAAGTGCAACACGCACCATCCACTTTGAAATCAACCCCCTCCGACCTAAGCCATGTAAATCCTTCAGAAATTCACACCAGTATTCTCCTCCTTCAAACCACACATAGAAACAGTCCAATGACGAAAGTTTACCCATGCCCAGCCCCTTTAACCCCGACCATTTAAGTATCTGCTGGGAATTATCGGTGACCCTTGCTGCACTCCCGGCTAGCTCACACTGGCTCTTCCACAGTACGGACCCACGGGGGCTTCTCTTTTCTCAGGGGTCCTTGAAATAAACACTATTCACAGCGTTGGCTTCACAAGCAGCACTATCAGTTCTGCCAGCAAAGGGGAAACAGCAACCACTCTTACACTTTCGGCACGTACATCACACACCCTTCCCGTGTCATGCTGCCGCTGCCCCTGCCTCCCACTCACCCTTCCGTGCCCTCACCGCCGGCCCGCCCTGATTGCTATCTATCGCTTCTATCTTTCAGAAATTATTGTCCATCCCCCCCGCCTCCCGGCCGGCGCAAGCAGCCAAGGTGCCGTCCTGCCGCAGCGCCCCATGCCGCAGCGGCGGCGGTGACATGTGTCTCTCATCAGCAGCTGGCCGCTAATTAATTTAGGTCCTTTTCCCGCTACGCTGTAAGGAGCGGGGAAGCCCCACGTCCGAGAAAGGCAGCGTCCCCTCCCGCAGCCCCCCGCACCCGGAGCGCTGGAGCTGCCCCCGCTCCGCCGCCCCCGGCCCGCAGCTCCTCGCCCCCGGGCCCGGGGATTGGCCCGGCGGAGGCGGCATCAGCGGCGGGGGGGGGCCGCCCCCACCCTCCCTCCTCCTCCCTGGTCCCGCCGCCCCCTCGCCCCGGTGCGGCAGGGCCAACCGGGAGACCCAGACGCAGGCAGCGACCCAGCCGCCGCCGCTCCGCGTCCGGCCAGCCGCCCGCAGCATCCCCCGATGGCCGCCCGCCTGACCTGCTGCCTCCTGCTGTGGGCCCTGGGCCATGGGGGCTGCCGCTCGCCTGAGGGGGAGGGCGCCGGCAGCCCGCCCGCCTGCCCCGTCCAGCCGCCGGCCGGCCCGGCCTCGTCCGCCCCCGGCCGCGACCCCCGGCGCGGCTCTCCGCCGCCCCCTGGGCTGGGCAGCATCGCTCAGGACATGGTAGCTGTCCACATGCTTAAGCTCTACGAGAAGTACAACCGGGAAGGGAGCCGGCCCGGCGACGGCAACACGGTCCGCAGCTTCAAAGCCAGGCCGGGTAAGACGGGCCGGGCGCGGGGGACACCGCCGGAGCCCCCTCGCTCCTCTTTCGCTTTAAAGTGACGGGGTTGCGTCGAGGTTGTCACTAACTGCGGGCGGTGTCGCTCTGGGTGAATGCTGGGGCTCCCTTGCTACCTGCAAGGACGGACAGGGTGTCGCTCCTCGCTTTGCGAGGCTTCCCACCTTCCCTGGCTCCCTTCCCTTCCCGGAGAGCACCTCCCCTGGGAAAGTCTCCGTTGCTGTGGATGCAAACCAGCGGCAAAAGAAGCGCCGTTCCCAGCGCACATCGCACTGGGCCGAAAGATCTGCTCAGAAATACTCGGAGCATAAGCCTCGTAGCGAGTGCTCCAGGCACTGGTCCTCTCCCCGGCTCCTCGGGCAGCCTCAGAAGTTCCTGCTAGGAAGAGTGCCGCCTACAGGACCGCCGAAAATTGCTCGGCATCTTAAATTCCTTGCGCTGCCTAAACCTGACAAGACAGATACCTGACGTCGCTCTCCCCCGTTTTACTTGGCTTGATTATAAGGGTGGAGAAACATACGTATTGTTTCTCCTTCCTACACTTTCATTACTAGACTTTCATTATCCCAATATCACGTCAAATAATAAAAAGGATGTTTGCCTAGTTGATAGTCCATGCATTTGTTATCCTTTGCCAAGGAAACGCAAACTCTTTTCTGGAAAACGTCTTCCTTCTTTGGTTGACACTTACAGACTGTAGGTAAGATCTTAGTTCTTAAAATAAGAACTGCATGAGTTTCCAGAATCTAGTTGTTACTACTTTGTCAGAAGCATTCATTATTCTATTTAGACAAGTCAGATGGATTGAAACTCACAAAAGCAAATTTTGCATTAATCTATTTCTCCTCCACTTAAGTCTCATGTATAGAGTACAATGCAGCATACAGTGGTTTAGGGAATGCTTACTATAATATTGCACAATAATTCATATTCTCTTGTTCACCTCAACTTAATTTCTATCCTATGTCAACTGTAGTACCAAAAAGCAATCATATTCAAGGAGGGGGAAACTCCAGGGAAGAGTAAGTGGCTAATGAAAATGTCTAAAAATCAAAGAGTTATTATGTAAAGCAATTGCAGACACTTAGGAGAAAAATAAATTTTCATGCTCCAGATCATTATTAGTTGCTATAGTAGGGGTTAGGAAGGAGCTTCCACTGTGGATGGTTTTCCATGACCTCCTGTTAACACTTAAGTTTTTCTGTGAACTGAGCAGCTAATACTGGCTGTCACCCAAATAAGGCCCTGAACTACAAGAGGGATTTGGGGACAAGGCAATAATTGCACTATATTCTTTTTCTTAATTTTTCAAATAATCTGATGCACGCACTACTTGCATCAAAGTAGTCTAAGTTGTAATTCTGTTTTAAAAAACTAAAATATCAGCATTTTCTACCCACAGGTAGACTGTGCTGACCAAATACAAATCAATATTATTTCGCTCATTTGTCTGATCATGCAAGCAGGGCAGAAGCCCAAAGTTGCCTTCCCTTCTGAAACCCTGAGACACTGGTGTTTGAAAAGTCTTTGTCCCAACAATGCTTGTGCTTCACAGCAGTAACTACAGAGCTGATGGTGCATTTTACTACTAAAAGAAATATTTAAAAATTCAACTGTACACAACTCAGGTAGAGAGAGCCAGTAGATAGACGTCTTCTTAGAAGCATATGCCTTCTGAAATGAACATGCAATAATAAAGCCTAGTGTTCTACAGGAAGTATTATAATTACTCTCTTCCTTGGCCTGAGAAATCATATATTAGCCTTGTGAAATTTCTGTGCTTCAAAGACTTGAATAAAATCTAAACCCTTAAGTTTTTTCATAGTATGAGCACCTATACATATGACTAGTGTTGCCTAAAAGCTTGCAAATAGGAGTCCTGTCCTGCCTGAACTGAGAGAAACAAATAGGCTCTTATCACATCAGTGCAAGCTGTTCCACTTCACTGTACCAGGAGCAAAATACAGATGGTGTAGATGGAAACTGCATTTGAACATTTGAACTTGAGCATTTGTACTCCAAAACTGCCTATGTGGATTTGATCATCCTAATCTACTGTTCTTTTAGTCCAAATCATGGCTCTATGCAGCCCTAACCAGGAGACAGCAACCACCAATTTAGTAAGGTGTAGCATTATTCATTTCCTTCTTTGTAATGAAACTGTTTTAAAGAAAGAATGTTCCAACAGGTGGCAGTTAACAGTAGTGCCTTTCTGTTGTTGCCAAAATTTCTGTGGCTCATCATCTGTAGTGCATTGAAAAACAAAACTAAATGTTTCTGGGAAGCCTGGCTGTTGCATTTGTTGGGTTTCGTTTGGTTTGGGATGGTTTTTTACTTCCTTCTGCCAGAGAATTTTCAGGTATGTCAAACAGGGCTGCCAAAAGGTTGGTCCACTTGGTTTAATTAAAGTTGCAAATTTACAGACTGTATTCCTTTGATGCACCACTAAGTAGTGGTGTGAGCTTGGGAGAACAGGAATCACTTCTTGGTTCTGCTACCACCTTCCTACATACTGTTGAGCTAGTAAAAAAACAAAGGCAACTTTTCACAATGATAGACTATTAAGGCATCATCTTTTTATGTTGGGATGGGGTTATATTTTAACACACTAAGAGCAGTTTCTACTGTTTAAATAAACATGGTGTGAGCAGTTATCAGTGTAAAATTGCTTGTCTTACTGTAAATGAGAGTAAACATGTAAGCTGAGCACAAACTGTTCAACTAGCTAAAAAGAAGCTGTTTCAAATGGAGTTTGAATTCTAAGAGTCAGCTCCTGTTCAATAGCATTTGTCACTAACTTCACACAGATCTAAACACAGCCTTAGAAACCAAGTGTGTTTTAGAGTGCTTTAAACACAGCTCCTACACGATGTGTACTGGAAAGGAGGATTGCTCAGAGGAGTAATGACCCCCAAAATGTGTCACACTGCTTACTGCCAGGCCCCTTATGAAATGTCTCATGTGCCCTACTTACAGATGATGAGCTGTTGCCCACAGAGTTGGCACCCAGACATCTTTCAGGAGTCTGCAGTCAGCTTTAGATTAGATAATCTTGAATATTAACTGTAAACCTGGATTCTGCTAGTACTGGTTTCAGCAAGGTATTTCTCTGAGCCCTGCTGCAGGTAAATTTGACAGCTTCTCTGAGCCTTTGTTATGAATGAAATCAATCAAGGATTGCTTTTCTTGTCTGCCTAGAATGAAAGGCAGTCTGCAACTAAAAATCTCTGCGAAGAATTTTATCCCTCATGTGTACAAAAGATGCCCAATGTGTGGACACTCTCAATGCTATTGTAATATTGCTATTAAATAGCTAAGTTGTTTTCCTCCTCTTATTCACCATAGTTCTAAGCTGAAGTGGCAAGCTCACTATACTAAATTATTTGATGTAAGTGAAAAGCAAAATTTGTTAATTCACTTAAATGGAAATAAGATTTGACTGCCGTTTTTGGTCTCATATATACATCCATGTTTTCCTTGCTCTCTTACAGAATTCTTGGCCCAGAAGCCCTTTTACTGCTTCAATCTGACATCCATGCAGGATTCAGAAATGATCCTTGCTGCCACTTTTCACTTCTATGCTGACAAACACCCTCGGCACCGGGAGGTGTTTTGTAAACGGTCCAAGAACTCATCCTGCCGCCTCCTTCACCTGCCTCCACTCCTACGGCTCAACCTGGTGTTCCAAAGCATTCACCAGAATTCTGCCTATGGACTGGTGAAAGGGAACATCACTGTGCTTCTTCAAAGGCGAGGGGCTTGGCACGCAAAGGACATTTCACACATTGTAAAAGAATCAAAACGAGTTGGAGAGCTCATTCTCTGTGCTGAGCTTGATTCTGGGGAGAAGCACCAGGGCTTCCCCGAGCAAGTTGCCAGCCATTTACCTTACATACTAGTTTATGCCAATGATCTTGCAATCTCTGAACCTAACAGTGTGGCAGGCACCCTACAGCGTTATGATCCATTCCCTCCCAATGACGGGGACCCAAATCTGTCCCCTAATGCTTCTACTGACACTCGAGTTAGGAGGGATACGTACCTCGCCAGCTCTATTCAGAACAATGAGTTGCCAGAAGTAGATTATAGCAACAATAAATACAACAAACATGACATATGGGAGAATGCCTACAGATCCTTGAAACCAAAAGCCTCACGCAAAGATCGAAGGAGAAAAGGGCAAGAAAATACAGAAACACTTAAAAAGTCTCAGGTGCTAAATTTTGATGAGAAAACGATGAAGAAAGCAAGGCGAAAACAATGGAATGAGCCAAGGATTTGTTCAAGAAGATACATGAAAGTTGACTTTGCTGATATTGGCTGGAATGAATGGATCATATCTCCCAAATCATTTGATGCTTACTACTGTGCAGGTGCATGTGAATTTCCAATGCCCAAGGTAGTATGCCTTTTTATTCTTGTTAGCTTGTAAACAGTAGGCCTACTGTTCTGCTTATCCAAGTACTTCTTTAATTGGAATTTCCTTTAGATTTTTACCTTTTTTCGTTGTGCTTTGTTGCCTTGACCTGAAGAATTTAAACAATATTTTTTCCATCAACTTAACCATCAGAGTACAAAAAGATTGCCACTTCCCTTCAAATGCAATCCTAAGAGTAGGAAAAAACCTTCAGGTTCATCTTGTCATTTCTCATCTTACATCTTGAAACCATAGCATAAAGACTTTTGTAGCTTATGAAAATATGGTTATACACACTAAATCATCCAAATACTTTATCGTAGTGACAGAAGTATGAAGTATTATATGCTAATATTAAAACAATCTACTCTATCGGCATATTTCTGGATTCCACTTGTAACACTTCAGAAGAAAAATAAAGAGTAGTTACACTGAAGTATTTTTAACTTTAGGAAACTGCTTGTCACTTTTGAAAACAATAATGCCGTTTAAGATGATATTTGTGTATCTAAATTCTAAAAATGTTAGATAATCCATCTGGAACAAAAATGTTGATTTACCTTATGTCTCTAGAAGTGCCACAAAATTGGCTCTAGCACTCTAAAGTAAGCATACTGAATTCCTCCTATAGAAGCAGTGTGAAATTTGCCAGTGGAGAGGAAAACATTTCTCTCACTCCCACTCTGCTCTATGGCAAGAAGTAGAAAGGCTGGTAATCCTATGTTGGATAAGAACTTTTAGGATTTTATAAGGCTTTCAAGTAAAGGCAGAGGGGAGGACCTAAAGCACTGCATAACCTGCATAATTAGAAACTGTAATTATTTTGCAATTCTGCCTACAAATGGCCTGATTATTTGTTCAACTGACATTTTTGTATGTGGTCATTTGGCACATAAACAAAGAATAGTGCTGTACAGTACAGAATTTCAAGGCTCTGAGACAGGAATCTGCCCTACTTTACATCCAGGTAGATTGATGTATGTTTGTGTTGAAACAAGTAGTATAATTCCAGGAAGAGTAGATATGTAAGCTAGTTTTAATAGGAACAGTGGAAATCCAGATTTCATGGTAGAGTGTACAAATCAGACCACATGTTCTTGGATAGCTGGCCAATGCTGAGCCAGGTGTATATAAATCAACACATGGTCTGGCAAAAATTAAAGCTTGCACAAACTCACATACAACTTTACTTTGTTGTTGTAACACAAATTGATCATGCAACAAAATCACCACTTAACTTACCCAAAACAAAAGACAGTCTGGGAATATGGGTCTTTTGCCATAGACTCACAGTCTAATGCACTATTCACACACAACAACATAAACCCAAGAAATAAAAAATCCCCAACCAAACAACAACTCCACCCTTCAAAAAAGATGCATTTAGCACGTCTGGCTTCTTGTGAGCAAAACAGCATTACACAAAAGCTGGTAGGGCCAAAAGAGAAAGGATCCGTTTCTAGCTTGAATAGTTAAATAAGCTTATATTGCTCCCTAACTTAATATCTTATCTAGAAATATAAGCAATTACTTGATATATTATAATTATTTCCTTTCACTAATATCTTGGTGCCCAAAAAAACCAAAATAAGGAAAAAAAAACAACTAAAAAAACCCCCAAAACATCCACCCCCCCAAAAAAAAAACCAAACACAAACACCAGAGAAACTAAATCATTCACATTCATTGATTGAGTTTGCTTTGAAAGAGGTCTACTACTTGTTAGCTTTGTATTTTAAACAGAGGAAAAAAAGAAGCAGATTGAAAGCTGTAGCTTTTTTTAATGACTTTTTCAAAAGGAAGAAAGAGAGGATGCCAGCATGGATGAAGATTCAGTTCAGAGCATGAGAATTGCTCTATATTACTGAGGAAAACATTTGTTCTTTCACATATGCTGTAAGTCAGGAGAGTACCAAAGGCCTGATTAAAGCTATTCATAAAGACTTGGTCTGCACAGTCAACCTATGATGGACAACAGACACCTTATTTCCAAAGTACCCTTTTAGAACTGCGGAGATAGAATTACATACCTGGCATGTTGGGTATCATCACATTGTAGGTTTATTTTTTTTCTTTAGTATCAGTACATCATTGTGCAGATCCACTTTAATAATTGCAAGTCTTGATTTAGATATATACTCAACAGCTAGGTACAAATAGGTACAAATCTTCTCATAGTAAGTTCATTTACTATTCCCTGAACTGTGAGGAGGGGCACTAGGTTATATGTATGGCTGGCTGTAGTGCTGCAGTCACCAAATAAATTCCAGTCCTGCATGTCATAGAACCTGGTGTGTTGTATATAACTTAGCAGCCAGCATTTAAAACATTAGCACTTCCTCAGTGTCATTATTACTGGGCATTCAACTAATTATTTCAAGCTTTCTACTTTAGCACATTGGGACAAAGTTAAATGTGAAGCCTAGCCCATGATCAGTGAGCACTGATGCCAGGTTTCCAGAAGGGCTGGAAAAATTCAGAGCCTGGCTGGATGTGGGATGGGTGTGCTGTCTGGCTCTGCTGTGGATTTAGGGCTCAGGCAGCCAGAGTCCATACAGAGTACTGCTCTATCATAAGCATTTTCCCTTCTAAGCACTTTTCTGCATAGCATATCCACATTCAGGCATTTAAAACATAATTAGTGTTGTTGTCTTGGGAAACAGCTGCTCAGTCTAGATAGACTGCGTTCACATGTCTTTGTTCCTTGCAGATATTAGAGGCTGCGCAGTGGGAGAAGATCCTTGTAGGATCTTCTTCAGGTTCATATCCAGGAATCCTCTAAGTCAGTAACTGGCCATGAGGGCAGTGGTGGCTATAATGGGGGCAATAAATGCTGTTTCAGTAGCACATTGTGATCTGTGGCAGTTTTAAATAACAACATAAAATAACACAGGTGCTAGGAACAGTTCAGGAGGTTTTTAATAAAGGCTAAATTAAGAACTTAATTTTAGAAGCTCTGATTCTTTGAATTTCTATACTCTGCAGTTGCTTAAACACTCAAATCTCCTGTTTCTCTCTTGCAGTCCGCATATGCTGACATGACCAACATGGGTAGAAACTGATTTCTACTTCACACAGCAGCTGAGACCACCTCACTCCTGCTTGTCTGTGGACAGCTTTGAAATCTAAAGATGAAGGAGAGCAAGAGAGGGCAAGCTGCTGCTAATTATGCTAACATGCTAATTACAGAAAGGCACTGTGCAGGATTGGTCACTTGTTGGGACTTGGCCATAGGGACACTGTCTTGAAGGGTCAAGGACAGATTTCATAGTTACTCCTTATAATGACTTCATTAAGGAAGATCTGAATGCCTTTGATTTGCTGATATGTTACACTTAATGCAAATGTTTCAAAACTGAATTATCCTAAAAACACCTCCTTTGTTCTATCCATGGTCTGCATAATTTTTCATGTTGAAATGGAAAACCATGGTTTTTGTGGCTATAACCCCAAACAGGTTATAGATGTAAAGCTGCTGTGAATCCTCACTTCATATTTTTCCCAGCCTCCCAGCCTTTTTCCTTTTAAAAAAGCCTGGTGATGAAGGCAGAGGGACACAAAGACCACAGATATTAACTATTTGTCGTGCAATTATGATCAGAAAGGCCCTGTCAGGGTGCTTGATTATTCTATACTCTCTCCTGTGTACACTACTTCTGGAGAGCTCTGCTCTTTGAAAAGAGAGTGATCACTCCAGGAAAAAGTAACTAATTTCAGGTTAGCATACATGAGAAAAAATTCTATTGGAACATAGGGATAGTTATTTTGGAAATACTTACCATAGCAAATTTTCTAAGTCAGGCAAGAGGTTAAGAAAACAAAATATAGCATCTAGCAACTGAGAACCATGCCCCAGTTTAGGCTTCTTCTTCTGCATGTCTGCCTCCAGCATGTAGCAGGTACATTCAGAGACATTTTTCTTCAGACCTCTGACTGCTGGCTGTGCCACCAGTGCCCTCCTCTGGTATTTATGAAGGTAGCCTAAGGAATACCAAATATCTGTTGGATACATCCAGCTCAGGAAAGCTGGAAGTGTGAGGGACTGGCTCATGGCCCTGTAACTCAAACAATGACGTATTTGCTTTATTGAGAAACAAACAACTGCATAATTGTTGTGATTTTCCATGTTCACATAGGAAACTGATTGCTTAAACCAAGTCCACCTAGGAAAGTGACTGCTTATAAGTGAAGCTGTAACTATTTCCTTCTCTGTTCTAGATTGTCCGGCCATCAAATCATGCTACTATTCAGAGCATCGTAAAAGCCGTAGGAATCATTCCTGGCATCCCAGAACCCTGCTGTGTTCCTGACAAAATGAGCTCACTTAGTGTCCTGTTCTTAGATGAGAACAAAAATGTTGTTTTAAAGGTGTATCCCAATATGTCAGTTGAAACTTGTGCCTGCCGATAAGTTCATACAAACACACCTTTAGCAAGGCCTACAAATCCTGCCTGACTGCTCTGGGAAGCTGTAAAGGACAAATTAATCCACTTGTGTTGATGAAGCAATGCAAGTCTCCAATTCCTCTACAGAAAGCACACGGAAAGACTAAAACAATGCACGTGTTTTCCTTGAAGGATGCTGTACTGTCATCATTTGTCTTTCATATTCATCTTCCAGGAATTCAGTAATTCAGATACCTTCCTAACCTACCTAGCCAAGATACCTGGTGTTTAGAAAAAAATGTAAGTGTAAAGTTTTCCATAATCAAAGGACTAAAATATGTTTTTATATGTTATTTTCTGACTATTTTATCTCTTCAGTTAACCAAGAAGATGGGAAGTGAACTTGCAAAGGCAGGCTTATTTTAGAATATCCCTTTTGTACACAAATCAAAAGTTTTTGCCTAAAATACTCATACTCTTAATATGCATATTTATACTGAGAAATGCTGTAATAAAGGGCTTAAAATGTATATTTTCTTCAGGATGCAAGTATAGTTCACTGCATAAGTTTTCATATAAACATTGTGTTAATATAGTCATTTTTGGTTATCCTTCCTTAATATATAATTTGTTCTACAAAAGACATGTAATATCTTACATTTTTGGTTTGCTGGATAATTTCAGGTTGTTAAACATATTCTCTGAATAACACATACAGTATAGTAATATGTTGAAATACTAAAATAAAATAACCAAGATTTATATTTTTGTAAATTATTCTTTATATTCTCTAGATTGTTTCATGCTTTTGACAAAAGCTAATAAATTAAAGGTACAGTAGTATCTAAAAATATTTGATTGTTTTTCTATAAATGCACTCTCCTACATTCTGTTAATTAGATGGAAACTTGTAAATACATGTTAAGCTTGTCATAATGCGCTTCAATAGATTAAAGACAGAAGGAAATACCGCGATCATCCAGACCGACCTCCTGCATAGCACAGATCAAAGAACCTTGCTCAGCAGCTTCTGCACCATGCATTATGGAACTTCTGTTTTAAGCTTGGGAATATCTTTGAAAAACATGCATAATTTTGGCTTTAAAGATTTCATGTGATAGAATATCTCTACTGGACTACAAGTAGTTGTTCCAAAAGTTAGTGCTCTTTTTTCATATGCAGTGGCTTAATCCTAGACTGAATTTGATGAGCTTTAGCTTCAATTCAATGGATCTTACTGTAACCTATTTCATTAGATCCCTTTTATCTATTATCCAAAATACTTTCACTGTGTATTTTTAGTATAGAGAGTAGGGTCAAGTTACATTTTGGCTAAGATTTAAATAGATTGATTTCTTATTCTAAGCCTTAAAATAATTTCTCACAGCTCTCTTCTGAACTCCTTCCAGAACTTTCATTAACTTTCTTTTCAAACAATGAACATCAAAATGGGAAACATTTGGCAGTGATTCCATTGGAAGTCTTTATAGAAATAAAGTCTCTGCATCCCTCTAACTCCTACACAATCCCCTGTTGATACATTTATGGTGGCCTTTTAACTACAGCAGTCTTTTAAGACCTGGTGTTCCCATGGTGGTGTCTGTCAATCCTCTGAGTGTTCTAGGACACACTTGCCACATACTTCATTTTCACTCACCTGCATAAAGTAGCATAAAGAGACCAGGAGTGGAAGAAACACCTGAAGTTCCTAAGGTAGCACAAATTATGATATGGAGTGCTTCCTCCTCAAGAAACACTCTAACCTTAGGCACTACCTTGTCCTAGTAGGAGCTGCTTTTTTTAAGGGGAGGATACTAAACACACTTCCTCTGATGAACAAATACCTGGAAGGCTCCTATCCTACTAAGGTTCTGGGTATCTTCTGCCACCAGTTTTCTGTGCTCAGGTGGTGCAGTTTCTCACACAACAGGTGTGTAAATGTGGTACTTCCTGCTAACATACATAAAAGCAAGATTCAGCATGCATGGGAGGCTTTGCAAGGTTACTCTGATAGCAGTTCTTGCTGATTCTTCCTAGGAAGCTCTGACTAAGAAGTACAAATGGTGCCCTGTAGTGACTGCCAGTTATGCCTAAAAACAGATCACTGATCAAGTTTGCAGTTCTTCTCCCAAAGTACTTTTTTACTTTGTAAATTACTACAGTAATTTACACTAGAACTGCTGGAAAAAAACATTTGTATAGTGTCGCTTTTAGAGATCTCCCTTAAAAAATTTACAATCTTGTGGTTTTATAAATCATGAGAAACACAACTACAATTAATAGAGTAATGCTAATATATAAAGAAAAATTCAAAAGTTGTCAGGAAGTCATCATTCCTACAGAAAAGCCATAAGCATAACATTTTTCAAAGTATCTTAAATCCATGTTATTTTTGCTCTCTATGAAAATCTACCTTTTTATGTAGCTCTAGTCTTGCTCCCATTCATCACTATGAAAATCCTGACATATTAACTTAGTGTGCTTATATTCTCATCTATAGCATTTTGTTTTCCTTAAGGAATACTTGCTATATCTTGAATTAGTCCTTGGATGAAAACATTATTTCCAAGATGTGCTGATGCAAGCTATTATGGCAAGAGATGCCACACTGATCTAAGGTCAATAGGACATAAGGAAAAATGCTACGGCTGCACTCAGAAGGACACTACAAAGCTCCTAGAGGTTAAGACTGCATTAAAAGTTCTGTTTGCAAAACTATATATTATACCTGTAAGCGTGATTGTTCTCAAAATATACCCGTGCTATATAAGTCATACACATCTCCTATTAGTAAAGGTTATTTCATTTGGAGTTTAGCTGTACTGGTCAATTCTTCAATGCAATTCTTCAATGAAGCAAAAAGGCTTTCAACCACTTTTAGTGGTTTAAGTTACTCCTTTCTGGATCTTTGGAATTTGGATGTCCAATCTTCCTCTGGAAAGAAAAATTTTGCATTTAAAATGGCACAAATGCAGACAGCTGCTGCCAGAGGATGCTGATGTCTTGGTTCCTACAGATCTTTTTATTTCTTTGAACATCCTATAAACCATTCTGCTCAATGCTTAAGTTTATAGAGAAAGTTACCAGTGGTAAACACAGGTCAAGATAATTCCACTGACTAACCCTAAAAGAAAATGGTATGAGTAAAGAGAAATAAAACATTAAAAGAGCTGATACTAGCCAGCAAAGTGTTAAAACCCATTTTTTTCTAAAACAAATCCAATTTAATTCTTTCAGGCCACTGTTTGATTTCCAGAGGTAACAGCAACAGCTACAGTGTACCTAGGTTTTTGTGCAGTATTCAATTCATGTGCCAAGGCTGCATAATTCAAATAAACCACCGGACAATATTAATGTGTTTGTGTATCACATTAATTTAAAAATGTCTCACTGCCAAACCTCAAAGAACAGCTTCAAAAGGTATTTCCACTGAGTTAAACTGTTCATTGTAAAGTTTCTGCAAAGCTGACACTTGGCCTGACAGTATTTGACACCTTTTTGTATGAACTTAGAGTCTGTATATAGCAACCCCCAAAGTATTTGCCGGAGGAGAGAGGTGTTTATACAGATCATTTGATCTAGCTGCACTCTGTGTAATTAAAATTAATTTTAAAGTAGACAGATACAGAACTTCAGGTACCTAGTCACAAGGAATGGAGGGGCTCCTACTGAGTGCAAGACTGCACCCTTGAAAGTCATAACCCTTAAAAATTTTGTGGCTGTCTTGGATTTGTGATGCAATTTGAGCACCCAGCATGATGCTATGTAATGGCAGCCAGTGAAAGCTTTGGAAAGATACACACTGGAGCAGTGAACCACATAAACAAAGGATATGTGATTTCTGCCTGTGTCACTGGTGGACTGCCACTAGAAAACTAAATATAGCCCTAGGTTTCACCTTGTCAAGAAGACCTTCAAATTATGAAAGAGAAACAAAAAAGAAAGAAATGAAACAGGGAGAGAAAATGTCTTTTGTTACTGAAAAGAACAGTCTGTTTATCAGAAAGAAAACTGAGAAGTAACTTGATTACACTGTGCAAGCACTTTGAAAGGGGAAAATGTCAGTGCTATGGGACTCCTTAAACCAGCCAGAAAGTTACAAGAATTCCTAACTAGAAGGTAAAGTCAGGCACAATGAAATTATGAACATGGCATGAAGGGGTTTTTAGCTGTAGGTGATAATATTTTAGCTACAAAAATTGAAGACATTTTTGATTCTTTGGCATGTTCAGGTAAAGTCTGTTGGCACTTTAAAAGTTATGTTTATCCAAACACAAGCAATTTAACTGTGCGTATAGGTAGGAAACACAAAGGCCCTGAGAAAATATAAGTCTTGCTATGCAAGAGACCAGGATCAATGCAAATTAATCCTTTTTGACTTTTTCATAGGTACATAATTAACAAGGATCTTGGATTCAAGTTATCACTTGAACAGACAATAAGAAAGCATTGCAGAAGTCTTGGATCACTTTTAATGCTGTGAATCCATGGCCAAAAAACAAGAGAAATGGCCAAAAAATGACCACATGTTTACAATGAGATTTTTGTTAATGTAAAAGCTCAATATTCTTCAGATTTTTTGGCATGTCTACAATATGAATTGAGTAGTTCTTAGAAAAAATGATGCATTATTAGTATAGAAAAAGCAATTACATATCATTAGATTAAATCATAATATATTCATTAAGATAAATAAACCTGGTTTTTCTTCTACATCATGAGAAATTCATTTGCCTTGGCCTGTTCTTCTCATGCACACTATATCTTCAGAGATAACCTTCTGTATCTTCAAAAGGACTTTTTACTTTCCATGTGGCCTTGGAAAGCCTAGTTCTGTCTTCATTTTGAGGTTGCTAAAAAAATGACTGGTTGTTCTTGGACTGAATTGACCATCATGAATCTATGAATTATATTACATAAGATACTATAAAAACAAGCCTAAATTCCCATACACCAAAGGAATGAAAATGGACAAGCCTACAAACAACATGAAGCAGACTTGACACAAAACAGATATTTCACTGTGTACAAACAATAGCCCTTGGCTGATAAACGGAAAGAAGTTTTAAGGTTGTTTGTAATATCATGAAATCATGTCTTGCAGAATCACAGGTCTCCATCAAACTAAGAGGCATTTTCCAGTCATATGTGAAGGGATTGTATAAATTATTTGTGAGATATTATTTGCTAATAGCATGATTTTTTTCTAGGTTTTTATTTTCTAGTCTTGCTGAAAACAGTGTAAACTTCTGCGTCCCTAAGAAAGCTTCTCTCTGTGTTGGCAAGGAAATGATAGAAGAATGTAATTAAGCAAAGATGACCCTAAAGTGAAATGTGGATTCTTTACAATATACAATGTCCTTCCCACCAGCCACATGTGTTTGTCAGATGTTTACAGAATCTTCATTAACTAAGAGCTGTGCTAGATAACAGAAGCTGAAGCATGGCATCAATGACTCTGATAAGGACAAGTGTATGACCAATCTGCTTGACAACTGACAAGAGGCTGGGGTTTGAAGCAGACTGCAAAAAGAACACCAGAAAGTGATTTGCAAAGGGCATTCCAGTTGTTTGCCTTACATCTTCTTTCCTCTGTCAGTATTGAAACAAGACTGGCAATCAGCTAAAATATCCTTGTCCTCTTGTCTCTCCACCAGAAAGTAAATGTAGAAGAAATGTGTTGTTTTGGAGTATTAGCTGCACTGTCTGTTTTCAACATCATTGCTTGTTTGACAAGAGGCAAGCCTGTGGAAGACTGGGACAGGCTTTCAGGTATGGGAAAGTCTGATGCACACTTTCATCCTGGGGAAGCAGAAGATGAGACCCATTTCAACTTTAAATCTTTCTTGGAGAATATGAAGATGGATTTACTGAGGAGTTTGAATTTGTCAAGAGTCCCCTCACAAGTGAAGACCAAAGAAGAACCACCACAGTTCATGATTGATTTATACAACAGATATGCTGCAGACAAGTCCTCCATCCCTGCATCCAATATTGTAAGGAGCTTCAGTACTGAAGGTAGGAAAAGTCGTCAATATGTGGACTACAGTTTTTAAAGAAGTAAATTAATAGTAAATAGTCAGATTCTTTTAAAATTCAGAAGAAACTGAGTTCCTAACTTCCACAGATTCTTTAGAAATTAAACATTAAAATTTTGTATTGTATTCTTACTATATAGTTTCTTTCAATCTTTAAAAAAAAATAACCTTTATTTTTCTTCTTTGATATTTTCACTGTACAATAGTCTCTTCTCAAATGCTTGAGCTAAGAGGATGCACCAAATAACAAGGTTTAAATGAAGCATGTTTCTCAATCATAGATATTTCAAACTGAGTTTTTATGTTAGCATGCAAACTTTTGATCACCTATAATTGAGACTGGTGCTAGAGAACTTTTCTTTCTGGTAGGCTCTGTACATATTTAAAAACCACGGCAACCAGCTGGGAAATTTGTTGCTGGATCCAAACAAGGACCAGCACCGCTCCTCCAAAATTCTGGGTTAGACAGAGATTTATATGGAAATGGTTAGTCATGCTTATATCAACAAAAAAAATTCAAGATCCCTTTCTATCTAACATTAAATAAACTTTTAAAAGATCCATCAGGCAGTAAAAAAGTTAGAAGTCAGTGCAATCCTTGTTACAAAATGAAGCAGGGAGAAATGAAGTTTCTGTTTATATGAAAAATAGACATACAGAGGTAACAGCACTACGGAGAACTCCAAATTCCCAAATTAGTGTCCCTAGTCCTGAAATAGAAAGAAAACTCAACAATAGGACCTAGATGATAGTTTCCATATCTCACTCTCCCCTCTGACTACTTTACAGGGTAAATGATCTGAAGAAATGATCATTTAAAATTGCCCTAAAACCCAGTCATGATTAAGCAGTTAGTTTACATTGAGCATTAAATAGACATCAGGGATGACTTTTAAATACTACCAGTCTGATCTTCCAGCCAAATATCTGCCCCTCCCAAGGCAGACTTGCTGGTACTGCACATAGATTTGCAGACAACAAACAAACGTGAACAAATCCACACAAACTCAGGGAGTCCAGCCTGGACCAGGTCTGCGATCTGGGCATGAAAGGCTGTTTATCACCAAGACCCAGTTCAGATAGAGACTGGAGGTTCAATTCAGGACTTTCAAAACTTTTCTATTTACCCAAACTCCCAGTCTAAGCTGCTTTCATACTTTTCTGAAGACAACAATAAAAGCCTTAGCACAGCCAGTTCTTAAAGACACTTATACATGTATATTAGAGCAAAGAGTAGGAAATCATTGGGGTTTTTTACAAATTCTTTGTGTAAAAAAGATCTTTAGCAAATTGCTAAATCTGAAAACTCTGCACTTGCCTTATTTATGTACTTAATACTGCCCGCCATCATCCACAGTTTGTTCTAGGCAGCCTCTTTATGCTTCCCTCCACACGCTCACCTGGCTATGCAATCATAGTAAAACACTACCAACACCAGGGACTTCCATTTCCTCTTTTCACTCTCTGCCCTTGAAACTTGGCCAGAAGACAGAATTTTTCTTTTTTTTTTTTAATGCTGTGTTATGTGGTATAATGCTCTTTTTTTATCCCCAAAATATATCCTGAGTCTTTTAAAATCAATTACTTGGGCAGTCAGAAGCACTGTAACCACATTTTAATCTCCTATTGCAGATGTTGTTTCTTTAGATTCACCAGAAGAAAACCCATTTCAGAAACACATTTTGTTCTTCAACATCTCTATTCCACAATATGAGGAAATCACCAGAGCTGAACTGAGAATTTATATCTCCTGTCACAGGGAAGTTGGGTCTCTCTCTAGGCTGGAAGGCAACATGGTAATTTATGATGTTCTAGATGATGGCCACTGGGAAAACCCAGAAAGTACCAAATCTTCCCTTGTCTCCCACAATATCCAGGAATGTGGTTGGAAGATGTTCGAAGTGTCCAGCGCTGTGAAAAGATGGGTCAGGGCAGACAGACTGGAGACTAAAAATAAGCTAGAGGTTGTTATAGAGACTAAATCTCTGAGTGGTTTTACTTGTGGGAAGCTGGATGTCAGTGTTACCCCTGACACCAAAAACCTGCCCCTGTTAATCGTGTTCTCCAATGACCGCAGCAATGGGACAAAGGAGACCAAAGTGGAGCTCCGTGAGATGATTGTTCACGAACAGGAAAGCGTGCTCAAGAAACTAGGGAAGAACAACACCTCATCTGAAGAGGAACAGCAGGGAGAGGAAAAGGCCATCACTGGATCCCACCTACATTCCTCCAGAAGCAAGAGAAGTGTTGGAGCCAACCACTGCAGGAGAACTTCCCTCCATGTGAACTTTGAAGAGATTGGCTGGGATTCCTGGATCATTGCACCAAAAGATTATGAGGCTTTCGAGTGTAAAGGAGGCTGCTTCTTCCCTCTGACAGATAACGTCACCCCAACTAAACATGCTATTGTCCAAACCCTGGTGCATCTCCAAAATCCCAAAAAAGCCTCGAAGGCCTGTTGTGTTCCAACCAAACTGGATTCAATCTCCATTCTTTATAAAGATGATGCCGGCGTGCCCACTTTGATATATAACTATGAAGGGATGAAAGTGGCAGAATGTGGCTGCAGGTAGTATACAAGGCTGAATGTCTAAAAATAGGAACATCCCCTTTTTCTGTCCTCTGTAAATCTGTACAATAGTGATGCTAATGAAGACCATTACAAACAAGGTTTGGAGCAGAGTATGGGGCTGGCTGTTGTTGCTGCTTGTTTTAAGGGAAAATTGGCATTTAAAGAATGGCAATCTTTGTAAATAGCCTGCATTATATATCATGGCAAAGTGAATACTGGATTAAAATGTTGTGAGATTCAATGAACTATGCATTATCTGGTGACAGTGATACAATGTCAATGCCTTATTTCAAACTTTCTGTTTAATCAAATGTATTTAGGTCACAAACTAGAGGACTTTCAGTGGGAGTTTAGAATGTCCTGCAAATGTTTAACAGCTCTCGAAATCTAATTCTCTCAGTCATCTCTGACATTTTCAGCTTCAGTACAACTCAGTAAATGGAATGTTGTCTGCATGATAAAGTCAGGAATCTAAATCCAGGAAGCCTTTTCTCATATCAGTAATCTCAGAGGCTTTTACAGGCAAATTATTTGTTCCTGTAAGTGAAGATTTGCAGTATTCAAAACAGAAGAGACTCTCACTTATTTCATTCCCAAGTTTCCTTCTGTGGGTAGCAGGTGCCTTAGTCTCAGCTTTCTTATCCTCAATGTCCCTATTTTTACCCCTTTATGGCACACACTTGAATGATAAGAAGTGCAGCCTTCCGCTTCCAAGACACTGTTTCCTAGGAGGAGCAGCTGCCCTTATCGCCGCACAAAGATAAGGAGCCACTTTGACCTACTGCATATTCTTAGTATTTCTTTGCAAGAACATGCAGTCAAATGATGTCCAGCCTTAGAAGCTGTATCCTAAGAGCGGTGGGGGTTGGCAGAGCTCAGCACTTTTGAAAAGCTCAGCTTAGGCTGCTTATTTAGAGGCCTAAATTTGTTGTTCAGAGTCTGGCATGAAGTTCTGATTTTGTAAAAATTTCTTCCTAGGAGAAACTCTATTTTGCATACAAAATTCTTTCACCCCTTAGAAGTCTGGGAAAAACTGAAAACTTCTATCTATCTGTGTCCTATTACATTGCTGTATGAGAAATATACTATCATACTATCATTCTTCTGACTTCAGTTTTATTTTCACTAAACAAGGGCACCATCTTTCCTGCAATTAAAGTAGACTTCCTTTGATGCTAATGGAGGTTGTGCCTGTGAAAGGACAAACTGTCTTAAACTGGTTGCAGGTGACAGGGGTAAGTTCTGTACAACATGACCATAGTGCACCTCACTTCTACTCCTTAACCACCTTACACACATCTACCTGAGAACCCTTTTGGACCAAATCCTTAACAGACCTTGCATCCCTTCAAAAAGGTGAAGAATATTGATGAGGCAAAAATCTAAACATTACCCTAATGTATGGAAGCAACAGAATTTAAATTGATCCATCTGTTTTGAATTAGGACAGCCTGTGGGCAAGACGAATTTATTTGGCATGAACAGGTCAGCTTGAAATCCAATACACAGTTTATTTACTATTGTTAACCTAATACAGAGCAAATAGCAGGTGAGCGTGAGCAGGGCAGTTGTAATTCTATCAAGAACTGCTGGTTAGATCACAAACCATGAGCACAAAGCACGATTCACTAGAATTCTTGAACTGATTTATAGTCTTTTTCTTTAGAACTGGTCTGCAATTGGATCAGATCTGGGATCTGGGTCCATGCAAACTCCATACATCCCTAGCTGCATGCCATTAACCTCTTAAACTTCCCACAGCAGCAATCCTTTTGCCACTGGCTTCTGTCATCTTACAGTCATCGCCATGTCTTCCTCCTGCCACAGCCCCCTGTATTGTCTCCCTATTTTGTACCTCTCTCCTAAGCTCCTGACATTTTGCAAAACTTTTAAGTGACAGAAACAACCAAACATGCACTTGGTTTGATCACATTAGAAGACTTATTCACCCTCATGTCAATGTAATTGTAGCTAAGTGCCCTCCAGTCATCTAAACACAAGGTCCTAGTTATATTTTAACTTCACTGAATACAGGACTTTGTCCATAATTAAATGAAAAAAATGGGGAAGGGGAAAAACCTTCACAGAGAGAAATTCTCAAGAATCAAGGGAGGGTGGGGGGTGTTACATTCTGAAGACAAACATCGATCTTTATTTCCCTTCTTTGGATGGGAAAAAATATACCCCAAACCATTTTTGGCTCAAAACCTCAGCTCCTAGCTGTGCTCACAGGATTCCAGAGAAGACTTACAGATCCCATCACAAAACTGGACTAGAAGTTGCTTTTATATTCAGTGAAAAAAATCAATTGTGCTTCCAGCCAGCTTTAACGACCATACACCCACTTGCTTAACATTTTGGTTGGCATGGTAGGAAAATGAAACATGAATCTTTCCATAGGGTAATGAACAGGGTCAAGATGAAATGAGAGCCCAGTAGTGACTACAGCTGCTGCTACCTTCAGCATGGCTGAAGTGCGTGTCAAATTGATGTTTGGCTTTACATTTAGCAGCTTGATTTATGTAGTTTTGCACATTTAATTTTAAATAATTGTTTGAGATCGCTCAGGTTTCAAATGCTTTGGGATGCAAGAAGTCAGCCAAGAGGTCATGATGGCTCTAGAGAGTCCACAGGCTGTGAAGAACAGGTAAGCATCTTGCCCCTGCTTCAAGCTGGGCCCCACTGGACACTGAGAAAGCCCTCCCTCATGACTGGATTGTGAATGTTGACCAGCTATTGAGGAGCAGGTTGGGGCTTGTGCAGTGTTCAGCAGATGCACAGTTAGAATGAAAACTTATTCATTTACCATTTACTTATTTATTTACCATAAACACAACGCCGATGTCACAGCTGCACAGCTCAAGGGGCCATACATCAGCATGGGGGGCAGCAGTGCCAGAAGGAGCCATCAGGAGCCTCAGACCCTCAGCAGAACCATCTGTGGGGATCAGATCAGTTTGGGGGCAGAACCCTCTGTGGGAATCGGATCAGTTTGGGGGCAGAACCCTCTGTGGGAATCAGATCAGTTTGGGGACAGAACCATCTGCAGGATCAGATCAGTTTGGGGGCAGAACCCTCCGCAGGAATGGGATCGGTTTGGGGGCAGAACCCTCTGTGGGAATCAGATCAGTTTGGGGGCAGAACTCTCTGCAGGAATGGGATCGGTCTGGGGGCAGCCATTGTTGATGTCCACCAAACAAAGCCTGCTGTGGGTGTCTGGACCTCTCACTGCTTCAAATATAACCCCAGGATAGGAGGGCTTGATAGATATTTAATATTCAGTGTTTATGATTGGCTAACTCTGCTTGGTGTAGTGAACATGTAAATCTATCAAAAATGTAGGACGCAGAGAATACAGAAAATGTAATGCAAACACGTAATATACCAATTTTTCAGAGACTGCATGTTCAAAAGTATGTTTCTGAACTAGGTCAGGTTGCATATTTGAAATGCATTTTCTTGATGACCTCCTGAATCTTCTAATTATCTAGAATATAATAGTTCATCTGTTGAGTGGAGCTATTCAATGTGAGTTTATCACAGCTGTGCTTCATAAACTGTGGTGACTCTCCACCTGCTCCTGGCTGAAATTAAAGAGATTTCAAAATGGGAATTCCCTTTTTCTACCTTCACTCAATCTTACATTAAATATATAAATCATCTTCTCATTCTCTTTTTTTTTTCTTTTTCTTGATCACTGTAAAAACAGGGGGGAAGGGAAGGGAAGGGAAGGGAAGGGAAGGGAAGGGAAGGGAAGGGAAGGGAAGGGAAGGGAAGGGAAGGGAAGGGAAGGGAAGGGAAGGGAAGGGAAGGGAAGGGAAGGGAAGGGAAGGGAAGGGAAGGGAATATTTACAAAAAATCAAAATGTAACACATTTTGGATTTAAGTTTTTCTTATTATGAATGTAATCATTAAGCAACTCAGAATGCTATTTTCATTATCATAAAATGGAAATATTTTCATATTTAAGTAATGTGAAAGAAAACTTCCAACTTCAATTTTAATCTATACAGGCTTGTATGGCATAAAAACTGAAAAACCTTAGGACAAAAATCTAACATTACTTCTTTTAGCATGGGAATTAGAAAGGAATCTGAGGGTGTTATTATTAATTCTTTTTATTTCTGAGGGGTCTAGAAAGCCTACTCAGGTACAAGTTTTCCTTTGAACCAAACAGTACAAGAACAGAACAGAATAGACAGTGTCAGACCATACCTATGCAATCCAGTCATGCCTGTCACAGACAGCTATGAAGCTGTACTGACCCAGACTTGTACATCTATAAAAGGCAGTGAAGGTTTGTCTAGAAATACTTATTGAAGTCCTGGAAGCATTAAATATTTCATTAGCATAGTCCTGCGCTTGAGCTAATAAATTCTGCCTCTCAGTATTTGGAAGCCAGCTATCACCTTTAAATGAATTCTTATTCATACATATAATTTGAAAAAATGGCTGCATTAAAGGCTTTACTAAAACCAAAAGTAGTTTGTTCCAACTTTCACCTTTATCCTGTTGGCATCTCTGCCAGTGAAAAAGGTGTTCTTGCTGCCACCTTCAGATGAGCCTCCTGCTACTGCGGCTTGTCGGTGACCAAATATCTGCATGAGTCTGATGAGGGAATGGTGGGAGCAGCTGCGCACGAGAAATGGGGAATACTGGAGCAGAATATGGAATGCAAACACTATAGAGCAAAACATTTAATCTTGTGCCTATGGAAGAATTTTAGCATGTGATCTGAGTAATGCAGACTCTGCAAGCAGACTAGTCTGGGACAGATAAAAAATACCTCTTTTCAGAGTATGTGGGAAATTCATACCCACAGGAAGTCAGAAAATGAAATACTTGTGGACAGATTTTAAAGGATCATAAAGTTTTATGAGATATAAAAGCTAAAACTAGAACTTAACTATTTAGTTCTGCTCAAAACTAAAATCAAAATAAGACTTTGGCTTGAATTATATTATAAATTAGAATAGATGGTAGAGTTACATTTTGGATCTGGTTATTCAGAGTTCAATGAACAGACTTGCATTAAACAACATATTTGATAAAAATTTAAGCTATATGTGCCTCAAAATGAGTAAGCAAATAGTCATTCTCCAAATCTTAAGGAACTCACACCACACAGAAAGGATTCTTAACTTCTAACACCATCTGTAAAGAATTACCAAGGTAGCAGTGAAAGTTACATGTCACATTGAATTCAGAAATCCATACTGAATATTCATATAGAATTTCAAGAGAAATAGATTACTGAACCGATCCAGTGAGGAAAAATAATTTTTTCCACTGTCCTAGCATTTTAAATTGTGCATGTTGGAAAAAATCCTTAATTTTACATTTACATTATGAAGCTTTTTTTGGGGTTTTTTTTTTTATGTGGCAGCAATAAAGTACATGAGAATAAATGTGCTTAACTTGAGAGATAAATTGAGCTGTGGGGTTTTGCCTTATCTAATCACAATACTGTATATATTTCTCAGTATTTTTGCTTCATAAGAAGCTCAGCTACCATTTCCAGCACTTCTGATATGAAAATCTTTATAGACTGTGATAAAAGCAAAACAAATGTCAGGAAAATATAGAAAAGTAATTTTTCTTATCTTACAATAATATTATATAGAAATCACAGGCAGGAAAGTGCCATTTTGTGATATTTAACCTCTATATAAGGCCTCACTGGAGAAGAATATTGTTCATAACTGGAAATACTTCCTTAAATGCTATGGAAAAAATTGTCATGTAAAGAGTTAAGCAGTGATAGATAGACCTCATTTAGGTATGGAAGGCAGAGCTAATATCTGCCACACTGATTAAAAATACTCAATTGCAGTTCTGTTCTTGTCTCCTTTCTGACTATTGTCTTCATGGCAATTCATCCATGTCTGTTACATTCTGAGTAAGATGAGGTAACTGTTAGCACCTTGTGTCTAACATCTGTGACACCCTTTGCACAGAAAGTTGAAAGCTGTGAGTGGCAGGCTTCATTCAGGACACTCACACGCCAACAGAGTGCATCCAGCCAGGCTCAGACCATCTTTGGACTCCTCCCTCCACATGCATTCATATGTAGCAACATTTTGACAGAGTACAGAAACATGCTCTTCCCAGATTTCAGAGTCCATTCTTGTGGCTACCTCCAGCAAACAGAGTATCATTTCAGATTTGAGGCCAGGAATCTGTTCCTGTATATCTTTGTCATGTCATACTGGAGCTCAGAGTGGTACAGCCTGCATGCTGCATATTCTGATCCTCTTTCAAACTCTTAATACAATAGGGTCTCAAATACATTGTGAGCAGAAGAAAACAACCCCCCACATTCTATTTTGGTATGTTGAGCCTGAAGTCTATTGGCTGGGAGCTGTCATCAGACATGACCATATGTTACCCAACGGTATTACAAGTAAATCCTAATTGAGTGCAAATTGTGAAGATTAAAGTCATCTCAGATTTAGCTGTATTATGTTGAGGCAAATGTGTTTCAAAGTCCTGTTTAAAATGCTGGCAATTCTCAGCACAGAAATTAAAAGGCTGTCATTACCTTGGATTTTATGAGCTGCGCTAAATGTCTGGAGTTCCTTGTTTGGAACCCTGTGTCATAGAATGTATGAACAGTCCTTTGCAGCTCTGACTAAAAAACACCAAAGACAATGTATTGTCAACAACTGTTGAAAGAATATTAAATATTGATACAACTTAGTCAGTGAAGAATCTCCTGGTATAAGCTCTTCATAAATAATGGTAAAAGGCAGGATCATTGCTGTTCTAACTGTGGTAAAAATCAGTATTGCATTTAAGCTACCCACTTCCAGGATAAGCCAGGACCAGTTTGCAACAGGCAGTACACTACCTTTTGGAAACAATTTACTGCTATAAAGATCTTCCTTGATGATTGGAGTTCATTACTGTTTCATAAGAGGCCTGTGAAGTAGTAAGGAGCTGAACTTCATCTATTGGTGCACTTTGGATGATGCACTACATTTTAATGAGATTAAAGGTTTAATGCAGATAAGAGATCTGTTCAGTGCACCTGGATTCAACACAGGGATTTCAGTGTGATTCAGAGTCATTGGGGAGCTATGTTCATCCTGACCGATAAGAGCTTCTGACTTCTTTTCTATTCCGTACAACGACAAAATGACCAGGACACATTTCTTGCTGTTTTCAGCACTGATCATATGCAGCATACCTGCTGAGGAAATCTTTCAGCCAACTCTAGTGCTGGACATGGCTAAAGTCCTTCTGGACAATTACTGCTATCCTGAAAACCTAGTGGGAATGCAAGAAGCCATTGAACAAGCAATCAAGAGCGGAGAGATCCTGGACATCTCAGATCCAAATCTGCTGGCCAGCGTCCTGACAGCTGGAGTGCAGGGTGCTCTGAATGACCCGAGACTGGTGATTTCCTACGAGCCATTGCCACATGCAGTTCCCAAACAAGAAGCTGAGGGTTCCCCTACCCGTGAGCAACTCCTGAGTCTTATTGAGCATGTGATCATGTATGACAAGCTGGAAGGCAATGTTGGCTACCTGAGGATTGATTATATCATAGGAGAGGAAGTTGTGCAGAAAGTTGGAGCCTTTCTGGTGGACAAGGTCTGGAAGACACTGATAGACACATCTGCCCTGGTGATAGATCTTCGTCACAGCACTGGGGGACAGATTTCTGGCCTCCCCTTCATCATCTCGTACTTACATGAACAAGACAAGAGACTGCATGTTGAGACTGTATACAATCGTCCCTCCAACACCACCACAGAGATATGGACACTGCCAAAGGTGTTGGGAGAGAGGTACAGCAAAGACAAGGATGTCATTGTTCTGATCAGCCATCACACCACAGGAGTGGCTGAAGATGTGGCTTACATTCTCAAGCACATGAACAGAGCTATCACTGTTGGAGAGAAGACAGCCGGGGGCTCACTGGACATCCAGAAGCTGCGTATTGGTCCCTCCAATTTCTATATGATGGTTCCTGTGTCACGATCTGTGAGCCCCTTGAGTGGGGGTGGACAGAGCTGGGAAGTGAGTGGGGTGATGCCGTGTGTGGCTTCTGAGGCAGAGCATGCCTTGCAGAAATCCTTGGATATCCTGGCAGTGCGCAGAGCAGTGCCTGGCACCATTAGTCACCTCAAAAACATAATAAAGGACAATTACAGCTTAGTGGAGAGAGTGCCTGCTCTGCTGCGGCGCCTGGCCGCCTCTGACTTCTCTTCTGTGCAGTCATCTGAGGACTTGGCCACCAAACTCAACACTGAGTTGCAGGCCTTATCTGACGACCCCCGCCTGACAGTCCGAGTCATGATGCCAGGTGAAGCTGCTGATCCCCCAGCTGAGAAGCCAGTTGGAACAGCAGCTGACTTACCTGACAATGAGCAGCTGCTGCACGCCTTGGTGGATACCGTCTTCAAGGTGTCAGTGTTGCCAGGCAATATTGGCTACATGCGCTTTGATGAATTTTCAGATGCCTCTGTGCTTGTAAAGCTGGGGCCTTACATTGTACACAAAGTGTGGGAACCCCTTCAAAACACAGAGAACTTGATCATGGACCTACGTTATAACGTTGGAGGCCCTTCCTCCTCTGCTGTGCCCGTGCTACTCTCCTATTTTCAGGATCCTGCTGCTGGTCCTGTCCATCTCTTCACAACGTATGACAGACGCACCAACCGTACCCAGGAGCACAACAGCCAGGCAGAACTGCTGGGCCAGTCCTATGGGGCCAAGCGTGGCATCTACCTGCTCACCAGCCACCACACTGCTACAGCTGCTGAGGAGTTTGCTTACCTCATGCAGTCCCTGGGCCGTGCCACGCTGGTCGGGGAGATCACAGCAGGAAGCCTCTCGCACACCCGGACCTTCCCTCTGCTGCAGCCCGGGCCGGGAATAACCCGCGGCCTGACTATCACGGTTCCTGTTATCACCTTCATTGACAACCATGGGGAAAGCTGGATGGGTGGAGGAGTTGTTCCTGATGCCATAGTGTTGGCTGAGGATGCACTGGAGAAGGCTGAAGAAGTACTGGCCTTCCACAAGAACATGGGAGTGCTTCTGGAGGGTACTGGGCAGCTTCTGGAGGCTCACTATGCCATCCCAGAGGTGGCTGCTAAGGCCAGTGCCATGCTCAGCACCAAACGGGCCCAAGGAGGTTATAGATCAGCTATAGACCCCGAGACTCTGGCTTCCCAGCTCACCACTGACTTGCAGGAGGCCTCTGGAGACCACCGGCTTCATGTCTTCCACAGCCATGTGGAACCAACACCAGAAGAGCAGATTCCCAATGTGATTCCCAGCCCTGAAGAGCTGAGCTACATCATTGAGGCCCTCTTCAAAATTGAGGTATTGCCAGGGAACCTGGGCTACCTTCGTTTTGATATGATGGCTGAGGCAGAGACAGTGAAGGCCATTGGGCCACAGCTGTTGCAGATGGTATGGAACAAGCTGGTGGACACGGATGCCATGATCATCGACATGAGGTACAACACAGGTGGCTACTCCACTGCCATCCCAATACTTTGCTCCTACTTCTTTGACCCCGAGCCTCGGAAACACCTCTACACTGTCTTTGATCGTAGTACCTCCCGCAGCACAGAGGTGTGGACTCTCCCCCAGCTCACTGGCAAGAGATACGGCTCCCTCAAGGACATCTACATCCTAACAAGCCACATGAGCGGCTCAGCAGCTGAAGCTTTCACTCGCTCTATGAAGGACCTGCACCGGGCCACTGTTGTCGGTGAGCCCACAGTCGGCGGATCCCTCTCGGTGGGCATTTATCGTGTTGGGAACAGCTCCCTGTATGCCTCCATACCCAGCCAAGTGGTGCTCAGCCCAGTCACTGGAAAAGTATGGAGTGTGTCTGGGGTGGAGCCACACATCACCATTCAGGCCAGCGAAGCCATGGCTGTAGCTCAGCACATTGCCAACCTGCGTGCCCGGGTGCCACAGGTGCTGCAAACTGTGGGCAAGCTTGTGGTAGATAATTATGCCTTTGTGGACATTGGGTCTGTTATAGCATCCAACCTCACAAAAAACATCAACAAAGACAATAAAAGGATCAATACAGAGGAAGAACTTGCTGGGAAGGTGACTGCCATCTTACAAGCTCTTTCTGATGATGAACACCTGAAATTACTCTACATCCCTGAACATGCCAAGGACAGCATCCCAGGGTTCATGCCAAAACAGGTACAGCTCTCTCATCCTCAGCTATAGAGATGGCAGCTGGAATGGGAGCGTTAAGTCAGATACCTTATCTTTTTTCTAGCCCAAACCATCCAGATTTACCTGTACCCAGAGGAGAAGCCAATGCCTGAATAGGTTTTGTGGGCTGAGCTGCCTCTGACACTTAGGGGAGTAGCTTGGGGAATTAGATGGTAGTTCTGGGTGCGTAGATTTTGGAAACAACCTTCAGGCTGTGAATTTCAGTTGCCATATCCTACAAGCAAAAATGTAGGGTTTCAGAGTTTGAGGTAAGATATCTCATTGTTTCTATGATCCCTCCTCTTTCAATGATGCAGCTTTTTCGGCTGTAATTAATTCAGAAACTCTCTGGTTTCAAACCCAGGTTGTAATTTGATGGAAGTTTAGTTGGACTAGAGTAAATGCATACAACTCACTAAACATGCAGCCATGTGCTCTTTGATGGACCTCACTATATAAAATTGTAGCAGATGACATCTATTACCCCAGAATAATCAGCAACTCCTTTGATAGTTGCAGTGGAAAGTTGTTCTAATTGTATCTCATGCTCAGCATCGGACAGTTTCCCAGTGACCTAGAAATATTTTGGAAGAAGTATCTGGGTGGAAGTTAGGTGACCCCAGGGAGAAATTGATTTTTAATAATCTACTTTTGCCCTTGCTGTGTGGTTTGCATAACAGTCTGTGCTTTGTTCTGAGCCCGAGTGTTTATACTCTGGTCTGCCTTGGCAATCTTTCTTGTTCATTGTTGTGCTGGAGGGAGCTCCCAGGAGCACTTGTTAAAATTCCATCTTCAAATTAAATAGAGGGCTAGGATAACCTGATCCCTTTCTTGGATGGAGTTAGCTGCTTTCTGGCTACTGCACTAGCAGGGCTATCAGAGACGTATTTTCTCCAGGGACTCATAAAATTACTTTTGAAGAGAATGCATTTGCCTTTGCAATGAACCAGAGTAGACCAAGTGTCAGGTAACTATTAAATGTTTCCTGGGGGAGGAAATCTGTGGACTTCCACACTCTGAAATTTTTGGCATGCATGATTTAAAGTGGCCATGACCTTTGTGGTATTATCACAAATACTAAGGTAAAGGACAAAATCTAGGCATTGCCAGGGATGGATTTTTTTTTTTCAAATTTGTTAACCAAGAGATGCTGTCCCCATTCTTGCCTCTAAGATTAAATGGAAATAATTAATTAAAGGAGTTTTCTATTCCAGCACTCTCCTTCTTAACTTGGTTGTGTGAAGAAAACTTCACTCTAAAGATATTTCAATGCATTTGACTAGAGTCAAAGCAGAGTTCCATGCTCAGCTATTATCAACATACCAGTAGCAACATATCATAATTTCTCCCCATTCTACAACATGGAAAAATCTTGTAAATTAGTCACTGCATTCATTGAAGGTTGTTAATGAATACTCTTGGTGGCTTTCACTTGTTCAGATCTTACTTTATTGGGACCTTAAACGTCAAGAACACAACATAGGGGACAAGTATCTTATTTGTCACATGACATAAAATTCTGATTCTGATAGAGCTAGTGAAGAAATGCCATTATGTTATTCAATGCCTCCGTTTTACCATAGTTCTTTGTCAAGCAAAATGATTGGGAGAGGTAAGGGACACATCTATAAGAAGGAAATCGCATCAATGTGCATGAAAATTAGGACAAATGTGAAATTTCCCCAAGGTGAAATAATATATAAAGAGCAGAGAATCACATCTCTTATGAGACAAAAATGGTTTCCAGAGGCAGAAGCATTCCCTCATACTGCTGGAGGAAATGGGGAGTCAGACAAGAGAGCATTAAGATGGTAACGAAGACACTGAAGTCATTAAAGGATTTTCCTTGAGATGGAGGTAAAAGAAAATTCTCCCATTCTACAGAGCCCTGGGCAGCAAGAGTACCTTCACCTCCTGTTTTGTTTTTGCAGCCATAAGAGGAATGCTTTCTGTGGAACATTTCAGAATACCCAGGAGAGCAAATACCTTTAGAGTACAGTGAAGCATATATGATGGAAGTACCTGCATTTGTAAATTTAAGAAAAATTAAATTCAGCAACCCAATACGTGGACATAGTGTCTCTCTTGATCTATATCACATTATTCCTTAAAAACCCAAGAGCTAGTTTTTCTCTTGTGCTACCTATCTTCCAAACCACCCTCTCCCTTGACAGTGGAATTTTACTGTTAATGACCTTGATGGTGAAGCAGATCCAATACAATTAACACAGTGATGATGAATAACTACAGGAAGGATGGGATGGGACATGGGAGACAGACAAGTGAAATGCATGCAGACCTGTGCATCTGCTGCACTAGAATAGCTGCTGAAGCATAGTACAGAGGAGTGAATATGTCTCCTCTAAGCAGCAGCAAGGTCACTGCTAGTCAGAGCTGTCAGCTGCATAAATGCCACTTTGCAAAGTCAGACTTCCTTGAGACAAATTTTGTCTATGTTTTTTGTGATCCAGAAAATAACATTTTGCTTATAAGGCAGAGCTCTGTATACTTGCTGACCTGCAGTTTAATAATCCTTGCTTCTTATTCTTCTGTCTCTCTCTCCCTCTATAGTCAAACCTTCCTCTACATACTGAAACATTTGTGTTTGTGACTGTCTACCTATGGAAGAACTGCTGCCTGATTTTAGCATAAGGTTTATGTCCATTTTAAATGATGAGGAGTCACCCTGAGTAATTATTTGGAGCCATTCTTATTGACCAAACACTATTAGGGCAGTCTTTACACCTAAGGGAGTTTTTGTAATGACAGTTTAGATGAGCAGCTGGAAATGATCAGAATATCAGGCAAAAACTAATATCAGAATAAAAGGCAATCCTTTTATTATTTATTAATCCTTTACTAATCCTTTGTAAAAAGAGATTTTCTTTTTAAATTTTTTCTTGCATTTCAAGTCCTTTTGTTTCCAGATGATTAATATCTATATATAGGAGAGTATTGCACTTGCTGAAGGAGGCAATAGTTAGAGATGTTTCACCAGACAGAGGTACAGTTTATTTGTATCCCTTCATTAATGAGTGAAATCAAAATGGACAGCCTCCAAGTGTCAAAATAAATAATCAAATTCCTACATCTATTGCTAACAAGTGAAAAAAGAATTGTTGTAGGCCCATATCATGTTGATTTATATCAACATAACCACAGTAAAGTCCATGCAAGTTTATGCAAGAGAAAAATGTCTCATATTTAACTTTCATTGGCTCTTCACCTTTTGCAATCTTTGCTTGCTTGTTTCTGGGGTGATAGTTGTTCACTGCACAATTCTGGGAAAAAAGTAGCTTGTTTAGGGGGAGTCCTGTAAAAATGTAAATGGGTTCTTCAGAGTTCATAACCTGAGCACAAGTCAATAGGGTCAAGCTGTTGCAGTAAATACTTATCATCATCAAATTGGAATGGATAAGGAAGAATATAATCAGGAAGACATGAAATCTTCTGCTACATTTAACTCTAAAGAAAATTCATCTAGAGTATAATATGTAAGGTTTTGGGCAATGTTTTTCTGGAAAGATGTGGCTCAAGTATGGAGACAGCAGAAAAGAGGGACAGGAGTAAAGAGAGTAATTAATAAAAGTAGCCTTCAAAAAGTTTAAAATGTTTGAGTTGTTTATTCCAGAGAGAAGAAAACTGAGAGGACACATGAAAACAGTCTTGAGATACGTAAGAGACTGTTTCAAATATGAAAAGAATAATCTCTTCCCATGTCCATAGTAAATAGGCCAAGAAGCAATGCACTTAAACAGTACAAAGTTACAACTTAGACTGTTTACACTAGATCTTAAAAACATCTTTCTAATAGTAAGGCTGGTGACGTACTAGGGTGGATTGCCTGGAAATCACCCAGTAAAATGTGTGTTGTTAAGAGCAAGTGAGAAGGAGCTGTCAGGGCTAGAGCTGAGCCTGCTCAGTCCTTGAGCTGGGGGCTGATGAACAATTTCATTCCAGCTTGTGAGGGTACACAAGGAACCCAAATGTTCTGAGGAAAGTGCAGCCCTGCCACTCAGCCCTCCTGATCTCATGGTTCTTAAACTAATCTCAGGGTTTGAAATGGTATTGCAAGGGTGTTTGCTGATAATATTTTAACAGCCAGCAGTTGACAGCACTAGCATCCATAATGGAAGTCAGAGTTATCTTACATTGGTCAGCACAAAAATAGCTATGGAAAAACAGGTTCCATCTAAATAGAAAATACAAGGGAGATATGAAAAGAAAGAAAAGAGAGAAGAGAGGCACATTTAGAAAAGTGGTTTGCCAATGTCTGGGGTTTGTGTCAGAATCAGGGATCAAACTCCATGCACAAGTCCTAAAGCAGAATTCTAATGTCCTATTTTGTGTGACATCATGCGTTTTACTTACACCACTCACCTGTGAAAGGGGTCTGCAGAATAGGACTGCAGACCCTTATAGTGTTAATGAAAAAACATTTTTCCTTGACTTAAAGTGGAGTTAGCTTGGAGGTCCTTTAGTGTAGCCACATTGCTTATAGTGTGCACCTGAGGATTGATATTTAACAAGTCATTTGTATGTAAACACTGTCTGACTGAGCAGCAGTTCTTACTTTCAGCTGCATCCTGTCCCAGCTTGTCCTTGGCCAGCAAACAGAGCCCTGCCTTCCAAAGGAGAGCGTGTGGTTCCATCCTGAAGCTTGATTTACCTCCTTAGGTACCATTTACCTCCTTACTGGCATGTAACTCACGTGCCAGTGTCATGAACCTGCAGTTTTGCAGGGCAGTAACTCTCTAATATCAGTCACTGGCTCCTCACCTCTTTTGCTGAAAGATTCCCTGGCACCCCAAAATTACATTCTGAGAGCTTTTCATCTGATTTCCAGTCTTCAAACTTTTAGAATAGATACATTTTCATACCTTTTCTTGCAGCCATGAAGAGCTTTCATTTAGGTCCTTGCACATTTATTTCACCCCATGAGACCTGGGTTGAGCAACCTTCCCACCTTGAAATTTATAATGCATTTTCAAAAGTTATCAAAACTGAAGTTCTCATGGGAAAAAAATGAGATGCATCACAGTAAAAGAACAAGTAGAGAAAAAATTTATCAGACAATTACTCTAACATGTTTATTATGGGTATGCATTTAGCAGTTATCACTGGAGACAGAGATAAGACATTTGTGTGTTCAGTTAAATATCATTAGCAAGTGGCTGGGATTAACAGATCAATTTTATTTGTAGATGTTACTAATGAGTGATGTTTTTTTTTATTTTCCTCCTGAGGAGGGACCAGTATCTCTGAACTAGACATAAGTTCTGTCAGAACAATCAATGCATGCTGGATGTATTTTTCAAAACTGTGATTAGTTAATCAAAGTACAGTGGGCAGATCAGGTATTACTGCTGTCACTGAGAAGTGGATTGGAAATGACAAACCCAGCAGTGCTGGACTGATTGTTTACAGTCCAGATACAATGGTTATTTTCACAAGGTATAGTGATAAAGAAGAGTACAGAAAAGAGTTTGCTTTTATCATCAGGTCAGCAGCTAGTGGCCAACAGGGCTTTTAAATTAATGATTGAAATTTTGATAATTTTGGCATACATCAGGGACTGAATGATAAAGTGTCATATGGAAGGTAATCTTCCCCTAAGTAGCCTCAATCTGTGTCAAACACATTCACACACCTTGGAAAAAACTCCTTCTGCTGTGGCAGACCTGCTTTTGGCAGGAGCACAGCTCCAGGCCAGACCCTATACAGAGGTCAGGAGACCACTTGAATTCTCTGCGGTTGCAGAGTGCCCTGGTGCCTGCCCAGTTCCGTGGCATGTTGTAGACGGGGAGAGCCCCTCCGGCACATGGCTCAGGCTGACTCCTCGTTCTTTTGAGTGTAAAAGCATGGATTGTCTGGGGATGAGCGACGGCAGAGGGCAACTGATTAAAAACAAGGTATAACACCATTTTCACAGCAACCCTGAGGACAAAAGACCAAATGGCTGATGGTCATATAAGTCATATGTATTCTAAATTCTTATCTCAAGCTGAGGCAGACTATTCCATTTTCAGATCCTGCATACAAATAAAAGTTCAGCAATAGGAGCTGGCTGTGTCTCAGTGCATACAGGGGTTACTAGGAGAACTTTATTAGGCTACACATTGCTGCTAAAAAATGTCTGCTCTTTAATAACATAAGCTAAGCAAAATTAAATAAATCACAACATAACACGTGAGGCTCCAGGCACGTGGCCACCACACAAGAGATTTAACATATCTGCATCATGAGCATCCTAGCACATGCCCCACACATCAGGCTCCTCTCTCTCACAGGGACTGGGTCACTAAGAGGGGCTGGGGCACTCGCACCTGCAGCCAGCAGCTGTTTGTGCCATGAGGCCAACCAAGAGATTATGGAAGTCCCAGGTGCTGAGTTTAGAAGCAACTCTAAAGGCAACGTGTGGGCTTGGGTGGCAGGCCTGGGATCTGTGCTGCAGGCTGGGATTGCTCTTGCAGCCTCTTTGCTTCAAGGAAATGCTTATATTTTTGAAAAAGAAACTGAGCTCTGGGATATAGGAGGCTGATCCGGATTCTGGGTGTTATTGATAAACCTTATCCTGTGCAAAAATTCATCAGGCAATGCTAACCTATGCTTAGTGTGCAAATATACTGTAAAATTTATTATGTTTTTCAAACTTGGTCACATTCCTCACACATATCCCACCTGGATTAAACACAACCCACATAATTTTGTGTTAAACTAGTGCCAGCAAATGATTTGTTTTGTTTTTCTGTACTCTTTCAGATCCCTCCACCAGAAGTATTTGAAGATTTGATTAAATTTTCATTCCACACAAATGTATTTGAAAATAATATTGGCTATCTGAGATTTGATATGTTTGGAGACAGTGAACTTCTAACCCAGGTGTCTGACCTAATGATAGAGCATGTTTGGAAGAAGATTGTTCACACAGATGCATTAATCATAGACATGAGGTAAACCTTTGAATGGCAAATAACCAAAGCTCTTTCAAAGCAGCATTTTATTTGTAACAGTGAATTAGCTTTACATGGCTTGCTGTCCTGTTTACAGGCTAACATTGCTAGGATTGAATGAGAAAAGGAAAACAGCCAAGGAAAATAATAACAGTCTGGAAGTATATCTCAAGATAAATTGTATTATCACTTGAGATGTTTAGAACTAAGTAGGCAAATTTAGGGAATAGTTTGCAGAATGAAAATCTGGACCTTACATGTGTTTTATTTCTCTAATCTAACTCTCCGTGTTCCACATATATATAAAAATAAATCTTTTACTTCATGTAGTGTACTTCAAGTGATTCAACAGTCAAAAAGACAGACCCCGTCTAAGGCTGTGGCCTTTAATTTAATTTAATTTAATTTGCCATATCTGCAGTGCTAAATAATTCTGGGCAATCAGGTCTGTCCAGAATGGGCCCTGTGCACAGAGGAGCTCAGAGGTCCTGTAGCCCTCCCGGGCCCTGCTGCACCAAGCTGCAGCATCGTGCACCTTCTCTCTCTGCTTAGAATTCTGCTGGACACTCTGGTGTGTCAACAGGGCTCCAGATCTTATGAGCCATAAGATGTCATCCATTTGTCACCAGCTATCAAAGCAGATTAATATAAAAATGTACATTAATATAAAAATGTACATTTCCTACAGAATATTTAGGGAAGTAATTTCCTTGTTGTGGTCCAGAGCTAATGTGTGTGAGCCCAGAACATTACAAATATAAACCAAAGGCGGACTTTGTAAGAACTTGGTTTTAATGTTAGAACCACTTGCATCTATGGTTATCACAGGGCTCTTAATATTTGGTAATCTTAATATTCTTGTGGGATTTTCAGCATAGGGCGGAAAAGTTGAGCACAATGATGAGAACAGAGATCTCACTGTGTGAGCACAGAAGAGGCAAGGCAGCAACCAACATAACACACCCATGACTGAATTTGAATTCAGCAAAAGCTCCACCATCTTCCACTAGACTTGAGATAGCATTGGGACTTTTGTCTTTCTCACCCCAGGTTTCTCCCAACCTAAAAATTTCAGGGCTGAGAGCACTGAAACAGCAAATATGAAATCACATCTCAGGTACCAAATGGCATCATTATAGCTCTTGTCATGTGTTGTTTGGTTTTGATTTATTCTTTTACTATTTAATGAATTTTCAGTCCTTTGAATGCACATAAAAGACCCAGTCTCTGAAGGCATATAAAACCCTAAAAAATCCTTCTGAAATTTTCTGTTAGCTAATCTTATAATTTTAAGACTGATGATTTGAATTTTGCATGGGATTAACTGTAATGAATAATGTTTCTCATTTTACAAGTTGCCCTCCCTGAAACAGCTGGGTCACTCATGAACTTCATATTTGGATAATTTCAATTTTGCATGGGATTAACCAGAATTCATAATGTCTCTCACCTTGACAGTCCCCCTTCACAGAACAGCTGTGCTAGTAAAGAACTTCATCTTTTTAACCCTCTCAGCATTGATAGGAGGCACTGATAAACTAAAAGGCCTCCCTAAGGTCACACATGACATCTGTAAGAAGGAGTACTAGCATCCTAGAGTTAAGTTAAAACTCTGGCACCTGCTCAGTCGTTATTACTGACTAAAGTGTCACTGTCTGCAAGGGGAGTGTTCCAGCACTGCCCGGCCTGCCACCACCTGCAGCACTGGTGGCACCTGTGTGAGCTGGGCTCTGCTGGGCTGTGCTGGCCCTGCTGGGCTGGGCAGCAGCAGCACCACTATCACAGCACCACTGGGGACACGCTGGAGATGGCTCTTTAACTTCCAGCCAGTCACACTGTCAGTCATACAGCTCCCAAATGCTGAAGAATAAACACTTCACTCTTCAGAACAAAGGCATCCTGGATTGTTGGATCCTTTCCTGGAGGTGAAAAGTCATAGCCATAGATTGAACTGAATAAAGTCATTTTTCAGCAGGTTTTTGCTGGAATGCCTGTGCTGGGTACTCCTAAAATCACCTACAGGAAAGCACTGAATCCACACTATCAGTAAATAGAGTACAAACATCTCTAGAGCTGTATGTGCTCTAGTATTAGTGAAAAGTCACAGGCAAAAATGTTTTGGTAGTTAATTGTGTGTATTCATAGCAGGGGTTCTCCAATGACAGGCACTTCAGTAAAATTAATCTTCAGAGACTGCTATGGAATTGAACTGCAACCAAAGTTTTCAATTATGAGTGTGCTAAATGAAGTAACTAACACAATCTTAAGGCACAAAAAAAAGACCTCATTAAAACCACTAAGTTTTCTAATTTTGTGTAGCAAAAATAAGAACACAACAGTTCTACAAACATGCGTTGCTTTCATTGGAATCTACTTTTATGTATTAGGGCTTAGGTATTGCTGCCTTGCCAGGAACAGAATAGGTTACCCAGAGGAGAATAACAATAATCTGATGTTTCTCTGCAGATCCAGTCTTTGCTTACTTTCTGTTTTTTTTTTCTAAGTAACATCAAGAAAAAAAATAGACTTTTAAGTTTTGTGTTTGCTTTGGAAGTTAGTTGTGGGCAATAACAGTCTGACACTTTTAGACAGGATTTTGCTTATCTGATAGACATGCAAATGCTGATAGGGGAGAATGACTATAAATATATCAAAATGTAGCCATAAGCCTTTTTGAGACTGATATTAAAGAACAATATTTGGAAGGGAGATTTACTGCCTGACACAAATTTTTACTTGTTTCCTTAATATGTTTAATTTTTGAAAAGGTACAATATTGGAGGCTCCACTACACCTATAGCAATCCTATGCTCCTATTTCTTTGATGAAGGACACCCAATTCTCTTGGACAAAGTTTATGACAGACCCAGTGACTCAGTAAAGGAAATATGGACCCAGCCTCAGCTCAAAGGTAAATGACAATTTATTTTCAGCATAGCTTTCCATTTCAGATGTCTCTCCCTGTCATTTTAAAGTGAGCCATTAAATCCTGTAACTTAGTTGGTAGAAGCACCTGCCATGATCAGCTCAAGCTGTGTAAAGAATGTAGAAACAAAAAATGTCCATTTCAGCCATGTCACTCAATGCCATCTACAAATAAACAATTTATCATTCCTTGAAATAGGCTATGTTAGGCACAGAGGTCTGTAAATTGGTCCCCAGAAGTTTAGCCAAATACTGTGTACAGCAGCTGTAACTTGTTGCTTTTAAAAGTTGCTAAAATTAAAAATTAATCCAGTGCTGCCTGGACCTCTAGTAAGGTCTCTTCCAACACTCCCATACAGTTTTATTCATTGTCCCTACCACCTACCTGCATCATCCTCTACATCAGTAGATGAAAGCACCATAATACCCCAGTTTGTCCAGACAAGAGAAAGAAAAACACTAAATTTTGTACGTCTGGGTGAGTTTGAAGCATTTGGCAATGAGTCACACACACCCCACACGTACCCTGCCCCAGTTTGTGGAAGCTGAAAGGATGCTGCAAGATGCAGAAACAGAGCTCTTCACTACTCATAGGCTGCAGTTAGAGTGCTAAGAAGCCTAAAACATGGGAGTTAATTATTTCCCCCTCTTAAGCTAAGACAGCAGCAAAAAAGTTAACAGTGTGTGCAGTTGTTGGCCTGGATCATGCTGAAATGGTTAAATTCTGTCCCAGTCTGCAGGGCCCATCTATTTTCCAGGCGGTCAGAGGTGGGTTGTGCTTAGGGATATGATTTCTATGGACACACTCCAGTTCCCATCAAAGAGAACTGGCAGACTCATATTAACTTCAAAGGACCTGGATTTGGTCCTGTATTATATAGATCTACTGTGAAAAGAGTATTTTAATGGTTATTATGTTTATAGTGAAATGAGAAGACAAAAGATGGTGTGAAAATTAATTACCATGCTGTTGGGCCCCTCTCTTAGAATTTAGCATGAGAATTATATGTCATACTATTACTTACTCATAAATTGACATTTTTAGAGCAGTTTACTTTTCAAGCTATCAAGTCCTAGTTGTTGTCCATCAGTCACCTTTTCAAAAAAACTAAACTATCGAAAAGTATCTAGCATGTTCAGATATATTGAAAATAAGTTTCAAAGCCCTTCCTATTCCTGTCAGCTGTTTTATGTAAGAAAATCAGATACTTGGCTCAGACCCTAATAATAAAGGGGTATTTGTTGAAGGGTTTGGGACAAAGGTCATGTATAGGGACAAAGGCCATTTACAAGCTATAAAAAAAACTGTGGGAAACCAGTGTAATTGTAAATTCATAAAATAATGCCTGCACAGTTGCAGGCCAAGATCTATGACAGTTGTGTTCCTAGAGCAGGGATGAGGGTGAAACTGAAGATGCTTCTGGATGAGTTTTGACTACTCCTGCTGCAATGGTGAAAAATGTCATTTTTCTCACGTGTCTATTCTGCTATTCTGATGAGATCTGGAGTTCCTCTAAAAGTCAAAGCCACAGAAGAGATAACAGTAGTAATCATGAGCTGGCTTCTCTCCTCACGGAGCTCATAGCCAGAAGCTGATGGCACAAGAGCACCACGAGGGTGACAGCCTTTTATACAGCATATAGTCTGGGCTAGTGTTGAATAGACTTTAATACTCTCATAGGCACAAAGTAAATTTCCAAACTGCTTGGGTTGTTAATAGCAGGTAGGGAGCAAATCCTCTATCTTGGCTTCTACTATACAAATAAAACTCTGAAAATGGATTCATTTCTGATGGGTTTTTTCCTACCTTACAGGGGAGAGGTATGGCTCTCAGAAGGGGCTGGTGATCCTTACCAGTGCTATGACAGCTGGGGCTGCTGAAGAGTTTGTGCACATAATGAAGAGACTGAGCAGAGCTCTCATCATTGGGGAGCAGACCAGTGGTGGCTGCCATTCCCCACAGACATATCAGGTAGACGAAACCAACTTCTACATTGTCATCCCCACCTCCAGATCAGTCATCTCTGCAGACAGCCCCTCTTGGGAAGGGAAAGGAGTCCTTCCTCACATAGAAACACCAGCTGAAACAGCACTCATCAAAGCAAAGGAGATGCTCAGTGCTCATCTACACAGCTCTAGATAGCCCAGTGGAGGAACACAGACCTAGTTCTTATGAAAAGAAAGCTAGCTACCCAAATGTAAAGCCTAGAAAGAAGTGGGAGCTTCGTTTCAGTCTCTATGGTCAGTGATTGGGTCCCTGTGCAAAGCTCAAGTGACTCCTTCCAACATGCTGGCATTTTTCCCCACTCTGTGCAACCCAGCTCTTTCTGTGTGTGATTGAAATACTTGAATAATTCACTGGGGTTTCTGGATTCCTCTCCTGTAGTCAAACAGAAATGTTCAGTGTGCAAGTTTTTTGAAGTGCAGTTACCAATCACAGATCTTTCGTCTCATAGAAAATCCCAGTTGTCAGTATTGAAAGCATGTGAACAACTTTAAAGACAGAAAAGGCTCTTCTTCTTTGGAAAGGGTGTGCATTCCTATTTATACATCTTTAAAAATTAGCAGTAGTTGGAACAGTCTGTTTTTCAAACTGCAAGAGCCAAATTAAGTCTCTTCTCCATTTCACCATTTAGATGTACCAAACATACCATTCCCAGTCTGTCAGGGAGTCCAAGACTCCTGGTATTTGAAAGGAACATGCCTGCTCCTCTCAGTGCCTGTCAGAGGGGAGGATGAGCAGGACAAAGGCAGCACCTTGACTCTTCTACCCAGTGCCCAGATCAACTGACTCAAGGAAAAGAATCATACCTTTTTTACTTAAGAATAAAATTATTTTGTTCTGTCCTGCTACAAAGACAGAAAAAAAAAGGAAGCTGAAAAATATCCTTTGCCCCCTGCTATCAAGCTACATATGAAGTGATAGTGGATTCCAGGATAACTCACAGAGATATTAACATGAGCTTAATGCACAACATTCCTTGTCTTTCCTACAATTCTTAGTTAAACAAATATCTTGTAATTATTTAGAAATATGTGTAATTTTAATCTAGATCTCAGATTTTCTCATCTCTAAAAAATGCCAGCTGTAAGATAACTAAATTAGGGAAATGGTCCCCCAAAATTCAGTTGGAGTCTACAATAGTTACACATTGGTGTTCATTTGCTCATTTTTAAGTTCCTGCCAATTTTTTTTTATAAATTGTGTTAAACACTTGACTTCCAGTTTTTACAGGAAGAAAATTTTAAGAACTAAATAGATTTTCCATCCTTTCCATTATTTGTCTTACCAACTACATTCAGTGTGATTGCTAACCTGAGCTCTTTTGAGACATTTTCATGTTCTGATTTTTATGAACTAGCTTGTTGTTAACCTTCTTAGTGTTGTGGAAAGAACTTTAATTAATTAAATCCCATATAGAATTTCATGTAAAGTGATATATGTATGAAGAATATTAAATACTCTTAATGTGTAAAAAAATGGAGTAGTCAATGAATGAGTAAACAACACTAATGTACATCTTCTAATATCTTTTCAACCTCTTTAATATCTCAATGATCCAGATAAACTGCTTTGTTTTCCTAAAAACAATCAGTTGTGCTGTCATGTACAAACAATGTTAATTGTTAAGCCCAATATTTAGAAACTTTAGCCATCCATTCAAAGACAGAAAGCTATACCATAAGGGCACAAATAGCAAATAAATTCTTCCCAGAGTAATATGGGGCATACAGATGTATCATAAATATCTAGAAGTTGGAATCCAGTTGAAAAAACAAACTATGAAGATGCAATTGCTGGTGAGTCCATTTTAAATCAATAATACTGTTAATTCACTAAAGTGATCGATTTCAGTGGAAAACTATAGTGCAACCTTGAGAATTTTATTACTTGACAAAATATTATTTGCTATTTCATAGTACTGGCTAATTAATTGAAACTGCCAGGCTTAACAAAGGCCAGTGTGTTAAAAGCAATTTTTCCTGTCTTCCCAAACTGCTGTGTCATAGTTATGCTCATCTCAATGAGTTTAGACCTCACAGAACTACAGCCAGTAATTGTGTAGAAAATTACACTGCATTGAAAGGTCTGAAAATCACAAAAGCACAAATGCAAATTAGTTATGCAAAGTCCATGGTTTGTGGTTTAAATGAGAAAGTTAGAAGGTTTTTAGGGAGGGGCAAGCAATTTCAGAAGTGCTCTTCCAGAACATAACAGGAAACATGATGAAACTGCCACCCTTCTCTCATCTGGTTCCAGAGCCGACATGGACATTCCACAGTTTATAGCACCATTTTCTTATCATCCCACCTAGAATAATTTCCCAAATTTTAATCCTAATCATGTTCCTTTTAAAGGCAGAAAGAAAGGAGTTATCGTATCAGACTACCCAGCATCATCCTCTTTCTCCTTCCAGCATTCATAGAACTCTAACCAAGAAATGACAGCCAGCTTTTATTTCTTTTGTGCGGCCTTAGTCCAGTGATTTCCAAGCTGTGCCCTGTGGGATCTCATCCAGCTGATATTTCCACCTCAGATGCATCTACAGAGGGCTTTGACCTCAGACCTTGGCAAACCATATACTGAGGGGGCGCCTGGTCAGGTCACGGTGGGAGCTGTGTGTTCCTGGGAGCTGGTATGCTAACAGAACTACCCTGCATTTGGTCAAGCTTCCGCTTCTTGTTCTCAGTTGGTTCAGGGTTCTGTTCAAATAAGGTCATGCTGCAAGTTCACGTTCATGATTGCACCTTTGCACCTTTTCCCCCACACCTGGCTGTGTTCGCCCTGCCCATGGGTCTTTGGTCCCAGTCTCTGTAACCTGTGGTCTCCACTTTGTTATTTTCATTATTGAAGTTTTCATTTTAAGGGCTAGACCGTCATTCCCACTCCTTATTTTGCCAGCTCCCTCCAGCCAAGCTGAGCAAGGGGATCAAAGCGAACTCTAAACTGCAATAGCGCCCCGTAGATCCAGGGAAGTGTACAGACTGCCTTGATTAGTGAAAAAATACCTCATAAAAAACAAGCAAGTATATATTTCTGAAAAGCACATATGAATGTCATTTCAATGGAAAAACACATCTTCATCAGAAAAAATTCAGGGATCAATAATCAGTGAGTGAACAAATACCATAATCTGGCATTTCCTATCAGTAAACTCATTATCCACTGCAGAAACACAGCCTGCTTGAAAGCCCTGTGTTGTGTCCTTTTTCACTGATCCAGAAACACATGTCATGGGAAACAGTTGTTTGATTGAAATTAACAGTTAGTTGCTAGCAAAGACAGGAAGAGAACCAGTCAGCTCACTGCAAATTGTCTCCTCTTGTTTTAAAAACAAAATTATTTTTCCCCCTTCCCTAGAATTTCTACTTGAATAAAAGACAGAGATCCCTGCTGTAAAATCACAGTATTTTACAGAGACAGAATGCAGTCCTTCATTTCTTCACAAACCCCCTGTTCTAGTGGAATGCTTTCCTTCCAGCAGGATTTCATCTGCACCAATTTAAATTTTCAGACTTCTAGACATAAGGGGAAATAAGCTTCCAGCATGACTCAATTATAGGAAGTTTGTTTTTCTTTGTCTCGTTAGGCTTCCTTCTGCCTGTTCAATATTTGGTTCACTTAGCTTTAATATGAGTATTTTCATTTAAAGAAATAAAATCTCAAAAAAATTTGGATAAGCCCCCTGGTTTATGTAACCCAGTTTAGATGAGACACTCAGTTAAATTTGAGACACATAAAAGACTTTCACTGTGCCTGCACAAAGAGCTGGTTTTATACACAGGGAATCAAGTTCTGGTTCTGTTGGCATCTGTGTGGTTTTGCACTGATACCAGCACAGATGCAGCAGACAACAAGATGTCATATTGTTTGGCTGTATGGTTTGCTATGTGTCTAAATAAGTCTTAGTTCACAAACCCCTTTACCTCAGAATAAGAAGAAATTAGTTAATGCAATCTTTATGCTGATGGCCATACAAAAAAACAAGGACAGCATTGCACACACTGCCTGCAGTGTGATTTCCATGCTACAAGAGGGAAATCCTCAATCTTTACAGACCAGGACCACAGTGCACTGCCCCTGAGCTGGAGGAGGTGAGGAAAGTACCAGAAATCAAGCTTATTAAAAACTTCTCCTCATTTTTGCATTTTGAACCAGCTCTGCCACTTATCACAACTGCTTCTCCTCATAATTCTCTCTCTGTGCACAGAAGGCATTCCTGCATTGCTTGGCATCACAACATATAAACTGCTATGGCTGAGATATGCCCACAAGGAAACTGGGTAAGAGTTCTTACCTTTTCTTTTTTCCCAAAGAAAACAATTCCCTGACATAAAGGGAAGTTATTTCTCCCTGTATCCTTGCTGCCTGCTTAGGTCTCATACCATAAGCTGAATGAAGAAGTTTGATTATTGGTGAGTAATCAAACCTACAGGCTGTAGGTCTAACACACTCTCTGAAAAGTTTTGAGACTCAGCATCTGTTTTTCAGTGGTTGATTTTCTACACTTTGTTCATCACACTATCAGTGAAACCATGTAACCAGCAATATTTGGTACTGTTTCATTCTGATCTAAATTACACACCAGGTGTAGTGCACTGGAAAAACAGGCATTTGGAGCAGGGTAATGTTGAAGTGATGTGCCAAAATAATACTGGGGAGCATTATACAGCTAGTCCTGTCTTTTTCCAGAAGAAATCTGAAGCTAGGTTTCTAATCATAAAACTGTTAAGAAAACATGGCATCTTTCAGTAAGTACAGAAAAGAACATTTTGCAGTAATGGTACCAAAAAATCTTTAGTCTTATTTATACTGGGCCAGGCTGATCTTAAAGTAATTAATATAAATCAGGAGTAGCAACATGGAATTATTCTGGATTTTCACTGGAATAAATGATCTCACAATCTGGCCTAAACTACTAATGGGAAATATAACCCTGACCACATATGAATGCAGTTACACCACAGTCCTTCATTACACTTTATGGACACTGACTTCACAGTAAACTGGCTGGCACCCAGGTGGAGTGAAATTTGGCCCATTAAACTTTGCCATAAATATATTCCTTACACAGCAAATGTTATTAGACACAAAGTAGAGATGGAAAGATTATAAGAAAGCCACACCATCCCCTACTCAATGCAAGGTTGTTCCCTGTGCTTCATGTTTCAAAGTCTTTGTTCATTTTGTGTTTTAATGATTCAAGTGAAAGAGCTTCCACCACTGACCTTGAAAAGCTGTGTTACAATCCAACCAGAACTCTCTCCTGAACTCAAAGGCATAATGTAATAGTTTTATCACTTTGTGTTTCAAAAATAAAGCCTGCAATAAGAAAAATGTTTCTATTAATAGGAAAGAGCCATGTATTAATGTTCAACAGCAATATATTGGGAAGAATACAATCTCCTGACATCCAGATATCTCCCAAGAGGTGACAGTGAGTGGGTTTTGTTGGTTCCAGCTGACAGCCTAAGACTGTCAGTCTCTCTTTTTCATTCAGATGTATTTACTTGCTGATACTTGCATTATCAGGCAAGGCATCATCATAGTAACTCAAAATTCTGTTCAGTATTCAAAAACCACTGGAGTATATAAGCAGTATGGTAGAACATATAGAGCATATTGAAATGTCCATTATCCTCAGCTGGGAAATGAATGGTCTCTGATCATTCTCTAACTGAAAGAGAACAGTAGCCCTTGATGAGGCAGGTGAGGCTCAAAGGCAAGCCACCAAAACATCAGACAACCTGAAAAAATACTATACAAGAGCAGGAGAAATTCTTGCTTGAAGAACAAAGTGGCTTAAACTATCAAAATCAAGCCCCTAAATGGATTTTAAAAGTAATGAAAGGCTAATTAGATGGCCTGCAGTAACAATAGACAGTGCTTCCTCCCACTCTGAGCAGTTTAAATTTACTGCTAAGACTCAGCAAAGCTCAAAAAAAAGTAGACAAAAGAAAAATGTCTCATGGACAGGCAAGAGAAAGAATATGCCACTTTCTTTTTTAAAAAGGTGGAATTGGCCCATGTAGAAACCAGAGGACAGACAAGGTGGTGCAAGGCAGTGCAATTCATGTACACCTGTATCATTTTGTGTTTCTCTTCTCAGAACTGAGCCTATCATCCACAATTAAAGTGTGCAGATTCTATCAGCAACTAATTGTAGCTCAGATACCCTAACTGCTTCCTTTGGTATATCCAAAACCTGAAAACCACAGGCTGAACTCTACTCCCATTAGATCTGTATGCCTACTAAAGTCACACAGGTCTTAGAGTGTTTGACAATAGCTCACATTTTGAAACAGACCCACATTGATTTCATTGTGTAAAAGACATTTCAAAAGCAGCAGAGCCTGGAACAGAACTTGGATATTCTGCTTTACAAGTTCCATCATCTTTGGCAGTCTGCCAGTCAGTTGTTGACAATCATAGATTTCAAACATTCAGGTCCCTTTGAAAGCCAAGGAGATGGTAAGATGTCAGTTTTTAACTTAAAAAATTGGTGAAAGCTGATTCAGCTAACATAAAGGAGTAAGAGTCCACCAAAGCTGCTAGAAATAGTAACTTATCTTCTTTTGACATAGAAGCTCTGATTTTTCTAATGCTTAAAGCTTCCTCATTCAATGATGTGGTTATTATTTCTGTATTTATGTTGTACTGCACAGACACCAGCAAAACAAATATAAGCAAAGACAACTCTGTTTGCAAATCTATAACTTTGCCCCTACTCTGCAAATTAACACTGCATGTGGATTCTTTTCACTATTTTATTTCCTCAAAAATAGGTTGACAAGGGCTAGGTTGAGTTTTCAAAACTTAAAACCCACGCAGACTCTTGTAAACATTTAATATTTTTTCACAAAGCATCTATTATAAATTATTGTAAACAGTGATTTCCTGAAAGAAATTAATGTAAACTCAAAAAAGAAATGGATTTAAGTGAACTATCATTCCCTTCTTCATCCAACCTGCGGGGTCCCTTGGTGACATCTGCCTGCACAGCTCTAATTATGAGAAGTCATGTGCCGGGATAAATGATGGCGTTCTCGGAAGTACTCATGGCAAATGGGACACGTCAGCTTCTCCTCCCGCCTCCTCTTGCACTGGGATTCACTTGAGGAATGCTCTTTCTTGTGATGTGACCGCATGTGGAAGACTAAATCAGACGTCATGCGAAAGGACAGGTTGCATTTGGCACACCAGTTCTGGGCAGCCACTCCAAAGGAGGTGAAGGTGGGAGGAAGAAGAGTCAAGGAAGAGGAAGAAGAGGAGGAGGAGGAGGAAGTGGTGGTGGTGTTTTGTAATTGTCCTCCTGCTTGCTTGAGCCACGGTTCTGAGGTATATGGGAAAACACTGCTCCGAGTGATGCTTGTCTGCAGCATCTGAGCATTACACAAATCACTGACAAAGAACTTGGAATTGAGAAGACTGCTGCAGCACATGATGTCTGCGGTGGCAATGAAGCCAGACAGCTCCCCCAGGCTCTTTGTTGACTCACTCATGGGATGAGAGGAATTTACTGCAGCTCTTTCTGTTATGCACTTACTGGGCTTGCTGAAAGCACTCTTCTGTTCTCCTCGAGCTCTGGTGGGCCAAACAAAGGAGAAAGCACTACCAGAGGAGTTCAGCAGCACTTCCTTTGACACCTGCTCCTTACCAAGTGGGGCCATGCCATCCTCCTGCTCTGGCTCCTGCAGTCTCTCATTCCTCAGCTTCTCTTTCATCCTCCTGACCTCAGTGAAAGCACTCTGCTTCTGCTCTAAAGCATCCTTCCTAGCTGACTGCCTCCCTGAACTAAGCTTCCTTAAAGACCCAGCCAATGCATGCTCTCCCCCAACCTCTTCCTTGCCCCCACAGTTATGTTCCTCAGTCAAGTTATTGGTTTTCTCCAACAGCACTGTTTTCCTGCTCCTGTTGCTCTCAGCATCTTCAGATTTCGCTCTCCTTTCTCCAATAACACCATGAGCATCATCTTTACAAGCTGCCATTTTAACTTCCAGGTCCCTTGCCAGACTGTGGAAATTCGTGGTCTGCTCAGCTAGGCTGCCCTTTTCAGTTTTAGGGTTCTGGAAGTTTCTCCATAGCAGAGCACTCTTCTCTGGCACACAGAGGAAGCGGACATGGGACAGATAGGAATGCTCACATTTAAAGACTCGGTCGCACTCTTGGCATCTCAACTCTGCAGAAACAGAAAACAAGTGATGAGTTTTGCAAAGGTGGAATCATGGGTGGATGCAGATTCTGATCCTGTTATTGACACAAAAAGCCAGGAACACCTCGTGTCTTACAAGGTTACCCATGGTAAAACTAATGCCAGGGCAGGATCAGGGCCCTTCCTGCTATGCAAAATGGTTCATTCTTATTTGCTTCCATGCTTCCATGCTACTGGCAGAAATATTCCATTTAGACTCTCAAACCTAAATTTTATTACATAAAATGTAATTATATTACATAAAAGTACATAAAATGGCCAGTACACCATGATCTAGATAAAACCATTTAGATTTCATAATGATTTGAAGTCTAAACCCAGATTTGGGTCTACATTTCTTAACTAAGTCACTGGCTTTCATTCAAGATGAACGTTAAACACTATGTATCCAAGCAATAATGAGTTTTAGACCAGGATTTGAAGATTTTTACATGACTCTATTTTTAGGATACTCTGGTAGTTTAATACTGTTCAAAAGTCATCTGACCTTAATGCCTGAAGGCCTTACTCATGCTCATTTGGCAAGCTGTTATATGCCTTAAGGCACAAATGTCTATGGCACAGAAAATGATGTTCAAATTGAAACAATGTCAGTGATGGGCAGGAAGAATAAGGAACACTCTTTCCTTGTGGTCTTCAGACCCACTGCCCCTCTGGTTCTTTGGGATGATTGACTGCCCAGAGGGTACAAAATTCAGCAATCACACAAATATGGTACATCTTAACCCTTGTAAACTATATCCATGTCACGTTATTTCACAACACAGAAGTTTTACAATCTAAGTGATGCCAGACAGCACCTGAGGCCTGGGATACATAGGAAACTTCATAAATTGGTTGGGTAGAATTAAAAATTCCTAATTTGGGACTCAGCACAGCTTACATCACTTCACAAACTACAGAAGCTGAACTTTTTATAAGAAAATAAGGCTGCCGAAATGAGTGGAACATTAAACCTATGAGTTTAAAGTCTTAAGTCCAGATATAGTGTTTCTTGTGCAAGTAACACTCTTCCCTGGTAAATCCAAAGGGCTGGCAGAGTGTGTCCACACAGAAATTAACAGAATACGCTGAAACCAGCTGGAATGATTTAGTCAGTTCCTGCTATGAATGTGTCTGAATTAATTTAATACTAATTTACAGACAAGCACATTACCATATGAATTTGCTAACACATATCTTTATCATCCTCTACCTTTACTAACCAATCTATATAAACTTTGTTTAAATCAACTAAAGGGAATGTAGAAAGGGTTTTGTTCCAGTCTAACTAGGTAAAATTTGGAAAAAATGACAGCTAGAATCAGACTTGGTATGGACCTGACTAACTCGCTTGGTGTCTCTGTAATCTGGATTTTTAGTTTTGTAACAAATTCTAGGTCAACTTCTTTTGGAGCAATGAATTTTCAGCAACATCTCAGAAATTGAAGCTTGCTCTTTTCCTCATTTCTACTGTGTCCAACATTAAATAGGCAGACTGTGCTGCATGCAATACTGTTAGGTTTGTTATGTATTTTTAAAGATCTGCTCATTTGCAAGATTAAAACTGAACACTAGTCTACACCTGATTTGTCAGTGAGCTAAAAAAGGCCAATTTCCAACTGATACTTTAGACTTTTTAGGATTCTAAGTTATTGAAGTGCAAAGATTTCCATTGCATTGCTCAAGAATTTCAGCATGAATTCCTAGTGCACCATCCTCTGCTAGAAAGTACCAATGAGAATGGCATTAAGAACTGCAAATTGTTTCTTGCTCTGTGCCTCCAGCTCAAACCTCAAAGCAGAAGGTCTTTTCTCTTAGCAGACCAGCTAAGGATTTGCACATGTTATGTGTTATTACAAGACAACCACATACTAAAGAAGATGCAGACTCCCTTCTGTCCTCAGTGACCCCTGCAATCAGCAATTCAGTACTTACCATTCTGGGGCCTCTGAGCTTTTATCTCATTGAAACCCAAGAGGCTGGAAAGCTCCTCATCATACCAGACAAGCAGCTCCTCGTTTTTGCTGATTTTCCTGGTGGAGCGATAGTATAACTGACTGTTTTCCAAGTAAGCTTCCAAGTTCTGCTCCTTGCTATGGGCAGCTGCTTGTACAAGTCTCATCCAGGGCAGGCCTGAGGGACCGTGAACAGATGTGACATCCACCTGTGAGACAGGACACAAAGGAGGGAAGTCACAGGTCTCAAGGCCCAAAGCAAGAGTTCATCCAATCCAAGAACAAAGCCTGGTCTCTGCCTTGCACTGAGCACATATGACAAAGCTGTGAGCCCACCACACCTGCCAGTGTCACCAAATTATCAAAGGCATCCCAGGGAGAAGGCTTCCCCAGTGTAGGGGCTGAGAGCTCTGGGAATGCAGCTGTGTGGGAAGTAGGAGGAGACACCAATGTCCATGTGTAATCCCCATGGCAAAGCCTTGGTTTGTCAGTCCCTGTCCTGTGCACACCATCCCATGGGACTGTGCCAGGCGTGGATCACAGAGGTACAGGAGGTGGGATCCTCTCTAAGAAGGGGTCTCAATACTTGGGATATGAAAATGGGATATGAGTCAGGAGATGTGCCTGTGACTTGGGGACTGACAGTGTGCAGACCCCTGGATCAATGCAGTGTGAAACTGGGAATGAACATACACTCAGGACAGTTGCATGTGGAGATGTGGAGCTTTTCAGTGACCATAAGAGGATATGGATCAGAGGGTGCAAGAAAAGTAATTGTTATTTGATTCAATACCCCAAGTAAACATCTGCATGTATGTTTGGCTAGATTACATAAAATACAGATTTTAATATATGCAACTAAGAAGCACTTATATGATCTCTTTCCTTTTTTTCAGAAATAAAATTATATTTTACCTTTGCTAGATTAATTAAATTAATTTCAAGGTATCTAAACAGATAAACCTCATCACATCAATATTTTTGTTAAATAATTTCTGAGAGCTGCAAGGGGTTGATTTGCTTTCAATTTGTGGGCATGCAGATATACCAAACAAATTAAGTTTAGAAACATTTCTCAGGTCAGGCACTAAAAAGTTAAAAAAATAATATTAAGTCTATTGCCCAAATTAAATTTCTGTTCTGTGTGTATATTACTGCATAGTCCTAAATCACATATAATTGTTACTCCACAGGACTCCTGAGTCATTTAGTCACAGGTTGGCAAGTAAATAATGTAAGTACAAAACATTTGGTATTGTCTTCCTCACGCAGTGTGTGACTCCAGTCTTACTTACTTTAGTACACTAAATAAGGAATAATTTATTTCTTTATAGGTTTTTCCTTGGTGTTTACCACAGCAGGTCTGTGCCCTCTGCAACATTTGAAAGGGAATATTTTCATAGCTTGAAGGTTAAAACACAGGGTGATCAAAGGCAATGTTTATATGCATAAGAACTAATTTTTGACGCACTAAGTCATTGTTTAGAAAGGAAGAAGTTTGCAAATGAAAAATGTCTAATGACAAGTATGATCTAGATTTCACCCCAAGCAATGTATAGCTCTTTGTTTTCCACTAATTGCAGGGCAGCCATTCTTTGGTGTTTGGTACCAGAAACAATATTTTGGCTAACTATTTCTCTGGTTTTAACTGACTATTACCTACAGTGAAAGTTTGATCACATTAGTAGCTTGGATACAAGAATGAAACATTAAAAAACCATTAGGATGAGAGTTACTTAGCGTAAGAGAGAAAATAAATTAGCATGCCCTGAAACTGGTTCTCTCTAAATGCCATGGCAATTAACAATGATTGAGAAATACAAGTGCCTGACAGCAACCCAGGAACACCCACCCACACACAGAGGCTGTAACTAACAGCTATGACAGAGGCTGTCATATTTTAGTTGCTGTGTTTCAGAAATTCCGAGCAGCCACCCGGTGCTCTAAGCAAAGTCAAAGGGAGCACAGCTCCTCCAGGACTCCAGGGAAAGAGCTCAGTCAGCTTCAAGCAGGTGAGGAGGAGTACCGGATGTAAGATACGATCTGGGTTCTGCCAACTAGAATAATGAACTAGCTTTAATTTTTCCATGTGTCTAGAGACACTATAAACCCAGCAAATCCACCCTCTCCTGGAGGTGTCAATCGCCCAGAGGGACCCTTTGTACACAGATATGAGGTAAGGCCTTCACAGTCCAGCATCTCAGTCAGAGCTGGGCTGTGGAGGAATGTGGCTCCCTTGGGAGACGAAGAGAAGAGAAGAGAAGAGAAGAGAAGAGAAGAGAAGAGAAGAGAAGAGAAGAGAAGAGAAGAGAAGAGAAGAGAAGAGAAGAGAAGAGAAGAGAAGAGAAGAGAAGAGAAGAGAAGAGAAGAGAAGAGAAGAGAAGAGAAGAGAAGAGAAGAGAAGAGAAGAGAAGAGAAGAGAAGAGAAGAGAAGAGAAGAGAAGAGAAGAGAAGAGAAGAGAAGAGAAGAGAAGAGAAGAGAAGAGAAGAGAAGAGAAGAGAAGAGAAGAGAAGAGAAGAGAAGAGAAGAGAAGAGAAGAGAAGAGAAGAGAAGAGAAGAGAAGAGAAGAGAAGAGAAGAGAAGAGAAGAGAAGAGAGGAGGCAGTAAATCTCTTCCTTGAAACCCCCAAGAAGCTGTAAGGGGCAGAGGAATCAGTGAAAAGAGCTACCTGTGCCAATGGCTGCCAAGGCATCTTCTTTGCCCAAGTGTACAAACTGGGCCAAGGAGATCAAATTAAGGTCTCGAAGAAAATGAGGGAAAAAAGATTATGAAATTCTCCTTTGGTCTAAACAAAAAAGCCCAAGATGATTAAACCCTTGTTAGAAATAACATTCCCCAAAGTCTTGCTGGAGTGCTGATGAACAATAATGAACAGAAACCTCAGTTGCAACGAATTCACCTTGCCAATTCATTTTCATGTGTGCTCTGTTTGTACTACACCCAGCAGAGCAAAACTCATTTTTTGTTTTGCACTTCAGTGCCATGATGACAACATAGCATCATTATTGAATTTTTAATTAATTACTTCAAACAGTTAGGAGCCTAATGGTAGTTCCTGATTTCTGGGAGGTTTACTTTTAATTATGAGTAGTTAACAGGATATGGGACTACCAATTGCATCTGAAACAGCTACTTGCACAGAATTTCATGTATTTACTGCCAAAAGACAGAGATCTGAGCCAACTCAGGCATCCAATTTCATTGCTGCATAGCAATTACTTAGCTCAAGTGTAGAAAAACACTAAAGCCATCCCTCTAGAGGGCTCTTCCAATGTAGAAAACCTTTGAGGCTCTCTCTACAGTAATTCAAAACTCCCAGGAGAAATAAAGAAATATTCCAAAAATAAAGCCTTTTTTCAGGGCAGGTCTCTCTCCAAAGAGTTTGTTGGTCTCCTGGAGTATTAATAACACTGTCCAAGAAAGCAAACTTGTGCCAGAGACTCAAAACAGTCAGATAAACCCTGAAGCCTCTTCTTCTCCCTCTTAATTTGCTTAAAGCAGAAATGTAGAACAGGTTATCTGCCAACAACTGTATCTTCCATATTACACATGTGCCTTGGGATTTCTCTCCTCCAGAGTACAGAAATCTTAGGCAAACCTGGATCTCTCCCAGACCCATCCATGCCGTAGAATATGGGAAATTGGCTTTTCTCACACCATAAAACACCTTCCTGTCTTCATCTAGACCAACAGTGACTGAAAGGCACTCCAAGACCCAGAAAGTTGGGGTAAGTGGTCAACATGATAAACAGTGGCTATGAAACAAAAAAAAAAAAAAGTGGAGAACCAGAGCTTGAGAGCTAACAATCCATTGCAATCCTGGGGTTTCTGCCTTCCCTACAGTGATTGAAAAGTGTAGCTGTAACACAGACATACAGATCAAAGGTGACTTTAGGAAGTCCATGTACTAACAGCATAAAGTTGTGGCTGCCCAAAGTGTGTGTGGGCTAGTTGTCTGACTGCCATTGTGGTTTCACTTTCAAGGATAACTGAACACACTGGGGTAGCAGTTACCTAGATCAGTAAATAAATGCTGTGAATGTACCACCTGCATGAATCAGTGGCACAGTCTTCCCCCACTGTTCTCACAAGGCTGTCATACCTCCTGATAAACCTCCTTTGTCCTGAAAAAGCTGAACTAGAGGTTTCTAAACTATTTGTCCCCCTTCCCTCCTATTCCAAGTCAGATCTGAAGCAGGCCATCAATCATCAGCATAGAAGTGAGACTTTGTATTCTTCCTGCAAAGGGCAGAGTTTTCCTTAGGTCCTTCAGTCTACAGCTCATAAATCAGAAATGCACTGGTCCTTTCTTTGAGGGAGCTGTTACTTGTGCTGAAAAAAACAAAAACCTACCCCTTGCAAAATTACCTTCTCAGGGATGGTGTACCTCTTTTTGATAGGTCTAACATTACCCATTCCTATTTTTCTCATACCTTAAATACATAGTGGATGTTCCGTCTGTCAGAACATTTGAGAGCAATGAAAGCTACAGTGTCCAGCAGGGTGTTCTGGAGCATGCATGGTCCAAAAACAACTTCTTCAGGGATGTCTTGTGTGGTATGAACAGTAGCCAGTATGTCTGGAAAATGGTGATGCAGAAGCTTGTTGTCACTTGTCCAAAGGAATTTAGGCAAAGAGGTAAGTTCCATTATAAACCTGTAAAAAACACAAGAAATCACATTTGGCACAGAGATGAAGTAGAAGGTGGCATCACTACTTCAAATACAAAGATTTCCAGGATCTGTAGGTGAATTGTAAGAGTCTGCCAGGACATTGTTGGTTACAGAGTTTACAGCTTTATTAACATCCAGTTCAGAATGAGAAGGATTACTTTACACTAAACCAGTCTTAGGTTTGTAAACAAACTCTTCCTGGAATAGGCAGACAGTCCAAGTGTTCAACCGCTGCTCTCTACAGACAGGAGTAACAAGATTTGGGAAAAATAAGCAAAATTTTGAGTGAGTAGAACTCAGTATATTCTTAAACATATTCTCAGATATCCTTATTATTATTATTATTTTGTAGAAGTGTGAAGAAAGGTAGAGAAGGAGAACAGCAACAAAATAAAGCAAGACTTTTTGAAAAAGCTGTGCTTTTATTGCTTGAGTGGAACATCAGTCTAGTTTCTGGTTAAGCTGCTACGAAACCAGGAATAACCTGAGTCTTGAGTCTATCCAACCAGTATGCACAGAATTTGTGGAAATTCCTCAAAAGAATTATTTTCACCCTGCCTCAAAGTATATGTTGTCAGCTATTGTTGAGAAAATCAAATCAGATTATGACTCTTTGCATAGTGATAGTCCTAGCACAATGTTAGTAGAGATTCCTATCTTTAGAGGATAAATTTTCCAGCCCTGAATGTAGAATAATGTATTTGTCATTGTAGATGCAACTTCTGCAATATGAGCCACAATGTGAGAACTCAGTATGCAGCAAGGAGAAGACAGGCTTGAGTTATTTGTCATTCTAAGTCTCTCTGGGTTTCTAATAAAGATATTGTCATCTCCAGCTCCCAGCTGGAGGTCATGGAAAACCCCTCATTTATGCCATCAAGAGCTGGATCAGGTCCATTAGGCAGATAAAATTAAAGAGAACAGCAACAAGCCCTGAAGACGCCTTAGCCTAATAAATACTGAGATGGAAGGGCTGAAGATCTAGTCTAATCTTTCTCACTCTCTGACAGCAGAATTGATTTGTTACTCACTGACTCATGACTTAAATTGAAGTGGTATAAAGTGCTCAGGAGAGTTGCACTGATTTAACTAAATCAGTTTCTAAATCAGGGTAGTTAATTCAGTATAATTTATTCCTTGTAGGCAAGGTCTAAGACCCTACCCTAAAAATATTAAAATACATGGTCAGACATTCAGTATGTATAAACCCCAGAAGGAGGAAGGCCTAAACCAGACAACCAAGGCAAAGAGTGGGATAACACATGCCCTCAAGCATCCCTTAAAATCAATATGACAATAAAGTTTGTTTGTTTCTAAATTACTTGTTAACTTAATACGTGATCAGACAAAAAAATCCCCCAAACCTACATGTGGAAGTGCCAAAGTCTCAAAGTGCCACCCTGGCAGCTGTGGGAGCACGGAATTTGACTCTTGCATGGAAGGGTCACTTTTGTGAAAAGCTGTGAGAAGGATGTACTGTGATTACACAGCAGACGGGACAGTGACCGTCAGCCTTGCTCTAAACGCGCCGGGAAGATCCCTGTTTTCCAATCACGTGGCGAATGCACCATCTAGTGTCACATCTCAGCATCACACAGTGTCCCGTGAGCAAGCGAAGCAGGGCATCCCCATCTCTGCCCTGTGAGCAAGCGAAGCAGGGCATCCCCATCTCTGCTGCTGTCCGTGCATTGCACGGTCTCAGGCTCTGAGCACCCTGTCAGGCAGGAATCGGTTCTCTCCGGATTGGGTCATTCTCTCTGCCACCCTCTGCTCAAACAGCAGCTTGGGTGCCTCCTCAGCTACTGGATTTGATAGGGTCTGGTCAGAGTTATGTCAGGTAGGGAGAGTCATTTAAATCTACAGTGTTGGCTTTTTGCAGTGTCGGCTGAAGATGTGCTGCTGGTACTCAGAGTGGAGAGTGGGGATCCTCTGCATCATTAGAAGAAAAAGGGTGAAACTTTTTCTGCAGTCTTCAAATAGCATGAGAAAGCTCCTCCATCTGCATCCACAAGATTTCAGCTTCTGTCACTAAGCCAAGCTCATCAGCAGAGGGATAACAGTGAACAAACATGATACTGCTTTCAAACTGTGCTGCTACCTCTGCAAAGGGACATGCTGCATCCTGTGGGTTTTCCAACCTGCCCTCGTTCAGGGGTCTCCATTGCAAAGTGCAGATTCATCCAGGGCAGTACTGGAACAAGTCCTGCCTCCTGCACAGGTAGGGGGTGGTAGGGGGCTCTCTGGTAGCTGCTGCCCTTACCACAGAGAACTGAAATACTGCCAGAGGGCACCTGCTGGATTGTCAGAGAGGGTTAGCAGGAGTGTGACTACACTGTGGGGCAGAAGGCTGTATAATGGTCAATGCATACCTCATACCTTGAAACCACCACCAGAGATCTCAGAGCAGCTGAAATACAGCAGCAGCACCCACAACACTCAAAACAGACAGCAGAAATTAGCTAGGAAAAAAAAAGTGTAAATAGGCCAGAATACAAATCTGAAAAATCTGAAATACCCTTCAGTTTGGATGTAAGTTTGAACCTCTACATGTTTTTTATCTGGTTATAATCTAAAGCCAAAATTTCAGCCACAGTCAAGATGTTTAGAGGTTTTTTTAATAAAACCTCCCTTAAGTTTTCAGGAACTTCAGACTTGAGTCTGAATGAGAATTCTACACCAAACCAAGAACCCAGTACTTGAGTTTAATTATAAAATTTTGTTTCAATGACAATCTCACACTTTTGCCAACAGTCTTCATAGTCAAAGAAAATTAATTAAGAACTTGGAAACGGACTCATAATGAGAAATGGAGAAGGTATGCTACAATGCCTGCCATTTTAATTTGACAGGCTGAAGTAGGTGAATCACTCACATTCTTCCCAGTGAGTGAAGAGAGAAAATTCCCATAACAGAGAATGACTGTTCCCCATGACTTCACCCAACTGATTACTCTTGTCTTAATGCCATTGATCTCCACATTTTGACTGCCTTCTTTAATGAGCAATAAATCTGCCGTGCCTCCATTTCTTACAGATTCACTAGCTGTTGTACATATGACTTCACTCACTCTTCTCCTACTACATAACAGTTTACAGAACTGTACCACAGGCTTCATTGTGAAGGTCAGATCTTCAGCCCTACATCCTGCAGGCAATGATATGCTTGCCCCAAATTGCCAGAGCTGGGACGGCCATTGCTTCCCAGGATCCCCCCCATACAACATGATCTTGCTGTTCCCACTCAGGTTCTGCATGAGCAGTTCCTATCCCTCTGGAATTACCCACAGACATCTCTGAGAGGCTGAAATAAAATGAATATTTATAGTGCTTTAGTAGCACATTAGATTCAGATCACCTGTTATGGGTACTCCCCATATTCTATCTGTCACAGATGGGAATTCTTCATATGGATGAGTTTAGGGACTTGCTGTTTAATGGACTCTTCATCCTCCAGACAGTATCTGATACACATATACCATGTCCCTGAGTGATGGATTTTGCATCTTGATTTCTGGGAAGTGTGACAGATCTGTCAAAGAACAAGGACCCATGGGCAGGCAACTCCCTATGGATTATGCAATTCTGAATGTTCCATCAAAAAGCACATTAAATAGATGATGCTCACAGCAAATGCTCCCAGCCTGCTTGCCTCCAGAGCAGCATACAAATTGCTAGTCAACTTTTGGTTTCCTGAGTGTTCTTCCAAGCTGGAACTCTTAAAATAGCCTTCTCCTAGTCTCTCACCTTTCCTAGCACTTGTCTAGCATCCCATTAACTAATTAAGGTTACAACTTCTACCTTCCTGAAATGTGTTTACATAGCTCCTGTACCTCATGAGAGAAACATGTTACCAGAGAGGAAAATAAAGAAATTTTCAGATCCCTGGTTTTCTACTGCATGGCCTTCAGATGTCACTGCAAGCTCTCCTAAGAAATGTCTGGAAATTCCCAAATGTAGAAGCACTGAGTTGAGCAAGGACTCCCCTGAATTCTATTTTCAGAGGATTTGACCCGATTCTCCTTGCCACAATGACCACACTGAACTGTGGCATCATTTGGAGCTTCTTAGTGGCCCTAAAGGCACTGGTAGCCCTGCTCAGTACTATGATCAACTATGCAAGTGGGAAGGAAACAAACTAATCACATTTGCAAGAGGGGAACGGTTTCATCCAGAAATTATTTAGCTAGTTCTGCTCTTCACAATCAAAAACACAAGCAGGTAATAAAAAGTATTTATTCAAAATTCATTTGATTTTCAAAATTGTCAATAACTACTTCACTTTCACCTTTACTTCCATTTTAACTGTAGATTAAATTGCATATATTTATATCACTTTCAGAGCAATTATCCTAGCTGGGAAAAAAATGGCACAGAAGATACTCTTAAAAAAATAATTGAAAGTATTTGATCCTGGAAACGATCACCCCACTGTCTTCCCAACCATTTCTGTGTCTACTCCAGACTTTCTCCAGAGCAGGGGTTAATGTAAACACTACAGCTCTGCATTTCCCATGTCAACAAAACTGAAAGCCAAAAAGGAACAGAAATATTAAATGGAGCCATCATTTCCTTCACCTTTTAACTTACTCCTTTCTGCTCCAAAGTGTGATGGCATTTTCCCTGAAGCACATAACCTGTGACAGTGCCACTGCCAAAACTGCCTTTGATTTCAATAGCAGGTCTGTCGGCCTGAGGAATCCATGATCAGACGTGCAGTGTCATGCACAATAAACTACAGATAATAAAGGAATTGAGCTGATGCAGACAGAGTGGTTCTGTCTGCAGAATTTATTATTTTCTGTTGTTATAAGGAACTGAGGATTCTTTACATATGAAGGAAATTTCAATGGAATACAAAATAGAAAAGTGAGAAAATCTATTCTTGGGTTTTATACAATTGCTTTTCTTCTATACCAGGTTTTCTTCTCCATTTATTTAAGCTGTGAACTGCAAAGCAGAAAAATAAAAACTAAAACTGAAGGAAACTGGCAGGGAATCAAATAAAAGAATGGAGAATTCTTGCTTTAAAAAATAATCCCAGAACCCATGAAATAAATCCAGAAACTAAACCCTGTTTCCTAAATTCAGTCACAAGCTGAGAAGTCCTTTATAAGCATAAAAAGTCTAAACAAGTAATTTCTTTTACTTCATTGCTACTGCAAGACACAGTTTATGTGCTTCAGCTTGTATGCAAGTCAGGTGTCTTTCTGAGCACAAAATGATTTCTTTGCACCTTCACTGCTGAAAATCCCACACACATGAAGAAAATTGTACAAAAACACTTGGGAGATACAGCTATGTGTTGCCATTCCCTGCCTTTCTGGGATGAAGAAAGCCATCCGGAGGTTTGGTTTGTTACCCCTCAGACAGATATTATACCCCTAGAAAAATATGCAAAGATCTTGGATTACCTGGGAAACAATTTCTCTGGATTTTAAAAAAAACTAGTCATATGTCACTCATTTCTGAGTCTCAGGTTTAGCAACCTGTCCATCTTTGAGATGGACATAAGACAATACACCCCGAATTTCTGAGCTTTGATTATGCTCTTTGCTCTTCCCATTGTTACTGGTCACAAATTTGGATCCCAGCAGTGATCCTGCAGAGAAGCAAGAAGGTGACAGATCCAGAGGTCCCTTTCCTGCCAGTGAGCCATGTCACATCCATGGATTAAGAACAGCCCAATTAGCACTGACGAGGTAAATGAGAGAACAATAATTAAACCTGTGGAGACTGGAATTTTAACCTTTTTTTTTTGCACTCCAGGGCTACAGTTGGGGCATATTTTGAGGACCTCTCTTCTCAGTTCCTCACAGCTCTTGATGTACTGCTCATCTAACAGTTCTGTTCTCCTGGCATGATTCAGTCACACTTGCCTGATGTGCTTACCTGAGCTAGGCATCTGGCAAGAAGTACAAGGAAATACAACTATGCATCAAGGAGGAATTTGCTGACTGCAGAGATGAACAGAATCTGGAAGAATGGAATACAATCGGGACTGAACTAGCCTGATGCATGGAAATGGTCTTCCCTTGGCATTCCAGGCCACCCCAGCTTTCTTTCTTCAGACTTCTCTGTACAGCAGCTGCAAAACTCTAACCTGCCAAATACCTAAAAATGAGCAGAAATAGGGAAGTTCACTGCCTAGATTGTTCTGGAATGATGAGAAGGCAGCTTGAGGTGTGGAGTTTGGTGTCTAGTTTGAGCTTTTAGAAACTGGGCCCTTATGGAGTGAATTTCATTGTGAATTAGAGACCTTCAAGTTTATGGGGTGCTCATGACTTTGTTATTGTATCATCCCGATACCTTCAGGGAGCAGCTCTCCTGTTCTTACTATTTTAAGGCTGTGTGGTCTTCAAATTTTCTTCCATCATCTGAAATCCCCAGTACGTGCAATGTAAGCTGACAGCTTTTGATGAACCATCATTATATCTTGGCTGGATACCCAGCCTAGTGAATCATGAAACTGCCAAATCTTTTTATTTATGAACAATCTCTCAAACTTCTGTGGGAATAATGAAGAAGACAGAGCTAAAATCCCTGATTGGAAATTAACAAATACCTCAAGCTCCACATTTGCTTTCAACAAGTCTTGTGACATACAGGAACCATTGGGAAGTGGAACCTAAAAGAAAAGCTTTCAAGTTTGTTCTTATTTTCTCTGAGAATAGGGAAGTTGAAGTGGCCTCTCCCCTGATGCATGGTAGCTGCCTCACAGACACACAGACCTCCCTCTCCAAAGCAGATGAACATTACATCACGTCTCTAAGACCACCACAAGGATGCAATTTCCAGTCTTTACCTGATGTCAGGTACAAAATGCCTGGGATTGAGCATCATATTTGGTTTGATGAGAAAATAACTGAGATTTGAACAAGTCCCAGCAGATGCACATACTCTCACCCCACTGGCTCTCAAATGGCAGCCCAGCACCAAACTTCCCTATGGTTTTTGGGATTTCCACACTGAACCCCTAATTCTACTTCCACTCTCTTCCATGGCCAGAAATGTGGTAGGTAGGAAAGGAATGGGCTATCCCACACAGCTGGAAAGCCTGGTTAATACTCCCTTGCTGGGATGTGTGATGCAACAGTCTCTGCACAGTTCCACATGAAGCCTCCTTGGATTTAGCTGGAGGTTTGGAATCTGGCAGAACATGAACAACAGGGCTACTGAGGTCTCTGTTCCATCTCATCCGGTGCTCAACCACAAGAAATGCAGTGCAGGCACTGGGAGAACTCTTCATACTTCAACCTGGACAATGAGCAACAGTAATAACGTGCTGCATCCATTGGAAAGGATGAAGTACATTTATTTTCTACAATGCTAGTGGTTCAAACAGACTGAGTCTAGGAATTTGGCCTCATGATGCATAAAATGTCAATATTCCTTTCCAGTTGGGTTGGTCCCAAAGACAGAATGAATGCCTCTGTCTGGCACTGTGTCTGATCTAATGAATCCTGTTAGATGGTACTGAGCTGTACAAGTCACTCATAAATCAGACAATCCACCTGTGCATAAAGAGGAGATGACTATAGCTCCACAGTCTACTGGCTTTCAAAGACTTTATTTTTGTGTGAAGGGCTGACTCTTCACTGGCTTACAGCTGTTCTATTTACTGAAGCAGTGCATTTATCCACCACTTCACTCTTGTGGTTTCAAGGCCTAAGACCTAAAAAACAGGGTTTCTGTAGGATAAAGGAAAAATCTGGGTTTCTATAGAAAAAAATGGAGCTTATTTTAATTTTTCATCCAGGACTGAGGAATATCAAACTGTGAATGTTATGAATACATAATTTCAACTGCTTATACAGCTGCACATGCCATACACTGTATGGATACATTTCAGTTCAGAGCTCACAGTATCTCATATCCAGGCCTGAATTGTGCTGGTGGTCACCTCAGGACTTGGTCTGGTTTTGCACCGGCTGCTCTGGCACTGTTCACTGTTCAGCAATTGACATAATGCTCTGAAACATCACAGGAAGTTCGAATTTTGCAGGGACATCCAAAAAGAACAGAAAGCAAATGTTATTCCATGAGAGGGGGAACAAAGAAGGCAACCATTCATCTGTCACACAGTCTAGGAAAGTTACTTGTCACACAGATGCGTGTGCCTGCTTTGAGCAAAATCCTTGATTCACATAAACAGCAGCCCTGACCACAGTAATCTGTGTTTATACGTTTGTTCTGACATAGATCTGTGCATTGGCTCCTTCACCCAGGCATCCATGCAGACAAAACCACCATTCCCTGTATGCAGCCACAGAAAATGGAGAAACAACAGCCAACCAAACAACATGATCCAAACACAAACAGCATGAATGAAACACAAACAGGCTGAACCAAACACAAACACACTGAACCAAAATGTGTAACTTGTGAAAACAGTCATAAATATTTGTCTTCCATCTTCATACAATTCACATTGATGTCTCTTTTTCAGAAATTCTTTAAAGTTACATTATCTGGTTCAATTTAAAGATATATTAAGATATGCTCCTATTTAAGAGTCCTACTATTGATTTTGGCAGCTTTAAAAAATGTAATATCTGTTCAAATGTTTCTTTCTGACAGAAAAGCATATACATGTGGTATGTAAGCATATACATAAAGATGGAAACATTTATACACACATACATGTCTTCACAGCTGAACATAGCTCCATACATACACCTATTTAAGCCATACATACACCTGATTATTTTTTGTGATTTTTTCATAATTGTTCATAATTTGTATTTTAGAAGAAATATTTTTAAACAAAGATCAGTTACTTCCACATGGCTGGTGCTGAAGATTTCTTCAATAGTACTAAGGGGCATTAACTTACATTAATCTTACTTACATTTGTGCCAAACTTACTACACATGATGTCAACTCCAATAAGAGCAAGTGACAGAGCTGAAGGACACTATGCAAGGTGAAATTGTGGGAGGCAACATAAATAAGTTAGTTTTTGCTACAATGAAACCTTTTAATTGAAAGTCATTTTGCAAATTAAAGTCTTACCCAAAACAGTTTGTTCTCCAACAAAATATTTTGCTCTTTGACCTGGTGTTTATCAATAGCAGGTAACGTAAGACTGTGCTGCAGGAAAATTATATTAACAGAATCACAGCATTACAGACATGGAAATATCCATCTGTAAATACTAGGATTTAGCCAGCTAATTTCTTTTGCAAAATCTTTGGTACACTCTGTAATTCTTACCCATAATTTATTTTTGTACTTTCTCATCTGGTTATATTACATTCAGCTAACGGGATCTAAATATTTTGACTTTATATTAGTATTTCTATGGCTACAAAACTATTTTCTCTAGAAAATTAGATCTCTGTAGAGTTCCATAAGGCAGCTTTATTTTGCTTTGAAATACTAGAAATTTATTAAATACAAAAAATAATTGCATTTTCAAATAACAGTTTATGCTTTGGTGTAGTTTTATACATTAAAAATCATAAATTTAATCACTCTACTGCCAAAAAAAATTCCTCTATTCCTCTCTCTAGTACCAGTTATACTTAATCACGGTAACAAAAGCTGTCAAGTGCTACATTTTTAAAAGCCAAAAATAAGGGAAAACTCCTGAGACGTAATTGATTATTAAATGCGGAATTTCATGCATGACTACAACTGCTTTTTATGTGAAAGCAACTGTACTAAAAATATAAAACTATTAAAAAATCTGATCCTCCATCAAATTTCTTTTGACATTTCTTTGAACTAGTAGCTGTTAGTTCACAGAAAAAAAAGTCATTAATATGCTTCAAACATTTTCAGTGGACTGAATTCCTACAAAAACCTTTTAATGTAAAGATTTGCAAATTTAAAGATCAATGTGACATTTTAAAGTGACAGCAATAGCAGCTCCTAACTCAAGTAAGAAATTTCTACTACATGGATATCCATGATATAAGGAATACACACAAACAGAGAATAACAATGTGAGCTATTCCAAACAAAGTTCATCAATTTCATAAAAGCAATTAGACCCTAGGTAAGTACCTAGAACAGCCACGATGCTCGATCACCTGTCGAAGTTGGAAGGATGAGGAGCGCTGTAACCAATAAAAAGAGCAAGTGATGCTCGAGAGCTCTCGGCGAGAGAAGAGAGCCGGGAGGGAGGAAAAGCGCGACTGCCGGCGGGGCTGCCGAGGGGGACCCGCCTCCCCCTCCGCTCGGCACGGCCCCGGCAGCCCCGGTGGGCACGGCCCCGGCAGCCCCGGTAACCCTGGGTCGGCATGGCCCCGGCAGCCCCGGTGGGCACGGCCCCGGCGGGCATGGCCCCGTCAGCCCCGGGTGGGCACAGTCGCTCTGCCCGGGCCCCTCCAGCCGCACTGGAGCGGGCGGCAGCACGGCCAGCGCTGGGCACCAGTCAGCAAAGGCCACCTCCGTGCCCTCACCTGCTCCCCGGCCACTCCCGGCCCCGGGGCAGCCCAGCCCTGTCCCCGTCCCCGGGCAGGTCCCGGCCGTGCGGGAGCGCGGGGGTAGCCCCGGCCCGGTCCCGGCAGCTCCGCGGCTCCGGGAGCGCAGCCCGGCCGGGCGGGACGGACGGTGCTGCTCCGCTTCGCCGCGCTCTGCAGGGGCAGCGGCCGCGCTGTCCCCCGCCCGGCCCCTCTGTCCCGGCCCCGCTCACCTGGGGGTCCCGCTGCAGGGGACGGGCGATCTGCGGCGCCGGGGGTCCCGCCGCGCCCCGTCCCTCTCCCAGGATCCCGCTACGGCCAAGTGCCCGCGGAGCCCTCACCTCAGCTCACCCCACCGCAGGGGCCGCCCGGCCCCCCGAGAGCCGCGCCGCAGCCCCCGCCGCCGCACCGCCCCAGCACGCCGGCACCCTCCTCCCGCCGCGGCTCCCCGCCCAGAGCAGACCCCGGGAAACGCCTACCGCAGCTCCTGCCCCCGACCCCCGCCGCCAGCCAGGCGCCCCCTCCGCCGGGAGCCGCTGCCGTGCCGCCCGCGGGGCCCGCAGCCCTGGCCGAGCAGAAGGCATCCTGCGGACAGCAGCGCGGGGGAGCCACGAGGTGGACGGGATTCCCCCTTGTAACGGGACCATGAACCGAGGAGTTTCTTTTAAAGTTGGGGAGGGGAAAACCATACACACGCACGCCGAAATAAACCAAACAAAACCATCTCCAAAGCCGCCTTCCCACTTGTCCTTTAGATCATCTGACAACGCTTTTGAATAGAAGGCTCTTCTAGGAGCTGCAGGTATTGACAAGAGCCGCTTAAAATGAAAACAACTGCTTCGTAGAAAATACTCGCAGGATAAAAATTAGGACTTTGAGGTATGAAACGATTTGTGGCACAGCTGGTATGTAAAATAAAACCATCAAACGTCTTGTCATAATCAAATATACCCTAAATCTGGACTAGCGACATTGCTTTTGAAAGATGTCGTTCCATATAAATGCCTTTAACGCCTGGTAGAAAATTTTTATGAACATGTTGACAAATGAAATAACCCAGGTTATTTGATTAGTGTCCATGTAATCTGAATATGGGCTTGTATCAGGAAAAGAAACGTCAACCCTTTAATGCTTTTGAAAGGATGGATTTTCGCTGCAATTGAAGAGTAATCTTATACCAATAATGAAGGCGAGCCACTCTCGCTGTGTTTTGTGATACAGGGATTATAAAGGATGAACTCAAGAGTTCCTGTTCTCTTTTAAAATTCGGCTCGGGCTGAAGGAACAGGATTGTTGAGGGCAGCAGGGGTTTGGTAGCTGCCCAGCCGCCCCGGAAGCTCTGCATCCTACCACCCGCCCAGGAACCGGTGTGGTGGTGGCATCTCCTAATACTGCTTGGAAAACATCACCTGATTTGGGATGCAGGTGTCAGGAAACTGGGATGGACAATTCCCACTGCACTTCATATCGCAAGAGTTTATAATTTTTGCAGCCTTTATGCAAATAGCAACAGAAGGTGTAAGAAGGGACCATTAGACGTGGTCACCTGCCTTGCGGGAGCTTGAAGCACTGTGAGACGCTGTGCTGAGGTAACCTGTGTCCCAAAGAGGGTGAGATGTGCACCTAAGGGTCAGCTCTCCTGGTGCTTGGTGTGATTTTCCTTCGAGCAAGGCCCAATCAAATGGCTCCGAGTGCCCGGGTCACGGGCCCGGCCTGCCCTGCCTGACCCCACACAAACCTCCCTCGGGCTTGGGGCCGGACAGGCCTGCCCGGGGTGTGACAGCCACAGGAGGGGCTCAGGCCGATCGGAAAACCTGTTTTGTTTCAAACAGAAGGCTCTGGTTCTGCAGAGGCGGCCCGAAAGCTCCTGCCGTGCCCAGCCCTCCTCACAGGGGATGGAGGAGCACGGAAGGGGTGCTGGCAAAGACGCAGGCCCACGCATTCCCCACGGTGTTTCTGCCCAGCATCGACCGAGGCAGAACTCAGCCAAGTCCTTGCTTTTGCATACGCCCACCTAGCATCTAAGCGTGCCCCCTCGCCGGGCCCTTTGGAGGAGGCAGATGAGCAGGTCATCTCTCTGTGCAGAATCGCAGGATGTATCAGAACCTAGAAAAGGGCAGTGCACATTGTCGAAAAATAGTGATTTTTTTTTTCTCGGCAGTGCCTTACTTTGTTTTGGAGAATACCTTGAAGTCTGCCGGGTAATTTTACAGTACTATCTGATATTCTCGAGGCACCGAGGGACTCTGACGCTATGAGCATTTTTATTTCGTTTTGAAAGGCTGCGGTGTGTGCGGGGAAGGACAGCTGTCGAGGGCAGGGGGTGCCGAGGGCTCCCGGGACCACGCGGGCTGCGGACACTAGTGGGCACCGGCGAGGCCGAAGCCCGGCGGCTGAGGGGAAGCGGGGGATTCCTGCTGCTCAGCAGCCGTTTGCTCATTTTTTGTGAATGTCGCCAGGGAGGATGTGGGTTTTTTCTATTTCTCCATGATCTAAGTAATCGCTGGGTCTCAACTGGCCAGTGCTCAAAAAACCTTTCAAGTGGTGAGCTCAAGCAGTGCATTCAGCTTTTAGCTGTGCATAGTTAAACCAGGCAAAGTGGCTGAAAGCCGGTGGACCCTCTAATCTTTCCTTGATAAGTCCCCGACCGCCGCCGCGGTTGGCTGGGTCTGAATTCGGTCCAGCACAGAAACACGCAACTGAAATCGAGATGCCTTTCCCGAAGGGATTCAGACTGGCGGGCGGCAGCCCACACCGCACAAAGCACGCCGAGGCTGCTTTGCTGGAGGGGCGCGGGCTCCCACGGGCTCCCAGGCGCGCCGCGCCCACGCGTGTCCCCGTCGGGCGCTGAGGGAAAGGGCCCGCCGGCATCGCACTGCTCCCCGAAGAGCCGCACGCTCGGCGTGGAGCGGGCAGGGCTGCTGTGTGCGTGGGGAAACAACGCACACGTCCCACGCCCGCAGCCCCGCCCGGGTGGGCCGTGTCCCCCGCGGGTATCACCTTTGTCGGGGACAGGAGGTGTCAGTTTTTGCTGCTGGAGCGTAGAAGCGACTCCTGGCTGGAGCGTGGTGGCGCGGCCCCGGCGAAGCGCTGGGTGGTCGGGGGGCTGCGCTCGGTGGGACAGCGCGCCAGACCCCACAGGGGATGGGTTCCCTCCTCCTTGGCTCCGATGGGAGCCTCGCCCCGAGAGAGAAATGTCTAGCCCCCACTCTGTCATGGAAAGTGACTCCGCTCGCATCCCTCCCCGTGGCTCTTTTCATTAATTAGGGGCTGCAAAGAGTGTGGGGGAGGGGGAAGCGGCTGGGAGCCACTAATTATTCAAACTTTGGAGACACCATCCAGATGAGCTGGGCAATCTCTTTAGGGCACCGCTTTGTAACCTGTGTGTATCAGGCGGGGAGTGATTATGCTACTGTGCAAAGCCTCCATTAAGAGATTTCATTTCATCATTACTCATCGCCTGCAGGATGTGTTCAGACTCCAGTGTGAGTAAACCGAGATTTCCACGAAGAGAAACAATTTGCTGTGGCACGAGAGGGCCGTGAAAACATGCCCCTACCCCCGCCCCCAAGCAATAATCTTTTTAATTGCACTCAGCTACAAACAGATTTTTCTTAAGTGCCCTCTCGCGTTGTGCCCCCCACCTCCGCTTTGTCACAGGTTTTTGCCACGACGCCCATCTCCAACAGCAACTTCTCTCTGCCTTGTGCTCTGACCTCCTCTGGGCTCCAGCCGCTCCCGAGCCTGCTGGAGAGAGGCTTAGCAGGACGCGCAGAGATGCTCCGGAATGCAGCTGGGCTGCCGCGGCCCCTGGCCGGCTTCCGTGCCCGCCGGCGGCGGAGTGCCCGGCCCGCTGCCCGCTGTCCTGCCCCGAGGGCAGTCCGAGAGGGAAGGAGGCAGGAACGCCCGCCCTGTGCCCCGCCGGCGGCGGGCAGTGGTCCCTAAGCTCGGTCCCTCGCTAGCTGCAGCCTTTGCCATATCGGTATCCCGGAACAGGAAAGTCCCGGTTCATCTTGCCCCCCTAAGATCCTGTCTCCCTCCTCCCGCTCCCCTCCCTCTGCCCCTTCCTGCCTTTGGCCCGTGCGAGAGGAGCCTGTTCTCTCCTCGCGGGACGGGGCTGGGGCGCTGGGGGCAGCGGGCAGGGAAGGGGGACTGGGCTCTGGGGACCATCCGCCTGGGCTCAGCCCCCTGCCCGGAGCCAGCGGTCCGGCGCCCGCGGGCAGGGCTGCCTGGAGCCCTCAGGGTTGAGCTGAGATCCTGAAGATAGTAATTTCTTTTTTTTTTATTTCTTTTTTTATTGCTGTTGTTGTTTTATTTTGATTTTTTTCTCTGCTCTCGGTGCTTCCGAAGCGCCTGTAAGATTTGCAGAGAGAGAGAGAGACTGGGGGAGGAGGAATTAAGGAAAGGGAAAAGATGGCGAGTTGCTGGAGCAGTGTGGAGAAAGCGGCATTTTTGTGCTGCCTTTTGCTGGCAATGGGGAGTCTCATCTGCTGCGCCCGGCCGGCAGAGGAGGAAGAGCAAGAAGAGCAGCGCTCCTGTCACGGTGCCTTTGATCTCTACTTCGTCCTGGATAAGTAAGTGACAGTCGCATTTAAAAACGTTTATTCACCCTTCAGTGATTCCTTGCAGCAGCAGGGATGTTGTTTCTTTCCCCCGTCTTCCCGGACGACTTCTCCTGATACCAAATATAACGTGTGGGTCTCTTTCCTTATTTTTTCTTCCCAAAACTTGCGCATTTTCCAAGTGGAGCATTTAGGGGAGCAGTGTCCTTTATGCTGGGTTAGTTGTGCATGCAAACCTGGGAAATTGGGTTGCCTTCACGTTGTAGCATGTGGGGTGTGGGCTGCGAGTGTTGGATTTGAGGGGGTGTTGGTCAGTGCCCACATCGTTCCTGGAGTTTTGTGTCATGGGCTGTGTGCAGAGATGTCACTTGTGGGACTTATCAGTGCTAGGACCATGCAGACCTACCTAAAGATAAGACCAGACTGCTTGTCTGTTTTTGCAAATTCACTTATAAGAAGGTTTTATAAAACTTATTTTTGCTCAGCTTCTTCAGAGTTGTCTAAACTTGTGTTTGAGTTGCATCTATTAAAATACGACTTCTCTTTGATACTTTGTCAGCTGAATTCAGGTATGGGGGGTATGATTAAGCTCATGTGTGTAGGCATGTTTTAGCAAGCACTAACAGAACAAGTGGTAAACTGGTGCACCCACAGGTGTTTTTCAGAATGTACAAATTTCTCTTTCTTCTTGTGTACTGCTCTGGCTTGACAGAGGACTAAAGCCAAGGGATTAACTCAAGGAGTAAAATGTTAGTGTCCTGCAGTGTGATGACTGTGTTATCTAATGCATTCTGGGTTACCTGTGTGACGGAGTATTATGAAAGATGGAAGACCTTGTGATTCTTGCCCTCAAGCCAGGTATAAAGTCTGCATTGTTCTATTTCCCATTTGGGAGAATGGATCAATCCATAAGGCCCTTGGTACAGCCTGCAAGAGGCAAAAAGTCACTGTCACTCAAGATGTATATTTCTGTATTCAAGAAGGGAAAAAGTATCATTAAATAGTGATTCTGTTTTTAGAGCCAAAGAAGCTGAAGATCAAAGGCGTTCTGCTGTTCTAAAAGATACACTAATGCACCATGTGGTCATTGTTTTGTTTTTCTTTTGCTTGGAATTTGTTCCTGAAGTAACCTCTGTGTCTAGAATGGGCTCTGTGGGGGGCTAGTGTTAGTTCTTGAATTCATTCCTGCCAGGCTTCCTAGAAGTGACTGACACTGTTGTTATGCCCAGTTCCCACACTGAATTCCCTGTAAAAATGAATGTTGTGATAGCAGTATGGCTCCTCTGTCTTCTGTAGTACAATTCCTTTGTTACAATGACATTGAGTACCCCTAGCAATCTCCACTGTTTTCATCTATATTTCAGAATATATATATGTATATATTTATATTCATCAGTATTTCAGAAAGCCCTTTTTTGCCTGTGCTGTTACCATTTATATTGTATTCAAGGAGATAAAAGCAGAGAAGAGAGCAATTTGCTCAGAGATACTGATCTTCAAACAGTAGGAAGTTGATCATCTAAGCAAGTTCTTCTCTAGTACTCTGGGCCTGAAGTAATGTATTTTCTTTTTGCAAGCCACAGGTCTTTCATTTTGTTTCAGGTGCTGTCCATTCACTACAGTGGTCCACTGGAAATTGGACCTGATCATAGTAAAATGTCATTTGGGTTCCAGTGGGAAAATTCTCTTTAGCTTCAATTGCAAACTGAGTCTTTTTGAGCTTTGAGAGTTACACCAAATAACTCTCCTTTGGTAAAGGCTGTGTTGAGTTACTTGGACCCCTGAGTGGTTTTAGAATCTATCCCTGCTCCCACCAAATCTGTAACAGTGGGGTGGCAAAGCTGCTGTTGGTCTCAATGAGATTGCATTACAGTCCATATGGGTAATATAAGAGTGCCAGATCTTGGGAGCCATAGGTCCTGTGCTGGCTGACGGTGTATTTATCCCAGCTGTATTCTGTGACATCTGGCACAACACAAGGAGCTTTATGGAGGCAGGAAGGACTGATTTAGTGGATACACCCTGGGTCTTGGGACAGCTCATCAGGAAGGAACTCCAGGTAGTGTTGAGAATTCATTGTTGTTGAAGACAGTCAGCATATTTCAGGTAGGGAGAAGGCAGGAAGCCTGTCAGAAGCATCTGGTAAATCTGTCAATACAGTGAACAATTATTTTTTTTTTAGGGTTGGATACTGACATATATCTGTGAAGAATTCTGTCTGTAATTTCAAGTGGGAGAAACCCCAGAAAAACCCAGCCATACGCATGAAGTACACCCCTATAGCTTGGGGATTGCCTCTCTTTATTGGTGCCCTGCCAGTCTGGAGTTGGATGCATTCAGTCTTAGTTAGCTGTCTAACAGTGGGATTGAAGTATTGGTTGTGTGAAAATACCAGGCTTTAATCCTGTGACCGTGTAGTGAGCTGAATGACAGCTCCTGTCTCTAAAATCAGCCTGGCTGAACCAAAATGACTTTAAGACTGGTTTGCTTTGCTTCCCAGTAGAAAGATCTGTAGGAGGAAATCTGGAAGAAGACAACAAACCTTTCTCCTTATGCAGTGTGTGTTACTGCAATGACTTTATTGGGGCATGATTTTTCCTTTCCATTGTGCCAGGCAAAGTCTGTGAGGATTTAATCCTGCAGGCAACAACCATCAGATGGAAAAGATCATCTTCTGGTGAAGTTATTGGTATAATATATGTGCTGCCAATTAGAAAAAAGAAACTTGCTGTTTTCTTGCAGTTTTTCTTTGCCTGAGTTTGACTGCTGTCCTTCATGTTAACTCCACAGGATAAGCAAGATCAGGAGAGTGCCACTAAACCTTAGATGCCCCAAAAAGCTGGCATAATGAAAGGGAAAAGCAGTGTGTGTGGGAGGGAGACCAGCCATCATCCTCCTTAGGATTGGCTGACTGTGCCAGAGCTACATTAGGACTTCCTTGTCTCTGGGGATGCTTAAATGAGGAAATCTCTTGAAGCTGGGAGAGCAGGACATTTGCTGGCTGCAGAGGCGGCTGCCTAGAGTCTGCAGTCTTGCTCTGTCTGAATCTTGTGCTTTATGAGTTGTGCAGGCCTGAGCTTGTTTGGAGGCATAGTGGAAGACTTTAAAATATCATAATGAAGCAGCAAAAGTTCTTTTGTAAGCAACTAAGTCACTCTGTGCATGAGGTAAGGCAGCATACATTGCCATTGGCACACCCACCTCTCCCATGGCATGCAGTAAGATCAAGTCACTTGTGATAGCAAAGCTCTCAGTTTTACCTTTAAACAAAGTAAAAAGCTTTTAAGCCAGACATAATGGATTTTTGAGTAGTTCTCACTTGCTTTGGTTGCTTCATTTGCTTAGGTTGTCCCAGTGCACAGAGAACCTATTTCTGTCCCATCTCAAACTGTGGAGGACAGGCCCTGTTACGGATTTTGGTTGCTTGACCATCAGGTCTTGTAGTGACATACTTGTGCTTGAGAATGTAAATAATTCCCTTTCATCCTGCCTTGCTGTTAACATCCAGCTGTTGTTTGTAATCATACTGAGTTGCACTTGATGAGAAAAAAGGATGACTGACCTCTAGTGTTTCCTAATTATAACAATGCCTGGTAGCATCATTATGATTGTTTATTAATGCAACAAATAGAAACCCCTTTAAAGTAAGGAGTTATACTTAGCATAAATATCTGCTGCTGGCAATGCTTGACAAGACAAGTCTGAACTGCTGAGCTATCTGTGTTATAATTTTCCAAATATGAAACAACTTCTTGGTTATATTTGACTGTAAAATAGACGGAAGTGTTTTCTTATTTTTCCTATTTGGGAAGTTTGCTAAAAGTTGTTTGGATTTTGAGGAAAAATGAGCTTTACAGACTTGGGAAAATGCTTCCTTTTTCTAAAGAACAGATCACGCCAGCAGTAATGTATTAGTTAAGTCTTGGCTGGTTTTCTTGGATTGTAACTGTTATGTTGGGAAGTTTGGCTTAACTACATTTTCTTCAATCCTCATCTTCCCCCTGAACTTCTGTGTAGTCCTCTTTCTCTCCTTGGACCCACAACAATATTGCCTTTCACATCAATTTTACTTTGTCTCCTGTTTTCGCAAGAGCATCCATGTCACCAGCAACTTTGGTAGAGAGAGACATCAGTAAAATGTGCCCAGTCTCTCACTTGTAATCCATTTTTCAGCTGCCTCTCTTTCAACGTGGTAAGCCTTGCTCCAGAGGTGAATGTCACTGTTAGGGAAGAGCACAACCTCTGATTAGGTGGGAATTTGCTACCCTGTCCAATATCCTTCCTGATTTTGTTTTTTAGGTTCTGTATACCCTTTCTCAGCTTGCCATTGATAAGGCAGTGGGTGTGGGAAATGTCAGGAGGGAAACAGGTTGATCCTTCCTGATTTGCCAAAAGCTTTCAGAACAAAAGCATTTCAGGAGCTGCTATTTAAGGTCACCTTCTATATTTTTAAGATAACTAGAGGGAGTTGCTGATCTCCATGTATGTTGGTTTTGGGTTTTTTTTCACAATATGCTGCATTTAATGCAAACAAATAGCATTTGATAAACACATTATTTGCCCTCTGCCCCATTCGTTTCCTTGCCAATGATTTGTATGAATTTAGTACTCAAGAATTACAAGTACTAGTGAGAACAAATATTTTTTGCCTTAGGGTCTCACTGCAGCCCTGTGCTTCTTTTCCTGCCTCGTGTAGTCCCAGCCTACGATCATTGGGATGGAGCTGGATCTGTGGGAACTCCTGCAGCTTCTCTCTCCATGCTCTGAGGCCACTGCCATTCTGGGTGCTGGTTTTGCACAGTGTGTGGGGAGGGGATGAGTGGCTAAACAACTTTGTTGTGGTTGGAAAATCAGACTGCTGGCAAAAAATGAACACGTGTTCTATTACCTACCTTAAATATATCAGAAAAATTGGTATTGAGTGACTTTTAAAACACTGCTGAACTGTTTTGTGTAGGTAGGAGTATCTACCTACTGCGGTCAGACTTCATTGTAAGATGTAGAACCAGATGCAGGTCAGCTGAGAGGAGTTGCTGTCTGAACAAAAGTATCAGCTTTGTTCCTTTAATATCCTTTGTTCCTTAATTTGTGTGTGTGTATTCAAAAGTGACTATCTGTCTTCCTCCTTTTCTGTCTGACTTCCCTTGCTTATAACTTGACCACATCATCTACATGACACCTCTCATAATCTCCAGCTGCCTGTAAGCAATATTTTTTTATTGCTTTCAAAATGTAATCTGCTGGTATTTTGCCTTGCATCTTTCTTTCTTGTGGTTTTATTGCAGCAGTGCTATGATTTGCTTACAACCAGGTATAATTGCTTGGAATGTTCCAAGGCAAATTTTTATCCTATTTCAGACATACCTATGTTATTTGAACCAGCTTTTATTTGTTTGTACTTTGTCTGATATTTTTCTGCTAGCTCTGACTTCTGTCAGGAAAAAAAAAATATTCAGGAAAACCAATTTTCTTCCCTTTAGTCCAAGAAAAAAATTCTTTATGAAACACAAGGCAAAGCTAACGGGTAATGATTATTTGACATAAAACATGTACAGTTAACGGGAAGAAAAAGCCATGGCAGCTTGTCATTTGCAGTCTATTTATGCATGTAACTAAATCTGATTTATTTGGGGCTTGAGCCAAGGAAGTAAACTGTGAGATTCCCAGTGACCTAGGATTTTTATTTGTGTGTTCAGTGATTGAGAATTTCATTACTTTTGTCTGGGCTTGCAGGCCAAATGCAATGTAGACTGTGAATTTATATGAGGTGTAGTAGAACTGAATCTTCTAATCTCAAATGTAGAAATGAATTGACTCCTGTGAGCTATTAACAGCTCAAGAGTTGTATATCCCTGGTCCTGTCTATCATTTGCACCTTTTTAAGTGTTGCATCATGGCTGGGACTGTGTGCCCTGCTTTGCTCCCTGTGCTGTGCTGAAGAGTACCAGGATGCTCTAAGAGGGTCTTCTTGTCCTGATGCTGTTCAGAGCATCCCTGGAGCTTTTCAGGGAGATCTGAAGTGTTTGAATGCAGTGTGAGCATGGCTTCTGAATTTCACTTTGTGCCCTGTTGTTGGTGAGGGACTTACAAGAGCTATAGTATGGCACCAGGTGGATAGGATTTGTGAATGAGATGGATGACTGTAGGATCAAAGGGCACTGTTTTGTTTGAGACGTGATTTCATAGAAATCTGTCATATTGCTGCAGACTTTATCCCTAGGACAAAAACTAGCTATGAAATTCATGGGTTTGGTCATGAAATTTTTGGATTCAAGTAGTTTGGGTCGTGTACTTGGATGCTGGCCTAGGATTAAAAGCCATTTTGCAGCCACCTCTCTGCATCTTCCCCTCCCCATTCCAGCCCTTGTCTTGTCCATTAATGTTACAAGTACTCTGAGGCAAGGACTGTCTCAGAATGGCTGTCTCTGCCCGTGTTTCTAATTGCCTCTGGAGCAGATGATGGAAACTCGTTCTTCCTTGCCTGGATGAATCACCCAGTCAAGGTCCCTTCCCTGCATGGAAGATGCATTGTTTGGGAGAGGAGGATTCTTGTCACTTTGAATGCTCTGGTGGCTCAGAAGGGAGCAGAGGGGTGGATGAACACTCGGGCATGCATGTCTGAAACCACAACAAACTCAGTGCCCCAGGGTTTGCTTTTATTGCAGAGCCATTATTAGCCATGTGCAAGAATTCTGTTGTACAATGTGGTTGTGACCACAAAGAGCCCTCCAAATAACAACAGTGTCACATTTGTGAGCAATGGACCATGTACAGGGCCACCACTAGCTCAAGGGGGTAGAGACTTACAGGGACCTACAAACTTAGGAGGTCTTGTACTCCCCTGACACCATATTCAGACTAAAACCAGCATCAGTAATAATGTTTCTTTTACTTGCTCCATGATGTCTGGAATTGCTGCCTTCAGCTAATCTGTAATGGAGGCAAATGGGCATGGGGTGTGTGTGTGTGTGAAACAGGACAAGGGGCAGCTCTGTGCTTTCAAGGAGTTTCACTCTGTCACTTTCAGCAGGGATGAAAGGCTCTGGGTCCTGCTGCCTTCTCTGTGTACATATGGTAATAAAAATGTTTACCCTTTGGGTAGTGTTGGGGTTTTAACTTTCCCTGCAAAGCCAGGTGACTGCTTACATTGCACTGGGTGAATCCATACGGGCTCCTGACAGTGAATTCAGCAGAGGCTGTGGAACACATGTGCTCTAGGACAGACACAACTGACCCTCCTGCTGTTTGCCTGCTGAAGTGGCTGGGCTGAAATTGGCACCCCTTATGCCGGGGTTGTGCTGCTTCACTTCTCCAGGCTCCAGCTTCCACTGCTGCTGGGAGTCTGTCAGGAAAGAAGACAAAGTTTCCAACCTATCTTGGCTCTTTGTCTTCACAAACATCAGTGAAATTCTTCAGACTGGGTGGGCACAATTCTAACATGCTCAGGGTTTTTATGCTGACACAGAGCTCTGCTAAACCAGAAGGAATCACTCCAAAGTTCGCAGGAGTGGAATCAAGCCCTGGAATCACATCACTTCCTTCCACCCCCAGAAATACTCACTGACCTCCTCTTTTCCCCTCCCATCCAGCAGTAGCAATATAAAACTAAGGAAAACAGCAGCAGCAGCTGGTCCTCCGAGCCCAGTCCTGATGTGGCCCGGAGGACATTTTTTCCTGTGTTGTGGTTTGCTGACATTTCTCTTTGTCTTGTGTGTAATGGGAACAGAGCTCACGGAGCAGGGAGCATGCTCAAGGCAAAGGGCTTCTGTGGGGTTTTTTCTTATCTTCACTTGGGCTGAATTCTGGTCCCAATTGCATAGGGATAAACCTGGGGAAATTTGGCTGCTTCTCTGGTCCCATTCCAGGTTTACCCCAGTGAAAGCAGGAGCAGTAACAGGCTCTGAGATGCTTTCTGGAACATTCCAGCTTCCCACAGCAGCTGTTTGTTGCTGTGTACTTTCCTTTACCCTGAGAATTATGTCACCTCTGAGGGCTAAAGCCTCACCATCCTGCTTTGACTCTGAAAGGTGCACAAACAGCTGGTCTGCTAAGTCACTACCCTCAGAGCTCCTGTGCTACCCCACTGCTTTGCAGAGAGTATTAGGCTGGCTGGGCTTCTTAGCAGAGAAGGTGCAGGGAGGAGGGCCAGGGCTCAGCAGGGTGGTGGCAGCCTTTGATCAATGTGAGGGGCTGAACCAGGTCTCTGATGGCTAAAGGCAGGAAATGTCAGAGATGCATCTGCTGCAACACAGTGCAGACAGCCACAGTGCTGTTGTGGCCCAACTGGTGCAAACCTCCACAACAGCATACATAAGATTCCCTGTCTGTGTCACTTCCCCATGGCTTCTCCCAGATGCTGGTGAGTGTCTGTCACACCCCAATGTTTTTGTGCACAGTGCTGGTCTTTGGCAGGCTTCATTTCTTCGCCTGTCTGGTCCAGCCACAAAGAGGAAGTTAGTTTATGCTGATAATAACAGTGATTCTGCAGTATGGAAAGTTCCAAAGGCAGTGAAATGGCTCAGGATTTTCAATAGTGTGGGGCAGTTGTTTGTCAGTGGTGGAACTTATATTTGATGACATTTGACAACTTCGTATATTTTATGTGTGTGTGTATATATATATATACAAACACACACACAAAGTGGCAAATAAAAGTCCTTTACAAATAGCTTTACAAACATGGATATTTAGAGGGATACTTGGGTAAGAGGGGAGGGTAAATCAGGTTCTTCTCTAAGCCAGGCCACTCCCAGTGGTGTTCATGAGGGCTTTGACATGACTGGCATTGATGGCATTTTGGTACCACTTGTGGGAGGTGACGCCTGGACTTGGAGGAGTGTGGAAAAATGGTTAAATGCTGACCACTTCCCTGGTACTCCCTCTATGGGATTTTGAAACTAACATTTTCTTGTTAATATTTTTGTCTGGCCTTGACTTTTCCCTGTTGGTAGACTGAGACACTTCTGACACTTCCCAGCCAGTAAGCAACATGTGAGTGCAGAATTCCTCTTGGGGGTGAAGGGCACCCACTGCTGTGCTGAGGTAACTGCTCTGCAGGGCTGTAGCTCTGAGATGTAGAGCTGGGCACTCTGAGAGCCCACTATGCTTCCAGTGAGGACTAATCCATGACACAGACCTCCCTAGCTTTTCAGGGATGGGGCACCTACTGATTTATTACAGTCAATTGTCCTCCTGGCTGTACCCTTTCCAAGAAAAAAAAAAAGAAATTCTGACAGTCCTTAGAAGGTACTGGAAATGTTGGTTTGTTGCAGTTTGAAAGAAAATGTGCTGCTACTTTTTTCTGGATTGCATCAGTGCCTCTGCAGCTGGCAGTAGAAATTTGATAGTTCATGTAAAATAGGTCAGTCTTTACCAAGTAAGAAATTATGGTTATTCTGTGAGGGGCATTGACTTCATTGAAGATTTCAGGAGTTGAATTGAAGTCAGATGACAAGCTGAGAATGAAATTGAAAGTGTCAGCTTCGGGGCGGGGTGAGGGGGAAAGTATTTTAGAGAAGTTTGGGAGCTGTAGATGCATCTTGGATGGATTCAAGGAATTTTTGACTTCATCATGTTTAGATATTCAGCATGGGACTTTAATAAAAATCCTGGAGAGCTATAGAGTATTGATGGGGTTAATTAGGTAATAGTGCCAGCACATTTTATTGGTGCTGTTCACAAACGATAAACCTGTTGTTGTGTAGCACAAACAAACTGGGGACTGCAGAGGATCCAGAGCTGTGGTTTGATTGTCCCACAATCCCACAGTCCCCAGTGTTTCCTTGCCCTCCCTTGCTGCCTGGAAATTTCTTCATTCTTTGTTAAGTAGTTTGTTCTGTGAATGAATCACCAGTTCTCCAGAAGAGCAGCATGAAAGCACAGGGTTACACAAGCCAATTTATTCTAGCTTGTGCACTTCAGGAGGTTCCCTTGGTCCTGTCCCTTTGTCTGCCCCTTCTCCACTCCACCAGCAGTGCTGCAGGGCAGGCAGGGCCATCCTGCATTGCACATGTGGGCTTCTGTGCCTGACATACAAGGGCAGGAGGAACTGGCATAAGATCGCTTGGAAAGCCCATAGTAGAACTGAGAATAGTAAAATGTACTTTTTCCTCATGTTTACACAGAAAAATGCCTAACAGCAGTTTGAGGAATCCTACTGCTATATAGTACATGAATTTCAGAACTTTTTTTCAGTTCTGCATCAAAGCCCCTGTGATTTTGTGTGTGTGCCATTGTTTCATTTATCTCTCTTTTCATCTGCCTGAGACACCTGATAAATGAGTTCAGCAAGCAAGGAAAGCAAATGGGTCATTCTCTCATAAACACCACAGTCCTAGGGAGGGCTTTAAAAACCATTGACTTTGATGTTTTGTAGCCTTTTTAATGTCTTGAAAGTGTATGGTAAAATCAACATGGTAGAAATCAATAATTTACTGTAGGGTTGCTGTGTGCAAGGCTCTGTTTGAGGTCTCAGTCCCATCAGACTGTGGGGGTCTCTGCTTAGACTTGGGAAAAAGCCAGGGAGGGCCAGTAATGTAGTTTTATATAAGGGAAGTGGCAGCATGGATGTCTTCTGCAGTAGAAGTAAATCTTGGCATGTAAGTCTTCTGCATGTAACTAAGTTGTGCAAGTTTTCGCAAGAAATCCATAATGAAGCCATGGCTTGACTGCCCAGAACATTACTCCAGCAAATTAGGCAAGACTATTGCTTTCCCTTTTGAAACAAACAGCAATTCATGGAAAAAATTCTCCCATGCATTCTGGGAGAATAGAAGATCAGTCAAGATTCTCTGTGTGTGGTGCAAGGGCAGAGCTGTGCTCTAGGAAAGCAAATAATCTGATAGCAGATAACTTAATGAAGTCAAATAAAATTAATTAAGCTAGAAGAAAATATTTATATTTTATGCTATAAAAGGAACAAAAGCAAATGGAAGGACTACTGAGTTGTTTCAAAATTTTATGGCAAGCCATTTCAGACCTTTTACTCCTTGTCTTGGAGTCAGTGGGTTTTGTCATCATGGTTCTTATTACAGCTTTCAGCACAACTCTATGTAATTTGTGTCCCTAACCAGCTCTGGAGTAGGCCAGGCTTAAAATTCAAAGTGGAACAAGGAATTTCATTGCAAAGAAAACTTCATGTAATCTGTTATGTTTTGTATGCAGATCTGGAAGCGTCAAAAATCATTGGACTGAGATTTACTCCTTTGTGGAAAGCCTAGCTGAGAAATTCATAAGGTAAAGTTTTTTTAAAATCTTTAATTTCCTGCGCATAATCTATTTTTCTGTTTAGTGCTTATTAGCAAATGAATTTCTGCTGAGGTAATGAGTGTGATGTGGATCTGGCTTGTTTTTCTCTTTCAGCCCAATGCTGCGGATGTCCTTCATTGTGTTCTCTTCACGGGGCACTACGATCATGAAGCTGACAGAGAACAGGCAAGTTCCTCCCACTGCCCTGCTCCAGAAACACCCTCTGTCCCTCCTCTCACACAGCACATGGCCCCACACCCAGAGTTTGGGGTCTGTCTTGGTCCTTGTGTGGCAACAGCTGAAACCCTCTCCTCCATTCCCTGCTGGAGGAATGTTTAGAAGGCCTTGGGGTATCCCATTTCAATTTTCTTTTCAGCTTTGTGAGAGAAAGGCAGCATTGGGCTGTCTGTTCTTTGCTGTGGTATTTCAGGGAGAAATTGCATTTCCAGTTGAGGATCCAGGTACATACTTGCTATCCCCAGCTACCCAAATAAGGAAGCTTTTGTGGAAGAGATCTCAGACCCTGAACTGGTGAGCAAAGGAGTGTATGAGAGATCCCCAGTGCCCTTGGAAGGGACTCAGCGCCCTGACCTTTACACCAGGCAGTCCCCAGTGCTGGAGCAGGACTTCACCAGGCTGTGGCACCCCTCTCCTGGACTGCCTGCAAACAGCACCCATGCCAGAGGTGCTTTGCAAAGCCAAGTGACAGTCTTTGTAAGCAAAAAGTGGAGCAAAATTCTGGTTGCCAGATTGATAACCAAATTTTCTTTCTTTAAAAAATAAGTGAATAAAAACCTCCAAACCACCACTGAAAACAGCCCCAACACAAAAAATTCCCACCCCCACCCCAAAAGGTTATTTTTAAATTGAATTTCCTCTACATATACAAATCCCTGTCATCTGGGTGTTTCTAAGTATTTTCTTTCATTTCAGCTTCAAGCCTTCACCTTTGCTGCTCCTGTCTGTGTGAGAGGGCCTCAGTAGTACAGGGCACCCTATAAGTCGTGGGAACTCAGGAGCAGGAAGAGCAGCTACTCCCTCAACTTTGTAGTCCAGGGACTCATCCTAAGCCAGACACACTGCAGGGCTCTTGCATTTCTGCTGGCTTTCCTGAGCTTTTGTTTCAGGTCTCCATCATGTATCTTGGTGGCAGAGCTCAAACTTGCTTACTTTTCTCTGGGTGAATTTGCTCTTTGCAAGGTAGAAAGTTCAACATGTTGAACATGGTATTGGAGTGCTCTCTGTCCTTAAATCCTATTCTCTGTACGGATCACAGTGTCAGCTCATTTTATGCTTCAAAAGAGAAAAAATGTGCTTTTTGCACTAAGGGCATCCCCAATCCAAGCTCCTGATTTTTACTTTCATCCCATATAGCCTCCTGTATTCTCTGTAATTGTGGTTGTGCCACCTAAAATACCCGGTTGCAAAATGGAGTTTAGGAAGGTTCTCACTATTCTCTTAAAGGCTGCCCCACAGCATCTGGAGCTGATGTTTGAGCTGCCTGTGTCTTATCTGTTGAATATTTGTGCCTTGTGTTCCGTTAATATGATGAAAACCCTTGTCAAGGATCAGGGTCTTTTGGTGGTCAGCAATCAATTAAATTATTAATGTCCCTGAACAATCGTTTTGGTTAATAAGTATTTGGGGAGTAAGCTATGCAACAGGGGTCATGGCATGCAAGTGCTTCTGTGTCCAGGAGTAATCTATGGCCCAGGAAGGCTGATGAGTCCCTGGTCTAGGATAGGAAATTCTCCTCATTCCCATCCTGGTCTCTTATCTTTTGGCCACTTTTTTAAAATGGAAAAATCCTAATCCAGACTGTCCTGATGACTGATTCAATACAGAGCTTTAATTTGTCCCAATTTTGTGACAGGGTCATAAGTTTTTATACTATGTTTTGTTCTCCAGTTTATTAAAGTTTAATATCTGGCATTGGCTTTAATTCAATCTTATCCTGGCTGAGAATATACAAGAATGAGGGAGCAGGGACAGAAGTTCATCTTTGAAATATGTTGCCCTAATGCTGTACCCTGTGTCTGGTTTTGTGCTCCCATGGGTGTTTGCGTGATAAATTGTGGACTTCAAAAAAAATTGTGGTTTAGCCAGTGTTCCAGCTGATGTGTATGCACTCTGTGCAATTGATTGACAGGCTTCATAATCTAGCTGTGGTACAGGAATATCTCAACAAAAGAAAAAAAAAAAAACTTCTAATAAAACATTCTCCTGGGATTTTTTTTTATTTATTTGTGTTTGGTTTTTTTCAATCCAAAGGGAAGCCATAAGACGAGGACTCGACATTCTTAAGGAAGAATTGCCTGGAGGAGACACGTTCATGCATGAAGGATTTAAAAGGGTACACATCACAGTACCTACTTCCTTTGTTTTACACCTAGAAACTTTGCTGCTGGTATTCTTATGAGCTAACCATGTTCTGCACTTCATTGCAGGCAAATGAGCAGATTTACCATGAGACCTATGGAGGTATGTGCTGTGCAGTGTTCATGTTAATTTCTGCATTGAGGAGACTGAGGGATTATGGTTCTTTTTGTGACCTGCAGTAAACCCACTGACAGAAGTGCTGGAGAAGGAGGGCTGTTATGCAACACCACATTCCATTTTGACTGCAGCCCTACTCCTAAATGGGTGATTCATGGTTTATTGAGATCAGAGAAGACCAGTATGATCCCAGATCTGGCCATTGCAGGATGCAGACCAAACCATAGCAGTCAGAGCTGCCCATCTTGCACCCAGCAGACAGGAATTCCCACATTTTCCTGGTCCTTTCTATCCTGATGCACTCAGCCCTCTCTGCTTTGTGGTCCCACATCCTTGTCCTCATCAGTGTGAATGAGAGTTTTGCATCAGTATGAATGATTTGTGTTCAGATTCTGAGTTGCTAAAATGTGCATTTTCACTAGATTTTAAGAGGAAAGTGTATTTGTGGTTTTTGTCTGTGCCAAAAGAAGACCTAGTTAGTTAACAAGACTTGATTAGTTCATACCCTGGTGTGAGGTTGTTCTCATTTGTGGGCTCATGGTCTCTTAGGAAGATGGAGAAATGGGCCAGTGCCTTTTTATTAAAATAGACTGCAAGTGTAGGAGCAGCAGCTCTGCACAGTGTTGCAGCATTTCTGCCAGTAAAATCAGGAGTCCTGAGGTGTCCAACTGAAAACAATTCTACTTCATAACATATAGCTAAGAACTAATCAAGTATTTTGTAAATTGAATTAGGAAAGAAAAAGAGTAGATGAGATCTGGATCTAGAAGCTAAGCTACCTGGGAAGAAACAAGCATTGAAAAGAAAACAAAATAAGAACTCCAGTTTTTTAAGCATATCTCAAGTGTTCTGGGCACAAAAAAAAAAAAAAAAGGAATCCAAGCTATTTTTTCCCCTCAAGTTGCAGGTCATTTTTTTAAGATTTATGTCTGTGTCTAACATGGCATGGGAAGGACCGTGTGGCATAAGAAACCTGTCAGAACTAATCAGTCTGTAATTTCAGACAGTATGGAGGAAGACATTTGAAATTGTAACAGATTATTTTGAAAAGATAACAAATACTTGCCTGAAAGTAACATGTATGTGTATTTGTTACTCTGCTTAAGAACTGTGGACTTTATGGTTGGTCGAACCATAGTTTGAATGTTAATTTGGTTTAATTGTGTTAACTGGTTGCATTTTTGTAGGTAGCATTGTATTCTATACTGCATTACATATATGCATCTCTGCAGTCTATGCAACCTTTTCACTTAAGTGAAGGGTTGGGATATAAAATGTTGTATGACAATACATGATTTTTTCCCTAATGAACCTGATCTTAAGGTTTCCACATGCTCAGAATCCTATGAATTTCACTGGAAGTTCTTGTTGCTGGAGAACTGTAGGACTGAGCTCCCTGTAGAAGCCCATTTCATGCCATGTTCTGTGGGGTTGCTGTTTCAGAGCCTGCTGGAGGGAAAGGTAGGACGGCAGGAAAGATCCTTTTGCAGAAGTACCTCTTACCGCAATCTCTGGACAATGTTTATGTAGAGACAAGTTTGTCAAGAGAAGAGAGGAAACCTCTCCTGTGTGAACCCATTTTGTCAGTTCTCCACGTGTCTGTAATCTTGGTAGCTGCTCTATTTTATTCAGAACAGAAAAGCTGGTGTGTGGACCTGGTTAGAGCAGCACTCCCCCTGCAGTGATGCTGTGGTGTGAAGGTGCTCAGGTTTTGGCTCGTTGCAAGCCTTGCATCTGGCCTTCAGCTGGTGTCTCACCAAGTCCATACTGACCAGGCTGAGAATCTGGCTTAGGGCTTTGTGTTTATTTGTCAGTGAAAAGGATTGCCTCGCTGCAGAGGTTTTTTTCCATTGCTGAATCTTGTGCCATGTGTGTGCAATCTGTTGTTGACTGTCCTCCACCCAGGAGTTCGGACCGCCAGTGTGATCATTGCCCTGACGGACGGCGAGCTGCAAGACGCTCAGTTCTATTATGCAGAGCAAGAAGTAAGTCACTTCTGTCTTTATCCAAACTAATTTATCATCTAAACCTCCAACACCTGTGCACAGTTACTGCTGACTCCACTGATTACACAGCTTTGCACTTAATGGCACTTCTTGGGTTTTTTAGGCCAACAGAGCCAGAAGCTTTGGAGCTACTGTTTATTGTGTTGGAGTGAAAGATTTCAATGAAACTCAGGTAACTTACTTATTTTCTCTTGTGTTTTTCTATTACACTACTGCACAAGGAACAGCATCAGATGAAAGCATTTCTTTAATCACTTGGGGCATAAATCATTTCGTGTCACTGTGATGTCTGTTAGCAAGTATGAAAGGGCCCAGTTTTGTTCAGTGTAATTTTGTTTTCCTCATGATTTATGATTGTCTTTCTTTCAGCTGTCAACGATTGCTGACAGCATCGATCATGTTTTTCCAGTTAAAGGAGGCTTTTATGCCCTAAGAGGAACCATTGATTCAGTAAGTTGGATGTTCTGAAATACAGTAAAGGCTACCCTTCCCTGCATTAAGACAGCATAGATGAAAATGGTTACCAAAAAATGCCTTTATCTAAATCTTTCAGATTCTGAAGAAGTCTTGCATTGAGATCCTGGCAGCTGAACCATCCAGTGTTTGTGCAGGAGGTAAGTTTCCACAAGAACAGTGTGTTAGGCAAATGAATGACACTGATGAATTGTCAGTAAGTACCTAATGTGGTACTGGAGCTGAAGCCTGTGGATGTGTTAGAGCATCCTCTCAGGCCATGGCTAAAGCCTACATTTCCTTCTCATCTTGAGAAAAGCATTGTGACAATAAACATGTAGCTGCTGTGGCTGAGTACCAGCTTGGAGAGCTGACAGGGGCAACAAAACTGAGCAATTGAGGATACCATTTTTAAAAAATCAGAGAGGGAGAGACAAGAAAAGTAATGTAAAGCCAGATTGACAGAGGTATTTCAGGGTCTAAAGGCAATATCTCACAAATTTCTGGAAAGATTGCATTCCTGGCATCTGCTGGGACTTGTCAGCAGTTAGAACAAGACTTTGCAAAATGTTTATAGAAATTTAAGCTTTATTGAACCAAATATAATTTGCTGCATAGCCAAGATACCTCTTGTGATTTCCAAAATGCTAATGTTTTATTTATCTGAAAAAAACATTATTCTTTGTGGTAAACATGAACTATACCCAGAGGAGTTGTTGATAATTGCATGCCTTTCATGTCTAGTATATTTAACTTGGATTTGTTCTGGTTTATGTTAGCAGTTCCCTTGTTGAGTTTTTTTCTACTTTAGAGGCTATTGCAGCAGAGTAAGAGTGACACCATAAGTTTGCTGGAAGGTACAGTTTTTCAGCATGGTTATTTAGCTCTAGTGTTAGTGTCTTGTGTTCATTTCCTTATACAATGTAAAAAGGAGCACATAAAAAATGGCAATGATGCATGAAAGCTGACCTTGAAAACAGATAAAATATGGAACTCAGGAAAAATTTAGTATCACAGAAGAGAAATTGTTCACTCTTCACTTCCACATGTCAATCTCAATATGATCTTACCATGAATGTTTCAACTTAACATGAACATCATTGTGTCTCTTGAATTATTCCTAAGTATATTATTGTGGACTAGATGTAAAATCTCATCTGTAGAAAATTTAAAGCAATGATTTTACTTTTAAAAGTGTTCTGGAGTTGTGTAGAAAAAAACAGTTTTAAAATTTGACACTTAAAGCTTTTTATTTCATAATGATACTGTTATATTTTTGCTTACTAATTGTATACCTGACAATTCTTTGTGCAAAGCTTATTACAAACCATCCTGCTCAACAAAAATGCCTTTAGCTACATAAAAATGTGAGTATTCCAATAGAAGGGATTTTAGTATTCTTGAAACTGTTTGGGGCAATGTTAAGAATATGGGCAAGTTGAACTGGAAACAATGTTTTTCAAATGGAATGTTGAAAATATTTTTATAATGTATTTGAGAAAATAAATTCTCAAAAAAATATTATTTCAACAAAATTAATATATTTCAGCAGAAAGAGAAGATGTCTTTCCAAATGATAATGTGTTCAAATCACTTCGTTTTTTGCTAAGCTTGCTAGGTAATCAGTTTGACAAATATGATTAAAATTCCACAAGTACACTTTAAAATAGTTTGCCATGAAAAAAAAAAAATTAAAAAAGGCAACAAAGCTCAAACAATATTGTTACCTTACTTGGATCTGTAGAATTTTTCATTGTCTTTGTGACTTTCAAACAAGACCAATATAAATTGGGGAGAATCAGGTTTTGGTTGGTGGTGCTGATTTGGCAAGGTATCAGTGCTTCTTTCACTTGAATTCTGAGGTTTGCTCTGTCTGTGTTGGCCCAGCAAGGGCTGGCACATGGTGAAGCTTTGCTGCCCAATCTCTGTGCTTGAAGGAGCAGCAGGGAGCTTGAAAAGAGGAGGAAACCAAGGCTGCAGCTCCACATGATGTGAACTGTTTGTATACCATGGTATTTAAAGTATTAAAACCTTGAGCACTAACAATCACGCCTGTGATAGCATTTATCATTATCCCACAAGCCACAGCTGGAATTACCTCCTGCAAGAGGTTTTACAGCATGAGGCTGCAAATATTTACATTTGTGCTTAGATTTATTATCCTTTATTATCCCACTTACTTCAACATAATTAGAGGTTCATCTGTGTAGATTTGTGCACCACTGTCTCCTGGAAGGAATCTCCTGGGAATAAACACTTTTTTCATGGTAGTGTGAATCCTGATCTTGACTTCAGTTCACTGGACAGCTATAGTGCTACTCTGTGCGTAATGCATTTTATTTTTTTCATGTGCTTCATTTGGACTTTACTTCATAGGCTTCACTAATTTTTGCATTAATGTCAGAATTTTTATGCATTTTAAATTTAGGTAATTACTGATAATATATTCTGTCAAGATCTATAGCCCCTGAAACCTGCATCAACATATACATACACTTTCATGGTGTATGTACTCACTGGCTGAAAATTAGAGCATAACATTTTCTAGAAATTCCCCATTCCTCATTGTTTAGGTTAGGAGTGTTTGTTTGTTTAAATACATAATAGAATTTTTCATTTCAAAATTATGATTGAAAAATAATGGACCTTTGGAGAGAGTGCAATGTATTATCACATTCTCCAGCAAAGATACTTGTCTATTTACAGAAATTGAAGTGTGTGTTTGTCCATGCTTTTTGTATGAAACTTATCTGAGCAAGGAGGGGATAATTGGTTTAGCCTTTACTTAGCACTGCTAGTAATTTTTACAATTTGCTATGAGATCATGAGGATATTGTGTCTCTCAATGGAAACAAGGGATGATTACGGCTGAAAGCAGGGTCTGAGCCACTCCTTGTAAGTGTTCTCATAGTTACTACTGTGTTGGTGATTGCTGGTGATCTTGGCTTCATTTTTGACTTGCCAGAGGTTTAGTGAAATGCTAATGGAACAATTTGTGTGTGTTGACAATTCCAGTTGGGACTCTGGCTTTCTGTGACGAAGCTATCTGGCAAATCCAGTTACAAACTGATCTCGTCATATGGTGACAGCTATCTGATGTTTAATGCTTTTTGACCCTGCAAATTCATTGTCCCCAATGTGGAGCAGTGTAGTTGGGTCCTTCCTGCTCCCTGTGATTTAAAGTGACCAAGACATGCAGCCTGCAAACAGGCTATCAGTGCAGAATCGGAGGTGCCTCATATCCCGTTTGACAGCATCATTGCTTTGATTATGCTTATGGTACGCAGACGTGATTGAAAGGTTTTGTTGGATGTGGCATCCTAGTGGCCACATCAAGTACCAGGTGTGGATGCAAGCAGTCAGCTTCTCATCAGAGGCAGAGAAGCGGAGCCGACAGCCCAGCCAGTGCACACCAGCTCCAACCCAGCATCTCGCTGCCAGCACCGCCCGGTGCTTTCAGTGCTGACCTTTTTCCCTTCGCTGTCTTGTCAAAAGCTGCAATCCATGATCTGACAGTAACTAAGGAGGAAAAGGACGCAGCCAGAGCCAGGGCGCAAAATTAAATGGAATTAGCCATTTCAACAGAGCATCACCCAGAACCCGTTGATGCTCCAGAGCAACTGAGGTACCAGCTGGTTACGTTTCCCTGGTATATTTTCAGCTTGTGTTGCTGGACAGGTTACTACCCAATCGCTTGTTCACAGCTGACTGTGCAGAGTGGCAGTCACAGTGACAAGAACGGCAGGAGAGGTAAATAGTCCTGACAAGACTAAACTTCTAGATGTAGCTTTTACCTTGGATGTCTTGTGTTGAATTTTTCTTACTTGCGGCATCTTTTTAAAGCCACTGAAGCAGCCACCAGTTAAGCTTTTGTGATTTCTGCCTTTTAAGGCCAGTAATTCATGAGAAGAAAAATTTAAGTGCAATTTTGTTTCAGCAAGCTTCTTTTAAAATACAAAATTGAGATGGGGAGAAATTATCATCTTGGCTGGGTGTTCAAGCCCCTGTGAAGTGTGGACTGGTTACGAGCAAGTCTGCCAGTGTGGGGTCCCAGGCAGGTAGTTCTGGTGGGTGGGCAGAGGCCCAGTTGCCGTCAGGGCTGGTCATGACTCTCAGCTCTGCTGACAAAAGAAGGGCATGCTCATAATTCTCAGTATAGCAGCTGGGTTCGATGTGGAATGGCTCAAGGCACAAATCTGACTAAGAGTAACTCAAGATTCTTATTGGAGTAAGAGGCAGATGAATCTACTCTACAGTACATTTTCATTTGTTTAAAGAAATGCTCATTACCCCCCATGAGAACCAGGATGTAAAACTCTTCCCACTAAAAAGAGGCCAAATTATGATGCTGGATTTTTGTATATGGCTCTTGGTGTGCTCATTGAGATCTCAAATTTTATCATTTTTCTTTAGCAAGGTACCTAAGCACATGTTTCATTTCAAAATGCACTCCAGTAGATACTTTCTTTTTCTCCTCCCAAAATACCTTCTTTGATTCCCACGTACCTTGTGGCTTTTGTCAGTTCAGAGCCCTGCTCTAGAGCAAGTTACCATGATGAAGACCAGAGTGTGGATTTCCAGTGCATGATTGTATTTTGTAAATGCCCCAGTCCCATTCACCTGGACTTGCATTAGATCTCAATACAGTGATAATGGCAATGAGTGACAGTGGTTTTGACAGAAACAAGCTGTTTGTACAGAAAAGTAAAGCATTCCACGTCCTTGTGCTAGCTTGCCTTGCAGTAGCTTGATAAAAGCACAGGCAGATGAGGCTGAATGTATTGCAGCCACCTTTGGGCCTCATGTAGTGTGAGCCAATAACGAGGCCTTCCTCCAAAGCATGCAAATGACATGGTAGTGCCTTGTATGGAATGTTGCTAAAAGCCAAATCTTATATCACTAAAAATCATATACAGCTCCCTTCAATCCTACCAACATTGTTTTGTTCTCCTTTTGAGCATGTTCATCAAAGTATAGATGATGATGCATGTTCATCTGTTCATGGTTTTATTCACTACATGGCGTACTATGTAATATGTTTATGTTTGTCAATGTGAAGCATGAAAACAAATTATTCTTGTGTTGTGCTGTTATACCCCTTACATTGGGCTGATCTCAAATGCTGCTCAAAGGCTGGTGTGAGAGCCCTGTGGAGGATTTGGTTAAAGTAGGACATTCATGCATGAAAGTGCAACTTGAGTGCTTTGTGCCCTTGCTGTGTGCCAGCAATCTCAGCTGTCAGCTGGCTGCTTGTCTGCAGTGTCAAAGGGAGTTTCAAAAGCGTGCTGGGGACAGAACAAGTTTGTAACGTGTCTCTCCACCTGCCTGCATTAAAGGTCTTATCTCTGTGGCCAGTGTGGCAGCCACAATGGCTTTTTGTGTCCTAGAGGGAAGTTTCCCTTGCCATGTCCCTTCCTGGTGCATCTTGTGCCTAGTTTGGCAATTCAGGCTCACCCCAGCAGAAAGGGGACTGTGGTTCTGTGTTGGGCTTCACCTGTGCACAGTAAAGGGAGGGAAGAATAGCAAACTGTTTTTGTGTTAGAGCTTTGAGTCACAGGAGGTTTAGGAGTCGAGTTCTGTCTGTCAGCATCTTCCTGAGCAGAGCTCTGCTGAAAGCCTGGTGCCAGGAGGAAGGACTGGTACAGGTGGTTAGCAAAGGTGTCTGTCCCAAAAGCCACGGAGGAACCATGAGATGACATCAGTCAAGTCAGACTTAGTTTTGCTGTGGCACTTTTAAGGTATTGCAGTTGTGTGTTACACTTGTGGGAGCTGACTTGAGACAAAGAAGACTCTGAAGCACTAATGCCACTGCAGCACTCTTGGACATTGCTGCTGAATAGAGGGAGTGTCTGTGGGGATGTTTTATTTCAGGCACAGGGCAGAGAACAGCAGCTGTCATGTTTTAATTTGGGTCACTCTGAACAGAAAAGCTGTATTTGAGTTATTTCTCATAAATAAATCATAAATCTTCTATATTTTTGCTTACAGAATCGTTTCAAGTTGTGGTGAGAGGCAACGGCTTTTATCATGCGAGAAACATCGACCAGGTGCTCTGCAGCTTCAAGCTCAATGACAGCCTTACTATCAGTAAGTGTGCAGGCTGGAGGACTGCAGTCACCCCTGTGGCTGTGTCGCCTCACAGGCCAATTCTCATCCATGTTAAGGGGAGCCCTTGCAGCAGATGTGAGAGGGAGCTGGGGTAGAGGTGTGCACTTAAAAGGAGCTTGAAATTCACCCTTGTTCAATGCAGTGACCTGTGGGCACTGTGTAGTGAGCACTTACATGGCACATGGGGCTGTACAGTGACCTTAGCACTGTTGCAGTGAGTGCATCCACTGTTGCTGCATGCATCCTTGTGGGTGCTGCATGCAGCAAGAGAGGACTGGGGATCAGGTTTTAAGATGGAAACTTAAAATTGTTTCCTATTCCCTTATCCATCAGCAATTAAAAGAAATACTGCTATCTTGATCCCCTGGTGGTGTTTTCAGAGTTTTTAGTCACCAGTTCAGGAGACAATTGCCATAAAGCCAGGCCTCCCAGGCACTCTGCTCCTCTCTGACACCAGTTTCTGGTCCCATCACAGTGACTGTGTAACATGGAAACCCCCTGTCCTGTTGTGATGAACAGGATCTTTTGTTTGCTGTCTCAGCAGCCAGGCAAAGGACTGAATGGCCAAAAAAGATGGAGTGTCCGGTTTCTCAGCAGTCCTCTCTCATTCCTGAGAAGCTGTGTATTTTGGGCAGAGTGAAATACGGTGTGGGGAGAGGAGCTCTGCTCCTATTTCATATATGCTGCCCTTGTGGCCTGAGCACAGTGGAGGCTTTCATATGCTGTCGTGGCCAGACTAGTGCCTTCCCAAGCAGTGAATTAACTTACAAGAGGGAACACATGAATTGCTCCTTCATTTCCCATCCCAGTTGTCTATGCTGATGCTGCAGTCAGTCAGCTCTGGTGGTCTTGCATTTATTCCACTTACAGATATGCTTTAACCAGGATTTGTTTTTTGTGGTTTATCAGTTAGACTTTTTGCTTTTCCTTCCCTGACCCCAATCATTAGCACCTTGACTGAGCTTCACACAGTGAGTGCTCACCTGGAAAATACTCAGGAGTTACTCTGATTCCATTCCAAATCCATGCTGTTTTCCTTGGGTTAAATCTGCAACAGATGTTGTGATGAGATACTGATCTGTGATGCCTTTTTTCCCTCCCTAAAACATATTACTGATTTCCATGCCCTTATCTCTGCATGGAAGGGAAATGAGTTCTGTCTTCAGGTGTGCTTGAAGTGGGTGAAGCATGAAGGAACAATTCTTACATCTGTTGTTGCTTGAGTTAATTTTTTTTCCTACATAAAGAGTAAACAGGCCTCAAAAGGATAAATAAGATGGCAGGCTTTATCAGCCCTTTATTCCCTTGGGTAGACCACTCTTTGTCCAGGCTGGCAGCACAGTTGTTTGCTGGCCACTCAGAGCTAAGCTGCCGTCACTGCAGTGGTGTGTCTGCTCTTGTGCCTCAGCTTACACACCTTTGGTGGAGTGGCAGTGCAGGATTACTGCTGGGCCTCCTGTCTGTATTCACAGGACTTGGCTTTCTGGATGTGACTTTTGAAAGTGACAGGATTAACACTGCTGAATCTTGGAGCAGTGAAATGCTTCCTCCTTAGGTGGGAAGATGTGTGTCCTTGTGTTTGACCCTGCCTGCACCAAACCCTTAGAAACAATCTGTGGGCTGTTTACAGATGATGCTGCCACAGAGGGGAGGTTGGCTTCAGGAGAAGCAGAGCAGATCCTCATGATAACATCAGTCATGGACCCTCTCTGCCTCTTTCCTGTAAATGACCAACCATCTCTTGGGTTTGGTTTTTTCCCCCCCAGTATTTTTCCATTTCAACTCCACCCCATCCCTCTCATTCCTTTTTCTTAGGCTCAGACAGTGCAGCCTTGGATTTTCTTCTCTGTGTATTTGAACATGGGTAGACAAAAATTGAGCCTTCACTTTTGAGCCCTTGAGTAACTTGAGGGGTTGGACTATTCAGTGTGAGTAGAGGTTGCACGTAATTTTCAGAAAGGCATGATGAATGCTGCTCAAAGCTGAATTCCAAGTGGCTGATCACTGCTGTCAGGAACAGAGATAAATGTCCAGTTCTTAGCTGTGGTATCTCTAGCCTGATAGCATCATGTTGGCATCAACCTGAATGGTTATTCTAGTACTTGGATTTTTAATCAGCACCATTGGGGAGTATTGGTACTTGCCAATATATTGAGTTTATCTGTGGCTGTCGTTGGTGTCAGCACTTCCCAAGGGGGTGGCCTGCTTGAAACAGTTTAATTTTTTCATCCCTGAGAGTTATATCCATTTCCTTTCAGATGAAAAGCCGACTTATATTCATGATACATACTTGCTTTGCCCTGCCCCTGTGATAGAAGATGCTGGACAGTGAGTATTGCATTTCAGCATGTGTTGAGAGGGTGGACGTCTGGGTGAAGATGTCATAAATTTCTGTGTGTGTGTCATATTGCAGCCATCTCCTTTGTACCAAATCCTTTCCTAATATGAGCCACCATAGCTCTATTCAGTGTTGGGTCTTCAGCACAATTTAACCAAAGATCTTCTTGGACCATGGCCCCATACCATGGAATCACAGAATGGTGATTCCTTCTCTCTTCCTATATCCTGTTGTTTCAGACCAAAGACTGTTTCAAGACAGTTCATTACATTCAAGACAGTTGCATTTAATTTTGGTTGAAAGGAGATGCTTGATTTGAATTCCTTTGCTGTTATTGCATGTGTTGTTTCCCGAATTTTGCTCTGCTATGTCTAGAGTTGATATTTTTCAGCCTTTTTAATCCTGTAGACTTCTGGGAGACATGGCAGAATGTCCAACCTACCTTTTCCCTAGGTGATCTTGTGGGTGCTTAAATGCTGTACTGGGGCTACGGGTGAATGGCTCCTTTGCCTTTTGTATTTGTAGATGAAGGAAATTAATTTGGTGGGGTTTTGTAATTTTTTTTATTATTACTTTAATTTTTTTTTCTCTGATATTGGAGAATGGCTAGGGAAGATTCTTCTTGAATTTCACTTGGCATTTCAGTGGTTTTACCCTTCTTGATCTCAGTGCAGGGGTTCTGGATTTGCTTGGATTCAAAAGAGCACACTGTTTCATTAACAGAAGGGTTTCTTTAAATAAATAAAAAGTCTTAAAGTTTATTGTGCTATGTACAGTAGTATTGCTGTTGTCTGAGGCATTCTGTTATGACTAAGTGTCCTGGTGCCCTTTGCCGCAGGTGGGATGCGATTTTTTAATAAAAAGCTTATGTCCCTGCTCAACTAAGGTAACATAAAAGGTTGGCTCCTGGGTAAGCAGGGAGGCAAATGCAGGTAAGTGCCTGAGGCCATGAAAGTGCCCTGACTCATCAGGACCCACTATCCATGCAGACTCATAAACCAGTGGTTAAAACAGAGACAGAATAAAGGTAAGAATGGGTGTAAAGATGACACTAAAAATAAACATATCTGTTTTGTGCTCTAGGGTGGTTTTCCTACAAGTCAGCATGAACAACGGGCTAACGTTCATCTCCAGCTCTGTCAGCATCACCAGCACACATTGTGTGAGTAACTCCAATGGGGCTTGACAGAGGAACCATGAGACCCTGCAAAGAAATGGTTGTTCTCCAGGCAAAGCCTCCTTGAGTGAGCCTGACCTCTCTGCAGCTTCTGTGTCACTGCTACTGACTGATCCCAGCAGCTCTTGGGAAAATAACCAGGGCTGCTTAAGGTCAAATTGTTATTGATGGTGGATAGATCATAATAGATTTTCTGAGTAAAAAATTAGAGTATGAGGCACCCTGCCCATTCCTGCCTCAGGAGTGAGATCCTCAAAACTAGGATCTTAACAGAAGGAGACCTGAGAAAATGATCACAGGAGCATCAGGGGGCAGCACTCTGTTGAGCCTTGGGGTCCATGAGGGGATTTAGGGTAAAAGGCACAACTCTTAGGACTTCTATCTGGAAAGGCCACAGAGAGAAAGGACATGATGCCTGTCCTGCATCATGTGGTCAAAAAGACCAGGTAGAGTGTCAGGGACAAACAGCTAGAAGTGATCCTTTATCAAAATCTGATTTTAGAATCAAATAAACAAAATTAGGAAACTGACTAATAGATGAGGAGTTGTCTTCCTTGCCTTGGGGTAAAAATAGGCAGTGCTGAGAGCTGGTGTGAGCAAGTACAGTAATTAAATATGTGACCTTGTGCTTGTGGTCTAAATCAAGCTGGCTGAAGTACCTGATAGCAGTTTGTATCATTGTTATTAGTGTCAAAAGGACTTTTATAGCCTGTGCCAAATGCTGTCATATTGGTTTGTAATCATTGTTGGCCATTTTGACAGCTGGAGAACAGGAGGGCAGGAATGCACAGAGAGGTGACTGTAATTTGTAAATCTAATTTTCTGATGTTTGCAGCAATGAGGGTGAGAAATATCACACCAGAATCCTGAACAGCTTGGATTGTAGGGACACAATACAGCAGAGATGTGTTTGTTTCTTTATGCTATTATTTCTATTTTGCTAAAACTTTCTTCAAAATTTTCCATACTGAGGACTGATATTTTCACATTTAATTCCACTCTTTTACCTCAGGTACAGTAAAACCTTTCAAGTCTGCACAAGTGTTAACTGATGCATTTAGTTACCCATATGTAATCTATTTCTGATGAAGACTGAAGTGTCAACCCTAACCAGGGTTCCTAAAGGCCAGAGCGTGGATGGAGGAAGCTTTTCCTTTTGGTAGCCTTAGGATAGTAAGAGGAATCCAATCTCCAGTCATGTCAATCTGACAGTTTTTGACCAGCCTCTTGCAGATTGAATGTGAAGGAGGCAGGAAGCCTGATTTGCAGCTGATAGAAAAATACTGTCTTACTCCTGTTCTGTCCTATAAGCAGCTAGGTTGGCAGTTCAGTTTCCAACTTTGTCTTAATTTCATGCGTCTCACTCTTCTCGTTTTAGAGACTCCCTCCATTTCCTTTCCCCTCCTGTTTCCTTTTCTGTGGGTGGCAGTCAGCTGGCCTGCTCAGCTCTCCTCCCCAGCTGGTCCTTCTGTCTTTTCTGTACAGTAAGTATCTTTACTATAATCCAAAAGCCTCTGTGTGATCCCCTTGCTTATTTCTGTTCAGCTGCATGAAGTCTGCTATTTTCTTTTCAAAGTCCAGCTTCACTATGGAGCTTTGTGTCATTAAAATCATTAAAAGAAGACTCTTTAGCTTCTTGCTGCCAGCAGCTCCTGAGCTATTGCTGGCAAATGTCTCAGCAATTTATATGTGCAGTTAGCATGGGAAAAGCAATGCCTGGAAACAAAGGCTACAAAACAAGGAGGTAATGTGTGTTTGGAGTAATAGTAGCACTGGTACTGCATTGCTACTGTACTTGGATTTGTTTTTAAGGAGTGCAGCAATATTTCTTAAAGTTATGCTTGATTTTTACTCAGCAATCTGGCTTTACTGAGAATTCATTTCTCTGTAAGTATCTGCTTTCCAGATGCATCAGTTGTACATGGGGCCATGGGAGGGACAGAGAGGGGGGCTTAGCACTGAACTGCAGCTGGGTACTGTGTCCTCTAACAGGACTTGTTTGAGCAGGACATTTGGCACATTTTGGGCAATCCAGCTGCTCCCTGGCCAAACGAAGGTGAGCCAGACAGCATATCCTAACACAGGTGGGTTTGTTGCATCGTTAACCAAAAGCCAAAGAGCAGAGTGGGGATGGCAATGCTGTGACTCAGATATGGGATGCTGGGTTACCTGTTTAAAAGCATGGAGTAGGAGCTGTGTTTGTGTTAGTCCCTTATTGAATGTGTGAGTCCTGGCAGCTCTAGGAATTGGCCTGAGAGAGAGCTAGGTACCATCTAAGTTGGGCGTTCAGGATCTCACCCAGACTTTGCAAAGTTCTTACCAGTTGGTGCTTTCCACTCTGAGCTTTTTCATTGTGTGAGGGGAAAACAAATGCACTTAGAATAGTGAAGGAAATCCCCGTTGTAAGAAGGGGCTAAGCATCAGTTTCTGGTGTCATGGAAATTCAGCAAGTTGCAGTATAATAGGGTGAATCTCGTTGACTTTATCACATAGAAATCACTTTTGGAATTTGGTTTCTTTCCCTTTATCCTTCCACCTATCCTTTGAAAATCTCTTACAGCTTCCTCTCTAGCCAATGCCTCCTTCCTCCTCCTTCCTCAGCCTGATTGACAGGCCCCAGGCTTTCCTCTAGTTTCCTGATAAGTTTTTCCTGTTCCCTGATATCTCTGTTGCTGGTGAATTGAACCTCTTCTCAAATGTTGGAAATCTACCATTGAAGAAGTTTCATTTCCCAGTGTGTATTAAAAAAAAAAAAAAAAAAAGGCTTAAACATCAGAGCTAAAGTTAGTATCATTCCAGAACCCAGTACAGTCTGAGGATAGGGCATCTGAGACCTCATAGTGATGGAAAGCTGACTCTAAGTGTGTAACTTCAGGACACCTGCCTTCTTTGAGGCATATAAAGGTAACTCAGAAATAATCATCTTGTTTGCAGCTGACTGGGACCATCCTTTTCATTGCTCTTCTGATTCTCTTTCTGCTGCTGGCTCTGGCTCTTCTGTGGTGGTTTTGGCCCCTTTGCTGCACAGTGGTAAGTAAAGTCTTTTTATTCTCTTGACTTGGTTTCATACAGTCTTTGCCAGTTAAAGTGTTGGAGCGGGTGGTTAACCTTGCTTTAAAAAACTGCCACATTTGTAAAGCCCTGGTTCAACAATTTGCCTAAAGTGCATGTTGAAGTTACTCTTGTCTAGGTTTTTGATTGTTTCAAGGCCTATGTGACTTTTACATTGAATGAGAATTTTAAATAAGCTCATGGATGTGACTTAAGTTTCTGTAGGGATCGAGACCTCCTTCAGACCAGCTTTGAAACCTGCTGCATAAAAGTGTAATGGAATTGATTTACTAATGTGTGCACAAGCTGTTATGGTCCCCTTTAAAGACAAGAGTTAGGGTTGGGTTTTTCTGCATTTTGTTTGTTGGGGTTTTTTTAATTTATTCAGAGGAGCTGCGGATTCTGAGATAATATCTTTGCACTAACTTGGTAATTATATGGTATTTTTCATCTCATCTGGGCTGATTTTCCATGGGGCTAATGAGAGGATTGAATGGGGGGAATGAAGCAGAGTGACTCATTTGTGACATGGGCAAGAAAGCAGGGAGGACATAGTTATTGAGAAGGATGAACCCTGCCATTTTCTCAGATTTCTACATTGTTTGTTTATTGCAGGTGATCAAGGAGCCACCTCCACCACCACCTCCAGAGCCTGTAAGTGTGCTATTTCTGAGCTGTGGCACTGCCTGCAGCACTGTAGTGTGCCATGCTGCCCAGGAATGGCAGCCCTGTAGGTGTACTAATGACACCTTAAAGGCTGTGAGAGGAAGTGCTCTGGGTCAGGACAGTTATTTCTGCCTCCTGGCCTCTTTATATACATACAGCAAAACTGCTTCCATCCAGGGTGAAAACAGTTGCATAGCTCAAAAATCCACAGGCCAGCAGTTCCTACGGTATTTTGTTCCTTCTGCTGTGCATCAAACAGGTGTAAGCAAATCTCTGCTTCTCAAGCTGTGCTGACAGCTGTCCCTCCTCCAGTACAGCTGCCATTGTTCTCAGCAGGAGTTTAGCCCAGATTGGTAGTAAGGAACAGTCTGGCAGCTGGAAAAAAGGACAGCAAAGGCCACATTCTTGTGGCTTTGCTACAGGAGGGGAGACAAAGCCTGCCCTGGCTGTGGCTCTTCTGCAGAGTGACCTTTGGAAGGACATTTAGCCTTTCTCCATTTAGGTTTTGAGCTGTGTGAGGCAGGATTGTGTTTAGCTCTTTTGGGGACAGTCACTCACTGACCCTGACCTCAGTTTAGTCCCACCATACTAGTTTCATGAAAATAATAGTAGCAAATAAAAGCACCTCCAGAGAAAACCTATGCCTGCCTTCATTTTTTTCCTAGGCATAGACAATGAAATAATGGAAAAATACTTGCCTAACCCACAAGAGAAGCTTATAGTTTACTGTTAACTTGCTGTAACTTGGCATGAATGTAGGGAGGCAACCACAGCTGCAGTTTTGAGGTTGCTAGAGGCCACCACTAGCATGTATGTGATCCTGCTACTTGTCCTGAGCAGCAGCACTGTGACAATTTAACTTCAGAATGCACACCAGAATTCATGCTGGGGTTTGTGTGATTAGTGCTATCACAAAGCCTGCAGTTGCAGCCATGCTGCATTTGGAGGAGGTTTCAGAGAGCATCACAGCCCTGCAGAAGTTCCAGATGCTTTGCAATTTTAAATGCAATCAAAAAGAATGAACTGATGTAAGCCTCCAGGAACAACACAGAAACAGATGTTATCCATCCCTTTTCTTGGCCTTGTCTTTATCCAGCATGAGTTGTAATAATCATGCATTGTAATAACTGTAACTGTGTGATGAATTCCATTACATTTAGTATTTATTAGGCTCCCTAGGTACGGTGACCTGCCCTTCAGCTGATACAGTGTGGTATTGCTACTATTAAACTGAATATAGGTGTGTAAAACTTGTTCTAAAGCACAAGCATTCGATTTCCATGTGGTAGCTGTTAATGTTGCTTTGCTGCGTGTACAGTGTAGGGGATATTTGGTATAAATCCTTTATCCAACTAGAAAAGTATCAGCTGTTGCTGTTGGCTCTGTCCTGCTAGAGTCAGGCTTGCCAGCAGTAAGAGCTGTTAGACATGAACGCTTGCAATCTGTGTTACATTGCACGGAAGAGGCAGAATAGCTTAAATAGTACTCATGTTCACAGTGAAATCAAATATTAAAACACTGATGCAGTTCACTGGGTACTGGTTTAGATTAGCATAAAGTGGGATAAAATTTGTGTATTTGTTGTACTCTCAAAAAAAAGCTTACTGAAACAACACCAAACCCAACACCAAACCACAATACTTTCATTGTATGTTTATTTTCCCAATTTAGGATAAAACAAAATAACAGGAACAAAAAAAAAAGAGGTAAAACAAACACGAAAAAGCCAAACCACAACGATAAAAGCCCCAAACTCAAACTCCCCTTACTTGTTAATGCAAATATCAGCTCTAGTCTTGCCCAGCCATACTAAAGAATTTGTTGGAGGAGCTGACCTGTTGAACTGTACCTGAGAGGCCACTGAAAAACCTTTCTCCAAGGCATAATCTAAGAGGTAAATACAAACAAAAATTAAAGCCTGGTTTCAAAAAGCTGTTATTGTCTTTTGAGCTCTTAATTCCTTTTCCATTCCAATAGAAACATGTAGGGCAATTTTGTGAAAATGCCATCTAGTGATGTAACAGTAATTTACATCTCTCTATAGTATTCGGCTTTTTAGTTAATCTTTTGGGTTTTTTTAAATAAAAAATAAGTTCAGGTAGTGTTTCTAGAAGCATGCTTGTACTGAGGAGCAGTAGCAATGAGCACTGTGCATGGCCAGTCCAAGACCAGCATGCATGTCTGCATATAAGCATGAGGTACAGTTATTTGAGGAATGAAGGAAATATTGTAGGAGGTTTGTTGTGCCCTCTCCTCAGCTATGTGTGTACTTGGAGAGTGTCAGGCTGGGGCTTTCAGGTATCTTGACTTAGTGTAATAATATGGAGTCTGAGAAATCGTCAAGATGATAGAGCTGGAGATGTGTTCCCAGGCTTGTTGAACTAGAACCATTTGCCAGCTTTTAGTTAGGCAAGAACAGAAAAATGAACCTGAAGTTAATTCCTGATTCAGACTCTCACATGTTCCAGAAAAGGAATCTTTGTCTTTATGATTGCTCTGGTTCTGATTGCCCTAACAACTGTGAAATGCTCCTGTCTGAATCCTTTTTCAAATTGTACAACTTGAGCCAGACTCCACAAAGCATCAAATAGTGTAGAATTACTGGTTACAGCTGCCATGAGAAAAGGATCTGATGCATATGTTAAAAAACTCAACAGTGGTCACTTTTTTCCTCTGTTAGGTGACATTAAGTTCTAAAAGTGCAATTAAGAATTTATTTCTCTGGGCCAACTCATCACTGCATTTTCTGCATAGCACAGTGGCAAGCCAGTTTATGTACAATTCATCTATACTTTGCCTTTCCTTACAAATCAGTGGAGATTTTGGAGCTCAATGCATATTTGATTAAATAAAAGCAGCCCGAACAGAGGAATAGGCAATCCTCTCTGGCTTCCCTATTAAAATTGCAGCTGCAGAGACAAGAGACTTCCTTGGTTTTTGTCAGCAAATAAGCATAAAATACAAAGCCAGATATCCAAGGATTGGACCGTAGGATGTTCAGCTGTTTTCCGCAGTTTATGCTTTTTATGTGAGAGCAGCATTAATATCTCCCTGTGTTTCCCACAGGACTCAGATGATGAAGATGGATTGCCAAAGAAGAAGTGGCCAACCGTGGATGCATCTTATTATGGAGGCCGAGGTGTTGGTGGGATTAAGAGGATGGAGGTATTTGGCTTATTCTTTAGTGTTATAAACCCCAGCACATTGAATTGAAAACTGTTCCACTGTGTTTTCATGTGATTCTTGAAGAGGACTGGAATCTGGTATTTAATCAGGGCTTGTGTACCTAATTCACACCTGCTGTCCAAGTGACAGGCTTCAAGCTGCTGTCATTTGCATGAATAATTAAATGAATCTAGCATTAAGAGCCAGAGAAAATTTGAAGGCTAAGAAATGAGATAAGCACCAAAGGAAGTTTTAATCTCGTGAGTCAAACCCTTTGGTGCAGTTGCAACCAGTTCTCTTGTCAGAGGAAATTCAGGCAAACTACACTGGTTTTATTTTTGAGGATGCTGTCTATGCAGTGCCTGGTTTCTGTGGCTTCTCAGCAACTTCCTGCAGGACTGCAGATGAAGTATTGCATCTTAATATCCTTAACTATTTTCCTTGGAAGAATTTTATCCTTGATGCTGAGAATGTATGCTGACTGTGACACCATGGATCATATACTGTTCTTGAATGCGGAGTCACTTCTCTGCTTGAGCTAAGTCAGACAACAAAATCACATATTAAGATATTAGATACTGGGAAGAATTTCTTCACTGAAAGGGTGATTAGGAGTTGGAGCAGGCTGTCTGGGGAAGTGATGGAATCACCATCCCTGAAGTGTTGAAAAGATGTGTGGATATGGCACTTGAGGTATGGTATAGTAGGTGCTGGGTTAATTCAATCATCTTAGAGCACCTACCAACCTCAATGATTCTCATCTGCCCCAGATGCTGTGAATTCCCACAACACCTTAGATTGCTGGAATGTGCAAAGGCTGGTAGTTCCAGCAGTTTTTGAATTAGACTGTTTTATTCTTAAATGTGTATTTCTGATTATGGTAGGAGTTTGGTGCTTTCATAAATTTGACTTAATTCTGGTAGCACTTGGTCATCTGATGGGAACTAGATTATTATCTGTGGGAACCACCTGCTGGTGGGGACTGCTGAAGTGTTTCCTTACAGTGTGCTCTCCTGACATCAGGTGCGATGGGGAGACAAGGGGTCAACAGAGGAAGGAGCAAAATTGGAGAAACCCAAAAATGCTATTATTAAATTGCCAGAACAGGAGTATGAACCATGGGAACCCAAGCCAAAGAAGCCCCATGTTAGAAAACCACCTTCCCAGCGAAAATGGTACACTCCAATCAAGGTAATGTGTCTGAGCCTCCGTTTTAGCAAGTCTTTTGTGTCTTGCAAGATACTGTATCCCACTTCCTTAGCACAGCCTTTCTTTCAGCAGAGCTGAGTGAGACTATTTAGAAAAGTGGCCATTAATTCTCACCTTTGCCTGGTTTTGGAATGTGTATTTCACTTGGCACTGTGTTGCCATAATTTTTTGAGAAGAGTAGAGGGCACAAGCAGAGATCTTCCTTTCCTCAGCTCACACTGTCTTTTCAGGTTCTCTTGCCTGGGGTGCAACAGCAGATCCCTTGAACCTTAGGGAGGGCAGATGCTGTTTTCTGCCATCTGAAGGCAGCATAGAAAAGGATCAGATAAAGGGCACTGTCCTTGCTTTGACTGCATTGTGGCTAAGGGCTTGGGCTGGGATGCAGATCTCTTTCCCCTTAGTTCAACCACAAGACAGTAGTGTTTGGCTTTTGGGCAAGTCACTCAGTCTCCCCATATTTTCGCCCTCAGTTCTCCCATGTCATTATAATACCTGGTGTTTCAATGTCTTTTAATGTATGTATCCTCACACAACCCTAAAGGCAGGGAAGAGCTGTAACCTCTGCTTGCAAAGAGGGAAGCTGGAGGGCTAGCACAGTCAAGGCTGCCATACTCTGCTCATCCCAGGAATCTATGACCATGTCCCAAAACAGTGCTTTGTGAGATGAGTTCCCCCTTTCCCTGCTTACTCACAGATCAGTTAAACAGTGCTTGAATGTTTCTGGAAAGCATCTGTGAATGTTAAAGCCTGCCTAGGCAGGTATTCTTCTGGCTGTTCATCTGTGCCTCAGTTCTCTCTCTTCCCATCTGTACCGTACTTTTGTTCTGCCTTTTGTAACATTTAAAGGTTAGTGCTTTAAAGTAACACCTGTCTAATTGTGCCTCTTAAGGGAGTTATTCACAATAATCTCCTCTTATCCTGCCTGCATATTTGGTATTTCTCCACTGAGGTTCTTCTGGTTGTCCAGATAAAGGGTACAGAGGCCAGGGTACAGGACCAGTGTGTGTGCAGACAGCTTAATGCAGAAAAGCTGTAGCAACCCACCTGTTGTTTAATCTCATGCTGTTTTTACCACATTTCTTGGTCATATCTTGTCTCCTTTTTTTTTTATTGCAGGGTAAACTTGATGCACTGTGGGCTTTGGTTCGACGAGGCTATGACCAAGTCTCTCTTATGAGACCACAGCCAGGGGATAAGGTAAGGCATCTCAAATGCACTGGCATCACTCCTCTGGTAGTAGCAGCAATGCTCTTCTCTCACAATCAGCCCATCTCTTTTATTTTCATAAGCTTGATTCTTTTCACAATGCCCTAAAGCTAAAAACTAAACATTTTTAATGTTTCTTGGATTTAGTAATGGAGTTCAATGATTATTGCAAAATCACGAACTGTACAGATGATGAAAAAACAAATCATAGTAAGGTTAATGGAGAACAAGTTGGTTGAATTGTGTGCAGGCACATTTTTCAGTCATCTCCTACACATAGACAAGGAGTATGTCCTGCCTTGGTGAAGTCTATTGGCCAAAAGTAGGTCAGGAGTACTGGGAGGCAGCAGGGAGTTTGTGCTTTTCAGAGCCACAAAGATGTCTGTGTGCTGTCCCTGGGTCACTGGCAATAGCTTGGTTCAGAGCTCTCACAGTTTATGTGAGCCTGGCACTGTTATGGTTGTCTCTATTTTGTTATTCTGAGGGAACAACTCCCTAAGAATTGAGTGCTGCTGCTTTGAGCTGTTTCACCATTAAGGTTTTGCTTTCTGCAATGGTTGTTTGTAACGTGAGAACGAAGCAGACACAACAGCATCTCTCTTTCCCTGTGGGCAGAGTCCATGCATTTCATCACCCTGGCTCTCAGGTGAGGGGATTATAGAGTTACAGCAATAGGGTCCATAAAGTGCTTTTTTGGGGATAGGAGTGGTGCAGATG